>NW_026988549.1:2407500-3607500 GCF_030222135.1 Aotus nancymaae | reverse complement strand
TTAGAAGCAGATATTTCTCTGTACAGCCTATGGTCCCATTCACTCGGGAATATCCCAACGCAGCTCGGAGAAGAAACGTGCTTCTGACTCGCTGAATCTCAACATAGATTCAACTCTCTTAGGTGAACGAACGCACAGCAGAGCAGTTTCAAGGAAACGTTTCTCCTGAGTTTCAGACCAAGTTTCCTGCTGTTTAGTACGGATGCCGGCATTGGGCTGGAAATACCGGTTTTGGGATTCTGCACAGAAAGGGTTTGCAAACCGCTGAATCCACACGTGAGTTTAACTCTGTCAGTTGAATGCACACATTGACAACCATTCAGTTAGATAGCTCCGTTTTGGTTTTAGAAACAGATATTTCTCTGTACAGCCTATGGTCCCATTCACTCGGGAATATCCCAACGCAGCTCCTGGAAGAAACGTGTTTCTGACTCGCTGAATCTCAACATAGATTCAACTCTCTTAGGTGAACGAACGCACAGCAGAGCAGTTTCAAGGAAACGTTTCTCCTGAGTTTTAGACGAAGTTTCCTGCAGTTTAGTACGTATGCCGGCATTGGGCTGGAAATACCGGTTTTGGGATTCTGCACAGAAAGGGTTTGCAAACCGCTGAATCCACACGTGAGTTTAACTCTGTCAGTTGAATGCACACATTGACAACCATCCAGTTAGATAGCTCCGTTTTGGTTTTAGAAGCAGATATTTCTCTGTACAGTCTATGGTCCCATTCACTCGGGAATATCCCAACGCAGCTCCTAGAAGAAACGTGTTTCTGACTCGCTGAATCTCAACATAGATTCAACTCTCTTAGGTGAACGAACGCACAGCAGAGCAGTTTCAAGGAAACTTTTCTCCTGAGTTTTAGACGAAGTTTCCTGCTGTTTAGTACGTATGCCAGCATTGGGCTGGAAATACCGGTTTTGGGATTCTGCACAGAAAGGGTTTGCAAACCACTGAATCCACACGTGAGTTTAACATTGTCAGTTGAATGCACACATTGACAACCATCCAGTTAGATAGCTCCGTTTTGGTTTTAGAAGCAGATATTTCTCTGTACAGACTATGGTCCCATTCACTCGGGAATATCCCAACGCAGCTCCTAGAAGAAACGTGTTTCTGACTCGCTGAATCTCAACATAGATTCAACTCTCTTAGGTGAACGAACGCACAGCAGAGCAGTTTCAAGGAAACGTTTCTCCTGAGTTTTAGGCGAAGTTTCCTGCTGTTTAGTACGGATGCCGGCATTGGGCTGGAAATACCGGTTTTGGGATTCTGCACAGAAAGGGTTTGCAAACCGCTGAATCCACACGTGAGTTTAACTCTGTCAGTTGAATGCACACATTGACAACCATTCAGTTAGATAGCTCTGTTTTGGTTTTAGAAACAGATATTTCTCTGTACAGCCTATGGTCCCATTCACTCGGGAATATCCCAACGCAGCTCCTGGAAGAAACGTGTTTCTGACTCGCTGAATCTCAACATAGATTCAACTCTCTTAGGTGAACGAACGCACAGCAGAGCAGTTTCAAGGAAACGTTTCTCCTGAGTTTTAAACGAAGTTTCCTGCAGTTTAGTACGTATGCCGGCATTGGGCTGGAAATACCGGTTTTGGGATTCTGCACAGAAAGGGTTTGCAAACCGCTGAATCCACACGTGAGTTTAACTCTGTCAGTTGAATGCACACATTGACAACCATCCAGTTAGATAGCTCCGTTTTGGTTTTAGAAGCAGATATTTCTCTGTACAGCCTATGGTCCCATTCACTCGGGAATATCCCAACGCAGCTCCTAGAAGAAACGTGTTTCTGACTCGCTGAATCTCAACATAGATTCAACTCTCTTAGGTGAACGAACGCACAGCAGAGCAGTTTCAAGGAAACTTTTCTCCTGAGTTTTAGACGAAGTTTCCTGCTGTTTAGTACGTATGCCGGCATTGGTCTGGAAATACCGGTTTTGGGATTCTGCACAGAAAGGGTTTGCAAACCGCTGAATCCACACGTGAGTTTAACTCTGTCAGTTGAATGCACACATTGACAACCATCCAGTTAGATAGCTCCGTTTTGGTTTTAGAAGCAGATATTTCTCTGTACAGCCTATGGTCCCATTCACTCGGGAATATCCCAACGCAGCTCGGAGAAGAAACGTGCTTCTGACTCGCTGAATCTCAACATAGATTCAACTCTCTTAGGTGAACGAACGCACAGCAGAGCAGTTTCAAGGAAACGTTTCTCCTGAGTTTTAGACGAAGTTTCCTGCTGTTTAGTACGTATGCCAGCATTGGGCTGGAAATACCGGTTTTGGGATTCTGCACAGAAAGGGTTTGCAAACCGCTGAATCCACACGTGAGTTTAACATTGTCAGTTGAATGCACACATTGACAACCATCCAGTTAGATAGCTCCGTTTTGGTTTTAGAAGCAGATATTTCTCTGTACAAACTATGGTCCCATTCACTCGGGAATATCCCAACGCAGCTCCTAGAAGAAACGTGTTTCTGACTCGCTGAATCTCAACATAGATTCAACTCTCTTAGGTGAACGAACGCACAGCAGAGCAGTTTCAAGGAAACGTTTCTCCTGAGTTTTAGGCGAAGTTTCCTGCTGTTTAGTACGGATGCCGGCATTGGGCTGGAAATACCGGTTTTGGGATTCTGCACAGAAAGGGTTTGCAAACCGCTGAATCCACACGTGAGTTTAACTCTGTCAGTTGAATGCACACATTGACAACCATTAAGTTAGATAGCTCCGTTTTGGTTTTAGAAACAGATATTTCTCTGTACAGCCTATGGTCCCATTCACTCGGGAATATCCCAACGCAGCTCCTGGAAGAAACGTGTTTCTGACTCGCTGAATCTCAACATAGATTCAACTCTCTTAGGTGAACGAACGCACAGCAGAGCAGTTTCAAGGAAACGTTTCTCCTGAGTTTTAGACGAAGTTTCCTGCTGTTTAGTACGTATGCCGGCATTGGGCTGGAAATACCGGTTTTGGGATTCTGCACAGAAAGGGTTTGCAAACCGCTGAATCCACACGTGAGTTTAACTCTGTCAGTTGAATGCACACATTGACAACCATTCAGTTTGATAGGACCCTTTTGGTTTTAGAAGCAGATATTTCTCTGTACAGCCTATGGTCCCATTCACTCGGGAATATCCCAACGCAGCTCCTACAAGAAACGTGTTTCTGACTCGCTGAATCTCAACATAGATTCAACTCTCTTAGGTGAACGAACGCACAGCAGAGCAGTTTCAAGGAAACTTTTCTCCTGAGTTTTAGACGAAGTTTCCTGCTGTTTAGTACGTATGCCGGCATTGGTATGGAAATACCGGTTTTGGGATTCTGCACAGAAAGGGTTTGCAAACCGCTGAATCCACACGTGAGTTTAACTCTGTCAGTTGAATGCACACATTGACAACCATCCAGTTAGATAGCTCCGTTTTGGTTTTAGAAGCAGATATTTCTCAGTACAGCCTATGGTCCCATTCACTCGGGAATATCCCAACGCAGCTCGGAGAAGAAACGTGCTTCTGACTCGCTGAATCTCAACATAGATTCAACTCTCTTAGGTGAACGAACGCACAGCAGAGCAGTTTCAAGGAAACGTTTCTCCTGAGTTTTAGACGAAGTTTCCTGCTGTTTAGTACGTATGCCAGCATTGGGCTGGAAATACCGGTTTTGGGATTCTGCACAGAAAGTGTTTGCAAACCGCTGAATCCACACGTGAGTTTAACATTGTCAGTTGAATGCACACATTGACAACCATCCAGTTAGATAGCTCCGTTTTGGTTTTAGAAGCAGATATTTCTCTGTACAGACTATGGTCCCATTCACTCGGGAATATCCCAACGCAGCTCCTAGAAGAAACGTGTTTCTGACTCGCTGAATCTCAACATAGATTCAACTCTCTTAGGTGAACGAACGCACAGCAGAGCAGTTTCAAGGAAACTTTTCTCCTGAGTTTTAGACGAAGTTTCCTGCTGTTTAGTACGTATGCCGGCATTGGTCTGGAAATACCGGTTTTGGGATTCTGCACAGAAAGGGTTTGCAAACCGCTGAATCCACACGTGAGTTTATCTCTGTCAGTTGAATCCACACATTGACAACCATCCAGTTAGATAGCTCCGTTTTGGTTTTAGAAGCAGATATTTCTCTGTACAGCCTATGGTCCCATTCACTCGGGAATATCCCAACGCAGCTCGGAGAAGAAACGTGCTTCTGACTCGCTGAATCTCAACATAGATTCAACTCTCTTAGGTGAACGAACGCACAGCAGGGCAGTTTCAAGGAAACGTTTCTCCTGAGTTTTAGACGAACTTTCCTGCTGTTTAGTACGTATGCCAGCATTGGGCTGGAAATACCGGTTTTGGGATTCTGCACAGAAAGTGTTTGCAAAACGCTGAATCCACACGTGAGTTTAACATTGTCAGTTGAATGCACACATTGACAACCATCCAGTTAGATAGCTCCGTTTTGGTTTTAGAAGCAGATATTTCTCTGTACAGACTATGGTCCCATTCACTCGGGAATATCCCAACGCAGCTCCTAGAAGAAACGTGTTTCTGACTCGCTGAATCTCAACATAGATTCAACTCTCTTAGGTGAACGAACGCACAGCAGAGCAGTTTCAAGGAAACGTTTCTCCTGAGTTTTAGGCGAAGTTTCCTGCTGTTTAGTACGGATGCCGGCATTGGGCTGGAAATACCGGTTTTGGGATTCTGCACAGAAAGGGTTTGCAAACCGCTGAATCCACACGTGAGTTTAACTCTGTCAGTTGAATGCACACATTGACAACCATTCAGTTAGATAGCTCCGTTTTGGTTTTAGAAACAGATATTTCTCTGTACAGCCTATGGTCCCATTCACTCGGGAATATCCCAACGCAGCTCCTGGAAGAAACGTGTTTCTGACTCGCTGAATCTCAACATAGATTCAACTCTCTTAGGTGAACGAACGCACAGCAGAGCAGTTTCAAGGAAACGTTTCTCCTGAGTTTTAGACGAAGTTTCCTGCAGTTTAGTACGTATGCCGGCATTGGGCTGGAAATACCGGTTTTGGGATTCTGCACAGAAAGGGTTTGCAAACCTCTGAATCCACACGTCAGTTTAACTCTGTCAGTTGAATGCACACATTGACAACCATCCAGTTAGATAGCTCCGTTTTGGTTTTAGAAGCAGATATTTCTCTGTACAGCCTATGGTCCCATTCACTCGGGAATATCCCAACGCAGCTCCTAGAAGAAACGTGTTTCTGACTCGTTGAATCTCAACATAGATTCAACTCTCTTAGGTGAACGAACGCACAGCAGAGCAGTTTCAAGGAAACTTTTCTCCTGAGTTTTAGACGAAGTTTCCTGCTGTTTAATACGTATGCCGGCATTGGGCTGGAAATACCGGTTTTGGGATTCTGCACAGAAAGGGTTTGCAAACCGCTGAATCCACACGTGAGTTTAACTCTGTCAGTTGAATGCACACATTGACAACCATCCAGTTAGATAGCTCCGTTTTGGTTTTAGAAGCAGATATTTCTCTGTACAGCCTATGGTCCCATTCACTCGGGAATATCCCAACGCAGCTCCTAGAAGAAACGTGTTTCTGACTCGCTGAATCTCAACATAGATTCAACTCTCTTAGGTGAACGAACGCACAGCAGAGCAGTTTCAAGGAAACGTTTCTCCTGAGTTTTAGACGAAGTTTCCTGCTGTTTAGTACGTATGCCGTCATTGGGCTGGAAATACCGGTTTTGGGATTCTGCACAGAAAGGGTTTGCAAACCGCTGAATCCACACGTGAGTTTAACTCTGTCAGTTGAATGCACACATTGACAACCATCCAGTTAGATAGCTCCGTTTTGGTTTTAGAAGCAGATATTTCTCTGTACAGCCTATGGTCCCATTCACTCGGGAATATCCCAACGCAGCTCCTAGAAGAAACGTGTTTCTGACTCGCTGAATCTCAACATAGATTCAACTCTCTTAGGTGAACGAACGCACAGCAGAGCAGTTTCAAGGAAACTTTTCTCCTGAGTTTTAGACGAAGTTTCCTGCTGTTTAGTACGGATGCCGGCATTGGGCTGGAAATACCGGTTTTGGGATTCTGCACAGAAAGGGTTTGCAAACCGCTGAATCCACACGTGAGTTTAACTCTGTCAGTTGAATGCACACATTGACAACCATTCAGTTAGATAGCTCCGTTTTGGTTTTAGAAACAGATATTTCTCTGTACAGCCTATGGTCCCATTCACTCGGGAATATCCCAACGCAGCTCCTGGAAGAAACGTGTTTCTGACTCGCTGAATCTCAACATAGATTCAACTCTCTTAGGTGAACGAACGCACAGCAGAGCAGTTTCAAGGAAACGTTTCTCCTGAGTTTTAGACGAAGTTTCCTGCAGTTTAGTACGTATGCCGGCATTGGGCTGGAAATACCGGTTTTGGGATTCTGCACAGAAAGGGTTTGCAAACCGCTGAATCCACACGTGAGTTTAACTCTGTCAGTTGAATGCACACATTGACAACCATCCAGTTAGATAGCTCCGTTTTGGTTTTAGAAGCAGATATTTCTCTGTACAGCCTATGGTCCCATTCACTCGGGAATATCCCAACGCAGCTCCTAGAAGAAACGTGTTTCTGACTCGCTGAATCTCAACATAGATTCAACTCTCTTAGGTGAACGAACGCACAGCAGAGCAGTTTCAAGGAAACTTTTCTCCTGAGTTTTAGACGAAGTTTCCTGCTGTTTAGTACGTATGCCGGCATTGGGCTGGAAATACCGGTTTTGGGATTCTGCACAGAAAGGGTTTGCAAACCGCTGAATCCACACGTGAGTTTAACTCTGTCAGTTGAATGCACACATTGACAACCATCCAGTTAGATAGCTCCGTTTTGGTTTTAGAAGCAGATATTTCTCTGTACAGCCTATGGTCCCATTCACTCGGGAATATCCCAACGCAGCTCCTAGAAGAAACGTGTTTCTGACTCGCTGAATCTCAACATAGATTCAACTCTCTTAGGTGAACGAACGCACAGCAGAGCAGTTTCAAGGAAACGTTTCTCCTGAATTTTAGACGAAGTTTCCTGCTGTTTAGTACAGATGCCGGCATTGGGCTGGAAATACCGGTTTTGGGATTCTGCACAGAAAGGGTTTGCAAACCGCTGAATTCACACGTGAGTTTAACTCTGTCAGTTGAATGCACACATTGACAACCATTCAGTTAGATAGCTCCGTTTTGGTTTTAGAAGCAGATATTTCTCTGTACAGCCTATGGTCGCATTCACTCGGAAATATCCCAACGCAGCTCCTGGAAGAAACGTGTTTCTGACTCGCTGAATCTCAACATAGATTCAACTCTCTTAGGTGAATGAACGCACAGCAGAGCAGTTTCAAGGAAACGTTTCTCCTGAGTTTTAGACGAAGTTTCCTGCTGTTTAGTACGGATGCAGGCATTGGGCTGGAAATACCGGTTTGGGATTCTGTACAGAAAGGGTTTGCAAACCGCTGAATCCACACGTGAGTTTAACTCTGTCAGTTGAATGCACACATTGACAAACATTCAGTTAGATACCTCCGTTTTGGTTTTAGAAGCAGATATTTCTCTGTACAGCCTATGGTCCCATTCACTCGGGAATATCCCAACGCAGCTCCTAGAAGAAACGTGTTTCTGACTCGCTGAATCTCAACATAGATTCAACTCTCTTAGGTGAACGAACGCCCAGCAGGGCAGTTTCAAGGAAACGTTTCTCCTGAGTTTTAGACGAAGTTTCCTGCTGTTTAGTACGTATGCCGGCATTGGGCTGGAAATACCGGTTTTGGGATTCTGCACAGAAAGGGTTTGCAAACCGCTGAATCCACACGTGAGTTTAACTCTGTCAGTTGAATGCACACATTGACAACCATCCAGTTAGATAGCTCCGTTTTGGTTTTAGAAGCAGATATTTCTCTGTACAGCCTATGGTCCCATTCACTCGGGAATCTCCCAACGCAGCTCGGAGAAGAAACGTGCTTATGACTCGCTGAATCTCAACATAGATTCAACTCTCTTAGGTGAACGAACGCACAGCAGAGCAGTTTCAAGGAAACGTTTCTCCTGAGTTTTAGACGAAGTTTCCTGCTGTTTAGTACGTATGCCAGCATTGGGCTGGAAATACCGGTTTTGGGATTCTGCACAGAAAGTGTTTGCAAAACGCTGAATCCACACGTGAGTTTAACATTGTCAGTTGAATGCACACATTGACAACCATCCAGTTAGATAGCTCCGTTTTGGTTTTAGAAGCAGATATTTCTCTGTACAGACTATGGTCCCATTCACTCGGGAATATCCCAACGCAGCTCCTAGAAGAAACGTGTTTCTGACTCGCTGAATCTCAACATAGATTCAACTCTCTTAGGTGAACGAACGCACAGCAGAGCAGTTTCAAGGAAACGTTTCTCCTGAGTTTTAGGCGAAGTTTCCTGCTGTTTAGTACGGATGCCGGCATTGGGCTGGAAATACCGGTTTTGGGATTCTGCACAGAAAGGGTTTGCAAACCGCTGAATCCACACGTGAGTTTAACTCTGTCAGTTGAATGCACACATTGACAACCATTCAGTTAGATAGCTCCGTTTTGGTTTTAGAAACAGATATTTCTCTGTACAGCCTATGGTCCCATTCACTCGGGAATATCCCAACGCAGCTCCTGGAAGAAACGTGTTTCTGACTCGCTGAATCTCAACATAGATTCAACTCTCTTAGGTGAACGAACGCACAGCAGAGCAGTTTCAAGGAAACGTTTCTCCTGAGTTTTAGACGAAGTTTCCTGCAGTTTAGTACGTATGCCGGCATTGGGCTGGAAATACCGGTTTTGGGATTCTGCACAGAAAGGGTTTGCAAACCTCTGAATCCACACGTCAGTTTAACTCTGTCAGTTGAATGCACACATTGACAACCATCCAGTTAGATAGCTCCGTTTTGGTTTTAGAAGCAGATATTTCTCTGTACAGCCTATGGTCCCATTCACTCGGGAATATCCCAACGCAGCTCCTAGAAGAAACGTGTTTCTGACTCGTTGAATCTCAACATAGATTCAACTCTCTTAGGTGAACGAACGCACAGCAGAGCAGTTTCAAGGAAACTTTTCTCCTGAGTTTTAGACGAAGTTTCCTGCTGTTTAATACGTATGCCGGCATTGGGCTGGAAATACCGGTTTTGGGATTCTGCACAGAAAGGGTTTGCAAACCGCTGAATCCACACGTGAGTTTAACTCTGTCAGTTGAATGCACACATTGACAACCATCCAGTTAGATAGCTCCGTTTTGGTTTTAGAAGCAGATATTTCTCTGTACAGCCTATGGTCCCATTCACTCGGGAATATCCCAACGCAGCTCCTAGAAGAAACGTGTTTCTGACTCGCTGAATCTCAACATAGATTCAACTCTCTTAGGTGAACGAACGCACAGCAGAGCAGTTTCAAGGAAACGTTTCTCCTGAGTTTTAGACGAAGTTTCCTGCTGTTTAGTACGTATGCCGTCATTGGGCTGGAAATACCGGTTTTGGGATTCTGCACAGAAAGGGTTTGCAAACCGCTGAATCCACACGTGAGTTTAACTCTGTCAGTTGAATGCACACATTGACAACCATCCAGTTAGATAGCTCCGTTTTGGTTTTAGAAGCAGATATTTCTCTGTACAGCCTATGGTCCCATTCACTCGGGAATATCCCAACGCAGCTCCTAGAAGAAACGTGTTTCTGACTCGCTGAATCTCAACATAGATTCAACTCTCTTAGGTGAACGAACGCACAGCAGAGCAGTTTCAAGGAAACTTTTCTCCTGAGTTTTAGACGAAGTTTCCTGCTGTTTAGTACGGATGCCGGCATTGGGCTGGAAATACCGGTTTTGGGATTCTGCACAGAAAGGGTTTGCAAACCGCTGAATCCACACGTGAGTTTAACTCTGTCAGTTGAATGCACACATTGACAACCATTCAGTTAGATAGCTCCGTTTTGGTTTTAGAAACAGATATTTCTCTGTACAGCCTATGGTCCCATTCACTCGGGAATATCCCAACGCAGCTCCTGGAAGAAACGTGTTTCTGACTCGCTGAATCTCAACATAGATTCAACTCTCTTAGGTGAACGAACGCACAGCAGAGCAGTTTCAAGGAAACGTTTCTCCTGAGTTTTAGACGAAGTTTCCTGCAGTTTAGTACGTATGCCGGCATTGGGCTGGAAATACCGGTTTTGGGATTCTGCACAGAAAGGGTTTGCAAACCGCTGAATCCACACGTGAGTTTAACTCTGTCAGTTGAATGCACACATTGACAACCATCCAGTTAGATAGCTCCGTTTTGGTTTTAGAAGCAGATATTTCTCTGTACAGCCTATGGTCCCATTCACTCGGGAATATCCCAACGCAGCTCCTAGAAGAAACGTGTTTCTGACTCGCTGAATCTCAACATAGATTCAACTCTCTTAGGTGAACGAACGCACAGCAGAGCAGTTTCAAGGAAACTTTTCTCCTGAGTTTTAGACGAAGTTTCCTGCTGTTTAGTACGTATGCCGGCATTGGGCTGGAAATACCGGTTTTGGGATTCTGCACAGAAAGGGTTTGCAAACCGCTGAATCCACACGTGAGTTTAACTCTGTCAGTTGAATGCACACATTGACAACCATCCAGTTAGATAGCTCCGTTTTGGTTTTAGAAGCAGATATTTCTCTGTACAGCCTATGGTCCCATTCACTCGGGAATATCCCAACGCAGCTCCTAGAAGAAACGTGTTTCTGACTCGCTGAATCTCAACATAGATTCAACTCTCTTAGGTGAACGAACGCACAGCAGAGCAGTTTCAAGGAAACGTTTCTCCTGAATTTTAGACGAAGTTTCCTGCTGTTTAGTACAGATGCCGGCATTGGGCTGGAAATACCGGTTTTGGGATTCTGCACAGAAAGGGTTTGCAAACCGCTGAATTCACACGTGAGTTTAACTCTGTCAGTTGAATGCACACATTGACAACCATTCAGTTAGATAGCTCCGTTTTGGTTTTAGAAGCAGATATTTCTCTGTACAGCCTATGGTCGCATTCACTCGGAAATATCCCAACGCAGCTCCTGGAAGAAACGTGTTTCTGACTCGCTGAATCTCAACATAGATTCAACTCTCTTAGGTGAATGAACGCACAGCAGAGCAGTTTCAAGGAAACGTTTCTCCTGAGTTTTAGACGAAGTTTCCTGCTGTTTAGTACGGATGCAGGCATTGGGCTGGAAATACCGGTTTGGGATTCTGTACAGAAAGGGTTTGCAAACCGCTGAATCCACACGTGAGTTTAACTCTGTCAGTTGAATGCACACATTGACAAACATTCAGTTAGATACCTCCGTTTTGGTTTTAGAAGCAGATATTTCTCTGTACAGCCTATGGTCCCATTCACTCGGGAATATCCCAACGCAGCTCCTAGAAGAAACGTGTTTCTGACTCGCTGAATCTCAACATAGATTCAACTCTCTTAGGTGAACGAACGCCCAGCAGGGCAGTTTCAAGGAAACGTTTCTCCTGAGTTTTAGACGAAGTTTCCTGCTGTTTAGTACGTATGCCGGCATTGGGCTGGAAATACCGGTTTTGGGATTCTGCACAGAAAGGGTTTGCAAACCGCTGAATCCACACGTGAGTTTAACTCTGTCAGTTGAATGCACACATTGACAACCATCCAGTTAGATAGCTCCGTTTTGGTTTTAGAAGCAGATATTTCTCTGTACAGCCTATGGTCCCATTCACTCGGGAATCTCCCAACGCAGCTCGGAGAAGAAACGTGCTTCTGACTCGCTGAATCTCAACATAGATTCAACTCTCTTAGGTGAACGAACGCACAGCAGAGCAGTTTCAAGGAAACGTTTCTCCTGAGTTTTAGACGAAGTTTCCTGCTGTTTAGTACGTATGCCAGCATTGGGCTGGAAATACCGGTTTTGGGATTCTGCACAGAAAGTGTTTGCAAACCGCTGAATCCACACGTGAGTTTAACATTGTCAGTTGAATGCACACATTGACAACCATCCAGTTAGATAGCTCCGTTTTGGTTTTAGAAGCAGATATTTCTCTGTACAGACTATGGTCCCATTCACTCGGGAATATCCCAACGCAGCTCCTAGAAGAAACGTGTTTCTGACTCGCTGAATCTCAACATAGATTCAACTCTCTTAGGTGAACGAACGCACAGCAGAGCAGTTTCAAGGAAACTTTTCTCCTGAGTTTTAGACGAAGTTTCCTGCTGTTTAGTACGGATGCCGGCATTGGGCTGGAAATACCGGTTTTGGGATTCTGCACAGAAAGGGTTTGCAAACCGCTGAATCCACACGTGAGTTTAACTCTGTCAGTTGAATGCACACATTGACAACCATTCAGTTAGATAGCTCCGTTTTGGTTTTAGAAACAGATATTTCTCTGTACAGCCTATGGTCCCATTCACTCGGGAATATCCCAACGCAGCTCCTGGAAGAAACGTGTTTCTGACTCGCTGAATCTCAACATAGATTCAACTCTCTTAGGTGAACGAACGCACAGCAGAGCAGTTTCAAGGAAACGTTTCTCCTGAGTTTTAGACGAAGTTTCCTGCAGTTTAGTACGTATGCCGGCATTGGGCTGGAAATACCGGTTTTGGGATTCTGCACAGAAAGGGTTTGCAAACCGCTGAATCCACACGTGAGTTTAACTCTGTCAGTTGAATGCACACATTGACAACCATCCAGTTAGATAGCTCCGTTTTGGTTTTAGAAGCAGATATTTCTCTGTACAGCCTATGGTCCCATTCACTCGGGAATATCCCAACGCAGCTCCTAGAAGAAACGTGTTTCTGACTCGCTGAATCTCAACATAGATTCAACTCTCTTAGGTGAACGAACGCACAGCAGAGCAGTTTCAAGGAAACTTTTCTCCTGAGTTTTAGACGAAGTTTCCTGCTGTTTAGTACGTATGCCGGCATTGGGCTGGAAATACCGGTTTTGGGATTCTGCACAGAAAGGGTTTGCAAACCGCTGAATCCACACGTGAGTTTAACTCTGTCAGTTGAATGCACACATTGACAACCATCCAGTTAGATAGCTCCGTTTTGGTTTTAGAAGCAGATATTTCTCTGTACAGCCTATGGTCCCATTCACTCGGGAATATCCCAACGCAGCTCCTAGAAGAAACGTGTTTCTGACTCGCTGAATCTCAACATAGATTCAACTCTCTTAGGTGAACGAACGCACAGCAGAGCAGTTTCAAGGAAACGTTTCTCCTGAGTTTTAGACGAAGTTTCCTGCTGTTTAGTACGGATGCCGGCATTGGGCAGGAAATACCGGTTTTCGGATTCTGCACAGAAAAGGTTTGGAAACCGCTGAATCCTCACGTGAGTTTAACTCTGTCAGTTGAACGCACACATTGACAACCATTCAGTTTGATAGCACCCTTTTGGTTTTAGAAGCAGATATTTCTCTGTACAGCCTATGGTCCCATTCACTCGGGAATATTCCAACGGAGCTCCTAGAAGAAACGTGTTTCTGACTCGCTGAATCTCAACATAGGTTCAACTCTCTTAGGTGAACGAACGCACAGCAGAGCAGTTTCAAGGAAACGTTTCTCCTGAGTTTTAGACGAAGTTTCCTGCTGTTTAGTACGTATGCCGGCATTGGGCTGGAAATACCGGTTTTGGGATTCTGCACAGAAAGGGTTTGCAAACCATTGAATCCACACGTCAGTTTAACTCTGTCAGTTGAATGCACACATTGACAACCATTCAGTTAGATAGCTCCGTTTTGGTTTTAGAAGCAGATATTTCTCTGTACAGCCTATGGTCCCATTCACTCGGGAATATCCCAACGCAGCTCGGAGAAGAAACGTGCTTCTGACTCGCTGAATCTCAACATAGATTCAACTCTCTTAGGTGAACGAACGCACAGCAGAGCAGTTTCAAGGAAACGTTTCTCCTGAGTTTCAGACGAAGTTTCCTGCTGTTTAGTACGGATGCCGGCATTGGGCTGGAAATACCGGTTTTGGGATTCTGCACAGAAAGGGTTTGCAAACCGCTGAATCCACACGTGAGTTTAACTCTGTCAGTTGAATGCACACATTGACAACCATTCAGTTAGATAGCTCCGTTTTGGTTTTAGAAACAGATATTTCTCTGTACAGCCTATGGTCCCATTCACTCGGGAATATCCCAACGCAGCTCCTGGAAGAAACGTGTTTCTGACTCGCTGAATCTCAACATAGATTCAACTCTCTTAGGTGAACGAACGCACAGCAGAGCAGTTTCAAGGAAACGTTTCTCCTGAGGTTTAGACGAAGTTTCCTGCAGTTTAGTACGTATGCCGGCATTGGGCTGGAAATACCGGTTTTGGGATTCTGCACAGAAAGGGTTTGCAAACCGCTGAATCCACACGTGAGTTTAACTCTGTCAGTTGAATGCACACATTGACAACCATCCAGTTAGATAGCTCCGTTTTGGTTTTAGAAGCAGATATTTCTCTGTACAGCCTATGGTCCCATTCACTCGGGAATATCCCAACGCAGCTCCTAGAAGAAACGTGTTTCTGACTCGCTGAATCTCAACATAGATTCAACTCTCTTAGGTGAACGAACGCACAGCAGAGCAGTTTCAAGGAAACTTTTCTCCTGAGTTTTAGACGAAGTTTCCTGCTGTTTAGTACGTATGCCAGCATTGGGCTGGAAATACCGGTTTTGGGATTCTGCACAGAAAGGGTTTGCAAACCACTGAATCCACACGTGAGTTTAACATTGTCAGTTGAATGCACACATTGACAACCATCCAGTTAGATAGCTCCGTTTTGGTTTTAGAAGCAGATATTTCTCTGTACAGACTATGGTCCCATTCACTCGGGAATATCCCAACGCAGCTCCTAGAAGAAACGTGTTTCTGACTCGCTGAATCTCAACATAGATTCAACTCTCTTAGGTGAACGAACGCACAGCAGAGCAGTTTCAAGGAAACGTTTCTCCTGAGTTTTAGGCGAAGTTTCCTGCTGTTTAGTACGGATGCCGGCATTGGGCTGGAAATACCGGTTTTGGGATTCTGCACAGAAAGGGTTTGCAAACCGCTGAATCCACACGTGAGTTTAACTCTGTCAGTTGAATGCACACATTGACAACCATCCAGTTAGATAGCTCCGTTTTGGTTTTAGAAGCAGATATTTCTCAGTACAGCCTATGGTCCCATTCACTCGGGAATATCCCAACGCAGCTCCTGGAAGAAACGTGTTTCTGACTCGCTGAATCTCAACATAGATTCAACTCTCTTAGGTGAACGAACGCACAGCAGAGCAGTTTCAAGGAAACGTTTCTCCTGAGTTTTAGACGAAGTTTCCTGCTGTTTAGTACGTATGCCAGCATTGGGCTGGAAATACCGGTTTTGGGATTCTGCACAGAAAGTGTTTGCAAACCGCTGAATCCACACGTGAGTTTAACATTGTCAGTTGAATGCACACATTGACAACCATCCAGTTAGATAGCTCCGTTTTGGTTTTAGAAGCAGATATTTCTCTGTACAGACTATGGTCCCATTCACTCGGGAATATCCCAACGCAGCTCCTAGAAGAAACGTGTTTCTGACTCGCTGAATCTCAACATAGATTCAACTCTCTTAGGTGAACGAACGCACAGCAGAGCAGTTTCAAGGAAACTTTTCTCCTGAGTTTTAGACGAAGTTTCCTGCTGTTTAGTACGTATGCCGGCATTGGTCTGGAAATACCGGTTTTGGGATTCTGCACAGAAAGGGTTTGCAAACCGCTGAATCCACACGTGAGTTTATCTCTGTCAGTTGAATGCACACATTGACAACCATCCAGTTAGATAGCTCCGTTTTGGTTTTAGAAGCAGATATTTCTCTGTACAGCCTATGGTCCCATTCACTCGGGAATATCCCAACGCAGCTCGGAGAAGAAACGTGCTTCTGACTCGCTGAATCTCAACATAGATTCAACTCTCTTAGGTGAACGAACGCACAGCAGGGCAGTTTCAAGGAAACGTTTCTCCTGAGTTTTAGACGAACTTTCCTGCTGTTTAGTACGTATGCCAGCATTGGGCTGGAAATACCGGTTTTGGGATTCTGCACAGAAAGTGTTTGCAAAACGCTGAATCCACACGTGAGTTTAACATTGTCAGTTGAATGCACACATTGACAACCATCCAGTTAGATAGCTCCGTTTTGGTTTTAGAAGCAGATATTTCTCTGTACAGACTATGGTCCCATTCACTCGGGAATATCCCAACGCAGCTCCTAGAAGAAACGTGTTTCTGACTCGCTGAATCTCAACATAGATTCAACTCTCTTAGGTGAACGAACGCACAGCAGAGCAGTTTCAAGGAAACGTTTCTCCTGAGTTTTAGGCGAAGTTTCCTGCTGTTTAGTACGGATGCCGGCATTGGGCTGGAAATACCGGTTTTGGGATTCTGCACAGAAAGGGTTTGCAAACCGCTGAATCCACACGTGAGTTTAACTCTGTCAGTTGAATGCACACATTGACAACCATTCAGTTAGATAGCTCCGTTTTGGTTTTAGAAACAGATATTTCTCTGTACAGCCTATGGTCCCATTCACTCGGGAATATCCCAACGCAGCTCCTGGAAGAAACGTGTTTCTGACTCGCTGAATCTCAACATAGATTCAACTCTCTTAGGTGAACGAACGCACAGCAGAGCAGTTTCAAGGAAACGTTTCTCCTGAGTTTTAGACGAAGTTTCCTGCAGTTTAGTACGTATGCCGGCATTGGGCTGGAAATACCGGTTTTGGGATTCTGCACAGAAAGGGTTTGCAAACCTCTGAATCCACACGTCAGTTTAACTCTGTCAGTTGAATGCACACATTGACAACCATCCAGTTAGATAGCTCCGTTTTGGTTTTAGAAGCAGATATTTCTCTGTACAGCCTATGGTCCCATTAACTCGGGAATATCCCAACGCAGCTCCTAGAAGAAACGTGTTTCTGACTCGTTGAATCTCAACATAGATTCAACTCTCTGAGGTGAACGAACGCACAGCAGAGCAGTTTCAAGGAAACTTTTCTCCTGAGTTTTAGACGAAGTTTCCTGCTGTTTAATACGTATGCCGGCATTGGGCTGGAAATACCGGTTTTGGGATTCTGCACAGAAAGGGTTTGCAAACCGCTGAATCCACACGTGAGTTTAACTCTGTCAGTTGAATGCACACATTGACAACCATCCAGTTAGATAGCTCCGTTTTGGTTTTAGAAGCAGATATTTCTCTGTACAGCCTATGGTCCCATTCACTCGGGAATATCCCAACGCAGCTCCTAGAAGAAACGTGTTTCTGACTCGCTGAATCTCAACATAGATTCAACTCTCTTAGGTGAACGAACGCACAGCAGAGCAGTTTCAAGGAAACGTTTCTCCTGAGTTTTAGACGAAGTTTCCTGCTGTTTAGTACGTATGCCGTCATTGGGCTGGAAATACCGGTTTTGGGATTCTGCACAGAAAGGGTTTGCAAACCGCTGAATCCACACGTGAGTTTAACTCTGTCAGTTGAATGCACACATTGACAACCATCCAGTTAGATAGCTCCGTTTTGGTTTTAGAAGCAGATATTTCTCTGTACAGCCTATGGTCCCATTCACTCGGGAATATCCCAACGCAGCTCCTAGAAGAAACGTGTTTCTGACTCGTTGAATCTCAACATAGATTCAACTCTCTTAGGTGAACGAACGCACAGCAGAGCAGTTTCAAGGAAACTTTTCTCCTGAGTTTTAGACGAAGTTTCCTGCTGTTTAATACGTATGCCGGCATTGGGCTGGAAATACCGGTTTTGGGATTCTGCACAGAAAGGGTTTGCAAACCGCTGAATCCACACGTGAGTTTAACTCTGTCAGTTGAATGCACACATTGACAACCATCCAGTTAGATAGCTCCGTTTTGGTTTTAGAAGCAGATATTTCTCTGTACAGCCTATGGTCCCATTCACTCGGGAATATCCCAACGCAGCTCCTAGAAGAAACGTGTTTCTGACTCGCTGAATCTCAACATAGATTCAACTCTCTTAGGTGAACGAACGCACAGCAGAGCAGTTTCAAGGAAACGTTTCTCCTGAGTTTTAGACGAAGTTTCCTGCTGTTTAGTACGTATGCCGTCATTGGGCTGGAAATACCGGTTTTGGGATTCTGCACAGAAAGGGTTTGCAAACCGCTGAATCCACACGTGAGTTTAACTCTGTCAGTTGAATGCACACATTGACAACCATCCAGTTAGATAGCTCCGTTTTGGTTTTAGAAGCAGATATTTCTCTGTACAGCCTATGGTCCCATTCACTCGGGAATATCCCAACGCAGCTCCTAGAAGAAACGTGTTTCTGACTCGCTGAATCTCAACATAGATTCAACTCTCTTAGGTGAACGAACGCACAGCAGAGCAGTTTCAAGGAAACTTTTCTCCTGAGTTTTAGACGAAGTTTCCTGCTGTTTAGTACGGATGCCGGCATTGGGCTGGAAATACCGGTTTTGGGATTCTGCACAGAAAGGGTTTGCAAACCGCTGAATCCACACGTGAGTTTAACTCTGTCAGTTGAATGCACACATTGACAACCATTCAGTTAGATAGCTCCGTTTTGGTTTTAGAAACAGATATTTCTCTGTACAGCCTATGGTCCCATTCACTCGGGAATATCCCAACGCAGCTCCTGGAAGAAACGTGTTTCTGACTCGCTGAATCTCAACATAGATTCAACTCTCTTAGGTGAACGAACGCCCAGCAGAGCAGTTTCAAGGAAACGTTTCTCCTGAGTTTTAGACGAAGTTTCCTGCAGTTTAGTACGTATGCCGGCATTGGGCTGGAAATACCGGTTTTGGGATTCTGCACAGAAAGGGTTTGCAAACCGCTGAATCCACACGTGAGTTTAACTCTGTCAGTTGAATGCACACATTGACAACCATCCAGTTAGATAGCTCCGTTTTGGTTTTAGAAGCAGATATTTCTCTGTACAGCCTATGGTCCCATTCACTCGGGAATATCCCAACGCAGCTCCTAGAAGAAACGTGTTTCTGACTCGCTGAATCTCAACATAGATTCAACTCTCTTAGGTGAACGAACGCACAGCAGAGCAGTTTCAAGGAAACTTTTCTCCTGAGTTTTAGACGAAGTTTCCTGCTGTTTAGTACGTATGCCGGCATTGGGCTGGAAATACCGGTTTTGGGATTCTGCACAGAAAGGGTTTGCAAACCGCTGAATCCACACGTGAGTTTAACTCTGTCAGTTGAATGCACACATTGACAACCATCCAGTTAGATAGCTCCGTTTTGGTTTTAGAAGCAGATATTTCTCTGTACAGCCTATGGTCCCATTCACTCGGGAATATCCCAACGCAGCTCCTAGAAGAAACGTGTTTCTGACTCGCTGAATCTCAACATAGATTCAACTCTCTTAGGTGAACGAACGCACAGCAGAGCAGTTTCAAGGAAACGTTTCTCCTGAATTTTAGACGAAGTTTCCTGCTGTTTAGTACAGATGCCGGCATTGGGCTGGAAATACCGGTTTTGGGATTCTGCACAGAAAGGGTTTGCAAACCGCTGAATTCACACGTGAGTTTAACTCTGTCAGTTGAATGCACACATTGACAACCATTCAGTTAGATAGCTCCGTTTTGGTTTTAGAAGCAGATATTTCTCTGTACAGCCTATGGTCGCATTCACTCGGAAATATCCCAACGCAGCTCCTGGAAGAAACGTGTTTCTGACTCGCTGAATCTCAACATAGATTCAACTCTCTTAGGTGAATGAACGCACAGCAGAGCAGTTTCAAGGAAACGTTTCTCCTGAGTTTTAGACGAAGTTTCCTGCTGTTTAGTACGGATGCAGGCATTGGGCTGGAAATACCGGTTTGGGATTCTGTACAGAAAGGGTTTGCAAACCGCTGAATCCACACGTGAGTTTAACTCTGTCAGTTGAATGCACACATTGACAAACATTCAGTTAGATACCTCCGTTTTGGTTTTAGAAGCAGATATTTCTCTGTACAGCCTATGGTCCCATTCACTCGGGAATATCCCAACGCAGCTCCTAGAAGAAACGTGTTTCTGACTCGCTGAATCTCAAGATAGATTCAACTCTCTTAGGTGAACGAACGCCCAGCAGGGCAGTTTCAAGGAAACGTTTCTCCTGAGTTTTAGACGAAGTTTCCTGCTGTTTAGTACGTATGCCAGCATTGGGCTGGAAATACCGGTTTTGGGATTCTGCACAGAAAGTGTTTGCAAACCGCTGAATCCACACGTGAGTTTAACATTGTCAGTTGAATGCACACATTGACAACCATCCAGTTAGATAGCTCCGTTTTGGTTTTAGAAGCAGATATTTCTCTGTACAGACTATGGTCCCATTCACTCGGGAATATCCCAACGCAGCTCCTAGAAAAACGTGTTTCTGACTCGCTGAATCTCAACATAGATTCAACTCTCTTAGGTGAACGAACGCACAGCAGAGCAGTTTCAAGGAAACGTTTCTCCTGAGTTTTAGGCGAAGTTTCCTGCTGTTTAGTACGGATGCCGGCATTGGGCTGGAAATACCGGTTTTGGGATTCTGCACAGAAAGGGTTTGCAAACCGCTGAATCCACACGTGAGTTTAACTCTGTCAGTTGAATGCACACATTGACAACCATCCAGTTAGATAGCTCCGTTTTGGTTTTAGAAGCAGATATTTCTCTGTACAGCCTATGGTCCCATTCACTCGGGAATATCCCAACGCAGCTCCTAGAAGAAACGTGTTTCTGACTCGCTGAATCTCAACATAGATTCAACTCTCTTAGGTGAACGAACGCACAGCAGAGCAGTTTCAAGGAAACGTTTCTCCTGAGTTTTAGGCGAAGTTTCCTGCTGTTTAGTACGGATGCCGGCATTGGGCTGGAAATACCGGTTTTGGGATTCTGCACAGAAAGGGTTTGCAAACCGCTGAATCCACACGTGAGTTTAACTCTGTCAGTTGAATGCACACATTGACAACCATTCAGTTAGATAGCTCCGTTTTGGTTTTAGAAACAGATATTTCTCTGTACAGCCTATGGTCCCATTCACTCGGGAATATCCCAACGCAGCTCCTGGAAGAAACGTGTTTCTGACTCGCTGAATCTCAACATAGATTCAACTCTCTTAGGTGAACGAACGCACAGCAGAGCAGTTTCAAGGAAACGTTTCTCCTGAGTTTTAGACGAAGTTTCCTGCTGTTTAGTACGTATGCCAGCATTGGGCTGGAAATACCGGTTTTGGGATTCTGCACAGAAAGGGTTTGCAAACCGCTGAATCCACACGTCAGTTTAACTCTGTCAGTTGAATGCACACATTGACAACCATCCAGTTAGATAGCTCCGTTTTGGTTTTAGAAGCAGATATTTCTCTGTACAGCCTATGGTCCCATTCACTCGGGAATATCCCAACGCAGCTCCTAGAAGAAACGTGTTTCTGACTCGCTGAATCTCAACATAGATTCAACTCTCTTAGGTGAACGAACGCACAGCAGAGCAGTTTCAAGGAAACTTTTCTCCTGAGTTTTAGACGAAGTTTCCTGCTGTTTAGTACGTATGCCGGCATTGGGCTGGAAATACCGGTTTTGGGATTCTGCACAGAAAGGGTTTGCAAACCGCTGAATCCACACGTGAGTTTAACTCTGTCAGTTGAATGCACACATTGACAACCATCCAGTTAGATAGCTCCGTTTTGGTTTTAGAAGCAGATATTTCTCTGTACAGCCTATGGTCCCATTCACTCGGGAATATCCCAACGCAGCTCCTAGAAGAAACGTGTTTCTGACTCGCTGAATCTCAACATAGATTCAACTCTCTTAGGTGAACGAACGCACAGCAGAGCAGTTTCAAGGAAACGTTTCTCCTGAGTTTTAGACGAAGTTTCCTGCTGTTTAGTACGTATGCCGTCATTGGGCTGGAAATACCGGTTTTGGGATTCTGCACAGAAAGGGTTTGCAAACCGCTGAATCCACACGTGAGTTTAACTCTGTCAGTTGAATGCACACATTGACAACCATCCAGTTAGATAGCTCCGTTTTGGTTTTAGAAGCAGATATTTCTCTGTACAGCCTATGGTCCCATTCACTCGGGAATATCCCAACGCAGCTCCTAGAAGAAACGTGTTTCTGACTCGCTGAATCTCAACATAGATTCAACTCTCTTAGGTGAACGAACGCACAGCAGAGCAGTTTCAAGGAAACTTTTCTCCTGAGTTTTAGACGAAGTTTCCTGCTGTTTAGTACGGATGCCGGCATTGGGCTGGAAATACCGGTTTTGGGATTCTGCACAGAAAGGGTTTGCAAACCGCTGAATCCACACGTGAGTTTAACTCTGTCAGTTGAATGCACACATTGACAACCATCCAGTTAGATAGCTCCGTTTTGGTTTTAGAAGCAGATATTTCTCTGTACAGCCTATGGTCCCATTCACTCGGGAATATCCCAACGCAGCTCGGAGAAGAAACGTGCTTCTGACTCGCTGAATGCCAACATAGATTCAACTCTCTTAGGTGAACGAACGCACAGCAGAGCAGTTTCAAGGAAACGTTTCTCCTGAGTTTTAGACGAAGTTTCCTGCTGTTTAGTACGTATGCCGGCATTGGGCTGGAAATACCGGTTTTGGGATTCTGCACAGAAAGGGTTTGCAAACCGCTGAATCCACACGTGAGTTTAACTCTGTCAGTTGAATGCACACATTGACAACCATCCAGTTAGATAGCTCCGTTTTGGTTTTAGAAGCAGATATTTCTCTGTACAGCCTATGGTCCCATTCACTCGGGAATATCCCAACGCAGCTCCTAGAAGAAACGTGTTTCTGACTCGCTGAATCTCAACATAGATTCAACTCTCTTAGGTGAACGAACGCACAGCAGAGCAGTTTCAAGGAAACTTTTCTCCTGAGTTTTAGACGAAGTTTCCTGCTGTTTAGTACGTATGCCGGCATTGGGCTGGAAATACCGGTTTTGGGATTCTGCACAGAAAGGGTTTGCAAACCGCTGAATCCACACGTGAGTTTAACTCTGTCAGTTGAATGCACACATTGACAACCATCCAGTTAGATAGCTCCGTTTTGGTTTTAGAAGCAGATATTTCTCTGTACAGCCTATGGTCCCATTCACTCGGGAATATCCCAACGCAGCTCCTAGAAGAAACGTGTTTCTGACTCGCTGAATCTCAACATAGATTCAACTCTCTTAGGTGAACGAACGCACAGCAGAGCAGTTTCAAGGAAACGTTTCTCCTGAGTTTTAGGCGAAGTTTCCTGCTGTTTAGTACGGATGCCGGCATTGGGCTGGAAATACCGGTTTTGGGATTCTGCACAGAAAGGGTTTGCAAACCGCTGAATCCACACGTGAGTTTAACTCTGTCAGTTGAATGCACACATTGACAACCATCCAGTTAGATAGCTCCGTTTTGGTTTTAGAAGCAGATATTTCTCTGTACAGCCTATGGTCCCATTCACTCGGGAATATCCCAACGCAGCTCCTAGAAGAAACGTGTTTCTGACTCGCTGAATCTCAACATAGATTCAACTCTCTTAGGTGAACGAACGCACAGCAGAGCAGTTTCAAGGAAACGTTTCTCCTGAGTTTTAGACGAAGTTTCCTGCTGTTTAGTACGTATGCCAGCATTGGGCTGGAAATACCGGTTTTGGGATTCTGCACAGAAAGTGTTTGCAAACCGCTGAATCCACACGTGAGTTTAACATTGTCAGTTGAATGCACACATTGACAACCATCCAGTTAGATAGCTCCGTTTTGGTTTTAGAAGCAGATATTTCTCTGTACAGACTATGGTCCCATTCACTCGGGAATATCCCAACGCAGCTCCTAGAAGAAACGTGTTTCTGACTCGCTGAATCTCAACATAGATTCAACTCTCTTAGGTGAACGAACGCACAGCAGAGCAGTTTCAAGGAAACGTTTCTCCTGAGTTTTAGGCGAAGTTTCCTGCTGTTTAGTACGGATGCCGGCATTGGTCTGGAAATACCGGTTTTGGGATTCTGCACAGAAAGGGTTTGCAAACCGCTGAATCCACACGTGAGTTTAACTCTGTCAGTTGAATGCACACATTGACAACCATTCAGTTAGATAGCTCCGTTTTGGTTTTAGAAACAGATATTTCTCTGTACAGCCTATGGTCCCATTCACTCGGGAATATCCCAACGCAGCTCCTGGAAGAAACGTGTTTCTGACTCGCTGAATCTCAACATAGATTCAACTCTCTTAGGTGAACGAACGCACAGCAGAGCAGTTTCAAGGAAACGTTTCTCCTGAGTTTTAGACGAAGTTTCCTGCAGTTTAGTACGTATGCCGGCATTGGGCTGGAAATACCGGTTTTGGGATTCTGCACAGAAAGGGTTTGCAAACCGCTGAATCCACACGTGAGTTTAACTCTGTCAGTTGAATGCACACATTCACAACCATCCAGTTAGATAGCTCCGTTTTGGTTTTAGAAGCAGATATTTCTCTGTACAGCCTATGGTCCCATTCACTCGGGAATATCCCAACGCAGCTCCTAGAAGAAACGTGTTTCTGACTCGCTGAATCTCAACATAGATTCAACTCTCTTAGGTGAACGAACGCACAGCAGAGCAGTTTCAAGGAAACTTTTCTCCTGAGTTTTAGACGAAGTTTCCTGCTGTTTAGTACGTATGCCGTCATTGGGCTGGAAATACCGGTTTTGGGATTCTGCACAGAAAGGGTTTGCAAACCGCTGAATCCACACGTGAGTTTAACTCTGTCAGTTGAATGCACACATTGACAACCATCCAGTTAGATAGCTCCGTTTTGGTTTTAGAAGCAGATATTTCTCTGTACAGCCTATGGTCCCATTCACTCGGGAATATCCCAACGCAGCTCCTAGAAGAAACGTGTTTCTGACTCGCTGAATCTCAACATAGACTCAACTCTCTTAGGTGAACGAACGCACAGCAGAGCAGTTTCAAGGAAACGTTTCTCCTGAGTTTTAGACGAAGTTTCCTGCTGTTTAGTACGGATGCCGGCATTGGGCTGGAAATACCGGTTTTGGGATTCTGCACAGAAAGGGTTTGCAAACCGCTGAATCCACACGTGAGTTTAACTCTGTCAGTTGAATGCACACATTGACAACCATTCAGTTAGATAGCTCCGTTTTGGTTTTAGAAACAGATATTTCTCTGTACAGCCTATGGTCCCATTCACTCGGGAATATCCCAACGCAGCTCCTGGAAGAAACGTGTTTCTGACTCGCTGAATCTCAACATAGATTCAACTCTCTTAGGTGAACGAACGCACAGCCGAGCAGTTTCAAGGAAACGTTTCTCCTGAGTTTTAGACGAAGTTTCCTGCAGTTTAGTACGTATGCCGGCATTGGGCTGGAAATACCGGTTTTGGGATTCTGCACAGAAAGGGTTTGCAAACCGCTGAATCCACACGTGAGTTTAACTCTGTCAGTTGAATGCACACATTGACAAACATTCAGTTAGATACCTCCGTTTTGGTTTTAGAAGCAGATATTTCTCTGTACAGCCTATGGTCCCATTCACTCGGGAATATCCCAACGCAGCTCCTAGAAGAAACGTGTTTCTGACTCGCTGAATCTCAAGATAGATTCAACTCTCTTAGGTGAACGAACGCCCAGCAGGGCAGTTTCAAGGAAACGTTTCTCCTGAGTTTTAGACGAAGTTTCCTGCTGTTAAGTACGTATGCCGGCATTGGGCTGGAAATACCGGTTTTGGGATTCTGCACAGAAAGGGTTTGCAAACCGCTGAATCCACACGTGAGTTTAACTTTGTCAGTTGAATGCACAAATTGACAACCATCCAGTTAGATAGCTCCGTTTTGGTTTTAGAAGCAGATATTTCTCTGTACAGCCTATGGTCCCATTCACTCGGGAGTATCCCAACGCAGCTCCTAGAAGAAACGTGTTCCTGACTCGCTGAATCTCAACATAGATTCAACTCTCTTAGGTGAACGAATGCACAGCAGAGAAGTTTCAAGGAAACTTTTCTCCTGAGTTTTAGACGAAGTTTCCTGCTATTTAGTACGGATGCCGGCATTGGGCTGGAAATTCCGGTTTTGGGATTCTTCACAGAAAGGGTTTGCAAACCGCTGAATCCACACGTGAGTTTAACTCTTTCAGTTGCATGCACACATTGACAACCATCCAGTTAGATAGCTCCGTTTTGGTTTTAGAAGCAGATATTTCTCTGTACAGCCTATGGTCCCATTCACTCGGGAATCTCCCAACGCAGCTCGGAGAAGAAACGTGCTTCTGACTCGCTGAATCTCAACATAGATTCAACTCTCTTAGGTGAACGAACGCACAGCAGAGGAGTTTCAAGGAAACGTTTCTCCTGAGTTTTAGACGAAGTTTCCTGCTGTTTAGTACGTATGCCAGCATTGGGCTGGAAATACCGGTTTTGGGATTCTGCACAGAAAGTGTTTGCAAACCGCTGAATCCACACGTGAGTTTAACATTGTCAGTTGAATGCACACATTGACAACCATCCAGTTAGATAGCTCCGTTTTGGTTTTAGAAGCAGATATTTCTCTGTACAGACTATGGTCCCATTCACTCGGGAATATCCCAACGCAGCTCCTAGAAAAACGTGTTTCTGACTCGCTGAATCTCAACATAGATTCAACTCTCTTAGGTGAACGAACGCACAGCAGAGCAGTTTCAAGGAAACGTTTCTCCTGAGTTTTAGACGAAGTTTCCTGCAGTTTAGTACGTATGCCGGCATTGGGCTGGAAATACCGGTTTTGGGATTCTGCACAGAAAGGGTTTGAAAACCGCTGAATCCACACGTGAGTTTAACTCTGTCAGTTGAATGCACACATTGACAACCATCCAGTTAGATAGCTCCGTTTTGGTTTTAGAAGCAGATATTTCTCTGTACAGCCTATGGTCCCATTCACTCGGGAATATCCCAACGCAGCTCCTAGAAGAAACGTGTTTCTGACTCGCTGAATCTCAACATAGATTCAACTCTCTTAGGTGAACGAACGCACAGCAGAGCAGTTTCAAGGAAACGTTTCTCCTGAGTTTTAGGCGAAGTTTCCTGCTGTTTAGTACGGATGCCGGCATTGGGCTGGAAATACCGGTTTTGGGATTCTGCACAGAAAGGGTTTGCAAACCGCTGAATCCACACGTGAGTTTAACTCTGTCAGTTGAATGCACACATTGACAACCATTCAGTTAGATAGCTCCGTTTTGGTTTTAGAAACAGATATTTCTCTGTACAGCCTATGGTCCCATTCACTCGGGAATATCCCAACGCAGCTCCTGGAAGAAACGTGTTTCTGACTCGCTGAATCTCAACATAGATTCAACTCTCTTAGGTGAACGAACGCACAGCAGAGCAGTTTCAAGGAAACGTTTCTCCTGAGTTTTAGACGAAGTTTCCTGCTGTTTAGTACGTATGCCAGCATTGGGCTGGAAATACCGGTTTTGGGATTCTGCACAGAAAGGGTTTGCAAACCGCTGAATCCACACGTCAGTTTAACTCTGTCAGTTGAATGCACACATTGACAACCATCCAGTTAGATAGCTCCGTTTTGGTTTTAGAAGCAGATATTTCTCTGTACAGCCTATGGTCCCATTCACTCGGGAATATCCCAACGCAGCTCCTAGAAGAAACGTGTTTCTGACTCGCTGAATCTCAACATAGATTCAACTCTCTTAGGTGAACGAACGCACAGCAGAGCAGTTTCAAGGAAACTTTTCTCCTGAGTTTTAGACGAAGTTTCCTGCTGTTTAGTACGTATGCCGGCATTGGGCTGGAAATACCGGTTTTGGGATTCTGCACAGAAAGGGTTTGCAAACCGCTGAATCCACACGTGAGTTTAACTCTGTCAGTTGAATGCACACATTGACAACCATCCAGTTAGATAGCTCCGTTTTGGTTTTAGAAGCAGATATTTCTCTGTACAGCCTATGGTCCCATTCACTCGGGAATATCCCAACGCAGCTCCTAGAAGAAACGTGTTTCTGACTCGCTGAATCTCAACATAGATTCAACTCTCTTAGGTGAACGAACGCACAGCAGAGCAGTTTCAAGGAAACGTTTCTCCTGAGTTTTAGACGAAGTTTCCTGCTGTTTAGTACGTATGCCGTCATTGGGCTGGAAATACCGGTTTTGGGATTCTGCACAGAAAGGGTTTGCAAACCGCTGAATCCACACGTGAGTTTAACTCTGTCAGTTGAATGCACACATTGACAACCATCCAGTTAGATAGCTCCGTTTTGGTTTTAGAAGCAGATATTTCTCTGTACAGCCTATGGTCCCATTCACTCGGGAATATCCCAACGCACCTCCTAGAAGAAACGTGTTTCTGACTCGCTGAATCTCAACATAGATTCAACTCTCTTAGGTGAACGAACGCACAGCAGAGCAGTTTCAAGGAAACTTTTCTCCTGAGTTTTAGACGAAGTTTCCTGCTGTTTAGTACGGATGCCGGCATTGGGCTGGAAATACCGGTTTTGGGATTCTGCACAGAAAGGGTTTGCAAACCGCTGAATCCACACGTGAGTTTAACTCTGTCAGTTGAATGCACACATTGACAACCATCCAGTTAGATAGCTCCGTTTTGGTTTTAGAAGCAGATATTTCTCTGTACAGCCTATGGTCCCATTCACTCGGGAATATCCCAACGCAGCTCGGAGAAGAAACGTGCTTCTGACTCGCTGAATGCCAACATAGATTCAACTCTCTTAGGTGAACGAACGCACAGCAGAGCAGTTTCAAGGAAACGTTTCTCCTGAGTTTTAGACGAAGTTTCCTGCTGTTTAGTACGTATGCCGGCATTGGGCTGGAAATACCGGTTTTGGGATTCTGCACAGAAAGGGTTTGCAAACCGCTGAATCCACACGTGAGTTTAACTCTGTCAGTTGAATGCACACATTGACAACCATCCAGTTAGATAGCTCCGTTTTGGTTTTAGAAGCAGATATTTCTCTGTACAGCCTATGGTCCCATTCACTCGGGAATATCCCAACGCAGCTCCTAGAAGAAACGTGTTTCTGACTCGCTGAATCTCAACATAGATTCAACTCTCTTAGGTGAACGAACGCACAGCAGAGCAGTTTCAAGGAAACTTTTCTCCTGAGTTTTAGACGAAGTTTCCTGCTGTTTAGTACGTATGCCGGCATTGGGCTGGAAATACCGGTTTTGGGATTCTGCACAGAAAGGGTTTGCAAACCGCTGAATCCACACGTGAGTTTAACTCTGTCAGTTGAATGCACACATTGACAACCATTCAGTTAGATAGCTCCGTTTTGGTTTTAGAAGCAGATATTTCTCTGTACAGCCTATGGTCCCATTCACTCGGGAATATCCCAACGCAGCTCCTAGAAGAAACGTGTTTCTGACTCGCTGAATCTCAACATAGATTCAACTCTCTTAGGTGAACGAACGCACAGCAGAGCAGTTTCAAGGAAACGTTTCTCCTGAGTTTTAGGCGAAGTTTCCTGCTGTTTAGTACGGATGCCGGCATTGGGCTGGAAATACCGGTTTTGGGATTCTGCACAGAAAGGGTTTGCAAACCGCTGAATCCACACGTGAGTTTAACTCTGTCAGTTGAATGCACACATTGACAACCATCCAGTTAGATAGCTCCGTTTTGGTTTTAGAAGCAGATATTTCTCTGTACAGCCTATGGTCCCATTCACTCGGGAATATCCCAACGCAGCTCCTAGAAGAAACGTGTTTCTGACTCGCTGAATCTCAACATAGATTCAACTCTCTTAGGTGAACGAACGCACAGCAGAGCAGTTTCAAGGAAACGTTTCTCCTGAGTTTTAGACGAAGTTTCCTGCTGTTTAGTACGTATGCCAGCATTGGGCTGGAAATACCGGTTTTGGGATTCTGCACAGAAAGTGTTTGCAAACCGCTGAATCCACACGTGAGTTTAACATTGTCAGTTGAATGCACACATTGACAACCATCCAGTTAGATAGCTCCGTTTTGGTTTTAGAAGCAGATATTTCTCTGTACAGACTATGGTCCCATTCACTCGGGAATATCCCAACGCAGCTCCTAGAAGAAACGTGTTTCTGACTCGCTGAATCTCAACATAGATTCAACTCTCTTAGGTGAACGAACGCACAGCAGAGCAGTTTCAAGGAAACGTTTCTCCTGAGTTTTAGGCGAAGTTTCCTGCTGTTTAGTACGGATGCCGGCATTGGGCTGGAAATACCGGTTTTGGGATTCTGCACAGAAAGGGTTTGCAAACCGCTGAATCCACACGTGAGTTTAACTCTGTCAGTTGAATGCACACATTGACAACCATTCAGTTAGATAGCTCCGTTTTGGTTTTAGAAACAGATATTTCTCTGTACAGCCTATGGTCCCATTCACTCGGGAATATCCCAACGCAGCTCCTGGAAGAAACGTGTTTCTGACTCGCTGAATCTCAACATAGATTCAACTCTCTTAGGTGAACGAACGCACAGCAGAGCAGTTTCAAGGAAACGTTTCTCCTGAGTTTTAGACGAAGTTTCCTGCAGTTTAGTACGTATGCCGGCATTGGGCTGGAAATACCGGTTTTGGGATTCTGCACAGAAAGGGTTTGCAAACCGCTGAATCCACACGTGAGTTTAACTCTGTCAGTTGAATGCACACATTCACAACCATCCAGTTAGATAGCTCCGTTTTGGTTTTAGAAGCAGATATTTCTCTGTACAGCCTATGGTCCCATTCACTCGGGAATATCCCAACGCAGCTCCTAGAAGAAACGTGTTTCTGACTCGCTGAATCTCAACATAGATTCAACTCTCTTAGGTGAACGAACGCACAGCAGAGCAGTTTCAAGGAAACTTTTCTCCTGAGTTTTAGACGAAGTTTCCTGCTGTTTAGTACGTATGCCGTCATTGGGCTGGAAATACCGGTTTTGGGATTCTGCACAGAAAGGGTTTGCAAACCGCTGAATCCACACGTGAGTTTAACTCTGTCAGTTGAATGCACACATTGACAACCATCCAGTTAGATAGCTCCGTTTTGGTTTTAGAAGCAGATATTTCTCTGTACAGCCTATGGTCCCATTCACTCGGGAATATCCCAACGCAGCTCCTAGAAGAAACGTGTTTCTGACTCGCTGAATCTCAACATAGACTCAACTCTCTTAGGTGAACGAACGCACAGCAGAGCAGTTTCAAGGAAACGTTTCTCCTGAGTTTTAGACGAAGTTTCCTGCTGTTTAGTACGGATGCCGGCATTGGGCTGGAAATACCGGTTTTGGGATTCTGCACAGAAAGGGTTTGCAAACCGCTGAATCCGCACGTGAGTTTAACTCTGTCAGTTGAATGCACACATTGACAACCATTCAGTTAGATAGCTCCGTTTAGGTTTTAGAAACAGATATTTCTCTGTACAGCCTATGGTCCCATTCACTCGGGAATATCCCAACGCAGCTCCTGGAAGAAACGTGTTTCTGACTCGCTGAATCTCAACATAGATTCAACTCTCTTAGGTGAACGAACGCACAGCCGAGCAGTTTCAAGGAAACGTTTCTCCTGAGTTTTAGACGAAGTTTCCTGCAGTTTAGTACGTATGCCGGCATTGGGCTGGAAATACCGGTTTTGGGATTCTGCACAGAAAGGGTTTGCAAACCGCTGAATCCACACGTGAGTTTAACTCTGTCAGTTGAATGCACACATTGACAACCATCCAATTAGATAGCTCCGTTTTGGTTTTAGAAGCAGATATTTCTCTGTACAGCCTATGGTCCCATTCACTCGGGAATATCCCAACGCAGCTCCTAGAAGAAACGTGTTTCTGACTCGCTGAATCTCAACATAGATTCAACTCTCTTAGGTGAACGAACGCACAGCAGAGCAGTTTCAAGGAAACTTTTCTCCTGAGTTTTAGACGAAGTTTCCTGCTGTTTAGTACGTATGCCGGCATTGGTCTGGAAATACCGGTTTTGGGATTCTGCACAGAAAGGGTTTGCAAACCGCTGAATCCACACGTGAGTTTAACTCTGTCAGTTGAATGCACACATTGACAACCATCCAGCTGGATTGCTCCGTTTTGGTTTTAGAAGCAGATATTTCTCTGTACAGCCTATGGTCCCATTCACTCGGGAATATCCCAACGCAGCTCCTAGAAGAAACGTGTTTCTGACTCGCTGAATCTCAACATAGATTCAACTCTCTTAGGTGAACGAACGCACAGCAGAGCAGTTTCAAGGAAACGTTTCTCCTGAGTTTTAGACGAAGTTTCCTGCTGTTTAGTACGGATGCCGGCATTGGGCTGGAAATACCGGTTTTGGGATTCTGCACAGAAAGGGTTTGCAAACCGCTGAATCCACACGTGAGTTTAACTCTGTCAGTTGAATGCACACATTGACAACCATCCAGTTAGATAGCTCCGTTTTGGTTTTAGAAGCAGATATTTCTCTGTACAGCCTATGGTCCCATTCACTCGGGAATATCCCAACGCAGCTCCTAGAAGAAACGTGTTTCTGACTCGCTGAATCTCAACATAGACTCAACTCTCTTAGGTGAACGAACGCACAGCAGAGCAGTTTCAAGGAAACGTTTCTCCTGAGTTTTAGACGAAGTTTCCTGCTGTTTAGTACGGATGCCGGCATTGGGCTGGAAATACCGGTTTTGGGATTCTGCACAGAAAGGGTTTGCAAACCGCTGAATCCACACGTGAGTTTAACTCTGTCAGTTGAATGCACACATTGACAACCATTCAGTTAGATAGCTCCGTTTAGGTTTTAGAAACAGATATTTCTCTGTACAGCCTATGGTCCCATTCACTCGGGAATATCCCAACGCAGCTCCTGGAAGAAACGTGTTTCTGACTCGCTGAATCTCAACATAGATTCAACTCTCTTAGGTGAACGAACGCACAGCCGAGCAGTTTCAAGGAAACGTTTCTCCTGAGTTTTAGACGAAGTTTCCTGCAGTTTAGTACGTATGCCGGCATTGGGCTGGAAATACCGGTTTTGGGATTCTGCACAGAAAGGGTTTGCAAACCGCTGAATCCACACGTGAGTTTAACTCTGTCAGTTGAATGCACACATTGACAACCATCCAATTAGATAGCTCCGTTTTGGTTTTAGAAGCAGATATTTCTCTGTACAGCCTATGGTCCCATTCACTCGGGAATATCCCAACGCAGCTCCTAGAAGAAACGTGTTTCTGACTCGCTGAATCTCAACATAGATTCAACTCTCTTAGGTGAACGAACGCACAGCAGAGCAGTTTCAAGGAAACTTTTCTCCTGAGTTTTAGACGAAGTTTCCTGCTGTTTAGTACGTATGCCGGCATTGGTCTGGAAATACCGGTTTTGGGATTCTGCACAGAAAGGGTTTGCAAACCGCTGAATCCACACGTGAGTTTAACTCTGTCAGTTGAATGCACACATTGACAACCATCCAGCTGGATTGCTCCGTTTTGGTTTTAGAAGCAGATATTTCTCTGTACAGCCTATGGTCCCATTCACTCGGGAATATCCCAACGCAGCTCCTAGAAGAAACGTGTTTCTGACTCGCTGAATCTCAACATAGATTCAACTCTCTTAGGTGAACGAACGCACAGCAGAGCAGTTTCAAGGAAACGTTTCTCCTGAGTTTTAGACGAAGTTTCCTGCTGTTTAGTACGGATGCCGGCATTGGGCTGGAAATACCGGTTTTGGGATTCTGCACAGAAAGGGTTTGCAAACCGCTGAATTCACACGTGAGTTTAACTCTGTCAGTTGAATGCACACATTGACAACCATTCAGTTAGATAGCTCCGTTTTGGTTTTAGAAGCAGATATTTCTCTGTACAGCCTATGGTCGCATTCACTCGGGATTATCCCAACGCAGCTCCTAGAAGAAACGTGTTTCTGACTCGCTGAATCTCAAGATAGATTCAACTCTCTTAGGTGAACGAACGCCCAGCAGGGCAGTTTCAAGGAAACGTTTCTCCTGAGTTTTAGACGAAGTTTCCTGCTGTTTAGTACGTATGCCGGCATTGGGCTGGAAATACCGGTTTTGGGATTCTGCACAGAAAGGGTTTGCAAACCGCTAAATCCACACGTGAGTTTAACTTTGTCAGTTGAATGCACAAATTGACAACCATCCAGTTAGATAGCTCCGTTTTGGTTTTAGAAGCAGATATTTCTCTGTACAGCCTATGGTCCCATTCACTCGGGAGTATCCCAACGCAGCTCCTAGAAGAAACGTGTTCCTGACTCGCTGAATCTCAACATAGATTCAACTCTCTTAGGTGAACGAACGCACAGCAGAGAAGTTTCAAGGAAACTTTTCTCCTGAGTTTTAGACGAAGTTTCCTGCTATTTAGTACGGATGCCGGTATTGGGCTGGAAATTCCGGTTTTGGGATTCTTCACAGAAAGGGTTTGCAAACCGCTGAATCCACACGTGAGTTTAACTCTTTCAGTTGAATGCACACATTGACAACCATCCAGTTAGATAGCTCCGTTTTGGTTTTAGAAGCAGATATTTCTCTGTACAGCCTATGGTCCCATTCACTCGGGAATCTCCCAACGCAGCTCGGAGAAGAAACGTGCTTCTGACTCGCTGAATCTCAACATAGATTCAACTCTCTTAGGTGAACGAACGCACAGCAGAGCAGTTTCAAGGAAACGTTTCTCCTGAGTTTTAGACGAAGTTTCCTGCTGTTTAGTACGTATGCCGGCATTGGGCTGGAAATACCGGTTTTGGGATTCTGCACAGAAAGTGTTTGCAAACCGCTGAATCCACACGTGAGTTTAACATTGTCAGTTGAATGCACACATTGACAACCATCCAGTTAGATAGCTCCGTTTTGGTTTTAGAAGCAGATATTTCTCTGTACAGACTATGGTCCCATTCACTCGGGAATATCCCAACGCAGCTCCTAGAAGAAACGTGTTTCTGACTCGCTGAATCTCAACATAGATTCAACTCTCTTAGGTGAACGAACGCACAGCAGAGCAGTTTCAAGGAAACTTTTCTCCTGAGTTTTAGACTAAGTTTCCTGCTGTTTAGTACGGATGCCGGCATTGGGGGGGAAATACCGGTTTTGGGATTCTGCACAGAAAGGGTTTGCAAACCGCTGAATCCACACGTGAGTTTAACTCTGTCAGTTGAATGCACACATTGACAACCATCCAGTTAGATAGCTCCGTTTTGGCTTTAGAAGCAGATATTTCTCTGTACAGCCTATGGTCCCATTCACTCGGGAATATCCCAACGCAGCTCCTAGAAGAAACGTGTTTCTGACTCGCTGAATCTCAACATAGATTCAACTTTCTTAGGTGAACGAACGCACAGCAGAGCAGTTTCAAGGAAACGTTTCTCCTGAGTTTTAGACGAAGTTTCCTGCTGTTTAGTACGTATGCCAGCATTGGGCTGGAAATACCGGTTTTGGGATTCTGCACAGAAAGGGTTTGCAAACCGCTGAATCCACACGTGAGTTTAACATTGTCAGTTGAATGCACACATTGACAACCATCCAGTTAGATAGCTCCGTTTTGGTTTTAGAAGCAGATATTTCTCTGTACAGCCTATGGTCCCATTCACTCGGGAATATCCCAACGCAGCTCCTAGAAGAAACGTGTTTCTGACTCGCTGAATCTCAACATAGATTCAACTCTCTTAGGTGAACGAACGCACAGCAGAGCAGTTTCAAGGAAACTTTTCTCCTGAGTTTTAGACGAAGTTTCCTGCTGTTTAGTAAGTATGCCGGCATTGGTCTGGAAATACCGGTTTTGGGATTCTGCACAGAAAGGGTTTGCAAACCGCTGAATCCACACGTGAGTTTAACTCTGTCAGTTGAATGCACACATTGACAACCATCCAGTTAGATAGCTCCGTTTTGGTTTTAGAAGCAGATATTTCTCTGTACAGCCTATGGTCCCATTCACTCGGGAATATCCCAACGCAGCTCGGAGAAGAAACGTGCTTCTGACTCGCTGAATCTCAACATAGATTCAACTCTCTTAGGTGAACGAACGCACAGCAGAGTAGTTTCAAGGAAACGTTTCTCCTGAGTTTTAGACGAAGTTTCCTGCTGTTTAGTACGTATGCCAGCATTGGGCTGGAAATACCGGTTTTGGGATTCTGCACAGAAAGTGTTTGCAAACCGCTGAATCCACACGTGAGTTTAACATTGTCAGTTGAATGCACACATTGACAACCATCCAGTTAGATAGCTCCGTTTTGGTTTTAGAAGCAGATATTTCTCTGTACAGGCTATGGTCCCATTCACTCGGGAATCTCCCAACGCAGCTCCTAGAAGAAACGTGTTTCTGACTCGCTGAATCTCAACATAGATTCAACTCTCTTAGGTGAACGAACGCACAGCAGAGCAGTTTCAAGGAAACGTTTCTCCTGAGTTTTAGACGACGTTTCCTGCAGTTTAGTACGTATGCCGGCATTGGGCTGGAAATACCGGTTTTGGGATTCTGCACAGAAAGGGTTTGCAAACCGCTGAATCCACACGTGAGTTTAACTCTGTCAGTTGAATGCACACATTGACAACCATCCAGTTAGATAGCTCCGTTTTGGTTTTAGAAGCAGATATTTCTCTGTACAGCCTATGGTCCCATTCACTCGGGAATATCCCAACGCAGCTCGGAGAAGAAACGTGCTTCTGACTCGCTGAATCTCAACATAGATTCAACTCTCTTAGGTGAACGAACGCACAGCAGAGTAGTTTCAAGGAAACGTTTCTCCTGAGTTTTAGACGAAGTTTCCTGCTGTTTAGTACGTATGCCAGCATTGGGCTGGAAATACCGGTTTTGGGATTCTGCACAGAAAGTGTTTGCAAACCGCTGAATCCACACGTGAGTTTAACATTGTCAGTTGAATGCACACATTGACAACCATCCAGTTAGATAGCTCCGTTTTGGTTTTAGAAGCAGATATTTCTCTGTACAGACTATGGTCCCATTCACTCGGGAATATCCCAACGCAGCTCCTAGAAGAAACGTGTTTCTGACTCGCTGAATCTCAACATAGATTCAACTCTCTTAGGTGAACGAACGCACAGCAGAGCAGTTTCAAGGAAACGTTTCTCCTGAGTTTTAGGCGAAGTTTCCTGCTGTTTAGTACGGATGCCGGCATTGTGCTGGAAATACCAGTTTTGGGATTCTGCACAGAAAGGGTTTGCAAACCGCTGAATCCACACGTGAGTTTAACTCTGTCAGTTGAATGCACACATTGACAACCATTCAGTTAGATAGCTCCGTTTTGGTTTTAGAAACAGATATTTCTCTGTACAGCCTATGGTCCCATTCACTCGGGAATATCCCAACGCAGCTCCTGGAAGAAACGTGTTTCTGACACGCTGAATCTCAACATAGATTCAACTCTCTTAGGTGAACGAACGCACAGCAGAGCAGTTTCAAGGAAACGTTTCTCCTGAGTTTTAGACGAAGTTTCCTGCAGTTTAGTACGTATGCCGGCATTGGGCTGGAAATACCGGTTTTGGGATTCTGCACAGAAAGGGTTTGCAAACCGCTGAATCCACACGTGAGTTTAACTCTGTCAGTTGAATGCACACATTGACAACCATCCAGTTAGATAGCTCCGTTTTGGTTTAAGAAGCAGATATTTCTCTGTACAGCCTATGGTCCCATTCACTCGGGAATATCCCAACGCAGCTCCTAGAAGAAACGTGTTTCTGACTCGCTGAATCTCAACATAGATTCAACTCTCTTAGGTGAACGAACGCACAGCAGAGCAGTTTCAAGGAAACTTTTCTCCTGAGTTTTAGACGAAGTTTCCTGCTGTTTAGTACGTATGCCGGCATTGGTCTGGAAATACCGGTTTTGGGATTCTGCACAGAAAGGGTTTGCAAACCGCTGAATCCACACGTCAGTTTAACTCTGTCAGTTGAATGCACACATTGACTACCATCCAGTTAGATAGCTCCGTTTTGGTTTTAGAAGCAGATATTTCTCTGTACAGTCTATGGTCCCATTCACTCGGGAATATCCCAACGCAGCTCCTAGAAGAAACGTGTTTCTGACTCGCTGAATCTCAACATAGATTCAACTCTCTTAGGTGAACGAACGCACAGCAGAGCAGTTTCAAGGAAACTTTTCTCCTGAGTTTTAGACGAAGTTTCCTGCTGTTTAGTACGTATGCCGGCATTGGTCTGGAAATACCGGTTTTGGGATTCTGCACAGAAAGGGTTTGCAAACCGCTGATTCCACACGTGAGTTTAACTCTGTCAGTTGAATGCACACATTGACAACCATCCAGTTAGATAGCTCCGTTTTGGTTTTAGAAGCAGATATTTCTCTGTACAGCCTATGGTCCCATTCACTCGGGAATATCCCAACGCAGCTCGGAGAAGAAACGTGCTTCTGACTCGCTGAATCTCAACATAGATTCAACTCTCTTAGGTGAACGAACGCACAGCAGAGTAGTTTCAAGGAAACGTTTCTCCTGAGTTTTAGACGAAGTTTCCTGCTGTTTAGTACGTATGCCAGCATTGGGCTGGAAATACCGGTTTTGGGATTCTGCACAGAAAGTGTTTGCAAACCGCTGAATCCACACGTGAGTTTAACATTGACAGTTGAATGCACACATTGACAACCATCCAGTTAGATAGCTCCGTTTTGGTTTTAGAAGCAGATATTTCTCTGTACAGGCTATGGTCCCATTCACTCGGGAATCTCCCAACGCAGCTCCTAGAAGAAACGTGTTTCTGACTCGCTGAATCTCAACATAGATTCAACTCTCTTAGGTGAACGAACGCACAGCAGAGCAGTTTCAAGGAAACGTTTCTCCTGAGTTTTAGACGAAGTTTCCTGCAGTTTAGTACGTATGCCGGCATTGGGCTGGAAATACCGGTTTTGGGATTCTGCACAGAAAGGGTTTGCAAACCGCTGAATCCACACGTGAGTTTAACTCTGTCAGTTGAATGCACACATTGACAACCATCCAGTTAGATAGCTCCGTTTTGGTTTTAGAAGCAGATATTTCTCTGTACAGCCTATGGTCCCATTCACTCGGGAATATCCCAACGCAGCTCGGAGAAGAAACGTGCTTCTGACTCGCTGAATCTCAACATAGATTCAACTCTCTTAGGTGAACGAACGCACAGCAGAGTAGTTTCAAGGAAACGTTTCTCCTGAGTTTTAGACGAAGTTTCCTGCTGTTTAGTACGTATGCCAGCATTGGGCTGGAAATACCGGTTTTGGGATTCTGCACAGAAAGTGTTTGCAAACCGCTGAATCCACACGTGAGTTTAACATTGTCAGTTGAATGCACACATTGACAACCATCCAGTTAGATAGCTCCGTTTTGGTTTTAGAAGCAGATATTTCTCTGTACAGACTATGGTCCCATTCACTCGGGAATATCCCAACGCAGCTCCTAGAAGAAACGTGTTTCTGACTCGCTGAATCTCAACATAGATTCAACTCTCTTAGGTGAACGAACGCACAGCAGAGCAGTTTCAAGGAAACGTTTCTCCTGAGTTTTAGGCGAAGTTTCCTGCTGTTTAGTACGGATGCCGGCATTGTGCTGGAAATACCGGTTTTGGGATTCTGCACAGAAAGGGTTTGCAAACCGCTGAATCCACACGTGAGTTTAACTCTGTCAGTTGAATGCACACATTGACAACCATTCAGTTAGATAGCTCCGTTTTGGTTTTAGAAACAGATATTTCTCTGTACAGCCTATGGTCCCATTCACTCGGGAATATCCCAACGCAGCTCCTGGAAGAAACGTGTTTCTGACACGCTGAATCTCAACATAGATTCAACTCTCTTAGGTGAACGAACGCACAGCAGAGCAGTTTCAAGGAAACGTTTCTCCTGAGTTTTAGACGAAGTTTCCTGCAGTTTAGTACGTATGCCGGCATTGGGCTGGAAATACCGGTTTTGGGATTCTGCACAGAAAGGGTTTGCAAACCGCTGAATCCACACGTGAGTTTAACTCTGTCAGTTGAATGCACACATTGACAACCATCCAGTTAGATAGCTCCGTTTTGGTTTAAGAAGCAGATATTTCTCTGTACAGCCTATGGTCCCATTCACTCGGGAATATCCCAACGCAGCTCCTAGAAGAAACGTGTTTCTGACTCGCTGAATCTCAACATAGATTCAACTCTCTTAGGTGAACGAACGCACAGCAGAGCAGTTTCAAGGAAACTTTTCTCCTGAGTTTTAGACGAAGTTTCCTGCTGTTTAGTACGTATGCCGGCATTGGTCTGGAAATACCGGTTTTGGGATTCTGCACAGAAAGGGTTTGCAAACCGCTGAATCCACACGTCAGTTTAACTCTGTCAGTTGAATGCACACATTGACTACCATCCAGTTAGATAGCTCCGTTTTGGTTTTAGAAGCAGATATTTCTCTGTACAGCCTATGGTCCCATTCACTCGGGAATATCCCAACGCAGCTCCTAGAAGAAACGTGTTTCTGACTCGCTGAATCTCAACATAGATTCAACTCTCTTAGGTGAACGAACGCACAGCAGAGCAGTTTCAAGGAAACTTTTCTCCTGAGTTTTAGACGAAGTTTCCTGCTGTTTAGTACGTATGCCGGCATTGGTCTGGAAATACCGGTTTTGGGATTCTGCACAGAAAGGGTTTGCAAACCGCTGATTCCACACGTGAGTTTAACTCTGTCAGTTGAATGCACACATTGACAACCATCCAGTTAGATAGCTCCGTTTTGGTTTTAGAAGCAGATATTTCTCTGTACAGACTATGGTCCCATTCACTCGGGAATATCCCAACGCAGCTCCTAGAAGAAACGTGTTTCTGACTCGCTGAATCTCAACATAGATTCAACTCTCTTAGGTGAACGAACGCACAGCAGAGCAGTTTCAAGGAAACGTTTCTCCTGAGTTTTAGGCGAAGTTTCCTGCTGTTTAGTACGGATGCCGGCATTGGGCTGGAAATACCGGTTTTGGGATTCTGCACAGAAAGGGTTTGCAAACCACTGAATCCGCACGTGAGTTCATCTCTCTCAGTTGAATGCACACATTGACAACCATTCAGTTAGAAAGCTCCGTTTTGGTTTTAGAAACAGATATTTCTCTGTACAGCCTATGGTCCCATTCACTCGGGAATATCCCAACGCAGCTCCTGGAAGAAACGTGTTTCTGACTCGCTGAATCTCAACATAGATTCAACTCTCTTAGGTGAACGAACGCCCAGCATGGCAGTTTCAAGGAAACGTTTCTCCTGAGTTTTAGACGAAGTTTCCTGCTGTTTAGTACGGATGCCGGCATTGGGCTGGAAATACCGGTTTTGGGATTCTGCACAGAAAGGGTTTGCAAACCGCTGAATCCACACGTGAGTTTAACTTTGTGAGTTGAATGCACACATTGACAACCATCCAGTTAGATAGCTCCATTTTGGTTTTAGAAGCAGATATTTCTCTGTACAGCCTATGGTCCCATTCACTCGGGAATATTCCAACGCAGCTACTAGATGAAACGAGTTTCTGACTCACTGAATCTCAACATAGATTCAACTCTCTTAGGTGAACGAACGCACAGCAGAGCAGTTTCAAGGAAACGTTTCTCCTGAGTTTTAGACGAAGTTTCCTGCTGTTTAGTACGGATGCCGGCATTGGGCTGGAAATACTGGTTTTGGGATTCTGCACAGAAAGGGTTTGCAAACCGCTGAATCCACACGTGAGTTTAACTCTGTCAGTTGAATGCACAGATTGACAACCATCCAGTTAGATAGCTCCGTTTTGGTTTTAGAAGCAGATATTTCTCAGTACAGCCTATGGTCCCATTCACTCGGAAATATCCCCACGCAGCTCCTAGAAGAAACGTGTTTCTGACTCGGTGAATCTCAACATAGATTCAACTCTCTTAGGTGAACGAACGCATAGCACAGCAGTTTCAAGGAAACTTTTCTCCTGAGTTTTAGACGAAGTTTCCTGCTGTTTAGTACGTATGCCGGCATTGGGCTGGAAATACCGGTTTTGGGATTCTGCACAGAAAGGGTTTGGAAACCGATGAATCCACACGTGAGTTTAACTCTGTCAGTTGAATGCACACATTGACAACCATCCAGTTAGATAGCTCCGTTTTGGTTTTAGAAGCAGATATTTCTCTGTACAGACTATGGTCCCATTCACTCGGGAATATCCCAACGCAGCTCCTAGAAGAAACGTGTTTCTGACTCGTTGAATCTCAACATAGATTCAACTCGCTTAGGTGAACGAACGCACAGCAGAGCAGTTTCAAGGAAACGTTTCTCCTGAGTTTTAGACGAAGTTTCCTGCTGTTTAGTACGTATGCCGGCATTGGGCTGCAAATACCGGTTTTGGGATTCTGCACAGAAAGGGTTTGCAAACCACTGAATCCACACGTGAGTTTAAATCTGTCAGTTGAATGCACACATTGACAACCATTCAGTTAGATAGATCCGTTTTGGTTTTAGAAGCAGATATTTCTCTGTACAGACTATGGTCCCATTCACTCGGGAATATCCCAACGCAGCTCCTGGAAGAAACGTGTTTCTGACTCGCTGAATCTCAACATAGATTCAACTCTCTTAGGTGAACGAACGCCCAGCAGGGAAGTTTCAAGGAAACGTTTCTCCTGAGTTTTAGACGAAGTTTCCTGCTGTTTAGTACGGATGCCGGCATTGGGCTGGAAATACCGGTTTTGGGATTCTGCACAGAAAGGGTTTGCAAACTGCTGAATGCACACGTGAGTTTAACTCTGTCAGTTGAATGCACACATTGACAACCATCCAGTTAGATAGCTCCGTTTTGGTTTTAGAAGCAGATATTTCTCTGAACAGACTATGGTCCCATTCACTCGGGAATATCCCAACGCAGCTCCTAGAAGAAACGTGTTTCTGACTCGCTGAATCTCAACATAGATTCAACTCTCTTAGGTGAACGAACGCACAGCAGAGCAGTTTTAAGGAAACTTTTCTCCTGAGTTTTAGACGAAGTTTCCTGCTGTTTAGTACGGATGCCGGCATTGGGCTGGAAATACCGGTTTTGGGATTCTGCACAGAAAGGGTTTGCAAACCGCTGAATCCACACGTGAGTTTAACTTTGTCAGTTGAATGCAGACATTGACAACCATCCAGTTAGATAGCTCCGTTTTGGTTTTAGAAGCAGATATTTCTCTGTACAGACTATGGTCCCATTCATTCGGTAATATCCCAACGCAGCTCCTAGAAGAAACGTGTTTCTGACTCGCTGAATCTCAACATAGATTCAACTCTCTTAGGTGAACGAACGCACAGCAGAGCAGTTTCAAGGAAACGTTTCTCCTGAGTTTTAGACGAAGTTTCCTTCTGTTTAGTACGTATGCCGGCATTGGGCTGGAAATACCGGTTTTGGGATTCTGCACAGAAAGGGTTTGCAAACCACTGAATTCACACGTGAGTTTAACTCTGTCAGTTGAATGCACACATTGACAACCATTCAGTTAGATAGCTCCGTTTTGGTTTTAGAAGCAGATATTTCTCTGTACAGCCTATGGTCCCATTCACTCGGGAATATCCCAACGCAGCTCCTGGAAGAAACGTGTTTCTGACTCGCTGAATCTCAACATAGATTCAACTCTCTTAGGTGAACGAACGCACAGCAGAGCAGTTTCAAGGAAACGTTTCTCCTGAGTTTTAGACGAAGTTTCCTGCTGTTTAGTACGGATGCGGGCATTGGGCTGGAAATACCGGTTTGGGATTCTGTACAGAAAGGGTTTGCAAACCGCTGAATCCACACGTGAGTTTAACTCTGTCAGTTGAATGCACACATTGACAAACATTCAGTTAGATACCTCCGTTTTGGTTTTAGAAGCAGATATTTCTCTGTACAGCCTATGGTCCCATTCACTCGGGAATATCCCAACGCAGCTCCTAGAAGAAACGTGTTTCTGACTCGCTGAATCTCAAGATAGATTCAACTCTCTTAGGTGAACGAACGCCCAGCAGGGCAGTTTCAAGGAAACGTTTCTCCTGAGTTTTAGACGAAGTTTCCTGCTGTTTAGTACGTATGCCGGCATTGGGCTGGAAATACCGGTTTTGGGATGCTGCACAGAAAGGGTTTGGAAACCGCTGAATCCACACGTGAGTTTAACTCTGTCAGTTGAATGCACACATTGACAACCATCCAGTTAGATAGCTCCGTTTTGGTTTTAGAAGCAGATATTTCTCTGTACAGACTATGGTCCCATTCACTCGGGAATATCCCAACGCAGCTCCTAGAAGAAACGTGTTTCTGACTCGCTGAATCTCAACATAGATTCAACTCGCTTAGGTGAACGAACGCACAGCAGAGCAGTTTCAAGGAAACGTTACTCCTGAGTTTTAGACGAAGTTTCCTGCTGTTTAGTACGTATGCCGGCATTGGGCTGCAAATACCGGTTTTGGGATTCTGCACAGAAAGAGTTTGCAAACCACTGAATCCACACGTGAGTTTAAATCTGTCAGTTGAATGCACACATTGACAACCATTCAGTTAGATAGATCCGTTTTGGTTTTAGAAGCAGATATTTCTCTGTACAGACTATGGTCCCATTCACTCGGGAATATCCCAACGCAGCTCCTGGAAGAAACGTGTTTCTGACTCGCTGAATCTCAACATAGATTCAACTCTCTTAGGTGAACGAACGCACAGCAGAGCAGTTTCAAGGAAACGTTTCTCCTGAGTTTTAGACGAAGTTTCCTGCTGTTTAGTACGTATGCCGGCATTGGGCTGGAAATACCGGTTTTGGGATTCTGCACAGAAAGGGTTTGCAAACTGCTGAATGCACACGTGAGTTTAACTCTGTCAGTTGAATGCACACATTGACAACCATCCAGTTAGATAGCTCCGTTTTGGTTTTAGAAGCAGATATTTCTCTGAACAGACTATGGTCCCATTCACTCGGGAATATCCCAACGCAGCTCCTAGAAGAAACGTGTTTCTGACTCGCTGAATCTCAACATAGATTCAACTCTCTTAGGTGAACGAACGCACAGCAGAGCAGTTTTCAGGAAACTTTTCTCCTGAGTTTTAGACGAAGTTTCCTGCTGTTTAGTACGGATGCCGTCATTGGGCTGGAAATACCGGTTTTGGGATTCTGCACAGAAAGGGTTTGCAAACCGCTGAATCCACACGTGAGTTTAACTCTGTCAGTTGAATGCACACATTGACAACCATCCAGTTAGATAGCTCCGTTTTGGTTTTAGAAGCAGATATTTCTCTGTACAGACTATGGTCCCATTCACTCGGGAATATCCCAACGCAGCTCCTAGAAGAAACGTGTTTCTGACTCGCTGAATCTCAACATAGATTCAACTCTCTTAGGTGAACGAACGCACAGCAGAGCAGTTTCAAGGAAACGTTTCTCCTGAGTTTAAGACGAAGTTTCCTGCTGTTTAGTACGGATGCCGGCATTGGGCTGGAAATACCGGTTTTGGGATTCTGCACAGAAAGGGTTTGAAAACCGCTGAATCCACACGTGAGTTTAACATTGTCAGTTGAATGCACACATTGACAACCATCCAGTTAGATAGCTCCGTTTTGGTTTTAGAAGCAGATATTTCTCTGTACAGACTATGGTCCCATTCACTCGGGAATATCCCAACGCAGCTCCTAGAAGAAACGTGTTTCTGACTCGCTGAATCTCAACATAGATTCAACTCTCTTAGGTGAACGAACGCACAGCAGAGCAGTTTCAAGGAAACGTTTCTCCTGAGTTTTAGGCGAAGTTTCCTGCTGTTTAGTACGGATGCCGGCATTGGGCTGGAAATACCGGTTTTGGGATTCTGCACAGAAAGGGTTTGCAAACCACTGAATCCGCACGTGAGTTTATCTCTCTCAGTTGAATGCACACATTGACAACCATTCAGTTAGAAAGCTCCGTTTTGGTTTTAGAAACAGATATTTCTCTGTACAGCCTATGGTCCCATTCACTCGGGAATATCCCAACGCAGCTCCTGGAAGAAACGTGTTTCTGACTCGCTGAATCTCAACATAGATTCAACTCTCTTAGGTGAACGAACGCCCAGCAGGGCAGTTTCAAGGAAACGTTTCTCCTGAGTTTTAGACGAAGTTTCCTGCTGTTTAGTACGGATGCCGGCATTGGGCTGGAAATACCGGTTTTGGGATTCTGCACAGAAAGGGTTTGCAAACCGCTGAATCCACACGTGAGTTTAACTTTGTGAGTTGAATGCACACATTGACAACCATCCAGTTAGATAGCTCCATTTTGGTTTTAGAAGCAGATATTTCTCTGTACAGCCTATGGTCCCATTCACTCGGGAATATTCCAACGCAGCTACTAGATGAAACGAGTTTCTGACTTGCTGAATCTCAACATAGATTCAACTCTCTTAGGTGAACGAACGCACAGCAGAGCAGTTTCAAGGAAACGTTTCTCCTGAGTTTTAGACGAAGTTTCCTGCTGTTTAGTACGGATGCCGGCATTGGGCTGGAAATACTGGTTTTGGGATTCTGCACAGAAAGGGTTTGCAAACCGCTGAATCCACACGTGAGTTTAACTCTGTCAGTTGAATGCACAGATTGACAACCATCCAGTTAGATAGCTCCGTTTTGGTTTTAGAAGCAGATATTTCTCAGTACAGCCTATGGTCCCATTCACTCGGAAATATCCCAACGCAGCTCCTAGAAGAAACGTGTTTCTGACTCGCTGAATCTCAACATAGATTCAACTCTCTTAGGTGAACGAACGCACAGCACAGCAGTTTCAAGGAAACTTTTCTCCTGAGTTTTAGACGAAGTTTCCTGCTGTTTAGTACGTATGCCGGCATTGGGCTGGAAATACCGGTTTTGGGATTCTGCACAGAAAGGGTTTGGAAACCGATGAATCCACACGTGAGTTTAACTCTGTCAGTTGAATGCACACATTGACAACCATCCAGTTAGATAGCTCCGTTTTGGTTTTAGAAGCAGATATTTCTCTGTACAGACTATGGTCCCATTCACTCGGGAATATCCCAACGCAGCTCCTAGAAGAAACGTGTTTCTGACTCGTTGAATCTCAACATAGATTCAACTCGCTTAGGTGAACGAACGCACAGCAGAGCAGTTTCAAGGAAACGTTTCTCCTGAGTTTTAGACGAAGATTCCTGCTGTTTAGTACGTATGCCGGCATTGGGCTGCAAATACCGGTTTTGGGATTCTGCACAGAAAGGGTTTGCAAACCACTGAATCCACACGTGAGTTTAAATCTGTCAGTTGAATGCACACATTGACAACCATTCAGTTAGATAGATCCGTTTTGGTTTTAGAAGCAGATATTTCTCTGTACAGACTATGGTCCCATTCACTCGGGAATATCCCAACGCAGCTCCTGGAAGAAACGTGTTTCTGACTCGCTGAATCTCAACATAGATTCAACTCTCTTAGGTGAACGAACGCCCAGCAGGGAAGTTTCAAGGAAACGTTTCTCCTGAGTTTTAGACGAAGTTTCCTGCTGTTTAGTACGGATGCCGGCATTGGGCTGGAAATACCGGTTTTGGGATTCTGCACAGAAAGGGTTTGCAAACTGCTGAATGCACACGTGAGTTTAACTCTGTCAGTTGAATGCACACATTGACAACCATCCAGTTAGATAGCTCCGTTTTGGTTTTAGAAGCAGATATTTCTCTGAACAGACTATGGTCCCATTCACTCGGGAATATCCCAACGCAGCTCCTAGAAGAAACGTGTTTCTGACTCGCTGAATCTCAACATAGATTCAACTCTCTTAGGTGAACGAACGCACAGCAGAGCAGTTTTAAGGAAACTTTTCTCCTGAGTTTTAGACGAAGTTTCCTGCTGTTTAGTTCGGATGCCGGCATTGGGCTGGAAATACCGGTTTTGGGATTCTGCACAGAAAGGGTTTGCAAACCGCTGAATCCACACGTGAGTTTAACTTTGTCAGTTGAATGCAGACATTGACAACCATCCAGTTAGATAGCTCCGTTTTGGTTTTAGAAGCAGATATTTCTCTGTACAGACTATGGTCCCATTCACTCGGGAATATCCCAACGCAGCTCCTAGAAGAAACGTGTTTCTGACTCGCTGAATCTCAACATAGATTCAACTCTCTTAGGTGAACGAACGCACAGCAGAGCAGTTTCAAGGAAACATTTCTCCTGAGTTTTAGACGAAGTTTCCTTCTGTTTAGTACATATGCCGGCATTGGGCTGGAAATACCGGTTTTGGGATTCTGCACAGAAAGGGTTTGCAAACCACTGAATTCACACGTGAGTTTAACTCTGTCAGTTGAATGCACACATTGACAACCATTCAGTTAGATAGCTCCGTTTTGGTTTTAGAAGCAGATATTTCTCTGTACAGCCTATGGTCCCATTCACTCGGGAATATCCCAACGCAGCTCCTGGAATAAACGTGTTTCTGACTCGCTGAATCTCAACATAGATTCAACTCTCTTAGGTGAACGAACGCACAGCAGAGCAGTTTCAAGGAAACGTTTCACCTGAGTTTTAGACGAAGTTTCCTGCTGTTTAGTACGGATGCGGGCATTGGGCTGGAAATACCGGTTTGGGATTCTGTACAGAAAGGGTTTGCAAACCGCTGAATCCACACGTGAGTTTAACTCTGTCAGTTGAATGCACACATTGACAAACATTCAGTTAGATACCTCCGTTTTGGTTTTAGAAGCAGATATTTCTCTGTACAGCCTATGGTCCCATTCACTCGGGAATATCCCAACGCAGCTCCTAGAAGAAACGTGTTTCTGACTCGCTGAATCTCAAGATAGATTCAACTCTCTTAGGTGAACGAACGCCCAGCAGGGCAGTTTCAAGGAAACGTTTCTCCTGAGTTTTAGACGAAGTTTCCTGCTGTTTAGTACGTATGCCGGCATTGGGCTGGAAATACCGGTTTTGGTATGCTGCACAGAAAGGGTTTGGAAACCGATGAATCCACACGTGAGTTTAACTCTGTCAGTTGAATGCACACATTGACAACCATCCAGTTAGATAGCTCCGTTTTGGTTTTAGAAGCAGATATTTCTCTGTACAGACTATGGTCCCATTCACTCGGGAATATCCCAACGCAGCTCCTAGAAGAAACGTGTTTCTGACTCGTTGAATCTCAACATAGATTCAACTCGCTTAGGTGAACGAACGCACAGCAGAGCAGTTTCAAGGAAACGTTTCTCCTGAGTTTTAGACGAAGTTTCCTGCTGTTTAGTACGTATGCCGGCATTGGGCTGCAAATACCGGTTTTGGGATTCTGCACAGAAAGGGTTTGCAAACCACTGAATCCACACGTGAGTTTAAATCTGTCAGTTGAATGCACACATTGACAACCATTCAGTTAGATAGATCCGTTTTGGTTTTAGAAGCAGATATTTCTCTGTACAGACTATGGTCCCATTCACTCGGGAATATCCCAACGCAGCTCCTGGAAGAAACGTGTTTCTGACTCGCTGAATCTCAACATAGATTCAACTCTCTTAGGTGAACGAACGCCCAGCAGGGAAGTTTCAAGGAAACGTTTCTCCTGAGTTTTAGACGAAGTTTCCTGCTGTTTAGTACGGATGCCGGCATTGGGCTGGAAATACCGGTTTTGGGATTCTGCACAGAAAGGGTTTGCAAACCGCTGAATGCACACGTGAGTTTAACTCTGTCAGTTGAATGCACACATTGACAACCATCCAGTTAGATAGCTCCGTTTTGGTTTTAGAAGCAGATATTTCTCTGAACAGACTATGGTCCCATTCACTCGGGAATATCCCAACGCAGCTCCTAGAAGAAACGTGTTTCTGACTCGCTGAATCTCAACATAGATTCAACTCTCTTAGGTGAACGAACGCACAGCAGAGCAGTTTTAAGGAAACTTTTCTCCTGAGTTTTAGACGAAGTTTCCTGCTGTTTAGTACGGATGCCGGCATTGGGCTGGAAATACCGGTTTTGGGATTCTGCACAGAAAGGGTTTGCAAACCGCTGAATCCACACGTGAGTTTAACTTTGTCAGTTGAATGCAGACATTGACAACCATCCAGTTAGATAGCTCCGTTTTGGTTTTAGAAGCAGATATTTCTCTGTACAGACTATGGTCCCATTCACTCGGGAATATCCCAACGCAGCTCCTAGAAGAAACGTGTTTCTGACTCGCTGAATCTCAACATAGATTCAACTCTCTTAGGTGGACGAACGCACAGCAGAGCAGTTTCAAGGAAACGTTTCTCCTGAGTTTTAGACGAAGTTTCCTTCTGTTTAGTACGTATGCCGGCATTGGGCTGGAAATACCGGTTTTGGGATTCTGCACAGAAAGGGTTTGCAAACCACTGAATTCACACGTGAGTTTAACTCTGTCAGTTGAATGCACACATTGACAACCATTCAGTTAGATAGCTCCGTTTTGGTTTTAGAAGCAGATATTTCTCTGTACAGCCTATGGTCCCATTCACTCGGGAATATCCCAACGCAGCTCCTGGAAGAAACGTGTTTCTGACTCGCTGAATCTCAACATAGATTCAACTCTCTTAGGTGAACGAACGCACAGCAGAGCAGTTTCAAGGAAACGTTTCTCCTGAGTTTTAGACGAAGTTTCCTGCTGTTTAGTACGGATGCGGGCATTGGGCTGGAAATACCGGTTTGGGATTCTGTACAGAAAGGGTTTGCAAACCGCTGAATCCACACGTGAGTTTAACTCTGTCAGTTGAATGCACACATTGACAAACATTCAGTTAGATACCTCCGTTTTGGTTTTAGAAGCAGATATTTCTCTGTACAGCCTATGGTCCCATTCACTCGGGAATATCCCAACGCAGCTCCTAGAAGAAACGTGTTTCTGACTCGCTGAATCTCAACATAGATTCAACTCGCTTAGGTGAACGAACGCACAGCAGAGCAGTTTCAAGGAAACGTTACTCCTGAGTTTTAGACGAAGTTTCCTGCTGTTTAGTACGTATGCCGGCATTGGGCTGCAAATACCGGTTTTGGGATTCTGCACAGAAAGGGTTTGCAAACCACTGAATCCACACATGAGTTTAAATCTGTCAGTTGAATGCACACATTGACAACCATTCAGTTAGATAGATCCGTTTTGGTTTTAGAAGCAGATATTTCTCTGTACAGACTATGGTCCCATTCACTCGGGAATATCCCAACGCAGCTCCTGGAAGAAACGTGTTTCTGACTCGCTGAATCTCAACATAGATTCAACTCTCTTAGGTGAACGAACGCCCAGCAGAGCAGTTTCAAGGAAACGTTTCTCCTGAGTTTTAGACGAAGTTTCCTGCTGTTTAGTACGTATGCCGGCATTGGGCTGCAAATACCGGTTTTGGGATTCTGCACAGAAAGGGTTTGCAAACTGCTGAATGCACACGTGAGTTTAACTCTGTCAGTTGAATGCACACATTGACAACCATCCAGTTAGATAGCTCCGTTTTGGTTTTAGAAGCAGATATTTCTCTGAACAGACTATGGTCCCATTCACTCGGGAATATCCCAACGCAGCTCCTAGAAGAAACGTGTTTCTGACTCGCTGAATCTCAACATAGATTCAACTCTCTTAGGTGAACGAACGCACAGCAGAGCAGTTTTAAGGAAACTTTTCTCCTGAGTTTTAGACGAAGTTTCCTGCTGTTTAGTACGGATGCCGGCATTGGGCTGGAAATACCGGTTTTGGGATTCTGCACAGAAAGGGTTTGCAAACCGCTGAATCCACACGTGAGTTTAACTCTGTCAGTTGAATGCACACATTGACAACCATCCAGTTAGATAGCTCCGTTTTGGTTTTAGAAGCAGATATTTCTCTGTACAGACTATGGTCCCATTCACTCGGGAATATCCCAACGCAGCTCCTAGAAGAAACGTGTTTCTGACTCGCTGAATCTCAACATAGATTCAACTCTCTTAGGTGAACGAACGCACAGCAGAGCAGTTTCAAGGAAACGTTTCTCCTGAGTTTTAGACGAAGTTTCCTGCTGTTTAGTACGGATGCCGGCATTGGGCTGGAAATACCGGTTTTGGGATTCTGCACAGAAAGGGTTTGAAAACCGCTGAATCCACACGTGAGTTTAACATTGTCAGTTGAATGCACACATTGACAACCATCCAGTTAGATAGCTCCGTTTTGGTTTTAGAAGCAGATATTTCTCTGTACAGACTATGGTCCCATTCACTCGGGAATATCCCAACGCAGCTCCTAGAAGAAACGTGTTTCTGACTCGCTGAATCTCAACATAGATTCAACTCTCTTAGGTGAACGAACGCACAGCAGAGCAGTTTCAAGGAAACGTTTCTCCTGAGTTTTAGGCGAAGTTTCCTGCTGTTTAGTACGGATGCCGGCATTGGGCTGGAAATACCGGTTTTGGGATTCTGCACAGAAAGGGTTTGCAAACCACTGAATCCGCACGTGAGTTTATCTCTCTCAGTTGAATGCACACATTGACAACCATTCAGTTAGAAAGCTCCGTATTGGTTTTAGAAACAGATATTTCTCTGTACAGCCTATGGTCCCATTCACTCGGGAATATCCCAACGCAGCTCCTGGAAGAAACGTGTTTCTGACTCGCTGAATCTCAACATAGATTCAACTCTCTTAGGTGAACGAACGCCCAGCAGGGCAGTTTCAAGGAAACGTTTCTCCTGAGTTTTAGACGAAGTTTCCTGCTGTTTAGTACGGATGCCGGCATTGGGCTGGAAATACCGGTTTTGGGATTCTGCACAGAAAGGGTTTGCAAACCGCTGAATCCACACGTGAGTTTAACTTTGTGAGTTGAATGCACACATTGACAACCATCCAGTTAGATAGCTCCATTTTGGTTTTAGAAGCAGATATTTCTCTGTACAGCCTATGGTCCCATTCACTCGGGAATATTCCAACGCAGCTACTAGATGAAACGAGTTTCTGACTCGCTGAATCTCAACATAGATTCAACTCTCTTAGGTGAACGAACGCACAGCAGAGCAGTTTCAAGGAAACGTTTCTCCTGAGTTTTAGACGAAGTTTCCTGCTGTTTAGTACGGATGCCGGCATTGGGCTGGAAATACTGGTTTTGGGATTCTGCACAGAAAGGGTTTGCAAACCGCTGAATCCACACGTGAGTTTAACTCTGTCAGTTGAATGCACACATTGACAACCATCCAGTTAGATAGCTCCGTTTTGGTTTTAGAAGCAGATATTTCTCAGTACAGCCTATGGTCCCATTCACTCGGAAATATCCCAACGCAGCTCCTAGAAGAAACGTGTTTCTGACTCGCTGAATCTCAACATAGATTCAACTCTCTTAGGTGAACGAACGCACAGCACAGCAGTTTCAAGGAAACTTTTCTCCTGAGTTTTGGACGAAGTTTCCTGCTGTTTAGTACGTATGCCGGCATTGGGCTGGAAATACCGGTTTTGGGATTCTGCACAGAAAGTGTTTGGAAACCGATGAATCCACACGTGAGTTTAACTCTGTCAGTTGAATGCACACATTGACAACCATCCAGTTAGATAGCTCCGTTTTGGTTTTAGAAGCAGATATTTCTCTGTACAGACTATGGTCCCATTCACTCGGGAATATCCCAACGCAGCTCCTAGAAGAAACGTGTTTCTGACTCGTTGAATCTCAACATAGATTCAACTCGCTTAGGTGAACGAACGCACAGCAGAGCAGTTTCAAGGAAACGTTTCTCCTGAGTTTTAGACGAAGTTTCCTGCTGTTTAGTACGTATGCCGGCATTGGGCTGCAAATACCGGTTTTGGGATTCTGCACAGAAAGGGTTTGCAAACCACTGAATCCACACGTGAGTTTAAATCTGTCAGTTGAATGCACACATTGACAACCATTCAGTTAGATAGATCCGTTTTGGTTTTAGAAGCAGATATTTCTCTGTACAGACTATGGTCCCATTCACTCGGGAATATCCCAACGCAGCTCCTGGAAGAAACGTGTTTCTGACTCGCTGAATCTCAACATAGATTCAACTCTCTTAGGTGAACGAACGCCCAGCAGGGAAGTTTCAAGGAAACGTTTCTCCTGAGTTTTAGACGAAGTTTCCTGCTGTTTAGTACGGATGCCGGCATTGGGCTGGAAATACCGGTTTTGGGATTCTGCACAGAAAGGGTTTGCAAACTGCTGAATGCACACGTGAGTTTAACTCTGTCAGTTGAATGCACACATTGACAACCATCCAGTTAGATAGCTCCGTTTTGGTTTTAGAAGCAGATATTTCTCTGAACAGACTATGGTCCCATTCACTCGGGAATATCCCAACGCAGCTCCTAGAAGAAACGTGTTTCTGACTCGCTGAATCTCAACATAGATTCAACTCTCTTAGGTGAACGAACGCACAGCAGAGCAGTTTTAAGGAAACTTTTCTCCTGAGTTTTAGACGAAGTTTCCTGCTGTTTAGTACGGATGCCGGCATTGGGCTGGAAATACCGGTTTTGGGATTCTGCACAGAAAGGGTTTGCAAACCGCTGAATCCACACGTGAGTTTAACTCTGTCAGTTGAATGCAGACATTGACAACCATCCAGTTAGATAGCTCCGTTTTGGTTTTAGAAGCAGATATTTCTCTGTACAGACTATGGTCCCATTCACTCGGGAATATCCCAACGCAGCTCCTAGAAGAAACGTGTTTCTGACTCGCTGAATCTCAACATAGATTCAACTCTCTTAGGTGAACGAACGCACAGCAGAGCAGTTTCAAGGAAACGTTTCTCCTGAGTTTTAGGCGAAGTTTCCTGCTGTTTAGTACGGATGCCGGCATTGGGCTGGAAATACCGGTTTTGGGATTCTGCACAGAAAGGGTTTGCAAACCGCTGAATCCACACGTGAGTTTAACTCTGTCAGTTGAATGCACACATTGACAACCATTCAGTTAGATAGCTCCGTTTTGGTTTTAGAAGCAGATATTTCTCTGTACAGCCTATGGTCCCATTCACTCGGGAATATCCCAACGCAGCTCCTGGAAGAAACGTGTTTCTGACTCGCTGAATCTCAACATAGATTCAACTCTCTTAGGTGAACGAACGCACAGCAGAGCAGTTTCAAGGAAACGTTTCTCCTGAGTTTTAGACGAAGTTTCCTGCTGTTTAGTACGGATGCGGGCATTGGGCTGGAAATACCGGTTTGGGATTCTGTACAGAAAGGGTATGCAAACCGCTGAATCCACACGTGAGTTTAACTCTGTCAGTTGAATGCACACATTGACAAACATTCAGTTAGATACCTCCGTTTTGGTTTTAGAAGCAGATATTTCTCTGTACAGCCTATGGTCCCATTCACTCGGGAATATCCCAACGCAGCTCCTAGAAGAAACGTGTTTCTGACTCGCTGAATCTCAAGATAGATTCAACTCTCTTAGGTGAACGAACGCCCAGCAGGGCAGTTTCAAGGAAACGTTTCTCCTGAGTTTTAGACGAAGTTTCCTGCTGTTTAGTACGTATGCCGGCATTGGGCTGGAAATACCGGTTTTGGGATGCTGCACAGAAAGGGTTTGGAAACCGCTGAATCCACACGTGAGTTTAACTCTGTCAGTTGAATGCACACATTGACAACCATCCAGTTAGATAGCTCCGTTTTGGTTTTAGAAGCAGATATTTCTCTGTACAGACTATGGTCCCATTCACTCGGGAATATCCCAACGCAGCTCCTAGAAGAAACGTGTTTCTGACTCGCTGAATCTCAACATAGATTCAACTCGCTTAGGTGAACGAACGCACAGCAGAGCAGTTTCAAGGAAACGTTACTCCTGAGTTTTAGACGAAGTTTCCTGCTGTTTAGTACGTATGCCGGCATTGGGCTGCAAATACCGGTTTTGGGATTCTGCACAGAAAGGGTTTGCAAACCACTGAATCCACACGTGAGTTTAAATCTGTCAGTTGAATGCACACATTGACAACCATTCAGTTAGATAGATCCGTTTTGGTTTTAGAAGCAGATATTTCTCTGTACAGACTATGGTCCCATTCACTCGGGAATATCCCAACGCAGCTCCTGGAAGAAACGTGTTTCTGACTCGCTGAATCTCAACATAGATTCAACTCTCTTAGGTGAACGAACGCCCAGCAGAGCAGTTTCAAGGAAACGTTTCTCCTGAGTTTTAGACGAAGTTTCCTGCTGTTTAGTACGGATGCCGGCATTGGGCTGGAAATACCGGTTTTGGGATTCTGCACAGAAAGGGTTTGCAAACCGCTGAATCCACACGTGAGTTTAACTTTGTGAGTTGAATGCACACATTGACAACCATCCAGTTAGATAGCTCCATTTTGGTTTTAGAAGCAGATATTTCTCTGTACAGCCTATGGTCCCATTCACTCGGGAATATTCCAACGCAGCTACTAGATGAAACGAGTTTCTGACTTGCTGAATCTCAACATAGATTCAACTCTCTTAGGTGAACGAACGCACAGCAGAGCAGTTTCAAGGAAACGTTTCTCCTGAGTTTTAGACGAAGTTTCCTGCTGTTTAGTACGGATGCCGGCATTGGGCTGGAAATACTGGTTTTGGGATTCTGCACAGAAAGGGTTTGCAAACCGCTGAATCCACACGTGAGTTTAACTCTGTCAGTTGAATGCACAGATTGACAACCATCCAGTTAGATAGCTCCGTTTTGGTTTTAGAAGCAGATATTTCTCAGTACAGCCTATGGTCCCATTCACTCGGAAATATCCCAACGCAGCTCCTAGAAGAAACGTGTTTCTGACTCGCTGAATCTCAACATAGATTCAACTCTCTTAGGTGAACGAACGCACAGCACAGCAGTTTCAAGGAAACTTTTCTCCTGAGTTTTAGACGAAGTTTCCTGCTGTTTAGTACGTATGCCGGCATTGGGCTGGAAATACCGGTTTTGGGATTCTGCACAGAAAGGGTTTGGAAACCGATGAATCCACACGTGAGTTTAACTCTGTCAGTTGAATGCACACATTGACAACCATCCAGTTAGATAGCTCCGTTTTGGTTTTAGAAGCAGATATTTCTCTGTACAGACTATGGTCCCATTCACTCGGGAATATCCCAACGCAGCTCCTAGAAGAAACGTGTTTCTGACTCGTTGAATCTCAACATAGATTCAACTCGCTTAGGTGAACGAACGCACAGCAGAGCAGTTTCAAGGAAACGTTTCTCCTGAGTTTTAGACGAAGATTCCTGCTGTTTAGTACGTATGCCGGCATTGGGCTGCAAATACCGGTTTTGGGATTCTGCACAGAAAGGGTTTGCAAACCACTGAATCCACACGTGAGTTTAAATCTGTCAGTTGAATGCACACATTGACAACCATTCAGTTAGATAGATCCGTTTTGGTTTTAGAAGCAGATATTTCTCTGTACAGACTATGGTCCCATTCACTCGGGAATATCCCAACGCAGCTCCTGGAAGAAACGTGTTTCTGACTCGCTGAATCTCAACATAGATTCAACTCTCTTAGGTGAACGAACGCCCAGCAGGGAAGTTTCAAGGAAACGTTTCTCCTGAGTTTTAGACGAAGTTTCCTGCTGTTTAGTACGGATGCCGGCATTGGGCTGGAAATACCGGTTTTGGGATTCTGCACAGAAAGGGTTTGCAAACTGCTGAATGCACACGTGAGTTTAACTCTGTCAGTTGAATGCACACATTGACAACCATCCAGTTAGATAGCTCCGTTTTGGTTTTAGAAGCAGATATTTCTCTGAACAGACTATGGTCCCATTCACTCGGGAATATCCCAACGCAGCTCCTAGAAGAAACGTGTTTCTGACTCGCTGAATCTCAACATAGATTCAACTCTCTTAGGTGAACGAACGCACAGCAGAGCAGTTTTAAGGAAACTTTTCTCCTGAGTTTTAGACGAAGTTTCCTGCTGTTTAGTTCGGATGCCGGCATTGGGCTGGAAATACCGGTTTTGGGATTCTGCACAGAAAGGGTTTGCAAACCGCTGAATCCACACGTGAGTTTAACTTTGTCAGTTGAATGCAGACATTGACAACCATCCAGTTAGATAGCTCCGTTTTGGTTTTAGAAGCAGATATTTCTCTGTACAGACTATGGTCCCATTCACTCGGGAATATCCCAACGCAGCTCCTAGAAGAAACGTGTTTCTGACTCGCTGAATCTCAACATAGATTCAACTCTCTTAGGTGAACGAACGCACAGCAGAGCAGTTTCAAGGAAACATTTCTCCTGAGTTTTAGACGAAGTTTCCTTCTGTTTAGTACATATGCCGGCATTGGGCTGGAAATACCGGTTTTGGGATTCTGCACAGAAAGGGTTTGCAAACCACTGAATTCACACGTGAGTTTAACTCTGTCAGTTGAATGCACACATTGACAACCATTCAGTTAGATAGCTCCGTTTTGGTTTTAGAAGCAGATATTTCTCTGTACAGCCTATGGTCCCATTCACTCGGGAATATCCCAACGCAGCTCCTGGAAGAAACGTGTTTCTGACTCGCTGAATCTCAACATAGATTCAACTCTCTTAGGTGAACGAACGCACAGCAGAGCAGTTTCAAGGAAACGTTTCACCTGAGTTTTAGACGAAGTTTCCTGCTGTTTAGTACGGATGCGGGCATTGGGCTGGAAATACCGGTTTGGGATTCTGTACAGAAAGGGTTTGCAAACCGCTGAATCCACACGTGAGTTTAACTCTGTCAGTTGAATGCACACATTGACAAACATTCAGTTAGATACCTCCGTTTTGGTTTTAGAAGCAGATATTTCTCTGTACAGCCTATGGTCCCATTCACTCGGGAATATCCCAACGCAGCTCCTAGAAGAAACGTGTTTCTGACTCGCTGAATCTCAAGATAGATTCAACTCTCTTAGGTGAACGAACGCCCAGCAGGGCAGTTTCAAGGAAACGTTTCTCCTGAGTTTTAGACGAAGTTTCCTGCTGTTTAGTACGTATGCCGGCATTGGGCTGGAAATACCGGTTTTGGTATGCTGCACAGAAAGGGTTTGGAAACCGATGAATCCACACGTGAGTTTAACTCTGTCAGTTGAATGCACACATTGACAACCATCCAGTTAGATAGCTCCGTTTTGGTTTTAGAAGCAGATATTTCTCTGTACAGACTATGGTCCCATTCACTCGGGAATATCCCAACGCAGCTCCTAGAAGAAACGTGTTTCTGACTCGTTGAATCTCAACATAGATTCAACTCGCTTAGGTGAACGAACGCACAGCAGAGCAGTTTCAAGGAAACGTTTCTCCTGAGTTTTAGACGAAGTTTCCTGCTGTTTAGTACGTATGCCGGCATTGGGCTGCAAATACCGGTTTTGGGATTCTGCACAGAAAGGGTTTGCAAACCACTGAATCCACACGTGAGTTTAAATCTGTCAGTTGAATGCACACATTGACAACCATTCAGTTAGATAGATCCGTTTTGGTTTTAGAAGCAGATATTTCTCTGTACAGACTATGGTCCCATTCACTCGGGAATATCCCAACGCAGCTCCTGGAAGAAACGTGTTTCTGACTCGCTGAATCTCAACATAGATTCAACTCTCTTAGGTGAACGAACGCCCAGCAGGGAAGTTTCAAGGAAACGTTTCTCCTGAGTTTTAGACGAAGTTTCCTGCTGTTTAGTACGGATGCCGGCATTGGGCTGGAAATACCGGTTTTGGGATTCTGCACAGAAAGGGTTTGCAAACCGCTGAATGCACACGTGAGTTTAACTCTGTCAGTTGAATGCACACATTGACAACCATCCAGTTAGATAGCTCCGTTTTGGTTTTAGAAGCAGATATTTCTCTGAACAGACTATGGTCCCATTCACTCGGGAATATCCCAACGCAGCTCCTAGAAGAAACGTGTTTCTGACTCGCTGAATCTCAACATAGATTCAACTCTCTTAGGTGAACGAACGCACAGCAGAGCAGTTTTAAGGAAACTTTTCTCCTGAGTTTTAGACGAAGTTTCCTGCTGTTTAGTACGGATGCCGGCATTGGGCTGGAAATACCGGTTTTGGGATTCTGCACAGAAAGGGTTTGCAAACCGCTGAATCCACACGTGAGTTTAACTTTGTCAGTTGAATGCAGACATTGACAACCATCCAGTTAGATAGCTCCGTTTTGGTTTTAGAAGCAGATATTTCTCTGTACAGACTATGGTCCCATTCACTCGGGAATATCCCAACGCAGCTCCTAGAAGAAACGTGTTTCTGACTCGCTGAATCTCAACATAGATTCAACTCTCTTAGGAGGACGAACGCACAGCAGAGCAGTTTCAAGGAAACGTTTCTCCTGAGTTTTAGACGAAGTTTCCTTCTGTTTAGTACGTATGCCGGCATTGGGCTGGAAATACCGGTTTTGGGATTCTGCACAGAAAGGGTTTGCAAACCACTGAATTCACACGTGAGTTTAACTCTGTCAGTTGAATGCACACATTGACAACCATTCAGTTAGATAGCTCCGTTTTGGTTTTAGAAGCAGATATTTCTCTGTACAGCCTATGGTCCCATTCACTCGGGAATATCCCAACGCAGCTCCTGGAAGAAACGTGTTTCTGACTCGCTGAATCTCAACATAGATTCAACTCTCTTAGGTGAACGAACGCACAGCAGAGCAGTTTCAAGGAAACGTTTCTCCTGAGTTTTAGACGAAGTTTCCTGCTGTTTAGTACGGATGCGGGCATTGGGCTGGAAATACCGGTTTGGGATTCTGTACAGAAAGGGTTTGCAAACCGCTGAATCCACACGTGAGTTTAACTCTGTCAGTTGAATGCACACATTGACAAACATTCAGTTAGATACCTCCGTTTTGGTTTTAGAAGCAGATATTTCTCTGTACAGCCTATGGTCCCATTCACTCGGGAATATCCCAACGCAGCTCCTAGAAGAAACGTGTTTCTGACTCGCTGAATCTCAACATAGATTCAACTCGCTTAGGTGAACGAACGCACAGCAGAGCAGTTTCAAGGAAACGTTACTCCTGAGTTTTAGACGAAGTTTCCTGCTGTTTAGTACGTATGCCGGCATTGGGCTGCAAATACCGGTTTTGGGATTCTGCACAGAAAGGGTTTGCAAACCACTGAATCCACACGTGAGTTTAAATCTGTCAGTTGAATGCACACATTGACAACCATTCAGTTAGATAGATCCGTTTTGGTTTTAGAAGCAGATATTTCTCTGTACAGACTATGGTCCCATTCACTCGGGAATATCCCAACGCAGCTCCTGGAAGAAACGTGTTTCTGACTCGCTGAATCTCAACATAGATTCAACTCTCTTAGGTGAACGAACGCCCAGCAGAGCAGTTTCAAGGAAACGTTTCTCCTGAGTTTTAGACGAAGTTTCCTGCTGTTTAGTACGTATGCCGGCATTGGGCTGCAAATACCGGTTTTGGGATTCTGCACAGAAAGGGTTTGCAAACTGCTGAATGCACACGTGAGTTTAACTCTGTCAGTTGAATGCACACATTGACAACCATCCAGTTAGATAGCTCCGTTTTGGTTTTAGAAGCAGATATTTCTCTGAACAGACTATGGTCCCATTCACTCGGGAATATCCCAACGCAGCTCCTAGAAGAAACGTGTTTCTGACTCGCTGAATCTCAACATAGATTCAACTCTCTTAGGTGAACGAACGCACAGCAGAGCAGTTTTAAGGAAACTTTTCTCCTGAGTTTTAGACGAAGTTTCCTGCTGTTTAGTACGGATGCCGGCATTGGGCTGGAAATACCGGTTTTGGGATTCTGCACAGAAAGGGTTTGCAAACCGCTGAATCCACACGTGAGTTTAACTCTGTCAGTTGAATGCACACATTGACAACCATCCAGTTAGATAGCTCCGTTTTGGTTTTAGAAGCAGATATTTCTCTGTACAGACTATGGTCCCATTCACTCGGGAATATCCCAACGCAGCTCCTAGAAGAAACGTGTTTCTGACTCGCTGAATCTCAACATAGATTCAACTCTCTTAGGTGAACGAACGCACAGCAGAGCAGTTTCAAGGAAACGTTTCTCCTGAGTTTTAGACGAAGTTTCCTGCTGTTTAGTACGGATGCCGGCATTGGGCTGGAAATACCGGTTTTGGGATTCTGCACAGAAAGGGTTTGAAAACCGCTGAATCCACACGTGAGTTTAACATTGTCAGTTGAATGCACACATTGACAACCATCCAGTTAGATAGCTCCGTTTTGGTTTTAGAAGCAGATATTTCTCTGTACAGACTATGGTCCCATTCACTCGGGAATATCCCAACGCAGCTCCTAGAAGAAACGTGTTTCTGACTCGCTGAATCTCAACATAGATTCAACTCTCTTAGGTGAACGAACGCACAGCAGAGCAGTTTCAAGGAAACGTTTCTCCTGAGTTTTAGGCGAAGTTTCCTGCTGTTTAGTACGGATGCCGGCATTGGGCTGGAAATACCGGTTTTGGGATTCTGCACAGAAAGGGTTTGCAAACCGCTGAATCCACACGTGAGTTTAACTCTGTCAGTTGAATGCACACATTGACAACCATTCAGTTAGATAGCTCCGTTTTGGTTTTAGAAGCAGATATTTCTCTGTACAGCCTATGGTCCCATTCACTCGGGAATATCCCAACGCAGCTCCTGGAAGAAACGTGTTTCTGACTCGCTGAATCTCAACATAGATTCAACTCTCTTAGGTGAACGAACGCACAGCAGAGCAGTTTCAAGGAAACGTTTCTCCTGAGTTTTAGACGAAGTTTCCTGCTGTTTAGTACGGATGCGGGCATTGGGCTGGAAATACCGGTTTGGGATTCTGTACAGAAAGGGTTTGCAAACCGCTGAATCCACACGTGAGTTTAACTCTGTCAGTTGAATGCACACATTGACAAACATTCAGTTAGATACCTCCGTTTTGGTTTTAGAAGCAGATATTTCTCTGTACAGCCTATGGTCCCATTCACTCGGGAATATCCCAACGCAGCTCCTAGAAGAAACGTGTTTCTGACTCGCTGAATCTCAAGATAGATTCAACTCTCTTAGGTGAACGAACGCCCAGCAGGGCAGTTTCAAGGAAACGTTTCTCCTGAGTTTTAGACGAAGTTTCCTGCTGTTTAGTACGTATGCCGGCATTGGGCTGGAAATACCGGTTTTGGGATGCTGCACAGAAAGGGTTTGGAAACCGCTGAATCCACACGTGAGTTTAACTCTGTCAGTTGAATGCACACATTGACAACCATCCAGTTAGATAGCTCCGTTTTGGTTTTAGAAGCAGATATTTCTCTGTACAGACTATGGTCCCATTCACTCGGGAATATCCCAACGCAGCTCCTAGAAGAAACGTGTTTCTGACTCGCTGAATCTCAACATAGATTCAACTCGCTTAGGTGAACGAACGCACAGCAGAGCAGTTTCAAGGAAACGTTACTCCTGAGTTTTAGACGAAGTTTCCTGCTGTTTAGTACGTATGCCGGCATTGGGCTGCAAATACCGGTTTTGGGATTCTGCACAGAAAGGGTTTGCAAACCACTGAATCCACACGTGAGTTTAAATCTGTCAGTTGAATGCACACATTGACAACCATTCAGTTAGATAGATCCGTTTTGGTTTTAGAAGCAGATATTTCTCTGTACAGACTATGGTCCCATTCACTCGGGAATATCCCAACGCAGCTCCTGGAAGAAACGTGTTTCTGACTCGCTGAATCTCAACATAGATTCAACTCTCTTAGGTGAACGAACGCCCAGCAGAGCAGTTTCAAGGAAACGTTTCTCCTGAGTTTTAGACGAAGTTTCCTGCTGTTTAGTACGTATGCCGGCATTGGGCTGCAAATACCGGTTTTGGGATTCTGCACAGAAAGGGTTTGCAAACTGCTGAATGCACACGTGAGTTTAACTCTGTCAGTTGAATGCACACATTGACAACCATCCAGTTAGATAGCTCCGTTTTGGTTTTAGAAGCAGATATTTCTCTGAACAGACTATGGTCCCATTCACTCGGGAATATCCCAACGCAGCTCCTAGAAGAAACGTGTTTCTGACTCGCTGAATCTCAACATAGATTCAACTCTCTTAGGTGAACGAACGCACAGCAGAGCAGTTTTCAGGAAACTTTTCTCCTGAGTTTTAGACGAAGTTTCCTGCTGTTTAGTACGGATGCCGGCATTGGGCTGGAAATACCGGTTTTGGGATTCTGCACAGAAAGGGTTTGCAAACCGCTGAATCCACACGTGAGTTTAACTCTGTCAGTTGAATGCACACATTGACAACCATCCAGTTAGATAGCTCCGTTTTGGTTTTAGAAGCAGATATTTCTCTGTACAGACTATGGTCCCATTCACTCGGGAATATCCCAACGCAGCTCCTAGAAGAAACGTGTTTCTGACTCGCTGAATCTCAACATAGATTCAACTCTCTTAGGTGAACGAACGCACAGCAGAGCAGTTTCAAGGAAACTTTTCTCCTGAGTTTTAGACGAAGTTTCCTGCTGTTTAGTACGTATGCCGGCATTGGTCTGGAAATACCGGTTTTGGGATTCTGCACAGAAAGGGTTTGCAAACCGCTGAATCCACACGTGAGTTTAACTCAGTCAGTTGAATGCACACATTGACAACCATCCAGTTAGATAGCTCCGTTTTGGTTTTAGAAGCAGATATTTCTCTGTACAGCCTATGGTCCCATTCACTCGGGAATATCCCAACGCAGCTCGGAGAAGAAACGTGCTTCTGACTCGCTGAATCTCAACATAGATTCAACTCTCTTAGGTGAACGAACGCACAGCAGAGCAGTTTCAAGGAAACGTTTCTCCTGAGTTTCAGACGAAGTTTCCTGCTGTTTAGTACGGATGCCGGCATTGGGCTGGAAATACCGGTTTTGGGATTCTGCACAGAAAGGGTTTGCAAACCGCTGAATCCACACGTGAGTTTAACTCTGTCAGTTGAATGCACACATTGACAACCATTCAGTTAGATAGCTCCGTTTTGGTTTTAGAAACAGATATTTCTCTGTACAGCCTATGGTCCCATTCACTCGGGAATATCCCAACGCAGCTCCTGGAAGAAACGTGTTTCTGACTCGCTGAATCTCAACATAGATTCAACTCTCTTAGGTGAACGAACGCACAGCAGAGCAGTTTCAAGGAAACGTATCTCCTGAGTTTTAGACGAAGTTTCATGTTGTTTAGTATGTATGCCTGCATTGGGCTGGAAATACGGGTTTTGGGATTCTGCACAGAAAGGGTTTGCAAACCGCTGAATCCACACGTGAGTTTAACTCTGTCAGTTGAATGCACACATTGACAACCATCCAGTTAGATAGCTCCGTTTTGGTTTTAGAAGCAGATATTTCTCTGTACAGCCTATGGTCCCATTCACTCGGGAATATCCCAACGCAGCTCCTAGAAGAAACGTGTTTCTGACTCGCTGAATCTCAACATAGATTCAACTCTCTTAGGTGAACGAACGCACAGCAGAGCAGTTTCAAGGAAACTTTTCTCCTGAGTTTTAGACGAAGTTTCCTGCTGTTTAGTACGTATGCCGGCATTGGTCTGGAAATACCGGTTTTGGGATTCTGCACAGAAAGGGTTTGCAAACCGTTGAATCCACACGTGAGTTTAACTCTGTCAGTTGAATGCACACATTGACAACCATCCAGTTAGATAGATCCGTTTTGGTTTTAGAAGCAGATATTTCTCTGTACAGTCTATGGTCCCATTCACTCGGGAATATCCCAACGCAGCTCGGAGAAGAAACGTGCTTCTGACTCGCTGAATCTCAACATAGATTCTACTCTCTTAGGTGAACGAACGCACAGCAGAGCACTTTCAAGGAAACGTTTCTCCTGAGTTTTAGACGAAGTTTTCTGCTCTTTAGTACGTATGCCAGCATTGGGCTGGAAATACCGGTTTTGGGATTCTGCACAGAAAGTGTTTGCAAACCGCTGAATCCACACGTGAGTTTAACATTGTCAGTTGAATGCACACATTGACAACCATCCAGTTAGATAGCTCCGTTTTGGTTTTAGAAGCAGATATTTCTCTGTACAGACTATGGTCCCATTCACTCGGGAATATCCCAACGCAGCTCCTAGAAGAAACGTGTTTCTGACTCGCTGAATCTCAACATAGATTCAACTCTCTTAGGTGAACGAACGCACAGCAGAGCAGTTTCAAGGAAACGTTTCTCCTGAGTTTTAGGCGAAGTTTCCTGCTGTTTAGTACGGATGCCGGCATTGGGCTGGAAATACCGGTTTTGGGATTCTTCACAGAAAGGGTTTGCAAACCGCTGAATCCACACGTGAGTTTAACTCTGTCAGTTGAATGCACACATTGACAACCATTCAGTTAGATAGGTCTGTTTTGGTTTTAGAAACAGATATTTCTCTGTACAGCCTATGGTCCCATTCACTCGGGAATATCCCAACGCAGCTCCTGGAAGAAACGTGTTTCTGACTCGCTGAATCTCAACATAGATTCAACTCTCTTAGGTGAACGAACGCACAGCAGAGCAGTTTCAAGGAAACGTTTCTCCTGAGTTTTAAACGAAGTTTCCTGCAGTTTAGTACGTATGCCGGCATTGGGCTGGAAATACCGGTTTTGGGATTCTGCACAGAAAGGGTTTGCAAACCGCTGAATCCACACGTGAGTTTAACTCTGTCAGTTGAATGCACACATTGACAACCATCCAGTTAGATAGCTCCGTTTTGCTTTTAGAAGCAGATATTTCTCTGTACAGAGTATGGTCCCATTCACTCGGGAATATCCCAACGCAGCTCCTAGAAGAAACGTGTTTCTGACTCGCTGAATCTCAACATAGATTCAACTCACTTAGGTGAAAGAACGCACAGCAGAGCAGTTTCAAGGAAACGTTTGTCCTGAGTTTTAGACGAAGTTTCCTGCTGTTTAGTACGGATGCCGGCATTGGGCTGGAAATACCGGTTTTGGGATTCTGCACAGAAAGGGTTTGCAAACCGCTGAATCCACACGTGAGTTTAACTCTGTCAGTTGAATGCAGACATTGACAACCATCCAGTTAGATAGCTCCGTTTTGGTTTTAGAAGCAGATATTTCTCTGTACAGACTATGGTCCCATTCACTCGGGAATATCCCAACGCAGCTCCTAGAAGAAACGTGTTTCTGACTCGCTGAATCTCAACATAGATTCAACTCTCTTAGGTGAACGAACGCACAGCAGAGCAGTTTCAAGGAAACGTTTCTCCTGAGTTTTAGGCGAAGTTTCCTGCTGTTTAGTACGGATGCCGGCATTGGGCTGGAAATACCGGTTTTGGGATTCTGCACAGAAAGGGTTTGCAAACCGCTGAATCCACACGTGAGTTTAACTCTGTCAGTTGAATGCACACATTGACAACCATTCAGTTAGATAGCTCCGTTTTGGTTTTAGAAGCAGATATTTCTCTGTACAGCCTATGGTCCCATTCACTCGGGAATATCCCAACGCAGCTCCTGGAAGAAACGTGTTTCTGACTCGCTGAATCTCAACATAGATTCAACTCTCTTAGGTGAACGAACGCACAGCAGAGCAGTTTCAAGGAAACGTTTCTCCTGAGTTTTAGACGAAGTTTCCTGCTGTTTAGTACGGATGCGGGCATTGGGCTGGAAATACCGGTTTGGGATTCTGTACAGAAAGGGTTTGCAAACCGCTGAATCCACACGTGAGTTTAACTCTGTCAGTTGAATGCACACATTGACAAACATTCAGTTAGATACCTCCGTTTTGGTTTTAGAAGCACATATTTCTCTGTACAGCCTATGGTCCCATTCACTCGGGAATATCCCAACGCAGCTCCTAGAAGAAACGTGTTTCTGACTCGCTGAATCTCAAGATAGATTCAACTCTCTTAGGTGAACGAACGCCCAGCAGGGCAGTTTCAAGGAAACGTTTCTCCTGAGTTTTAGACGAAGTTTCCTGCTGTTTAGTACGTATGCCGGCATTGGGCTGGAAATACCGGTTTTGGGATGCTGCACAGAAAGGGTTTGGAAACCGCTGAATCCACACGTGAGTTTAACTCTGTCAGTTGAATGCACACATTGACAACCATCCAGTTAGATAGCTCCGTTTTGGTTTTAGAAGCAGATATTTCTCTGTACAGACTATGGTCCCATTCACTCGGGAATATCCCAACGCAGCTCCTAGAAGAAACGTGTTTCTGACTCGCTGAATCTCAACATAGATTCAACTCGCTTAGGTGAACGAACGCACAGCAGAGCAGTTTCAAGGAAACGTTACTCCTGAGTTTTAGACGAAGTTTCCTGCTGTTTAGTACGTATGCCGGCATTGGGCTGCAAATACCGGTTTTGGGATTCTGCACAGAAAGGGTTTGCAAACCACTGAATCCACACGTGAGTTTAAATCTGTCAGTTGAATGCACACATTGACAACCATTCAGTTAGATAGATCCGTTTTGGTTTTAGAAGCAGATATTTCTCTGTACAGACTATGGTCCCATTCACTCGGGAATATCCCAACGCAGCTCCTGGAAGAAACGTGTTTCTGACTCGCTGAATCTCAACATAGATTCAACTCTCTTAGGTGAACGAACGCCCAGCAGAGCAGTTTCAAGGAAACGTTTCTCCTGAGTTTTAGACGAAGTTTCCTGCTGTTTAGTACGTATGCCGGCATTGGGCTGCAAATACCGGTTTTGGGATTCTGCACAGAAAGGGTTTGCAAACTGCTGAATGCACACGTGAGTTTAACTCTGTCAGTTGAATGCACACATTGACAACCATCCAGTTAGATAGCTCCGTTTTGGTTTTAGAAGCAGATATTTCTCTGAACAGACTATGGTCCCATTCACTCGGGAATATCCCAACGCAGCTCCTAGAAGAAACGTGTTTCTGACTCGCTGAATCTCAACATAGATTCAACTCTCTTAGGTGAACGAACGCACAGCAGAGCAGTTTTCAGGAAACTTTTCTCCTGAGTTTTAGACGAAGTTTCCTGCTGTTTAGTACGGATGCCGGCATTGGGCTGGAAATACCGGTTTTGGGATTCTGCACAGAAAGGGTTTGCAAACCGCTGAATCCACACGTGAGTTTAACTCTGTCAGTTGAATGCACACATTGACAACCATCCAGTTAGATAGCTCCGTTTTGGTTTTAGAAGCAGATATTTCTCTGTACAGACTATGGTCCCATTCACTCGGGAATATCCCAACGCAGCTCCTAGAAGAAACGTGTTTCTGACTCGCTGAATCTCAACATAGATTCAACTCTCTTAGGTGAACGAACGCACAGCAGAGCAGTTTCAAGGAAACTTTTCTCCTGAGTTTTAGACGAAGTTTCCTGCTGTTTAGTACGTATGCCGGCATTGGTCTGGAAATACCGGTTTTGGGATTCTGCACAGAAAGGGTTTGCAAACCGCTGAATCCACACGTGAGTTTAACTCAGTCAGTTGAATGCACACATTGACAACCATCCAGTTAGATAGCTCCGTTTTGGTTTTAGAAGCAGATATTTCTCTGTACAGCCTATGGTCCCATTCACTCGGGAATATCCCAACGCAGCTCGGAGAAGAAACGTGCTTCTGACTCGCTGAATCTCAACATAGATTCAACTCTCTTAGGTGAACGAACGCACAGCAGAGCAGTTTCAAGGAAACGTTTCTCCTGAGTTTCAGACGAAGTTTCCTGCTGTTTAGTACGGATGCCGGCATTGGGCTGGAAATACCGGTTTTGGGATTCTGCACAGAAAGGGTTTGCAAACCGCTGAATCCACACGTGAGTTTAACTCTGTCAGTTGAATGCACACATTGACAACCATTCAGTTAGATAGCTCCGTTTTGGTTTTAGAAACAGATATTTCTCTGTACAGCCTATGGTCCCATTCACTCGGGAATATCCCAACGCAGCTCCTGGAAGAAACGTGTTTCTGACTCGCTGAATCTCAACATAGATTCAACTCTCTTAGGTGAACGAACGCACAGCAGAGCAGTTTCAAGGAAACGTATCTCCTGAGTTTTAGACGAAGTTTCCTGCAGTTTAGTATGTATGCCGGCATTGGGCTGGAAATACCGGTTTTGGGATTCTGCACAGAAAGGGTTTGCAAACCGCTGAATCCACACGTGAGTTTAACTCTGTCAGTTGAATGCACACATTGACAACCATCCAGTTAGATAGCTCCGTTTTGGTTTTAGAAGCAGATATTTCTCTGTACAGCCTATGGTCCCATTCACTCGGGAATATCCCAACGCAGCTCCTAGAAGAAACGTGTTTCTGACTCGCTGAATCTCAACATAGATTCAACTCTCTTAGGTGAACGAACGCACAGCAGAGCAGTTTCAAGGAAACTTTTCTCCTGAGTTTTAGACGAAGTTTCCTGCTGTTTAGTACGTATGCCGGCATTGGTCTGGAAATACCGGTTTTGGGATTCTGCACAGAAAGGGTTTGCAAACCGTTGAATCCACACGTGAGTTTAACTCTGTCAGTTGAATGCACACATTGACAACCATCCAGTTAGATAGATCCGTTTTGGTTTTAGAAGCAGATATTTCTCTGTACAGTCTATGGTCCCATTCACTCGGGAATATCCCAACGCAGCTCGGAGAAGAAACGTGCTTCTGACTCGCTGAATCTCAACATAGATTCTACTCTCTTAGGTGAACGAACGCACAGCAGAGCACTTTCAAGGAAACGTTTCTCCTGAGTTTTAGACGAAGTTTTCTGCTCTTTAGTACGTATGCCAGCATTGGGCTGGAAATACCGGTTTTGGGATTCTGCACAGAAAGTGTTTGCAAACCGCTGAATCCACACGTGAGTTTAACATTGTCAGTTGAATGCACACATTGACAACCATCCAGTTAGATAGCTCCGTTTTGGTTTTAGAAGCAGATATTTCTCTGTACAGACTATGGTCCCATTCACTCGGGAATATCCCAACGCAGCTCCTAGAAGAAACGTGTTTCTGACTCGCTGAATCTCAACATAGATTCAACTCTCTTAGGTGAACGAACGCACAGCAGAGCAGTTTCAAGGAAACGTTTCTCCTGAGTTTTAGGCGAAGTTTCCTGCTGTTTAGTACGGATGCCGGCATTGGGCTGGAAATACCGGTTTTGGGATTCTTCACAGAAAGGGTTTGCAAACCGCTGAATCCACACGTGAGTTTAACTCTGTCAGTTGAATGCACACATTGACAACCATTCAGTTAGATAGGTCTGTTTTGGTTTTAGAAACAGATATTTCTCTGTACAGCCTATGGTCCCATTCACTCGGGAATATCCCAACGCAGCTCCTGGAAGAAACGTGTTTCTGACTCGCTGAATCTCAACATAGATTCAACTCTCTTAGGTGAACGAACGCACAGCAGAGCAGTTTCAAGGAAACGTTTCTCCTGAGTTTTAAACGAAGTTTCCTGCAGTTTAGTACGTATGCCGGCATTGGGCTGGAAATACCGGTTTTGGGATTCTGCACAGAAAGGGTTTGCAAACCGCTGAATCCACACGTGAGTTTAACTCTGTCAGTTGAATGCACACATTGACAACCATCCAGTTAGATAGCTCCGTTTTGGTTTAAGAAGCAGATATTTCTCTGTACAGCCTATGGTCCCATTCACTCGGGAATATCCCAACGCAGCTCCTAGAAGAAACGTGTTTCTGACTCGCTGAATCTCAACATAGATTCAACTCTCTTAGGTGAACGAACGCACAGCAGAGCAGTTTCAAGGAAACTTTTCTCCTGAGTTTTAGACGAAGTTTCCTGCTGTTTAGTACGTATGCCGGCATTGGTCTGGAAACACCGGTTTTGGGATTCTGCACAGAAAGGGTTTGCAAACCGCTGAATCCACACGTGAGTTTAACTCTGTCAGTTGAATGCACACATTGACAACCATCCAGTTAGATAGCTCCGTTTTGGTTTTAGAAGCAGATATTTCTCTGTACAGCCTATGGTCCCATTCACTCGGGAATATCCCAACGCAGCTCGGAGAAGAAACGTGCTTCTGACTCGCTGAATCTCAACATAGATTCAACTCTCTTACGTGAACGAACGCACAGCAGAGCAGTTTCAAGGAAACGTTTCTCCTGAGTTTTAGACGAAGTTTCCTGCTGTTTAGTACGTATGCCGGCATTGGGCTGGAAATACCGGTTTTGGGATTCTGCACAGAAAGGGTTTGCAAACCGCTGAATCCACACGTGAGTTAAACTCTGTCAGTTGAATGCACACATTGACAACCATTCAGTTTGATAGGACCCTTTTGGTTTTAGAAGCAGATATTTCTCTGTACAGCCTATGGTCCCATTCACTCGGGAATATCCCAACGCAGCTCCTAGAAGAAACGTGTTTCTGACTCGCTGAATCTCAACATAGATTCCACTCTCTTAGGTGAACGAACGCACAGCAGAGCAGTTTCAAGGAAACTTTTCTCCTGAGTTTTAGACGAAGTTTCCTGCTGTTTAGTACGTATGCCGGCATTGGTCTGGAAATACCGGTTTTGGGATTCTGCACAGAAAGGGTTTGCAAACCGCTGAATCCACACGTGAGTTTAACTCTGTCAGTTGAATGCACACATTGACAACCATCCAGTTAGATAGCTCCGTTTTGGTTTTAGAAGCAGATATTTCTCAGTACAGCCTATGGTCCCATTCACTCGGGAATATCCCAACGCAGCTCGGAGAAGAAACGTGCTTCTGACTCGCTGAATCTCAACATAGATTCAACTCTCTTAGGTGAACGAGCGCACAGCAGAGCAGTTTCAAGGAAACGTTTCTCCTGAGTTTTAGACGAAGTTTCCTGCAGTTTAGTACGTATGCCGGCATTGGGCTGGAAATACCGGTTTTGGGATTCTGCACAGAAAGGGTTTGCAAACCGCTGAATCCACACGTGAGTTTAACTCTGTCAGTTGAATGCACACATTGACAACCATCCAGTTAGATAGCTCCGTTTTGGTTTTAGAAGCAGATATTTCTCTGTACAGCCTATGGGCCCATTCACTCGGGAATATCCCAACGCAGCTCCTAGAAGAAACGTGTTTCTGACTCGCTGAATCTCAACATAGATTCAACTCTCTTAGGTGAACGAACGCACAGCAGAGCAGTTTCAAGGAAACTTTTCTCCTAAGTTTTAGACGAAGTTTCCTGCTGTTTAGTACGTATGCCGGCATTGGTCTGGAAATACCGGTTTTGGGATTCTGCACAGAAAGGGTTTGCAAACCGCTGAATCCACACGTGAGTTTAACTCTGTCAGTTGAATGCACACATTGACAACCATCCAGTTAGATAGCTCCGTTTTGGTTTTAGAAGCAGATATTTCTCTGTACAGCCTATGGTCCCATTCACTCGGGAATATCCCAACGCAGCTCGGAGAAGAAACGTGCTTCTGACTCGCTGAATCTCAACATAGATTCAACTCTCTTAGGTGAACGAACGCACAGCAGAGCAGTTTCAAGGAAACGTTTCTCCTGAGTTTTAGACGAAGTTTCCTGCTGTTTAGTACGTATGCCAGCATTGGGCTGGAAATACCGGTTTTGGGATTCTGCACAGAAAGTGTTTGCAAACCGCTGAATCCACACGTGAGTTTAACATTGTCAGTTGAATGCACACATTGACAACCATCCAGTTAGATAGCTCCGTTTTGGTTTTAGAAGCAGATATTTCTCTGTACAGACTATGGTCCCATTCACTCGGGAATATCCCAACGCAGCTCCTAGAAGAAACGTGTTTCTGACTCGCTGAATCTCAACATAGATTCAACTCTCTTAGGTGAACGAACGCACAGCAGAGCAGTTTCAAGGAAACTTTTCTCCTGAGTTTTAGACGAAGTTTCCTGCTGTTTAGTACGTATGCCGGCATTGGTCTGGAAATACCGGTTTTGGGATTCTGCACAGAAAGGGTTTGCAAACCGCTGAATCCACACGTGAGTTTAACTCTGTCAGTTGAATGCACACATTGACAACCATTCAGTTAGATAGCTCCGTTTTGGTTTTAGAAACAGATATTTCTCTGTACAGCCTATGGTCCCATTCACTCGGGAATATCCCAACGCAGCTCCTGGAAGAAACGTGTTTCTGACTCGCTGAATCTCAACATAGATTCAACTCTCTTAGGTGAACGAACGCACAGCAGAGCAGTTTCAAGGAAACGTTTCTCCTGAGTTTTAGACGAAGTTTCCTGCAGTTTAGTACGTATGCCGGCATTGGGCTGGAAATACCGGTTTTGGGATTCTGCACAGAAAGGGTTTGCAAACCGCTGAATCCACACGTCAGTTTAACTCTGTCAGTTGAATGCACACATTGACAACCATCCAGTTAGATAGCTCCGTTTTGGTTTTAGAAGCAGATATTTCTCTGTACAGCCTATGGTCCCATTCACTCGGGAATATCCCAACGCAGCTCCTAGAAGAAACGTGTTTCTGACTCGCTGAATCTCAACATAGATTCAACTCTCTTAGGTGAACGAACGCACAGCAGAGCAGTTTCAAGGAAACTTTTCTCCTGAGTTTTAGACGAAGTTTCCTGCTGTTTAGTACGTATGCCGGCATTGGGCTGGAAATACCGGTTTTGGGATTCTGCACAGAAAGGGTTTGCAAACCGCTGAATCCACACGTGAGTTTAACTCTGTCAGTTGAATGCACACATTGACAACCATCCAGTTAGATAGCTCCGTTTTGGTTTTAGAAGCAGATATTTCTCTGTACAGCCTATGGTCCCATTCACTCGGGAATATCCCAACGCAGCTCCTGGAAGAAACGTGTTTCTGACTCGCTGAATCTCAACATAGATTCAACTCTCTTAGGTGAACGAACGCACAGCAGAGCAGTTTCAAGGAAACGTTTCTCCTGAGTTTTAGACGAAGTTTCCTGCTGTTTAGTACGTATGCCGTCATTGGGCTGGAAATACCGGTTTTGGGATTCTGCACAGAAAGGGTTTGCAAACCGCTGAATCCACACGTGAGTTTAACTCTGTCAGTTGAATGCACACATTGACAACCATCCAGTTAGATAGCTCCGTTTTGGTTTTAGAAGCAGATATTTCTCTGTACAGCCTATGGTCCCATTCACTCGGGAATATCCCAACGCAGCTCCTAGAAGAAACGTGTTTCTGACTCGCTGAATCTCAACATAGATTCAACTCTCTTAGGTGAACGAACGCACAGCAGAGCAGTTTCAAGGAAACTTTTCTCCTGAGTTTTAGACGAAGTTTCCTGCTGTTTAGTACGGATGCCAGCATTGGGCTGGAAATACCGGTTTTGGGATTCTGCACAGAAAGGGTTTGCAAACCGCTGAATCCACACGTGAGTTTAACTCTGTCAGTTGAATGCACACATTGACAACCATTCAGTTAGATAGCTCCGTTTTGGTTTTAGAAACAGATATTTCTCTGTACAGCCTATGGTCCCATTCACTCGGGAATATCCCAACGCAGCTCCTGGAAGAAACGTGTTTCTGACTCGCTGAATCTCAACATAGATTCAACTCTCTTAGGTGAACGAACGCACAGCAGAGCAGTTTCAAGGAAACGTTTCTCCTGAGTTTTAGACGAAGTTTCCTGCAGTTTAGTACGTATGCCGGCATTGGGCTGGAAATACCGGTTTTGGGATTCTGCACAGAAAGGGTTTGCAAACCGCTGAATCCACACGTGAGTTTAACTCTGTCAGTTGAATGCACACATTGACAACCATCCAGTTAGATAGCTCCGTTTTGGTTTTAGAACCAGATATTTCTCTGTACAGCCTATGGTCCCATTCACTCGGGAATATCCCAACGCAGCTCCTCGAAGAAACGTGTTTCTGACTCGCTGAATCTCAACATAGATTCAACTCTCTTAGGTGAACGAACGCACAGCAGAGCAGTTTCAAGGAAACTTTTCTCCTGAGTTTTAGACGAAGTTTCCTGCTGTTTAGTACGTTTGCCGGCATTGGGCTGGAAATACCGGTTTTGGGATTCTGCACAGAAAGGGTTTGCAAACCGCTGAATCCACACGTGAGTTTAACTCTGTCAGTTGAATGCACACATTGACAACCATCCAGTTAGATAGCTCCGTTTTGGTTTTAGAAGCAGATATTTCTCTGTACAGCCTATGGTCGCATTCACTCGGGAATATCGCAACGCAGCTCCTGGAAGAAACGTGTTTCTGACTCGCTGAATCTCAACATAGATTCAACTCTCTTAGGTGAATGAACGCACAGCAGAGCAGTTTCAAGGAAACGTTTCTCCTGAGTTTTAGACGAAGTTTCCTGCTGTTTAGTACGTATGCCGGCATTGGGCTGGAAATACCGGTTTGGGATTCTGTACAGAAAGGGTTTGCAAACCGCTGAATCCACACGTGAGTTTAACTCTGTCAGTTGAATGCACACATTGACAAACATTCAGTTAGATACCTCCGTTTTGGTTTTAGAAGCAGATATTTCTCTGTACAGCCTATGGTCCCATTCACTCGGGAATATCCCAACGCAGCTCCTAGAAGAAACGTGTTTCTGACTCGCTGAATCTCAAGATAGATTCAACTCTCTTAGGTGAACGAACGCCCAGCAGGGCAGTTTCAAGGAAACGTTTCTCCTGAGTTTTAGACGAAGTTTCCTGCTGTTTAGTACGTATGCCGGCATTGGGCTGGAAATACCGGTTTTGGGATTCTGCACAGAAAGGGTTTGCAAACCGCTGAATCCACACGTGAGTTTAACTCTGTCAGTTGAATGCACACATTGACAACCATCCAGTTAGATAGCTCCGTTTTGGTTTTAGAAGCAGATATTTCTCTGTACAGCCTATGGTCCCATTCACTCGGGAATCTCCCAACGCAGCTCCGAGAAGAAACGTGCTTCTGACTCGCTGAATCTCAACATAGATTCAACTCTCTTAGGTGAACGAACGCACAGCAGAGCAGTTTCAAGGAAACGTTTCTCCTGAATTTTAGACGAAGTTTCCTGCTGTTTAGTACGTATGCCAGCATTGGGCTGGAAATACCGGTTTTGGGATTCTGCACAGAAAGTGTTTGCAAACCGCTGAATCCACACGTGAGTTTACCATTGTCAGTTGAATGCACACATTGACAACCATCCAGTTAGATAGCTCCGTTTTGGTTTTAGAAGCAGATATTTCTCTGTACAGACTATGGTCCCATTCACTCGGGAATATCCCAACGCAGCTCCTAGAAGAAACGTGTTTCTGACTCGCTGAATCTCAACATAGATTCAACTCTCTTAGGTGAACGAACGCACAGCAGAGCAGTTTCAAGGAAACGTTTCTCCTGAGTTTTAGGCGAAGTTTCCTGCTGTTTAGTACGGATGCCGGCATTGGGCTGGAAATACCGGTTTTGGGATTCTGCACAGAAAGGGTTTGCAAACCGCTGAATCCACACGTGAGTTTAACTCTGTCAGTTGAATGCACACATTGACAACCATCCAGTTAGATAGCTCCGTTTTGGTTTTAGAAGCAGATATTTCTCTGTACAGCCTATGGTCCCATTCACTCGGGAATATCCCAACGCAGCTCCTAGAAGAAACGTGTTTCTGACTCGCTGAATCTCAACATAGATTCAACTTTCTTAGGTGAACGAACGCACAGCAGAGCAGTTTCAAGGAAACGTTTCTCCTGAGTTTTAGACGAAGTTTCCTGCTGTTTAGTACGTATGCCAGCATTGGGCTGGAAATACCGGTTTTGGGATTCTGCACAGAAAGTGTTTGCAAACCGCTGAATCCACACGTGAGTTTAACATTGTCAGTTGAATGCACACATTGACAACCATCCAGTTAGATAGCTCCGTTTTGGTTTTAGAAGCAGATATTTCTCTGTACAGACTATGGTCCCATTCACTCGGGAATATCCCAACGCAGCTCCTAGAAGAAACGTGTTTCTGACTCGCTGAATCTCAACATAGATTCAACTCTCTTAGGTGAACGAACGCAGAGCAGAGCAGTTTCAAGGAAACTTTTCTCCTGAGTTTTAGACGAAGTTTCCTGCTGTTTAGTACGTATGCCGGCATTGGGCTGGAAATACCGGTTTTGGGATTCTGCACAGAAAGGGTTTGCAAACCGCTGAATCCACACGTGAGTTTAACTCTGTCAGTTGAATGCACACATTGACAACCATCCAGTTAGATAGCTCCGTTTTGGTTTTAGAAGCAGATATTTCTCTGTACAGCCTATGGTCCCATTCACTCGGGAATATCCCAACGCAGCTCCTAGAAGAAACGTGTTTCTGACTCGCTGAATCTCAACATAGATTCAACTCTCTTAGGTGAACGAACGCACAGCAGAGCAGTTTCAAGGAAACGTTTCTCCTGAGTTTTAGACGAAGTTTCCTGCTGTTTAGTACGTATGCCGTCATTGGGCTGGAAATACCGGTTTTGGGATTCTGCACAGAAAGTGTTTGCAAACCGCTGAATCCACACGTGAGTTTAACATTGTCAGTTGAATGCACACATTGACAACCATCCAGTTAGATAGCTCCGTTTTGGTTTTAGAAGCAGATATTTCTCTGTACAGACTATGGTCCCATTCACTCGGGAATATCCCAACACAGCTCCTAGAAGAAACGTGTTTCTGACTCGCTGAATCTCAACATAGATTCAACTCTCTTAGGTGAACGAACGCACAGCAGAGCAGTTTCAAGGAAACGTTTCTCCTGAGTTTTAGGCGAAGTTTCCTGCTGTTTAGTACGGATGCCGGCATTGGGCTGGAAATACCGGTTTTGGGATTCTGCACAGAAAGGGTTTGCAAACCGCTGAATCCACACGTGAGTTTAACTCTGTCAGTTGAATGCACACATTGACAACCATTCAGTTAGATAGCTCCGTTTTGGTTTTAGAAACAGATATTTCTCTGTACAGCCTATGGTCCCATTCACTCGGGAATATCCCAACGCAGCTCCTGGAAGAAACGTGTTTCTGACTCGCTGAATCTCAACATAGATTCAACTCTCTTAGGTGAACGAACGCACAGCAGAGCAGTTTCAAGGAAACGTTTCTCCTGAGTTTTAGACGAAGTTTCCTGCAGTTTAGTACGTATGCCGGCATTGGGCTGGAAATACCGGTTTTGGGATTCTGCACAGAAAGGGTTTGCAAACCGCTGAATCCACACGTGAGTTTAACTCTGTCAGTTGAATGCACACATTGACAACCATCCAGTTAGATAGCTCCGTTTTGGTTTTAGAAGCAGATATTTCTCTGTACAGCCTATGGTCCCATTCACTCGGGAATATCCCAACGCAGCTCCTAGAAGAAACGTGTTTCTGACTCGCTGAATCTCAACATAGATTCAACTCTCTTAGGTGAACGAACGCAGAGCAGAGCAGTTTCAAGGAAACTTTTCTCCTGAGTTTTAGACGAAGTTTCCTGCTGTTTAGTACGTATGCCGGCATTGGGCTGGAAATACCGGTTTTGGGATTCTGCACAGAAAGGGTTTGCAAACCGCTGAATCCACACGTGAGTTTAACTCTGTCAGTTGAATGCACACATTGACAACCATCCAGTTAGATAGCTCCGTTTTGGTTTTAGAAGCAGATATTTCTCTGTACAGCCTATGGTCCCATTCACTCGGGAATATCCCAACGCAGCTCCTAGAAGAAACGTGTTTCTGACTCGCTGAATCTCAACATAGATTCAACTCTCTTAGGTGAACGAACGCACAGCAGAGCAGTTTCAAGGAAACGTTTCTCCTGATTTTAGACGAAGTTTCCTGCTGTTTAGTACGTATGCCGTCATTGGGCTGGAAATACCGGTTTTGGGATTCTGCACAGAAAGGGTTTGCAAACCGCTGAATCCACACGTGAGTTTAACTCTGTCAGTTGAATGCACACATTGACAACCATCCAGTTAGATAGCTCCGTTTTGGTTTTAGATGCAGATATTTCTCTGTACAGCCTATGGTCCCATTCACTCGGGAATATCCCAACGCAGCTCCTAGAAGAAACGTGTTTCTGACTCGCTGAATCTCAACATAGATTCAACTCTCTTAGGTGAACGAACGCACAGCAGAGCAGTTTCAAGGAAACTTTTCTCCTGAGTTTTAGACGAAGTTTCCTGCTGTTTAGTACGTATGCCGGCATTGGGCTGGAAATACCGGTTTTGGGATTCTGCACAGAAAGGGTTTGCAAACCGCTGAATCCACACGTGAGTTTAACTCTGTCAGTTGAATGCACACATTGACAACCATTCAGTTAGATAGCTCCGTTTTGGTTTTAGAAACAGATATTTCTCTGTACAGCCTATGGTCCCATTCACTCGGGAATATCCCAACGCAGCTCCTGGAAGAAACGTGTTTCTGACTCGCTGAATCTCAACATAGATTCAACTCTCTTAGGTGAACGAACGCACAGCCGAGCAGTTTCAAGGAAACGTTTCTCCTGAGTTTTAGACGAAGTTTCCTGCAGTTTAGTACGTATGCCGGCATTGGGCTGGAAATACCGGTTTTGGGATTCTGCACAGAAAGGGTTTGCAAACCGCTGAATCCACACGTGAGTTTAACTCTGTCAGTTGAATGCACACATTGACAACCATCCAGTTAGATAGCTCCGTTTTGGTTTTAGAAGCAGATATTTCTCTGTACAGCCTATGGTCCCATTCACTCGGGAATATCCCAACGCAGCTCCTAGAAGAAACGTGTTTCTGACTCGCTGAATCTCAACATAGATTCAACTCTCTTAGGTGAACGAACGCACAGCAGAGCAGTTTCAAGGAAACTTTTCTCCTGAGTTTTAGACGAAGTTTCCTGCTGTTTAGTACGTATGCCGGCATTGGTCTGGAAATACCGGTTTTGGGATTCTGCACAGAAAGGGTTTGCAAACCGCTGAATCCACACGTGAGTTTAACTCTGTCAGCTGAATGCACACATTGACAACCATCCAGTTAGATAGCTCCGTTTTGGTTTTAGAAGCAGATATTTCTCTGTACAGCCTATGGTCCCATTCACTCGGGAATATCCCAACGCAGCTCCTAGAAGAAACGTGTTTCTGACTCGCTGAATCTCAACATAGATTCAACTCTCTTAGGTGAACGAACGCACAGCAGAGCAGTTTCAAGGAAACTTTTCTCCTGAGTTTTAGACGAAGTTTCCTGCTGTTTAGTACGGATGCCGGCATTGGGCTGGAAATACCGGTTTTGGGATTCTGCACAGAAAGGGTTTGCAAACCGCTGAATTCACTCGTGAGTTTAACTCTGTCAGTTGAATGCACACATTGACAACCATTCAGTTAGATAGCTCCGTTTTGGTTTTAGAAGCAGATATTTCTCTGTACAGCCTATGGTCGCATTCACTCGGGAATATCCCAACGCAGCTCCTGGAAGAAACGTGTTTCTGACTCGCTGAATCTCAACATAGATTCAACTCTCTTAGGTGAATGAACGCACAGCACAGCAGTTTCAAGGAAACGTTTCTCCTGAGTTTTAGACGAAGTTTCCTGCTGTTTAGTACGGATGCGGGCATTGGGCTGGAAATACCGGTTTGGGATTCTGTACAGAAAGGGGTTGCAAACCGCTGAATCCACACGTGAATTTAACTCTGTCAGTTGAATGCACACATTGACAAACATTCAGTTAGATACCTCCGTTTTGGTTTTAGAAGCAGATATTTCTCTGTACAGCCTATGGTCCCATTCACTCGGGAATATCCCAACGCAGCTCCTGGAAGAAACGTGTTTCTGACTCGCTGAATCTCAACATAGATTCAACTCTCTTAGGTGAACGAACGCACAGCAGAGCAGCTTCAAGGAAACGTTTCGCGTGAGTTTTAGACGAAGTTTCCTGCTGTTTAGTACGTATGCCGGCATTGGGCTGGAAATACCGGTTTTGGGATTCTGCACAGAAAGGGTTTGCAAACCGCTGAATCCACACGTGAGTTTAACTTTGTCAGTTGAATGCACAAATTGACAACCATCCAGTTAGATAGCTCCGTTTTGGTTTTAGAAGCAGATATTTCTCTGTACAGCCTATGGTCCCATTCACTCGGGAGTATCCCAACGCAGCTCCTAGAAGAAACGTGTTCCTGACTCGCTGAATCTCAACATAGATTCAACTCTCTTAGGTGAACGAACGCACAGCAGAGAAGTTTCAAGGAAACTTTTCTCCTGAGTTTTAGACGAAGTTTCCTGCTATTTAGTACGGATGCCGGCATTGGGCTGGAAATTCCGGTTTTGGGATTCTTCACAGAAAGGGTTTGCAAACCGCTGAATCCACACGTGAGTTTAACTCTGTCAGTTGAATGCACACATTGACAACCATCCAGTTAGATAGCTCCGTTTTGGCTTTAGAAGCAGATATTTCTCTGTACAGCCTATGGTCCCATTCACTCGGGAATATCCCAACGCAGCTCGGAGAAGAAACGTGCTACTGACTCGCTGAATCTCAACATAGATTCAACTCTCTTAGGTGAACGAACGCACAGCAGAGCAGTTTCAAGGAAACGTTTCTCCTGAGTTTTAGACGAAGTTTCCTGCAGTTTAGTACGTATGCCGGCATTGGGCTGGAAATACCGGTTTTGGGATTCTGCACAGAAAGTGTTTGCAAACCGCTGAATCCACACGTGAGTTTAACATTGTCAGTTGAATGCACACATTGACAACCATCCAGTTAGATAGCTCCGTTTTGGTTTTAGAAGCAGATATTTCTCTGTACAGACTATGGTCCCATTCACTCGGGAATATCCCAACGCAGCTCCTAGAAGAAACGTGTTTCTGACTCGCTGAATCTCAACATAGATTCAACTCTCTTAGGTGAACGAACGCACAGCAGAGCAGTTTCAAGGAAACGTTTCTCCTGAGTTTTAGGCGAAGTTCCCTGCTGTTTAGTACGGATGCCGGCATTGGGCTGGAAATACCGGTTTTGGGATTCTGCACAGAAAGGGTTTGCAAACCGCTGAATCCACACGTGAGTTTAACTCTGTCAGTTGAATGCACACATTGACAACCATCCAGTTAGATAGCTCCGTTTTGGCTTTAGAAGCAGATATTTCTCTGTACAGCCTATGGTCCCATTCACTCGGGAATATCCCAACGAAGCTGCTAGAAGAAACGTGATTCTGACTCGCTGAATCTCAACATAGATTCAACTCTCTTAGGTGAACGAACGCACAGCAGAGCAGTTTCAAGGAAACGTTTCTCCTGAGTTTTAGACGAAGTTTCCTGCTGTTTAGTACGTATGCCAGCATTGGGCTGGAAATACCGGTTTTGGGATTCTGCACAGAAAGGGTTTGCAAACCGCTGAATCCACACGTGAGTTTAACATTGTCAGTTGAATGCACACATTGACAACCATCCAGTTAGATAGCTCCGTTTTGGTTTTAGAAGCAGATATTTCTCTGTACAGCCTATGGTCCCATTCACTCGGGAATATCCCAACGCAGCTCCTAGAAGAAACGTGTTTCTGACTCGCTGAATCTCAACATAGATTCAACTCTCTTAGGTGAACGAACGCACAGCAGAGCAGTTTCAAGGAAACTTTTCTCCTGAGTTTTAGACGAAGTTTCCTGCTGTTTAGTACGTATGCCGGCATTGGGCTGGAAATACCGGTTTTGGGATTCTGCACAGAAAGGGTTTGCAAACCGCTGAATCCACACGTGAGTTTAACTCTGTCAGTTGAATGCACACATTGACAACCATCCAGTTAGATAGCTCCGTTTTGGTTTTAGAAGCAGATATTTCTCTGTACAGCCTATGGTCCCATTCACTCGGGAATATCCCAACGCAGCTCGGAGAAGAAACGTGCTTCTGACTCGCTGAATCTCAACATAGATTCAACTCTCTTAGGTGAACGAACGCACAGCAGAGTAGTTTCAAGGAAACGTTTCTCCTGAGTTTTAGACGAAGTTTCCTGCTGTTTAGTACGTATGCCAGCATTGGGCTGGAAATACCGGTTTTGGGATTCTGCACAGAAAGTGTTTGCAAACCGCTGAATCCACACGTGAGTTTAACATTGTCAGTTGAATGCACACATTGACAACCATCCAGTTAGATAGCTCCGTTTTGGTTTTAGAAGCAGATATTTCTCTGTACAGACTATGGTCCCATTCACTCGGGAATATCCCAACGCAGCTCCTAGAAGAAACGTGTTTCTGACTCGCTGAATCTCAACATAGATTCAACTCTCTTAGGTGAACGAACGCACAGCAGAGCAGTTTCAAGGAAACGTTTCTCCTGAGTTTTAGGCGAAGTTTCCTGCTGTTTAGTACGGATGCCGGCATTGGGCTGGAAATACCGGTTTTGGGATTCTGCACAGAAAGGGTTTGCAAACCGCTGAATCCACACGTGAGTTTAACTCTGTCAGTTGAATGCACACATTGACAACCATTCAGTTAGATAGCTCCGTTTTGGTTTTAGAAACAGATATTTCTCTGTACAGCCTATAGTCCCATTCACTCGGGAATATCCCAACGCAGCTCCTGGAAGAAACGTGTTTCTGACTCGCTGAATCTCAACATAGATTCAACTCTCTTAGGTGAACGAACGCACAGCAGAGCAGTTTCAAGGAAACGTTTCTCCTGAGTTTTAGACGAAGTTTCCTGCAGTTTAGTACGTATGCCGGCATTGGGCTGGAAATACCGGTTTTGGGATTCTGCACAGAAAGGGTTTGCAAACCGCTGAATCCACACGTGAGTTTAACTCTGTCAGTTGAATGCACACATTGACAACCATCCAGTTAGATAGCTCCGTTTTGGTTTTAGAAGCAGATATTTCTCTGTACAGCCTATGGTCCCATTCACTCGGGAATATCCCAACGCAGCTCCTAGAAGAAACGTGTTTCTGACTCGCTGAATCTCAACATAGATTCAACTCTCATAGGTGAACGAACGCACAGCAGAGCAGTTTCAAGGAAACTTTTCTCCTGAGTTTTAGACGAAGTTTCCTGCTGTTTAGTACGTATGCCGGCATTGGTCTGGAAATACCGGTTTTGGGATTCTGCACAGAAAGGGTTTGCAAACCGCTGAATCCACACGTGAGTTTAACTCTGTCAGTTGAATGCACACATTGACAACCATCCAGTTAGTTAGCTCCGTTTTGGTTTTAGAAGCAGATATTTCTCTGTACAGCCTATGGTCCCATTCACTCGGGAATATCCCAACGCAGCTCCTAGAAGAAACGTGTTTCTGACTCGCTGAATCTCAACATAGATTCAACTCTCTTAGGTGAACGAACGCACAGCAGAGCAGTTCCAAGGAAACGTTTCTCCTGAGTTTTAGACGAAGTTTCCTTCTGTTTAGTACGTATGCCGTCATTGGGCTGGAAATACCGGTTTTGGGATTCTGCACAGAAAGGGTTTGCAAACCGCTGAATCCACACGTGAGTTTAACTCTGTCAGTTGAATGCACACACTGACAACCATCCAGTTAGATAGCTCCGTTTTGGTTTTAGAAGCAGATATTTCTCTGTACAGCCTATGGTCCCATTCACTCGGGAATATCCCAACGCAGCTCCTAGAAGAAACGTGTTTCTGACTCGCTGAATCTCAACATAGATTCAACTCTCTTAGGTGAACGAACGCACAGCAGAGCAGTTTCAAGGAAACTTTTCTTCTGAGTTTTAGACGAAGTTTCCTGCTGTTTAGTACGGATGCCGGCATTGGGCTGGAAATACCGGTTTTGGGATTCTGCACAGAAAGGGTTTGCAAACCGCTGAATCCACACGTGAGTTTAACTCTGTCAGTTGAATGCACACATTGACAACCATTCAGTTAGATAGCTCCGTTTTGGTTTTAGAAACAGATATTTCTCTGTACAGCCTTTGGTCCCATTCACTCGGGAATATCCCAACGCAGCTCCTGGAAGAAACGTGTTTCTGACTCGCTGAATCTCAACATAGATTCAACTCTCTTAGGTGAACGAACGCACAGCAGAGCAGTTTCAAGGAAACGTTTCTCCTGAGTTTTAGACGAAGTTTCCTGCTGTTTAGTACGTATGCCGGCATTGGGCTGGAAATACCGGTTTTGGGATTCTGCACAGAAAGGGTTTGCAAACCGCTGAATCCACACGTGAGTTTAACTCTGTCAGTTGAATGCACACATTGACTACCATCCAGTTAGATAGCTCCGTTTTGGTTTTAGAACCAGATATTTCTCTGTACAGCCTATGGTCCCATTCACTCGGGAATATCCCAACGCAGCTCCTAGAAGAAACGTGTTTCTGACTCGCTGAATCTCAACATAGATTCAACTCTCTTAGGTGAACGAACGCACAGCAGAGCAGTTTCAAGGAAACTTTTCTCCTGAGTTTTAGACGAAGTTTCCTGCTGTTTAGTACGTATGCCGGCATTGGTCTGGAAATACCGGTTTTGGGATTCTGCACAGAAAGGGTTTGCAAACCGCTGAATCCACACGTGAGTTTAACTCTGTCAGCTGAATGCACACATTGACAACCATCCAGTTAGATAGCTCCGTTTTGGTTTTAGAAGCAGATATTTCTCTGTACAGACTATGGTCCCATTCACTCGGGAATATCCCAACGCAGCTCCTAGAAGAAACGTGTTTCTGACTCGCTGAATCTCAACATAGATTCAACTCTCTTAGGTGAACGAACGCACAGCAGAGCAGTTTCAAGGAAACGTTTCTCCTGAGTGTTAGGCGAAGTTTCCTGCTGTTTAGTACGGATGCCGGCATTGGGCTGGAAATACCGGTTTTGGGATTCTGCACAGAAAGGGTTTGGAAACCACTGAATCCGCACGTGAGTTTATCTCTCTCAGTTGAATGCACACATTGACAACCATTCAGTTAGAAAGCTCCGTTTTGGTTTTAGAAACAGATATTTCTCTGTACAGCCTATGGTCCCATTCACTCGGGAATATCCCAACGCAGCTCCTGGAAGAAACGTGTTTCTGACTCGCTGAATCTCAACATAGATTCAACTCTCTTAGGTGAACGAACGCCCAGCAGGGCAGTTTCAAGGAAACGTTTCTCCTGAGTTTTAGACGAAGTTTCCTGCTGTTTAGTACGGATGCCGGCATTGGGCTGGAAATACCGGTTTTGGGATTCTGCACAGAAAGGGTTTGCAAACCGCTGAATCCACACGTGAGTTTAACTTTGTGAGTTGAATGCACACATTGACAACCATCCAGTTAGATAGCTCCATTTTGGTTTTAGAAGCAGATATTTCTCTGTACAGCCTATGGTCCCATTCACTCGGGAATATTCCAACGCAGCTACTAGATGAAACGAGTTTCTGACTCGCTGAATCTCAACATAGATTCAACTCTCTTAGGTGAACGAACGCACAGCAGAGCAGTTTCAAGGAAACGTTTCTCCTGAGTTTTAGACGAAGTTTCCTGCTGTTTAGTACGGATGCCGGCATTGGGCTGGAAATACTGGTTTTGGGATTCTGCACAGAAAGGGTTTGCAAACCGCTGAATCCACACGTGAGTTTAACTCTGTCAGTTGAATGCACAGATTGACAACCATCCAGTTAGATAGCTCCGTTTTGGTTTTAGAAGCAGATATTTCTCTGTACAGACTATGGTCCCATTCACTCGGAAATATCCCAACGCAGCTCCTAGAAGAAACGTGTTTCTGACTCGCTGAATCTCAACATAGATTCAACTCTCTTAGGTGAACGAACGCACAGCACAGCAGTTTCAAGGAAACTTTTCTCCTGAGTTTTAGACGAAGTTTCCTGCTGTTTAGTACGTATGCCGGCATTGGGCTGGAAATACCAGTTTTGGGATTCTGCACAGAAAGGGTTTGGAAACCGATGAATCCACACGTGAGTTTAACTCTGTCAGTTGAATGCACACATTGACAACCATCCAGTTAGATAGCTCCGTTTTGGTTTTAGAAGCAGATATTTCTCTGTACAGACTATGGTCCCATTCACTCGGGAATATCCCAACGCAGCTCCTAGAAGAAACGTGTTTCTGACTCGTTGAATCTCAACATAGATTCAACTCGCTTAGGTGAACGAACGCACAGCAGAGCAGTTTCAAGGAAAGGTTTCTCCTGAGTTTTAGACGAAGTTTCCTGCTGTTTAGTACGTATGCCGGCATTGGGCTGCAAATACCGGTTTTGGGATTCTGCACAGAAAGGGTTTGCAAACCACTGAATCCACACGTGAGTTTAAATCTGTCAGTTGAATGCACACATTGACAACCATTCAGTTAGATAGATCCGTTTTGGTTTTAGAAGCAGATATTTCTCTGTACAGACTATGGTCCCATTCACTCGGGAATATCCCAACGCAGCTCCTGGAAGAAACGTGTTTCTGACTCGCTGAATCTCAACATAGATTCAACTCTCTTAGGTGAACGAACGCCCAGCAGGGCAGTTTCAAGGAAACGTTTCTCCTGAGTTTTAGACGAAGTTTCCTGCTGTTTAGTACGGATGCCGGCATTGGGCTGGAAATACCGGTTTTGGGATTCTGCACAGAAAGGGTTTGCAAACTGCTGAATGCACACGTGAGTTTAACTCTGTCAGTTGAATGCACACATTGACAACCATCCAGTTAGATAGCTCCGTTTTGGTTTTAGAAGCAGATATTTCTCTGAACAGACTATGGTCCTATTCACTCGGGAATATCCCAACGCAGCTCCTAGAAGAAACGTGTTTCTGACTCGCTGAATCTCAACATAGATTCAACTCTCTTAGGTGAACGAACGCCCAGCAGGGCAGTTTCAAGGAAACGTTTCTCCTGAGTTTTAGACGAAGTTTCCTGCTGTTTAGTACGGATGCCGGCATTGGGCTGGAAATACCGGTTTTGGGATTCTGCACAGAAAGGGTTTGCAAACCGCTGAATCCACACGTGAGTTTAACTTTGTCAGTTGAATGCACACATTGACAACCATCCAGTTAGATAGCTCCGTTTTGGTTTTAGAAGCAGATATTTCTCTGTACAGACTATGGTCCCATTCACTCGGGAATATCCCAACGCAGCTCCTAGAAGAAACGTGTTTCTGACTCGCTGAATCTCAACATAGATTCAACTCTCTTAGGTGAACGAACGCACAGCAGAGAAGTTTCAAGGAAACGTTTCTCCTGAGTTTTAGACGAAGTTTCCTTCTGTTTAGTACGTATGCCGGCATTGGGCTGGAAATACCGGTTTTGGGATTCTGCACAGAAAGGGTTTGCAAACCACTGAATTCACACGTGAGTTTAACTCTGTCAGTTGAATGCACACATTGACAACCATTCAGTTAGATAGCTCCGTTTTGGTTTTAGAAGCAGATATTTCTCTGTACAGCCTATGGTCCCATTCACTCGGGAATATCCCAACGCAGCTCCTGGAAGAAACGTGTTTCTGACTCGCTGAATCTCAACATAGATTCAACTCTCTTAGGTGAACGAACGCACAGCAGAGCAGTTTCAAGGAAACGTTTCTCCTGAGTTTTAGACGAAGTTTCCTGCTGTTTAGTACGGATGCGGGCATTGGGCTGGAAATACCGGTTTGGGATTCTGTACAGAAAGGGTTTGCAAACCGCTGAATCCACACGTGAGTTTAACTCTGTCAGTTGAATGCACACATTGACAAACATTCAGTTAGATACCTCCGTTTTGGTTTTAGAAGCAGATATTTCTCTGTACAGCCTATGGTCCCATTCACTCGGGAATATCCCAACGCAGCTCCTAGAAGAAACGTGTTTCTGACTCGCTGAATCTCAAGATAGATTCAACTCACTTAGTTGAACGAACGCCCAGCAGGGCAGTTTCAAGGAAACGTTTCTCCTGAGTTTTAGACGAAGTTTCCTGCTGTTTAGTACATATGCCGGCATTGGGCTGGAAATACCGGTTTTGGGATGCTGCACAGAAAGGGTTTGTAAACCGCTGAATCCACACGTGAGTTTAACTCTGTCAGTTGAATGCACACATTGACAACCATCCAGTTAGATAGCTCCGTTTTGGTTTTAGACGCAGATATTTCTCTGTACAGACTATGGTCCCATTCACTCGGGAATATCCCAACGCAGCTCCTAGAAGAAACGTGTTTCTGACTCGCTGAATCTCAACATAGATTCAACTCGCTTAGGTGAACGAACGCACAGCAGAGCAGTTTCAAGGAAAGGTTTCTCCTGAGTTTTAGACGAAGTTTCCTGCTGTTTAGTACGTATGCCGGCATTGGGCTGCAAATACCGGTTTTGGGATTCTGCACAGAAAGGGTTTGCAAACCACTGAATCCACACGTGAGTTTAAATCTGTCAGTTGAATGCACACATTGACAACCATTCAGTTAGATAGATCCGTTTTGGTTTTAGAAGCAGATATTTCTCTGTACAGACTATGGTCCCATTCACTCGGGAATATCCCAACGCAGCTCCTGGAAGAAACGTGTTTCTGACTCGCTGAATCTCAACATAGATTCAACTCTCTTAGGTGAACGAACGCCCAGCAGTGCAGTTTCAAGGAAACGTTTCTCCTGAGTTTTGGACGAAGTTTTCTGCTGTTTAGTACGTATGCCGGCATTGGGCTGCAAATACCGGTTTTGGGATTCTGCACAGAAAGGGTTTGCAAACTGCTGAATGCTCACGTGAGTTTAACTCTGTCAGTTGAATGCACACATTGACAACCATCCAGTTAGATAGCTCCGTTTTGGTTTTAGAAGCAGATATTTCTCTGAACAGACTATGGTCCCATTCACTCGGGAATATCCCAACGCAGCTCCTAGAAGAAACGTGTTTCTGACTCGCTGAATCTCAACATAGATTCAACTCTCTTAGGTGAACGAACGCACAGCAGAGCAGTTTTCAGGAAACTTTTCTCCTGAGTTTTAGACGAAGTTTCCTGCTGTTTAGTACGGATGCCGGCATTGGGCTGGAAATACCGGTTTTGGGATTCTGCACAGAAAGGGTTTGCAAACCGCTGAATCCACACGTGAGTTTAACTCTGTCAGTTGAATGCACACATTGACAACCATCCAGTTAGATACCTCCGTTTTGGTTTTAGAAGCAGATATTTCTCTGTACAGACTATGGTCCCATTCACTCGGGAATATCCCAACGCAGCTCCTAGAAGAAACGTGTTTCTGACTCGCTGAATCTCAACATAGATTCAACTCTCTTAGGTGAACGAACGCACAGCAGAGCAGTTTCAAGGAAACGTTTCTCCTGAGTTTTAGACGAAGTTTCCTGCTGTTTAGTACGGATGCCGGCATTGGGCTGGAAATACCGGTTTTGGGATTCTGCACAGAAAGGGTTTGCAAACCGCTGAATCCACACGTGAGTTTAACTCTGTCAGTTGAATGCACACATTGACAACCATTCAGTTAGATAGCTCCGTTTTGGTTTTAGAAACAGATATTTCTCTGTACAGCCTTTGGTCCCATTCACTCGGGAATATCCCAACGCAGCTCCTGGAAGAAACGTGTTTCTGACTCGCTGAATCTCAACATAGATTCAACTCTCTTAGGTGAACGAACGCACAGCAGAGCAGTTTCAAGGAAACGTTTCTCCTGAGTTTTAGACGAAGTTTCCTGCTGTTTAGTACGTATGCCGGCATTGGGCTGCAAATACCGGTTTTGGGATTCTGCACAGAAAGGGTTTGCAAACTGCTGAATGCACACGTGAGTTTAACTCTGTCAGTTGAATGCACACATTGACAACCATCCAGTTAGATAGCTCCGTTTTGGTTTTAGAAGCAGATATTTCTCTGAACAGACTATGGTCCCATTCACTCGGGAATATCCCAACGCAGCTCCTAGAAGAAACGTGTTTCTGACTCGCTGAATCTCAACATAGATTCAACTCTCTTAGGTGAACGAACGCACAGCAGAGCAGTTTTAAGGAAACTTTTCTCCTGAGTTTTAGACGAAGTTTCCTGCTGTTTAGTACGGATGCCGGCATTGGGCTGGAAATACCGGTTTTGGGATTCTGCACAGAAAGGGTTTGCAAACCGCTGTATCCACACGTGAGTTTAACTTTGTGAGTTGAATGCACACATTGACAACCATCCAGTTAGATAGCTCCGTTTTGGTTTTAGAAGCAGATATTTCTCTGTACAGACTATGGTCCCATTCACTCGGGAATATTCCAACGCAGCTCCTAGAAGAAACGTGTTTCTGACTCGCTGAATCTCAACATAGATTCAACTCTCTTAGGTGAACGAACGCACAGCAGAGCAGTTTCAAGGAAACGTTTCTCCTGAGTTTTAGACGAAGTTTCCTTCTGTTTAGTACGTATGCCGGCATTGGGCTGGAAATACCGGTTTTGGGATTCTGCACAGAAAGGGTTTGCAAACCACTGAATTCACACGTGAGTTTAACTCTGTCAGTTGAATGCACACATTGACAACCATCCAGTTAGATAGCTCCGTTTTGGTTTTAGAAGCAGATATTTCTCTGTACAGCCTATGGTCCCATTCACTCGGGAATATCCCAACGCAGCTCCTGGAAGAAACGTGTTTCTGACTCGCTGAATCTCAACATAGATTCAACTCTCTTAGGTGAACGAACGCACAGCAGAGCAGTTTCAAGGAAACGTTTCTCCTGAGTTTTAGACGAAGTTTCCTGCTGTTTAGTACGGATGCGGGCATTGGGCTGGAAATACCGGTTTGGGATTCTGTACAGAAAGGGTTTGCAAACCGCTGAATCCACACGTGAGTTTAACTCTGTCAGTTGAATGCACACATTGACAAACATGCAGTTAGATACCTCCGTTTTGGTTTTAGAAGCAGATATTTCTCTGTACAGCCTATGGTCCCATTCACTCGGGAATATCCCAACGCAGCTCCTAGAAGAAACGTGTTTCTGACTCGCTGAATCTCAAGATAGATTCAACTCTCTTAGGTGAACGAACGCCCAGCAGGGCAGTTTCAAGGAAACGTTTCTCCTGAGTTTTAGACGAAGTTTCCTGCTGTTTAGTACGTATGCCGGCATTGGGCTGGAAATACCGGTTTTGGGATTCTGCACAGAAAGGGTTTGCAAACCGCTGAATCCACACGTGAGTTTACCTTTGTCAGTTGAATGCACAAATTGACAACCATCCAGTTAGATAGCTCCGTTTTGGTTTTAGAAGCAGATATTTCTCTGTACAGCCTATGGTCCCATTCACTCGGAAATATCCCAACGCAGCTCCTAGAAGAAACGCGTTTCTGACTCGCTGAATCTCAACATAGATTCAACTCTCTTAGGTGAACGAACGCACAGCAGAGCAGTTTCAAGGAAACTTTTCTCCTGAGTTTTAGACGAAGTTTCCTGCTGTTTAGTACGTATGCCGGCATTGGGCTGGAAATACCGGGTTTGGGATGCTGCACAGAAAGGGTTTGGAAACCGCTGAATCCACACGTGAGTTTAACTCTGTCAGTTGAATGCACACATTGACAACCATCCAGTTAGATAGCTCCGTTTTGGTTTTAGAAGCAGATATTTCTCTGTACAGACTATGGTCCCATTCACTCGGGAATATCCCAACGCAGCTCCTAGAAGAAACGTGTTTCTGACTCGCTGAATCTCAACATAGATTCAACTCGCTTAGGTGAACGAACGCACAGCAGAGCAGTTTCAAGGAAACGTTTCTCCTGAGTTTTAGACGAAGTTTCCTGCTGTTTAGTACAGATGCCGGCATTGGGCTGCAAATACCGGTTTTGGGATTCTGCACAGAAAGGGTTTGCAAACCACTGAATCCACACGTGAGTTTAAATCTGTCAGTTGAATGCACACATTGACAACCATTCAGTTAGATAGATCCGTTTTGGTTTTAGAAGCAGATATTTCTCTGTACAGACTATGGTCCCATTCACTCGGGAATATCCCAACGCAGCTCCTGGAAGAAACGTGTTTCTGACTCGCTGAATCTCAACATAGATTCAACTCTCTTAGGTGAACGAACGCCCAGCAGAGTAGTTTCAAGGAAACGTTTCTCCTGAGTTTTAGACGAAGTTTCCTGCTGTTTAGTACGTATGCCGGCATTGGGCTGCAAATACCGGTTTTGGGATTCTGCACAGAAAGGGTTTGCAAACTGCTGAATGCACACGTGAGTTTAACTCTGTCAGTTGAATGCACACATTGACAACCATCCAGTTAGATAGCTCCGTTTTGGTTTTAGAAGCAGATATTTCTCTGAACAGACTATGGTCCCATTCACTCGGGAATATCCCAACGCAGCTCCTAGAAGAAACGTGTTTCTGACTCGCTGAATCTCAACATAGATTCAACTCTCTTAGGTGAACGAACGCACAGCAGAGCAGTTTTCAGGAAACTTTTCTCCTGAGTTTTAGACGAAGTTTCCTGCTGTTTAGTACGGATGCCGGCATTGGGCTGGAAATACCGGTTTTGGGATTCTGCACAGAAAGGGTTTGCAAACCGCTGAATCCACACGTGAGTTTAACTTTGTCAGTTGAATGCACACATTGACAACCATCCAGTTAGATAGCTCCGTTTTGGTTGTAGAAGCAGATATTTCTCTGTACAGACTATGGTCCCATTCACTCGGGAATATCCCAACGCAGCTCCTAGAAGAAACGTGTTTCTGACTCGCTGAATCTCAACATAGATTCAACTCTCTTAGGTGAACGAACGCACAGCAGAGCAGTTTCAAGGAAACGTTTCTCCTGAGTTTTAGACGAAGTTTCCTGCTGTTTAGTACGTATGCCGGCATTGGGCTGCAAATACCGGTTTTGGGATTCTGCACAGAAAGGGTTTGCAAACTGCTGAATGCACACGTGAGTTTAACTCTGTCAGTTGAATGCACACATTGACAACCATACAGTTAGATAGCTCCGTTTTGGTTTTAGAAGCAGATATTTCTCTGAACAGACTATGGTCCCATTCACTCGGGAATATCCCAACGCAGCTCCTAGAAGAAACGTGTTTCTGACTCGCTGAATCTCAACATAGATTCAACTCTCTTAGGTGAACGAACGCACAGCAGAGCAGTTTTCAGGAAACTTTTCTCCTGAGTTTTAGACGAAGTTTCCTGCTGTTTAGTACGGATGCCGGCATTGGGCTGGAAATACCGGTTTTGGGATTCTGAACAGAAAGGGTTTGCAAACCGCTGAATCCACACGTGAGTTTAACTTTGTCAGTTGAATGCACACATTGACAACCATCCAGTTAGATAGCTCCGTTTTGGTTTTAGAAGCAGATATTTCTCTGTACAGACTATGTTCCCATTCACTCGGGAATATCCCAACGCAGCTCCTAGAAGAAACGTGTTTCTGACTCGCTGAATCTCAACATAGATTCAACTCTCTTAGGTGAACGAACGCACAGCAGAGCAGTTTCAAGGAAACGTTTCTCCTGAGTTTTAGACGAAGTTTCCTGCTGTTTAGTACGGATGCGGGCATTGGGCTGGAAATACCGGTTTGGGATTCTGTACAGAAAGGGTTTGCAAACCGCTGAATCCACACGTGAGTTTAACTCTGTCAGTTGAATGCACACATTGACAAACATTCAGTTAGATACCTCCGTTTTGGTTTTAGAAGCAGATATTTCTCTGTACAGCCTATGGTCCCATTCACTCGGGAATATCCCAACGCAGCTCCTAGAAGAAACGTGTTTCTGACTCGCTGAATCTCAAGATAGATTCAACTCTCTTAGGTGAACGAACACCCAGCAGGGCAGTTTCAAGGAAACGTTTCTCCTGAGTTTTAGACGAAGTTTCCTGCTTTTTAGTACGTATGCCGGCATTGGGCTGGAAATACCGGTTTTGGGATTCTGCACAGAAAGGGTTTGCAAACCGCTGAATCCACACGTGAGTTTAACTTTGTCAGTTGAATGCACAAATTGACAACCATCCAGTTAGATAGCTCCGTTTTGGTTTTAGAAGCAGATATTTCTCTGTACAGCCTATGGTCCCATTCACTCGGGAGTATCCAAACGCAGCTCCTAGAAGAAACGTGTTTCTGACTCGCTGAATCTCAACATAGATTCAACTCTCTTAGGTGAACGAACGCACAGCAGAGAAGTTTCAAGGAAACTTTTCTCCTGAGTTTTAGACGAAGTTTCCTGCTATTTAGTACGGATGCCGGCATTGGGCTGGAAATACCGGTTTTGGGATTCTGCACAGAAAGGATTTGCAAACCGCTGAATCCACACGTGAGTGTAACTTTGTGAGTTGAATGCACACATTGACAACCATCCAGTTAGATAGCTCCGTTTTGGTTTTAGAAGCAGATATTTCTCTGTACAGCCTATGGTCCCATTCACTCGGAAATATTCCAACGCAGCTACTAGATGAAACGTGTTTCTGACTCGCTGAATCTCAACATAGATTCAACTCTCTTAGGTGAACGAACGCACAGCAGAGCAGTTTCAAGGAAACGTTTCTCCTGAGTTTTAGACGAAGTTTCCTGCTGTTTAGTACGGATGCCGGCATTGGGCTGGAAATGCTGGTTTTGGGATTCTGCACAGAAAGGGTTTGCAAACCGCAGAATTCACACGTGAGTTTAACTCTGTCAGTTGAATGCACACATTGACAACCATCCAGTTAGATAGCTCCGTTTTGGTTTTAGAAGCAGATATTTCTCTGTACAGCCTATGGTCCCATTCACTCGGGAATATCCCAACGCAGCTCCTGGAAGAAACGTGTTTCTGACTCGCTGAATCTCAACATAGATTCAACTCTCTTAGGTGAACGAACGCACAGCAGAGCAGTTTCAAGGAAACGTTTCTCCTGAGTTTTAGACGAAGTTTCCTGCAGTTTAGTACGTATGCCGGCATTGGGCTGGAAATACCGGTTTTGGGATTCTGCACAGAAAGGGTTTGCAAACCGCTGAATTCACACGTGAGTTTAACTCTGTCAGTTGAATGCACACATTGACAACCATCCAGTTAGATAGCTCCGTTTTGGTTTTAGAAGCAGATATTTCTCTGTACAGACTATGGTCCCATTCACTCGGGAATATCCCAACGCAGCTCCTAGAAGAAACGTGTTTCTGACTCGCTGAATCTCAACATAGATTCAACTCTCTTAGGTGAACGAACGCACAGCAGAGCAGTTTCAAGGAAACGTTTCTCCTGAGTTTTAGACGAAGTTTCCTTCTGTTTAGTACGTATGCCGGCATTGGGCTGGAAATACCGGTTTTGGGATTCTGCACAGAAAGGGTTTGCAAACCACTGAATCCACACGTGAGTTTAACTCTGTCAGTGGAATGCACACATTGACAACCATTCAGTTAGATAGCTCCGTTTTGGTTTTAGAAGCAGATATTTATCTGTACAGCCTATGGTCCCATTCACTCGGGAATATCCCAACGCAGCTCCTAGAAGAAACGTGTTTCTGACTCGCTGAATCTCAACATAGATTCAACTCTCTTAGGTGAACGAACGCACAGCAGAGCAGTTTCAAGGAAACGTTTCTCCTGAGTTTTAGACGAAGTTTCCTGCTTTTTAGTACGGATGCGGGCATTGGGCTGGAAATACCGGTTTGGGATTCTGTACAGAAAGGGTTTGCAAACCGCTGAATCCACACGTGAGTTTAACTCTGTCAGTTGAATGCACACATTGACAAACATTCAGTTAGATACCTCCGTTTTGGTTTTAGAAGCAGATATTTCTCTGTACAGACTATGGTCCCATTCACTCGGGAATATCCCAACGCAGCTCCTAGAAGAAACGTGTTTCTGACTCGCTGAATCTCAAGATAGATTCAACTCTCTTAGGTGAACGAACACCCAGCAGGGCAGTTTCAAGGAAACGTTTCTCCTGAGTTTTAGACGAAGTTTCCTGCTTTTTAGTACGTATGCCGGCATTGGGCTGGAAATACCGGTTTTGGGATTCTGCACAGAAAGGGTTTGCAAACCGCTGAATCCACACGTGAGTTTAACTTTGTCAGTTGAATGCACAAATTGACAACCATCCAGTTAGATAGCTCCGTTTTGGTTTTAGAAGCAGATATTTCTCTGTACAGCCTATGGTCCCATTCACTCGGGAGTATCCCAACGCAGCTCCTAGAAGAAACGTGTTTCTGACTCGCTGAATCTCAACATAGATTCAACTCTCTTAGGTGAACGAACGCACAGCAGAGAAGTTTCAAGGAAACTTTTCTCCTGAGTTTTAGACGAAGTTTCCTGCTATTTAGTACGGATGCCGGCATTGGGCTGGAAATACCGGTTTTGGGATTCTGCACAGAAAGGGTTTGCAAACCGCTGAATCCACACGTGAGTTTAACTCTGTCAGTTGAATGCACACATTGACAACCATACAGTTAGATAGCTCCGTTTTGGTTTTAGAAGCAGATATTTCTCTGAACAGACTATGGTCCCATTCACTCGGGAATATCCCAACGCAGCTCCTAGAAGAAACGTGTTTCTGACTCGCTGAATCTCAACATAGATTCAACTCTCTTAGGTGAACGAACGCACAGCAGAGCAGTTTTCAGGAAACTTTTCTCCTGAGTTTTAGACGAAGTTTCCTGCTGTTTAGTACGGATGCCGGCATTGGGCTGGAAATACCGGTTTTGGGATTCTGAACAGAAAGGGTTTGCAAACCGCTGAATCCACACGTGAGTTTAACTTTGTCAGTTGAATGCACACATTGACAACCATCCAGTTAGATAGCTCCGTTTTGGTTTTAGAAGCAGATATTTCTCTGTACAGACTATGGTCCCATTCACTCGGGAATATCCCAACGCAGCTCCTAGAAGAAACGTGTTTCTGACTCGCTGAATCTCAACATAGATTCAACTCTCTTAGGTGAACGAACGCACAGCAGAGCAGTTTCAAGGAAACGTTTCTCCTGAGTTTTAGACGAAGTTTCCTGCTGTTTAGTACGGATGCGGGCATTGGGCTGGAAATACCGGTTTGGGATTCTGTACAGAAAGGGTTTGCAAACCGCTGAATCCACACGTGAGTTTAACTCTGTCAGTTGAATGCACACATTGACAAACATTCAGTTAGATACCTCCGTTTTGGTTTTAGAAGCAGATATTTCTCTGTACAGCCTATGGTCCCATTCACTCGGGAATATCCCAACGCAGCTCCTAGAAGAAACGTGTTTCTGACTCGCTGAATCTCAAGATAGATTCAACTCTCTTAGGTGAACGAACACCCAGCAGGGCAGTTTCAAGGAAACGTTTCTCCTGAGTTTTAGACGAAGTTTCCTGCTTTTTAGTACGTATGCCGGCATTGGGCTGGAAATACCGGTTTTGGGATTCTGCACAGAAAGGGTTTGCAAACCACTGAATCCACACGTGAGTTTAACTCTGTCAGTTGAATGCACACATTGACAACCATTCAGTTAGATAGCTCCGTTTTGGTTTTAGAAGCAGATATTTATCTGTACAGCCTATGGTCCCATTCACTCGGGAATATCCCAACGCAGCTCCTAGAAGAAACATGTTTCTGACTCGCTGAATCTCAACATAGATTCAACTCTCTTAGGTGAACGAACGCACAGCAGAGCAGTTTCAAGGAAACGTTTCTCCTGAGTTTTAGACGAAGTTTCCTGCTTTTTAGTACGGATGCGGGCATTGGGCTGGAAATACCGGTTTGGGATTCTGTACAGAAAGGGTTTGCAAACCGCTGAATCCACACGTGAGTTTAACTCTGTCAGTTGAATGCACACATTGACAAACATTCAGTTAGATACCTCCGTTTTGGTTTTAGAAGCAGATATTTCTCTGTACAGACTATGGTCCCATTCACTCGGGAATATCCCAACTTAGCTCCTAGAAGAAACGTGTTTCTGACTCGCTGAATCTCAAGATAGATTCAACTCTCTTAGGTGAACGAACACCCAGCAGGGCAGTTTCAAGGAAACGTTTCTCCTGAGTTTTAGACGAAGTTTCCTGCTTTTTAGTACGGATGCCGGCATTGGGCTGGAAATGCTGGTTTTGGGATTCTGCACAGAAAGGGTTTGCAAACCGCAGAATCCACACGTGAGTTTAACTCTGTCAGTTGAATGCACACATTGACAACCATCCAGTTAGATAGCTCCGTTTTGGTTTTAGAAGCAGATATTTCTCTGTACAGCCTATGGTCCCATTCACTCCGGAATATCCCAACGCAGCTCCTGGAAGAAACGTGTTTCTGACTCGCTGAATCTCAACATAGATTCAACTCTCTTAGGTGAACGAACGCACAGCAGAGCAGTTTCAAGGAAACGTTTCTCCTGAGTTTTAGACGAAGTTTCCTGCAGTTTAGTACGTATGCCGGCATTGGGCTGGAAATACCGGTTTTGGGATTCTGCACAGAAAGGGTTTGCAAACCGCTGAATCCACACGTGAGTTTAACTCTGTCAGTTGAATGCACACATTGACAACCATCCAGTTAGATAGCTCCGTTTTGGTTTTAGAAGCAGATATTTCTCTGTACAGCCTATGGTCCCATTCACTCGGGAATATCCCAACGCAGCTCCTAGAAGAAACGTGTTTCTGACTCGCTGATTCTCAACATAGATTCAACTCTCTTAGGTGAACGAACGCACAGCAGAGCAGTTTCAAGGAAACGTTTCTCCTGAGTTTTAGACGAAGTTTCCTTCTGTTTAGTACGTATGCCGGCATTGGGCTGGAAATACCGGTTTTGGGATTCTGCACAGAAAGGGTTTGCAAACCACTGAATCCACACGTGAGTTTAACTCTGTCAGTTGAATGCACACATTGACAACCATTCAGTTAGATAGCTCCGTTTTGGTTTTAGAAGCAGATATTTATCTGTACAGCCTATGGTCCCATTCACTCGGGAATATCCCAACGCAGCTCCTAGAAGAAACGTGTTTCTGACTCGCTGAATCTCAACATAGATTCAACTCTCTTAGGTGAACGAACGCACAGCAGAGCAGTTTCAAGGAAACGTTTCTCCTGAGTTTTAGACGAAGTTTCCTGCTTTTTAGTACGGATGCGGGCATTGGGCTGGAAATACCGGTTTGGGATTCTGTACAGAAAGGGTTTGCAAACCGCTGAATCCACACGTGAGTTTAACTCTGTCAGTTGAATGCACACATTGACAAACATTCAGTTAGATACCTCCGTTTTGGTTTTAGAAGCAGATATTTCTCTGTACAGACTATGGTCCCATTCACTCGGGAATATCCCAACGCAGCTCCTAGAAGAAACGTGTTTCTGACTCGCTGAATCTCAAGATAGATTCAACTCTCTTAGGTGAACGAACACCCAGCAGGGCAGTTTCAAGGAAACGTTTCTCCTGAGTTTTAGACGAAGTTTCCTGCTTTTTAGTACGTATGCCGGCATTGGGCTGGAAATACCGGTTTTGGGATTCTGCACAGAAAGGGTTTGCAAACCGCTGAATCCACACGTGAGTTTAACTTTGTCAGTTGAATGCACAGATTGACAACCATCCAGTTAGATAGCTCCGTTTTGGTTTTAGAAGCAGATATTTCTCTGTACAGCCTATGGTCCCATTCACTCGGGAGTATCCCAACGCAGCTCCTAGAAGAAACGTGTTTCTGACTCGCTGAATCTCAACATAGATTCAACTCTCTTAGGTGAACGAACGCACAGCAGAGAAGTTTCAAGGAAACTTTTCTCCTGAGTTTTAGACGAAGTTTCCTGCTACTTAGTACGGATGCCGGCATTGGGCTGGAAATACCGGTTTTGGGATTCTGCACAGAAAGGGTTTGCAAACCGCTGAATCCACACGTGAGTTTAACTCTGTCAGTTGAATGCACACATTGACAAGCATTCAGTTAGATAGCTCCGTTTTGGTTTTAGAAGCAGATATTTCTCTGTACAGCCTATGGTCCCATTCACTCGGAAATATTCCAACGCAGCTACTAGATGAAACGTGTTTCTGACTCGCTGAATCTCAACATAGATTCAACTCTCTTAGGTGAACGAACGCACAGCAGAGCAGTTTCAAGGAAACGTTTCTCCTGAGTTTTAGACGAAGTTTCCTGCTGTTTAGTACGGATGCGGGCATTGGGCTGGAAATACCGGTTTGGGATTCTGTACAGAAAGGGTTTGCAAACCGCTGAATCCACACGTGAGTTTAACTCTGTCAGTTGAATGCACACATTGACAAACATTCAGTTAGATACCTCCGTTTTGGTTTTAGAAGCAGATATTTCTCTGTACAGACTATGGTCCCATTCACTCGGGAATATCCCAACGCAGCTCCTAGAAGAAACGTGTTTCTGACTCGCTGAATCTCAACATAGATTCAACTCTCTTAGGTGAACGAACGCACAGCAGAGCAGTTTCAAGGAAACGTTTCTCCTGAGTTTTAGACGAAGTTTCCTTCTGTTTAGTACGTATGCCGGCATTGGGCTGGAAATACCGGTTTTGGGATTCTGCACAGAAAGGGTTTGCAAACCACTGAATCCACACGTGAGTTTAACTCTGTCAGTTGAATGCACACATTGACAACCATTCAGTTAGATAGCTCCGTTTTGGTTTTAGAAGCAGATATTTATCTGTACAGCCTATGGTCCCATTCACTCGGGAATATCCCAACGCAGCTCCTAGAAGAAACGTGTTTCTGACTCGCTGAATCTCAACATAGATTCAACTCTCTTAGGTGAACGAACGCACAGCAGAGCAGTTTCAAGGAAACGTTTCTCCTGAGTTTTAGACGAAGTTTCCTGCTGTTTAGTACGGATGCGGGCATTGGGCTGGAAATACCGGTTTGGGATTCTGTACAGAAAGGGTTTGCAAACCGCTGAATCCACACGTGAGTTTAACTCTGTCAGTTGAATGCACACATTGACAAACATTCAGTTAGATAGCTCCGTTTTGGTTTTAGAAGCAGATATTTCTCTGTACAGCCTATGGTCCCATTCACTCGGGAATATCCCAACGCAGCTCCTAGAAGAAACGTGTTTCTGACTCGCTGAATCTCAAGATAGATTCAACTCTCTTAGGTGAACGAACACCCAGCAGGGAAGTTTCAAGGAAACGTTTCTCCTGAGTTTTAGACGAAGTTTCCTGCTTTTTAGTACGTATGCCGGCATTGGGCTGGAAATACCGGTTTTGGGATTCTGCACAGAAAGGGTTTGCAAACCGCTGAATCCACACGTGAGTTTAACTTTGTCAGTTGAATGCACAAATTGACAACCATCCAGTTAGATAGCTCCGTTTTGGTTTTAGAAGCAGATATTTCTCTGTACAGCCTATGGTCCCATTCACTCGGGAGTATCCCAACGCAGCTCCTAGAAGAAACGTGTTTCTGACTCGCTGAATCTCAACATAGATTCAACTCTCTTAGGTGAACGAACGCACAGCAGAGAAGTTTCAAGGAAACTTTTCTCCTGAGTTTTAGACGAAGTTTCCTGCTATTTAGTACGGATGCCGGCATTGGGCTGGAAATACCGGTTTTGGGATTCTGCACAGAAAGGGTTTGCAAACTGCTGAATCCACACGTGAGTTTAACTCTGTCAGTTGAATGCACACATTGACAAGCATTCAGTTAGAAAGCTCCGTTTTGGTATTAGAAGCAGATATTTCTCTGTACAGCCTATCTTCCCATTCACTCGGGAATATCCCAACGCAGGTCCTAGAAGAAACGTGTTTCTGACTCGCTGAATCTCAACATAGATTCAACTCTCTTAGGTGAACGAACGCCCAGCAGAACAGTTTCAAGGAAACGTTTCTCCTGAGTTTTAGACGAAGTTTCCTGCAGTTTAGTACGGATGCCGGCATTGGGCTGGAAATACCGGTTTTGGGATTCTGCACAGAAAGGATTTGCAAACCGCTGAATCCACACGTGAGTGTAACTTTGTGAGTTGAATGCACACATTGACAACCATCCAGTTAGATAGCTCCGTTTTGGTTTTAGAAGCAGATATTTCTCTGTACAGCCTATTGTCCCATTCACTCGGAAATATTCCAACGCAGCTACTAGATGAAACGTGTTTCTGACTCGCTGAATCTCAACATAGATTCAACTCTCTTAGGTGAACGAACGCACAGCAGAGCAGTTTCAAGGAAACGTTTCTCCTGAGTTTTAGACGAAGTTTCCTGCTGTTTAGTACGGATGCCGGCATTGGGCTGGAAATGCTGGTTTTGGGATTCTGCACAGAAAGGGTTTGCAAACCGCAGAATCCACACGTGAGTTTAACTCTGTCAGTTGAATGCACACATTGACAACCATCCAGTTAGATAGCTCCGTTTTGGTTTTAGAAGCAGATATTTCTCTGTACAGCCTATGGTCCCATTCACTCGGGAATATCCCAACGCAGCTCCTGGAAGAAACGTGTTTCTGACTCGCTGAATCTCATCATAGATTCAACTCTCTTAGGTGAACGAACGCACAGCAGAGCAGTTTCAAGGAAACGTTTCTCCTGAGTTTTAGACGAAGTTTCCTTCTGTTTAGTACGTATGCCGGCATTGGGCTGGAAATACCGGTTTTGGGATTCTGCACAGAAAGGGTTTGCAAACCACTGAATCCACACGTGAGTTTAACTCTGTCAGTTGAATGCACACATTGACAACCATTCAGTTAGATAGCTCCGTTTTGGTTTTAGAAGCAGATATTTATCTGTACAGCCTATGGTCCCATTCACTCGGGAATATCCCAACGCAGCTCCTAGAAGAAACGTGTTTCTGACTCGCTGAATCTCAACATAGATTCAACTCTCTTAGGTGAACGAACGCACAGCAGAGCAGTTTCAAGGAAACGTTTCTCCTGAGTTTTAGACGAAGTTTCCTGCTGTTTAGTACGGATGCGGGCATTGGGCTGGAAATACCGGTTTGGGATTCTGTACAGAAAGGGTTTGCAAACCGCTGAATCCACACGTGAGTTTAACTCTGTCAGTTGAATGCACACATTGACAAACATTCAGTTAGATAGCTCCGTTTTGGTTTTAGAAGCAGATATTTCTCTGTACAGCCTATGGTCCCATTCACTCGGGAATATCCCAACGCAGCTCCTAGAAGAAACGTGTTTCTGACTCGCTGAATCTCAAGATAGATTCAACTCTCTTAGGTGAACGAACACCCAGCAGGGCAGTTTCAAGGAAACGTTTCTCCTGAGTTTTAGACGAAGTTTCCTGCTTTTTAGTACGTATGCCGGCATTGGGTTGGAAATACCGGTTTTGGGATTCTGCACAGAAAGGGTTTGCAAACCGCTGAATCCACACGTGAGTTTAACTTTGTCAGTTGAATGCACAAATTGACAACCATCCAGTTAGATAGCTCCGTTTTGGTTTTAGAAGCAGATATTTCTCTGTACAGCCTATGGTCCCATTCACTCGGGAATATCCCAACGCAGCTCCTAGAAGAAACGTGTTTCTGACTCGCTGAATCTCAACATAGATTCAACTCTCTTAGGTGAACGAACGCACAGCAGAGAAGTTTCAAGGAAACTTTTCTCCTGAGTTTTAGACGAAGTTTCCTGCTATTTAGTACGGATGCCGGCATTGGGCTGGAAATACCGGTTTTGGGATTCTGCACAGAAAGGGTTTGCAAACTGCTGAATCCACACGTGAGTTTAACTCTGTCAGTTGAATGCACACATTGACAAGCATTCAGTTAGATAGCTCCGTTTTGGTATTAGAAGCAGATATTTCTCTGTACAGCCTATCTTCCCATTCACTCGGGAATATCCCAACGCAGGTCCTAGAAGAAACGTGTTTCTGACTCGCTGAATCTCAACATAGATTCAACTCTCTTAGGTGAACGAACGCCCAGCAGAGCAGTTTCAAGGAAACGTTTCTCCTGAGTTTTAGACGAAGTTTCCTGCAGTTTAGTACGGATGCCGGCATTGGGCTGGAAATACCGGTTTTGGGATTCTGCACAGAAAGGATTTGCAAACCGCTGAATCCACACGTGAGTGTAACTTTGTGAGTTGAATGCACACATTGACAACCATCCAGTTAGATAGCTCCGTTTTGGTTTTAGAAGCAGATATTTCTCTGTACAGCCTATGGTCCCATTCACTCGGAAATATTCCAACGCAGCTACTAGATGAAACGTGTTTCTGACTCGCTGAATCTCAACATAGATTCAACTCTCTTAGGTGAACGAACGCACAGCAGAGCAGTTTCAAGGAAACGTTTCTCCTGAGTTTTAGACGAAGTTTCCTGCTGTTTAGTACGGATGCCGGCATTGGGCTGGAAATGCTGGTTTTGGGATTCTGCACAGAAAGGGTTTGCAAACCGCAGAATCCACACGTGAGTTTAACTCTGTCAGTTGAATGCACACATTGACAACCATCCAGTTAGATAGCTCCGTTTTGGTTTTAGAAGCAGATATTTCTCTGTACAGCCTATGGTCCCATTCACTCGGGAATATCCCAACGCAGCTCCTGGAAGAAACGTGTTTCTGACTCGCTGAATCTCATCATAGATTCAACTCTCTTAGGTGAACGAACGCACAGCAGAGCAGTTTCAAGGAAACGTTTCTCCTGAGTTTTAGACGAAGTTTCCTGCTGTTTAGTACGTATGCCGGCATTGGGCTGCAAATACCGGTTTTGGGATTCTGCACAGAAAGGGTTTGCAAACCGCTGAATTCACACGTGAGTTTAACTCTGTCAGTTGAATGCACACATTGACAACCATCCAGTTAGATAGCTCCGTTTTGGTTTTAGAAGCAGATATTTCTCTGTACAGCCTATGGTCCCATTCACTCGGGAATATCCCAACGCAGCTCCTAGAAGAAACGTGTTTCTGACTCGCTGAATCTCAACATAGATTCAACTCTCTTAGGTGAACGAACGCACAGCAGAGCAGTTTCAAGGAAACGTTTCTCCTGAGTTTTAGACGAAGTTTCCTTCTGTTTAGTACGTATGCCGGCATTGGGCTGGAAATACCGGTTTTGGGATTCTGCACAGAAAGGGTTTGCAAACCACTGAATCCACACGTGAGTTTAACTCTGTCAGTTGAATGCACACATTGACAACCATTCAGTTAGATAGCTCCGTTTTGGTTTTAGAAGCAGATATTTATCTGTACAGCCTATGGTCCCATTCACTCGGGAATATCCCAACGCAGCTCCTAGAAGAAACGTGTTTCTGACTCGCTGAATCTCAACATAGATTCAACTCTCTTAGGTGAACGAACGCACAGCAGAGCAGTTTCAAGGAAACGTTTCTCCTGAGTTTTAGACGAAGTTTCCTGCTGTTTAGTACGGATGCGGGCATTGGGCTGGAAATACCGGTTTGGGATTCTGTACAGAAAGGGTTTGCAAACCGCTGAATCCACACGTGAGTTTAACTCTGTCAGTTGAATGCACACATTGACAAACATTCAGTTAGATACCTCCGTTTTGGTTTTAGAAGCAGATATTTCTCTGTACAGCCTATGGTCCCATTCACTCGGGAATATCCCAACGCAGCTCCTAGAAGAAACGTGTTTCTGACTCGCTGAATCTCAAGATAGATTCAACTCTCTTAGGTGAACGAACACCCAGCAGGGCAGTTTCAAGGAAACGTTTCTCCTGAGTTTTAGACGAAGTTTCCTGCTTTTTAGTACGTATGCCGGCATTGGGTTGGAAATACCGGTTTTGGGATTCTGCACAGAAAGGGTTTGCAAACCGCTGAATCCACACGTGAGTTTAACTTTGTCAGTTGAATGCACAAATTGACAACCATCCAGTTAGATAGCTCCGTTTTGGTTTTAGAAGCAGATATTTCTCTGTACAGCCTATGGTCCCATTCACTCGGGAATATCCCAACGCAGCTCCTAGAAGAAACGTGTTTCTGACTCGCTGAATCTCAACATAGATTCAACTCTCTTAGGTGAACGAACGCACAGCAGAGAAGTTTCAAGGAAACTTTTCTCCTGAGTTTTAGACGAAGTTTCCTGCTATTTAGTACGGATGCCGGCATTGGGCTGGAAATACCGGTTTTGGGATTCTGCACAGAAAGGGTTTGCAAACTGCTGAATCCACACGTGAGTTTAACTCTGTCAGTTGAATGCACACATTGACAAGCATTCAGTTAGATAGCTCCGTTTTGGTATTAGAAGCAGATATTTCTCTGTACAGCCTATCTTCCCATTCACTCGGTAATATCCCAACGCAGGTCCTAGAAGAAACGTGTTTCTGACTCGCTGAATCTCAACATAGATTCAACTCTCTTAGGTGAACGAACGCCCAGCAGAGCAGTTTCAAGGAAACGTTTCTCCTGAGTTTTAGACGAAGTTTCCTGCAGTTTAGTACGGATGCCGGCATTGGGCTGGAAATACCGGTTTTGGGATTCTGCACAGAAAGGATTTGCAAACCGCTGAATCCACACGTGAGTGTAACCTTGTGAGTTGAATGCACACATTGACAACCATCCAGTTAGATAGCTCCGTTTTGGTTTTAGAAGCAGATATTTCTCTGTACAGCCTATGGTCCCATTCACTCGGGAATATTGCAACGCAGCTACTAGATGAAACGTGTTTCTGACTCGCTGAATCTCAACATAGATTCAACTCTCTTAGGTGAACGAACGCACAGCAGAGCAGTTTCAAGGAAACGTTTCTCCTGAGTTTTAGACGAAGTTTCCTGCTGTTTAGTACGTATGCCGGCATTGGGCTGGAAATACCGGTTTTGGGATTCTGCACAGAAAGGGTTTGGAAACCGCTGAATCCACACGTGAGTTTAACTCTGTCAGTTGAATGCACACATTGACAACCATTCAGTTAGATAGCTCCGTTTTGGTTTTAGAAACAGATATTTCTCTGTACAGCCTATGGTCCCATTCACTCGGGAATATCCCAACGCAGCTCCTGGAAGAAACGTGTTTCTGACTCGCTGAATCTCAACATAGATTCAACTCTCTTAGGTGAACGAACGCACAGCAGAGCAGTTTCAAGGAAACGTTTCTCCTGAGTTTTAGACGAAGTTTCCTGCAGTTTAGTACGTATGCCGGCATTGGGCTGGAAATACCGGTTTTGGGATTCTGCACAGAAAGGGTTTGCAAACCGCTGAATCCACACGTGAGTTTAACTCTGTCAGTTGAATGCACACATTGACAACCATCCAGTTAGATAGCTCCGTTTTGGTTTTAGAAGCAGATATTTCTCTGTACAGCCTATGGTCCCATTCACTCGGGAATATCCCAACGCAGCTCCTAGAAGAAACGTGTTTCTGACTCGCTGAATCTCAACATAGATTCAACTCTCTTAGGTGAACGAACGCACAGCAGAGCAGTTTCAAGGAAACGTTTCTCCTGAGTTTTAGACGAAGTTTCCTTCTGTTTAGTACGTATGCCGGCATTGGGCTGGAAATACCGGTTTTGGGATTCTGCACAGAAAGGGTTTGCAAACCACTGAATCCACACGTGAGTTTAACTCTGTCAGTTGAATGCACACATTGACAACCATTCAGTTAGATAGCTCCGTTTTGGTTTTAGAAGCAGATATTTATCTGTACAGCCTATGGTCCCATTCACTCGGGAATATCCCAACGCAGCTCCTAGAAGAAACGTGTTTCTGACTCGCTGAATCTCAACATAGATTCAACTCTCTTAGGTGAACGAACGCACAGCAGAGCAGTTTCAAGGAAACGTTTCTCCTGAGTTTTAGACGAAGTTTCCTGCTGTTTAGTACGGATGCGGGCATTGGGCTGGAAATACCGGTTTGGGATTCTGTACAGAAAGGGTTTGCAAACCGCTGAATCCACACGTGAGTTTAACTCTGTCAGTTGAATGCACACATTGACAAACATTCAGTTAGATAGCTCCGTTTTGGTTTTAGAAGCAGATATTTCTCTGTACAGCCTATGGTCCCATTCACTCGGGAATATCCCAACGCAGCTCCTAGAAGAAACGTGTTTCTGACTCGCTGAATCTCAAGATAGATTCAACTCTCTTAGGTGAACGAACACCCAGCAGGGAAGTTTCAAGGAAACTTTTCTCCTGAGTTTTAGACGAAGTTTCCTGCTTTTTAGTACGTATGCCGGCATTGGGCTGGAAATACCGGTTTTGGGATTCTGCACAGAAAGGGTTTGCAAACCGCTGAATCCACACGTGAGTTTAACTTTGTCAGTTGAATGCACAAATTGACAACCATCCAGTTAGATAGCTCCGTTTTGGTTTTAGAAGCAGATATTTCTCTGTACAGCCTATGGTCCCATTCACTCGGGAGTATCCCAACGCAGCTCCTAGAAGAAACGTGTTTCTGACTCGCTGAATCTCAACATAGATTCAACTCTCTTAGGTGAACGAACGCACAGCAGAGAAGTTTCAAGGAAACTTTTCTCCTGAGTTTTAGACGAAGTTTCCTGCTATTTAGTACGGATGCCGGCATTGGGCTGGAAATACCGGTTTTGGGATTCTGCACAGAAAGGGTTTGCAAACTGCTGAATCCACACGTGAGTTTAACTCTGTCAGTTGAATGCACACATTGACAAGCATTCAGTTAGAAAGCTCCGTTTTGGTATTAGAAGCAGATATTTCTCTGTACAGCCTATCTTCCCATTCACTCGGGAATATCCCAACGCAGGTCCTAGAAGAAACGTGTTTCTGACTCGCTGAATCTCAACATAGATTCAACTCTCTTAGGTGAACGAACGCCCAGCAGAGCAGTTTCAAGGAAACGTTTCTCCTGAGTTTTAGACGAAGTTTCCTGCAGTTTAGTACGGATGCCGGCATTGGGCTGGAAATACCGGTTTTGGGATTCTGCACAGAAAGGATTTGCAAACCGCTGAATCCACACGTGAGTGTAACTTTGTGAGTTGAATGCACACATTGACAACCATCCAGTTAGATAGCTCCGTTTTGGTTTTAGAAGCAGATATTTCTCTGTACAGCCTATGGTCCCATTCACTCGGAAATATTCCAACGCAGCTACTAGATGAAACGTGTTTCTGACTCGCTGAATCTCAACATAGATTCAACTCTCTTAGGTGAACGAACGCACAGCAGAGCAGTTTCAAGGAAACGTTTCTCCTGAGTTTTAGACGAAGTTTCCTGCTGTTTAGTACGGATGCCGGCATTGGGCTGGAAATGCTGGTTTTGGGATTCTGCACAGAAAGGGTTTGCAAACCGCAGAATCCACACGTGAGTTTAACTCTGTCAGTTGAATGCACACATTGACAACCATCCAGTTAGATAGCTCCGTTTTGGTTTTAGAAGCAGATATTTCTCTGTACAGCCTATGGTCCCATTCACTCGGGAATATCCCAACGCAGCTCCTGGAAGAAACGTGTTTCTGACTCGCTGAATCTCATCATAGATTCAACTCTCTTAGGTGAACGAACGCACAGCAGAGCAGTTTCAAGGAAACGTTTCTCCTGAGTTTTAGACGAAGTTTCCTGCTGTTTAGTACGTATGCCGGCATTGGGCTGCAAATACCGGTTTTGGGATTCTGCACAGAAAGGGTTTGCAAACCGCTGAATTCACACGTGAGTTTAACTCTGTCAGTTGAATGCACACATTGACAACCATCCAGTTAGATAGCTCCGTTTTGGTTTTAGAAGCAGATATTTCTCTGTACAGCCTATGGTCCCATTCACTCGGGAATATCCCAACGCAGCTCCTAGAAGAAACGTGTTTCTGACTCGCTGAATCTCAACATAGATTCAACTCTCTTAGGTGAACGAACGCACAGCAGAGCAGTTTCAAGGAAACGTTTCTCCTGAGTTTTAGACGAAGTTTCCTTCTGTTTAGTACGTATGCCGGCATTGGGCTGGAAATACCGGTTTTGGGATTCTGCACAGAAAGGGTTTGCAAACCACTGAATCCACACGTGAGTTTAACTCTGTCAGTTGAATGCACACATTGACAACCATTCAGTTAGATAGCTCCGTTTTGGTTTTAGAAGCAGATATTTATCTGTACAGCCTATGGTCCCATTCACTCGGGAATATCCCAACGCAGCTCCTAGAAGAAACGTGTTTCTGACTCGCTGAATCTCAACATAGATTCAACTCTCTTAGGTGAACGAACGCACAGCAGAGCAGTTTCAAGGAAACGTTTCTCCTGAGTTTTAGACGAAGTTTCCTGCTGTTTAGTACGGATGCGGGCATTGGGCTGGAAATACCGGTTTGGGATTCTGTACAGAAAGGGGTTGCAAACCGCTGAATCCACACGTGAGTTTAACTTTGTCAGTTGAATGCACAAATTGACAACCATCCAGTTAGATAGCTCCGTTTTGGTTTTAGAAGCAGATATTTCTCTGTACAGCCTATGGTCCCATTCACTCGGGAATATCCCAACGCAGCTCCTAGAAGAAACGTGTTTCTGACTCGCTGAATCTCAACATAGATTCAACTCTCTTAGGTGAACGAACGCACAGCAGAGAAGTTTCAAGGAAACTTTTCTCCTGAGTTTTAGACGAAGTTTCCTGCTATTTAGTACGGATGCCGGCATTGGGCTGGAAATACCGGTTTTGGGATTCTGCACAGAAAGGGTTTGCAAACTGCTGAATCCACACGTGAGTTTAACTCTGTCAGTTGAATGCACACATTGACAAGCATTCAGTTAGATAGCTCCGTTTTGGTATTAGAAGCAGATATTTCTCTGTACACCCTATCTTCCCATTCACTCGGGAATATCCCAACGCAGGTCCTAGAAGAAACGTGTTTCTGACTCGCTGAATCTCAACATAGATTCAACTCTCTTAGGTGAACGAACGCCCAGCAGAGCAGTTTCAAGGAAACGTTTCTCCTGAGTTTTAGACGAAGTTTCCTGCAGTTTAGTACGGATGCCGGCATTGGGCTGGAAATACCGGTTTTGGGATTCTGCACAGAAAGGATTTGCAAACCGCTGAATCCACACGTGAGTGTAACCTTGTGAGTTGAATGCACACATTGACAACCATCCAGTTAGATAGCTCCGTTTTGGTTTTAGAAGCAGATATTTCTCTGTACAGCCTATGGTCCCATTCACTCGGGAATATTGCAACGCAGCTACTAGATGAAACGTGTTTCTGACTCGCTGAATCTCAACATAGATTCAACTCTCTTAGGTGAACGAACGCACAGCAGAGCAGTTTCAAGGAAACGTTTCTCCTGAGTTTTAGACGAAGTTTCCTGCTGTTTAGTACGTATGCCGGCATTGGGCTGGAAATACCGGTTTTGGGATTCTGCACAGAAAGGGTTTGGAAACCGCTGAATCCACACGTGAGTTTAACTCTGTCAGTTGAATGCACACATTGACAACCATTCAGTTAGATAGCTCCGTTTTGGTTTTAGAAACAGATATTTCTCTGTACAGCCTATGGTCCCATTCACTCGGGAATATCCCAACGCAGCTCCTGGAAGAAACGTGTTTCTGACTCGCTGAATCTCAACATAGATTCAACTCTCTTAGGTGAACGAACGCACAGCAGAGCAGTTTCAAGGAAACGTTTCTCCTGAGTTTTAGACGAAGTTTCCTGCAGTTTAGTACGTATGCCGGCATTGGGCTGGAAATACCGGTTTTGGGATTCTGCACAGAAAGGGTTTGCAAACCGCTGAATCCACACGTGAGTTTAACTCTGTCAGTTGAATGCACACATTGACAACCATCCAGTTAGATAGCTCCGTTTTGGTTTTAGAAGCAGATATTTCTCTGTACAGCCTATGGTCCCATTCACTCGGGAATATCCCAACGCAGCTCCTAGAAGAAACGTGTTTCTGACTCGCTGAATCTCAACATAGATTCAACTCTCTTAGGTGAACGAACGCACAGCAGAGCAGTTTCAAGGAAACGTTTCTCCTGAGTTTTAGACGAAGTTTCCTTCTGTTTAGTACGTATGCCGGCATTGGGCTGGAAATACCGGTTTTGGGATTCTGCACAGAAAGGGTTTGCAAACCACTGAATCCACACGTGAGTTTAACTCTGTCAGTTGAATGCACACATTGACAACCATTCAGTTAGATAGCTCCGTTTTGGTTTTAGAAGCAGATATTTATCTGTACAGCCTATGGTCCCATTCACTCGGGAATATCCCAACGCAGCTCCTAGAAGAAACGTGTTTCTGACTCGCTGAATCTCAACATAGATTCAACTCTCTTAGGTGAACGAACGCACAGCAGAGCAGTTTCAAGGAAACGTTTCTCCTGAGTTTTAGACGAAGTTTCCTGCTGTTTAGTACGGATGCGGGCATTGGGCTGGAAATACCGGTTTGGGATTCTGTACAGAAAGGGTTTGCAAACCGCTGAATCCACACGTGAGTTTAACTCTGTCAGTTGAATGCACACATTGACAAACATTCAGTTAGATAGCTCCGTTTTGGTTTTAGAAGCAGATATTTCTCTGTACAGCCTATGGTCCCATTCACTCGGGAATATCCCAACGCAGCTCCTAGAAGAAACGTGTTTCTGACTCGCTGAATCTCAAGATAGATTCAACTCTCTTAGGTGAACGAACACCCAGCAGGGAAGTTTCAAGGAAACGTTTCTCCTGAGTTTTAGACGAAGTTTCCTGCTTTTTAGTACGTATGCCGGCATTGGGCTGGAAATACCGGTTTTGGGATTCTGCACAGAAAGGGTTTGCAAACCGCTGAATCCACACGTGAGTTTAACTTTGTCAGTTGAATGCACAAATTGACAACCATCCAGTTAGATAGCTCCGTTTTGGTTTTAGAAGCAGATATTTCTCTGTACAGCCTATGGTCCCATTCACTCGGGAGTATCCCAACGCAGCTCCTAGAAGAAACGTGTTTCTGACTCGCTGAATCTCAACATAGATTCAACTCTCTTAGGTGAAGGAACGCACAGCAGAGAAGTTTCAAGGAAACTTTTCTCCTGAGTTTTAGACGAAGTTTCCTGCTATTTAGTACGGATGCCGGCATTGGGCTGGAAATACCGGTTTTGGGATTCTGCACAGAAAGGGTTTGCAAACTGCTGAATCCACACGTGAGTTTATCTCTGTCAGTTGAATGCACACATTGACAAGCATTCAGTTAGAAAGCTCCGTTTTGGTATTAGAAGCAGATATTTCTCTGTACAGCCTATCTTCCCATTCACTCGGGAATATCCCAACGCAGGTCCTAGAAGAAACGTGTTTCTGACTCGCTGAATCTCAACATAGATTCAACTCTCTTAGGTGAACGAACGCCCAGCAGAGCAGTTTCAAGGAAACGTTTCTCCTGAGTTTTAGACGAAGTTTCCTGCAGTTTAGTACGGATGCCGGCATTGGGCTGGAAATACCGGTTTTGGGATTCTGCACAGAAAGGATTTGCAAACCGCTGAATCCACACGTGAGTGTAACTTTGTGAGTTGAATGCACACATTGACAACCATCCAGTTAGATAGCTCCGTTTTGGTTTTAGAAGCAGATATTTCTCTGTACAGCCTATGGTCCCATTCACTCGGAAATATTCCAACGCAGCTACTAGATGAAACGTGTTTCTGACTCGCTGAATCTCAACATAGATTCAACTCTCTTAGGTGAACGAACGCACAGCAGAGCAGTTTCAAGGAAACGTTTCTCCTGAGTTTTAGACGAAGTTTCCTGCTGTTTAGTACGTATGCCGGCATTGGGCTGGAAATGCTGGTTTTGGGATTCTGCACAGAAAGGGTTTGCAAACCGCAGAATCCACACGTGAGTTTAACTCTGTCAGTTGAATGCACACATTGACAACCATCCAGTTAGATAGCTCCGTTTTGGTTTTAGAAGCAGATATTTCTCTGTACAGCCTATGGTCCCATTCACTCGGGAATATCCCAACGCAGCTCCTGGAAGAAACGTGTTTCTGACTCGCTGAATCTCATCATAGATTCAACTCTCTTAGGTGAACGAACGCACAGCAGAGCAGTTTCAAGGAAACGTTTCTCCTGAGTTTTAGACGAAGTTTCCTGCTGTTTAGTACGTATGCCTGCATTGGGCTGCAAATACCGGTTTTGGGATTCTGCACAGAAAGGGTTTGCAAACCGCTGAATTCACACGTGAGTTTAACTCTGTCAGTTGAATGCACACATTGACAACCATCCAGTTAGATAGCTCCGTTTTGGTTTTAGAAGCAGATATTTCTCTGTACAGCCTATGGTCCCATTCACTCGGGAATATCCCAACGCAGCTCCTAGAAGAAACGTGTTTCTGACTCGCTGAATCTCAACATAGATTCAACTCTCTTAGGTGAACGAACGCACAGCAGAGCAGTTTCAAGGAAACGTTTCTCCTGAGTTTTAGACGAAGTTTCCTTCTGTTTAGTACGTATGCCGGCATTGGGCTGGAAATACCGGTTTTGGGATTCTGCACAGAAAGGGTTTGCAAACCACTGAATCCACACGTGAGTTTAACTCTGTCAGTTGAATGCACACATTGACAACCATTCAGTTAGATAGCTCCGTTTTGGTTTTAGAAGCAGATATTTATCTGTACAGCCTATGGTCCCATTCACTCGGGAATATCCCAACGCAGCTCCTAGAAGAAACGTGTTTCTGACTCGCTGAATCTCAACATAGATTCAACTCTCTTAGGTGAACGAACGCACAGCAGAGCAGTTTCAAGGAAACGTTTCTCCTGAGTTTTAGACGAAGTTTCCTGCTGTTTAGTACGGATGCGGGCATTGGGCTGGAAATACCGGTTTGGGATTCTGTACAGAAAGGGGTTGCAAACCGCTGAATCCACACGTGAGTTTAACTCTGTCAGTTGAATGCACACATTGACAAACATTCAGTTAGATACCTCCGTTTTGGTTTTAGAAGCAGATATTTCTCTGTACAGCCTATGGTCCCATTCACTCGGGAATATCCCAACGCAGCTCCTAGAAGAAACGTGTTTCTGACTCGCTGAATCTCAAGATAGATTCAACTCTCTTAGGTGAACGAACACCCAGCAGGGCACTTTCAAGGAAACGTTTCTCCTGAGTTTTAGACGAAGTTTCCTGCTTTTTAGTACGTATGCCGGCATTGGGTTGGAAATACCGGTTTTGGGATTCTGCACAGAAAGGGTTTGCAAACCGCTGAATCCACACGTGAGTTTAACTTTGTCAGTTGAATGCACAAATTGACAACCATCCAGTTAGATAGCTCCGTTTTGGTTTTAGAAGCAGATATTTCTCTGTACAGCCTATGGTCCCATTCACTCGGGAATATCCCAACGCAGCTCCTAGAAGAAACGTGTTTCTGACTCGCTGAATCTCAACATAGATTCAACTCTCTTAGGTGAACGAACGCACAGCAGAGAAGTTTCAAGGAAACTTTTCTCCTGAGTTTTAGACGAAGTTTCCTGCTATTTAGTACGGATGCCGGCATTGGGCTGGAAATACCGGTTTTGGGATTCTGCACAGAAAGGGTTTGCAAACTGCTGAATCCACACGTGAGTTTAACTCTGTCAGTTGAATGCACACATTGACAAGCATTCAGTTAGATAGCTCCGTTTTGGTATTAGAAGCAGATATTTCTCTGTACAGCCTATCTTCCCATTCACTCGGGAATATCCCAACGCAGGTCCTAGAAGAAACGTGTTTCTGACTCGCTGAATCTCAACATAGATTCAACTCTCTTAGGTGAACGAACGCCCAGCAGAGCAGTTTCAAGGAAACGTTTCTCCTGAGTTTTAGACGAAGTTTCCTGCAGTTTAGTACGGATGCCGGCATTGGGCTGGAAATACCGGTTTTGGGATTCTGCACAGAAAGGATTTGCAAACCGCTGAATCCACACGTTAGTGTAACCTTGTGAGTTGAATGCACACATTGACAACCATCCAGTTAGATAGCTCCGTTTTGGTTTTAGAAGCAGATATTTCTCTGTACAGCCTATGGTCCCATTCACTCGGGAATATTGCAACGCAGCTACTAGATGAAACGTGTTTCTGACTCGCTGAATCTCAACATAGATTCAACTCTCTTAGGTGAACGAACGCACAGCAGAGCAGTTTCAAGGAAACGTTTCTCCTGAGTTTTAGACGAAGTTTCCTGCTGTTTAGTACGTATGCCGGCATTGGGCTGGAAATACCGGTTTTGGGATTCTGCACAGAAAGGGTTTGGAAACCGCTGAATCCACACGTGAGTTTAACTCTGTCAGTTGAATGCACACATTGACAACCATTCAGTTAGATAGCTCCGTTTTGGTTTTAGAAACAGATATTTCTCTGTACAGCCTATGGTCCCATTCACTCGGGAATATCCCAACGCAGCTCCTGGAAGAAACGTGTTTCTGACTCGCTGAATCTCAACATAGATTCAACTCTCTTAGGTGAACGAACGCACAGCAGAGCAGTTTCAAGGAAACGTTTCTCCTGAGTTTTAGACGAAGTTTCCTGCAGTTTAGTACGTATGCCGGCATTGGGCTGGAAATGCTGGTTTTGGGATTCTGCACAGAAAGGGTTTGCAAACCGCAGAATCCACACGTGAGTTTAACTCTGTCAGTTGAATGCACACATTGACAACCATCCAGTTAGATAGCTCCGTTTTGGTTTTAGAAGCAGATATTTCTCTGTACAGCCTATGGTCCCATTCACTCGGGAATATCCCAACGCAGCTCCTGGAAGAAACGTGTTTCTGACTCGCTGAATCTCATCATAGATTCAACTCTCTTAGGTGAACGAACGCACAGCAGAGCAGTTTCAAGGAAACGTTTCTCCTGAGTTTTAGACGAAGTTTCCTGCTGTTTAGTACGTATGCCGGCATTGGGCTGCAAATACCGGTTTTGGGATTCTGCACAGAAAGGGTTTGCAAACCGCTGAATTCACACGTGAGTTTAACTCTGTCAGTTGAATGCACACATTGACAACCATCCAGTTAGATAGCTCCGTTTTGGTTTTAGAAGCAGATATTTCTCTGTACAGCCTATGGTCCCATTCACTCGGGAATATCCCAACGCAGCTCCTAGAAGAAACGTGTTTCTGACTCGCTGAATCTCAACATAGATTCAACTCTCTTAGGTGAACGAACGCACAGCAGAGCAGTTTCAAGGAAACGTTTCTCCTGAGTTTTAGACGAAGTTTCCTTCTGTTTAGTACGTATGCCGGCATTGGGCTGGAAATACCGGTTTTGGGATTCTGCACAGAAAGGGTTTGCAAACCACTGAATCCACACGTGAGTTTAACTCTGTCAGTTGAATGCACACATTGACAACCATTCAGTTAGATAGCTCCGTTTTGGTTTTAGAAGCAGATATTTATCTGTACAGCCTATGGTCCCATTCACTCGGGAATATCCCAACGCAGCTCCTAGAAGAAACGTGTTTCTGACTCGCTGAATCTCAACATAGATTCAACTCTCTTAGGTGAACGAACGCACAGCAGAGCAGTTTCAAGGAAACGTTTCTCCTGAGTTTTAGACGAAGTTTCCTGCTGTTTAGTACGGATGCGGGCATTGGGCTGGAAATACCGGTTTGGGATTCTGTACAGAAAGGGGTTGCAAACCGCTGAATCCACACGTGAGTTTAACTCTGTCAGTTGAATGCACACATTGACAAACATTCAGTTAGATACCTCCGTTTTGGTTTTAGAAGCAGATATTTCTCTGTACAGCCTATGGTCCCATTCACTCGGGAATATCCCAACGCAGCTCCTAGAAGAAACGTGTTTCTGACTCGCTGAATCTCAAGATAGATTCAACTCTCTTAGGTGAACGAACACCCAGCAGGGAAGTTTCAAGGAAACGTTTCTCCTGAGTTTTAGACGAAGTTTCCTGCTTTTTAGTACGTATGCCGGCATTGGGCTGGAAATACCGGTTTTGGGATTCTGCACAGAAAGGGTTTGCAAACCGCTGAATCCACACGTGAGTTTAACTTTGTCAGTTGAATGCACAAATTGACAACCATCCAGTTAGATAGCTCCGTTTTGGTTTTAGAAGCAGATATTTCTCTGTACAGCCTATGGTCCCATTCACTCGGGAGTATCCCAACGCAGCTCCTAGAAGAAACGTGTTTCTGACTCGCTGAATCTCAACATAGATTCAACTCTCTTAGGTGAACGAACGCACAGCAGAGAAGTTTCAAGGAAACTTTTCTCCTGAGTTTTAGACGAAGTTTCCTGCTATTTAGTACGGATGCCGGCATTGGGCTGGAAATACCGGTTTTGGGATTCTGCACAGAAAGGGTTTGCAAACTGCTGAATCCACACGTGAGTTTAACTCTGTCAGTTGAATGCACACATTGACAAGCATTCAGTTAGAAAGCTCCGTTTTGGTATTAGAAGCAGATATTTCTCTGTACAGCCTATCTTCCCATTCACTCGGGAATATCCCAACGCAGGTCCTAGAAGAAACGTGTTTCTGACTCGCTGAATCTCAACATAGATTCAACTCTCTTAGGTGAACGAACGCCCAGCAGAGCAGTTTCAAGGAAACGTTTCTCCTGAGTTTTAGACGAAGTTTCCTGCAGTTTAGTACGGATGCCGGCATTGGGCTGGAAATACCGGTTTTGGGATTCTGCACAGAAAGGATTTGCAAACCGCTGAATCCACACGTGAGTGTAACTTTGTGAGTTGAATGCACACATTGACAACCATCCAGTTAGATAGCTCCGTTTTGGTTTTAGAAGCAGATATTTCTCTGTACAGCCTATGGTCCCATTCACTCGGAAATATTCCAACGCAGCTACTAGATGAAACGTGTTTCTGACTCGCTGAATCTCAACATAGATTCAACTCTCTTAGGTGAACGAACGCACAGCAGAGCAGTTTCAAGGAAACGTTTCTCCTGAGTTTTAGACGAAGTTTCCTGCTGTTTAGTACGGATGCCGGCATTGGGCTGGAAATGCTGGTTTTGGGATTCTGCACAGAAAGGGTTTGCAAACCGCAGAATCCACACGTGAGTTTAACTCTGTCAGTTGAATGCACACATTGACAACCATCCAGTTAGATAGCTCCGTTTTGGTTTTAGAAGCAGATATTTCTCTGTACAGCCTATGGTCCCATTCACTCGGGAATATCCCAACGCAGCTCCTGGAAGAAACGTGTTTCTGACTCGCTGAATCTCATCATAGATTCAACTCTCTTAGGTGAACGAACGCACAGCAGAGCAGTTTCAAGGAAACGTTTCTCCTGAGTTTTAGACGAAGTTTCCTGCTGTTTAGTACGTATGCCGGCATTGGGCTGCAAATACCGGTTTTGGGATTCTGCACAGAAAGGGTTTGCAAACAGCTGAATTCACACGTGAGTTTAACTCTGTCAGTTGAATGCACACATTGACAACCATCCAGTTAGATAGCTCCGTTTTGGTTTTAGAAGCAGATATTTCTCTGTACAGCCTATGGTCCCATTCACTCGGGAATATCCCAACGCAGCTCCTAGAAGAAACGTGTTTCTGACTCGCTGAATCTCAACATAGATTCAACTCTCTTAGGTGAACGAACGCACAGCAGAGCAGTTTCAAGGAAACGTTTCTCCTGAGTTTTAGACGAAGTTTCCTTCTGTTTAGTACGTATGCCGGCATTGGGCTGGAAATACCGGTTTTGGGATTCTGCACAGAAAGGGTTTGCAAACCACTGAATCCACACGTGAGTTTAACTCTGTCAGTTGAATGCACACATTGACAACCATTCAGTTAGATAGCTCCGTTTTGGTTTTAGAAGCAGATATTTATCTGTACAGCCTATGGTCCCATTCACTCGGGAATATCCCAACGCAGCTCCTAGAAGAAACGTGTTTCTGACTCGCTGAATCTCAACATAGATTCAACTCTCTTAGGTGAACGAACGCACAGCAGAGCAGTTTCAAGGAAACGTTTCTCCTGAGTTTTAGACGAAGTTTCCTGCTGTTTAGTACGGATGCGGGCATTGGGCTGGAAATACCGGTTTGGGATTCTGTACAGAAAGGGGTTGCAAACCGCTGAATCCACACGTGAGTTTAACTCTGTCAGTTGAATGCACACATTGACAAACATTCAGTTAGATACCTCCGTTTTGGTTTTAGAAGCAGATATTTCTCTGTACAGCCTATGGTCCCATTCACTCGGGAATATCCCAACGCAGCTCCTAGAAGAAACGTGTTTCTGACTCGCTGAATCTCAAGATAGATTCAACTCTCTTAGGTGAACGAACACCCAGCAGGGCAGTTTCAAGGAAACGTTTCTCCTGAGTTTTAGACGAAGTTTCCTGCTTTTTAGTACGTATGCCGGCATTGGGTTGGAAATACCGGTTTTGGGATTCTGCACAGAAAGGGTTTGCAAACCGCTGAATCCACACGTGAGTTTAACTTTGTCAGTTGAATGCACAAATTGACAACCATCCAGTTAGATAGCTCCGTTTTGGTTTTAGAAGCAGATATTTCTCTGTACAGCCTATGGTCCCATTCACTCGGGAATATCCCAACGCAGCTCCTAGAAGAAACGTGTTTCTGACTCGCTGAATCTCAACATAGATTCAACTCTCTTAGGTGAACGAACGCACAGCAGAGAAGTTTCAAGGAAACTTTTCTCCTGAGTTTTAGACGAAGTTTCCTGCTATTTAGTACGGATGCCGGCATTGGGCTGGAAATACCGGTTTTGGGATTCTGCACAGAAAGGGTTTGCAAACTGCTGAATCCACACGTGAGTTTAACTCTGTCAGTTGAATGCACACATTGACAAGCATTCAGTTAGATAGCTCCGTTTTGGTATTAGAAGCAGATATTTCTCTGTACAGCCTATCTTCCCATTCACTCGGGAATATCCCAACGCAGGTCCTAGAAGAAACGTGTTTCTGACTCGCTGAATCTCAACATAGATTCAACTCTCTTAGGTGAACGAACGCCCAGCAGAGCAGTTTCAAGGAAACGTTTCTCCTGAGTTTTAGACGAAGTTTCCTGCAGTTTAGTACGGATGCCGGCATTGGGCTGGAAATACCGGTTTTGGGATTCTGCACAGAAAGGATTTGCAAACCGCTGAATCCACACGTGAGTGTAACCTTGTGAGTTGAATGCACACATTGACAACCATCCAGTTAGATAGCTCCGTTTTGGTTTTAGAAGCAGATATTTCTCTGTACAGCCTATGGTCCCATTCACTCGGGAATATTGCAACGCAGCTACTAGATGAAACGTGTTTCTGACTCGCTGAATCTCAACATAGATTCAACTCTCTTAGGTGAACGAACGCACAGCAGAGCAGTTTCAAGGAAACGTTTCTCCTGAGTTTTAGACGAAGTTTCCTGCTGTTTAGTACGTATGCCGGCATTGGGCTGGAAATACCGGTTTTGGGATTCTGCACAGAAAGGGTTTGGAAACCGCTGAATCCACACGTGAGTTTAACTCTGTCAGTTGAATGCACACATTGACAACCATTCAGTTAGATAGCTCCGTTTTGGTTTTAGAAACAGATATTTCTCTGTACAGCCTATGGTCCCATTCACTCGGGAATATCCCAACGCAGCTCCTGGAAGAAACGTGTTTCTGACTCGCTGAATCTCAACATAGATTCAACTCTCTTAGGTGAACGAACGCACAGCAGAGCAGTTTCAAGGAAACGTTTCTCCTGAGTTTTAGACGAAGTTTCCTGCAGTTTAGTACGTATGCCGGCATTGGGCTGGAAATACCGGTTTTGGGATTCTGCACAGAAAGGGTTTGCAAACCGCTGAATCCACACGTGAGTTTAACTCTGTCAGTTGAATGCACACATTGACAACCATCCAGTTAGATAGCTCCGTTTTGGTTTTAGAAGCAGATATTTCTCTGTACAGCCTATGGTCCCATTCACTCGGGAATATCCCAACGCAGCTCCTAGAAGAAACGTGTTTCTGACTCGCTGAATCTCAACATAGATTCAACTCTCTTAGGTGAACGAACGCACAGCAGAGCAGTTTCAAGGAAACGTTTCTCCTGAGTTTTAGACGAAGTTTCCTTCTGTTTAGTACGTATGCCGGCATTGGGCTGGAAATACCGGTTTTGGGATTCTGCACAGAAAGGGTTTGCAAACCACTGAATCCACACGTGAGTTTAACTCTGTCAGTTGAATGCACACATTGACAACCATTCAGTTAGATAGCTCCGTTTTGGTTTTAGAAGCAGATATTTATCTGTACAGCCTATGGTCCCATTCACTCGGGAATATCCCAACGCAGCTCCTAGAAGAAACGTGTTTCTGACTCGCTGAATCTCAACATAGATTCAACTCTCTTAGGTGAACGAACGCACAGCAGAGCAGTTTCAAGGAAACGTTTCTCCTGAGTTTTAGACGAAGTTTCCTGCTGTTTAGTACGGATGCGGGCATTGGGCTGGAAATACCGGTTTGGGATTCTGTACAGAAAGGGTTTGCAAACCGCTGAATCCACACGTGAGTTTAACTCTGTCAGTTGAATGCACACATTGACAAACATTCAGTTAGATAGCTCCGTTTTGGTTTTAGAAGCAGATATTTCTCTGTACAGCCTATGGTCCCATTCACTCGGGAATATCCCAACGCAGCTCCTAGAAGAAACGTGTTTCTGACTCGCTGAATCTCAAGATAGATTCAACTCTCTTAGGTGAACGAACACCCAGCAGGGAAGTTTCAAGGAAACGTTTCTCCTGAGTTTTAGACGAAGTTTCCTGCTTTTTAGTACGTATGCCGGCATTGGGCTGGAAATACCGGTTTTGGGATTCTGCACAGAAAGGGTTTGCAAACCGCTGAATCCACACGTGAGTTTAACTTTGTCAGTTGAATGCACAAATTGACAACCATCCAGTTAGATAGCTCCGTTTTGGTTTTAGAAGCAGATATTTCTCTGTACAGCCTATGGTCCCATTCACTCGGGAGTATCCCAACGCAGCTCCTAGAAGAAACGTGTTTCTGACTCGCTGAATCTCAACATAGATTCAACTCTCTTAGGTGAACGAACGCACAGCAGAGAAGTTTCAAGGAAACTTTTCTCCTGAGTTTTAGACGAAGTTTCCTGCTATTTAGTACGGATGCCGGCATTGGGCTGGAAATACCGGTTTTGGGATTCTGCACAGAAAGGGTTTGCAAACTGCTGAATCCACACGTGAGTTTAACTCTGTCAGTTGAATGCACACATTGACAAGCATTCAGTTAGAAAGCTCCGTTTTGGTATTAGAAGCAGATATTTCTCTGTACAGCCTATCTTCCCATTCACTCGGGAATATCCCAACGCAGGTCCTAGAAGAAACGTGTTTCTGACTCGCTGAATCTCAACATAGATTCAACTCTCTTAGGTGAACGAACGCCCAGCAGAGCAGTTTCAAGGAAACGTTTCTCCTGAGTTTTAGACGAAGTTTCCTGCAGTTTAGTACGGATGCCGGCATTGGGCTGGAAATACCGGTTTTGGGATTCTGCACAGAAAGGATTTGCAAACCGCTGAATCCACACGTGAGTGTAACTTTGTGAGTTGAATGCACACATTGACAACCATCCAGTTAGATAGCTCCGTTTTGGTTTTAGAAGCAGATATTTCTCTGTACAGCCTATGGTCCCATTCACTCGGAAATATTCCAACGCAGCTACTAGATGAAACGTGTTTCTGACTCGCTGAATCTCAACATAGATTCAACTCTCTTAGGTGAACGAACGCACAGCAGAGCAGTTTCAAGGAAACGTTTCTCCTGAGTTTTAGACGAAGTTTCCTGCTGTTTAGTACGGATGCCGGCATTGGGCTGGAAATGCTGGTTTTGGGATTCTGCACAGAAAGGGTTTGCAAACCGCAGAATCCACACGTGAGTTTAACTCTGTCAGTTGAATGCACACATTGACAACCATCCAGTTAGATAGCTCCGTTTTGGTTTTAGAAGCAGATATTTCTCTGTACAGCCTATGGTCCCATTCACTCGGGAATATCCCAACGCAGCTCCTGGAAGAAACGTGTTTCTGACTCGCTGAATCTCATCATAGATTCAACTCTCTTAGGTGAACGAACGCACAGCAGAGCAGTTTCAAGGAAACGTTTCTCCTGAGTTTTAGACGAAGTTTCCTGCTGTTTAGTACGTATGCCGGCATTGGGCTGCAAATACCGGTTTTGGGATTCTGCACAGAAAGGGTTTGCAAACCGCTGAATTCACACGTGAGTTTAACTCTGTCAGTTGAATGCACACATTGACAACCATCCAGTTAGATAGCTCCGTTTTGGTTTTAGAAGCAGATATTTCTCTGTACAGCCTATGGTCCCATTCACTCGGGAATATCCCAACGCAGCTCCTAGAAGAAACGTGTTTCTGACTCGCTGAATCTCAACATAGATTCAACTCTCTTAGGTGAACGAACGCACAGCAGAGCAGTTTCAAGGAAACGTTTCTCCTGAGTTTTAGACGAAGTTTCCTTCTGTTTAGTACGTATGCCGGCATTGGGCTGGAAATACCGGTTTTGGGATTCTGCACAGAAAGGGTTTGCAAACCACTGAATCCACACGTGAGTTTAACTCTGTCAGTTGAATGCACACATTGACAACCATTCAGTTAGATAGCTCCGTTTTGGTTTTAGAAGCAGATATTTATCTGTACAGCCTATGGTCCCATTCACTCGGGAATATCCCAACGCAGCTCCTAGAAGAAACGTGTTTCTGACTCGCTGAATCTCAACATAGATTCAACTCTCTTAGGTGAACGAACGCACAGCAGAGCAGTTTCAAGGAAACGTTTCTCCTGAGTTTTAGACGAAGTTTCCTGCTGTTTAGTACGGATGCGGGCATTGGGCTGGAAATACCGGTTTGGGATTCTGTACAGAAAGGGTTTGCAAACCGCTGAATCCACACGTGAGTTTAACTCTGTCAGTTGAATGCACACATTGACAAACATTCAGTTAGATACCTCCGTTTTGGTTTTAGAAGCAGATATTTCTCTGTACAGCCTATGGTCCCATTCACTCGGGAATATCCCAACGCAGCTCCTAGAAGAAACGTGTTTCTGACTCGCTGAATCTCAAGATAGATTCAACTCTCTTAGGTGAACGAACACCCAGCAGGGCAGTTTCAAGGAAACGTTTCTCCTGAGTTTTAGACGAAGTTTCCTGCTTTTTAGTACGTATGCCGGCATTGGGTTGGAAATACCGGTTTTGGGATTCTGCACAGAAAGGGTTTGCAAACCGCTGAATCCACACGTGAGTTTAACTTTGTCAGTTGAATGCACAAATTGACAACCATCCAGTTAGATAGCTCCGTTTTGGTTTTAGAAGCAGATATTTCTCTGTACAGCCTATGGTCCCATTCACTCGGGAATATCCCAACGCAGCTCCTAGAAGAAACGTGTTTCTGACTCGCTGAATCTCAACATAGATTCAACTCTCTTAGGTGAACGAACGCACAGCAGAGAAGTTTCAAGGAAACTTTTCTCCTGAGTTTTAGACGAAGTTTCCTGCTATTTAGTACGGATGCCGGCATTGGGCTGGAAATACCGGTTTTGGGATTCTGCACAGAAAGGGTTTGCAAACTGCTGAATCCACACGTGAGTTTAACTCTGTCAGTTGAATGCACACATTGACAAGCATTCAGTTAGATAGCTCCGTTTTGGTATTAGAAGCAGATATTTCTCTGTACAGCCTATCTTCCCATTCACTCGGGAATATCCCAACGCAGGTCCTAGAAGAAACGTGTTTCTGACTCGCTGAATCTCAACATAGATTCAACTCTCTTAGGTGAACGAACGCCCAGCAGAGCAGTTTCAAGGAAACGTTTCTCCTGAGTTTTAGACGAAGTTTCCGGCAGTTTAGTACGGATGCCGGCATTGGGCTGGAAATACCGGTTTTGGGATTCTGCACAGAAAGGATTTGCAAACCGCTGAATCCACACGTGAGTGTAACCTTGTGAGTTGAATGCACACATTGACAACCATCCAGTTAGATAGCTCCGTTTTGGTTTTAGAAGCAGATATTTCTCTGTACAGCCTATGGTCCCATTCACTCGGGAATATCCCAACGCAGCTCCTAGAAGAAACGTGTTTCTGACTCGCTGAATCTCAACATAGATTCAACTCTCTTAGGTGAACGAACGCACAGCAGAGCAGTTTCAAGGAAACGTTTCTCCTGAGTTTTAGACGAAGTTTCCTGCTGTTTAGTACGTATGCCGGCATTGGGCTGGAAATACCGGTTTTGGGATTCTGCACAGAAAGGGTTTGGAAACCGCTGAATCCACACGTGAGTTTAACTCTGTCAGTTGAATGCACACATTGACAACCATTCAGTTAGATAGCTCCGTTTTGGTTTTAGAAACAGATATTTCTCTGTACAGCCTATGGTCCCATTCACTCGGGAATATCCCAACGCAGCTCCTGGAAGAAACGTGTTTCTGACTCGCTGAATCTCAACATAGATTCAACTCTCTTAGGTGAACGAACGCACAGCAGAGCAGTTTCAAGGAAACGTTTCTCCTGAGTTTTAGACGAAGTTTCCTGCAGTTTAGTACGTATGCCGGCATTGGGCTGGAAATACCGGTTTTGGGATTCTGCACAGAAAGGGTTTGCAAACCGCTGAATCCACACGTGAGTTTAACTCTGTCAGTTGAATGCACACATTGACAACCATCCAGTTACATAGCTCCGTTTTGGTTTTAGAAGCAGATATTTCTCTGTACAGCCTATGGTCCCATTCACTCGGGAATATCCCAACGCAGCTCCTAGAAGAAACGTGTTTCTGACTCGCTGAATCTCAACATAGATTCAACTCTCTTAGGTGAACGAACGCACAGCAGAGCAGTTTCAAGGAAACGTTTCTCCTGAGTTTTAGACGAAGTTTCCTTCTGTTTAGTACGTATGCCGGCATTGGGCTGGAAATACCGGTTTTGGGATTCTGCACAGAAAGGGTTTGCAAACCACTGAATCCACACGTGAGTTTAACTCTGTCAGTTGAATGCACACATTGACAACCATTCAGTTAGATAGCTCCGTTTTGGTTTTAGAAGCAGATATTTATCTGTACAGCCTATGGTCCCATTCACTCGGGAATATCCCAACGCAGCTCCTAGAAGAAACGTGTTTCTGACTCGCTGAATCTCAACATAGATTCAACTCTCTTAGGTGAACGAACGCACAGCAGAGCAGTTTCAAGGAAACGTTTCTCCTGAGTTTTAGACGAAGTTTCCTGCTTTTTAGTACGGATGCGGGCATTGGGCTGGAAATACCGGTTTGGGATTCTGTACAGAAAGGGTTTGCAAACCGCTGAATCCACACGTGAGTTTAACTCTGTCAGTTGAATGCACACATTGACAAACATTCAGTTAGATACCTCCGTTTTGGTTTTAGAAGCAGATATTTCTCTGTACAGACTATGGTCCCATTCACTCGGGAATATCCCAACGCAGCTCCTAGAAGAAACGTGTTTCTGACTCGCTGAATCTCAAGATAGATTCAACTCTCTTAGGTGAACGAACACCCAGCAGGGCAGTTTCAAGGAAACGTTTCTCCTGAGTTTTAGACGAAGTTTCCTGCTTTTTAGTACGTATGCCGGCATTGGGCTGGAAATACCGGTTTTGGGATTCTGCACAGAAAGGGTTTGCAAACCGCTGAATCCACACGTGAGTTTAACTTTGTCAGTTGAATGCACAAATTGACAACCATCCAGTTAGATAGCTCCGTTTTGGTTTTAGAAGCAGATATTTCTCTGTACAGCCTATGGTCCCATTCACTCGGGAGTATCCCAACGCAGCTCCTAGAAGAAACGTGTTTCTGACTCGCTGAATCTCAACATAGATTCAACTCTCTTAGGTGAACGAACGCACAGCAGAGAAGTTTCAAGGAATCTTTTCTCCTGAGTTTTAGACGAAGTTTCCTGCTATTTAGTACGGATGCCGGCATTGGGCTGGAAATACCGGTTTTGGGATTCTGCACAGAAAGGGTTTGCAAACCGCTGAATCCACACGTGAGTTTAACTCTGTCAGTTGAATGCACCCATTGACAAGCATTCAGTTAGATAGCTCCGTTTTGGTTTTAGAAGCAGATATTTCTCTGTACAGCCTATGGTCCCATTCACTCGGAAATATTCCAACGCAGCTACTAGATGAAACGTGTTTCTGACTCGCTGAATCTCAACATAGATTCAACTCTCTTAGGTGAACGAACGCACAGCAGAGCAGTTTCAAGGAAACGTTTCTCCTGAGTTTTAGACGAAGTTTCCTGCTGTTTAGTACGGATGCCGGCATTGGGCTGGAAATTCTGGTTTTGGGATTCTGCACAGAAAGGGTTTGCAAACCGCTGAATCCACACGTGAGTTTAACTCTGTCAGTTGAATGCACACATTGACAACCATCCAGTTAGATAGCTCCGTTTTGGTTTTAGAAGCAGATATTTCTCTGTACAGCCTATGGTCCCATTCACTCGGGAATATCCCAACGCAGCTCCTAGAAGAAACGTGTTTCTGACTCGCTGAATCTCAACATAGATTCAACTCTCTTAGGTGAACGAACGCACAGCAGAGCAGTTTCAAGGAAACTTTTCTCCTGAGTTTTAGACGAAGTTTCCTGCTGTTTAGTACGTATGCCGGCATTGGGCTGGAAATACCGGTTTTGGGATTCTGCACAGAAAGGGTTTGGAAACCGCTGCATCCACACGTGAGTTTAACTCTGTCAGTTGAATGCACACATTGACAACCATTCAGTTAGATAGCTCCGTTTTGGTTTTAGAAACAGATATTTCTCTGTACAGCCTATGGTCCCATTCACTCGGGAATATCCCAACGCAGCTCCTAGAAGAAACGTGTTTCTGACTCGCTGAATCTCAACATAGATTCAACTCTCTTAGGTGAACGAACGCACAGCAGAGCAGTTTCAAGGAAACGTTTCTCCTGAGTTTTAGACGAAGTTTCCTGCTTTTTAGTACGGATGCGGGCATTGGGCTGGAAATACCGGTTTGGGATTCTGTACAGAAAGGGTTTGCAAACCGCTGAATCCACACGTGAGTTTAACTCTGTCAGTTGAATGCACACATTGACAAACATTCAGTTAGATACCTCCGTTTTGGTTTTAGAAGCAGATATTTCTCTGTACAGACTATGGTCCCATTCACTCGGGAATATCCCAACGCAGCTCCTAGAAGAAACGTGTTTCTGACTCGCTGAATCTCAAGATAGATTCAACTCTCTTAGGTGAACGAACACCCAGCAGGGCAGTTTCAAGGAAACGTTTCTCCTGAGTTTTAGACGAAGTTTCCTGCTTTTTAGTACGTATGCCGGCATTGGGCTGGAAATACCGGTTTTGGGATTCTGCACAGAAAGGGTTTGCAAACCGCTGAATCCACACGTGAGTTTAACTTTGTCAGTTGAATGCACAAATTGACAACCATCCAGTTAGATAGCTCCGTTTTGGTTTTAGAAGCAGATATTTATCTGTACAGCCTATGGTCCCATTCACTCGGGAATATCCCAACGCAGCTCCTAGAAGAAACGTGTTTCTGACTCGCTGAATCTCAACATAGATTCAACTCTCTTAGGTGAACGAACGCACAGCAGAGCAGTTTCAAGGAAACGTTTCTCCTGAGTTTTAGACGAAGTTTCCTGCTGTTTAGTACGGATGCGGGCATTGGGCTGGAAATACCGGTTTGGGATTCTGTACAGAAAGGGTTTGCAAACCGCTGAATCCACACGTGAGTTTAACTCTGTCAGTTGAATGCACACATTGACAAACATTCAGTTAGATAGCTCCGTTTTGGTTTTAGAAGCAGATATTTCTCTGTACAGCCTATGGTCCCATTCACTCGGGAATATCCCAACGCAGCTCCTAGAAGAAACGTGTTTCTGACTCGCTGAATCTCAAGATAGATTCAACTCTCTTAGGTGAACGAACACCCAGCAGGGAAGTTTCAAGGAAACGTTTCTCCTGAGTTTTAGACGAAGTTTCCTGCTTTTTAGTACGTATGCCGGCATTGGGCTGGAAATACCGGTTTTGGGATTCTGCACAGAAAGGGTTTGCAAACCGCTGAATCCACACGTGAGTTTAACTTTGTCAGTTGAATGCACAAATTGACAACCATCCAGTTAGATAGCTCCGTTTTGGTTTTAGAAGCAGATATTTCTCTGTACAGCCTATGGTCCCATTCACTCGGGAGTATCCCAACGCAGCTCCTAGAAGAAACGTGTTTCTGACTCGCTGAATCTCAACATAGATTCAACTCTCTTAGGTGAACGAACGCACAGCAGAGAAGTTTCAAGGAAACTTTTCTCCTGAGTTTTAGACGAAGTTTCCTGCTATTTAGTACGGATGCCGGCATTGGGCTGGAAATACCGGTTTTGGGATTCTGCACAGAAAGGGTTTGCAAACTGCTGAATCCACACGTGAGTTTAACTCTGTCAGTTGAATGCACACATTGACAAGCATTCAGTTAGAAAGCTCCGTTTTGGTATTAGAAGCAGATATTTCTCTGTACAGCCTATCTTCCCATTCACTCGGGAATATCCCAACGCAGGTCCTAGAAGAAACGTGTTTCTGACTCGCTGAATCTCAACATAGATTCAACTCTCTTAGGTGAACGAACGCCCAGCAGAGCAGTTTCAAGGAAACGTTTCTCCTGAGTTTTAGACGAAGTTTCCTGCAGTTTAGTACGGATGCCGGCATTGGGCTGGAAATACCGGTTTTGGGATTCTGCACAGAAAGGATTTGCAAACCGCTGAATCCACACGTGAGTGTAACTTTGTGAGTTGAATGCACACATTGACAACCATCCAGTTAGATAGCTCCGTTTTGGTTTTAGAAGCAGATATTTCTCTGTACAGCCTATGGTCCCATTCACTCGGAAATATTCCAACGCAGCTACTAGATGAAACGTGTTTCTGACTCGCTGAATCTCAACATAGATTCAACTCTCTTAGGTGAACGAACGCACAGCAGAGCAGTTTCAAGGAAACGTTTCTCCTGAGTTTTAGACGAAGTTTCCTGCTGTTTAGTACGGATGCCGGCATTGGGCTGGAAATGCTGGTTTTGGGATTCTGCACAGAAAGGGTTTGCAAACCGCAGAATCCACACGTGAGTTTAACTCTGTCAGTTGAATGCACACATTGACAACCATCCAGTTAGATAGCTCCGTTTTGGTTTTAGAAGCAGATATTTCTCTGTACAGCCTATGGTCCCATTCACTCGGGAATATCCCAACGCAGCTCCTGGAAGAAACGTGTTTCTGACTCGCTGAATCTCATCATAGATTCAACTCTCTTAGGTGAACGAACGCACAGCAGAGCAGTTTCAAGGAAACGTTTCTCCTGAGTTTTAGACGAAGTTTCCTGCTGTTTAGTACGTATGCCGGCATTGGGCTGCAAATACCGGTTTTGGGATTCTGCACAGAAAGGGTTTGCAAACCGCTGAATTCACACGTGAGTTTAACTCTGTCAGTTGAATGCACACATTGACAACCATCCAGTTAGATAGCTCCGTTTTGGTTTTAGAAGCAGATATTTCTCTGTACAGCCTATGGTCCCATTCACTCGGGAATATCCCAACGCAGCTCCTAGAAGAAACGTGTTTCTGACTCGCTGAATCTCAACATAGATTCAACTCTCTTAGGTGAACGAACGCACAGCAGAGCAGTTTCAAGGAAACGTTTCTCCTGAGTTTTAGACGAAGTTTCCTTCTGTTTAGTACGTATGCCGGCATTGGGCTGGAAATACCGGTTTTGGGATTCTGCACAGAAAGGGTTTGCAAACCACTGAATCCACACGTGAGTTTAACTCTGTCAGTTGAATGCACACATTGACAACCATTCAGTTAGATAGCTCCGTTTTGGTTTTAGAAGCAGATATTTATCTGTACAGCCTATGGTCCCATTCACTCGGGAATATCCCAACGCAGCTCCTAGAAGAAACGTGTTTCTGACTCGCTGAATCTCAACATAGATTCAACTCTCTTAGGTGAACGAACGCACAGCAGAGCAGTTTCAAGGAAACGTTTCTCCTGAGTTTTAGACGAAGTTTCCTGCTGTTTAGTACGGATGCGGGCATTGGGCTGGAAATACCGGTTTGGGATTCTGTACAGAAAGGGTTTGCAAACCGCTGAATCCACACGTGAGTTTAACTCTGTCAGTTGAATGCACACATTGACAAACATTCAGTTAGATACCTCCGTTTTGGTTTTAGAAGCAGATATTTCTCTGTACAGCCTATGGTCCCATTCACTCGGGAATATCCCAACGCAGCTCCTAGAAGAAACGTGTTTCTGACTCGCTGAATCTCAAGATAGATTCAACTCTCTTAGGTGAACGAACACCCAGCAGGGCAGTTTCAAGGAAACGTTTCTCCTGAGTTTTAGACGAAGTTTCCTGCTTTTTAGTACGTATGCCGGCATTGGGTTGGAAATACCGGTTTTGGGATTCTGCACAGAAAGGGTTTGCAAACCGCTGAATCCACACGTGAGTTTAACTTTGTCAGTTGAATGCACAAATTGACAACCATCCAGTTAGATAGCTCCGTTTTGGTTTTAGAAGCAGATATTTCTCTGTACAGCCTATGGTCCCATTCACTCGGGAATATCCCAACGCAGCTCCTAGAAGAAACGTGTTTCTGACTCGCTGAATCTCAACATAGATTCAACTCTCTTAGGTGAACGAACGCACAGCAGAGAAGTTTCAAGGAAACTTTTCTCCTGAGTTTTAGACGAAGTTTCCTGCTATTTAGTACGGATGCCGGCATTGGGCTGGAAATACCGGTTTTGGGATTCTGCACAGAAAGGGTTTGCAAACTGCTGAATCCACACGTGAGTTTAACTCTGTCAGTTGAATGCACACATTGACAAGCATTCAGTTAGATAGCTCCGTTTTGGTATTAGAAGCAGATATTTCTCTGTACAGCCTATCTTCCCATTCACTCGGGAATATCCCAACGCAGGTCCTAGAAGAAACGTGTTTCTGACTCGCTGAATCTCAACATAGATTCAACTCTCTTAGGTGAACGAACGCCCAGCAGAGCAGTTTCAAGGAAACGTTTCTCCTGAGTTTTAGACGAAGTTTCCGGCAGTTTAGTACGGATGCCGGCATTGGGCTGGAAATACCGGTTTTGGGATTCTGCACAGAAAGGATTTGCAAACCGCTGAATCCACACGTGAGTGTAACCTTGTGAGTTGAATGCACACATTGACAACCATCCAGTTAGATAGCTCCGTTTTGGTTTTAGAAGCAGATATTTCTCTGTACAGCCTATGGTCCCATTCACTCGGGAATATCCCAACGCAGCTCCTAGAAGAAACGTGTTTCTGACTCGCTGAATCTCAACATAGATTCAACTCTCTTAGGTGAACGAACGCACAGCAGAGCAGTTTCAAGGAAACGTTTCTCCTGAGTTTTAGACGAAGTTTCCTGCTGTTTAGTACGTATGCCGGCATTGGGCTGGAAATACCGGTTTTGGGATTCTGCACAGAAAGGGTTTGGAAACCGCTGAATCCACACGTGAGTTTAACTCTGTCAGTTGAATGCACACATTGACAACCATTCAGTTAGATAGCTCCGTTTTGGTTTTAGAAACAGATATTTCTCTGTACAGCCTATGGTCCCATTCACTCGGGAATATCCCAACGCAGCTCCTGGAAGAAACGTGTTTCTGACTCGCTGAATCTCAACATAGATTCAACTCTCTTAGGTGAACGAACGCACAGCAGAGCAGTTTCAAGGAAACGTTTCTCCTGAGTTTTAGACGAAGTTTCCTGCAGTTTAGTACGTATGCCGGCATTGGGCTGGAAATACCGGTTTTGGGATTCTGCACAGAAAGGGTTTGCAAACCGCTGAATCCACACGTGAGTTTAACTCTGTCAGTTGAATGCACACATTGACAACCATCCAGTTACATAGCTCCGTTTTGGTTTTAGAAGCAGATATTTCTCTGTACAGCCTATGGTCCCATTCACTCGGGAATATCCCAACGCAGCTCCTAGAAGAAACGTGTTTCTGACTCGCTGAATCTCAACATAGATTCAACTCTCTTAGGTGAACGAACGCACAGCAGAGCAGTTTCAAGGAAACGTTTCTCCTGAGTTTTAGACGAAGTTTCCTTCTGTTTAGTACGTATGCCGGCATTGGGCTGGAAATACCGGTTTTGGGATTCTGCACAGAAAGGGTTTGCAAACCACTGAATCCACACGTGAGTTTAACTCTGTCAGTTGAATGCACACATTGACAACCATTCAGTTAGATAGCTCCGTTTTGGTTTTAGAAGCAGATATTTATCTGTACAGCCTATGGTCCCATTCACTCGGGAATATCCCAACGCAGCTCCTAGAAGAAACGTGTTTCTGACTCGCTGAATCTCAACATAGATTCAACTCTCTTAGGTGAACGAACGCACAGCAGAGCAGTTTCAAGGAAACGTTTCTCCTGAGTTTTAGACGAAGTTTCCTGCTTTTTAGTACGGATGCGGGCATTGGGCTGGAAATACCGGTTTGGGATTCTGTACAGAAAGGGTTTGCAAACCGCTGAATCCACACGTGAGTTTAACTCTGTCAGTTGAATGCACACATTGACAAACATTCAGTTAGATACCTCCGTTTTGGTTTTAGAAGCAGATATTTCTCTGTACAGACTATGGTCCCATTCACTCGGGAATATCCCAACGCAGCTCCTAGAAGAAACGTGTTTCTGACTCGCTGAATCTCAAGATAGATTCAACTCTCTTAGGTGAACGAACACCCAGCAGGGCAGTTTCAAGGAAACGTTTCTCCTGAGTTTTAGACGAAGTTTCCTGCTTTTTAGTACGTATGCCGGCATTGGGCTGGAAATACCGGTTTTGGGATTCTGCACAGAAAGGGTTTGCAAACCGCTGAATCCACACGTGAGTTTAACTTTGTCAGTTGAATGCACAAATTGACAACCATCCAGTTAGATAGCTCCGTTTTGGTTTTAGAAGCAGATATTTCTCTGTACAGCCTATGGTCCCATTCACTCGGGAGTATCCCAACGCAGCTCCTAGAAGAAACGTGTTTCTGACTCGCTGAATCTCAACATAGATTCAACTCTCTTAGGTGAACGAACGCACAGCAGAGAAGTTTCAAGGAATCTTTTCTCCTGAGTTTTAGACGAAGTTTCCTGCTATTTAGTACGGATGCCGGCATTGGGCTGGAAATACCGGTTTTGGGATTCTGCACAGAAAGGGTTTGCAAACCGCTGAATCCACACGTGAGTTTAACTCTGTCAGTTGAATGCACCCATTGACAAGCATTCAGTTAGATAGCTCCGTTTTGGTTTTAGAAGCAGATATTTCTCTGTACAGCCTATGGTCCCATTCACTCGGAAATATTCCAACGCAGCTACTAGATGAAACGTGTTTCTGACTCGCTGAATCTCAACATAGATTCAACTCTCTTAGGTGAACGAACGCACAGCAGAGCAGTTTCAAGGAAACGTTTCTCCTGAGTTTTAGACGAAGTTTCCTGCTGTTTAGTACGGATGCCGGCATTGGGCTGGAAATTCTGGTTTTGGGATTCTGCACAGAAAGGGTTTGCAAACCGCTGAATCCACACGTGAGTTTAACTCTGTCAGTTGAATGCACACATTGACAACCATCCAGTTAGATAGCTCCGTTTTGGTTTTAGAAGCAGATATTTCTCTGTACAGCCTATGGTCCCATTCACTCGGGAATATCCCAACGCAGCTCCTAGAAGAAACGTGTTTCTGACTCGCTGAATCTCAACATAGATTCAACTCTCTTAGGTGAACGAACGCACAGCAGAGCAGTTTCAAGGAAACTTTTCTCCTGAGTTTTAGACGAAGTTTCCTGCTGTTTAGTACGTATGCCGGCATTGGGCTGGAAATACCGGTTTTGGGATTCTGCACAGAAAGGGTTTGGAAACCGCTGCATCCACACGTGAGTTTAACTCTGTCAGTTGAATGCACACATTGACAACCATTCAGTTAGATAGCTCCGTTTTGGTTTTAGAAACAGATATTTCTCTGTACAGCCTATGGTCCCATTCACTCGGGAATATCCCAACGCAGCTCCTAGAAGAAACGTGTTTCTGACTCGCTGAATCTCAACATAGATTCAACTCTCTTAGGTGAACGAACGCACAGCAGAGCAGTTTCAAGGAAACGTTTCTCCTGAGTTTTAGACGAAGTTTCCTGCTTTTTAGTACGGATGCGGGCATTGGGCTGGAAATACCGGTTTGGGATTCTGTACAGAAAGGGTTTGCAAACCGCTGAATCCACACGTGAGTTTAACTCTGTCAGTTGAATGCACACATTGACAAACATTCAGTTAGATACCTCCGTTTTGGTTTTAGAAGCAGATATTTCTCTGTACAGACTATGGTCCCATTCACTCGGGAATATCCCAACGCAGCTCCTAGAAGAAACGTGTTTCTGACTCGCTGAATCTCAAGATAGATTCAACTCTCTTAGGTGAACGAACACCCAGCAGGGCAGTTTCAAGGAAACGTTTCTCCTGAGTTTTAGACGAAGTTTCCTGCTTTTTAGTACGTATGCCGGCATTGGGCTGGAAATACCGGTTTTGGGATTCTGCACAGAAAGGGTTTGCAAACCGCTGAATCCACACGTGAGTTTAACTTTGTCAGTTGAATGCACAAATTGACAACCATCCAGTTAGATAGCTCCGTTTTGGTTTTAGAAGCAGATATTTCTCTGTACAGCCTATGGTCCCATTCACTCGGGAGTATCCCAACGCAGCTCCTAGAAGAAACGTGTTTCTGACTCGCTGAATCTCAACATAGATTCAACTCTCTTAGGTGAACGAACGCACAGCAGAGAAGTTTCAAGGAATCTTTTCTCCTGAGTTTTAGACGAAGTTTCCTGCTATTTAGTACGGATGCCGGCATTGGGCTGGAAATACCGGTTTTGGGATTCTGCACAGAAAGGGTTTGCAAACCGCTGAATCCACACGTGAGTTTAACTCTGTCAGTTGAATGCACCCATTGACAAGCATTCAGTTAGATAGCTCCGTTTTGGTTTTTGAAGCAGATATTTCTCTGTACAGCCTATGGTCCCATTCACTCGGAAATATTCCAACGCAGCTACTAGATGAAACGTGTTTCTGACTCGCTGAATCTCAACATAGATTCAACTCTCTTAGGTGAACGAACGCACAGCAGAGCAGTTTCAAGGAAACGTTTCTCCTGAGTTTTAGACGAAGTTTCCTGCTGTTTAGTACGGATGCCGGCATTGGGCTGGAAATTCTGGTTTTGGGATTCTGCACAGAAAGGGTTTGCAAACCGCTGAATCCACACGTGAGTTTAACTCTGTCAGTTGAATGCACACATTGACAACCATCCAGTTAGATAGCTCCGTTTTGGTTTTAGAAGCAGATATTTCTCTGTACAGCCTATGGTCCCATTCACTCGGGAATATCCCAACGCAGCTCCTAGAAGAAACGTGTTTCTGACTCGCTGAATCTCAACATAGATTCAACTCTCTTAGGTGAACGAACGCACAGCAGAGCAGTTTCAAGGAAACTTTTCTCCTGAGTTTTAGACGAAGTTTCCTGCTGTTTAGTACGTATGCCGGCATTGGGCTGGAAATACCGGTTTTGGGATTCTGCACAGAAAGGGTTTGGAAACCGCTGCATCCACACGTGAGTTTAACTCTGTCAGTTGAATGCACACATTGACAACCATTCAGTTAGATAGCTCCGTTTTGGTTTTAGAAACAGATATTTCTCTGTACAGCCTATGGTCCCATTCACTCGGGAATATCCCAACGCAGCTCCTGGAAGAAACGTGTTTCTGACTCGCTGAATCTCAACATAGATTCAACTCTCTTAGGTGAACGAACGCACAGCAGAGCAATTTCAAGGAAACGTTTCTCCTGAGTTTTAGACGAAGTTTCCTGCAGTTTAGTACGTATGCCGGCATTGGGCTGGAAATACCGGTTTTGGGATTCTGCACAGAAAGGGTTTGCAAACCGCTGAATCCACACGTGAGTTTAAATCTGTCAGTTGAATGCACACATTGACAACCATTCAGTTAGATAGCTCCGTTTTGGTTTTAGAAGCAGATATTTATCTGTACAGCCTATGGTCCCATTCACTCGGGAATATCCCAACGCAGCTCCTAGAAGAAACGTGTTTCTGACTCGCTGAATCTCAACATAGATTCAACTCTCTTAGGTGAACGAACGCACAGCAGAGCAGTTTCAAGGAAACGTTTCTCCTGAGTTTTAGACGAAGTTTCCTGCTGTTTAGTACGGATGCGGGCATTGGGCTGGAAATACCGGTTTGGGATTCTGTACAGAAAGGGTTTGCAAACCGCTGAATCCACACGTGAGTTTAACTCTGTCAGTTGAATGCACAAATTGACAACCATCCAGTTAGATAGCTCCGTTTTGGTTTTAGAAGCAGATATTTCTCTGTACAGCCTTTGGTCCCATTCACTCGGGAGTATCCCAACGCAGCTCCTAGAAGAAACGTGTTTCTGACTCGCTGAATCTCAACATAGATTCAACTCTCTTAGGTGAACGAACGCACAGCAGAGAAGTTTCAAGGAAACTTTTCTCCTGAGTTTTAGACGAAGTTTCCTGCTATTTAGTACGGATGCCGGCATTGGGCTGGAAATACCGGTTTTGGGATTCTGCACAGAAAGGGTTTGCAAACTGCTGAATCCACACGTGAGTTTAACTCTGTCAGTTGAATGCACACATTGACAAGCATTCAGTTAGATAGCTCCGTTTTGGTATTAGAAGCAGATATTTCTCTGTACAGCCTATCTTCCCATTCACTCGGGAATATCCCAACGCAGGTCCTAGAAGAAACGTGTTTCTGACTCGCTGAATCTCAACATAGATTCAACTCTCTTAGGTGAACGAACGCCCAGCAGAGCAGTTTCAAGGAAACGTTTCTCCTGAGTTTTAGACGAAGTTTCCTGCAGTTTAGTACGGATGCCGGCATTGGGCTGGAAATACCGGTTTTGGGATTCTGCACAGAAAGGATTTGCAAACCGCTGAATCCACACGTGAGTGTAACCTTGTGAGTTGAATGCACACATTGACATCCATCCAGTTAGATAGCTCCGTTTTGGTTTTAGAAGCAGATATTTCTCTGTACAGCCTATGGTCCCATTCACTCGGGAATATTGCAACGCAGCTACTAGATGAAACGTGTTTCTGACTCGCTGAATCTCAACATAGATTCAACTCTCTTAGGTGAACGAACGCACAGCAGAGCAGTTTCAAGGAAACGTTTCTCCTGAGTTTTAGACGAAGTTTCCTGCTGTTTAGTACGTATGCCGGCATTGGGCTGGAAATACCGGTTTTGGGATTCTGCACAGAAAGGGTTTGCAAACCGCTGAATCCACACGTGAGTTTAACTCTGTCAGTTGAATGCACACATTGACAACCATCCAGTTAGATAGCTCCGTTTTGGTTTTAGAAGCAGATATTTCTCTGAACAGACTATGGTCCCATTCACTCGGGAATATCCCAACGCAGCTCGGAGAACAAACGTGCTTCTGACTCGCTGAATCTCAACATAGATTCAACTCTCTTAGGTGAACGAACGCACAGCAGAGCAGTTTCAAGGAAACATTTCTCCTGAGTTTTAGGCGAAGTTTCCTGCTGTTTAGTACGGATGCCGGCATTGGGCTGGAAATACCGGTTTTGGGATTCTGCACAGAAAGGGTTTGCAAACCGCTGAATCCACACGTGAGTTTAACTCTGTCAGTTGAATGCACACATTGACAACCATTCAGTTAGATACCTCCGTTTTGGTTTTAGAAACAGATATTTCTCTGTACAGCCTATGGTCCCATTCACTCGGGAATATCTCAGCGCAGCTCCTGGAAGAAACGTGTTTCTGACTCGCTGAATCTCAACATAGATTCAACTCTCTTAGGTGAACGAACGCACAGCAGAGCAGTTTCAAGGAAACGTTTCTCCTGAGTTTTAGACGAAGTTTCCTGCTGTTTAGTACGTATGCCGGCATTGGGCTGGAAATACCGGTTTTGGGATTCTGCACAGAAAGGGTTTGCAAACCGCTGAATCCACACGTGAGTTTAACTCTGTCAGTTGAATGCACACATTGACAACCATCCAGTTAGATAGCTCCGTTTTGGTTTTAGAAGCAGATATTTCTCTGTACAGCCTATGGTCCCATTCACTCGGGAATATCCCAACGCAGCTCCTAGAAGAAACGTGTTTCTGACTCGCTGAATCTCAACATAGATTCAACTCTCTTAGGTGAACGAACGCACAGCAGAGCAGTTTCAAGGAAACGTTTCTCCTGAGTTTTAGACGAAGTTTCCTGCAGTTTAGTACGTATGCCGGCATTGGGCTGGAAATACCGGTTTTGGGATTCTGCACAGAAAGGGTTTGCAAACCGCTGAATCCACACGTGAGTTTAACTCTGTCAGTTGAATGCACACATTGACAACCATCCAGTTAGATAGCTCCGTTTTGGTTTTAGAAGCAGATATTTCTCTGTACATCCTATGGTCCCATTCACTCGGGAATATCCCAACGCAGCTCCTAGAAGAAACGTGTTTCTGACTCGCTGAATCTCAACATAGATTCAACTCTCTTAGGTGAACGAATGCACAGCAGAGCAGTTTCAAGGAAACTTTTCTCCTGAGTTGTAGACGAAGTTTCCTGCTGTTTAGTACGGATGCCGGCATTGGGCTGGAAATACCGGTTTTGGGATTCTGCACAGAAAGGGTTTGCAAACCGCTGAATCCACACGTGAGTTTAACTCTGTCAGTTGAATGCACACATTGACAACCATTCAGTTAGATAGCTCCGTTTTGGTTTTAGAAACAGATATTTCTCTGTACAGCCTATGGTCCCATTCACTCGGGAATATCCCAACGCAGCTCGGAGAAGAAACGTGCTTCTGACTCGCTGAATCTCAACATAGATTCAACTCTCTTAGGTGAACGAACGCACAGCAGAGCAGTTTCAAGGAAACGTTTCTCCTGAGTTTTAGACGAAGTTTCCTGCTGTTTAGTACGTATGCCGGCATTGGGCTGGAAATACCGGTTTTGGGATTCTGCACAGAAAGTGTTTGCAAACCGCTGAATCCACACGTGAGTTTAACATTGTCAGTTGAATGCACACATTGACAACCATCCAGTTAGATAGCTCCGTTTTGGTTTTAGAAGCAGATATTTCTCTGTACAGACTATGGTCCCATTCACTCGGGAATATCCCAACGCAGCTCCTAGAAGAAACGTGTTTCTGACTCGCTGAATCTCAACATAGATTCAACTCTCTTAGGTGAACGAACGCACAGCAGAGCAGTTTCAAGGAAACGTTTCTCCTGAGTTTTAGGCGAAGTTTCCTGCTGTTTAGTACGGATGCCGACATTGGGCTGGAAATACCGGTTTTGGGATTCTGCACAGAAAGGGTTTGCAAACCGCTGAATCCACACGTGAGTTTAACTCTGTCAGTTGAATGCACACATTGACAACCATCCAGTTAGATAGCTCCGTTTTGGTTTTAGAAGCAGATATTTCTCTGTACAGCCTATGGTCCCATTCACTCGGGAATATCCCAACGCAGCTCCTAGAAGAAACGTGTTTCTGACTCGCTGAATCTCAACATAGATTCAACTCTCTTAGGTGAACGAACGCACAGCAGAGCAGTTTCAAGGAAACTTTTCTCCTGAGTTTTAGACGAAGTTTCCTGCTGTTTAGTACGTATGCCGGCATTGGTCTGGAAATACCGGTTTTGGGATTCTGCACAGAAAGGGTTTGCAAACCGCTGAATCCACACGTGAGTTTAACTCTGTCAGTTGAATGCACACATTGACAACCATCCAGTTAGATAGCTCCGTTTTGGTTTTAGAAGCAGATATTTCTCTGTACAGCCTATGGTCCCATTCACTCGGGAATATCCCAACGCAGCTCCTAGAAGAAACGTGTTTCTGACTCGCTGAATCTCAACATAGATTCAACTCTCTTAGGTGAACGAACGCACAGCAGAGCAGTTTAAAGGAAACTTTTCTCCTGAGTTTTAGACGAATTTTCCTGCTGTTTAGTACGGATGCCGGCATTGGGCTGGAAATACCGGTTTTGGGATTCTGCACAGAAAGGGTTTGCAAACCGCTGAATCCACACGTGAGTTTAACTCTGTCAGTTGAATGCACACATTGACAACCATTCAGTTAGATAGTTCCGTTTTGGTTTTAGAAACAGATATTTCTCTGTACAGCCTATGGTCCCATTCACTCGGGAATATCCCAACGCAGCTCCTGGAAGAAACGTGTTTCTGACTCGCTGAATCTCAACATAGATTCAACTCTCTTAGGTGAACGAACGCACAGCAGAGCAGTTTCAAGGAAACGTTTCTCGTGAGTTTTAGACGAAGTTTCCTGCTGTTTAGTACGTATGCCGGCATTGGGCTGGAAATACCGGTTTTGGGATTCTGCACAGAAAGGGTTTGCAAACCACTGAATCCACACGTGAGTTTAACTGTGTCAGTTGAATGCACACATTGACAACCATTCAGTTTGATAGCACCCTTTTGGTTTTAGAAGCAGATATTTCTCTGTACAGCCTATGGTCCCATTCACTCGGGAGTATCCCAACGCAGCTCCTAGAAGAAACGTGTTTCTGACTCGCTGAATCTCAACATAGATTCAACTCTCTTAGGTGAACGAACGCAAAGCAGAGAAGTTTCAAGGAAACTTTTCTCCTGAGTTTTAGACGAAGTTTCCTGCTGTTTAGTACGGATGCCGGCATTGGTCTGGAAATACCGGTTTTGGGATTCTGCACAGAAAGGGTTTGCAAACCGCTGAATCCACAGGTGAGTTTAACTGTGTCAGTTGAATTCACACATTGACAACCATTCAGTTAGATAGCTCCGTTTTGGTATTAGAAGCAGATATTTCTCTGTACAGCCTATGGTCCCATTCACTCGGGAATATCCCAACGCAGCTCCTAGAAGAAACGTGTTTCTGACTCGCTGAATCTCAACATAGATTCAACTCTCTTAGGTGAACGAACGCACAGTAGAGCAGTTTCAAGGAAACGTTTCTCCTGAGTTTTAGACGAAGTTTCCTGCTGTTTAGTACGTATGCCGGCATTGGGCTGGAAATACCGGTTTTGGGATTCTGCACAGAAAGGGTTTGCAAACCGCTGAATCCACACGTGAGTTTAACTCTGTCAGTTGAATGCACACATTGACAACCATTCAGTTAGATAGCTCCGTTTTGGTTTTAGAAGCAGATATTTCTCTGTGCAGCCTATGGTCCCATTCACTCGGCAATATCCCAACGCAGCTCCTGGAAGAAACGTGTTTCTGACTCGCTGAATCTCAACATAGATTCAACTCTCTTAGGTGAACGAACGCACTGCAGAGCAGTTTCAAGGAAACGTATCTCTTGAGTTTTAGACGAAGTTTCCTGCTGTTTAGTACGTATGCCGACATTGGGCTGGAAATACCGGTTTTGGGATTCTGCACAGAAAGGGTTTGCAAACCGCTGAATCCACACGTGAGTTTAACTCTGTCAGTTGAATGCACACATGGACAACCATTCAGTTAGAGAGCTCCGTTTTGGTATTAGAAGCAGATATTTCTCTGTACAGCCTATGGTCCCATTCACTCGGGAATATCCCAACGCAGCTCCTAGAAGAAACGTGTTTCTGACTCGCTGAATCTCAACATAGATTCAACTCTCTTAGGTGAACGAACGCACAACAGAGCAGTTTCAAGGAAACGTTTCTCCTGAGTTTTAGACGAAGTTTCCTGCTGTTTAGTACGTATGCCGGCATTGGGCTGGAAATACCGGTTTTGGGATTCTGCACAGAAAGGGTTTGCAAACCACTGAATCCACATGTGAGTTTAACTGTGTCAGTTGAATGCACACATTAACAACCATTCAGTTTGATAGCACCCTTTTGGTTTTAGAAGCAGATATTTCTCTGTACAGCCTATGGTCCCATTCACTCGGGAGTATCCCAACGCAGCTCCTAGAAGAAACGTGTTTCTGACTCGCTGAATCTCAACATAGATTCAACTCTCTTAGGTGAACGAACGCACAGCAGAGAAGTTTCAAGGAAACGTTTCTCCTGAGTTTTAGACGAAGTTTCCTGCTGTTTAGTACGGATGCCGGCATTGGTCTGGAAATACCGGTTTTGGGAATCTGCACAGAAAGGGTTTGCAAACCGCTGTATCCACACGTGAGTTTAACTCTGTCAGTTGAATGCACACATTGACAACCATTCAGTTAGCTAGCTCCGTTTTGGTTTTAGAAGCAGATATTTCTCTGTACACCCTATGGTCCCATGCACTCGGGAATATCCCAACGCAGGTCCTGGAAGAAACGTGTCTCTGACTCGCTGAATGTCAACATAGATTCAACTCTCTTAGGTGAACGAACGCCCAGCAGAGCAGTTTCAAGGAAGCGTTTCTCCTGAGTTTTAGACGAAGTTTCCTGCTGTTTAGTACATATTCCGGCATTGGGCTGGAAATAACGGTTTTGGAATTCTGCACAGAAAGGGTTTGCAAACCGCTGAATCCACACGTGATTTTAACTCTGTCAGTTGAATGCACACATTGACAACCATTCAGTTAGATAGCTCCGTTTTGGTTTTAGAAGCAGATATTTCTCTGTACAACCTATGGTCCCATTCACTCGGGAATATCCCAACGCAGCTACTAGAAGAAAAGTGTTTCTGACTCGCTGAATCTCAACATAGATTCAACTCTCTTAGGTGAACGAACGCACAGCAGAGCAGTTTCAAGGAAGCGTTTCTCCTGAGTTTTAGACGAAGTTTCCTGCTGTTTAGTACGGATGCCGGCATTGGGCTGGAAATACCGGTTTTGGGATTCTGCACAGAAAGGGTTTGCAAACCGCTGAATCCACAGGTGAGTTTAACTTTGTGAGTTGAATGCACACATTGACAACCATCCAGGTAGATAGTTCCGTTTTGGTTTTAGAAGCAGATATTTCTCTGTACAGCCTATGGTCCCATTCACTCGGGAATATCCCAACGCAGCTCCTAGAAGAAACGTGTTTCTGACTCGCTGAATCTCAACATAGATTCAACTGTCTTAGGTGAACGAACACACAGAAGAGCAGTTTCAAGGAAACGATTCTCCTGAGTTTTAGACGAAGTTTCCTGCAGTTTAGTACGTATGCCGGCATTGAGCTGGAATTACCGGATTTGGGATTCTGCACAGAAAGGGTTTGTAAACCGCTGAATCCAAACGTGAGTTTAACTGTGTCAGTTGAATGCACACATTGACAACCATTCAGTTAGATAGCACCCTTTTGGTTTTAGGAGCAGATATGTCTCTGTACAGCCTATGGTCCCATTCACTCGGGAATATCCCAACGCAGCTCCTAGAAGAAACGTGTTTCTGACTCGCTGAATCTCAACATAGATTCAACTCTCTTATGTGAACGAACGCACAGCAGAGCAGTTTCAAGGAAACGTTTCTCCTGAGTTTTAGACGAAGTTTCCTGCTGTTTAGTACGTATGCGATCATTGGGCTGGAAATACCGGTTTTGGGATTCTGCACAGAAAAGGTTTGCAAACCACTGAATCCACACGTGAGTTTAACTCTGTCAGTTGAATGCACACATTGACAACCATTCAGTTAGATAGCTCCGTTTTGGTTTTAGAAGCAGATATTTCTCTGTACAGACTATGGTCCCATTCACTCGGGAATATCCCAACGCAGCTCCTGGAAGAAACGTGTTTCTGACTCGCTGAATCTCAACATAGATTCAACTCTCTTAGGTGAACGAACGCACAGCAGAGCAGTTTCAAGGAAACGTTTCTCCTGAGTTTTAGACGAAGTTTCCTGCTGTTTAGTACGGATGCCGGCATTGGGCTGGAAATACCGGTTTTGGGATTCTGCACAGAAAGGGTTTGCAAACCGCTGAATCCACACGTGAGTTTAACTTTGTGAGTTGAATGCAAACATTGACAACCATCCAGTTAGATAGCTCCGTTTTGGTTTTAGAAGCAGATATTTCTCTGTACAGCCTATGGTCCCATTCACTCGGGAATATCCCGACGCAGCTCCTAGAAGAAACGTGTTTCTGACTCGCTGAATCTCAACATAGATTCAACTCTCTTAGGTGAACGAAAGCACTGCAGAGCAGTTTCAAGGAAACGTTTCTCGTGAGTTTTAGACGAAGTTTCCTGCTGTTTAGTACGTATGCCGGCATTGGGCTGGAAATACCGGTTTTGGGATTCTGCACAGAAAGGGTTTGCAAACCACTGAATCCACACGTGAGTTTAACATTGTCAGTTGAATGCACACATTGACAACCATCCAGTTAGATAGCTCCGTTTTGGTTTTAGAAGCAGATATTTCTCTGTACAGACTATGGTCCCATTCACTCGGGAATATCCCAACGCAGCTCCTAGAAGAAACGTGTTTCTGACTCGCTGAATCTCAACATAGATTCAACTCTCTTAGGTGAACGAACGCACAGCAGAGCAGTTTCAAGGAAACGTTTCTCCTGAGTTTTAGGCGAAGTTTCCTGCTGTTTAGTACGGATGCCGGCATTGGGCTGGAAATACCGGTTTTGGGATTCTGCACAGAAAGGGTTTGCAAACCGCTGAATCCACACGTGAGTTTAACTCTGTCAGTTGAATGCACACATTGACAACCATCCAGTTAGATAGCTCCGTTTTGGTTTTAGAAGCAGATATTTCTCTGTACAGCCTATGGTCCCATTCACTCGGGAATATCCCAACGCAGCTCCTAGAAGAAACGTGTTTCTGACTCGCTGAATCTCAACATAGATTCAACTATCTTAGGTGAACGAACGCACAGCAGAGCAGTTTCAAGGAAACTTTTCTCCTGAGTTTTAGACGAAGTTTCCTGCTGTTTAGTACGTATGCCGGCATTGGTCTGGAAATACCGGTTTTGGGATTCTGCACAGAAAGGGTTTGCAAACCGCTGAATCCACACGTGAGTTTAACTCTGTCAGTTGAATGCACACATTGACAACCATCCAGTTAGATAGCTCCGTTTTGGTTTTAGAAGCAGATATTTCTCTGTACAGCCTATGGTCCCATTCACTCGGGAATATCCCAACGCAGCTCCTAGAAGAAACGTGTTTCTGACTCGCTGAATCTCAACATAGATTCAACTCTCTTAGGTGAACGAACGCACAGCAGAGCAGTTTCAAGGAAACTTTTCTCCTGAGTTGTAGATGAAGTTTCCTGCTGTTTAGTACGGATGCCGGCATTGGGCTGGAAATACCGGTTTTGGGATTCTGCACAGAAAGGGTTTGCAAACCGCTGAATCCACACGTGAGTTTAACTCTGTCAGTTGAATGCACACATTGACAACCATCCAGTTAGATAGCTCCGTTTTGGTTTTAGAAGCAGATATTTCTCTGTACAGCCTATGGTCCCATTCACTCGGGAATATCCCAACGCAGCTCCTGGAAGAAACGTGTTTCTGACTCGCTGAATCTCAACATAGATTCAACTCTCTTAGGTGAACGAACGCACAGCAGAGCAGTTTCAAGGAAACGTTTCTCCTGAGTTTTAGACGAAGTTTCCTGCAGTTTAGTACGTATGCCGGCATTGGGCTGGAAATACCGGTTTTGGGATTCTGCACAGAAAGGGTTTGCAAACCGCTGAATCCACACGTGAGTTTAACTCTGTCAGTTGAATGCACACATTGACAACCATCCAGTTAGATAGCTCCGTTTTGGTTTTAGAAGTAGATATTTCTCTGTACAGCCTATGGTCCCATTCACTCGGGAATATCCCAACGCAGCTCCTGGAAGAAACGTGTTTCTGACTCGCTGAATCTCAACATAGATTCAACTCTCTTAGGTGAACGAACGCACAGCAGAGCAGTTTCAAGGAAACGTTTCTCCTGAGTTTTAGACGAAGTTTCCTGCAGTTTAGTACGTATGCCGGCATTGGGCTGGAAATACCGGTTTTGGGATTCTGCACAGAAAGGGTTTGCAAACCGCTGAATCCACACGTGAGTTTAACTCTGTCAGTTGAATGCACACATTGACAACCATCCAGTTAGATAGCTCCGTTTTGGTTTTAGAAGCAGATATTTCTCTGTACAGCCTATGGTCCCATTCACTCGGGAATATCCCAACGCAGCTCCTAGAAGAAACGTGTTTCTGACTCGCTGAATCTCAACATAGATTCAACTCTCTTAGGTGAACGAACGCACAGCAGAGCAGTTTCAAGGAAACTTTTCTCCTGATTTTTAGACGAAGTTTCCTGCTGTTTAGTACGTATGCCGGCATTGGTCTGGAAATACCGGTTTTGGGATTCTGCACAGAAAGGGTTTGCAAACCGCTGAATCCACACGTGAGTTTAACTCTGTCAGTTGAATGCACACATTGACAACCATCCAGTTAGAAAGCTCCGTTTTGGTTTTAGAAGCAGATATTTCTCTGTACAGCCTATGGTCCCATTCACTCGGGAATATCCCAACGCAGCTCCTAGAAGAAACGTGTTTCTGACTCGCTGAATCTCAACATAGATTCAACTCTCTTAGGTGAACGAACGCACAGCAGAGCAGTTTCAAGGAAACGTTTCTCCTGAGTTTTAGACGAAGTTTCCTGCTGTTTAGTACGTATGCCGTCATTGGGCTGGAAATACCGGTTTTGGGATTCTGCACAGAAAGGGTTTGCAAACCGCTGAATCCACACGTGAGTTTAACTCTGTCAGTTGAATGCACACATTGACAACCATCCAGTTAGATAGCTCCGTTTTGGTTTTAGAAGCAGATATTTCTCTGTACAGCCTATGGTCCCATTCACTCGGGAATATCCCAACGCAGCTCCTAGAAGAAACGTGTTTCTGACTCGCTGAATCTCAACATAGATTCAACTCTCTTAGGTGAACGAACGCACAGCAGAGAAGTTTCAAGGAAACTTTTCTCCTGAGTTTTAGACGAAGTTTCCTGCTGTTTAGTACGGATGCCGGCATTGGGCTGGAAATACCGGTTTTGGGATTCTGCACAGAAAGGATTTGCAAACCGCTGAATCCACACGTGAGTTTAACTCTGTCAGTTGAATGCACACATTGACAACCATCCAGTTAGATAGCTCCGTTTTGGTTTTAGAAGCAGATATTTCTCTGTACAGCCTATGGTCCCATTCACTCGGAAATATTCCAACGCAGCTACTAGATGAAACGTGTTTCTGACTCGCTGAATCTCAACATAGATTCAACTCTCTTAGGTGAACGAACGCACAGCAGAGCAGTTTCAAGGAAACGTTTCTCCTGAGTTTAGACGAAGTTTCCTGCTGTTTAGTACGGATGCCGGCATTGGGCTGGAAATGCTGGTTTTGGGATTCTGCACAGAAAGGGTTTGCAAACCGCTGAATCCACACGTGAGTTTAACTCTGTCAGTTGAATGCACACATTGACAACCATCCAGTTAGATAGCTCCGTTTTGGTTTTAGAAGCAGATATTTCTCTGTACAGCCTATGGTCCCATTCACTCGGGAATATCCCAACGCAGCTCCTAGAAGAAACGTGTTTCTGACTCGCTGAATCTCAACATAGATTCAACTCTCTTAGGTGAACGAACGCACAGCAGAGCAGTTTCAAGGAAACTTTTCTCCTGAGTTTTAGACGAAGTTTCCTGCTGTTTAGTACGTATGCCGGCATTGGGCTGGAAATACCGGTTTTGGGATTCTGCACAGAAAGGGTTTGGAAACCGCTGAATCCACACGTGAGTTTAACTCTGTCAGTTGAATGCACACATGGACAACCATTCAGTTAGATAGCTCCGTTTTGGTTTTAGAAACAGATATTTCTCTGTACAGCCTATGGTCCCATTCACTCGGGAATATCCCAACGCAGCTCCTGGAAGAAACGTGTTTCTGACTCGCTGAATCTCAACATAGATTCAACTCTCTTAGGTGAACGAACGCACAGCAGAGCAGTTTCAAGGAAACGTTTCTCCTGAGTTTTAGACGAAGTTTCCTGCAGTTTAGTACGTATGCCGGCATTGGGCTGGAAATACCGGTTTTGGGATTCTGCACAGAAAGGGTTTGCAAACCACTGAATCCACACGTGAGTTTAACTCTGTCAGTTGAATGCACACATTGACAACCATCCAGTTAGATAGCTCCGTTTTGGTTTTAGAAGCAGATATTTCTCTGTACAGCCTATGGTCCCATTCACTCGGGAATATCCCAACGCAGCTCCTAGAAGAAACGTGTTTCTGACTCGCTGAATCTCAACATAGATTCAACTCTCTTAGGTGAACGAACGCACAGCAGAGCAGTTTCAAGGAAACTTTTCTCCTGAGTTTTAGACGAAGTTTCCTGCTGTTTAGTACCTATGCCGGCATTGGTCTGGAAATACCGGTTTTGGGATTCTGCACAGAAAGGGTTTGCAAACCGCTGAATCCACACGTGAGTTTAACTCTGTCAGTTGAATGCACACATTGACAACCATCCAGTTAGATAGCTCCGTTTTGGTTTTAGAAGCAGATATTTCTCTGTACAGACTATGGTCCCATTCACTCGGGAATATCCCAACGCAGCTCGGAGAAGAAACGTGCTTCTGACTCGCTGAATCTCAACATAGATTCAACTCTCTTAGGTGAACGAACGCACAGCAGAGCAGTTTCAAGGAAACGTTTCTCCTGAGTTTTAGACGAAGTTTCCTGCTGTTTAGTACGTATGCCGGCATTGGGCTGGAAATACCGGTTTTGGGATTCTGCACAGAAAGGGTTTGCAAACCGCTGAATCCACACGTGAGTTTAACATTGTCAGTTGAATGCACACATTGACAACCATCCAGTTAGATAGCTCCGTTTTGGTTTTAGAAGCAGATATTTCTCTGTACAGACTATGGTCCCATTCACTCGGGAATATCCCAACGCAGCTCCTAGAAGAAACGTGTTTCTGACTCGCTGAATCTCAACATAGATTCAACTCTCTTAGGTGAACGAACGCACAGCAGAGCAGTTTCAAGGAAACATTTCTCCTGAGTTTTAGACGAAGTTTCCTGCTGTTTAGTACGGATGCCGGCATTGGGCTGGATATACCGGTTTTGGGATTCTGCACAGAAAGGGTTTGCAAACCGCTGAATCCACACGTGAGTTTAACTCTGTCAGTTGAATGCACACATTGACAACCATTCAGTTAGATACCTCCGTTTTGGTTTTAGAAACAGATATTTCTCTGTACAGTCTATGGTCCCATTCACTCGGGAATATCCCAGCGCAGCTCCTGGAAGAAACGTGTTTCTGACTCGCTGAATCTCAACATAGATTCAACTCTCTTAGGTGAACGAACGCACAGCAGAGCAGTTTCAAGGAAACGTTTCTCCTGAGTTTTAGACGAAGTTTCCTGCAGTTTAGTACGTATGCCGGCATTGGGCTGGAAATACCGGTTTTGGGATTCTGCACAGAAAGGGTTTGCAAACCGCTGAATCCACACGTGAGTTTAACTCTGTCAGTTGAATGCACACATTGACAACCATCCAGTTAGATAGCTCCGTTTTGGTTTTAGAAGCAGATATTTCTCTGTACAGCCTATGGTCCCATTCACTCGGAAATATCCCAACGCAGCTCCTAGAAGAAACGTGTTTCTGACTCGCTGAATCTCAACATAGATTCAACTCTCTTAGGTGAACGAACGCACAGCAGAGCAGTTTCAAGGAAACGTTTCTCCTGAGTTTTAGGCGAAGTTTCCTGCTGTTTAGTACGGATGCCGGCATTGGGCTGGAAATACCGGTTTTGGGATTCTGCACAGAAAGGGTTTGCAAACCGCTGAATCCACACGTGAGTTGAACTCTGTCAGTTGAATGCACACATTGACAACCATCCAGTTAGATAGCTCCGTTTTGGTTTTAGAAGCAGATATTTCTCTGTACAGCCTATGGTCCCATTCACTCGGGAATATCCCAACGCAGCTCCTAGAAGAAACGTGTTTCTGACTCGCTGAATCTCAACATAGATTCAACTATCTTAGGTGAACGAACGCACAGCAGAGCAGTTTCAAGGAAACTTTTCTCCTGAGTTTTAGACGAAGTTTCCTGCTGTTTAGTACGTATGCCGGCATTGGTCTGGAAATACCGGTTTTGGGATTCTGCACAGAAAGGGTTTGCAAACCGCTGAATCCACACGTGAGTTTAACTCTGTCAGTTGAATGCACACATTGACAACCATCCAGTTAGATAGCTCCGTTTTGGTTTTAGAAGCAGATATTTCTCTGTACAGCCTATGGTCCCATTCACTCGGGAATATCCCAACGCAGCTCCTAGAAGAAACGTGTTTCTGACTCGCTGAATCTCAACATAGATTCAACTCTCTTAGGTGAACGAACGCACAGCAGAGCAGTTTCAAGGAAACTTTTCTCCTGAGTTGTAGATGAAGTTTCCTGCTGTTTAGTACGGATGCCGGCATTGGGCTGGAAATACCGGTTTTGGGATTCTGCACAGAAAGGGTTTGCAAACCGCTGAATCCACACGTGAGTTTAACTCTGTCAGTTGAATGCACACATTGACAACCATCCAGTTAGATAGCTCCGTTTTGGTTTTAGAAGCAGATATTTCTCTGTACAGCCTATGGTCCCATTCACTCGGGAATATCCCAACGCAGCTCCTGGAAGAAACGTGTTTCTGACTCGCTGAATCTCAACATAGATTCAACTCTCTTAGGTGAACGAACGCACAGCAGAGCAGTTTCAAGGAAACGTTTCTCCTGAGTTTTAGACGAAGTTTCCTGCAGTTTAGTACGTATGCCGGCATTGGGCTGGAAATACCGGTTTTGGGATTCTGCACAGAAAGGGTTTGCAAACCGCTGAATCCACACGTGAGTTTAACTCTGTCAGTTGAATGCACACATTGACAACCATCCAGTTAGATAGCTCCGTTTTGGTTTTAGAAGCAGATAATTCTCTGTACAGCCTATGGTCCCATTCACTCGGGAATATCCCAACGCAGCTCCTGGAAGAAACGTGTTTCTGACTCGCTGAATCTCAACATAGATTCAACTCTCTTAGGTGAACGAATGCACAGCAGAGCAGTTTCAAGGAAACGTTTCTCCTGAGTTTTAGACGAAGTTTCCTGCAGTTTAGTACGTATGCCGGCATTGGGCTGGAAATACCGGTTTTGGGATTCTGCACAGAAAGGGTTTGCAAACCACTGAATCCACACGTGAGTTTAACTCTGTCAGTTGAATGCACACATTGACAACCATCCAGTTAGATAGCTCCGTTTTGGTTTTAGAAGCAGATATTTCTCTGTACAGCCTATGGTCCCATTCACTCGGGAATATCCCAACGCAGCTCCTAGAAGAAACGTGTTTCTGACTCGCTGAATCTCAACATAGATTCAACTCTCTTAGGTGAACGAACGCACAGCAGAGCAGTTTCAAGGAAACTTTTCTCCTGATTTTTAGACGAAGTTTCCTGCTGTTTAGTACGTATGCCGGCATTGGTCTGGAAATACCGGTTTTGGGATTCTGCACAGAAAGGGTTTGCAAACCGCTGAATCCACACGTGAGTTTAACTCTGTCAGTTGAATGCACACATTGACAACCATCCAGTTAGATAGCTCCGTTTTGGTTTTAGAAGCAGATATTTCTCTGTACAGCCTATGGTCCCATTCACTCGGGAATATCCCAACGCAGCTCCTGGAAGAAACGTGTTTCTGACTCGCTGAATCTCAACATAGATTCAACTCTCTTAGGTGAACGAACGCACAGCAGAGCAGTTTCAAGGAAACGTTTCTCCTGAGTTTTAGACGAAGTTTCCTGCTGTTTAGTACGTATGCTGTCATTGGGCTGGAAATACCGGTTTTGGGATTCTGCACAGAAAGGGTTTGCAAACCGCTGAATCCACACGTGAGTTTAACTCTGTCAGTTGAATGCACACATTGACAACCATCCAGTTAGATAGCTCCGTTTTGGTTTTAGAAGCAGATATTTCTCTGTACAGCCTATGGTCCCATTCACTCGGGAATATCCCAACGCAGCTCCTAGAAGAAACGTGTTTCTGACTCGCTGAATGTCAACATAGATTCAACTCTCTTAGGTGAACGAACGCACAGCAGAGCAGTTTCAAGGAAACTTTTCTCCTGAGTTTTAGACGAAGTTTCCTGCTGTTTAGTACGTATGCCGGCATTGGGCTGGAAATACCGGTTTTGGGATTCTGCACAGAAAGGGTTTGGAAACCGCTGAATCCACACGTGAGTTTAACTCTGTCAGTTGAATGCACACATTGACAACCATTCAGTTAGATAGCTCCGTTTTGGTTTTAGAAACAGATATTTCTCTGTACAGCCTATGGTCCCATTCACTCGGGAATATCCCAACGCAGCTCCTGGAAGAAACGTGTTTCTGACTCGCTGAATCTCAACATAGATTCAACTCTCTTAGGTGAACGAACGCACAGCAGAGCAGTTTCAAGGAAACGTTTCTCCTGAGTTTTAGACGAAGTTTCCTGCAGTTTAGTACGTATGCCGGCATTGGGCTGGAAATACCGGTTTTGGGATTCTGCACAGAAAGGGTTTGCAAACCGCTGAATCCACACGTGAGTTTAACTCTGTCAGTTGAATGCACACATTGACAACCATCCAGTTAGATAGCTCCGTTTTGGTTTTAGAAGCAGATATTTCTCTGTACAGCCTATGGTCCCATTCACTCGGGAATATCCCAACGCAGCTCCTAGAAGAAACGTGTTTCTGACTCGCTGAATCTCAACATAGATTCAACTCTCTTAGGTGAACGAACGCACAGCAGAGCAGTTTCAAGGAAACTTTTCTCCTGAGTTTTAGACGAAGTTTCCTGCTGTTTAGTACCTATGCCGGCATTGGTCTGGAAATACCGGTTTTGGGATTCTGCACAGAAAGGGTTTGCAAACCGCTGAATCCACACGTGAGTTTAACTCTGTCAGTTGAATGCACACATTGACAACCATCCAGTTAGATAGCTCCGTTTTGGTTTTAGAAGCAGATATTTCTCTGTACAGACTATGGTCCCATTCACTCGGGAATATCCCAACGCAGCTCGGAGAAGAAACGTGCTTCTGACTCGCTGAATCTCAACATAGATTCAACTCTCTTAGGTGAACGAACGCACAGCAGAGCAGTTTCAAGGAAACGTTTCTCCTGAGTTTTAGACGAAGTTTCCTGCTGTTTAGTACGTATGCCGGCATTGGGCTGGAAATACCGGTTTTGGGATTCTGCACAGAAAGTGTTTGCAAACCGCTGAATCCACACGTGAGTTTAACTTTGTCAGTTGAATGCACACATTGACAACCATCCAGTTAGATAGCTCCGTTTTGGTTTTAGAAGCAGATATTTCTCTGTACAGACTATGGTCCGATTCACTCGGGAATATCCCAACGCAGCTCCTAGAAGAAACGTGTTTCTGACTCGCTGAATCTCAACATAGATTCAACTCTCTTAGGTGAACGAACGCACAGCAGAGCAGTTTCAAGGAAACATTTCTCCTGAGTTTTAGACGAAGTTTCCTGCTGTTTAGTACGGATGCCGGCATTGGGCTGGAAATACCGGTTTTGGGATTCTGCACAGAAAGGGTTTGCAAACCGCTGAATCCACACGTGAGTTTAACTCTGTCAGTTGAATGCACACATTGACAACCATCCAGTTAGATAGCTCCGTTTTGGTTTTAGAAGCAGATATTTCTCTGTACAGACTATGGTCCCATTCACTCGGGAATATACCAACGCAGCTCCTGGAAGAAACGTGTTTCTGACTCGCTGAAACTCAACATAGATTCAACTCTCTTAGGTGAACTAACGCACAGCAGAGCAGATTCAAGGAAACGTTTCTCCTGAGTTTTAGACGAAGTTTCCTGCTGTTTAGTACGTATGCCGTCATTGGGCTGGAAATACCGGTTTTGGGATTCTGCACAGAAAGGGTTTGCAAACCGCTGAATCCACACGTGATTTTAACTCTGTCAGTTGAATGCACACATTGACAACCATCCAGTTAGATAGCTCCGTTTTGGTTTTAGAAGCAGATATTTCTCTGTATAGCCTATGGTCCCATTCACTCGGGAATATCCCAACGCAGCTCCTAGAAGAAACGTGTTTCTGACTCGCTGAATCTCAACATAGATTCAACTCTCTTAGGTGAACGAACGCACAGCAGAGCCGTTTCAAGGAAACTTTTCTCCTGAGTTTTAGACGAAGATTCCTGCTGTTTAGTACGGATGCCGGCATTGGGCTGGAAATACCGGTTTTGGGATTCTGCACCGAAAGGGTTTGCAAACCGCTGAATCCACACGTGAGTTTAACTCTGTCAGTTGAATGCACACATTGACAACCATCCAGTTAGATAGCTCCGTTTTGGTTTTAGAAGCAGATATTTCTCTGTACAGCCTATGGTCCCATTCACTCGGGAATATCCCAACGCAGCTCCTAGAAGAAACGTGTTTCTGACTCGCTGAATCTCAACATAGATTCAACTCTCTTAGGTGAACGAACGCACAGCAGAGCAGTTTCAAGGAAACGTTTCTCCTGAGTTTTAGACGAAGTTTCCTGCTGTTTAGTACGTATGCCGTCATTGGGCTGGAAATACCGGTTTTGGGATTCTGCACAGAAAGGGTTTGCAAACCACTGAATCCACACGTGAGTTTAACTCTGTCAGTTGAATGCACACATTGACAACCATTCAGTTAGATAGATCCGTTTTGGTTTTAGAAGCAGATATTTCTCTGTACAGCCTATGGTCCCATTCCCTCGGGAATATCCCAACGCAGCTCCTGGAAGAAACGTGTTTCTGACTCGCTGAATCTCAACATAGATTCAACTCTCTTAGGTGAACGAACGCACAGCAGAGCAGTTTGAAGGAAACGTTTCTCCTGAGTTTTAGACGAAGTTTCCTGCTGTTTAGTACGTATGCCGGCATTGGGCTGGAAATACCGGTTTTGGGATTCTGCACAGAAAGGGTTTGCAAACCGCTGAATCCACACGTAAGTTTAACTCTGTCAGTTGAATGCACACATTGACAACCATCCAGTTAGATAGCTCAGTTTTGGTTTTAGAAGCAGATATTTCTCTGTACAGACTATGGTCCCATTCACTCGGGAATATCCCAACGCAGCTCCTAGAAGAAACGTGTTTCTGACTCGCTTAATCTGAACATAGATTCAACTCTCTTAGGTGAACGAACGCACAGCAGAGCAGTTTCAAGGAAACTTTTCTCCTGAGTTTTAGACGAAGTTTCCTGCTGTTTAGTACGGATGCCGGCATTGGGCTGGAAATACCGGTTTTGGGATTCTGCACAGAAAGGGTTTGCAAACCGCTGAATCCACACGTGAGTTTAACTCTGTCAGTTGAATGCACACATTGACAACCATCCAGTTAGATAGCTCCGTTTTGGTTTTAGAAGCAGATATTTCTCTGTACAGACTATGGTCCCATTCACTCGGGAATATCCCAACGCAGCTCCTAGAAGAAACGTGTTTCTGACTCGCTGAATCTCAACATAGATTCAACTCTCTTAGGTGAACTAACGCACAGCAGAGCAGTTTCAAGGAAACGTTTCTCCTGAGTTTTAGACGAAGTTTCCTGCTGTTTAGTACGTATGCCGGCATTGGGCTGGAAATACCGGTTTTGGGATTCTGCACAGAAAGGGTTTGCAAACCGCTGAATCCACACGTGAGTTTAAATCTGTCAGTTGAATGCACACATTGACAACCATTCAGTTAGATAGATCCGTTTTGGTTTTAGAAGCAGATATTTCTCTGTACAGCCTATGGTCCCATTCACTCGGGAATATCCCAACGCAGCTCCTGGAAGAAACGTGTTTCTGACTCGCTGAATCTCAACATAGATTCAACTCTCTTAGGTGAACGAACGCACAGCAGAGCAGTTTCAAGGAAACGTTTCTCCTGAGTTTTAGACGAAGTTTCCTGCTGTTTAGTACGTATGCCGGCAATGGGCTGGAAATACCGGTTTTGGGATTCTGCACAGAAAGGGTTTGCAAACCGCTGAATCCACACGTGAGTTTAACTCTGTCAGTTGAATGCACACATTGACAACCATCCAGTTAGATAGCTCCGTTTTGGTTTTAGAAGCAGATATTTCTCTGTACAGCCTATGGTCCCATTCACTCGGGAATATCCCAACGCAGCTCCTAGAAGAAACGTGTTTCTGACTCGCTGAATCTCAACATAGATTCAACTCTCTTAGGTGAACGAACGCACAGCAGAGCCGTTTCAAGGAAACTTTTCTCCTGAGTTTTAGACGAAGTTTCCTGCTCTTTAGTACGTATGCCGGCATTGGGCTGGAAATACCGGTTTTGGGATTCTGCACAGAAAGGGTTTGCAAACCGCTGAATCCACACGTGAGTTTAACTCTGTCAGTTGAATGCACACATTGACAACCATCCAGTTAGATAGCTCCGTTTTGGTTTTAGAAGCAGATATTTCTCTGTACAGACTATGGTCCCATTCACTCGGGAATATCCCAACGCAGCTCCTAGAAGAAACGTGTTTCTGACTCGCTGAATCTCAACATAGATTCAACTCTCTTAGGTGAACGAACGCACAGCAGAGCAGTTTCAAGGAAACGTTTCTCCTGAGTTTTAGACGAAGTTTCCTGCTGTTTAGTAAGTATGCCGGCATTGGGCTGGAAATACCGGTTTTGGGATTCTGCACAGAAAGGGTTTGCAAACCGCTGAATCCACACGTGAGTTTAAATCTGTCAGTTGAATGCACACATTGACAACCATTCAGTTAGATAGATCCGTTTTGGTTTTAGAAGCAGATATTTCTCTGTACAGCCTATGGTCCCATTCACTCGGGAATATCCCAACGCAGCTCCTGGAAGAAACGTGTTTCTGACTCGCTGAATCTCAACATAGATTCAACTCTCTTAGGTGAACGAACGCACAGCAGAGCAGTTTCAAGGAAACGTTTCTCCTGAGTTTTAGACGAAGTTTCCTGCTGTTTAGTACGTTTGCCGGCATTGGGCTGGAAATACCGGTTTTGGGATTCTGCACAGAAAGGGTTTGCAAACCGCTGAATCCACACGTGAGTTTAACTCTGTCAGTTGAATGCACACATTGACAACCATCCAGTTAGATAGCTCCGTTTTGGTTTTAGAAGCAGATATTTCTCTGTACAGAGTATGGTCCCATTCACTCGGGAATATCCCAACGCAGCTCCTAGAAGAAACGTGTTTCTGACTCGCTGAATCTCAACATAGATTCAACTCTCTTAGGTGAACGAACGCACAGCAGAGCAGTTTCAAGGAAACGTTTCTCCTGAGTTTTAGACGAAGTTTCCTGCTGTTTAGTACGTATGCCAGCATTGGGCTGGAAATACCGGTTTTGGGATTCTGCACAGAAAGGGTTTGCAAACCGCTGAATCCACACGTGAGTTTAAATCTGTCAGTTGAATGCACACATTGACAACCATTCAGTTAGATAGATCCGTTTTGGTTTTAGAAGCAGATATTTCTCTGTACAGCCTATGGTCCCATTCACTCGGGAATATCCCAACGCAGCTCCTGGAAGAAACGTGTTTCTGACTCGCTGAATCTCAACATAGATTCAACTCTCTTAGGTGAACGAACGCACAGCAGAGCAGTTTCAAGGAAACGTTTCTCCTGAGTTTTAGACGAAGTTTCCTGCTGTTTAGTACGTATGCCGGCATTGGGCTGGAAATACCGGTTTTGGGATTCTGCACAGAAAGGGTTTGCAAACCGCTGAATCCACACGTGAGTTTAAATCTGTCAGTTGAATGCACACATTGACAACCATTCAGTTAGATAGATCCGTTTTGGTTTTAGAAGCAGATATTTCTCTGTACAGCCTATGGTCCCATTCACTCGGGAATATCCCAACGCAGCTCCTGGAAGAAACGTGTTTCTGACTCGCTGAATCTCAACATAGATTCAACTCTCTTAGGTGAACGAACGCACAGCAGAGCAGTTTCAAGGAAACGTTTCTCCTGAGTTTTAGACGAAGTTTCCTGCTGTTTAGTACGTATGCCGGCATTGGGCTGGAAATACCGGTTTTGGGATTCTGCACAGAAAGGGTTTGCAAACCGCTGAATCCACACGTGAGTTTAACTCTGTCAGTTGAATGCACACATTGACAACCATCCAGTTAGATAGCTCCGTTTTGGTTTTAGAAGCAGATATTTCTCTGTACAGCCTATGGTCCCATTCACTCGGGAATATCCCAACGCAGCTCCTAGAAGAAACGTGTTTCTGACTCGCTGAATCTCAACATAGATTCAACTCTCTTAGGTGAACGAACGCACAGCAGAGCCGTTTCAAGGAAACTTTTCTCCTGAGTTTTAGACGAAGTTTCCTGCTCTTTAGTACGTATGCCGGCATTGGGCTGGAAATACCGGTTTTGGGATTCTGCACAGAAAGGGTTTGCAAACCGCTGAATCCACACGTGAGTTTAACTCTGTCAGTTGAATGCACACATTGACAACCATCCAGTTAGATAGCTCCGTTTTGGTTTTAGAAGCAGATATTTCTCTGTACAGCCTATGGTCCCATTCACTCGGGAATATCCCAACGCAGCTCCTAGAAGAAACGTGTTTCTGACTCGCTGAATCTCAACATAGATTCAACTCTCTTAGGTGAACGAACGCACAGCAGAGCAGTTTCAAGGAAACGTTTCTCCTGAGTTTTAGACGAAGTTTCCTGCTGTTTAGTACGTATGCCGGCATTGGGCTGGAAATACCGGTTTTGGGATTCTGCACAGAAAGGGTTTGCAAACCGCTGAATCCACACGTGAGTTTAACTCTGTCAGTTGAATGCACACATTGACAACCATCCAGTTAGATAGCTCCGTTTTGGTTTTAGAAGCAGATATTTCTCTGTACAGACTATGGTCCCATTCACTCGGGAATATCCCAACGCAGCTCCTAGAAGAAACGTGTTTCTGACTCGCTTAATCTGAACATAGATTCAACTCTCTTAGGTGAACGAACGCACAGCAGAGCAGTTTCAAGGAAACTTTTCTCCTGAGTTTTAGACGAAGTTTCCTGCTGTTTAGTACGGATGCCGGCATTGGGCTGGAAATACCGGTTTTGGGATTCTGCACAGAAAGGGTTTGCAAACCGCTGAATCCACACGTGAGTTTAACTCTGTCAGTTGAATGCACACATTGACAACCATCCAGTTAGATAGCTCCGTTTTGCTTTTAGAAGCAGATATTTCTCTGTACAGAGTATGGTCCCATTCACTCGGGAATATCCCAACGCAGCTCCTAGAAGAAACGTGTTTCTGACTCGCTGAATCTCAACATAGATTCAACTCTCTTAGGTGAACGAACGCACAGCAGAGCAGTTTCAAGGAAACGTTTCTCCTGAGTTTTAGACGAAGTTTCCTGCTGTTTAGTACGTATGCCGGCATTGGGCTGGAAATACCGGTTTTGGGATTCTGCACAGAAAGGGTTTGCAAACCGCTGAATCCACACGTGAGTTTAAATCTGTCAGTTGAATGCACACATTGACAACCATTCAGTTAGATAGATCCGTTTTGGTTTTAGAAGCAGATATTTCTCTGTACAGCCTATGGTCCCATTCACTCGGGAATATCCCAACGCAGCTCCTGGAAGAAACGTGTTTCTGACTCGCTGAATCTCAACATAGATTCAACTCTCTTAGGTGAACGAACGCACAGCAGAGCAGTTTCAAGGAAACGTTTCTCCTGAGTTTTAGACGAAGTTTCCTGCTGTTTAGTACGTATGCCGGCATTGGGCTGGAAATACCGGTTTTGGGATTCTGCACAGAAAGGGTTTGCAAACCGCTGAATCCACACGTGAGTTTAACTCTGTCAGTTGAATGCACACATTGACAACCATCCAGTTAGATAGCTCCGTTTTGGTTTTAGAAGCAGATATTTCTCTGTACAGACTATGGTCCCATTCACTCGGGAATATCCCAACGCAGCTCCTAGAAGAAACGTGTTTCTGACTCGCTGAATCTCAACATAGATTCAACTCTCTTAGGTGAACGAACGCACAGCAGAGCCGTTTCAAGGAAACTTTTCTCCTGAGTTTTAGACGAAGTTTCCTGCTCTTTAGTACGTATGCCGGCATTGGGCTGGAAATACCGGTTTTGGGATTCTGCACAGAAAGGGTTTGCAAACCGCTGAATCCACACGTGAGTTTAACTCTGTCAGTTGAATGCACACATTGACAACCATCCAGTTAGATAGCTCCGTTTTGGTTTTAGAAGCAGATATTTCTCTGTACAGCCTATGGTCCCATTCACTCGGGAATATCCCAACGCAGCTCCTAGAAGAAACGTGTTTCTGACTCGCTGAATCTCAACATAGATTCAACTCTCTTAGGTGAACGAACGCACAGCAGAGCAGTTTCAAGGAAACGTTTCTCCTGAGTTTTAGACGAAGTTTCCTGCTGTTTAGTACGTATGCCGGCATTGGGCTGGAAATACCGGTTTTGGGATTCTGCACAGAAAGGGTTTGCAAACCGCTGAATCCACACGTGAGTTTAACTCTGTCAGTTGAATGCACACATTGACAACCATCCAGTTAGATAGCTCCGTTTTGGTTTTAGAAGCAGATATTTCTCTGTACAGACTATGGTCCCATTCACTCGGGAATATCCCAACGCAGCTCCTAGAAGAAACGTGTTTCTGACTCGCTTAATCTGAAAATAGATTCAACTCTCTTAGGTGAACGAACGCACAGCAGAGCAGTTTCAAGGAAACTTTTCTCCTGAGTTTTAGACGAAGTTTCCTGCTGTTTAGTACGGATGCCGGCATTGGGCTGGAAATACCGGTTTTGGGATTCTGCACAGAAAGGGTTTGCAAACCGCTGAATCCACACGTGAGTTTAACTCTGTCAGTTGAATGCACACATTGACAACCATTCAGCTAGATACCTCCGTTTTGGTTTTAGAAGCAGATATTTCTCTGTACAGAGTATGGTCCCATTCACTCGGGAATATCCCAACGCAGCTCCTAGAAGAAACGTGTTTCTGACTCGCTGAATCTCAACATAGATTCAACTCTCTTAGGTGAACGAACGCACAGCAGAGCAGTTTCAAGGAAACGTTTCTCCTGAGTTTTAGACGAAGTTTCCTGCTGTTTAGTACGTATGCCGGCATTGGGCTGGAAATACCGGTTTTGGGATTCTGCACAGAAAGGGTTTGCAAACCGCTGAATCCACACGTGAGTTTAAATCTGTCAGTTGAATGCACACATTGACAACCATTCAGTTAGATAGATCCGTTTTCGTTTTAGAAGCAGATATTTCTCTGTACAGCCTATGGTCCCATTCACTCGGGAATATCCCAACGCAGCTCCTGGAAGAAACGTGTTTCTGACTCGCTGAATCTCAACATAGATTCAACTCTCTTAGGTGAACGAACGCACAGCAGAGCAGTTTCAAGGAAACGTTTCTCCTGAGTTTTAGACGAAGTTTCCTGCTGTTTAGTACGTATGCCGTCATTGGGCTGGAAATACCGGTTTTGGGATTCTGCACAGAAAGGGTTTGCAAACCGCTGAATCCACACGTGAGTTTAACTCTGTCAGTTGAATGCACACATTGACAACCATCCAGTTAGATAGCTCCGTTTTGGTTTTAGAAGCAGATATTTCTCTGTACAGACTATGGTCCCATTCATTCGGGAATATCCCAACGCAGCTCCTAGAAGAAACGTGTTTCTGACTCGCTGAATCTCAACATAGATTCAACTCTCTTAGGTGAACGAACGCACAGCAGAGCCGTTTCAAGGAAACGTTTCTCCTGAGTTTTAGACGAAGTTTCCTGCTCTTTAGTACGTATGCCGGCATTGGGCTGGAAATACCGGTTTTGGGATTCTGCACAGAAAGGGTTTGCAAACCGCTGAATCCACACGTGAGTTTAACTCTGTCAGTTGAATGCACACATTGACAACCATCCAGTTAGATAGCTCCGTTTTGGTTTTAGAAGCAGATATTTCTCTGTACAGCCTATGGTCCCATTCACTCGGGAATATCCCAACGCAGCTCCTAGAAGAAACGTGTTTCTGACTCGCTGAATCTCAACATAGATTCAACTCTCTTAGGTGAACGAACGCACAGCAGAGCAGTTTCAAGGAAACGTTTCTCCTGAGTTTTAGACGAAGTTTCCTGCTCTTTAGTACGTATGCCGGCATTGGGCTGGAAATACCGGTTTTGGGATTCTGCACAGAAAGGGTTTGCAAACCGCTGAATCCACACGTGAGTTTAACTCTGTCAGTTGAATGCACACATTGACAACCATCCAGTTAGATAGCTCCGTTTTGGATTTAGAAGCAGATATTTCTCTGTACAGCCTATGGTCCCATTCACTCGGGAATATCCCAACGCAGCTCCTAGAAGAAACGTGTTTCTGACTCGCTGAATCTCAACATAGATTCAACTCTCTTAGGTGAGCGAACGCACAGCAGAGCAGTTTCAAGGAAACGTTTCTCCTGAGTTTTAGACGAGGTTTCCTGCTGTTTAGTACGTATGCCGGCATTGGGCTGGAAATACCGGTTTTGGGATTCTTCACAGAAAGGGTTTGCAAACCGCTGAATCCACACGTGAGTTTAAATCTGTCAGTTGAATGCACACATTGACAACCATTCAGTTAGATAGATCCGTTTTGGTTTTAGAAGCAGATATTTCTCTGTACAGCCTATGGTCCCATTCACTCGGGAATATCCCAACGCAGCTCCTGGAAGAAACGTGTTTCTGACTCGCTGAATCTCAACATAGATTCAACTCTCTTAGTTGAACGAACGCACAGCAGAGCAGTTTCAAGGAAACGTTTCTCCTGAGTTTTAGACGAAGTTTCCTGCTGTTTAGTACGTATGCCGGCATTGGGCTGGAAATACCGGTTTTGGGATTCTGCACAGAAAGGGTTTGCAAACCGCTGAATCCACACGTGAGTTTAACTCTGTCAGTTGAATGCACACATTGACAACCATCCAGTTAGATAGCTCCGTTTTGGTTTTAGAAGCAGATATTTCTCTGTACAGACTATGGTCCCATTCACTCGGGAATATCCCAACGCAGCTCCTAGAAGAAACGTGTTTCTGACTCGCTTAATCTGAACATAGATTCAACTCTCTTAGGTGAACGAACGCACAGCAGAGCAGTTTCAAGGAAACGTTTCTCCTGACTTTTAGACGAAGTTTCCTGCTGTTTAGTACGGATGCCGGCATTGGGCTGGAAATACCGGTTTTGGGATTCTGCACAGAAAGGGTTTGCAAACCGCTGAATCCACACGTGAGTTTAACTCTGTCAGTTGAATGCACACATTGACAACCATCCAGTTAGATAGCTCCGTTTTGGTTTTAGAAGCAGATATTTCTCTGTACAGACTATGGTCCCATTCACTCGGGAATATCCCAACGCAGCTCCTAGAAGAAACGTGTTTCTGACTCGCTGAATCTCAACATAGATTCAACTCTCTTAGGTGAACGAACGCACAGCAGAGCAGTTTCAAGGAAACGTTTCTCCTGAGTTTTAGACGAAGTTTCCTGCTGTTTAGTACGTATGCCGGCATTGGGCTGGAAATACCGGTTTTGGGATTCTGCACAGAAAGGGTTTGCAAACCGCTGAATCCACACGTGAGTTTAAATCTGTCAGTTGAATGCACACATTGACAACCATTCAGTTAGATAGATCCGTTTTGGTTTTAGAAGCAGATATTTCTCTGTACAGCCTATGGTCCCATTCACTCGGGAATATCCCAACGCAGCTCCTGGAAGAAACGTGTTTCTGACTCGCTGAATCTCAACATAGATTCAACTCTCTTAGGTGAACGAACGCACAGCAGAGCAGTTTCAAGGAAACGTTTCTCCTGAGTTTTAGACGAAGTTTCCTGCTGTTTAGTACGTATGCCGGCATTGGGCTGGAAATACCGGTTTTGGGATTCTGCACAGAAAGGGTTTGCAAACCGCTGAATCCACACGTGAGTTTAACTCTGTCAGTTGAATGCACACATTGACAACCATCCAGTTAGATAGCTCCGTTTTGGTTTTAGAAGCAGATATTTCTCTGTACAGACTATGGTCCCATTCACTCGGGAATATCCCAACGCAGCTCCTAGAAGAAACGTGTTTCTGACTCGCTGAATCTGAACATAGATTCAACTCTCTTAGGTGAACGAACGCACAGCAGAGCAGTTTCAAGGAAACTTTTCTCCTGAGTTTTAGACGAAGTTTCCTGCTGTTTAGTACGGATGCCGGCATTGGGCTGGAAATACCGGTTTTGGGATTCTGCACAGAAAGGGTTTGCAAACCGCTGAATCCACACGTGAGTTTAACTCTGTCAGTTGAATGCACACATTGACAACCATCCAGTTAGATAGCTCCGTTTTGGTTTTAGAAGCAGATATTTCTCTGTACAGACTATGGTCCCATTCACTCGGGAATATCCCAACGCAGCTCCTAGAAGAAACGTGTTTCTGACTCGCTGAATCTTAACATAGATTCAACTCTCTTAGGTGAACGAACGCACAGCAGAGCAGATTCAAGGAAACGTTTCTCCTGAGTTTTAGACGAAGTTTCCTGCTGTTTAGTACGTATGCCGTCATTGGGCTGGAAATACCGGTTTTGGGATTCTGCACAGAAAGGGTTTGCAAACCGCTGAATCCACACGTGAGTTTAACTCTGTCAGTTGAATGCACACATTGACAACCATCCAGTTAGATAGCTCCGTTTTGGTTTTAGAAGCAGATATTTCTCTGTACAGCCTATGGTCCCATTCACTCGGGAATATCCCAACGCAGCTCCTGGAAGAAACGTGTTTCTGACTCGCTGAATCTCAACATAGATTCAACTCTCTTAGGTGAACGAACGCACAGCAGAGCAGTTTCAAGGAAACGTTTCTCCTGAGTTTTAGACGAAGTTTCCTGCTGTTTAGTACGTATGCCGGCATTGGGCTGGAAATACCGGTTTTGGGATTCTGCACAGAAAGGGTTTGCAAACCGCTGAATCCACACGTGAGTTTAACTCTGTCAGTTGAATGCACACATTGACAACCATCCAGTTAGATAGCTCCGTTTTGGTTTTAGAAGCAGATATTTCTCTGTACAGACTATGGTCCCATTCACTCGGGAATATCCCAACGCAGCTCCTAGAAGAAACGTGTTTCTGACTCGCTGAATCTCAACATAGATTCAACTCTCTTAGGTGAACGAACGCACAGCAGAGCCGTTTCAAGGAAACTTTTCTCCTGAGTTTTAGACGAAGTTTCCTGCTCTTTAGTACGTATGCCGGCATTGGGCTGGAAATACCGGTTTTGGGATTCTGCACAGAAAGGGTTTGCAAACCGCTGAATCCACACGTGAGTTTAAATCTGTCAGTTGAATGCACACATTGACAACCATTCAGTTAGATAGCTCCGTTTTGGTTTTAGAAGCAGATATTTCTCTGTACAGCCTATGGTCCCATTCACTCGGGAATATCCCAACGCAGCTCCTGGAAGAAACGTGTTTCTGACTCGCTGAATCTCAACATAGATTCAACTCTCTTAGGTGAACGAACGCACAGCAGAGCAGTTTCAAGGAAACGTTTCTCCTGAGTTTTAGACGAAGTTTCCTGCTGTTTAGTACGTATGCCGGCATTGGGCTGGAAATACCGGTTTTGGGATTCTGCACAGAAAGGGTTTGCAAACCGCTGAATCCACACGTGAGTTTAAATCTGTCAGTTGAATGCACACATTGACAACCATTCAGTTAGATAGATCCGTTTTGGTTTTAGAAGCAGATATTTCTCTGTACAGCCTATGGTCCCATTCACTCGGGAATATCCCAACGCAGCTCCTGGAAGAAACGTGTTTCTGACTCGCTGAATCTCAACATAGATTCAACTCTCTTAGGTGAACGAACGCACAGCAGAGCAGTTTCAAGGAAACGTTTCTCCTGAGTTTTAGACGAAGTTTCCTGCTGTTTAGTACGTATGCCGGCATTGGGCTGGAAATACCGGTTTTGGGATTCTGCACAGAAAGGGTTTGCAAACCGCTGAATCCACACGTGAGTTTAACTCTGTCAGTTGAATGCACACATTGACAACCATCCAGTTAGATAGCTCCGTTTTGGTTTTAGAAGCAGATATTTCTCTGTACAGCCTATGGTCCCATTCACTCGGGAATATCCCAACGCAGCTCCTAGAAGAAACGTGTTTCTGACTCGCTGAATCTCAACATAGATTCAACTCTCTTAGGTGAACGAACGCACAGCAGAGCCGTTTCAAGGAAACTTTTCTCCTGAGTTTTAGACGAAGTTTCCTGCTCTTTAGTACGTATGCCGGCATTGGGCTGGAAATACCGGTTTTGGGATTCTGCACAGAAAGGGTTTGCAAACCGCTGAATCCACACGTGAGTTTAACTCTGTCAGTTGAATGCACACATTGACAACCATCCAGTTAGATAGCTCCGTTTTGGTTTTAGAAGCAGATATTTCTCTGTACAGCCTATGGTCCCATTCACTCGGGAATATCCCAACGCAGCTCCTAGAAGAAACGTGTTTCTGACTCGCTGAATCTCAACATAGATTCAACTCTCTTAGGTGAACGAACGCACAGCAGAGCAGTTTCAAGGAAACGTTTCTCCTGAGTTTTAGACGAAGTTTCCTGCTGTTTAGTACGTATGCCGGCATTGGGCTGGAAATACCGGTTTTGGGATTCTGCACAGAAAGGGTTTGCAAACCGCTGAATCCACACGTGAGTTTAACTCTGTCAGTTGAATGCACACATTGACAACCATCCAGTTAGATAGCTCCGTTTTGGTTTTAGAAGCAGATATTTCTCTGTACAGACTATGGTCCCATTCACTCGGGAATATCCCAACGCAGCTCCTAGAAGAAACGTGTTTCTGACTCGCTTAATCTGAACATAGATTCAACTCTCTTAGGTGAACGAACGCACAGCAGAGCAGTTTCAAGGAAACTTTTCTCCTGAGTTTTAGACGAAGTTTCCTGCTGTTTAGTACGGATGCCGGCATTGGGCTGGAAATACCGGTTTTGGGATTCTGCACAGAAAGGGTTTGCAAACCGCTGAATCCACACGTGAGTTTAACTCTGTCAGTTGAATGCACACATTGACAACCATCCAGTTAGATAGCTCCGTTTTGCTTTTAGAAGCAGATATTTCTCTGTTCAGAGTATGGTCCCATTCACTCGGGAATATCCCAACGCAGCTCCTAGAAGAAACGTGTTTCTGACTCGCTGAATCTCAACATAGATTCAACTCTCTTAGGTGAACGAACGCACAGCAGAGCAGTTTCAAGGAAACGTTTCTCCTGAGTTTTAGACGAAGTTTCCTGCTGTTTAGTACGTATGCCGGCATTGGGCTGGAAATACCGGTTTTGGGATTCTGCACAGAAAGGGTTTGCAAACCGCTGAATCCACACGTGAGTTTAAATCTGTCAGTTGAATGCACACATTGACAACCATTCAGTTAGATAGATCCGTTTTGGTTTTAGAAGCAGATATTTCTCTGTACAGCCTATGGTCCCATTCACTCGGGAATATCCCAACGCAGCTCCTGGAAGAAACGTGTTTCTGACTCGCTGAATCTCAACATAGATTCAACTCTCTTAGGTGAACGAACGCACAGCAGAGCAGTTTCAAGGAAACGTTTCTCCTGACTTTTAGACGAAGTTTCCTGCTGTTTAGTACGGATGCCGGCATTGGGCTGGAAATACCGGTTTTGGGATTCTGCACAGAAAGGGTTTGCAAACCGCTGAATCCACACGTGAGTTTAACTCTGTCAGTTGAATGCACACATTGACAACCATCCAGTTAGATAGCTCCGTTTTGGTTTTAGAAGCAGATATTTCTCTGTACAGACTATGGTCCCATTCACTCGGGAATATCCCAACGCAGCTCCTAGAAGAAACGTGTTTCTGACTCGCTGAATCTCAACATAGATTCAACTCTCTTAGGTGAACGAACGCACAGCAGAGCCGTTTCAAGGAAACTTTTCTCCTGAGTTTTAGACGAAGTTTCCTGCTCTTTAGTACGTATGCCGTCATTGGGCTGGAAATACCGGTTTTGGGATTCTGCACAGAAAGGGTTTGCAAACCGCTGAATCCACACGTGAGTTTAACTCTGTCAGTTGAATGCACACATTGACAACCATCCAGTTAGATAGCTCCGTTTTGGTTTTAGAAGCAGATATTTCTCTGTACAGCCTATGGTCCCATTCACTCGGGAATATCCCAACGCAGCTCCTAGAAGAAACGTGTTTCTGACTCGCTGAATCTCAACATAGATTCAACTCTCTTAGGTGAACGAACGCACAGCAGAGCAGTTTCAAGGAAACGTTTCTCCTGAGTTTTAGACGAAGTTTCCTGCTGTTTAGTACGTATGCCGGCATTGGGCTGGAAATACCGGTTTTGGGATTCTGCACAGAAAGGGTTTGCAAACCGCTGAATCCACACGTGAGTTTAAATCTGTCAGTTGAATGCACACATTGACAACCATCCAGTTAGATAGCTCCGTTTTGGTTTTAGAAGCAGATATTTCTCTGTACAGACTATGGTCCCATTCACTCGGGAATATCCCAACGCAGCTCCTAGAAGAAACGTGTTTCTGACTCGCTTAATCTGAAAATAGATTCAACTCTCTTAGGTGAACGAACGCACAGCAGAGCAGTTTCAAGGAAACTTTTCTCCTGAGTTTTAGACGAAGTTTCCTGCTGTTTAGTACGGATGCCGGCATTGGGCTGGAAATACCGGTTTTGGGATTCTGCACAGAAAGGGTTTGCAAACCGCTGAATCCACACGTGAGTTTAACTCTGTCAGTTGAATGCACACATTGACAACCATTCAGCTAGATACCTCCGTTTTGGTTTTAGAAGCAGATATTTCTCTGTACAGAGTATGGTCCCATTCACTCGGGAATATCCCAACGCAGCTCCTAGAAGAAACGTGTTTCTGACTCGCTGAATCTCAACATAGATTCAACTCTCTTAGGTGAACGAACGCACAGCAGAGCAGTTTCAAGGAAACGTTTCTCCTGAGTTTTAGACGAAGTTTCCTGCTGTTTAGTACGTATGCCGGCATTGGGCTGGAAATACCGGTTTTGGGATTCTGCACAGAAAGGGTTTGCAAACCGCTGAATCCACACGTGAGTTTAAATCTGTCAGTTGAATGCACACATTGACAACCATTCAGTTAGATAGATCCGTTTTCGTTTTAGAAGCAGATATTTCTCTGTACAGCCTATGGTCCCATTCACTCGGGAATATCCCAACGCAGCTCCTGGAAGAAACGTGTTTCTGACTCGCTGAATCTCAACATAGATTCAACTCTCTTAGGTGAACGAACGCACAGCAGAGCAGTTTCAAGGAAACGTTTCTCCTGAGTTTTAGACGAAGTTTCCTGCTGTTTAGTACGTATGCCGTCATTGGGCTGGAAATACCGGTTTTGGGATTCTGCACAGAAAGGGTTTGCAAACCGCTGAATCCACACGTGAGTTTAACTCTGTCAGTTGAATGCACACATTGACAACCATCCAGTTAGATAGCTCCGTTTTGGTTTTAGAAGCAGATATTTCTCTGTACAGACTATGGTCCCATTCATTCGGGAATATCCCAACGCAGCTCCTAGAAGAAACGTGTTTCTGACTCGCTGAATCTCAACATAGATTCAACTCTCTTAGGTGAACGAACGCACAGCAGAGCCGTTTCAAGGAAACTTTTCTCCTGAGTTTTAGACGAAGTTTCCTGCTCTTTAGTACGTATGCCGGCATTGGGCTGGAAATACCGGTTTTGGGATTCTGCACAGAAAGGGTTTGCAAACCGCTGAATCCACACGTGAGTTTAACTCTGTCAGTTGAATGCACACATTGACAACCATCCAGTTAGATAGCTCCGTTTTGGTTTTAGAAGCAGATATTTCTCTGTACAGCCTATGGTCCCATTCACTCGGGAATATCCCAACGCAGCTCCTAGAAGAAACGTGTTTCTGACTCGCTGAATCTCAACATAGATTCAAGTCTCTTAGGTGAACGAACGCACAGCAGAGCAGTTTCAAGGAAACGTTTCTCCTGAGTTTTAGACGAAGTTTCCTGCTCTTTAGTACGTATGCCGGCATTGGGCTGGAAATACCGGTTTTGGGATTCTGCACAGAAAGGGTTTGCAAACCGCTGAATCCACACGTGAGTTTAACTCTGTCAGTTGAATGCACACATTGACAACCATCCAGTTAGATAGCTCCGTTTTGGATTTAGAAGCAGATATTTCTCTGTACAGCCTATGGTCCCATTCACTCGGGAATATCCCAACGCAGCTCCTAGAAGAAACGTGTTTCTGACTCGCTGAATCTCAACATAGATTCAACTCTCTTAGGTGAGCGAACGCACAGCAGAGCAGTTTCAAGGAAACGTTTCTCCTGAGTTTTAGACGAGGTTTCCTGCTGTTTAGTACGTATGCCGGCATTGGGCTGGAAATACCGGTTTTGGGATTCTGCACAGAAAGGGTTTGCAAACCGCTGAATCCACACGTGAGTTTAAATCTGTCAGTTGAATGCACACATTGACAACCATTCAGTTAGATAGATCCGTTTTGGTTTTAGAAGCAGATATTTCTCTGTACAGCCTATGGTCCCATTCACTCGGGAATATCCCAACGCAGCTCCTGGAAGAAACGTGTTTCTGACTCGCTGAATCTCAACATAGATTCAACTCTCTTAGTTGAACGAACGCACAGCAGAGCAGTTTCAAGGAAACGTTTCTCCTGAGTTTTAGACGAAGTTTCCTGCTGTTTAGTACGTATGCCGGCATTGGGCTGGAAATACCGGTTTTGGGATTCTGCACAGAAAGGGTTTGCAAACCGCTGAATCCACACGTGAGTTTAACTCTGTCAGTTGAATGCACACATTGACAACCATCCAGTTAGATAGCTCCGTTTTGGTTTTAGAAGCAGATATTTCTCTGTACAGACTATGGTCCCATTCACTCGGGAATATCCCAACGCAGCTCCTAGAAGAAACGTGTTTCTGACTCGCTTAATCTGAACATAGATTCAACTCTCTTAGGTGAACGAACGCACAGCAGAGCAGTTTCAAGGAAACGTTTCTACTGACTTTTAGACGAAGTTTCCTGCTGTTTAGTACGGATGCCGGCATTGGGCTGGAAATACCGGTTTTGGGATTCTGCACAGAAAGGGTTTGCAAACCGCTGAATCCACACGTGAGTTTAACTCTGTCAGTTGAATGCACACATTGACAACCATCCAGTTAGATAGCTCCGTTTTGGTTTTAGAAGCAGATATTTCTCTGTACAGACTATGGTCCCATTCACTCGGGAATATCCCAACGCAGCTCCTAGAAGAAACGTGTTTCTGACTCGCTGAATCTCAACATAGATTCAACTCTCTTAGGTGAACGAACGCACAGCAGAGCAGTTTCAAGGAAACGTTTCTCCTGAGTTTTAGACGAAGTTTCCTGCTGTTTAGTACGTATGCCGGCATTGGGCTGGAAATACCGGTTTTGGGATTCTGCACAGAAAGGGTTTGCAAACCGCTGAATCCACACGTGAGTTTAAATCTGTCAGTTGAATGCACACATTGACAACCATTCAGTTAGATAGATCCGTTTTGGTTTTAGAAGCAGATATTTCTCTGTACAGCCTATGGTCCCATTCACTCGGGAATATCCCAACGCAGCTCCTGGAAGAAACGTGTTTCTGACTCGCTGAATCTCAACATAGATTCAACTCTCTTAGGTGAACGAACGCACAGCAGAGCAGTTTCAAGGAAACGTTTCTCCTGAGTTTTAGACGAAGTTTCCTGCTGTTTAGTACGTATGCCGGCATTGGGCTGGAAATACCGGTTTTGGGATTCTGCACAGAAAGGGTTTGCAAACCGCTGAATCCACACGTGAGTTTAACTCTGTCAGTTGAATGCACACATTGACAACCATCCAGTTAGATAGCTCCGTTTTGGTTTTAGAAGCAGATATTTCTCTGTACAGACTATGGTCCCATTCACTCGGGAATATCCCAACGCAGCTCCTAGAAGAAACGTGTTTCTGACTCGCTGAATCTGAACATAGATTCAACTCTCTTAGGTGAACGAACGCACAGCAGAGCAGTTTCAAGGAAACTTTTCTCCTGAGTTTTAGACGAAGTTTCCTGCTGTTTAGTACGGATGCCGGCATTGGGCTGGAAATACCGGTTTTGGGATTCTGCACAGAAAGGGTTTGCAAACCGCTGAATCCACACGTGAGTTTAACTCTGTCAGTTGAATGCACACATTGACAACCATCCAGTTAGATAGCTCCGTTTTGGTTTTAGAAGCAGATATTTCTCTGTACAGACTATGGTCCCATTCACTCGGGAATATCCCAACGCAGCTCCTAGAAGAAACGTGTTTCTGACTCGCTGAATCTTAACATAGATTCAACTCTCTTAGGTGAACGAACGCACAGCAGAGCAGATTCAAGGAAACGTTTCTCCTGAGTTTTAGACGAAGTTTCCTGCTGTTTAGTACGTATGCCGTCATTGGGCTGGAAATACCGGTTTTGGGATTCTGCACAGAAAGGGTTTGCAAACCGCTGAATCCACACGTGAGTTTAACTCTGTCAGTTGAATGCACACATTGACAACCATCCAGTTAGATAGCTCCGTTTTGGTTTTAGAAGCAGATATTTCTCTGTACAGACTATGGTCCCATTCATTCGGGAATATCCCAACGCAGCTCCTAGAAGAAACGTGTTTCTGACTCGCTGAATCTCAACATAGATTCAACTCTCTTAGGTGAACGAACGCACAGCAGAGCCGTTTCAAGGAAACTTTTCTCCTGAGTTTTAGACGAAGTTTCCTGCTCTTTAGTACGTATGCCGGCATTGGGCTGGAAATACCGGTTTTGGGATTCTGCACAGAAAGGGTTTGCAAACCGCTGAATCCACACGTGAGTTTAACTCTGTCAGTTGAATGCACACATTGACAACCATCCAGTTAGATAGCTCCGTTTTGGTTTTAGAAGCAGATATTTCTCTGTACAGACTATGGTCCCATTCACTCGGGAATATCCCAACGCAGCTCCTAGAAGAAACGTGTTTCTGACTCGCTTAATCTGAACATAGATTCAACTCTCTTAGGTGAACGAACGCACAGCAGAGCAGTTTCAAGGAAACGTTTCTCCTGACTTTTAGACGAAGTTTCCTGCTGTTTAGTACGGATGCCGGCATTGGGCTGGAAATACCGGTTTTGGGATTCTGCACAGAAAGGGTTTGCAAACCGCTGAATCCACACGTGAGTTTAACTCTGTCAGTTGAATGCACACATTGACAACCATCCAGTTAGATAGCTCCGTTTTGGTTTTAGAAGCAGATATTTCTCTGTACAGACTATGGTCCCATTCACTCGGGAATATCCCAACGCAGCTCCTAGAAGAAACGTGTTTCTGACTCGCTGAATCTCAACATAGATTCAACTCTCTTAGGTGAACGAACGCACAGCAGAGCAGTTTCAAGGAAACGTTTCTCCTGAGTTTTAGACGAAGTTTCCTGCTGTTTAGTACGTATGCCGGCATTGGGCTGGAAATACCGGTTTTGGGATTCTGCACAGAAAGGGTTTGCAAACCGCTGAATCCACACGTGAGTTTAAATCTGTCAGTTGAATGCACACATTGACAACCATTCAGTTAGATAGATCCGTTTTGGTTTTAGAAGCAGATATTTCTCTGTACAGCCTATGGTCCCATTCACTCGGGAATATCCCAACGCAGCTCCTGGAAGAAACGTGTTTCTGACTCGCTGAATCTCAACATAGATTCAACTCTCTTAGGTGAACGAACGCACAGCAGAGCAGTTTCAAGGAAACGTTTCTCCTGAGTTTTAGACGAAGTTTCCTGCTGTTTAGTACGTATGCCGGCATTGGGCTGGAAATACCGGTTTTGGGATTCTGCACAGAAAGGGTTTGCAAACCGCTGAATCCACACGTGAGTTTAACTCTGTCAGTTGAATGCACACATTGACAACCATCCAGTTAGATAGCTCCGTTTTGGTTTTAGAAGCAGATATTTCTCTGTACAGACTATGGTCCCATTCACTCGGGAATATCCCAACGCAGCTCCTAGAAGAAACGTGTTTCTGACTCGCTGAATCTTAACATAGATTCAACTCTCTTAGGTGAACGAACGCACAGCAGAGCAGATTCAAGGAAACGTTTCTCCTGAGTTTTAGACGAAGTTTCCTGCTGTTTAGTACGTATGCCGTCATTGGGCTGGAAATACCGGTTTTGGGATTCTGCACAGAAAGGGTTTGCAAACCGCTGAATCCACACGTGAGTTTAACTCTGTCAGTTGAATGCACACATTGACAACCATCCAGTTAGATAGCTCCGTTTTGGTTTTAGAAGCAGATATTTCTCTGTACAGCCTATGGTCCCATTCACTCGGGAATATCCCAACGCAGCTGCTGGAAGAAACGTGTTTCTGACTCGCTGAATCTCAACATAGATTCAACTCTCTTAGGTGAACGAACGCACAGCAGAGCAGTTTCAAGGAAACGTTTCTCCTGAGTTTTAGACGAAGTTTCCTGCTGTTTAGTACGTATGCCGGCATTGGGCTGGAAATACCGGTTTTGGGATTCTGCACAGAAAGGGTTTGCAAACCGCTGAATCCACACGTGAGTTTAACTCTGTCAGTTGAATGCACACATTGACAACCATCCAGTTAGATAGCTCCGTTTTGGTTTTAGAAGCAGATATTTCTCTGTACAGACTATGGTCCCATTCACTCGGGAATATCCCAACGCAGCTCCTAGAAGAAACGTGTTTCTGACTCGCTGAATCTCAACATAGATTCAACTCTCTTAGGTGAACGAACGCACAGCAGAGCCGTTTCAAGGAAACTTTTCTCCTGAGTTTTAGACGAAGTTTCCTGCTCTTTAGTACGTATGCCGGCATTGGGCTGGAAATACCGGTTTTGGGATTCTGCACAGAAAGGGTTTGCAAACCGCTGAATCCACACGTGAGTTTAACTCTGTCAGTTGAATGCACACATTGACAACCATCCAGTTAGATAGCTCCGTTTTGGTTTTAGAAGCAGATATTTCTCTGTACAGCCTATGGTCCCATTCACTCGGGAATATCCCAACGCAGCTCCTAGAAGAAACGTGTTTCTGACTCGCTGAATCTCAACATAGATTCAACTCTCTTAGGTGAACGAACGCACAGCAGAGCAGTTTCAAGGAAACGTTTCTCCTGAGTTTTAGACGAAGTTTCCTGCTGTTTAGTACGTATGCCGGCATTGGGCTGGAAATACCGGTTTTGGGATTCTGCACAGAAAGGGTTTGCAAACCGCTGAATCCACACGTGAGTTTAACTCTGTCAGTTGAATGCACACATTGACAACCATCCAGTTAGATAGCTCCGTTTTGGTTTTAGAAGCAGATATTTCTCTGTACAGACTATGGTCCCATTCACTCGGGAATATCCCAACGCAGCTCCTAGAAGAAACGTGTTTCTGACTCGCTTAATCTGAAAATAGATTCAACTCTCTTAGGTGAACGAACGCACAGCAGAGCAGTTTCAAGGAAACTTTTCTCCTGAGTTTTAGACGAAGTTTCCTGCTGTTTAGTACGGATGCCGGCATTGGGCTGGAAATACCGGTTTTGGGATTCTGCACAGAAAGGGTTTGCAAACCGCTGAATCCACACGTGAGTTTAACTCTGTCAGTTGAATGCACACATTGACAACCATTCAGCTAGATACCTCCGTTTTGGTTTTAGAAGCAGATATTTCTCTGTACAGAGTATGGTCCCATTCACTCGGGAATATCCCAACGCAGCTCCTAGAAGAAACGTGTTTCTGACTCGCTGAATCTCAACATAGATTCAACTCTCTTAGGTGAACGAACGCACAGCAGAGCAGTTTCAAGGAAACGTTTCTCCTGAGTTTTAGACGAAGTTTCCTGCTGTTTAGTACGTATGCCGGCATTGGGCTGGAAATACCGGTTTTGGGATTCTGCACAGAAAGGGTTTGCAAACCGCTGAATCCACACGTGAGTTTAAATCTGTCAGTTGAATGCACACATTGACAACCATTCAGTTAGATAGATCCGTTTTCGTTTTAGAAGCAGATATTTCTCTGTACAGCCTATGGTCCCATTCACTCGGGAATATCCCAACGCAGCTCCTGGAAGAAACGTGTTTCTGACTCGCTGAATCTCAACATAGATTCAACTCTCTTAGGTGAACGAACGCACAGCAGAGCAGTTTCAAGGAAACTTTTCTCCTGAGTTTTAGACGAAGTTTCCTGCTCTTTAGTACGTATGCCGGCATTGGGCTGGAAATACCGGTTTTGGGATTCTGCACAGAAAGGGTTTGCAAACCGCTGAATCCACACGTGAGTTTAACTCTGTCAGTTGAATGCACACATTGACAACCATCCAGTTAGATAGCTCCGTTTTGGTTTTAGAAGCAGATATTTCTCTGTACAGCCTATGGTCCCATTCACTCGGGAATATCCCAACGCAGCTCCTAGAAGAAACGTGTTTCTGACTCGCTGAATCTCAACATAGATTCAACTCTCTTAGGTGAACGAACGCACAGCAGAGCAGTTTCAAGGAAACGTTTCTCCTGAGTTTTAGACGAAGTTTCCTGCTCTTTAGTACGTATGCCGGCATTGGGCTGGAAATACCGGTTTTGGGATTCTGCACAGAAAGGGTTTGCAAACCGCTGAATCCACACGTGAGTTTAACTCTGTCAGTTGAATGCACACATTGACAACCATCCAGTTAGATAGCTCCGTTTTGGATTTAGAAGCAGATATTTCTCTGTACAGCCTATGGTCCCATTCACTCGGGAATATCCCAACGCAGCTCCTAGAAGAAACGTGTTTCTGACTCGCTGAATCTCAACATAGATTCAACTCTCTTAGGTGAGCGAACGCACAGCAGAGCAGTTTCAAGGAAACGTTTCTCCTGAGTTTTAGACGAGGTTTCCTGCTGTTTAGTACGTATGCCGGCATTGGGCTGGAAATACCGGTTTTGGGATTCTGCACAGAAAGGGTTTGCAAACCGCTGAATCCACACGTGAGTTTAAATCTGTCAGTTGAATGCACACATTGACAACCATTCAGTTAGATAGATCCGTTTTCGTTTTAGAAGCAGATATTTCTCTGTACAGCCTATGGTCCCATTCACTCGGGAATATCCCAACGCAGCTCCTGGAAGAAACGTGTTTCTGACTCGCTGAATCTCAACATAGATTCAACTCTCTTAGTTGAACGAACGCACAGCAGAGCAGTTTCAAGGAAACGTTTCTCCTGAGTTTTAGACGAAGTTTCCTGCTGTTTAGTACGTATGCCGGCATTGGGCTGGAAATACCGGTTTTGGGATTCTGCACAGAAAGGGTTTGCAAACCGCTGAATCCACACGTGAGTTTAACTCTGTCAGTTGAATGCACACATTGACAACCATCCAGTTAGATAGCTCCGTTTTGGTTTTAGAAGCAGATATTTCTCTGTACAGACTATGGTCCCATTCACTCGGGAATATCCCAACGCAGCTCCTGGAAGAAACGTGTTTCTGACTCGCTGAATCTCAACATAGATTCAACTCTCTTAGGTGAACGAACGCACAGCAGAGCAGTTTCAAGGAAACGTTTCTCCTGAGTTTTAGACGAAGTTTCCTGCTGTTTAGTACGTATGCCGGCATTGGGCTGGAAATACCGGTTTTGGGATTCTGCACAGAAAGGGTTTGCAAACCGCTGAATCCACACGTGAGTTTAACTCTGTCAGTTGAATGCACACATTGACAACCATCCAGTTAGATAGCTCCGTTTTGGTTTTAGAAGCAGATATTTCTCTGTACAGACTATGGTCCCATTCACTCGGGAATATCCCAACGCAGCTCCTAGAAGAAACGTGTTTCTGACTCGCTGAATCTGAACATAGATTCAACTCTCTTAGGTGAACGAACGCACAGCAGAGCAGTTTCAAGGAAACGTTTCTCCTGAGTTTTAGACGAAGTTTCCTGCTGTTTAGTACGGATGCCGGCATTGGGCTGGAAATACCGGTTTTGGGATTCTGCACAGAAAGGGTTTGCAAACCGCTGAATCCACACGTGAGTTTAACTCTGTCAGTTGAATGCACACATTGACAACCATCCAGTTAGATAGCTCCGTTTTGGTTTTAGAAGCAGATATTTCTCTGTACAGACTATGGTCCCATTCACTCGGGAATATCCCAACGCAGCTCCTAGAAGAAACGTGTTTCTGACTCGCTGAATCTTAACATAGATTCAACTCTCTTAGGTGAACGAACGCACAGCAGAGCAGATTCAAGGAAACGTTTCTCCTGAGTTTTAGACGAAGTTTCCTGCTGTTTAGTACGTATGCCGTCATTGGGCTGGAAATACCGGTTTTGGGATTCTGCACAGAAAGGGTTTGCAAACCGCTGAATCCACACGTGAGTTTAACTCTGTCAGTTGAATGCACACATTGACAACCATCCAGTTAGATAGCTCCGTTTTGGTTTTAGAAGCAGATATTTCTCTGTACAGCCTATGGTCCCATTCACTCGGGAATATCCCAACGCAGCTCCTAGAAGAAACGTGTTTCTGACTCGCTGAATCTCAACATAGATTCAACTCTCTTAGGTGAACGAACGCACAGCAGAGCCGTTTCAAGGAAACTTTTCTCCTGAGTTTTAGACGAAGTTTCCTGCTCTTTAGTACGTATGCCGGCATTGGGCTGGAAATACCGGTTTTGGGATTCTGCACAGAAAGGGTTTGGAAACCACTGAATCCACACGTGAGTTTAACTCTGTCAGTTGAATGCACACATTGACAACCATCCAGTTAGATAGCTCCGTTTTGGTTTTAGAAGCAGATATTTCTCTGTACAGCCTATGGTCCCATTCACTCGGGAATATCCCAACGCAGCTCCTAGAAGAAACGTGTTTCTGACTCGCTGAATCTCAACATAGATTCAACTCTCTTAGGTGAACGAACGCACAGCAGAGCAGTTTCAAGGAAACGTTTCTCCTGAGTTTTAGACGAAGTTTCCTGCTGTTTAGTACGTATGCCGGCATTGGGCTGGAAATACCGGTTTTGGGATTCTGCACAGAAAGGGTTTGCAAACCGCTGAATCCACACGTGAGTTTAAATCTGTCAGTTGAATGCACACATTGACAACCATTCAGTTAGATAGATCCGTTTTGGTTTTAGAAGCAGATATTTCTCTGTACAGCCTATTGTCCCATTCACTCGGGAATATCCCAACGCAGCTCCTGGAAGAAACGTGTTTCTGACTCGCTGAATCTCAACATAGATTCATCTCTCTTAGGTGAACGAACGCACAGCAGAGCAGTTTCAAGGAAACGTTTCTCCTGAGTTTTAGACGAAGTTTCCTGCTGTTTAGTACGTATGCCGGCATTGGGCTGGAAATACCGGTTTTGGGATTCTGCACAGAAAGGGTTTGCAAACCGCTGAATCCACACGTGAGTTTAACTCTGTCACTTGAATGCACACATTGACAACCATCCAGTTAGATAGCTCCGTTTTGGTTTTAGAAGCAGATATTTCTCTGTACAGCCTATTGTCCCATTCACTCGGGAATATCCCAACGCAGCTCCTGGAAGAAACGTGTTTCTGACTCGCTGAATCTCAACATAGATTCATCTCTCTTAGGTGAACGATCGCACAGCAGAGCAGTTTCAAGGAAACGTTTCTCCTGAGTTTTAGACGAAGTTTCCTGCTGTTTAGTACGTATGCCGGCATTGGGCTGGAAATACCGGTTTTGGGATTCTGCACAGAAAGGGTTTGCAAACCGCTGAATCCACACGTGAGTTTAAATCTGTCAGTTGAATGCACACATTGACAACCATTCAGTTAGATAGATCCGTTTTGGTTTTAGAAGCAGATATTTCTCTGTACAGCCTATGGTCCCATTCACTCGGGAATATCCCAACGCAGCTCCTGGAAGAAACGTGTTTCTGACTCGCTGAATCTCAACATAGATTCAACTCTCTTAGGTGAACGAACGCACAGCAGAGCAGTTTCAAGGAAACGTTTCTCCTGAGTTTTAGACGAAGTTTCCTGCTGTTTAGTACGGATGCCGGCATTGGGCTGGAAATACCGGTTTTGGGATTCTGCACAGAAAGGGTTTGCAAACCGCTGAATCCACACGTGAGTTTAACTCTGTCAGTTGAATGCACACATTGACAACCATCCAGTTAGATAGCTCCGTTTTGGTTTTAGAAGCAGATATTTCTCTGTACAGACTATGGTCCCATTCACTCGGGAATATCCCAACGCAGCTCCTAGAAGAAACGTGTTTCTGACTCGCTGAATCTCAACATAGATTCAACTCTCTTAGGTGAACGAACGCACAGCAGAGCCGTTTCAAGGAAACTTTTCTCCTGAGTTTTAGACGAAGTTTCCTGCTCTTTAGTACGTATGCCGGCATTGGGCTGGAAATACCGGTTTTGGGATTCTGCACAGAAAGGGTTTGCAAACCACTGAATCCACACGTGAGTTTAACTCTGTCAGTTGAATGCACACATTGACAACCATCCAGTTAGATAGCTCCGTTTTGGTTTTAGAAGCAGATATTTCTCTGTACAGCCTATGGTCCCATTCACTCGGGAATATCCCAACGCAGCTCCTAGAAGAAACGTGTTTCTGACTCGCTGAATCTCAACATAGATTCAACTCTCTTAGGTGAACGAACGCACAGCAGAGCAGTTTCAAGGAAACGTTTCTCCTGAGTTTTAGACGAAGTTTCCTGCTGTTTAGTACGTATGCCGGCATTGGGCTGGAAATACCGGTTTTGGGATTCTGCACAGAAAGGGTTTGCAAACCGCTGAATCCACACGTGAGTTTAAATCTGTCAGTTGAATGCACACATTGACAACCATTCAGTTAGATAGATCCGTTTTGGTTTTAGAAGCAGATATTTCTCTGTACAGCCTATTGTCCCATTCACTCGGGAATATCCCAACGCAGCTCCTGGAAGAAACGTGTTTCTGACTCGCTGAATCTCAACATAGATTCATCTCTCTTAGGTGAACGAACGCACAGCAGAGCAGTTTCAAGGAAACGTTTCTCCTGAGTTTTAGACGAAGTTTCCTGCTGTTTAGTACGTATGCCGGCATTGGGCTGGAAATACCGGTTTTGGGATTCTGCACAGAAAGGGTTTGCAAACCGCTGAATCCACACGTGAGTTTAACTCTGTCAGTTGAATGCACACATTGACAACCATCCAGTTAGATAGCTCCGTTTTGGTTTTAGAAGCAGATATTTCTCTGTACAGCCTATGGTCCCATTCACTCGGGAATATCCCAACGCAGCTCCTAGAAGAAACGTGTTTCTGACTCGCTGAATCTCAACATAGATTCAACTCTCTTAGGTGAACGAATGCACAGCAGAGCAGTTTTAAGGAAACTTTTCTCCTGAGTTTTAGACGAAGTTTCCTGCTGTTTAGTACGGATGCCGGCATTGGGCTGGAAATACCGGTTTTGGGATTATGCACAGAAAGGGTTTGCAAACCGCTGAATCCACACGTGAGTTTAACTCTCTCAGTTGAATGCACACATTGACAACCATCCAGTTAGATAGCTCCGTTTTGGTTTTAGAAGTAGATATTTCTCTGTACAGCCTATGGTCCCATTCACTCGGGAATATCCCAACGCAGCTCCTAGAAGAAACGTGTTTCTGACTCGCTGAATCTCAAAATAGATTCAACTGTGTTAGGTGAACGAACGCACAGCAGAGCAGTTTCAAGGAAACGTTTCTCCTGAGTTTTAGACGAAGTTTCCTTCTGTTTAGTACGTATGCCGGCATTGGGCTGGAAATAACGGTTTTGGGATTCTGCACAGAAAGGGTTTGCAAACCACTGAATCCACACGTGAGTTTAACTCTGTCAGTTGAATGCACACATTGACAACCATTCAGTTAGATAGCTCCGTTTTGGTTTTAGGAGCAGATATTTCTCTGTACAGCCTATGGTCCCATTCACTCGGGAATATCCGAACGCAGCTCCTGGAAGAAACGTGTTTCTGACTCGCTGAATCTCAACATAGATTCAACTCTCTTAGGTGAACGAACGCACAGCAGAGCAGTTTCATGGAAACGTTTCTCCTGAGTTTTAGACGAAGTTTCCTGCTGTTTAGTACGGATGCGGGCATTGGGCTGGAAATACCGGTTTGGGATTCTGCACAGAAAGGGTTTGCAAAACGCTGAATCCACACGTGAGTTTAACTCTGTCAGTTGAATGCACACATTGACAAACATTCAGTTAGATACCTCCGTTTTGGTTTTAGAAGCAGATATTTCTCTGTACAGCCTATGGTCCCATTCACTCGGGAATATCCCAACGCAGCTCCTAGAAGAAACGTGTTTCTGACTCGCTGAATCTCAACATAGATTCAACTCTCTTAGGTGAACGAACGCCCAGCAGGGCAGTTTCAAGGAAACGTTTCTCCTGAGTTTTAGACGAAGTTTCCTGCTATTTAGTACGGATGCCGGCATTGGGCTGGAAATACCGGTTTTGGGATTCTGCACAGAAAGGGTTTGCAAACCGCTGAATCCACACGTGAGTTTAACTCTGTCAGTTGAATGCACACATTGACAACCATCCAGTTAGATAGCTCCGTTTTGGTTTTAGAAGCAGATATTTCTCTGTACAGACTATGGTCCCATTCACTCGGGAATATTCCAACGCAGCTCCTAGAAGAAACGTGTTTCTGACTCGCTGAATCTCAACATAGATTCAACTCTCTTAGGTGAACGAACGCACAGCAGAGCAGTTTCAAGGAAACGTTTCTCCTGAGTTTTAGACGAAGTTTCCTGCTGTTTAGTACGGATGCCGGCATTGGGCTGGAAATACCGGTTTTGGGATTCTGCACAGAAAGGGTTTGCAAACCGCTGAATCCACACGTGAGTTTAACTCTGTCAGTTGAATGCACACATTGACAACCATTCAGTTAGATAGCTCGGTTTTGGTTTTAGAAGCAGATATTTCTCTGTACAGCCTATGGCCCCATTCACTCGGGAATATCCCAACGCAACTCCTAGAAGAAACGTGTTTCTGACTCGCTGAATCTCAACATAGATTCAACTCTCTTAGGTGAACGAACCCCCAGCAGAGCAGATTCAAGGAAACGTTTCTCCTGAGTTTTAGACGAAGTTTCCTGCTGTTTAGTACGTATGCCGTCATTGGGCTGGAAATACCAGTTTTGGGATTCTGCACAGAAAGGGTTTGCAAACCGCTGAATCCACACGTGAGTTTAACTCTGTCAGTTGAATGCACACATTGACAACCATCCAGTTAGATAGCTCCGTTTTGGTTTTAGAAGCAGATATTTCTCTGTACAGCCTATGGTCCCATTCACTCGGGAATATCCCAACGCAGCTCCTAGAAGAAACGTGTTTCTGACTCGCTGAATCTCAACATAGATTCTACTCTCTTAGGTGAACGAACGCACAGCAGAGCAGTTTCAAGGAAACGTTTCTCCTGAGTTTTAGACGAAGTTTCCTGCTGTTTAGTACGTATGCCGGCATTGGGCTGGAAATACCGGTTTTGGGATTCTGCACAGAAAGGGTTTGCAAACCGCTGAATCCACACGTGAGTTTAACTCTCTCAGTTGAATGCACACATTGACAACCATCCAGTTAGATAGCTCCGTTTTGGTTTTAGAAGCAGATATTTCTCTGTACAGCCTATGGTCCCATTCACTCGGGAATATCCCAACGCAGCTCCTGGAAGAAACGTGTTTCTGACTCGCTGAATCTCAACATAGATACAACTCTCTTAGGTGAACGAACGCACAGCAGAGCAGTTTCATGGAAACATTTCTCCTGAGTTTTAGACGAAGTTTCCTGCTGTTTAGTACGGATGCGGGCATTGGGCTGGAAATACCGGTTTGGGATTCTGCACAGAAAGGGTTTGCAAAACGCTGAATCCACACGTGAGTTTAACTCTGTCAGTTGAATGCACACATTGACAAACATTCAGTTAGATACCTCCGTTTTGGTTTTAGAAGCAGATATTTCTCTGTACAGCCTATGGTCCCATTCACTCGGGAATATCCCAACGCAGCTCCTAGAAGAAACGTGTTTCTGACTAGCTGAATCTCAACATAGATTCAACTCTCTTAGGTGAACGAACGCACAGCAGAGCAGTTTCAAGGAAACGTTTCTCCTGAGTTTTAGACGAAGTTTCCTGCTGTTTAGTACGGATGCCGGCATTGGGCTGGAAATACCGGTTTTGGGATTCTGCACAGAAAGGGTTTGCAAACCGCTGAATCCACACGTGAGTTTAACTCTGTCAGTTGAATGCACACATTGACAACCATTCAGTTAGATAGCTCCGTTTTGGTTTTAGAAGCAGATATTTCTCTGTACAGCCTATGGTCCCATTCACTCGGGAATATCCCAACGCAGCTCCTAGAAGAAACGTGTTTCTGACTCGCTGAATCTCAACATAGATTCCACTCTCTTAGGTGAACGAACGCCCAGCAGAGCAGATTCAAGGAAACGTTTCTCCTGAGTTTTAGACGAAGTTTCCTGCTGTTTAGTACGTATGCCGTCATTGGGCTGGAAATACCGGTTTTGGGATTCTGCACAGAAAGTGTTTGCAAACCGCTGAATACACACGTGAGTTTAACTCTGTCAGTTGAATGCACACATTGACAACCATCCAGTTAGATAGCTCCGTTTTGGTTTTAGAAGCAGATATTTCTCTGTACAGCCTATGGTCCCATTCACTCGGGAATATCCCAACGCAGCTCCTGGAAGAAACGTGTTTCTGACTCGCTGAATCTCAACATAGATTCAACTCTCTTAGGTGAACGAACGCACAGCAGAGCAGTTTCAAGGAAACGTTTCTCCTGAGTTTTAGACGAAGTTTCCTGCTGTTTAGTACGTATGCCGGCATTGGGCTGGAAATACCGGTTTTGGGATTCTGCACAGAAAGGGTTTGCAAACCGCTGAATCCACACGTGAGTTTAACTCTGTCAGTTGAATGCACACATTGACAACCATCCAGTTAGATAGCTCCGTTTTGGTTTTAGAAGCAGATATTTCTCTGTACAGCCTATGGTCCCATTCACTCGGGAATATCCCAACGCAGCTCCTGGAAGAAACGTGTTTCTGACTCGCTGAATCTCAACATAGATTCAACTCTCTTAGGTGAACGAACGCACAGCAGAGCAGTTTCAAGGAAACTTTTCTCCTGAGTTTTAGACGAAGTTTCCTGCTGTTTAGTACGGATGCGGGCTTTGGGCTGGAAATACCGGTTTGGGATTCTGCACAGAAAGGGTTTGCAAAACGCTGAATCCACACGTGAGTTTACCTCTGTCAGTTGAATGCACACATTGACAAACATTCAGTTAGATACCTCCGTTTTGGTTTTAGAAGCAGATATTTCTCTGTACAGCCTATGGTCCCATTCACTCGGGAATATCCCAACGCAGCTCCTAGAAGAAACGTGTTTCTGACTCGCTGAATCTCAAGATAGATTCAACTCTCTTAGGTGAACGAACGCCCAGCAGGGCAGTTTCAAGGAAACGTTTCTCCTGAATTTTAGACGAAGTTTCCTGCTGTTTAGTACGTATGCCGGCATTGGGCTGGAAATACCGGTTTTGGGATTCTGCACAGAAAGGGTTTGCAAACCGCTGAATCCACACGTGAGTTTAACTTTGTCAGTTGAATGCACAAATTGACAACCATCCAGTTAGATAGCTCCGTTTTGGTTTTAGAAGCAGATATTTCTCTGTACAGCCTATGGTCCCATTCACTCGGGAGTATCCCAACGCAGCTCCTAGAAGAAACGTGTTTCTGACTCGCTGAATCTCAACATAGATTCAACTCTCTTAGGTGAACGAACGCACAGCAGAGAAGTTTCAAGGAAACTTTTCTCCTGAGTTTTAGACTAAGTTTCCTGCTGTTTAGTACGGATGCCGGCATTGGGCGGGAAATACCGGTTTTGGGATTCTGCACAGAAAGGGTTTGCAAACCGCTGAATCCACAAGTGAGTTTAACTTTGTCAGTTGAATGCACACATTGACAACCATCCAGTTAGATATCTCCGTTTTGGTTTTAGAAGCAGATATTTCTCTGTACAGCCTATGGTCCCATTCACTCGGGAATATCCCAACGCAGCTCCTGGAAGAAACGTGTTTCTGACTCGCTGAATCTCAACATAGATTCAACTCTCTTAGGTGAACGAACGCACAGCAGAGCAGTTTCAAGGAAACTTTTCTCCTGAGTTTTAGACGAAGTTTCCTGCTGTTTAGTACGGATGCGGGCTTTGGGCTGGAAATACCGGTTTGGGATTCTGCACAGAAAGGGTTTGCAAAACGCTGAATCCACACGTGAGTTTACCTCTGTCAGTTGAATGCACACATTGACAAACATTCAGTTAGATACCTCCGTTTTGGTTTTAGAAGCAGATATTTCTCTGTACAGCCTATGGTCCCATTCACTCGGGAATATCCCAACGCAGCTCCTAGAAGAAACGTGTTTCTGACTCGCTGAATCTCAAGATAGATTCAACTCTCTTAGGTGAACGAACGCCCAGCAGGGCAGTTTCAAGGAAACGTTTCTCCTGAATTTTAGACGAAGTTTCCTGCTGTTTAGTACGTATGCCGGCATTGGGCTGGAAATACCGGTTTTGGGATTCTGCACAGAAAGGGTTTGCAAACCGCTGAATCCACACGTGAGTTTAACTTTGTCAGTTGAATGCACAAATTGACAACCATCCAGTTAGATAGCTCCGTTTTGGTTTTAGAAGCAGATATTTCTCTGTACAGCCTATGGTCCCATTCACTCGGGAGTATCCCAACGCAGCTCCTAGAAGAAACGTGTTTCTGACTCGCTGAATCTCAACATAGATTCAACTCTCTTAGGTGAACGAACGCACAGCAGAGAAGTTTCAAGGAAACTTTTCTCCTGAGTTTTAGACTAAGTTTCCTGCTGTTTAGTACGGATGCCGGCATTGGGCGGGAAATACCGGTTTTGGGATTCTGCACAGAAAGGGTTTGCAAACCGCTGAATCCACAAGTGAGTTTAACTTTGTCAGTTGAATGCACACATTGACAACCATTCATTTAGATAGCTCCGTTTTGGTATTAGAAGCAGATATTTCTCTGTACAGCCTATCTTCCCATTCACTCGGAAATATCCCAACGCAGGTCCTAGAAGAAACGTGTTTCTGACTCGCTGAATCTCAACATAGATTCAACTCTCTTAGGTGAACGAACGCACAGCAGAGCAGTTTCAAGGAAACGTTTCTCCTGAGTTTTAGACGAAGTTTCCTGCTGTTTAGTACGTATGCCGGCATTGGGCTGGAAATACCGGTTTTGGGATTCTGCACAGAAAGGGTTTGCAAACCGCTGAATCCACACGTGAGTTTAACTCTCTCAGTTGAATGCACACATTGACAACCATCCAGTTAGATAGCTCCGTTTTGGTTTTAGAAGCAGATATTTCTCTGTACAGCCTATGGTCCCATTCACTCGGGAATATCCCAACGCAGCTCCTGGAAGAAACGTGTTTCTGACTCGCTGAATCTCAACATAGATACAACTCTCTTAGGTGAACGAACGCACAGCAGAGCAGTTTCATGGAAACATTTCTCCTGAGTTTTAGACGAAGTTTCCTGCTGTTTAGTACGGATGCGGGCATTGGGCTGGAAATACCGGTTTGGGATTCTGCACAGAAAGGGTTTGCAAAACGCTGAATCCACACGTGAGTTTAACTCTGTCAGTTGAATGCACACATTGACAAACATTCAGTTAGATACCTCCGTTTTGGTTTTAGAAGCAGATATTTCTCTGTACAGCCTATGGTCCCATTCACTCGGGAATATCCCAACGCAGCTCCTGGAAGAAACGTGTTTCTGACTCGCTGAATCTCAACATAGATTCAACTCTCTTAGGTGAACGAACGCACAGCAGAGCAGTTTCAAGGAAACGTTTCTCCTGAGTTTTAGACGAAGTTTCCTGCTCTTTAGTACGTATGCCGGCATTGGGCTGGAAATACCGGTTTTGGGATTCTGCACAGAAAGGGTTTGCAAACCGCTGAATCCACACGTGAGTTTAACTCTGTCAGTTGAATGCACACATTGACAACCATCCAGTTAGATAGCTCCGTTTTGGTTTTAGAAGCAGATATTTCTCTGTACAGCCTATGGTCCCATTCACTCGGGAATATCCCAACGCAGCTCCTGGAAGAAACGTGTTTCTGACTCGCTGAATCTCAACATAGATTCAACTCTCTTAGGTGAACGAACGCACAGCAGAGCAGTTTCAAGGAAACTTTTCTCCTGAGTTTTAGACGAAGTTTCCTGCTGTTTAGTACGGATGCGGGCTTTGGGCTGGAAATACCGGTTTGGGATTCTGCACAGAAAGGGTTTGCAAAACGCTGAATCCACACGTGAGTTTACCTCTGTCAGTTGAATGCACACATTGACAAACATTCAGTTAGATACCTCCGTTTTGGTTTTAGAAGCAGATATTTCTCTGTACAGCCTATGGTCCCATTCACTCGGGAATATCCCAACGCAGCTCCTAGAAGAAACGTGTTTCTGACTCGCTGAATCTCAACATAGATTCAACTCTCTTAGGTGAACGAACGCACAGCAGAGCAGTTTCAAGGAAACTTTTCTCCTGAGTTTTAGACGAAGTTTCCTGCTGTTTAGTACGTATGCCGGCATTGGGCTGGAAATACCGGTTTTGGGATTCTGCACAGAAAGGGTTTGGAAACCGCTGAATCCACACGTGAGTTTAACTCTGTCAGTTGAATGCACACATTGACAACCATCCAGTTAGATAGCTCCGTTTTGGTTTTAGAAGCAGATATTTCTCTGTACAGCCTATGGTCCCATTCACTCGGGAATATCCCAACGCAGCTCCTAGAAGAAACGTGTTTCTGACTCGCTGAATCTCAACATAGATTCAACTCTCTTAGGTGAACGAACGCCCAGCAGGGCAGTTTCAAGGAAACGTTTCTCCTGAGTTTTAGACGAAGTTTCCTGCAGTTTAGTACGTATGCCGGCATTGGGCTGGAAATACCGGTTTTGGGATTCTGCACAGAAAGTGTTTGCAAACCGCTGAATCCACACGTGAGTTTATCTTTGTCAGTTGAATGCGCACATTGACAACCATCCAGTTAGATAGCTCCGTTTCGGTTTTAGAAGCAGATATTTCTCTGTACAGCCTATGGTCCCATTCACTCGGGAGTATCCCAACGCAGCTCCTAGAAGAAACGTGTTTCTGACTCGCTGAATCTCAACATAGATTCAACTCTCTTAGGTGAACGATCGCCCAGCAGAGCAGTTTCAAGGAAACGTTTCTCCTGAGTTTTAGACGAAGTTTCCTGCTGTTTAGTACGTATGCCGGCATTGGACTGGAAATACCGGTTTTGGGATTCTGCACAGAAAGGGTTTGCAAACCGCTGAATCCACACGTGAGTTTAACTTTGTCAGTTGAATGCACAAATTGACAACCATCCAGTTAGATAGCTCCGTTTTGGTTTTAGAAGCAGATATTTCTCTGTACAGCCTATGGTCCCATTCACTCGGGAATATCCCAAAGCAGCTCCTAGAAGAAACGTGTTTCTGACTCGCTGAATCTCAACATAGATTCAACTCTCTTAGGTGAACGAACGCACAGCAGAGCAGTTTCAAGGAAACTTTTCTCCTCAGTTTTAGACGAAGTTTCCTGCTGTTTAGTACAGATGCCGGCATTGGGCTGGAAATAACGGTTTTGGGATTCTGCACAGAAAGGGTTTGCAAACCGCTGAATCCACACGTGAGTTTAACTTTGTCAGTTGAATGCACACATTGACAACCATCCAGTTAGATAGCTCCGTTTTGATTTTAGAAGCAGATATTTCTCTCTACAGATTATGGTCCCATTCACTCGGGAATATCCCAACGCAGCTCCTAGAAGAAACGTGTTTCTGACTCGCTGAATCTCAACATAGATTCAACTCTCTTAGGTGAACGAACGCACAGCAGAGCAGTTTCAAGGAAACGTTTCTCCTGAGTTTAAGACGAAGTTTCCTTCTGTTTAGTACGTATGCCGGCATTGGGCTGGAAATAACGGTTTTGGGATTCTGCACAGAAAGGGTTTGCAAACCACTGAATCCACACGTGAGTTTAACTCTGTCAGTTGAATGCACACATTGACATCCATTCAGTTAGATAGCTCCGTTTTGGTTTTAGAAGCAGATATTTCTCTGTACAGCCTATGGTCCCATTCACTCGGGAATATCCCAACGCAGCTCCTAGAAGAAACGTGTTTCTGACTCGCTGAATCTCAACATAGATTCAACTCTCTTAGGTGAACGAAGGCCCAGCAGGGCAGTTTCATGGAAACTCTTCTCCTGAGTTTTAGACGAAGTTTCCTGCTGTTTAGTACGTATGCCGGCATAGGGCTGGAAATACCGGTTTTGGGATTCTGCACAGAAAGGGTTTGCAAACCGCTGAATCCACACGTGAGTTTAACTTTGACAGTTGAATGCACACATTGACAACCATCCAGTTAGATAGCTCCGTTTTGGTTTTAGAAGCATATATTTCTCTGTACAGACTATGGTCCTTTCACTCGGGAATATCCCAACGCAGCTCCTAGAAGAAACGAGTTTCTGACTCGCTGAATCTCAACATAGATTCAAGTCTCTTAGGTGAACGAACGCACAGCAGAGCAGTTTCAAGGAAACGTTTCTCCTGAGTTTTAGACGAAGATTCCTGCTGTTTAGTACGTATGCCGGCATTGGGCTGAAAATACCGGTTTTGGGATTCTGCACAGAAAGGGTTTGCAAACCGCTGAATCCACACGTGAGTTTAACTCTGTCAGTTGAATGCACACATTGACAACCATCCAGTTAGATAGCTCCGTTTTGGTTTTAGAAGCAGATATTTCTCTGTACAGCCTATGGTCCCATTCACTCGGGAATATCCCAACGCAGCTCCTGGAAGAAACGTGTTTCTGACTCGCTGAATCTCAACATAGATTCAACTCTCTTAGGTGAACGAACGCACAGCAGAGCAGTTTCAAGGAAACGTTTCTCCTGAATTTTAGACGAAGTTTCCTGCTGTTTAGTACGGATGCGGGCTTTGGGCTGGAAATACCGGTTTGGGATTCTGCACAGAAAGGGTTTGCAAAACGCTGAATCCACACGTGAGTTTACCTCTGTCAGTTGAATGCACACATTGACAAACATTCAGTTAGATACCTCCGTTTTGGTTTTAGAAGCAGATATTTCTCTGTACAGCCTATGGTCCCATTCACTCGGGAATATCCCAACGCAGCTCCTAGAAGAAACGTGTTTCTGACTCGCTGAATCTCAAGATAGATTCAACTCTCTTAGGTGAACGAACGCCCAGCAGGGCAGTTTCAAGGAAACGTTTCTCCTGAATTTTAGACGAAGTTTCCTGCTGTTTAGTACGTATGCCGGCATTGGGCTGGAAATACCGGTTTTGGGATTCTGCACAGAAAGGGTTTGCAAACCGCTGAATCCACACGTGAGTTTAACTTTGTCAGTTGAATGCACAAATTGACAACCATCCAGTTAGATAGCTCCGTTTTGGTTTTAGAAGCAGATATTTCTCTGTACAGCCTATGGTCCCATTCACTCGGGAGTATCCCAACGCAGCTCCTAGAAGAAACGTGTTTCTGACTCGCTGAATCTCAACATAGATTCAACTCTCTTAGGTGAACGAACGCACAGCAGAGAAGTTTCAAGGAAACTTTTCTCCTGAGTTTTAGACTAAGTTTCCTGCTGTTTAGTACGGATGCCGGCATTGGGCGGGAAATACCGGTTTTGGGATTCTGCACAGAAAGGGTTTGCAAACCGCTGAATCCACAAGTGAGTTTAACTTTGTCAGTTGAATGCACACATTGACAACCATTCATTTAGATAGCTCCGTTTTGGTATTAGAAGCAGATATTTCTCTGTACAGCCTATCTTCCCATTCACTCGGAAATATCCCAACGCAGGTCCTAGAAGAAACGTGTTTCTGACTCGCTGAATCTCAACATAGATTCAACTCTCTTAGGTGAACGAACGCACAGCAGAGCAGTTTCAAGGAAACGTTTCTCCTGAGTTTTAGACGAAGTTTCCTGCTGTTTAGTACGGATGCCGGCATTGGGCTGGAAATACTGGTTTTGGGATTCTGCACAGAAAGGGTTTGCAAACCGCTGAATCCACACGTGAGTTTAACTCTGTCAGTTGAATGCACACATTGACAACCATCCAGTTAGATAGCTCCGTATTGGTTTTAGAAGCAGATATTTCTCTGTACAGTCTATGGTCCCATTCACTCGGGAATATCCCAACGCAGCTCCTAGAAGAAACGTGTTTCTGACTCGCTGAATCTCAACATAGATTCAACTCTCTTAGGTGAACGAACGCACAGCAGAGCAGTTTCAAGGAAACTTTTCTCCTGAGTTTTAGACGAAGTTTCCTGCTGTTTAGTACGTATGCCGGCATTGGGCTGGAAATACCGGTTTTGGGATTCTGCACAGAAAGGGTTTGGAAACCGCTGAATCCACACGTGAGTTTAACTCTGTCAGTTGAATGCACACATTGACAACCATCCAGTTAGATAGCTCCGTTTTGGTTTTAGAAGCAGATATTTCTCTGTACAGCCTATGGTCCCATTCACTCGGGAATATCCCAACGCAGCTCCTAGAAGAAACGTGTTTCTGACTCGCTGAATCTCAACATAGATTCAACTCTCTTAGGTGAACGAACGCCCAGAAGGGCAGTTTCAAGGAAACGTTTCTCCTGAGTTTTAGACGAAGTTTCCTGCAGTTTAGTACGTATGCCGGCATTGGGCTGGAAATACCGGTTTTGGGATTCTGCACAGAAAGGGTTTGCAAACCGCTGAATCCACACGTGAGTTTATCTTTGTCAGTTGAATGCGCACATTGACAACCATCCAGTTAGATAGCTCCGTTTCGGTTTTAGAAGCAGATATTTCTCTGTACAGCCTATGGTCCCATTCACTCGGGAGTATCCCAACGCAGCTCCTAGAAGAAACGTGTTTCTGACTCGCTGAATCTCAACATAGATTCAACTCTCTTAGGTGAACGATCGCCCAGCAGAGCAGTTTCAAGGAAACGTTTCTCCTGAGTTTTAGACGAAGTTTCCTGCTGTTTAGTACGTATGCCGGCATTGGGCTGGAAATACCGGTTTTGGGATTCTGCACAGAAAGGGTTTGCAAACCGCTGAATCCACACGTGAGTTTAACTCTGTCAGTTGAATGCACACATTGACAACCATCCAGTTAGATAGCTCCGTTTTGGTTTTAGAAGCAGATATTTCTCTGTACAGCCTATGGTCCCATTCACTCGGGAATATCCCAACGCAGCTCCTAGAAGAAACGTGTTTCTGACTCGCTGAGTCTCAACATAGATTCAACTCTCTTAGGTGAACGAACGCACAGCAGAGCAGTTTCAAGGAAACGTTTCTCCTGATTTTTAGACGAAGTTTCCTGCTGTTTAGTACGTATGCCGGCATTGGGCTGGAAATACCGGTTTTGGGATTCTGCACAGAAAGGGTTTGCAAACCGCTGAATCCACACGTGAGTTTAACTCTGTCACTTGAATGCACACATTGACAACCATCCAGTTAGATAGCTCCGTTTTGGTTTTAGAAGCAGATATTTCTCTGTACAGCCTATGGTCCCATTCACTCGGGAATATCCCAACGCAGCTCCTAGAAGAAACGTGTTTCTGACTCGCTGAATCTCAACATAGATTCAACTCTCTTAGGTGAACGAACGCACAGCAGAGCAGTTTCATGGAAACTTTTCTACTGAGTTTTAGACGAAGTTTCCTGCTGTTTAGTACGTATGCCGGCATTGGGCTGGAAATACCGGTTTTGGGATTCTGCACAGAAAGGGTTAGCAAACCGCTGAATCCACACGTGAGTTTAACTCTGTCAGTTGAATGCACACATTGACAACCATCCAGTTAGAGAGCTCCGTTTTGGTTTTAGAAGCAGATATTTCTCTGTACAGCCTATGGTCCCATTCACTCGGGAATATCCCAACGCAGCTCCTAGAAGAAACGAGTTTCTGACTCGCTGAATCTCAACATAGATTCAACTCTCTTAGGTGAACGAACGCACAGCAGAGCAGTTTCAAGGAAACGTTTCTCCTGAGTTTTAGACGAAGTTTCCTTCTCTTTAGTACGTATGCCGGCATTGGGCTGGAAATAACGGTTTTGGAATTCTGCACAGAAAGGGTTTGCAAACCACTGAATCCACACGTGAGTTTAACTCTGTCAGTTGAATGCACACATTGACAACCATTCAGTTAGATAGCTCCGTTTTGGTTTTAGAAGCAGATATTTCTCTGTACAGTCTATGGTCCCATTCACTCGGGAATATCCTAACGCAGCTCCTGGAAGAAACGTGTTTCTGACTCGCTGAATCTCAACATAGATTCAACTCTCTTAGGTGAACGAACGCACAGCAGAGCAGTTTCAAGGAAACGTTTCTCCTGAGTTTTAGACGAAGTTTCCTGCTGTTTAGTACGTATGCCGGCATTGGGCTGGAAATACCGGTTTTGGGATTCTGCACAGAAAGGGTTAGCAAACCGCTGAATCCACACGTGAGTTTAACTCTGTCAGTTGAATGCACACATTGACAACCATCCAGTTAGATAGCTCCGTTTTGGTTTTAGAAGCAGATATTTCTCTGTACAGCCTATGGTCCCATTCACTCGGGAATATCCCAACGCAGCTCCTAGAAGAAACGTGTTTCTGACTCGCTGAATCTCAACATAGATTCAACTCTCTTAGGTGAACGAAGGCCCAGCAGGGCAGTTTCATGGAAACTCTTCTCCTGAGTTTTAGACGAAGTTTCCTGCTGTTTAGTACGTATGCCGGCATAGGGCTGGAAATACCGGTTTTGGGATTCTGCACAGAAAGGGTTTGCAAACCGCTGAATCCACACGTGAGTTTAACTTTGACAGTTGAATGCACACATTGACAACCATCCAGTTAGATAGCTCCGTTTTGGTTTTAGAAGCAGATATTTCTCTGTACAGACTATGGTCCTTTCACTCGGGAATATCCCAACGCAGCTCCTAGAAGAAACGAGTTTCTGACTCGCTGAATCTCAACATAGATTCAAGTCTCTTAGGTGAACGAACGCACAGCAGAGCAGTTTCAAGGAAACGTTTCTCCTGAGTTTTAGACGAAGTTTCCTTCTGTTTAGTACGTATGCCGGCATTGGGCTGGAAATAACGGTTTTGGGATTCTGCACCGAAAGGGTTTGCAAACCACTGAATCCACACGTGAGTTTAACTCTGTCAGTTGAATGCACACATTGACAACCATTCAGTTAGGTAGCTCCGTTTTGGTTTTAGAAGCAGATATTTCTCTGTACAGCATATGGTCCCATTCACTCGGGAATATCCCAACGCAGCTCCTGGAAGAAACGTGTTTCTGACTCGCTGAATCTCAACATAGATCCAACTCTCTTAGGTGAACGAACGCACAGCAGAGCAGTTTCAAGGAAACGTTTCTCCTGAGTTTTAGACGAAGTTTCCTGCTGTTTAGTACGTATGCCGGCATTGGGCTGGAAATACCGGTTTTGGGATTCTGCACAGAAAGGGTTAGCAAACCACTGAATCCACACGTGAGTTTAACTCTGTCAGTTGAATGCACACATTGACAACCATTCAGTTAGATAGCTCCGTTTTGGTTTTAGAAGCAGATATTTCTCTGTACAGACTATGGTCCCATTCACTCGGGAATATCCCAACGCAGCTCCTAGAAGAAACGTGTTTCTGACTCGCTGAATCTCAACATAGATTTATCTCTCTTAGGTGAACGAGCGCCCAGCAGGGCACTTTCAAGGAAACGTTTCTCCTGAGTTTTAGACGAAGTTTCCTGCTGTTTAGTACGTATGCCGGCATTGGGCTGGAAATACCGGTTTTGGGATTCTGCACAGAAAGGGTTAGCAAACCGCTGAATCCACACGTGAGTTTAACTCTGTCAGTTGAATGCACACATTGACAACCATCCAGTTAGAGAGCTCCGTTTTGGTTTTAGAAGCAGATATTTCTCTGTACAGCCTATGGTCCCATTCACTCGGGAATATCCCAACGCAGCTCCTAGAAGAAACGAGTTTCTGACTCGCTGAATCTCAACATAGATTCAACTCTCTTAGGTGAACGAACGCACAGCAGAGCAGTTTCAAGGAAACGTTTCTCCTGAGTTTTAGACGAAGTTTCCTTCTCTTTAGTACGTATGCCGGCATTGGGCTGGAAATAACGGTTTTGGAATTCTGCACAGAAAGGGTTTGCAAACCACTGAATCCACACGTGAGTTTAACTCTGTCAGTTGAATGCACACATTGACAACCATTCAGTTAGATAGCTCCGTTTTGGTTTTAGAAGCAGATATTTCTCTGTACAGTCTATGGTCCCATTCACTCGGGAATATCCTAACGCAGCTCCTGGAAGAAACGTGTTTCTGACTCGCTGAATCTCAACATAGATTCAACTCTCTTAGGTGAACGAACGCACAGCAGAGCAGTTTCAAGGAAACGTTTCTCCTGAGTTTTAGACGAAGTTTCCTGCTGTTTAGTACGTATGCCGGCATTGGGCTGGAAATACCGGTTTTGGGATTCTGCACAGAAAGGGTTAGCAAACCGCTGAATCCACACGTGAGTTTAACTCTGTCAGTTGAATGCACACATTGACAACCATTCAGTTAGATAGCTCCGTTTTGGTTTTAGAAGCAGATATTTCTCTGTACAGCCTATGGTCCCATTCACTCGGGAATATCCCATCGCAGCTCCTAGAAGAAACGTGTTTCTGACTCGCTGAATCTCAACATAGATTCAACTCTCTTAGGTGAACGAACGCCCAGCAGGGCACTTTCAAGGAAACGTTTCTCCTGAGTTTTAGACGAAGTTTCCTGCTGTTTAGTACGTATGCCGGCATTGGGCTGGAAATACCGGTTTTGGGATTCTGCACAGAAAGGGTTTGCAAACCGCAGAATCCAAACGTGAGTTTACCTTTGTCAGTTGAATGCACACATTGACAACCATCCAGTTAGATAGCTCCGTTTTGGATTTAGAAGCAGATATTTCTCTGTACAGCCTATGGTCCCATTCACTCGGGAGTATCCCAACGCAGCTCCTAGAAGAAACGTGTTTCTGACTCGCTGAATCTCAACATAGATTCAACTCTCTTAGGTGAACGAACGCACAGCAGAGCAGTTTCAAGGAAACGTTTCTCCTGAGTTTTAGACGAAGTTTCCTGCTGTTTAGTACGTATGCCGGCATTGGGCTGGAAATATCGGTTTTGGGATTCTGCACAGAAAGGGTTTGCAAACCACTGAATCCACACGTGAGTTTAACTCTATCAGTTGAATGCACATATTGACAACCATTCAGTTCGATAGCTCCCTTTTGGTTTTAGAAACAGATATTTCTCTGTACAGCCTATGGTCCCATTCACTCGGGAATATCCCAACACAGCTCCTGGAAGAAACGTGTTTCTGACTCGCTGAATCTCAACATAGATTCAACTCTCTTAGGTGAACGAACGCACAGCAGAGCAGTTTCAAGGAAACATTTCTCCTGAGTTTTAGACGAAGTTTCCTGCTGTTTAGTACGTATGCCGGCATTGGGCTGGAAATACCGGCTTTGGGATTCTGCACAGAAAGGGTTTGCAAACCACTGAATCCACACGTGAGTTTAACTCTGTCAGTTGAATGCACACATTGACAACCATTCAGTTAGATAGCTCCGTTTTGGTTTTAGAAGTAGATATTTCTCTGTACAGCCTATGGTCCCATTCACTCGGGAATATCCCAACGCAGCTCCTGGAAGAAACGTGTTTCTGACACGCTGAATCTCAACATAGATTCTACTCTCTTAGGTGAACGAACGCCCAGCAGGGCAGTTTCAAGGAAACGTTTCTGCTGAGTTTTAGACGAAGTTTCCTGCTGTTTAGTACGTATGCCGGCATTGTGCTGGAAATACCGGTTTTGGGATTCTGCACAGAAAGGGTTTGCAAACCGCTGAATCCACACGTGAGTTTAACTTTGTCAGCTGAATGCACACATTGACAACCATCCAGTTAGATAGCTCCGTTTTGGTTTTAGAAGCAGATATTTCTCAGTACAGACTATGGTCCCATTCACTCGGGAATATCCCAACGCAGGTCCTAGAAGAAACGTGTTTCTGACTCGCTGAATCTCAACATAGATTCAACTCTCTTAGGTGAACGAACGCACAGCAGAGCAGTTTCAAGGAAACGTTTCTCCTGAGTTTTAGACGAAGTTTCCTGCTGTTTAGTACGTATGCCGGCATTGGGTTGGAAATACCGGTTTTGGGATTCTGCACAGAAAGGGTTTGCAAACCACTGAATCCACACGTGAGTTTAACTCTGTCAGTTGAATGCACACATTGACAACCATTTAGATAGATAGCCCCGTTTTGGTTTTAGAAGCAGATATTTCTCTGTACAGCCTATGGTCCCATTCACTCGGGAATATCCCAACGCAGCTCCTAGAAGAAACGTGTTTCTGACTCGCTGAATCTCAACATAGATTCAACTCTCTTAGGTGAACGAACGCACAGCAGAGCAGTTTCAAGGAAACGTTTCTCCTGAGTTTTAGACGAAGTTTCCTGCTGTTTAGTACGTATGCCGGCATTTGGCTGGAAATACCGGTTTTGGGATTCTGCACAGAAAGGGTTTGCAAACCACTGAATCCACACGTGAGTTTAACTCTGTCAGTTGAATGCACACATTGACAACCATTCAGTTAGATAGCTCCGTTTTGGTTTTAGAAGCAGATATTTCTCTGTACAGCCTATGGTCCCATTCACTCGGGAATATCCCAACGCAGCTCCTAGAAGAAACGAGTTTCTGACTCGCTGAATCTCAACATAGATTCAACTCTCTTAGGTGAACGAACGCACAGCAGAGCAGTTTCAAGGAAACGTTTCTCCTGAGTTTTAGACGAAGTTTCCTTCTGTTTAGTACGTATGCCGGCATTGGGCTGGAAATAACGGTTTTGGGATTCTGCACAGAAAGGGTTTGCAAACCACTGAATCCACACGTGAGTTTAACTCTGTCAGTTGAATGCACACATTGACAACCATTCAGTTAGATAGCTCCGTTTTGGTTTTAGAAGCAGATATTTCTCTGTACAGCCTATGGTCCCATTCACTCGGGAATATCCCAACGCAGCTCCTGGAAGAAACGTGTTTCTGACTCGCTGAATCTCAACATAGATTCAACTCTCTTAGGTGAACGAACGCACAGCAGAGCAGTTTCAAGGAAACGTTTCTCCTGAGTTTTAGACGAAGTTTCCTGCTGTTTAGTACATATGCCGGCATTGGGCTGGAAATACCGGTTTTGGGATTCTGCACAGAAAGGGTTAGCAAACCGCTGAATCCACACGTGAGTATAACTCTGTCAGTTGAATGCACACATTGACAACCATTCAGTTAGATAGCTCCGTTTTGGTTTTAGAAGCAGATATTTCTCTGTACAGCCTATGGTCCCATTCACTCGGGAATATCCCAACGCAGCTCCTAGAAGAAACGTGTTTCTGACTCGCTGAATCTCAACATAGATTCAACTCTCTTAGGTGAACGAACGCCCAGCAGGGCACTTTCAAGGAAACGTTTCTCCTGAGTTTTAGACGAAGTTTCCTGCTGTTTAGTACGTATGACGGCATTGGGCTGGAAATACCGGTTTTGGGATTCTGCACAGAAAGTGTTTGCAAACCGCTGAATCCAAACGTGAGTTTAACTTTGTCAGTTGAATGCACACATTGACAACCATCCAGTTAGATAGCTCCGTTTTGGTTTTAGAAGCAGATATTTCTCTGTACAGCCTATGGTCCCAATCACTCGGGAGTATCCCAACGCAGCTCCTAGAAGAAACGTGTTTCTGACTCGCTGAATCTCAACATAGATTCAACTCTCTTAGGTGAACGAACGCACAGCAGAGCAGTTTCAAGGAAACGTTTCTCCTGAGTTTTAGACGAATTTTCCTGCTGTTTAGTACGTATGCCGACATTGGGCTGGAAATACCGGCTTTGGGATTCTGCACAGAAAGGGTTTGCAAACCACTGAATCCACACGTGAGTTTAACTCTGTCAGTTGAATGCACACATTGACAACCATTCAGTTAGATAGCTCCGTTTTGGTTTTAGAAGCAGATATTTCTCTGTACAGCCTATGGTCCCATTCACTCGGGAATATCCCAACGCAGCTCCTGGAAGAAACGTGTTTCTGACACGCTGAATCTCAACATAGATTCTACTCTCTTAGGTGAACGAACGCCCAGCAGGGCAGTTTCAAGGAAACGTTTCTGCTGAGTTTTAGACAAAGTTTCCTGCTGTTTAGTACGTATGCCGGCATTGGGCTGGAAATACCGGTTTTGGGATTCTGCACAGAAAGGGTTTGCAAACCGCTGAATCCACACGTGAGTTTAACTTTGTCAGTTGAATGCACACATTGACAACCATCCAGTTAGATAGCTCCGTTTTGGTTTTAGAAGCAGATATTTCTCTGTACAGCCTATGGTCCCATTCACTCGGGAATATCCCAACGCAGGTCCTAAAAGAAACGTGTTTCTGACTCGCTGAATCTCAACATAGATTCAACTCTCTTAGGTGAACGAACGCACAGCAGAGCAGTTTCAAGGAAACGTTTCTCCTGAGTTTTAGACGAAGTTTCCTGCTGTTTAGTACGTATGCCGGCATTGGGTTGGAAATACCGGTTTTGGGATTATGCACAGAAAGGGTTTGCAAACCGCTGAATCCACACGTGAGTTTAACTCTGTCAGTTGAATGCACACATTGACAACCATTCAGTTAGATAGCTCCGTTTTGGTTTTAGAAGCAGATATTTCTCTGTACAGCCTATGGTCCCATTCACTCGGGAATATCCCAACGCAGCTCCTAGAAGAAACGTGTTTCTGACTCGCTGAATCTCAACATAGATTCAACTCTCTTAGGTGAACGAACGCACAGCAGAGCAGTTTCAAGGAAACGTTTCTCCTGAGTTTTAGACGAAGTTTCCTGCTGTTAACTACGTATGCCGGCATTTGGCTGGAAATACCGGTTTTGGGATTCTGCACAGGAAGGGTTTGCAAACCGCTGAATCCACACGTGAGTTTAACTCTGTCAGTTGAATGCACACATTGACAACCATCCAGTTAGATAGCTCCGTTTTGGTTTTAGAAGCAGATATTTCTCTGTACAGCCTATGGTCCCATTCACTCGGGAATATCCCAACGCAGCTCCTAGAAGAAACGTGTTTCTGACTCGCTGAATCTCAACATAGATTCAAATCTCTTAGGTGAACGAACGCACAGCAGAGCAGTTTCAAGGAAACTTTTCTCCTGAGTTTTAGACGAAGTTTCCTGCTGTTTAGTACGGATGCCGGCATTGGCCTGGAATTACCGGTTTTGGGATTCTGCACAGAAAGGGTTTGCAAACCGCTGAATCCACACGTGAGTTTAACTCTGTCAGTTGAATGCACACATTGACAAACATTCAGTTAGATAGCTCCGTTTTGGTTTTAGAAGCAGATATTTCTCTGTACAGCCTATGGTCCCATTCACTCGGGAATATCCCAACGGAGCTCCAAGAAGAAACGTGCTTCTGACTCGCTGAATCTCAACATAGATTCAACTCTCTTAGGTGAACGAACGCACAGCAGAGCAGTTTCAAGGAAACGTTTCTTCTGAGTTTTAGACGAAGTTTCCTGCTGTTTAGTACGGATGCCGGCATTGGGCTGGAAATACCGGTTTTGGGATTCTGCACAGAAAGGGTTTGCAAACCGCTGTATCCAAACGTGAGTTTTACTCTGTCAGTTGAATGCACACATTGACAACCATCGAGTTAGATAGCTCCGTTTTGGTTTTAGAAGCAGATATTTCTCTGTACAGACTATGGTCCCATTCACTCGGGAATATCCCAACGCAGCTCTTAGAAGAAACGTGTTTCTGACTCGCTGAATCTCAACATAGATTCAACTGTCTTAGGTGAACGAACGCACAGCAGAGCAGTTTCAAGGAAACGTTTCTCCTGAGTTTTAGACGAAGTTTCCTGCTGTTTAGAACGTATGCCGGCATTGGCCTGGAAATACCGGTTTTGGGATTCTGCACAGAAAGGGTTTGCAAACCGCTGTATCCAAACGTGAGTTTTACACTGTCAGTTGAATGCACACAATGACAACCATCCAGTTAGATAGCTCCGTTTTGGTTTTAGAAGCAGATATTTCTCTGTACAGACTATGGTCCCATTCACTCGGGAATATCCCAACGCAGCTCCTGGAAGAAACGTGTTTCTGACTCGCTGAATCTCAACATAGATTCAACTCTCTTAGGTGAACGAACGCACAGCAGAGCAGTTTCAAGGAAACGTTTCTCCTGAGTTTTAGACGAAGTTTCCTGCTGTTTAGTACGTATGCCGGCATTGGGCTGGAAATACCGGTTTGGGGATTCTGCACAGAAAGGGTTTGCAAACCACTGAATCCACACGTGAGTTTAACTCTGTCAGTTGAATGCACACACTGACAATCATTCAGTTAGATAGCTCCGTTTTGGTATTAGAAGCAGATATTTCTCTGTACAGCCTATGGTCCCATTCACTCGGGAATATCCCAACGCAGCTCCTAGAAGAAACGTGTTTCTGACTCGCTGAATCTCAACAGAGATTGAACTCTCTTAGGTGAACGAACGCACAGCAGAGCAGTTTCAAGGAAACTTTTCTCCTGAGTTTTAGACGAAGTTTCCTGCTGTTAACTACGTATGCCGGCATTGGGCTGGAAATACCGGTTTTGGGATTCTGCACAGAAAGGGTTTCCAAACCGCTGAATCCACACGTGAGTTTAACTCTGTCAGTTGAATGCACACATTGACAACCATCCAGTTAGATAGCTCCGTTTTGGTTTCAGAAGCAGATATTTCTCTGTACAGCCTATGGTCCCATTCACTCGGGATTATCCCAACGCAGCTCCTAGAAGAAACGTGTTTCTGACTCGCTGAATCTCAACATAGATTCAAATCTCTTAGGTGAACGAACGCACAGCAGAGCAGTTTCAAGGAAACTTTTCTCCTGAGTTTTAGACGAAGTTTCCTGCTGTTTAGTACGGATGCCGGCATTGGGCTGGAATTACCGGTTTTGGGATTCTGCACAGAAAGGGTTTGCAAACCGCTGAATAAACACGTGAGTTTAACTCTGTCAGTTGAATGCACACATTGACAACCATTCAGTTTGATAGCATCCTTTTGGTTTTAGAAGCAGATATTTCTCTGTACAGCCTATGGTCCCATTCACTCGGGAATATCCCAACGGAGCTCCAAGAAGAAACGTGCTTCTGACTCGCTGAATCTCAACATAGATTCAACTCTCTTAGGTGAACGAACGCACAGCAGAGCAGTTTCAAGGAAACGTTTCTTCTGAGTTTTAGACGAAGTTTCCTGCTGTTTAGTACGTATGCCGGCATTGGGCTGGAAATAACGGTTTTGGGATTCTGCACAGAAAGGGTTTGCAAACCACTGAATCCACACCTGAGTTTAATTCTGTCAGTTGAATGCACACATTGACATCCATTCAGTTAGTTAGCTCCGTTTTGGTTTTAGAAGCAGATATTTCTCTGTACAGCCTATGGTCCCATTCACTCGGGAATATCCCAACGCAGCTCCTGGAAGAAACGTGTTTCTGACACGCTGAATCTCAACATAGATTCTACTCTCTTAGGTGAACGAACGCCCAGCAGGGCAGTTTCAAGGAAACGTTTCTGCTGAGTTTTAGACAAAGTTTCCTGCTGTTTAGTACGTATGCCGGCATTGGGCTGGAAATACCGGTTTTGGGATTCTGCACAGAAAGGGTTTGCAAACCGCTGAATCCACACGTGAGTTTAACTTTGTCAGTTGAATGCACACATTGACAACCATCCAGTTAGATAGCTCCGTTTTGGTTTTAGAAGCAGATATTTCTCTGTACAGCCTATGGTCCCATTCACTCGGGAATATCCCAACGCAGGTCCTAAAAGAAACGTGTTTCTGACTCGCTGAATCTCAACATAGATTCAACTCTCTTAGGTGAACGAACGCACAGCAGAGCAGTTTCAAGGAAACGTTTCTCCTGAGTTTTAGACGAAGTTTCCTGCTGTTTAGTACGTATGCCGGCATTGGGTTGGAAATACCGGTTTTGGGATTATGCACAGAAAGGGTTTGCAAACCGCTGAATCCACACGTGAGTTTAACTCTGTCAGTTGAATGCACACATTGACAACCATTCAGTTAGATAGCTCCGTTTTGGTTTTAGAAGCAGATATTTCTCTGTACAGCCTATGGTCCCATTCACTCGGGAATATCCCAACGCAGCTCCTGGAAGAAACGTGTTTCTGACTCGCTGAATCTCAACATAGATCCAACTCTCTTAGGTGAACGAACGCACAGCAGAGCAGTTTCAAGGAAACGTTTCTCCTGAGTTTTAGACGAAGTTTCCTGCTGTTTAGTACGTATGCCGGCATTGGGCTGGAAATACCGGTTTTGGGATTCTGCACAGAAAGGGTTTGCAAACCGCTGAATCCACACGTGAGTTTAACTCTGTCAGTTGAATGCACACATTGACAACCATTCAGTTAGATAGCTCCGTTTTGGTTTTAGAAGCAGATATTTCTCTGTACAGACTATGGTCCCATTCACTCGGGAATATCCCAACGCAGCTCCTAGAAGAAACGTGTTTCTGACTCGCTGAATCTCAACATAGATTTAACTCTCATAGGTGAACGAGCGCCCAGCAGGGCACTTTCAAGGAAACGTTTCTCCTGAGTTTTAGACGAAGTTTCCTGCTGTTTAGTACGTATGCCGGCATTGGGCTGGAAATACCGGTTTTGGGATTCTGCACAGAAAGGGTTAGCAAACCGCTGAATCCACACGTGAGTTTAACTCTGTCAGTTGAATGCACACATTGACAACCATTCAGTTAGATAGATCCGTTTTGGTTTTAGAAGCAGATATTTCTCTGTACAGCCTATGGTCCCATTCACTCGGGAATATCCCAACGCAGCTCCTAGAAGAAACGAGTTTCTGACTCGCTGAATCTCAACATAGATTCAACTCTCTTAGGTGAACGAACGCACAGCAGAGCAGTTTCAAGGAAACGTTTCTCCTGAGTTTTAGACGAAGTTTCCTTCTCTTTAGTACGTATGCCGGCATTGGGCTGGAAATAACGGTTTTGGAATTCTGCACAGAAAGGGTTTGCAAACCACTGAATCCACACGTGAGTTTAACTCTGTCAGTTGAATGCACACATTGACAACCATTCAGTTAGATAGCTCCGTTTTGGTTTTAGAAGCAGATATTTCTCTGTACAGCCTATGGTCCCATTCACTCGGGAATATCCTAACGCAGCTCCTGGAAGAAACGTGTTTCTGACTCGCTGAATCTCAACATAGATTCAACTCTCTTAGGTGAACGAACGCACAGCAGAGCAGTTTCAAGGAAACGTTTCTCCTGAGTTTTAGACGAAGTTTCCTGCTGTTTAGTACGTATGCCGGCATTGGGCTGGAAATACCGGTTTTGGGATTCTGCACAGAAAGGGTTAGCAAACCGCTGAATCCACACGTGAGTTTAACTCTGTCAGTTGAATGCACACATTGACAACCATTCAGTTAGATAGCTCCGTTTTGGTTTTAGAAGCAGATATTTCTCTGTACAGCCTATGGTCCCATTCACTCGGGAATATCCCATCGCAGCTCCTAGAAGAAACGTGTTTCTGACTCGCTGAATCTCAACATAGATTCAACTCTCTTAGGTGAACGAACGCCCAGCAGGGCACTTTCAAGGAAACGTTTCTCCTGAGTTTTAGACGAAGTTTCCTGCTGTTTAGTACGTATGCCGGCATTGGGCTGGGAATACCGGTTTTGGGATTCTGCACAGAAAGGGTTTGCAAACCGCTGAATCCAAACGTGAGTTTAACTTTGTCAGTTGAATGCACACATTGACAACCATCCAGTTAGATAGCTCCGTTTTGGATTTAGAAGCAGATATTTCTCTGTACAGCCTATGGTCCCATTCACTCGGGAGTATCCCAACGCAGCTCCTAGAAGAAACGTGTTTCTGACTCGCTGAATCTCAACATAGATTCAACTCTCTTAGGTGAACGAACGCACAGCAGAGCAGTTTCAAGGAAACGTTTCTCCTGAGTTTTAGACGAAGTTTCCTGCTGTTTAGTACGTATGCCGGCATTGGGCTGGAAATACCGGTTTTGGGATTCTGCACAGAAAGGGTTTGCAAACCGCTGAATCCAAACGTGAGTTTAACTTTGTCAGTTGAATGCACACATTGACAACCATCCAGTTAGATAGCTCCGTTTTGGATTTAGAAGCAGATATTTCTCTGTACAGCCTATGGTCCCATTCACTCGGGAGTATCCCAACGCAGCTCCTAGAAGAAACGTGTTTCTGACTCGCTGAATCTCAACATAGATTCAACTCTCTTAGGTGAACGAACGCACAGCAGAGCAGTTTCAAGGAAACGTTTCTCCTGAGTTTTAGACGAAGTTTCCTGCTGTTTAGTACGTATGCCGGCATTGGGCTGGAAATATCGGTTTTGGGATTCTGCACAGAAAGGGTTTGCAAACCACTGAATCCACACGTGAGTTTAACTCTATCAGTTGAATGCACATATTGACAACCATTCAGTTCGATAGCTCCGTTTTGGTTTTAGAAACAGATATTTCTCTGTACAGCCTATGGTCCCATTCACTCGGGAATATCCCAACACAGCTCCTGGAAGAAACGTGTTTCTGACTCGCTGAATCTCAACATAGATTCAACTCTCTTAGGTGAACGAACGCACAGCAGAGCAGTTTCAAGGAAACATTTCTCCTGAGTTTTAGACGAAGTTTCCTGTTGTTTAGTACGTATGCCGGCATTGGGCTGGAAATACCGGCTTTGGGATTCTGCACAGAAAGGGTTTGCAAACCACTGAATCCACACGTGAGTTTAACTCTGTCAGTTGAATGCACACATTGACAACCATTCAGTTAGATAGCTCCGTTTTGGTTTTAGAAGCAGATATTTCTCTGTACAGCCTATGGTCCCATTCACTCGGGAATATCCTAACGCAGCTCCTGGAAGAAACGTGTTTCTGACTCGCTGAATCTCAACATAGATTCAACTCTCTTAGGTGAACGAACGCACAGCAGAGCAGTTTCAAGGAAACGTTTCTCCTGAGTTTTAGACGAAGTTTCCTGCTGTTTAGTACGTATGCCGGCATTGGGCTGGAAATACCGGTTTTGGGATTCTGCACAGAAAGGGTTAGCAAACCGCTGAATCCACACGTGAGTTTAACTCTGTCAGTTGAATGCACACATTGACAACCATTCAGTTAGATAGCTCCGTTTTGGTTTTAGAAGCAGATATTTCTCTGTACAGCCTATGGTCCCATTCACTCGGGAATATCCCATCGCAGCTCCTAGAAGAAACGTGTTTCTGACTCGCTGAATCTCAACATAGATTCAACTCTCTTAGGTGAACGAACGCCCAGCAGGGCACTTTCAAGGAAACGTTTCTCCTGAGTTTTAGACGAAGTTTCCTGCTGTTTAGTACGTATGCCGGCATTGGGCTGGGAATACCGGTTTTGGGATTCTGCACAGAAAGGGTTTGCAAACCGCTGAATCCAAACGTGAGTTTAACTTTGTCAGTTGAATGCACACATTGACAACCATCCAGTTAGATAGCTCCGTTTTGGATTTAGAAGCAGATATTTCTCTGTACAGCCTATGGTCCCATTCACTCGGGAGTATCCCAACGCAGCTCCTAGAAGAAACGTGTTTCTGACTCGCTGAATCTCAACATAGATTCAACTCTCTTAGGTGAACGAACGCACAGCAGAGCAGTTTCAAGGAAACGTTTCTCCTGAGTTTTAGACGAAGTTTCCTGCTGTTTAGTACGTATGCCGGCATTGGGCTGGAAATATCGGTTTTGGGATTCTGCACAGAAAGGGTTTGCAAACCACTGAATCCACACGTGAGTTTAACTCTATCAGTTGAATGCACATATTGACAACCATTCAGTTCGATAGCTCCGTTTTGGTTTTAGAAACAGATATTTCTCTGTACAGCCTATGGTCCCATTCACTCGGGAATATCCCAACACAGCTCCTGGAAGAAACGTGTTTCTGACTCGCTGAATCTCAACATAGATTCAACTCTCTTAGGTGAACGAACGCACAGCAGAGCAGTTTCAAGGAAACATTTCTCCTGAGTTTTAGACGAAGTTTCCTGTTGTTTAGTACGTATGCCGGCATTGGGCTGGAAATACCGGCTTTGGGATTCTGCACAGAAAGGGTTTGCAAACCACTGAATCCACACGTGAGTTTAACTCTGTCAGTTGAATGCACACATTGACAACCATTCAGTTAGATAGCTCCGTTTTGGTTTTAGAAGTAGATATTTCTCTGTACAGCCTATGGTCCCATTCACTCGGGAATATCCCAACGCAGCTCCTGGAAGAAACGTGTTTCTGACACGCTGAATCTCAACATAGATTCTACTCTCTTAGGTGAACGAACGCCCAGCAGGGCAGTTCCAAGGAAACGTTTCTGCTGAGTTTTAGACGAAGTTTCCTGCTGTTTAGTACGTATGCCGGCATTGTGCTGGAAATACCGGTTTTGGGATTCTGCACAGAAAGGGTTTGCAAACCGCTGAATCCACACGTGAGTTTAACTTTGTCATTTGAATGCACACATTGACAACCATGCAGTTAGATAGCTCCGTTTTGGTTTTAGAAGCAGATATTTCTCTGTACAGACTATGGTCCCATTCACTCGGGAATATCCCAACGCAGGTCCTAGAAGAAACGTGTTTCTGACTCGCTGAATCTCAACATAGATTCAACTCTCTTAGGTGAACGAACGCACAGCAGAGCAGTTTCAAGGAAACGTTTCTCCTGAGTTTTAGACGAAGTTTCCTGCTGTTTAGTACGTATGCCGGCATTGGGTTGGAAATACCGGTTTTGGGATTCTGCACAGAAAGGATTTGCAAACCACTGAATCCACACGTGAGTTTAACTCTGTCAGTTGAATGCACACATTGACAACCATTCAGTTAGATAGCTCCGTTTTGGTTTTAGAAGCAGATATTTCTCTGTACAGCCTATGGTCCCATTCACTCGGGAATATCCCAACGCAGCTCCTAGAAGAAACGTGTTTCTGACTCGCTGAATCTCAACATAGATTCAACTCTCTTAGTTGAACGAACGCACAGCAGAGCAGTTTCAAGGAAACGTTTCTCCTGAGTTTTAGACGAAGTTTCCTGCTGTTTAGTACGTATGCCGGCATTTGGCTGGAAATACCGGTTTTGGGATTCTGCACAGAAAGGGTTTGCAAACCACTGAATCCACACGTGAGTTTAACTCTGTCAGTTGAATGCACACATTGACAACCATCCAGTTAGATAGCTCCGTTTTGGTTTTAGAAGCAGATATTTCTCTGTACAGCCTATGGTCCCATTCACTCGGGAATATCCCAACGCAGCTCCTGGAAGAAACGTGTTTCTGACTCGCTGAATCTCAACATAGATTCAACTCTCTTAGGTGAACGAACGCACAGCAGAGCAGTTTCAAGGAAACGTTTCTCCTGAGTTTTAGACGAAGTTTCCTGCTGTTTAGTACGTATGGCGGCATTGGGCTGGAAATTCCGGTTTTGGGATTCTGCACAGAAAGGGTTTGCAAACCGCTGAATCCACACGTGAGTTTAACTTTGTCAGTTGAATGCACACATTGACAACCATCCAGTTAGATAGCTCCGTTTTGGTTTTAGAAGCAGATATTTCTCTGTACAGACTATGGTCCCATTCACTCGGGAATATCCCAACGCAGCTCCTAGAAGAAACGTGTTTCTGACTCGCTGAATCTCAACATAGATTCAACTCTCTTAGGTGAACGAACGCACAGCAGAGCAGTTTCAAGGAAACGTTTCTCCTGAGTTTTAGACGAAGTTTCCTGCTGTTTAGTACTTATGCCGGCATTGGGCTGGAAATACCGGTTTTGGGATTCTGCACAGAAAGGGTTTGCAAACCACTGAATCCACAAGTGAGTTTAACTCTGTCAGTTGAATGCACACATTGACAACCATTCAGTTAGGTAGCTCCGTTTTGGTTTTAGAAGCAGATATTTCTCTGTACAGCCTATGGTCCCATTCACTCGGGAATATCCCAACGCAGCTCCTGGAAGAAACGTGTTTCTGACTCGCTGAATCTCAACATAGATTCAACTCTCTTAGGTGAACGAACGCACAGCAGAGCAGTTTCAAGGAAACGTTTCTCCTGAGTTTTAGACGAAGTTTCCTGCTGTTTAGTACGTATTCCGGCATTGGGCTGGAAATACCGGTTTTGGGATTCTGCACGGAAAGGGTTTGCAAACCACTGAATCCACACGTGAGTTTAACTCTGTCAGTTGAATGCACACACTGACAACCATTCAGTTAGATAGCTCCGTTTTGGTTTTAGAAGCAGATATTTCTCTGTACAGTCTATGGTCCCATTCACTCGGGAATATCCTAACGCAGCTCCTAGAAGAAACGTGTTTCTGACTCGCTGAATCTCAACATAGATTCAACTCTCTTAGGTGAACGAACGCACAGCAGAGCAGTTTCAAGGAAACGTTTCTCCTGAGTTTTAGACGAAGTTTCCTGCAGTTTAGTACGTATGCCGGCATTGGGCTGGAAACACCGGTTTTGGGATTCTGCACAGAAAGGGTTTGCAAACCGTTGAATCCACACGTGAGTTTAACTCTGTCAGTTGAATGCACACATTGACAACCATCCAGTTAGATAGCTCCGTTTTGGTTTTAGAAGCAGATATTTCTCTGTACAGACTATGGTCCCATTCACTCGGGAATATCCCAACGCAGCTCCTAGAAGAAACGTGTTTCTGACTCGCTGAATCTCAACATAGATTCAACTCTCTTAGGTGAACGAACGCACAGCAGAGCAGTTTCAAGGAAACGTTTCTCCTGAGTTTTAGACGAAGTTTCCTTCTGTTTAGTACGTATGCCGGCATTGGGCTGGCAATACCGGTTTTGGGATTCTGCACAGAAAGGGTTTGCAAACCGCTGAATGCACACGTGAGTTTAACTCTGTCAGTTGAATGCAATCATTGACAACCATTCAGCTAGATACCTCCGTTTTGGTTTTAGAAGCAGATATTTCTCTGTACAGCCTATGGTCCCATTCACTCGAGAATATCCCAACGCAGCTCCTAGCATAAACGTGTTTCTGACTCGCTGAATCTCAACATAGATTCAACTCTCTTAGGTGAACGAACGCACAGCAGAGCAGTTTCAAGGAAACGTTTCTCCTGAGTTTTAGACGAAGTTTCCTGCTGTTTAGTACGTATGCCGGCATTGGGCTGGAAATACCGGTTTTGGGATTCTGCACAGAAAGGGTTTGCAAACCGCTGAATCCACACGTGAGTTTATCTCCGTCTGTTGAATGCACACATTGACAACCATTCAGTTAGATAGCTCCGTTTTGGTTTTAGAAGCAGATATTTCTCTGTACAGCCTATGGTCCCATTCACTCGGGAGTATCCCAACGCAGCTCCTAGAAGAAACGTGTTTCTGACTCGCTGAATCTCAACATAGATTCAACTCTCTTAGGTGAACGAACGCACAGCAGAGCAGTTTCAAGGAAACGTTTCTCCTGAGTTTTAGACGAAGTTTCCTGCTGTTTAGTACGTATGCCGGCAATGGGCTGGAAATACCGGTTTTGGGATTCTGCACAGAAAGGGTTTGCAAACCGCTGAATCCACACGTGAGTTTAACTCTGTCTGTTGAATGCACACATTGACAACCATTCAGTTAGATAGCTCCGTTTTGGTTTTAGAAGCAGATATTTCTCTGTACAGCCTATGGTCCCATTCACTCGGGAATATCCCAACACAGCTCCTGGAAGAAACGTGTTTCTGACTCGCTGAATCTCAACATAGATTCAACTCTCTTAGGTGAACGAACGCACAGCAGAGCAGTTTCAAGGAAACATTTCTCCTGAGTTTTAGACGAAGTTTCCTGTTGTTTAGTACGTATGCCGGCATTGGGCTGGAAATACCGGCTTTGGGATTCTGCACAGAAAGGGTTTGCAAACCACTGAATCCACACGTGAGTTTAACTCTGTCAGTTGAATGCACACATTGACAACCATTCAGTTAGATAGCTCCGTTTTGGTTTTAGAAGTAGATATTTCTCTGTACAGCCTATGGTCCCATTCACTCGGGAATATCCCAACGCAGCTCCTGGAAGAAACGTGTTTCTGACACGCTGAATCTCAACATAGATTCTACTCTCTTAGGTGAACGAACGCCCAGCAGGGCAGTTTCAAGGAAACGTTTCTGCTGAGTTTTAGACGAAGTTTCCTGCTGTTTAGTACGTATGCCGGCATTGTGCTGGAAATACCGGTTTTGGGATTCTGCACAGAAAGGGTTTGCAAACCGCTGAATCCACACGTGAGTTTAACTTTGTCATTTGAATGCACACATTGACAACCATGCAGTTAGATAGCTCCGTTTTGGTTTTAGAAGCAGATATTTCTCTGTACAGACTATGGTCCCATTCACTCGGGAATATCCCAACGCAGGTCCTAGAAGAAACGTGTTTCTGACTCGCTGAATCTCAACATAGATTCAACTCTCTTAGGTGAACGAACGCACAGCAGAGCAGTTTCAAGGAAACGTTTCTCCTGAGTTTTAGACGAAGTTTCCTGCTGTTTAGTACGTATGCCGTCATTGGGTTGGAAATACCGGTTTTGGGATTCTGCACAGAAAGGATTTGCAAACCACTGAATCCACACGTGAGTTTAACTCTGTCAGTTGAATGCACACATTGACAACCATTCAGTTAGATAGCTCCGTTTTGGTTTTAGAAGCAGATATTTCTCTGTACAGCCTATGGTCCCATTCACTCGGGAGTATCCCAACGCAGCTCCTAGAAGAAACGTGTTTCTGACTCGCTGAATCTCAACATAGATTCAACTCTCTTAGGTGAACGAACGCACAGCAGAGCAGTTTCAAGGAAACGTTTCTCCTGAGTTTTAGACGAAGTTTCCTGCTGTTTAGTACGTATGCCGGCATTGGGCTGGAAATACCGGTTTTGGGATTCTGCACAGAAAGGGTTTGCAAACCGCTGAATCCACACGTGAGTTTAACTCTGTCTGTTGAATGCACACCTTGACAACCATTCAGTTAGATAGCTCCGTTTTGGTTTTAGAAGCAGATATTTCTCTGTACAGCCTATGGTCCCATTCACTCGGGAGTATCCCAACGCAGCTCCTAGAAGAAACGTGTTTCTGACTCGCTGAATCTCAACATAGATTCAACTCTCTTAGGTGAACGAACGCACAGCAGAGCAGTTTCAAGGAAACGTTTCTCCTGAGTTTTAGACGAAGTTTCCTGCTGTTTAGTACGTATGCCGACATTGGGCTGGAAATACCGGTTTTGGGATTCTGCACAGAAAGGGTTTGCAAACCGCTGAATCCACACGTGAGTTTAACTCTGTCAGTTGAATGCAATCATTGACAACCATTCAGCTAGATACCTCCGTTTTGGTTTTAGAAGCAGATATTTCTCTGTACAGCCTATGGTCCCATTCACTCGAGAATATCCCAACGCAGCTCCTAGCATAAACGTGTTTCTGACTCGCTGAATCTCAACATAGATTCAACTCTCTTAGGTGAACGAACGCACAGCAGAGCAGTTTCAAGGAAACGTTTCTCCTGAGTTTTAGACGAAGTTTCCTGCTGTTTAGTACGTATGCCGGCATTGGGCTGGAAATATCGGTTTTGGGATTCTGCACAGAAAGGGTTTGCAAACCGCTGAATCCACACGTGAGTTTAACTCTGTCTGTTGAATGCACACCTTGACAACCATTCAGTTAGATAGCTCCGTTTTGGTTTTAGAAGCAGATATTTCTCTGTACAGCCTATGGTCCCATTCACTCGGGAGTATCCCAACGCAGCTCCTAGAAGAAACGTGTTTCTGACTCGCTGAATCTCAACATAGATTCAACTCTCTTAGGTGAACGAACGCACAGTAGAGAAGTTTCAAGGAAACGTTTCTCCTGAGTTTTAGACGAAGTTTCCTGCTGTTTAGTACGTATGCCGGCATTGGGCTGGAAATATCGGTTTTGGGATTCTGCACAGAAAGGGTTTGCAAACCACTGAATCCACACGTGAGTTTAACTCTATCAGTTGAATGCACATATTGACAACCATTCAGTTCGAAAGCTCCGTTTTGGTTTTAGAAACAGATATTTCTCTGTACAGCCTATGGTCCCATTCACTCGGGAATATCCCAACACAGCTCCTGGAAGAAACGTGTTTCTGACTCGCTGAATCTCAACATAGATTCAACTCTCTTAGGTGAACGAACGCACAGCAGAGCAGTTTCAAGGAAACATTTCTCCTGAGTTTTAGACGAAGTTTCCTGTTATTTAGTACGTATGCCGGCATTGGGCTGGAAATACCGGCTTTGGGATTCTGCACAGAAAGGGTTTGCAAACCACTGAATCCACACGTGAGTTTAACTCCGTCTGTTGAATGCACACATTGACAACCATTCAGTTAGATAGCTCCGTTTTGGTTTTAGAAGCAGATATTTCTCTGTACAGCCTATGGTCCCATTCACTCGGGAGTATCCCAACGCAGCTCCTAGAAGAAACGTGTTTCTGACTCGCTGAATCTCAACATAGATTCAACTCTCTTAGGTGAACGAACGCACAGCAGAGCAGTTTCAAGGAAACGTTTCTCCTGAGTTTTAGACGAAGTTTCCTGCTGTTTAGTAGGTATGCCGGCATTGGGCTGGAAATACCGGTTTTGGGATTCTGCACAGAAAGGGTTTGCAAACCGCTGAATCCACACGTGAGTTTAACTCTCTCTGTTGAATGCACACATTGACAACCATTCAGTTAGATAGCTCCGTTTTGGTTTTAGAAGCAGATATTTCTCTGTACAGCCTATGGTCCCATTCACTCGGGAGTATCCCAACGCAGCTCCTAGAAGAAACGTGTTTCTGACTCGCTGAATCTCAACATAGATTCAACTCTCTTAGGTGAACGAACGCACAGTAGAGAAGTTTCAAGGAAACGTTTCTCCTGAGTTTTAGACGAAGTTTCCTGCTGTTTAGTACGTATGCCGGCATTGGGCTGGAAATATCGGTTTTGGGATTCTGCACAGAAAGGGTTTGCAAACCACTGAATCCACACGTGAGTTTAACTCTATCAGTTGAATGCACATATTGACAACCATTCAGTTCGAAAGCTCCGTTTTGGTTTTAGAAACAGATATTTCTCTGTACAGCCTATGGTCCCATTCACTCGGGAATATCCCAACACAGCTCCTGGAAAAAACGTGTTTCTGACTCGCTGAATCTCAACATAGATTCAACTCTCTTAGGTGAACGAACGCACAGCAGAGCAGTTTCAAGGAAACATTTCTCCTGAGTTTTAGACGAAGTTTCCTGTTGTTTAGTACGTATGCCGGCATTGGGCTGGAAATACCGGCTTTGGGATTCTGCACAGAAAGGGTTTGCAAACCACTGAATCCACACGTGAGTTTAACTCCGTCTGTTGAATGCACACATTGACAACCATTCAGTTAGATAGCTCCGTTTTGGTTTTAGAAGCAGATATTTCTCTGTACAGCCTATGGTCCCATTCACTCGGGAGTATCCCAACGCAGCTCCTAGAAGAAACGTGTTTCTGACTCGCTGAATCTCAAGATAGATTCAACTCTCTTAGGTGAACGAACGCCCAGCAGGGCAGTTTCAAGGAAACGTTTCTCCTGAATTTTAGACGAAGTTTCCTGCTGTTTAGTACGTATGCCGGCATTGGGCTGGAAATACCGGTTTTGGGATTCTGCACAGAAAGGGTTTGCAAACCGCTGAATCCACACGTGAGTTTAACTTTGTCAGTTGAATGCACAAATTGACAACCATCCAGTTAGATAGCTCCGTTTTGGTTTTAGAAGCAGATATTTCTCTGTACAGCCTATGGTCCCATTCACTCGGGAGTATCCCAACGCAGCTCCTAGAAGAAACGTGTTTCTGACTCGCTGAATCTCAACATAGATTCAACTCTCTTAGGTGAACGAACGCACAGCAGAGAAGTTTCAAGGAAACTTTTCTCCTGAGTTTTAGACTAAGTTTCCTGCTGTTTAGTACGGATGCCGGCATTGGGCGGGAAATACCGGTTTTGGGATTCTGCACAGAAAGGGTTTGCAAACCGCTGAATCCACAAGTGAGTTTAACTTTGTCAGTTGAATGCACACATTGACAACCATCCAGTTAGATATCTCCGTTTTGGTTTTAGAAGCAGATATTTCTCTGTACAGCCTATGGTCCCATTCACTCGGGAATATCCCAACGCAGCTCCTGGAAGAAACGTGTTTCTGACTCGCTGAATCTCAACATAGATTCAACTCTCTTAGGTGAACGAACGCACAGCAGAGCAGTTTCAAGGAAACTTTTCTCCTGAGTTTTAGACGAAGTTTCCTGCTGTTTAGTACGGATGCGGGCTTTGGGCTGGAAATACCGGTTTGGGATTCTGCACAGAAAGGGTTTGCAAAACGCTGAATCCACACGTGAGTTTACCTCTGTCAGTTGAATGCACACATTGACAAACATTCAGTTAGATACCTCCGTTTTGGTTTTAGAAGCAGATATTTCTCTGTACAGCCTATGGTCCCATTCACTCGGGAATATCCCAACGCAGCTCCTAGAAGAAACGTGTTTCTGACTCGCTGAATCTCAAGATAGATTCAACTCTCTTAGGTGAACGAACGCCCAGCAGGGCAGTTTCAAGGAAACGTTTCTCCTGAATTTTAGACGAAGTTTCCTGCTGTTTAGTACGTATGCCGGCATTGGGCTGGAAATACCGGTTTTGGGATTCTGCACAGAAAGGGTTTGCAAACCGCTGAATCCACACGTGAGTTTAACTTTGTCAGTTGAATGCACAAATTGACAACCATCCAGTTAGATAGCTCCGTTTTGGTTTTAGAAGCAGATATTTCTCTGTACAGCCTATGGTCCCATTCACTCGGGAGTATCCCAACGCAGCTCCTAGAAGAAACGTGTTTCTGACTCGCTGAATCTCAACATAGATTCAACTCTCTTAGGTGAACGAACGCACAGCAGAGAAGTTTCAAGGAAACTTTTCTCCTGAGTTTTAGACTAAGTTTCCTGCTGTTTAGTACGGATGCCGGCATTGGGCGGGAAATACCGGTTTTGGGATTCTGCACAGAAAGGGTTTGCAAACCGCTGAATCCACAAGTGAGTTTAACTTTGTCAGTTGAATGCACACATTGACAACCATTCATTTAGATAGCTCCGTTTTGGTATTAGAAGCAGATATTTCTCTGTACAGCCTATCTTCCCATTCACTCGGAAATATCCCAACGCAGGTCCTAGAAGAAACGTGTTTCTGACTCGCTGAATCTCAACATAGATTCAACTCTCTTAGGTGAACGAACGCACAGCAGAGCAGTTTCAAGGAAACGTTTCTCCTGAGTTTTAGACGAAGTTTCCTGCTGTTTAGTACGTATGCCGGCATTGGGCTGGAAATACCGGTTTTGGGATTCTGCACAGAAAGGGTTTGCAAACCGCTGAATCCACACGTGAGTTTAACTCTCTCAGTTGAATGCACACATTGACAACCATCCAGTTAGATAGCTCCGTTTTGGTTTTAGAAGCAGATATTTCTCTGTACAGCCTATGGTCCCATTCACTCGGGAATATCCCAACGCAGCTCCTGGAAGAAACGTGTTTCTGACTCGCTGAATCTCAACATAGATACAACTCTCTTAGGTGAACGAACGCACAGCAGAGCAGTTTCATGGAAACATTTCTCCTGAGTTTTAGACGAAGTTTCCTGCTGTTTAGTACGGATGCGGGCATTGGGCTGGAAATACCGGTTTGGGATTCTGCACAGAAAGGGTTTGCAAAACGCTGAATCCACACGTGAGTTTAACTCTGTCAGTTGAATGCACACATTGACAAACATTCAGTTAGATACCTCCGTTTTGGTTTTAGAAGCAGATATTTCTCTGTACAGCCTATGGTCCCATTCACTCGGGAATATCCCAACGCAGCTCCTGGAAGAAACGTGTTTCTGACTCGCTGAATCTCAACATAGATTCAACTCTCTTAGGTGAACGAACGCACAGCAGAGCAGTTTCAAGGAAACGTTTCTCCTGAGTTTTAGACGAAGTTTCCTGCTCTTTAGTACGTATGCCGGCATTGGGCTGGAAATACCGGTTTTGGGATTCTGCACAGAAAGGGTTTGCAAACCGCTGAATCCACACGTGAGTTTAACTCTGTCAGTTGAATGCACACATTGACAACCATCCAGTTAGATAGCTCCGTTTTGGTTTTAGAAGCAGATATTTCTCTGTACAGCCTATGGTCCCATTCACTCGGGAATATCCCAACGCAGCTCCTGGAAGAAACGTGTTTCTGACTCGCTGAATCTCAACATAGATTCAACTCTCTTAGGTGAACGAACGCACAGCAGAGCAGTTTCAAGGAAACTTTTCTCCTGAGTTTTAGACGAAGTTTCCTGCTGTTTAGTACGGATGCGGGCTTTGGGCTGGAAATACCGGTTTGGGATTCTGCACAGAAAGGGTTTGCAAAACGCTGAATCCACACGTGAGTTTACCTCTGTCAGTTGAATGCACACATTGACAAACATTCAGTTAGATACCTCCGTTTTGGTTTTAGAAGCAGATATTTCTCTGTACAGCCTATGGTCCCATTCACTCGGGAATATCCCAACGCAGCTCCTAGAAGAAACGTGTTTCTGACTCGCTGAATCTCAACATAGATTCAACTCTCTTAGGTGAACGAACGCACAGCAGAGCAGTTTCAAGGAAACTTTTCTCCTGAGTTTTAGACGAAGTTTCCTGCTGTTTAGTACGTATGCCGGCATTGGGCTGGAAATACCGGTTTTGGGATTCTGCACAGAAAGGGTTTGGAAACCGCTGAATCCACACGTGAGTTTAACTCTGTCAGTTGAATGCACACATTGACAACCATCCAGTTAGATAGCTCCGTTTTGGTTTTAGAAGCAGATATTTCTCTGTACAGCCTATGGTCCCATTCACTCGGGAATATCCCAACGCAGCTCCTAGAAGAAACGTGTTTCTGACTCGCTGAATCTCAACATAGATTCAACTCTCTTAGGTGAACGAACGCCCAGCAGGGCAGTTTCAAGGAAACGTTTCTCCTGAGTTTTAGACGAAGTTTCCTGCAGTTTAGTACGTATGCCGGCATTGGGCTGGAAATACCGGTTTTGGGATTCTGCACAGAAAGTGTTTGCAAACCGCTGAATCCACACGTGAGTTTATCTTTGTCAGTTGAATGCGCACATTGACAACCATCCAGTTAGATAGCTCCGTTTCGGTTTTAGAAGCAGATATTTCTCTGTACAGCCTATGGTCCCATTCACTCGGGAGTATCCCAACGCAGCTCCTAGAAGAAACGTGTTTCTGACTCGCTGAATCTCAACATAGATTCAACTCTCTTAGGTGAACGATCGCCCAGCAGAGCAGTTTCAAGGAAACGTTTCTCCTGAGTTTTAGACGAAGTTTCCTGCTGTTTAGTACGTATGCCGGCATTGGACTGGAAATACCGGTTTTGGGATTCTGCACAGAAAGGGTTTGCAAACCGCTGAATCCACACGTGAGTTTAACTTTGTCAGTTGAATGCACAAATTGACAACCATCCAGTTAGATAGCTCCGTTTTGGTTTTAGAAGCAGATATTTCTCTGTACAGCCTATGGTCCCATTCACTCGGGAATATCCCAAAGCAGCTCCTAGAAGAAACGTGTTTCTGACTCGCTGAATCTCAACATAGATTCAACTCTCTTAGGTGAACGAACGCACAGCAGAGCAGTTTCAAGGAAACTTTTCTCCTCAGTTTTAGACGAAGTTTCCTGCTGTTTAGTACAGATGCCGGCATTGGGCTGGAAATAACGGTTTTGGGATTCTGCACAGAAAGGGTTTGCAAACCGCTGAATCCACACGTGAGTTTAACTTTGTCAGTTGAATGCACACATTGACAACCATCCAGTTAGATAGCTCCGTTTTGATTTTAGAAGCAGATATTTCTCTCTACAGATTATGGTCCCATTCACTCGGGAATATCCCAACGCAGCTCCTAGAAGAAACGTGTTTCTGACTCGCTGAATCTCAACATAGATTCAACTCTCTTAGGTGAACGAACGCACAGCAGAGCAGTTTCAAGGAAACGTTTCTCCTGAGTTTAAGACGAAGTTTCCTTCTGTTTAGTACGTATGCCGGCATTGGGCTGGAAATAACGGTTTTGGGATTCTGCACAGAAAGGGTTTGCAAACCACTGAATCCACACGTGAGTTTAACTCTGTCAGTTGAATGCACACATTGACATCCATTCAGTTAGATAGCTCCGTTTTGGTTTTAGAAGCAGATATTTCTCTGTACAGCCTATGGTCCCATTCACTCGGGAATATCCCAACGCAGCTCCTAGAAGAAACGTGTTTCTGACTCGCTGAATCTCAACATAGATTCAACTCTCTTAGGTGAACGAAGGCCCAGCAGGGCAGTTTCATGGAAACTCTTCTCCTGAGTTTTAGACGAAGTTTCCTGCTGTTTAGTACGTATGCCGGCATAGGGCTGGAAATACCGGTTTTGGGATTCTGCACAGAAAGGGTTTGCAAACCGCTGAATCCACACGTGAGTTTAACTTTGACAGTTGAATGCACACATTGACAACCATCCAGTTAGATAGCTCCGTTTTGGTTTTAGAAGCATATATTTCTCTGTACAGACTATGGTCCTTTCACTCGGGAATATCCCAACGCAGCTCCTAGAAGAAACGAGTTTCTGACTCGCTGAATCTCAACATAGATTCAAGTCTCTTAGGTGAACGAACGCACAGCAGAGCAGTTTCAAGGAAACGTTTCTCCTGAGTTTTAGACGAAGATTCCTGCTGTTTAGTACGTATGCCGGCATTGGGCTGGAAATACCGGTTTTGGGATTCTGCACAGAAAGGGTTTGCAAACCGCTGAATCCACACGTGAGTTTAACTCTGTCAGTTGAATGCACACATTGACAACCATCCAGTTAGATAGCTCCGTTTTGGTTTTAGAAGCAGATATTTCTCTGTACAGCCTATGGTCCCATTCACTCGGGAATATCCCAACGCAGCTCCTGGAAGAAACGTGTTTCTGACTCGCTGAATCTCAACATAGATTCAACTCTCTTAGGTGAACGAACGCACAGCAGAGCAGTTTCAAGGAAACGTTTCTCCTGAATTTTAGACGAAGTTTCCTGCTGTTTAGTACGGATGCGGGCTTTGGGCTGGAAATACCGGTTTGGGATTCTGCACAGAAAGGGTTTGCAAAACGCTGAATCCACACGTGAGTTTACCTCTGTCAGTTGAATGCACACATTGACAAACATTCAGTTAGATACCTCCGTTTTGGTTTTAGAAGCAGATATTTCTCTGTACAGCCTATGGTCCCATTCACTCGGGAATATCCCAACGCAGCTCCTAGAAGAAACGTGTTTCTGACTCGCTGAATCTCAAGATAGATTCAACTCTCTTAGGTGAACGAACGCCCAGCAGGGCAGTTTCAAGGAAACGTTTCTCCTGAATTTTAGACGAAGTTTCCTGCTGTTTAGTACGTATGCCGGCATTGGGCTGGAAATACCGGTTTTGGGATTCTGCACAGAAAGGGTTTGCAAACCGCTGAATCCACACGTGAGTTTAACTTTGTCAGTTGAATGCACAAATTGACAACCATCCAGTTAGATAGCTCCGTTTTGGTTTTAGAAGCAGATATTTCTCTGTACAGCCTATGGTCCCATTCACTCGGGAGTATCCCAACGCAGCTCCTAGAAGAAACGTGTTTCTGACTCGCTGAATCTCAACATAGATTCAACTCTCTTAGGTGAACGAACGCACAGCAGAGAAGTTTCAAGGAAACTTTTCTCCTGAGTTTTAGACTAAGTTTCCTGCTGTTTAGTACGGATGCCGGCATTGGGCGGGAAATACCGGTTTTGGGATTCTGCACAGAAAGGGTTTGCAAACCGCTGAATCCACAAGTGAGTTTAACTTTGTCAGTTGAATGCACACATTGACAACCATTCATTTAGATAGCTCCGTTTTGGTATTAGAAGCAGATATTTCTCTGTACAGCCTATCTTCCCATTCACTCGGAAATATCCCAACGCAGGTCCTAGAAGAAACGTGTTTCTGACTCGCTGAATCTCAACATAGATTCAACTCTCTTAGGTGAACGAACGCACAGCAGAGCAGTTTCAAGGAAACGTTTCTCCTGAGTTTTAGACGAAGTTTCCTGCTGTTTAGTACGGATGCCGGCATTGGGCTGGAAATACTGGTTTTGGGATTCTGCACAGAAAGGGTTTGCAAACCGCTGAATCCACACGTGAGTTTAACTCTGTCAGTTGAATGCACACATTGACAACCATCCAGTTAGATAGCTCCGTATTGGTTTTAGAAGCAGATATTTCTCTGTACAGTCTATGGTCCCATTCACTCGGGAATATCCCAACGCAGCTCCTAGAAGAAACGTGTTTCTGACTCGCTGAATCTCAACATAGATTCAACTCTCTTAGGTGAACGAACGCACAGCAGAGCAGTTTCAAGGAAACTTTTCTCCTGAGTTTTAGACGAAGTTTCCTGCTGTTTAGTACGTATGCCGGCATTGGGCTGGAAATACCGGTTTTGGGATTCTGCACAGAAAGGGTTTGGAAACCGCTGAATCCACACGTGAGTTTAACTCTGTCAGTTGAATGCACACATTGACAACCATCCAGTTAGATAGCTCCGTTTTGGTTTTAGAAGCAGATATTTCTCTGTACAGCCTATGGTCCCATTCACTCGGGAATATCCCAACGCAGCTCCTAGAAGAAACGTGTTTCTGACTCGCTGAATCTCAACATAGATTCAACTCTCTTAGGTGAACGAACGCCCAGAAGGGCAGTTTCAAGGAAACGTTTCTCCTGAGTTTTAGACGAAGTTTCCTGCAGTTTAGTACGTATGCCGGCATTGGGCTGGAAATACCGGTTTTGGGATTCTGCACAGAAAGGGTTTGCAAACCGCTGAATCCACACGTGAGTTTATCTTTGTCAGTTGAATGCGCACATTGACAACCATCCAGTTAGATAGCTCCGTTTCGGTTTTAGAAGCAGATATTTCTCTGTACAGCCTATGGTCCCATTCACTCGGGAGTATCCCAACGCAGCTCCTAGAAGAAACGTGTTTCTGACTCGCTGAATCTCAACATAGATTCAACTCTCTTAGGTGAACGATCGCCCAGCAGAGCAGTTTCAAGGAAACGTTTCTCCTGAGTTTTAGACGAAGTTTCCTGCTGTTTAGTACGTATGCCGGCATTGGGCTGGAAATACCGGTTTTGGGATTCTGCACAGAAAGGGTTTGCAAACCGCTGAATCCACACGTGAGTTTAACTCTGTCAGTTGAATGCACACATTGACAACCATCCAGTTAGATAGCTCCGTTTTGGTTTTAGAAGCAGATATTTCTCTGTACAGCCTATGGTCCCATTCACTCGGGAATATCCCAACGCAGCTCCTAGAAGAAACGTGTTTCTGACTCGCTGAGTCTCAACATAGATTCAACTCTCTTAGGTGAACGAACGCACAGCAGAGCAGTTTCAAGGAAACGTTTCTCCTGATTTTTAGACGAAGTTTCCTGCTGTTTAGTACGTATGCCGGCATTGGGCTGGAAATACCGGTTTTGGGATTCTGCACAGAAAGGGTTTGCAAACCGCTGAATCCACACGTGAGTTTAACTCTGTCACTTGAATGCACACATTGACAACCATCCAGTTAGATAGCTCCGTTTTGGTTTTAGAAGCAGATATTTCTCTGTACAGCCTATGGTCCCATTCACTCGGGAATATCCCAACGCAGCTCCTAGAAGAAACGTGTTTCTGACTCGCTGAATCTCAACATAGATTCAACTCTCTTAGGTGAACGAACGCACAGCAGAGCAGTTTCATGGAAACTTTTCTACTGAGTTTTAGACGAAGTTTCCTGCTGTTTAGTACGTATGCCGGCATTGGGCTGGAAATACCGGTTTTGGGATTCTGCACAGAAAGGGTTAGCAAACCGCTGAATCCACACGTGAGTTTAACTCTGTCAGTTGAATGCACACATTGACAACCATCCAGTTAGAGAGCTCCGTTTTGGTTTTAGAAGCAGATATTTCTCTGTACAGCCTATGGTCCCATTCACTCGGGAATATCCCAACGCAGCTCCTAGAAGAAACGAGTTTCTGACTCGCTGAATCTCAACATAGATTCAACTCTCTTAGGTGAACGAACGCACAGCAGAGCAGTTTCAAGGAAACGTTTCTCCTGAGTTTTAGACGAAGTTTCCTTCTCTTTAGTACGTATGCCGGCATTGGGCTGGAAATAACGGTTTTGGAATTCTGCACAGAAAGGGTTTGCAAACCACTGAATCCACACGTGAGTTTAACTCTGTCAGTTGAATGCACACATTGACAACCATTCAGTTAGATAGCTCCGTTTTGGTTTTAGAAGCAGATATTTCTCTGTACAGTCTATGGTCCCATTCACTCGGGAATATCCTAACGCAGCTCCTGGAAGAAACGTGTTTCTGACTCGCTGAATCTCAACATAGATTCAACTCTCTTAGGTGAACGAACGCACAGCAGAGCAGTTTCAAGGAAACGTTTCTCCTGAGTTTTAGACGAAGTTTCCTGCTGTTTAGTACGTATGCCGGCATTGGGCTGGAAATACCGGTTTTGGGATTCTGCACAGAAAGGGTTAGCAAACCGCTGAATCCACACGTGAGTTTAACTCTGTCAGTTGAATGCACACATTGACAACCATCCAGTTAGATAGCTCCGTTTTGGTTTTAGAAGCAGATATTTCTCTGTACAGCCTATGGTCCCATTCACTCGGGAATATCCCAACGCAGCTCCTAGAAGAAACGTGTTTCTGACTCGCTGAATCTCAACATAGATTCAACTCTCTTAGGTGAACGAAGGCCCAGCAGGGCAGTTTCATGGAAACTCTTCTCCTGAGTTTTAGACGAAGTTTCCTGCTGTTTAGTACGTATGCCGGCATAGGGCTGGAAATACCGGTTTTGGGATTCTGCACAGAAAGGGTTTGCAAACCGCTGAATCCACACGTGAGTTTAACTTTGACAGTTGAATGCACACATTGACAACCATCCAGTTAGATAGCTCCGTTTTGGTTTTAGAAGCAGATATTTCTCTGTACAGACTATGGTCCTTTCACTCGGGAATATCCCAACGCAGCTCCTAGAAGAAACGAGTTTCTGACTCGCTGAATCTCAACATAGATTCAAGTCTCTTAGGTGAACGAACGCACAGCAGAGCAGTTTCAAGGAAACGTTTCTCCTGAGTTTTAGACGAAGTTTCCTTCTGTTTAGTACGTATGCCGGCATTGGGCTGGAAATAACGGTTTTGGGATTCTGCACCGAAAGGGTTTGCAAACCACTGAATCCACACGTGAGTTTAACTCTGTCAGTTGAATGCACACATTGACAACCATTCAGTTAGGTAGCTCCGTTTTGGTTTTAGAAGCAGATATTTCTCTGTACAGCATATGGTCCCATTCACTCGGGAATATCCCAACGCAGCTCCTGGAAGAAACGTGTTTCTGACTCGCTGAATCTCAACATAGATCCAACTCTCTTAGGTGAACGAACGCACAGCAGAGCAGTTTCAAGGAAACGTTTCTCCTGAGTTTTAGACGAAGTTTCCTGCTGTTTAGTACGTATGCCGGCATTGGGCTGGAAATACCGGTTTTGGGATTCTGCACAGAAAGGGTTAGCAAACCACTGAATCCACACGTGAGTTTAACTCTGTCAGTTGAATGCACACATTGACAACCATTCAGTTAGATAGCTCCGTTTTGGTTTTAGAAGCAGATATTTCTCTGTACAGACTATGGTCCCATTCACTCGGGAATATCCCAACGCAGCTCCTAGAAGAAACGTGTTTCTGACTCGCTGAATCTCAACATAGATTTATCTCTCTTAGGTGAACGAGCGCCCAGCAGGGCACTTTCAAGGAAACGTTTCTCCTGAGTTTTAGACGAAGTTTCCTGCTGTTTAGTACGTATGCCGGCATTGGGCTGGAAATACCGGTTTTGGGATTCTGCACAGAAAGGGTTAGCAAACCGCTGAATCCACACGTGAGTTTAACTCTGTCAGTTGAATGCACACATTGACAACCATCCAGTTAGAGAGCTCCGTTTTGGTTTTAGAAGCAGATATTTCTCTGTACAGCCTATGGTCCCATTCACTCGGGAATATCCCAACGCAGCTCCTAGAAGAAACGAGTTTCTGACTCGCTGAATCTCAACATAGATTCAACTCTCTTAGGTGAACGAACGCACAGCAGAGCAGTTTCAAGGAAACGTTTCTCCTGAGTTTTAGACGAAGTTTCCTTCTCTTTAGTACGTATGCCGGCATTGGGCTGGAAATAACGGTTTTGGAATTCTGCACAGAAAGGGTTTGCAAACCACTGAATCCACACGTGAGTTTAACTCTGTCAGTTGAATGCACACATTGACAACCATTCAGTTAGATAGCTCCGTTTTGGTTTTAGAAGCAGATATTTCTCTGTACAGTCTATGGTCCCATTCACTCGGGAATATCCTAACGCAGCTCCTGGAAGAAACGTGTTTCTGACTCGCTGAATCTCAACATAGATTCAACTCTCTTAGGTGAACGAACGCACAGCAGAGCAGTTTCAAGGAAACGTTTCTCCTGAGTTTTAGACGAAGTTTCCTGCTGTTTAGTACGTATGCCGGCATTGGGCTGGAAATACCGGTTTTGGGATTCTGCACAGAAAGGGTTAGCAAACCGCTGAATCCACACGTGAGTTTAACTCTGTCAGTTGAATGCACACATTGACAACCATTCAGTTAGATAGCTCCGTTTTGGTTTTAGAAGCAGATATTTCTCTGTACAGCCTATGGTCCCATTCACTCGGGAATATCCCATCGCAGCTCCTAGAAGAAACGTGTTTCTGACTCGCTGAATCTCAACATAGATTCAACTCTCTTAGGTGAACGAACGCCCAGCAGGGCACTTTCAAGGAAACGTTTCTCCTGAGTTTTAGACGAAGTTTCCTGCTGTTTAGTACGTATGCCGGCATTGGGCTGGAAATACCGGTTTTGGGATTCTGCACAGAAAGGGTTTGCAAACCGCAGAATCCAAACGTGAGTTTACCTTTGTCAGTTGAATGCACACATTGACAACCATCCAGTTAGATAGCTCCGTTTTGGATTTAGAAGCAGATATTTCTCTGTACAGCCTATGGTCCCATTCACTCGGGAGTATCCCAACGCAGCTCCTAGAAGAAACGTGTTTCTGACTCGCTGAATCTCAACATAGATTCAACTCTCTTAGGTGAACGAACGCACAGCAGAGCAGTTTCAAGGAAACGTTTCTCCTGAGTTTTAGACGAAGTTTCCTGCTGTTTAGTACGTATGCCGGCATTGGGCTGGAAATATCGGTTTTGGGATTCTGCACAGAAAGGGTTTGCAAACCACTGAATCCACACGTGAGTTTAACTCTATCAGTTGAATGCACATATTGACAACCATTCAGTTCGATAGCTCCGTTTTGGTTTTAGAAACAGATATTTCTCTGTACAGCCTATGGTCCCATTCACTCGGGAATATCCCAACACAGCTCCTGGAAGAAACGTGTTTCTGACTCGCTGAATCTCAACATAGATTCAACTCTCTTAGGTGAACGAACGCACAGCAGAGCAGTTTCAAGGAAACATTTCTCCTGAGTTTTAGACGAAGTTTCCTGCTGTTTAGTACGTATGCCGGCATTGGGCTGGAAATACCGGCTTTGGGATTCTGCACAGAAAGGGTTTGCAAACCACTGAATCCACACGTGAGTTTAACTCTGTCAGTTGAATGCACACATTGACAACCATTCAGTTAGATAGCTCCGTTTTGGTTTTAGAAGTAGATATTTCTCTGTACAGCCTATGGTCCCATTCACTCGGGAATATCCCAACGCAGCTCCTGGAAGAAACGTGTTTCTGACACGCTGAATCTCAACATAGATTCTACTCTCTTAGGTGAACGAACGCCCAGCAGGGCAGTTTCAAGGAAACGTTTCTGCTGAGTTTTAGACGAAGTTTCCTGCTGTTTAGTACGTATGCCGGCATTGTGCTGGAAATACCGGTTTTGGGATTCTGCACAGAAAGGGTTTGCAAACCGCTGAATCCACACGTGAGTTTAACTTTGTCAGCTGAATGCACACATTGACAACCATCCAGTTAGATAGCTCCGTTTTGGTTTTAGAAGCAGATATTTCTCAGTACAGACTATGGTCCCATTCACTCGGGAATATCCCAACGCAGGTCCTAGAAGAAACGTGTTTCTGACTCGCTGAATCTCAACATAGATTCAACTCTCTTAGGTGAACGAACGCACAGCAGAGCAGTTTCAAGGAAACGTTTCTCCTGAGTTTTAGACGAAGTTTCCTGCTGTTTAGTACGTATGCCGGCATTGGGTTGGAAATACCGGTTTTGGGATTCTGCACAGAAAGGGTTTGCAAACCACTGAATCCACACGTGAGTTTAACTCTGTCAGTTGAATGCACACATTGACAACCATTTAGATAGATAGCCCCGTTTTGGTTTTAGAAGCAGATATTTCTCTGTACAGCCTATGGTCCCATTCACTCGGGAATATCCCAACGCAGCTCCTAGAAGAAACGTGTTTCTGACTCGCTGAATCTCAACATAGATTCAACTCTCTTAGTTGAACGAACGCACAGCAGAGCAGTTTCAAGGAAACGTTTCTCCTGAGTTTTAGACGAAGTTTCCTGCTGTTTAGTACGTATGCCGGCATTTGGCTGGAAATACCGGTTTTGGGATTCTGCACAGAAAGGGTTTGCAAACCACTGAATCCACACGTGAGTTTAACTCTGTCAGTTGAATGCACACATTGACAACCATTCAGTTAGATAGCTCCGTTTTGGTTTTAGAAGCAGATATTTCTCTGTACAGCCTATGGTCCCATTCACTCGGGAATATCCCAACGCAGCTCCTAGAAGAAACGAGTTTCTGACTCGCTGAATCTCAACATAGATTCAACTCTCTTAGGTGAACGAACGCACAGCAGAGCAGTTTCAAGGAAACGTTTCTCCTGAGTTTTAGACGAAGTTTCCTTCTGTTTAGTACGTATGCCGGCATTGGGCTGGAAATAACGGTTTTGGGATTCTGCACAGAAAGGGTTTGCAAACCACTGAATCCACACGTGAGTTTAACTCTGTCAGTTGAATGCACACATTGACAACCATTCAGTTAGATAGCTCCGTTTTGGTTTTAGAAGCAGATATTTCTCTGTACAGCCTATGGTCCCATTCACTCGGGAATATCCCAACGCAGCTCCTGGAAGAAACGTGTTTCTGACTCGCTGAATCTCAACATAGATTCAACTCTCTTAGGTGAACGAACGCACAGCAGAGCAGTTTCAAGGAAACGTTTCTCCTGAGTTTTAGACGAAGTTTCCTGCTGTTTAGTACATATGCCGGCATTGGGCTGGAAATACCGGTTTTGGGATTCTGCACAGAAAGGGTTAGCAAACCGCTGAATCCACACGTGAGTATAACTCTGTCAGTTGAATGCACACATTGACAACCATTCAGTTAGATAGCTCCGTTTTGGTTTTAGAAGCAGATATTTCTCTGTACAGCCTATGGTCCCATTCACTCGGGAATATCCCAACGCAGCTCCTAGAAGAAACGTGTTTCTGACTCGCTGAATCTCAACATAGATTCAACTCTCTTAGGTGAACGAACGCCCAGCAGGGCACTTTCAAGGAAACGTTTCTCCTGAGTTTTAGACGAAGTTTCCTGCTGTTTAGTACGTATGACGGCATTGGGCTGGAAATACCGGTTTTGGGATTCTGCACAGAAAGTGTTTGCAAACCGCTGAATCCAAACGTGAGTTTAACTTTGTCAGTTGAATGCACACATTGACAACCATCCAGTTAGATAGCTCCGTTTTGGTTTTAGAAGCAGATATTTCTCTGTACAGCCTATGGTCCCAATCACTCGGGAGTATCCCAACGCAGCTCCTAGAAGAAACGTGTTTCTGACTCGCTGAATCTCAACATAGATTCAACTCTCTTAGGTGAACGAACGCACAGCAGAGCAGTTTCAAGGAAACGTTTCTCCTGAGTTTTAGACGAATTTTCCTGCTGTTTAGTACGTATGCCGACATTGGGCTGGAAATACCGGCTTTGGGATTCTGCACAGAAAGGGTTTGCAAACCACTGAATCCACACGTGAGTTTAACTCTGTCAGTTGAATGCACACATTGACAACCATTCAGTTAGATAGCTCCGTTTTGGTTTTAGAAGCAGATATTTCTCTGTACAGCCTATGGTCCCATTCACTCGGGAATATCCCAACGCAGCTCCTGGAAGAAACGTGTTTCTGACACGCTGAATCTCAACATAGATTCTACTCTCTTAGGTGAACGAACGCCCAGCAGGGCAGTTTCAAGGAAACGTTTCTGCTGAGTTTTAGACAAAGTTTCCTGCTGTTTAGTACGTATGCCGGCATTGGGCTGGAAATACCGGTTTTGGGATTCTGCACAGAAAGGGTTTGCAAACCGCTGAATCCACACGTGAGTTTAACTTTGTCAGTTGAATGCACACATTGACAACCATCCAGTTAGATAGCTCCGTTTTGGTTTTAGAAGCAGATATTTCTCTGTACAGCCTATGGTCCCATTCACTCGGGAATATCCCAACGCAGGTCCTAAAAGAAACGTGTTTCTGACTCGCTGAATCTCAACATAGATTCAACTCTCTTAGGTGAACGAACGCACAGCAGAGCAGTTTCAAGGAAACGTTTCTCCTGAGTTTTAGACGAAGTTTCCTGCTGTTTAGTACGTATGCCGGCATTGGGTTGGAAATACCGGTTTTGGGATTATGCACAGAAAGGGTTTGCAAACCGCTGAATCCACACGTGAGTTTAACTCTGTCAGTTGAATGCACACATTGACAACCATTCAGTTAGATAGCTCCGTTTTGGTTTTAGAAGCAGATATTTCTCTGTACAGCCTATGGTCCCATTCACTCGGGAATATCCCAACGCAGCTCCTAGAAGAAACGTGTTTCTGACTCGCTGAATCTCAACATAGATTCAACTCTCTTAGGTGAACGAACGCACAGCAGAGCAGTTTCAAGGAAACGTTTCTCCTGAGTTTTAGACGAAGTTTCCTGCTGTTAACTACGTATGCCGGCATTTGGCTGGAAATACCGGTTTTGGGATTCTGCACAGGAAGGGTTTGCAAACCGCTGAATCCACACGTGAGTTTAACTCTGTCAGTTGAATGCACACATTGACAACCATCCAGTTAGATAGCTCCGTTTTGGTTTTAGAAGCAGATATTTCTCTGTACAGCCTATGGTCCCATTCACTCGGGAATATCCCAACGCAGCTCCTAGAAGAAACGTGTTTCTGACTCGCTGAATCTCAACATAGATTCAAATCTCTTAGGTGAACGAACGCACAGCAGAGCAGTTTCAAGGAAACTTTTCTCCTGAGTTTTAGACGAAGTTTCCTGCTGTTTAGTACGGATGCCGGCATTGGCCTGGAATTACCGGTTTTGGGATTCTGCACAGAAAGGGTTTGCAAACCGCTGAATCCACACGTGAGTTTAACTCTGTCAGTTGAATGCACACATTGACAAACATTCAGTTAGATAGCTCCGTTTTGGTTTTAGAAGCAGATATTTCTCTGTACAGCCTATGGTCCCATTCACTCGGGAATATCCCAACGGAGCTCCAAGAAGAAACGTGCTTCTGACTCGCTGAATCTCAACATAGATTCAACTCTCTTAGGTGAACGAACGCACAGCAGAGCAGTTTCAAGGAAACGTTTCTTCTGAGTTTTAGACGAAGTTTCCTGCTGTTTAGTACGGATGCCGGCATTGGGCTGGAAATACCGGTTTTGGGATTCTGCACAGAAAGGGTTTGCAAACCGCTGTATCCAAACGTGAGTTTTACTCTGTCAGTTGAATGCACACATTGACAACCATCGAGTTAGATAGCTCCGTTTTGGTTTTAGAAGCAGATATTTCTCTGTACAGACTATGGTCCCATTCACTCGGGAATATCCCAACGCAGCTCTTAGAAGAAACGTGTTTCTGACTCGCTGAATCTCAACATAGATTCAACTGTCTTAGGTGAACGAACGCACAGCAGAGCAGTTTCAAGGAAACGTTTCTCCTGAGTTTTAGACGAAGTTTCCTGCTGTTTAGAACGTATGCCGGCATTGGCCTGGAAATACCGGTTTTGGGATTCTGCACAGAAAGGGTTTGCAAACCGCTGTATCCAAACGTGAGTTTTACACTGTCAGTTGAATGCACACAATGACAACCATCCAGTTAGATAGCTCCGTTTTGGTTTTAGAAGCAGATATTTCTCTGTACAGACTATGGTCCCATTCACTCGGGAATATCCCAACGCAGCTCCTGGAAGAAACGTGTTTCTGACTCGCTGAATCTCAACATAGATTCAACTCTCTTAGGTGAACGAACGCACAGCAGAGCAGTTTCAAGGAAACGTTTCTCCTGAGTTTTAGACGAAGTTTCCTGCTGTTTAGTACGTATGCCGGCATTGGGCTGGAAATACCGGTTTGGGGATTCTGCACAGAAAGGGTTTGCAAACCACTGAATCCACACGTGAGTTTAACTCTGTCAGTTGAATGCACACACTGACAATCATTCAGTTAGATAGCTCCGTTTTGGTATTAGAAGCAGATATTTCTCTGTACAGCCTATGGTCCCATTCACTCGGGAATATCCCAACGCAGCTCCTAGAAGAAACGTGTTTCTGACTCGCTGAATCTCAACAGAGATTGAACTCTCTTAGGTGAACGAACGCACAGCAGAGCAGTTTCAAGGAAACTTTTCTCCTGAGTTTTAGACGAAGTTTCCTGCTGTTAACTACGTATGCCGGCATTGGGCTGGAAATACCGGTTTTGGGATTCTGCACAGAAAGGGTTTCCAAACCGCTGAATCCACACGTGAGTTTAACTCTGTCAGTTGAATGCACACATTGACAACCATCCAGTTAGATAGCTCCGTTTTGGTTTCAGAAGCAGATATTTCTCTGTACAGCCTATGGTCCCATTCACTCGGGATTATCCCAACGCAGCTCCTAGAAGAAACGTGTTTCTGACTCGCTGAATCTCAACATAGATTCAAATCTCTTAGGTGAACGAACGCACAGCAGAGCAGTTTCAAGGAAACTTTTCTCCTGAGTTTTAGACGAAGTTTCCTGCTGTTTAGTACGGATGCCGGCATTGGGCTGGAATTACCGGTTTTGGGATTCTGCACAGAAAGGGTTTGCAAACCGCTGAATAAACACGTGAGTTTAACTCTGTCAGTTGAATGCACACATTGACAACCATTCAGTTTGATAGCATCCTTTTGGTTTTAGAAGCAGATATTTCTCTGTACAGCCTATGGTCCCATTCACTCGGGAATATCCCAACGGAGCTCCAAGAAGAAACGTGCTTCTGACTCGCTGAATCTCAACATAGATTCAACTCTCTTAGGTGAACGAACGCACAGCAGAGCAGTTTCAAGGAAACGTTTCTTCTGAGTTTTAGACGAAGTTTCCTGCTGTTTAGTACGTATGCCGGCATTGGGCTGGAAATAACGGTTTTGGGATTCTGCACAGAAAGGGTTTGCAAACCACTGAATCCACACCTGAGTTTAATTCTGTCAGTTGAATGCACACATTGACATCCATTCAGTTAGTTAGCTCCGTTTTGGTTTTAGAAGCAGATATTTCTCTGTACAGCCTATGGTCCCATTCACTCGGGAATATCCCAACGCAGCTCCTGGAAGAAACGTGTTTCTGACACGCTGAATCTCAACATAGATTCTACTCTCTTAGGTGAACGAACGCCCAGCAGGGCAGTTTCAAGGAAACGTTTCTGCTGAGTTTTAGACAAAGTTTCCTGCTGTTTAGTACGTATGCCGGCATTGGGCTGGAAATACCGGTTTTGGGATTCTGCACAGAAAGGGTTTGCAAACCGCTGAATCCACACGTGAGTTTAACTTTGTCAGTTGAATGCACACATTGACAACCATCCAGTTAGATAGCTCCGTTTTGGTTTTAGAAGCAGATATTTCTCTGTACAGCCTATGGTCCCATTCACTCGGGAATATCCCAACGCAGGTCCTAAAAGAAACGTGTTTCTGACTCGCTGAATCTCAACATAGATTCAACTCTCTTAGGTGAACGAACGCACAGCAGAGCAGTTTCAAGGAAACGTTTCTCCTGAGTTTTAGACGAAGTTTCCTGCTGTTTAGTACGTATGCCGGCATTGGGTTGGAAATACCGGTTTTGGGATTATGCACAGAAAGGGTTTGCAAACCGCTGAATCCACACGTGAGTTTAACTCTGTCAGTTGAATGCACACATTGACAACCATTCAGTTAGATAGCTCCGTTTTGGTTTTAGAAGCAGATATTTCTCTGTACAGCCTATGGTCCCATTCACTCGGGAATATCCCAACGCAGCTCCTGGAAGAAACGTGTTTCTGACTCGCTGAATCTCAACATAGATCCAACTCTCTTAGGTGAACGAACGCACAGCAGAGCAGTTTCAAGGAAACGTTTCTCCTGAGTTTTAGACGAAGTTTCCTGCTGTTTAGTACGTATGCCGGCATTGGGCTGGAAATACCGGTTTTGGGATTCTGCACAGAAAGGGTTTGCAAACCGCTGAATCCACACGTGAGTTTAACTCTGTCAGTTGAATGCACACATTGACAACCATTCAGTTAGATAGCTCCGTTTTGGTTTTAGAAGCAGATATTTCTCTGTACAGACTATGGTCCCATTCACTCGGGAATATCCCAACGCAGCTCCTAGAAGAAACGTGTTTCTGACTCGCTGAATCTCAACATAGATTTAACTCTCATAGGTGAACGAGCGCCCAGCAGGGCACTTTCAAGGAAACGTTTCTCCTGAGTTTTAGACGAAGTTTCCTGCTGTTTAGTACGTATGCCGGCATTGGGCTGGAAATACCGGTTTTGGGATTCTGCACAGAAAGGGTTAGCAAACCGCTGAATCCACACGTGAGTTTAACTCTGTCAGTTGAATGCACACATTGACAACCATTCAGTTAGATAGATCCGTTTTGGTTTTAGAAGCAGATATTTCTCTGTACAGCCTATGGTCCCATTCACTCGGGAATATCCCAACGCAGCTCCTAGAAGAAACGAGTTTCTGACTCGCTGAATCTCAACATAGATTCAACTCTCTTAGGTGAACGAACGCACAGCAGAGCAGTTTCAAGGAAACGTTTCTCCTGAGTTTTAGACGAAGTTTCCTTCTCTTTAGTACGTATGCCGGCATTGGGCTGGAAATAACGGTTTTGGAATTCTGCACAGAAAGGGTTTGCAAACCACTGAATCCACACGTGAGTTTAACTCTGTCAGTTGAATGCACACATTGACAACCATTCAGTTAGATAGCTCCGTTTTGGTTTTAGAAGCAGATATTTCTCTGTACAGCCTATGGTCCCATTCACTCGGGAATATCCTAACGCAGCTCCTGGAAGAAACGTGTTTCTGACTCGCTGAATCTCAACATAGATTCAACTCTCTTAGGTGAACGAACGCACAGCAGAGCAGTTTCAAGGAAACGTTTCTCCTGAGTTTTAGACGAAGTTTCCTGCTGTTTAGTACGTATGCCGGCATTGGGCTGGAAATACCGGTTTTGGGATTCTGCACAGAAAGGGTTAGCAAACCGCTGAATCCACACGTGAGTTTAACTCTGTCAGTTGAATGCACACATTGACAACCATTCAGTTAGATAGCTCCGTTTTGGTTTTAGAAGCAGATATTTCTCTGTACAGCCTATGGTCCCATTCACTCGGGAATATCCCATCGCAGCTCCTAGAAGAAACGTGTTTCTGACTCGCTGAATCTCAACATAGATTCAACTCTCTTAGGTGAACGAACGCCCAGCAGGGCACTTTCAAGGAAACGTTTCTCCTGAGTTTTAGACGAAGTTTCCTGCTGTTTAGTACGTATGCCGGCATTGGGCTGGGAATACCGGTTTTGGGATTCTGCACAGAAAGGGTTTGCAAACCGCTGAATCCAAACGTGAGTTTAACTTTGTCAGTTGAATGCACACATTGACAACCATCCAGTTAGATAGCTCCGTTTTGGATTTAGAAGCAGATATTTCTCTGTACAGCCTATGGTCCCATTCACTCGGGAGTATCCCAACGCAGCTCCTAGAAGAAACGTGTTTCTGACTCGCTGAATCTCAACATAGATTCAACTCTCTTAGGTGAACGAACGCACAGCAGAGCAGTTTCAAGGAAACGTTTCTCCTGAGTTTTAGACGAAGTTTCCTGCTGTTTAGTACGTATGCCGGCATTGGGCTGGAAATACCGGTTTTGGGATTCTGCACAGAAAGGGTTTGCAAACCGCTGAATCCAAACGTGAGTTTAACTTTGTCAGTTGAATGCACACATTGACAACCATCCAGTTAGATAGCTCCGTTTTGGATTTAGAAGCAGATATTTCTCTGTACAGCCTATGGTCCCATTCACTCGGGAGTATCCCAACGCAGCTCCTAGAAGAAACGTGTTTCTGACTCGCTGAATCTCAACATAGATTCAACTCTCTTAGGTGAACGAACGCACAGCAGAGCAGTTTCAAGGAAACGTTTCTCCTGAGTTTTAGACGAAGTTTCCTGCTGTTTAGTACGTATGCCGGCATTGGGCTGGAAATATCGGTTTTGGGATTCTGCACAGAAAGGGTTTGCAAACCACTGAATCCACACGTGAGTTTAACTCTATCAGTTGAATGCACATATTGACAACCATTCAGTTCGATAGCTCCGTTTTGGTTTTAGAAACAGATATTTCTCTGTACAGCCTATGGTCCCATTCACTCGGGAATATCCCAACACAGCTCCTGGAAGAAACGTGTTTCTGACTCGCTGAATCTCAACATAGATTCAACTCTCTTAGGTGAACGAACGCACAGCAGAGCAGTTTCAAGGAAACATTTCTCCTGAGTTTTAGACGAAGTTTCCTGTTGTTTAGTACGTATGCCGGCATTGGGCTGGAAATACCGGCTTTGGGATTCTGCACAGAAAGGGTTTGCAAACCACTGAATCCACACGTGAGTTTAACTCTGTCAGTTGAATGCACACATTGACAACCATTCAGTTAGATAGCTCCGTTTTGGTTTTAGAAGTAGATATTTCTCTGTACAGCCTATGGTCCCATTCACTCGGGAATATCCCAACGCAGCTCCTGGAAGAAACGTGTTTCTGACACGCTGAATCTCAACATAGATTCTACTCTCTTAGGTGAACGAACGCCCAGCAGGGCAGTTCCAAGGAAACGTTTCTGCTGAGTTTTAGACGAAGTTTCCTGCTGTTTAGTACGTATGCCGGCATTGTGCTGGAAATACCGGTTTTGGGATTCTGCACAGAAAGGGTTTGCAAACCGCTGAATCCACACGTGAGTTTAACTTTGTCATTTGAATGCACACATTGACAACCATGCAGTTAGATAGCTCCGTTTTGGTTTTAGAAGCAGATATTTCTCTGTACAGACTATGGTCCCATTCACTCGGGAATATCCCAACGCAGGTCCTAGAAGAAACGTGTTTCTGACTCGCTGAATCTCAACATAGATTCAACTCTCTTAGGTGAACGAACGCACAGCAGAGCAGTTTCAAGGAAACGTTTCTCCTGAGTTTTAGACGAAGTTTCCTGCTGTTTAGTACGTATGCCGGCATTGGGTTGGAAATACCGGTTTTGGGATTCTGCACAGAAAGGATTTGCAAACCACTGAATCCACACGTGAGTTTAACTCTGTCAGTTGAATGCACACATTGACAACCATTCAGTTAGATAGCTCCGTTTTGGTTTTAGAAGCAGATATTTCTCTGTACAGCCTATGGTCCCATTCACTCGGGAATATCCCAACGCAGCTCCTAGAAGAAACGTGTTTCTGACTCGCTGAATCTCAACATAGATTCAACTCTCTTAGTTGAACGAACGCACAGCAGAGCAGTTTCAAGGAAACGTTTCTCCTGAGTTTTAGACGAAGTTTCCTGCTGTTTAGTACGTATGCCGGCATTTGGCTGGAAATACCGGTTTTGGGATTCTGCACAGAAAGGGTTTGCAAACCACTGAATCCACACGTGAGTTTAACTCTGTCAGTTGAATGCACACATTGACAACCATCCAGTTAGATAGCTCCGTTTTGGTTTTAGAAGCAGATATTTCTCTGTACAGCCTATGGTCCCATTCACTCGGGAATATCCCAACGCAGCTCCTGGAAGAAACGTGTTTCTGACTCGCTGAATCTCAACATAGATTCAACTCTCTTAGGTGAACGAACGCACAGCAGAGCAGTTTCAAGGAAACGTTTCTCCTGAGTTTTAGACGAAGTTTCCTGCTGTTTAGTACGTATGGCGGCATTGGGCTGGAAATTCCGGTTTTGGGATTCTGCACAGAAAGGGTTTGCAAACCGCTGAATCCACACGTGAGTTTAACTTTGTCAGTTGAATGCACACATTGACAACCATCCAGTTAGATAGCTCCGTTTTGGTTTTAGAAGCAGATATTTCTCTGTACAGACTATGGTCCCATTCACTCGGGAATATCCCAACGCAGCTCCTAGAAGAAACGTGTTTCTGACTCGCTGAATCTCAACATAGATTCAACTCTCTTAGGTGAACGAACGCACAGCAGAGCAGTTTCAAGGAAACGTTTCTCCTGAGTTTTAGACGAAGTTTCCTGCTGTTTAGTACTTATGCCGGCATTGGGCTGGAAATACCGGTTTTGGGATTCTGCACAGAAAGGGTTTGCAAACCACTGAATCCACAAGTGAGTTTAACTCTGTCAGTTGAATGCACACATTGACAACCATTCAGTTAGGTAGCTCCGTTTTGGTTTTAGAAGCAGATATTTCTCTGTACAGCCTATGGTCCCATTCACTCGGGAATATCCCAACGCAGCTCCTGGAAGAAACGTGTTTCTGACTCGCTGAATCTCAACATAGATTCAACTCTCTTAGGTGAACGAACGCACAGCAGAGCAGTTTCAAGGAAACGTTTCTCCTGAGTTTTAGACGAAGTTTCCTGCTGTTTAGTACGTATTCCGGCATTGGGCTGGAAATACCGGTTTTGGGATTCTGCACGGAAAGGGTTTGCAAACCACTGAATCCACACGTGAGTTTAACTCTGTCAGTTGAATGCACACACTGACAACCATTCAGTTAGATAGCTCCGTTTTGGTTTTAGAAGCAGATATTTCTCTGTACAGTCTATGGTCCCATTCACTCGGGAATATCCTAACGCAGCTCCTAGAAGAAACGTGTTTCTGACTCGCTGAATCTCAACATAGATTCAACTCTCTTAGGTGAACGAACGCACAGCAGAGCAGTTTCAAGGAAACGTTTCTCCTGAGTTTTAGACGAAGTTTCCTGCAGTTTAGTACGTATGCCGGCATTGGGCTGGAAACACCGGTTTTGGGATTCTGCACAGAAAGGGTTTGCAAACCGTTGAATCCACACGTGAGTTTAACTCTGTCAGTTGAATGCACACATTGACAACCATCCAGTTAGATAGCTCCGTTTTGGTTTTAGAAGCAGATATTTCTCTGTACAGACTATGGTCCCATTCACTCGGGAATATCCCAACGCAGCTCCTAGAAGAAACGTGTTTCTGACTCGCTGAATCTCAACATAGATTCAACTCTCTTAGGTGAACGAACGCACAGCAGAGCAGTTTCAAGGAAACGTTTCTCCTGAGTTTTAGACGAAGTTTCCTTCTGTTTAGTACGTATGCCGGCATTGGGCTGGCAATACCGGTTTTGGGATTCTGCACAGAAAGGGTTTGCAAACCGCTGAATGCACACGTGAGTTTAACTCTGTCAGTTGAATGCAATCATTGACAACCATTCAGCTAGATACCTCCGTTTTGGTTTTAGAAGCAGATATTTCTCTGTACAGCCTATGGTCCCATTCACTCGAGAATATCCCAACGCAGCTCCTAGCATAAACGTGTTTCTGACTCGCTGAATCTCAACATAGATTCAACTCTCTTAGGTGAACGAACGCACAGCAGAGCAGTTTCAAGGAAACGTTTCTCCTGAGTTTTAGACGAAGTTTCCTGCTGTTTAGTACGTATGCCGGCATTGGGCTGGAAATACCGGTTTTGGGATTCTGCACAGAAAGGGTTTGCAAACCGCTGAATCCACACGTGAGTTTAACTCCGTCTGTTGAATGCACACATTGACAACCATTCAGTTAGATAGCTCCGTTTTGGTTTTAGAAGCAGATATTTCTCTGTACAGCCTATGGTCCCATTCACTCGGGAGTATCCCAACGCAGCTCCTAGAAGAAACGTGTTTCTGACTCGCTGAATCTCAACATAGATTCAACTCTCTTAGGTGAACGAACGCACAGCAGAGCAGTTTCAAGGAAACGTTTCTCCTGAGTTTTAGACGAAGTTTCCTGCTGTTTAGTACGTATGCCGGCAATGGGCTGGAAATACCGGTTTTGGGATTCTGCACAGAAAGGGTTTGCAAACCGCTGAATCCACACGTGAGTTTAACTCTGTCTGTTGAATGCACACATTGACAACCATTCAGTTAGATAGCTCCGTTTTGGTTTTAGAAGCAGATATTTCTCTGTACAGCCTATGGTCCCATTCACTCGGGAGTATCCCAACGCAGCTCCTAGAAGAAACGTGTTTCTGACTCGCTGAATCTCAACATAGATTCAACTCTCTTAGGTGAACGAACGCACAGCAGAGCAGTTTCAAGGAAACGTTTCTCCTGAGTTTTAGACGAAGTTTCCTGCTGTTTAGTACGTATGCCGGCATTGGGCTGGAAATATCGGTTTTGGGATTCTGCACAGAAATGGTTTGCAAACCACTGAATCCACACGTGAGTTTAACTCTATCAGTTGAATGCACATATTGACAACCATTCAGTTCGAAAGCTTCGTTTTGGTTTTAGAACAGATATTTCTCTGTACAGCCTATGGTCCCATTCACTCGGGAATATCCCAACACAGCTCCTGGAAGAAACGTGTTTCTGACTCGCTGAATCTCAACATAGATTCAACTCTCTTAGGTGAACGAACGCACAGCAGAGCAGTTTCAAGGAAACATTTCTCCTGAGTTTTAGACGAAGTTTCCTGTTGTTTAGTACGTATGCCGGCATTGGGCTGGAAATACCGGCTTTGGGATTCTGCACAGAAAGGGTTTGCAAACCACTGAATCCACACGTGAGTTTAACTCTGTCAGTTGAATGCACACATTGACAACCATTCAGTTAGATAGCTCCGTTTTGGTTTTAGAAGTAGATATTTCTCTGTACAGCCTATGGTCCCATTCACTCGGGAATATCCCAACGCAGCTCCTGGAAGAAACGTGTTTCTGACACGCTGAATCTCAACATAGATTCTACTCTCTTAGGTGAACGAACGCCCAGCAGGGCAGTTTCAAGGAAACGTTTCTGCTGAGTTTTAGACGAAGTTTCCTGCTGTTTAGTACGTATGCCGGCATTGTGCTGGAAATACCGGTTTTGGGATTCTGCACAGAAAGGGTTTGCAAACCGCTGAATCCACACGTGAGTTTAACTTTGTCATTTGAATGCACACATTGACAACCATGCAGTTAGATAGCTCCGTTTTGGTTTTAGAAGCAGATATTTCTCTGTACAGACTATGGTCCCATTCACTCGGGAATATCCCAACGCAGGTCCTAGAAGAAACGTGTTTCTGACTCGCTGAATCTCAACATAGATTCAACTCTCTTAGGTGAACGAACGCACAGCAGAGCAGTTTCAAGGAAACGTTTCTCCTGAGTTTTAGACGAAGTTTCCTGCTGTTTAGTACGTATGCCGTCATTGGGTTGGAAATACCGGTTTTGGGATTCTGCACAGAAAGGATTTGCAAACCACTGAATCCACACGTGAGTTTAACTCTGTCAGTTGAATGCACACATTGACAACCATTCAGTTAGATAGCTCCGTTTTGGTTTTAGAAGCAGATATTTCTCTGTACAGCCTATGGTCCCATTCACTCGGGAGTATCCCAACGCAGCTCCTAGAAGAAACGTGTTTCTGACTCGCTGAATCTCAACATAGATTCAACTCTCTTAGGTGAACGAACGCACAGCAGAGCAGTTTCAAGGAAACGTTTCTCCTGAGTTTTAGACGAAGTTTCCTGCTGTTTAGTACGTATGCCGGCATTGGGCTGGAAATACCGGTTTTGGGATTCTGCACAGAAAGGGTTTGCAAACCGCTGAATCCACACGTGAGTTTAACTCTGTCTGTTGAATGCACACCTTGACAACCATTCAGTTAGATAGCTCCGTTTTGGTTTTAGAAGCAGATATTTCTCTGTACAGCCTATGGTCCCATTCACTCGGGAGTATCCCAACGCAGCTCCTAGAAGAAACGTGTTTCTGACTCGCTGAATCTCAACATAGATTCAACTCTCTTAGGTGAACGAACGCACAGCAGAGCAGTTTCAAGGAAACGTTTCTCCTGAGTTTTAGACGAAGTTTCCTGCTGTTTAGTACGTATGCCGACATTGGGCTGGAAATACCGGTTTTGGGATTCTGCACAGAAAGGGTTTGCAAACCGCTGAATCCACACGTGAGTTTAACTCTGTCAGTTGAATGCAATCATTGACAACCATTCAGCTAGATACCTCCGTTTTGGTTTTAGAAGCAGATATTTCTCTGTACAGCCTATGGTCCCATTCACTCGAGAATATCCCAACGCAGCTCCTAGCATAAACGTGTTTCTGACTCGCTGAATCTCAACATAGATTCAACTCTCTTAGGTGAACGAACGCACAGCAGAGCAGTTTCAAGGAAACGTTTCTCCTGAGTTTTAGACGAAGTTTCCTGCTGTTTAGTACGTATGCCGGCATTGGGCTGGAAATATCGGTTTTGGGATTCTGCACAGAAAGGGTTTGCAAACCGCTGAATCCACACGTGAGTTTAACTCTGTCTGTTGAATGCACACCTTGACAACCATTCAGTTAGATAGCTCCGTTTTGGTTTTAGAAGCAGATATTTCTCTGTACAGCCTATGGTCCCATTCACTCGGGAGTATCCCAACGCAGCTCCTAGAAGAAACGTGTTTCTGACTCGCTGAATCTCAACATAGATTCAACTCTCTTAGGTGAACGAACGCACAGTAGAGAAGTTTCAAGGAAACGTTTCTCCTGAGTTTTAGACGAAGTTTCCTGCTGTTTAGTACGTATGCCGGCATTGGGCTGGAAATATCGGTTTTGGGATTCTGCACAGAAAGGGTTTGCAAACCACTGAATCCACACGTGAGTTTAACTCTATCAGTTGAATGCACATATTGACAACCATTCAGTTCGAAAGCTCCGTTTTGGTTTTAGAAACAGATATTTCTCTGTACAGCCTATGGTCCCATTCACTCGGGAATATCCCAACACAGCTCCTGGAAGAAACGTGTTTCTGACTCGCTGAATCTCAACATAGATTCAACTCTCTTAGGTGAACGAACGCACAGCAGAGCAGTTTCAAGGAAACATTTCTCCTGAGTTTTAGACGAAGTTTCCTGTTATTTAGTACGTATGCCGGCATTGGGCTGGAAATACCGGCTTTGGGATTCTGCACAGAAAGGGTTTGCAAACCACTGAATCCACACGTGAGTTTAACTCCGTCTGTTGAATGCACACATTGACAACCATTCAGTTAGATAGCTCCGTTTTGGTTTTAGAAGCAGATATTTCTCTGTACAGCCTATGGTCCCATTCACTCGGGAGTATCCCAACGCAGCTCCTAGAAGAAACGTGTTTCTGACTCGCTGAATCTCAACATAGATTCAACTCTCTTAGGTGAACGAACGCACAGCAGAGCAGTTTCAAGGAAACGTTTCTCCTGAGTTTTAGACGAAGTTTCCTGCTGTTTAGTACGTATGCCGGCATTGGGCTGGAAATACCGGTTTTGGGATTCTGCACAGAAAGGGTTTGCAAACCGCTGAATCCACACGTGAGTTTAACTCTGTCTGTTGAATGCACACATTGACAACCATTCAGTTAGATAGCTCCGTTTTGGTTTTAGAAGCAGATATTTCTCTGTACAGCCTATGGTCCCATTCACTCGGGAGTATCCCAACGCAGCTCCTAGAAGAAACGTGTTTCTGACTCGCTGAATCTCAACATAGATTCAACTCTCTTAGGTGAACGAACGCACAGTAGAGAAGTTTCAAGGAAACGTTTCTCCTGAGTTTTAGACGAAGTTTCCTGCTGTTTAGTACGTATGCCGGCATTGGGCTGGAAATATCGGTTTTGGGATTCTGCACAGAAAGGGTTTGCAAACCACTGAATCCACACGTGAGTTTAACTCTATCAGTTGAATGCACATATTGACAACCATTCAGTTCGATAGCTCCGTTTTGGTTTTAGAAACAGATATTTCTCTGTACAGCCTATGGTCCCATTCACTCGGGAATATCCCAACACAGCTCCTGGAAGAAACGTGTTTCTGACTCGCTGAATCTCAACATAGATTCAACTCTCTTAGGTGAACGAACGCACAGCAGAGCAGTTTCAAGGAAACATTTCTCCTGAGTTTTAGACGAAGTTTCCTGTTGTTTAGTACGTATGCCGGCATTGGGCTGGAAATACCGGCTTTGGGATTCTGCACAGAAAGGGTTTGCAAACCACTGAATCCACACGTGAGTTTAACTCCGTCTGTTGAATGCACACATTGACAACCATTCAGTTAGATAGCTCCGTTTTGGTTTTAGAAGCAGATATTTCTCTGTACAGCCTATGGTCCCATTCACTCGGGAGTATCCCAACGCAGCTCCTAGAAGAAACGTGTTTCTGACTCGCTGAATCTCAACATAGATTCAACTCTCTTAGGTGAACGAACGCACAGCAGAGCAGTTTCAAGGAAACGTTTCTCCTGAGTTTTAGACGAAGTTTCCTGCTGTTTAGTACGTATGCCGGCATTGGGCTGGAAATACCGGTTTTGGGATTCTGCACAGAAAGGGTTTGCAAACCGCTGAATCCACACGTGAGTTTAACTCTGTCTGTTGAATGCACACATTGACAACCATTCAGTTAGATAGCTCCGTTTTGGTTTTAGAAGCAGATATTTCTCTGTACAGCCTATGGTCCCATTCACTCGGGAGTATCCCAACGCAGCTCCTAGAAGAAACGTGTTTCTGACTCGCTGAATCTCAACATAGATTCAACTCTCTTAGGTGAACGAACGCACAGTAGAGAAGTTTCAAGGAAACGTTTCTCCTGAGTTTTAGACGAAGTTTCCTGCTGTTTAGTACGTATGCCGGCATTGGGCTGGAAATATCGGTTTTGGGATTCTGCACAGAAAGGGTTTGCAAACCACTGAATCCACACGTGAGTTTAACTCTATCAGTTGAATGCACATATTGACAACCATTCAGTTCGAAAGCTCCGTTTTGGTTTTAGAAACAGATATTTCTCTGTACAGCCTATGGTCCCATTCACTCGGGAATATCCCAACACAGCTCCTGGAAGAAACGTGTTTCTGACTCGCTGAATCTCAACATAGATTCAACTCTCTTAGGTGAACGAACGCACAGCAGAGCAGTTTCAAGGAAACATTTCTCCTGAGTTTTAGACGAAGTTTCCTGTTGTTTAGTACGTATGCCGGCATTGGGCTGGAAATACCGGCTTTGGGATTCTGCACAGAAAGGGTTTGCAAACCACTGAATCCACACGTGAGTTTAACTCCGTCTGTTGAATGCACACATTGACAACCATTCAGTTAGATAGCTCCGTTTTGGTTTTAGAAGCAGATATTTCTCTGTACAGCCTATGGTCCCATTCACTCGGGAGTATCCCAACGCAGCTCCTAGAAGAAACGTGTTTCTGACTCGCTGAATCTCAACATAGATTCAACTCTCTTAGGTGAACGAACGCACAGCAGAGCAGTTTCAAGGAAACGTTTCTCCTGAGTTTTAGACGAAGTTTCCTGCTGTTTAGTACGTATGCCGGCATTGGGCTGGAAATACCGGTTTTGGGATTCTGCACAGAAAGGGTTTGCAAACCGCTGAATCCACACGTGAGTTTAACTCTGTCTGTTGAATGCACACATTGACAACCATTCAGTTAGATAGCTCCGTTTTGGTTTTAGAAGCAGATATTTCTCTGTACAGCCTATGGTCCCATTCACTCGGGAGTATCCCAACGCAGCTCCTAGAAGAAACGTGTTTCTGACTCGCTGAATCTCAACATAGATTCAACTCTCTTAGGTGAACGAACGCACAGCAGAGCAGTTTCAAGGAAACGTTTCTCCTGAGTTTTAGACGAAGTTTCCTGCTGTTTAGTACGTATGCCGGCATTGGGCTGGAAATATCGGTTTTGGGATTCTGCACAGAAAGGGTTTGCAAACCACTGAATCCACACGTGAGTTTAACTCTATCAGTTGAATGCACATATTGACAACCATTCAGTTCGAAAGCTCCGTTTTGGTTTTAGAAACAGATATTTCTCTGTACAGCCTATGGTCCCATTCACTCGGGAATATCCCAACACAGCTCCTGGAAGAAACGTGTTTCTGACTCGCTGAATCTCAACATAGATTCAACTCTCTTAGGTGAACGAACGCACAGCAGAGCAGTTTCAAGGAAACATTTCTCCTGAGTTTTAGACGAAGTTTCCTGTTGTTTAGTACGTATGCCGGCATTGGGCTGGAAATACCGGCTTTGGGATTCTGCACAGAAAGGGTTTGCAAACCACTGAATCCACACGTGAGTTTAACTCCGTCTGTTGAATGCACACATTGACAACCATTCAGTTAGATAGCTCCGTTTTGGTTTTAGAAGCAGATATTTCTCTGTACAGCCTATGGTCCCATTCACTCGGGAGTATCCCAACGCAGCTCCTAGAAGAAACGTGTTTCTGACTCGCTGAATCTCAACATAGATTCAACTCTCTTAGGTGAACGAACGCACAGCAGAGCAGTTTCAAGGAAACGTTTCTCCTGAGTTTTAGACGAAGTTTCCTGCTGTTTAGTACGTATGCCGGCATTGGGCTGGAAATACCGGTTTTGGGATTCTGCACAGAAAGGGTTTGCAAACCGCTGAATCCACACGTGAGTTTAACTCTGTCTGTTGAATGCACACATTGACAACCATTCAGTTAGATAGCTCCGTTTTGGTTTTAGAAGCAGATATTTCTCTGTACAGCCTATGGTCCCATTCACTCGGGAGTATCCCAACGCAGCTCCTAGAAGAAACGTGTTTCTGACTCGCTGAATCTCAACATAGATTCAACTCTCTTAGGTGAACGAACGCACAGCAGAGCAGTTTCAAGGAAACGTTTCTCCTGAGTTTTAGACGAAGTTTCCTGCTGTTTAGTACGTATGCCGGCATTGGGCTGGAAATATCGGTTTTGGGATTCTGCACAGAAATGGTTTGCAAACCACTGAATCCACACGTGAGTTTAACTCTATCAGTTGAATGCACATATTGACAACCATTCAGTTCGAAAGCTCCGTTTTGGTTTTAGAAACAGATATTTCTCTGTACAGCCTATGGTCCCATTCACTCGGGAATATCCCAACACAGCTCCTGGAAGAAACGTGTTTCTGACTCGCTGAATCTCAACATAGATTCAACTCTCTTAGGTGAACGAACGCACAGCAGAGCAGTTTCAAGGAAACATTTCTCCTGAGTTTTAGACGAAGTTTCCTGTTGTTTAGTACGTATGCCGGCATTGGGCTGGAAATACCGGCTTTGGGATTCTGCACAGAAAGGGTTTGCAAACCACTGAATCCACACGTGAGTTTAACTCTGTCAGTTGAATGCACACATTGACAACCATTCAGTTAGATAGCTCCGTTTTGGTTTTAGAAGTAGATATTTCTCTGTACAGCCTATGGTCCCATTCACTCGGGAATATCCCAACGCAGCTCCTGGAAGAAACGTGTTTCTGACACGCTGAATCTCAACATAGATTCTACTCTCTTAGGTGAACGAACGCCCAGCAGGGCAGTTTCAAGGAAACGTTTCTGCTGAGTTTTAGACGAAGTTTCCTGCTGTTTAGTACGTATGCCGGCATTGTGCTGGAAATACCGGTTTTGGGATTCTGCACAGAAAGGGTTTGCAAACCGCTGAATCCACACGTGAGTTTAACTTTGTCAGTTGAATGCACAAATTGACAACCATCCAGTTAGATAGCTCCGTTTTGGTTTTAGAAGCAGATATTTCTCTGTACAGCCTATGGTCCCATTCACTCGGGAGTATCCCAACGCAGCTCCTAGAAGAAACGTGTTTCTGACTCGCTGAATCTCAACATAGATTCAACTCTCTTAGGTGAACGAACGCACAGCAGAGAAGTTTCAAGGAAACTTTTCTCCTGAGTTTTAGACTAAGTTTCCTGCTGTTTAGTACGGATGCCGGCATTGGGCGGGAAATACCGGTTTTGGGATTCTGCACAGAAAGGGTTTGCAAACCGCTGAATCCACAAGTGAGTTTAACTTTGTCAGTTGAATGCACACATTGACAACCATTCATTTAGATAGCTCCGTTTTGGTATTAGAAGCAGATATTTCTCTGTACAGCCTATCTTCCCATTCACTCGGAAATATCCCAACGCAGGTCCTAGAAGAAACGTGTTTCTGACTCGCTGAATCTCAACATAGATTCAACTCTCTTAGGTGAACGAACGCACAGCAGAGCAGTTTCAAGGAAACGTTTCTCCTGAGTTTTAGACGAAGTTTCCTGCTGTTTAGTACGGATGCCGGCATTGGGCTGGAAATACTGGTTTTGGGATTCTGCACAGAAAGGGTTTGCAAACCGCTGAATCCACACGTGAGTTTAACTCTGTCAGTTGAATGCACACATTGACAACCATCCAGTTAGATAGCTCCGTATTGGTTTTAGAAGCAGATATTTCTCTGTACAGTCTATGGTCCCATTCACTCGGGAATATCCCAACGCAGCTCCTAGAAGAAACGTGTTTCTGACTCGCTGAATCTCAACATAGATTCAACTCTCTTAGGTGAACGAACGCACAGCAGAGCAGTTTCAAGGAAACTTTTCTCCTGAGTTTTAGACGAAGTTTCCTGCTGTTTAGTACGTATGCCGGCATTGGGCTGGAAATACCGGTTTTGGGATTCTGCACAGAAAGGGTTTGGAAACCGCTGAATCCACACGTGAGTTTAACTCTGTCAGTTGAATGCACACATTGACAACCATCCAGTTAGATAGCTCCGTTTTGGTTTTAGAAGCAGATATTTCTCTGTACAGCCTATGGTCCCATTCACTCGGGAATATCCCAACGCAGCTCCTAGAAGAAACGTGTTTCTGACTCGCTGAATCTCAACATAGATTCAACTCTCTTAGGTGAACGAACGCCCAGAAGGGCAGTTTCAAGGAAACGTTTCTCCTGAGTTTTAGACGAAGTTTCCTGCAGTTTAGTACGTATGCCGGCATTGGGCTGGAAATACCGGTTTTGGGATTCTGCACAGAAAGGGTTTGCAAACCGCTGAATCCACACGTGAGTTTATCTTTGTCAGTTGAATGCGCACATTGACAACCATCCAGTTAGATAGCTCCGTTTCGGTTTTAGAAGCAGATATTTCTCTGTACAGCCTATGGTCCCATTCACTCGGGAGTATCCCAACGCAGCTCCTAGAAGAAACGTGTTTCTGACTCGCTGAATCTCAACATAGATTCAACTCTCTTAGGTGAACGATCGCCCAGCAGAGCAGTTTCAAGGAAACGTTTCTCCTGAGTTTTAGACGAAGTTTCCTGCTGTTTAGTACGTATGCCGGCATTGGGCTGGAAATACCGGTTTTGGGATTCTGCACAGAAAGGGTTTGCAAACCGCTGAATCCACACGTGAGTTTAACTCTGTCAGTTGAATGCACACATTGACAACCATCCAGTTAGATAGCTCCGTTTTGGTTTTAGAAGCAGATATTTCTCTGTACAGCCTATGGTCCCATTCACTCGGGAATATCCCAACGCAGCTCCTAGAAGAAACGTGTTTCTGACTCGCTGAGTCTCAACATAGATTCAACTCTCTTAGGTGAACGAACGCACAGCAGAGCAGTTTCAAGGAAACGTTTCTCCTGATTTTTAGACGAAGTTTCCTGCTGTTTAGTACGTATGCCGGCATTGGGCTGGAAATACCGGTTTTGGGATTCTGCACAGAAAGGGTTTGCAAACCGCTGAATCCACACGTGAGTTTAACTCTGTCACTTGAATGCACACATTGACAACCATCCAGTTAGATAGCTCCGTTTTGGTTTTAGAAGCAGATATTTCTCTGTACAGCCTATGGTCCCATTCACTCGGGAATATCCCAACGCAGCTCCTAGAAGAAACGTGTTTCTGACTCGCTGAATCTCAACATAGATTCAACTCTCTTAGGTGAACGAACGCACAGCAGAGCAGTTTCATGGAAACTTTTCTACTGAGTTTTAGACGAAGTTTCCTGCTGTTTAGTACGTATGCCGGCATTGGGCTGGAAATACCGGTTTTGGGATTCTGCACAGAAAGGGTTAGCAAACCGCTGAATCCACACGTGAGTTTAACTCTGTCAGTTGAATGCACACATTGACAACCATCCAGTTAGAGAGCTCCGTTTTGGTTTTAGAAGCAGATATTTCTCTGTACAGCCTATGGTCCCATTCACTCGGGAATATCCCAACGCAGCTCCTAGAAGAAACGAGTTTCTGACTCGCTGAATCTCAACATAGATTCAACTCTCTTAGGTGAACGAACGCACAGCAGAGCAGTTTCAAGGAAACGTTTCTCCTGAGTTTTAGACGAAGTTTCCTTCTCTTTAGTACGTATGCCGGCATTGGGCTGGAAATAACGGTTTTGGAATTCTGCACAGAAAGGGTTTGCAAACCACTGAATCCACACGTGAGTTTAACTCTGTCAGTTGAATGCACACATTGACAACCATTCAGTTAGATAGCTCCGTTTTGGTTTTAGAAGCAGATATTTCTCTGTACAGTCTATGGTCCCATTCACTCGGGAATATCCTAACGCAGCTCCTGGAAGAAACGTGTTTCTGACTCGCTGAATCTCAACATAGATTCAACTCTCTTAGGTGAACGAACGCACAGCAGAGCAGTTTCAAGGAAACGTTTCTCCTGAGTTTTAGACGAAGTTTCCTGCTGTTTAGTACGTATGCCGGCATTGGGCTGGAAATACCGGTTTTGGGATTCTGCACAGAAAGGGTTAGCAAACCGCTGAATCCACACGTGAGTTTAACTCTGTCAGTTGAATGCACACATTGACAACCATCCAGTTAGATAGCTCCGTTTTGGTTTTAGAAGCAGATATTTCTCTGTACAGCCTATGGTCCCATTCACTCGGGAATATCCCAACGCAGCTCCTAGAAGAAACGTGTTTCTGACTCGCTGAATCTCAACATAGATTCAACTCTCTTAGGTGAACGAAGGCCCAGCAGGGCAGTTTCATGGAAACTCTTCTCCTGAGTTTTAGACGAAGTTTCCTGCTGTTTAGTACGTATGCCGGCATAGGGCTGGAAATACCGGTTTTGGGATTCTGCACAGAAAGGGTTTGCAAACCGCTGAATCCACACGTGAGTTTAACTTTGACAGTTGAATGCACACATTGACAACCATCCAGTTAGATAGCTCCGTTTTGGTTTTAGAAGCAGATATTTCTCTGTACAGACTATGGTCCTTTCACTCGGGAATATCCCAACGCAGCTCCTAGAAGAAACGAGTTTCTGACTCGCTGAATCTCAACATAGATTCAAGTCTCTTAGGTGAACGAACGCACAGCAGAGCAGTTTCAAGGAAACGTTTCTCCTGAGTTTTAGACGAAGTTTCCTTCTGTTTAGTACGTATGCCGGCATTGGGCTGGAAATAACGGTTTTGGGATTCTGCACCGAAAGGGTTTGCAAACCACTGAATCCACACGTGAGTTTAACTCTGTCAGTTGAATGCACACATTGACAACCATTCAGTTAGGTAGCTCCGTTTTGGTTTTAGAAGCAGATATTTCTCTGTACAGCATATGGTCCCATTCACTCGGGAATATCCCAACGCAGCTCCTGGAAGAAACGTGTTTCTGACTCGCTGAATCTCAACATAGATCCAACTCTCTTAGGTGAACGAACGCACAGCAGAGCAGTTTCAAGGAAACGTTTCTCCTGAGTTTTAGACGAAGTTTCCTGCTGTTTAGTACGTATGCCGGCATTGGGCTGGAAATACCGGTTTTGGGATTCTGCACAGAAAGGGTTAGCAAACCACTGAATCCACACGTGAGTTTAACTCTGTCAGTTGAATGCACACATTGACAACCATTCAGTTAGATAGCTCCGTTTTGGTTTTAGAAGCAGATATTTCTCTGTACAGACTATGGTCCCATTCACTCGGGAATATCCCAACGCAGCTCCTAGAAGAAACGTGTTTCTGACTCGCTGAATCTCAACATAGATTTATCTCTCTTAGGTGAACGAGCGCCCAGCAGGGCACTTTCAAGGAAACGTTTCTCCTGAGTTTTAGACGAAGTTTCCTGCTGTTTAGTACGTATGCCGGCATTGGGCTGGAAATACCGGTTTTGGGATTCTGCACAGAAAGGGTTAGCAAACCGCTGAATCCACACGTGAGTTTAACTCTGTCAGTTGAATGCACACATTGACAACCATCCAGTTAGAGAGCTCCGTTTTGGTTTTAGAAGCAGATATTTCTCTGTACAGCCTATGGTCCCATTCACTCGGGAATATCCCAACGCAGCTCCTAGAAGAAACGAGTTTCTGACTCGCTGAATCTCAACATAGATTCAACTCTCTTAGGTGAACGAACGCACAGCAGAGCAGTTTCAAGGAAACGTTTCTCCTGAGTTTTAGACGAAGTTTCCTTCTCTTTAGTACGTATGCCGGCATTGGGCTGGAAATAACGGTTTTGGAATTCTGCACAGAAAGGGTTTGCAAACCACTGAATCCACACGTGAGTTTAACTCTGTCAGTTGAATGCACACATTGACAACCATTCAGTTAGATAGCTCCGTTTTGGTTTTAGAAGCAGATATTTCTCTGTACAGTCTATGGTCCCATTCACTCGGGAATATCCTAACGCAGCTCCTGGAAGAAACGTGTTTCTGACTCGCTGAATCTCAACATAGATTCAACTCTCTTAGGTGAACGAACGCACAGCAGAGCAGTTTCAAGGAAACGTTTCTCCTGAGTTTTAGACGAAGTTTCCTGCTGTTTAGTACGTATGCCGGCATTGGGCTGGAAATACCGGTTTTGGGATTCTGCACAGAAAGGGTTAGCAAACCGCTGAATCCACACGTGAGTTTAACTCTGTCAGTTGAATGCACACATTGACAACCATTCAGTTAGATAGCTCCGTTTTGGTTTTAGAAGCAGATATTTCTCTGTACAGCCTATGGTCCCATTCACTCGGGAATATCCCATCGCAGCTCCTAGAAGAAACGTGTTTCTGACTCGCTGAATCTCAACATAGATTCAACTCTCTTAGGTGAACGAACGCCCAGCAGGGCACTTTCAAGGAAACGTTTCTCCTGAGTTTTAGACGAAGTTTCCTGCTGTTTAGTACGTATGCCGGCATTGGGCTGGAAATACCGGTTTTGGGATTCTGCACAGAAAGGGTTTGCAAACCGCAGAATCCAAACGTGAGTTTACCTTTGTCAGTTGAATGCACACATTGACAACCATCCAGTTAGATAGCTCCGTTTTGGATTTAGAAGCAGATATTTCTCTGTACAGCCTATGGTCCCATTCACTCGGGAGTATCCCAACGCAGCTCCTAGAAGAAACGTGTTTCTGACTCGCTGAATCTCAACATAGATTCAACTCTCTTAGGTGAACGAACGCACAGCAGAGCAGTTTCAAGGAAACGTTTCTCCTGAGTTTTAGACGAAGTTTCCTGCTGTTTAGTACGTATGCCGGCATTGGGCTGGAAATATCGGTTTTGGGATTCTGCACAGAAAGGGTTTGCAAACCACTGAATCCACACGTGAGTTTAACTCTATCAGTTGAATGCACATATTGACAACCATTCAGTTCGATAGCTCCGTTTTGGTTTTAGAAACAGATATTTCTCTGTACAGCCTATGGTCCCATTCACTCGGGAATATCCCAACACAGCTCCTGGAAGAAACGTGTTTCTGACTCGCTGAATCTCAACATAGATTCAACTCTCTTAGGTGAACGAACGCACAGCAGAGCAGTTTCAAGGAAACATTTCTCCTGAGTTTTAGACGAAGTTTCCTGCTGTTTAGTACGTATGCCGGCATTGGGCTGGAAATACCGGCTTTGGGATTCTGCACAGAAAGGGTTTGCAAACCACTGAATCCACACGTGAGTTTAACTCTGTCAGTTGAATGCACACATTGACAACCATTCAGTTAGATAGCTCCGTTTTGGTTTTAGAAGTAGATATTTCTCTGTACAGCCTATGGTCCCATTCACTCGGGAATATCCCAACGCAGCTCCTGGAAGAAACGTGTTTCTGACACGCTGAATCTCAACATAGATTCTACTCTCTTAGGTGAACGAACGCCCAGCAGGGCAGTTTCAAGGAAACGTTTCTGCTGAGTTTTAGACGAAGTTTCCTGCTGTTTAGTACGTATGCCGGCATTGTGCTGGAAATACCGGTTTTGGGATTCTGCACAGAAAGGGTTTGCAAACCGCTGAATCCACACGTGAGTTTAACTTTGTCAGCTGAATGCACACATTGACAACCATCCAGTTAGATAGCTCCGTTTTGGTTTTAGAAGCAGATATTTCTCAGTACAGACTATGGTCCCATTCACTCGGGAATATCCCAACGCAGGTCCTAGAAGAAACGTGTTTCTGACTCGCTGAATCTCAACATAGATTCAACTCTCTTAGGTGAACGAACGCACAGCAGAGCAGTTTCAAGGAAACGTTTCTCCTGAGTTTTAGACGAAGTTTCCTGCTGTTTAGTACGTATGCCGGCATTGGGTTGGAAATACCGGTTTTGGGATTCTGCACAGAAAGGGTTTGCAAACCACTGAATCCACACGTGAGTTTAACTCTGTCAGTTGAATGCACACATTGACAACCATTTAGATAGATAGCCCCGTTTTGGTTTTAGAAGCAGATATTTCTCTGTACAGCCTATGGTCCCATTCACTCGGGAATATCCCAACGCAGCTCCTAGAAGAAACGTGTTTCTGACTCGCTGAATCTCAACATAGATTCAACTCTCTTAGTTGAACGAACGCACAGCAGAGCAGTTTCAAGGAAACGTTTCTCCTGAGTTTTAGACGAAGTTTCCTGCTGTTTAGTACGTATGCCGGCATTTGGCTGGAAATACCGGTTTTGGGATTCTGCACAGAAAGGGTTTGCAAACCACTGAATCCACACGTGAGTTTAACTCTGTCAGTTGAATGCACACATTGACAACCATTCAGTTAGATAGCTCCGTTTTGGTTTTAGAAGCAGATATTTCTCTGTACAGCCTATGGTCCCATTCACTCGGGAATATCCCAACGCAGCTCCTAGAAGAAACGAGTTTCTGACTCGCTGAATCTCAACATAGATTCAACTCTCTTAGGTGAACGAACGCACAGCAGAGCAGTTTCAAGGAAACGTTTCTCCTGAGTTTTAGACGAAGTTTCCTTCTGTTTAGTACGTATGCCGGCATTGGGCTGGAAATAACGGTTTTGGGATTCTGCACAGAAAGGGTTTGCAAACCACTGAATCCACACGTGAGTTTAACTCTGTCAGTTGAATGCACACATTGACAACCATTCAGTTAGATAGCTCCGTTTTGGTTTTAGAAGCAGATATTTCTCTGTACAGCCTATGGTCCCATTCACTCGGGAATATCCCAACGCAGCTCCTGGAAGAAACGTGTTTCTGACTCGCTGAATCTCAACATAGATTCAACTCTCTTAGGTGAACGAACGCACAGCAGAGCAGTTTCAAGGAAACGTTTCTCCTGAGTTTTAGACGAAGTTTCCTGCTGTTTAGTACATATGCCGGCATTGGGCTGGAAATACCGGTTTTGGGATTCTGCACAGAAAGGGTTAGCAAACCGCTGAATCCACACGTGAGTATAACTCTGTCAGTTGAATGCACACATTGACAACCATTCAGTTAGATAGCTCCGTTTTGGTTTTAGAAGCAGATATTTCTCTGTACAGCCTATGGTCCCATTCACTCGGGAATATCCCAACGCAGCTCCTAGAAGAAACGTGTTTCTGACTCGCTGAATCTCAACATAGATTCAACTCTCTTAGGTGAACGAACGCCCAGCAGGGCACTTTCAAGGAAACGTTTCTCCTGAGTTTTAGACGAAGTTTCCTGCTGTTTAGTACGTATGACGGCATTGGGCTGGAAATACCGGTTTTGGGATTCTGCACAGAAAGTGTTTGCAAACCGCTGAATCCAAACGTGAGTTTAACTTTGTCAGTTGAATGCACACATTGACAACCATCCAGTTAGATAGCTCCGTTTTGGTTTTAGAAGCAGATATTTCTCTGTACAGCCTATGGTCCCAATCACTCGGGAGTATCCCAACGCAGCTCCTAGAAGAAACGTGTTTCTGACTCGCTGAATCTCAACATAGATTCAACTCTCTTAGGTGAACGAACGCACAGCAGAGCAGTTTCAAGGAAACGTTTCTCCTGAGTTTTAGACGAATTTTCCTGCTGTTTAGTACGTATGCCGACATTGGGCTGGAAATACCGGCTTTGGGATTCTGCACAGAAAGGGTTTGCAAACCACTGAATCCACACGTGAGTTTAACTCTGTCAGTTGAATGCACACATTGACAACCATTCAGTTAGATAGCTCCGTTTTGGTTTTAGAAGCAGATATTTCTCTGTACAGCCTATGGTCCCATTCACTCGGGAATATCCCAACGCAGCTCCTGGAAGAAACGTGTTTCTGACACGCTGAATCTCAACATAGATTCTACTCTCTTAGGTGAACGAACGCCCAGCAGGGCAGTTTCAAGGAAACGTTTCTGCTGAGTTTTAGACAAAGTTTCCTGCTGTTTAGTACGTATGCCGGCATTGGGCTGGAAATACCGGTTTTGGGATTCTGCACAGAAAGGGTTTGCAAACCGCTGAATCCACACGTGAGTTTAACTTTGTCAGTTGAATGCACACATTGACAACCATCCAGTTAGATAGCTCCGTTTTGGTTTTAGAAGCAGATATTTCTCTGTACAGCCTATGGTCCCATTCACTCGGGAATATCCCAACGCAGGTCCTAAAAGAAACGTGTTTCTGACTCGCTGAATCTCAACATAGATTCAACTCTCTTAGGTGAACGAACGCACAGCAGAGCAGTTTCAAGGAAACGTTTCTCCTGAGTTTTAGACGAAGTTTCCTGCTGTTTAGTACGTATGCCGGCATTGGGTTGGAAATACCGGTTTTGGGATTATGCACAGAAAGGGTTTGCAAACCGCTGAATCCACACGTGAGTTTAACTCTGTCAGTTGAATGCACACATTGACAACCATTCAGTTAGATAGCTCCGTTTTGGTTTTAGAAGCAGATATTTCTCTGTACAGCCTATGGTCCCATTCACTCGGGAATATCCCAACGCAGCTCCTAGAAGAAACGTGTTTCTGACTCGCTGAATCTCAACATAGATTCAACTCTCTTAGGTGAACGAACGCACAGCAGAGCAGTTTCAAGGAAACGTTTCTCCTGAGTTTTAGACGAAGTTTCCTGCTGTTAACTACGTATGCCGGCATTTGGCTGGAAATACCGGTTTTGGGATTCTGCACAGGAAGGGTTTGCAAACCGCTGAATCCACACGTGAGTTTAACTCTGTCAGTTGAATGCACACATTGACAACCATCCAGTTAGATAGCTCCGTTTTGGTTTTAGAAGCAGATATTTCTCTGTACAGCCTATGGTCCCATTCACTCGGGAATATCCCAACGCAGCTCCTAGAAGAAACGTGTTTCTGACTCGCTGAATCTCAACATAGATTCAAATCTCTTAGGTGAACGAACGCACAGCAGAGCAGTTTCAAGGAAACTTTTCTCCTGAGTTTTAGACGAAGTTTCCTGCTGTTTAGTACGGATGCCGGCATTGGCCTGGAATTACCGGTTTTGGGATTCTGCACAGAAAGGGTTTGCAAACCGCTGAATCCACACGTGAGTTTAACTCTGTCAGTTGAATGCACACATTGACAAACATTCAGTTAGATAGCTCCGTTTTGGTTTTAGAAGCAGATATTTCTCTGTACAGCCTATGGTCCCATTCACTCGGGAATATCCCAACGGAGCTCCAAGAAGAAACGTGCTTCTGACTCGCTGAATCTCAACATAGATTCAACTCTCTTAGGTGAACGAACGCACAGCAGAGCAGTTTCAAGGAAACGTTTCTTCTGAGTTTTAGACGAAGTTTCCTGCTGTTTAGTACGGATGCCGGCATTGGGCTGGAAATACCGGTTTTGGGATTCTGCACAGAAAGGGTTTGCAAACCGCTGTATCCAAACGTGAGTTTTACTCTGTCAGTTGAATGCACACATTGACAACCATCGAGTTAGATAGCTCCGTTTTGGTTTTAGAAGCAGATATTTCTCTGTACAGACTATGGTCCCATTCACTCGGGAATATCCCAACGCAGCTCTTAGAAGAAACGTGTTTCTGACTCGCTGAATCTCAACATAGATTCAACTGTCTTAGGTGAACGAACGCACAGCAGAGCAGTTTCAAGGAAACGTTTCTCCTGAGTTTTAGACGAAGTTTCCTGCTGTTTAGAACGTATGCCGGCATTGGCCTGGAAATACCGGTTTTGGGATTCTGCACAGAAAGGGTTTGCAAACCGCTGTATCCAAACGTGAGTTTTACACTGTCAGTTGAATGCACACAATGACAACCATCCAGTTAGATAGCTCCGTTTTGGTTTTAGAAGCAGATATTTCTCTGTACAGACTATGGTCCCATTCACTCGGGAATATCCCAACGCAGCTCCTGGAAGAAACGTGTTTCTGACTCGCTGAATCTCAACATAGATTCAACTCTCTTAGGTGAACGAACGCACAGCAGAGCAGTTTCAAGGAAACGTTTCTCCTGAGTTTTAGACGAAGTTTCCTGCTGTTTAGTACGTATGCCGGCATTGGGCTGGAAATACCGGTTTGGGGATTCTGCACAGAAAGGGTTTGCAAACCACTGAATCCACACGTGAGTTTAACTCTGTCAGTTGAATGCACACACTGACAATCATTCAGTTAGATAGCTCCGTTTTGGTATTAGAAGCAGATATTTCTCTGTACAGCCTATGGTCCCATTCACTCGGGAATATCCCAACGCAGCTCCTAGAAGAAACGTGTTTCTGACTCGCTGAATCTCAACAGAGATTGAACTCTCTTAGGTGAACGAACGCACAGCAGAGCAGTTTCAAGGAAACTTTTCTCCTGAGTTTTAGACGAAGTTTCCTGCTGTTAACTACGTATGCCGGCATTGGGCTGGAAATACCGGTTTTGGGATTCTGCACAGAAAGGGTTTCCAAACCGCTGAATCCACACGTGAGTTTAACTCTGTCAGTTGAATGCACACATTGACAACCATCCAGTTAGATAGCTCCGTTTTGGTTTCAGAAGCAGATATTTCTCTGTACAGCCTATGGTCCCATTCACTCGGGATTATCCCAACGCAGCTCCTAGAAGAAACGTGTTTCTGACTCGCTGAATCTCAACATAGATTCAAATCTCTTAGGTGAACGAACGCACAGCAGAGCAGTTTCAAGGAAACTTTTCTCCTGAGTTTTAGACGAAGTTTCCTGCTGTTTAGTACGGATGCCGGCATTGGGCTGGAATTACCGGTTTTGGGATTCTGCACAGAAAGGGTTTGCAAACCGCTGAATAAACACGTGAGTTTAACTCTGTCAGTTGAATGCACACATTGACAACCATTCAGTTTGATAGCATCCTTTTGGTTTTAGAAGCAGATATTTCTCTGTACAGCCTATGGTCCCATTCACTCGGGAATATCCCAACGGAGCTCCAAGAAGAAACGTGCTTCTGACTCGCTGAATCTCAACATAGATTCAACTCTCTTAGGTGAACGAACGCACAGCAGAGCAGTTTCAAGGAAACGTTTCTTCTGAGTTTTAGACGAAGTTTCCTGCTGTTTAGTACGTATGCCGGCATTGGGCTGGAAATAACGGTTTTGGGATTCTGCACAGAAAGGGTTTGCAAACCACTGAATCCACACCTGAGTTTAATTCTGTCAGTTGAATGCACACATTGACATCCATTCAGTTAGTTAGCTCCGTTTTGGTTTTAGAAGCAGATATTTCTCTGTACAGCCTATGGTCCCATTCACTCGGGAATATCCCAACGCAGCTCCTGGAAGAAACGTGTTTCTGACACGCTGAATCTCAACATAGATTCTACTCTCTTAGGTGAACGAACGCCCAGCAGGGCAGTTTCAAGGAAACGTTTCTGCTGAGTTTTAGACAAAGTTTCCTGCTGTTTAGTACGTATGCCGGCATTGGGCTGGAAATACCGGTTTTGGGATTCTGCACAGAAAGGGTTTGCAAACCGCTGAATCCACACGTGAGTTTAACTTTGTCAGTTGAATGCACACATTGACAACCATCCAGTTAGATAGCTCCGTTTTGGTTTTAGAAGCAGATATTTCTCTGTACAGCCTATGGTCCCATTCACTCGGGAATATCCCAACGCAGGTCCTAAAAGAAACGTGTTTCTGACTCGCTGAATCTCAACATAGATTCAACTCTCTTAGGTGAACGAACGCACAGCAGAGCAGTTTCAAGGAAACGTTTCTCCTGAGTTTTAGACGAAGTTTCCTGCTGTTTAGTACGTATGCCGGCATTGGGTTGGAAATACCGGTTTTGGGATTATGCACAGAAAGGGTTTGCAAACCGCTGAATCCACACGTGAGTTTAACTCTGTCAGTTGAATGCACACATTGACAACCATTCAGTTAGATAGCTCCGTTTTGGTTTTAGAAGCAGATATTTCTCTGTACAGCCTATGGTCCCATTCACTCGGGAATATCCCAACGCAGCTCCTGGAAGAAACGTGTTTCTGACTCGCTGAATCTCAACATAGATCCAACTCTCTTAGGTGAACGAACGCACAGCAGAGCAGTTTCAAGGAAACGTTTCTCCTGAGTTTTAGACGAAGTTTCCTGCTGTTTAGTACGTATGCCGGCATTGGGCTGGAAATACCGGTTTTGGGATTCTGCACAGAAAGGGTTTGCAAACCGCTGAATCCACACGTGAGTTTAACTCTGTCAGTTGAATGCACACATTGACAACCATTCAGTTAGATAGCTCCGTTTTGGTTTTAGAAGCAGATATTTCTCTGTACAGACTATGGTCCCATTCACTCGGGAATATCCCAACGCAGCTCCTAGAAGAAACGTGTTTCTGACTCGCTGAATCTCAACATAGATTTAACTCTCATAGGTGAACGAGCGCCCAGCAGGGCACTTTCAAGGAAACGTTTCTCCTGAGTTTTAGACGAAGTTTCCTGCTGTTTAGTACGTATGCCGGCATTGGGCTGGAAATACCGGTTTTGGGATTCTGCACAGAAAGGGTTAGCAAACCGCTGAATCCACACGTGAGTTTAACTCTGTCAGTTGAATGCACACATTGACAACCATTCAGTTAGATAGATCCGTTTTGGTTTTAGAAGCAGATATTTCTCTGTACAGCCTATGGTCCCATTCACTCGGGAATATCCCAACGCAGCTCCTAGAAGAAACGAGTTTCTGACTCGCTGAATCTCAACATAGATTCAACTCTCTTAGGTGAACGATCGCACAGCAGAGCAGTTTCAAGGAAACGTTTCTCCTGAGTTTTAGACGAAGTTTCCTTCTCTTTAGTACGTATGCCGGCATTGGGCTGGAAATAACGGTTTTGGAATTCTGCACAGAAAGGGTTTGCAAACCACTGAATCCACACGTGAGTTTAACTCTGTCAGTTGAATGCACACATTGACAACCATTCAGTTAGATAGCTCCGTTTTGGTTTTAGAAGCAGATATTTCTCTGTACAGCCTATGGTCCCATTCACTCGGGAATATCCTAACGCAGCTCCTGGAAGAAACGTGTTTCTGACTCGCTGAATCTCAACATAGATTCAACTCTCTTAGGTGAACGAACGCACAGCAGAGCAGTTTCAAGGAAACGTTTCTCCTGAGTTTTAGACGAAGTTTCCTGCTGTTTAGTACGTATGCTGGCATTGGGCTGGAAATACCGGTTTTGGGATTCTGCACAGAAAGGGTTAGCAAACCGCTGAATCCACACGTGAGTTTAACTCTGTCAGTTGAATGCACACATTGACAACCATTCAGTTAGATAGCTCCGTTTTGGTTTTAGAAGCAGATATTTCTCTGTACAGCCTATGGTCCCATTCACTCGGGAATATCCCATCGCAGCTCCTAGAAGAAACGTGTTTCTGACTCGCTGAATCTCAACATAGATTCAACTCTCTTAGGTGAACGAACGCCCAGCAGGGCACTTTCAAGGAAACGTTTCTCCTGAGTTTTAGACGAAGTTTCCTGCTGTTTAGTACGTATGCCGGCATTGGGCTGGGAATACCGGTTTTGGGATTCTGCACAGAAAGGGTTTGCAAACCGCTGAATCCAAACGTGAGTTTAACTTTGTCAGTTGAATGCACACATTGACAACCATCCAGTTAGATAGCTCCGTTTTGGATTTAGAAGCAGATATTTCTCTGTACAGCCTATGGTCCCATTCACTCGGGAGTATCCCAACGCAGCTCCTAGAAGAAACGTGTTTCTGACTCGCTGAATCTCAACATAGATTCAACTCTCTTAGGTGAACGAACGCACAGCAGAGCAGTTTCAAGGAAACGTTTCTCCTGAGTTTTAGACGAAGTTTCCTGCTGTTTAGTACGTATGCCGGCATTGGGCTGGAAATACCGGTTTTGGGATTCTGCACAGAAAGGGTTTGCAAACCGCTGAATCCAAACGTGAGTTTAACTTTGTCAGTTGAATGCACACATTGACAACCATCCAGTTAGATAGCTCCGTTTTGGATTTAGAAGCAGATATTTCTCTGTACAGCCTATGGTCCCATTCACTCGGGAGTATCCCAACGCAGCTCCTAGAAGAAACGTGTTTCTGACTCGCTGAATCTCAACATAGATTCAACTCTCTTAGGTGAACGAACGCACAGCAGAGCAGTTTCAAGGAAACGTTTCTCCTGAGTTTTAGACGAAGTTTCCTGCTGTTTAGTACGTATGCCGGCATTGGGCTGGAAATATCGGTTTTGGGATTCTGCACAGAAAGGGTTTGCAAACCACTGAATCCACACGTGAGTTTAACTCTATCAGTTGAATGCACATATTGACAACCATTCAGTTCGATAGCTCCGTTTTGGTTTTAGAAACAGATATTTCTCTGTACAGCCTATGGTCCCATTCACTCGGGAATATCCCAACACAGCTCCTGGAAGAAACGTGTTTCTGACTCGCTGAATCTCAACATAGATTCAACTCTCTTAGGTGAACGAACGCACAGCAGAGCAGTTTCAAGGAAACATTTCTCCTGAGTTTTAGACGAAGTTTCCTGTTGTTTAGTACGTATGCCGGCATTGGGCTGGAAATACCGGCTTTGGGATTCTGCACAGAAAGGGTTTGCAAACCACTGAATCCACACGTGAGTTTAACTCTGTCAGTTGAATGCACACATTGACAACCATTCAGTTAGATAGCTCCGTTTTGGTTTTAGAAGTAGATATTTCTCTGTACAGCCTATGGTCCCATTCACTCGGGAATATCCCAACGCAGCTCCTGGAAGAAACGTGTTTCTGACACGCTGAATCTCAACATAGATTCTACTCTCTTAGGTGAACGAACGCCCAGCAGGGCAGTTCCAAGGAAACGTTTCTGCTGAGTTTTAGACGAAGTTTCCTGCTGTTTAGTACGTATGCCGGCATTGTGCTGGAAATACCGGTTTTGGGATTCTGCACAGAAAGGGTTTGCAAACCGCTGAATCCACACGTGAGTTTAACTTTGTCATTTGAATGCACACATTGACAACCATGCAGTTAGATAGCTCCGTTTTGGTTTTAGAAGCAGATATTTCTCTGTACAGACTATGGTCCCATTCACTCGGGAATATCCCAACGCAGGTCCTAGAAGAAACGTGTTTCTGACTCGCTGAATCTCAACATAGATTCAACTCTCTTAGGTGAACGAACGCACAGCAGAGCAGTTTCAAGGAAACGTTTCTCCTGAGTTTTAGACGAAGTTTCCTGCTGTTTAGTACGTATGCCGGCATTGGGTTGGAAATACCGGTTTTGGGATTCTGCACAGAAAGGATTTGCAAACCACTGAATCCACACGTGAGTTTAACTCTGTCAGTTGAATGCACACATTGACAACCATTCAGTTAGATAGCTCCGTTTTGGTTTTAGAAGCAGATATTTCTCTGTACAGCCTATGGTCCCATTCACTCGGGAATATCCCAACGCAGCTCCTAGAAGAAACGTGTTTCTGACTCGCTGAATCTCAACATAGATTCAACTCTCTTAGTTGAACGAACGCACAGCAGAGCAGTTTCAAGGAAACGTTTCTCCTGAGTTTTAGACGAAGTTTCCTGCTGTTTAGTACGTATGCCGGCATTTGGCTGGAAATACCGGTTTTGGGATTCTGCACAGAAAGGGTTTGCAAACCACTGAATCCACACGTGAGTTTAACTCTGTCAGTTGAATGCACACATTGACAACCATCCAGTTAGATAGCTCCGTTTTGGTTTTAGAAGCAGATATTTCTCTGTACAGCCTATGGTCCCATTCACTCGGGAATATCCCAACGCAGCTCCTGGAAGAAACGTGTTTCTGACTCGCTGAATCTCAACATAGATTCAACTCTCTTAGGTGAACGAACGCACAGCAGAGCAGTTTCAAGGAAACGTTTCTCCTGAGTTTTAGACGAAGTTTCCTGCTGTTTAGTACGTATGGCGGCATTGGGCTGGAAATTCCGGTTTTGGGATTCTGCACAGAAAGGGTTTGCAAACCGCTGAATCCACACGTGAGTTTAACTTTGTCAGTTGAATGCACACATTGACAACCATCCAGTTAGATAGCTCCGTTTTGGTTTTAGAAGCAGATATTTCTCTGTACAGACTATGGTCCCATTCACTCGGGAATATCCCAACGCAGCTCCTAGAAGAAACGTGTTTCTGACTCGCTGAATCTCAACATAGATTCAACTCTCTTAGGTGAACGAACGCACAGCAGAGCAGTTTCAAGGAAACGTTTCTCCTGAGTTTTAGACGAAGTTTCCTGCTGTTTAGTACTTATGCCGGCATTGGGCTGGAAATACCGGTTTTGGGATTCTGCACAGAAAGGGTTTGCAAACCACTGAATCCACAAGTGAGTTTAACTCTGTCAGTTGAATGCACACATTGACAACCATTCAGTTAGGTAGCTCCGTTTTGGTTTTAGAAGCAGATATTTCTCTGTACAGCCTATGGTCCCATTCACTCGGGAATATCCCAACGCAGCTCCTGGAAGAAACGTGTTTCTGACTCGCTGAATCTCAACATAGATTCAACTCTCTTAGGTGAACGAACGCACAGCAGAGCAGTTTCAAGGAAACGTTTCTCCTGAGTTTTAGACGAAGTTTCCTGCTGTTTAGTACGTATTCCGGCATTGGGCTGGAAATACCGGTTTTGGGATTCTGCACGGAAAGGGTTTGCAAACCACTGAATCCACACGTGAGTTTAACTCTGTCAGTTGAATGCACACACTGACAACCATTCAGTTAGATAGCTCCGTTTTGGTTTTAGAAGCAGATATTTCTCTGTACAGTCTATGGTCCCATTCACTCGGGAATATCCTAACGCAGCTCCTAGAAGAAACGTGTTTCTGACTCGCTGAATCTCAACATAGATTCAACTCTCTTAGGTGAACGAACGCACAGCAGAGCAGTTTCAAGGAAACGTTTCTCCTGAGTTTTAGACGAAGTTTCCTGCAGTTTAGTACGTATGCCGGCATTGGGCTGGAAACACCGGTTTTGGGATTCTGCACAGAAAGGGTTTGCAAACCGTTGAATCCACACGTGAGTTTAACTCTGTCAGTTGAATGCACACATTGACAACCATCCAGTTAGATAGCTCCGTTTTGGTTTTAGAAGCAGATATTTCTCTGTACAGACTATGGTCCCATTCACTCGGGAATATCCCAACGCAGCTCCTAGAAGAAACGTGTTTCTGACTCGCTGAATCTCAACATAGATTCAACTCTCTTAGGTGAACGAACGCACAGCAGAGCAGTTTCAAGGAAACGTTTCTCCTGAGTTTTAGACGAAGTTTCCTTCTGTTTAGTACGTATGCCGGCATTGGGCTGGCAATACCGGTTTTGGGATTCTGCACAGAAAGGGTTTGCAAACCGCTGAATGCACACGTGAGTTTAACTCTGTCAGTTGAATGCAATCATTGACAACCATTCAGCTAGATACCTCCGTTTTGGTTTTAGAAGCAGATATTTCTCTGTACAGCCTATGGTCCCATTCACTCGAGAATATCCCAACGCAGCTCCTAGCATAAACGTGTTTCTGACTCGCTGAATCTCAACATAGATTCAACTCTCTTAGGTGAACGAACGCACAGCAGAGCAGTTTCAAGGAAACGTTTCTCCTGAGTTTTAGACGAAGTTTCCTGCTGTTTAGTACGTATGCCGGCATTGGGCTGGAAATACCGGTTTTGGGATTCTGCACAGAAAGGGTTTGCAAACCGCTGAATCCACACGTGAGTTTAACTCCGTCTGTTGAATGCACACATTGACAACCATTCAGTTAGATAGCTCCGTTTTGGTTTTAGAAGCAGATATTTCTCTGTACAGCCTATGGTCCCATTCACTCGGGAGTATCCCAACGCAGCTCCTAGAAGAAACGTGTTTCTGACTCGCTGAATCTCAACATAGATTCAACTCTCTTAGGTGAACGAACGCACAGCAGAGCAGTTTCAAGGAAACGTTTCTCCTGAGTTTTAGACGAAGTTTCCTGCTGTTTAGTACGTATGCCGGCAATGGGCTGGAAATACCGGTTTTGGGATTCTGCACAGAAAGGGTTTGCAAACCGCTGAATCCACACGTGAGTTTAACTCTGTCTGTTGAATGCACACATTGACAACCATTCAGTTAGATAGCTCCGTTTTGGTTTTAGAAGCAGATATTTCTCTGTACAGCCTATGGTCCCATTCACTCGGGAGTATCCCAACGCAGCTCCTAGAAGAAACGTGTTTCTGACTCGCTGAATCTCAACATAGATTCAACTCTCTTAGGTGAACGAACGCACAGCAGAGCAGTTTCAAGGAAACGTTTCTCCTGAGTTTTAGACGAAGTTTCCTGCTGTTTAGTACGTATGCCGGCATTGGGCTGGAAATATCGGTTTTGGGATTCTGCACAGAAATGGTTTGCAAACCACTGAATCCACACGTGAGTTTAACTCTATCAGTTGAATGCACATATTGACAACCATTCAGTTCGAAAGCTTCGTTTTGGTTTTAGAACAGATATTTCTCTGTACAGCCTATGGTCCCATTCACTCGGGAATATCCCAACACAGCTCCTGGAAGAAACGTGTTTCTGACTCGCTGAATCTCAACATAGATTCAACTCTCTTAGGTGAACGAACGCACAGCAGAGCAGTTTCAAGGAAACATTTCTCCTGAGTTTTAGACGAAGTTTCCTGTTGTTTAGTACGTATGCCGGCATTGGGCTGGAAATACCGGCTTTGGGATTCTGCACAGAAAGGGTTTGCAAACCACTGAATCCACACGTGAGTTTAACTCTGTCAGTTGAATGCACACATTGACAACCATTCAGTTAGATAGCTCCGTTTTGGTTTTAGAAGTAGATATTTCTCTGTACAGCCTATGGTCCCATTCACTCGGGAATATCCCAACGCAGCTCCTGGAAGAAACGTGTTTCTGACACGCTGAATCTCAACATAGATTCTACTCTCTTAGGTGAACGAACGCCCAGCAGGGCAGTTTCAAGGAAACGTTTCTGCTGAGTTTTAGACGAAGTTTCCTGCTGTTTAGTACGTATGCCGGCATTGTGCTGGAAATACCGGTTTTGGGATTCTGCACAGAAAGGGTTTGCAAACCGCTGAATCCACACGTGAGTTTAACTTTGTCATTTGAATGCACACATTGACAACCATGCAGTTAGATAGCTCCGTTTTGGTTTTAGAAGCAGATATTTCTCTGTACAGACTATGGTCCCATTCACTCGGGAATATCCCAACGCAGGTCCTAGAAGAAACGTGTTTCTGACTCGCTGAATCTCAACATAGATTCAACTCTCTTAGGTGAACGAACGCACAGCAGAGCAGTTTCAAGGAAACGTTTCTCCTGAGTTTTAGACGAAGTTTCCTGCTGTTTAGTACGTATGCCGTCATTGGGTTGGAAATACCGGTTTTGGGATTCTGCACAGAAAGGATTTGCAAACCACTGAATCCACACGTGAGTTTAACTCTGTCAGTTGAATGCACACATTGACAACCATTCAGTTAGATAGCTCCGTTTTGGTTTTAGAAGCAGATATTTCTCTGTACAGCCTATGGTCCCATTCACTCGGGAGTATCCCAACGCAGCTCCTAGAAGAAACGTGTTTCTGACTCGCTGAATCTCAACATAGATTCAACTCTCTTAGGTGAACGAACGCACAGCAGAGCAGTTTCAAGGAAACGTTTCTCCTGAGTTTTAGACGAAGTTTCCTGCTGTTTAGTACGTATGCCGGCATTGGGCTGGAAATACCGGTTTTGGGATTCTGCACAGAAAGGGTTTGCAAACCGCTGAATCCACACGTGAGTTTAACTCTGTCTGTTGAATGCACACCTTGACAACCATTCAGTTAGATAGCTCCGTTTTGGTTTTAGAAGCAGATATTTCTCTGTACAGCCTATGGTCCCATTCACTCGGGAGTATCCCAACGCAGCTCCTAGAAGAAACGTGTTTCTGACTCGCTGAATCTCAACATAGATTCAACTCTCTTAGGTGAACGAACGCACAGCAGAGCAGTTTCAAGGAAACGTTTCTCCTGAGTTTTAGACGAAGTTTCCTGCTGTTTAGTACGTATGCCGACATTGGGCTGGAAATACCGGTTTTGGGATTCTGCACAGAAAGGGTTTGCAAACCGCTGAATCCACACGTGAGTTTAACTCTGTCAGTTGAATGCAATCATTGACAACCATTCAGCTAGATACCTCCGTTTTGGTTTTAGAAGCAGATATTTCTCTGTACAGCCTATGGTCCCATTCACTCGAGAATATCCCAACGCAGCTCCTAGCATAAACGTGTTTCTGACTCGCTGAATCTCAACATAGATTCAACTCTCTTAGGTGAACGAACGCACAGCAGAGCAGTTTCAAGGAAACGTTTCTCCTGAGTTTTAGACGAAGTTTCCTGCTGTTTAGTACGTATGCCGGCATTGGGCTGGAAATATCGGTTTTGGGATTCTGCACAGAAAGGGTTTGCAAACCGCTGAATCCACACGTGAGTTTAACTCTGTCTGTTGAATGCACACCTTGACAACCATTCAGTTAGATAGCTCCGTTTTGGTTTTAGAAGCAGATATTTCTCTGTACAGCCTATGGTCCCATTCACTCGGGAGTATCCCAACGCAGCTCCTAGAAGAAACGTGTTTCTGACTCGCTGAATCTCAACATAGATTCAACTCTCTTAGGTGAACGAACGCACAGTAGAGAAGTTTCAAGGAAACGTTTCTCCTGAGTTTTAGACGAAGTTTCCTGCTGTTTAGTACGTATGCCGGCATTGGGCTGGAAATATCGGTTTTGGGATTCTGCACAGAAAGGGTTTGCAAACCACTGAATCCACACGTGAGTTTAACTCTATCAGTTGAATGCACATATTGACAACCATTCAGTTCGAAAGCTCCGTTTTGGTTTTAGAAACAGATATTTCTCTGTACAGCCTATGGTCCCATTCACTCGGGAATATCCCAACACAGCTCCTGGAAGAAACGTGTTTCTGACTCGCTGAATCTCAACATAGATTCAACTCTCTTAGGTGAACGAACGCACAGCAGAGCAGTTTCAAGGAAACATTTCTCCTGAGTTTTAGACGAAGTTTCCTGTTATTTAGTACGTATGCCGGCATTGGGCTGGAAATACCGGCTTTGGGATTCTGCACAGAAAGGGTTTGCAAACCACTGAATCCACACGTGAGTTTAACTCCGTCTGTTGAATGCACACATTGACAACCATTCAGTTAGATAGCTCCGTTTTGGTTTTAGAAGCAGATATTTCTCTGTACAGCCTATGGTCCCATTCACTCGGGAGTATCCCAACGCAGCTCCTAGAAGAAACGTGTTTCTGACTCGCTGAATCTCAACATAGATTCAACTCTCTTAGGTGAACGAACGCACAGCAGAGCAGTTTCAAGGAAACGTTTCTCCTGAGTTTTAGACGAAGTTTCCTGCTGTTTAGTACGTATGCCGGCATTGGGCTGGAAATACCGGTTTTGGGATTCTGCACAGAAAGGGTTTGCAAACCGCTGAATCCACACGTGAGTTTAACTCTGTCTGTTGAATGCACACATTGACAACCATTCAGTTAGATAGCTCCGTTTTGGTTTTAGAAGCAGATATTTCTCTGTACAGCCTATGGTCCCATTCACTCGGGAGTATCCCAACGCAGCTCCTAGAAGAAACGTGTTTCTGACTCGCTGAATCTCAACATAGATTCAACTCTCTTAGGTGAACGAACGCACAGTAGAGAAGTTTCAAGGAAACGTTTCTCCTGAGTTTTAGACGAAGTTTCCTGCTGTTTAGTACGTATGCCGGCATTGGGCTGGAAATATCGGTTTTGGGATTCTGCACAGAAAGGGTTTGCAAACCACTGAATCCACACGTGAGTTTAACTCTATCAGTTGAATGCACATATTGACAACCATTCAGTTCGATAGCTCCGTTTTGGTTTTAGAAACAGATATTTCTCTGTACAGCCTATGGTCCCATTCACTCGGGAATATCCCAACACAGCTCCTGGAAGAAACGTGTTTCTGACTCGCTGAATCTCAACATAGATTCAACTCTCTTAGGTGAACGAACGCACAGCAGAGCAGTTTCAAGGAAACATTTCTCCTGAGTTTTAGACGAAGTTTCCTGTTGTTTAGTACGTATGCCGGCATTGGGCTGGAAATACCGGCTTTGGGATTCTGCACAGAAAGGGTTTGCAAACCACTGAATCCACACGTGAGTTTAACTCCGTCTGTTGAATGCACACATTGACAACCATTCAGTTAGATAGCTCCGTTTTGGTTTTAGAAGCAGATATTTCTCTGTACAGCCTATGGTCCCATTCACTCGGGAGTATCCCAACGCAGCTCCTAGAAGAAACGTGTTTCTGACTCGCTGAATCTCAACATAGATTCAACTCTCTTAGGTGAACGAACGCACAGCAGAGCAGTTTCAAGGAAACGTTTCTCCTGAGTTTTAGACGAAGTTTCCTGCTGTTTAGTACGTATGCCGGCATTGGGCTGGAAATACCGGTTTTGGGATTCTGCACAGAAAGGGTTTGCAAACCGCTGAATCCACACGTGAGTTTAACTCTGTCTGTTGAATGCACACATTGACAACCATTCAGTTAGATAGCTCCGTTTTGGTTTTAGAAGCAGATATTTCTCTGTACAGCCTATGGTCCCATTCACTCGGGAGTATCCCAACGCAGCTCCTAGAAGAAACGTGTTTCTGACTCGCTGAATCTCAACATAGATTCAACTCTCTTAGGTGAACGAACGCACAGTAGAGAAGTTTCAAGGAAACGTTTCTCCTGAGTTTTAGACGAAGTTTCCTGCTGTTTAGTACGTATGCCGGCATTGGGCTGGAAATATCGGTTTTGGGATTCTGCACAGAAAGGGTTTGCAAACCACTGAATCCACACGTGAGTTTAACTCTATCAGTTGAATGCACATATTGACAACCATTCAGTTCGAAAGCTCCGTTTTGGTTTTAGAAACAGATATTTCTCTGTACAGCCTATGGTCCCATTCACTCGGGAATATCCCAACACAGCTCCTGGAAGAAACGTGTTTCTGACTCGCTGAATCTCAACATAGATTCAACTCTCTTAGGTGAACGAACGCACAGCAGAGCAGTTTCAAGGAAACATTTCTCCTGAGTTTTAGACGAAGTTTCCTGTTGTTTAGTACGTATGCCGGCATTGGGCTGGAAATACCGGCTTTGGGATTCTGCACAGAAAGGGTTTGCAAACCACTGAATCCACACGTGAGTTTAACTCCGTCTGTTGAATGCACACATTGACAACCATTCAGTTAGATAGCTCCGTTTTGGTTTTAGAAGCAGATATTTCTCTGTACAGCCTATGGTCCCATTCACTCGGGAGTATCCCAACGCAGCTCCTAGAATAAACGTGTTTCTGACTCGCTGAATCTCAACATAGATTCAACTCTCTTAGGTGAACGAACGCACAGCAGAGCAGTTTCAAGGAAACGTTTCTCCTGAGTTTTAGACGAAGTTTCCTGCTGTTTAGTACGTATGCCGGCATTGGGCTGGAAATACCGGTTTTGGGATTCTGCACAGAAAGGGTTTGCAAACCGCTGAATCCACACGTGAGTTTAACTCTGTCTGTTGAATGCACACATTGACAACCATTCAGTTAGATAGCTCCGTTTTGGTTTTAGAAGCAGATATTTCTCTGTACAGCCTATGGTCCCATTCACTCGGGAGTATCCCAACGCAGCTCCTAGAAGAAACGTGTTTCTGACTCGCTGAATCTCAACATAGATTCAACTCTCTTAGGTGAACGAACGCACAGCAGAGCAGTTTCAAGGAAACGTTTCTCCTGAGTTTTAGACGAAGTTTCCTGCTGTTTAGTACGTATGCCGGCATTGGGCTGGAAATATCGGTTTTGGGATTCTGCACAGAAAGGGTTTGCAAACCACTGAATCCACACGTGAGTTTAACTCTATCAGTTGAATGCACATATTGACAACCATTCAGTTCGAAAGCTCCGTTTTGGTTTTAGAAACAGATATTTCTCTGTACAGCCTATGGTCCCATTCACTCGGGAATATCCCAACACAGCTCCTGGAAGAAACGTGTTTCTGACTCGCTGAATCTCAACATAGATTCAACTCTCTTAGGTGAACGAACGCACAGCAGAGCAGTTTCAAGGAAACATTTCTCCTGAGTTTTAGACGAAGTTTCCTGTTGTTTAGTACGTATGCCGGCATTGGGCTGGAAATACCGGCTTTGGGATTCTGCACAGAAAGGGTTTGCAAACCACTGAATCCACACGTGAGTTTAACTCCGTCTGTTGAATGCACACATTGACAACCATTCAGTTAGATAGCTCCGTTTTGGTTTTAGAAGCAGATATTTCTCTGTACAGCCTATGGTCCCATTCACTCGGGAGTATCCCAACGCAGCTCCTAGAAGAAACGTGTTTCTGACTCGCTGAATCTCAACATAGATTCAACTCTCTTAGGTGAACGAACGCACAGCAGAGCAGTTTCAAGGAAACGTTTCTCCTGAGTTTTAGACGAAGTTTCCTGCTGTTTAGTACGTATGCCGGCATTGGGCTGGAAATACCGGTTTTGGGATTCTGCACAGAAAGGGTTTGCAAACCGCTGAATCCACACGTGAGTTTAACTCTGTCTGTTGAATGCACACATTGACAACCATTCAGTTAGATAGCTCCGTTTTGGTTTTAGAAGCAGATATTTCTCTGTACAGCCTATGGTCCCATTCACTCGGGAGTATCCCAACGCAGCTCCTAGAAGAAACGTGTTTCTGACTCGCTGAATCTCAACATAGATTCAACTCTCTTAGGTGAACGAACGCACAGCAGAGCAGTTTCAAGGAAACGTTTCTCCTGAGTTTTAGACGAAGTTTCCTGCTGTTTAGTACGTATGCCGGCATTGGGCTGGAAATATCGGTTTTGGGATTCTGCACAGAAATGGTTTGCAAACCACTGAATCCACACGTGAGTTTAACTCTATCAGTTGAATGCACATATTGACAACCATTCAGTTCGAAAGCTCCGTTTTGGTTTTAGAAACAGATATTTCTCTGTACAGCCTATGGTCCCATTCACTCGGGAATATCCCAACACAGCTCCTGGAAGAAACGTGTTTCTGACTCGCTGAATCTCAACATAGATTCAACTCTCTTAGGTGAACGAACGCACAGCAGAGCAGTTTCAAGGAAACATTTCTCCTGAGTTTTAGACGAAGTTTCCTGTTGTTTAGTACGTATGCCGGCATTGGGCTGGAAATACCGGCTTTGGGATTCTGCACAGAAAGGGTTTGCAAACCACTGAATCCACACGTGAGTTTAACTCTGTCAGTTGAATGCACACATTGACAACCATTCAGTTAGATAGCTCCGTTTTGGTTTTAGAAGTAGATATTTCTCTGTACAGCCTATGGTCCCATTCACTCGGGAATATCCCAACGCAGCTCCTGGAAGAAACGTGTTTCTGACACGCTGAATCTCAACATAGATTCTACTCTCTTAGGTGAACGAACGCCCAGCAGGGCAGTTTCAAGGAAACGTTTCTGCTGAGTTTTAGACGAAGTTTCCTGCTGTTTAGTACGTATGCCGGCATTGTGCTGGAAATACCGGTTTTGGGATTCTGCACAGAAAGGGTTTGCAAACCGCTGAATCCACACGTGAGTTTAACTTTGTCATTTGAATGCACACATTGACAACCATGCAGTTAGATAGCTCCGTTTTGGTTTTAGAAGCAGATATTTCTCTGTACAGACTATGGTCCCATTCACTCGGGAATATCCCAACGCAGGTCCTAGAAGAAACGTGTTTCTGACTCGCTGAATCTCAACATAGATTCAACTCTCTTAGGTGAACGAACGCACAGCAGAGCAGTTTCAAGGAAACGTTTCTCCTGAGTTTTAGACGAAGTTTCCTGCTGTTTAGTACGTATGCCGGCATTGGGTTGGAAATACCGGTTTTGGGATTCTGCACAGAAAGGATTTGCAAACCACTGAATCCACACGTGAGTTTAACTCTGTCAGTTGAATGCACACATTGACAACCATTCAGTTAGATAGCTCCGTTTTGGTTTTAGAAGCAGATATTTCTCTGTACAGCCTATGGTCCCATTCACTCGGGAGTATCCCAACGCAGCTCCTAGAAGAAACGTGTTTCTGACTCGCTGAATCTCAACATAGATTCAACTCTCTTAGGTGAACGAACGCACAGCAGAGCAGTTTCAAGGAAACGTTTCTCCTGAGTTTTAGACGAAGTTTCCTGCTGTTTAGTACGTATGCCGGCATTGGGCTGGAAATACCGGTTTTGGGATTCTGCACAGAAAGGGTTTGCAAACCGCTGAATCCACACGTGAGTTTAACTCTGTCTGTTGAATGCACACCTTGACAACCATTCAGTTAGATAGCTCCGTTTTGGTTTTAGAAGCAGATATTTCTCTGTACAGCCTATGGTCCCATTCACTCGGGAGTATCCCAACGCAGCTCCTAGAAGAAACGTGTTTCTGACTCGCTGAATCTCAACATAGATTCAACTCTCTTAGGTGAACGAACGCACAGCAGAGCAGTTTCAAGGAAACGTTTCTCCTGAGTTTTAGACGAAGTTTCCTGCTGTTTAGTACGTATGCCGACATTGGGCTGGAAATACCGGTTTTGGGATTCTGCACAGAAAGGGTTTGCAAACCGCTGAATCCACACGTGAGTTTAACTCTGTCAGTTGAATGCAATCATTGACAACCATTCAGCTAGATACCTCCGTTTTGGTTTTAGAAGCAGATATTTCTCTGTACAGCCTATGGTCCCATTCACTCGAGAATATCCCAACGCAGCTCCTAGCATAAACGTGTTTCTGACTCGCTGAATCTCAACATAGATTCAACTCTCTTAGGTGAACGAACGCACAGCAGAGCAGTTTCAAGGAAACGTTTCTCCTGAGTTTTAGACGAAGTTTCCTGCTGTTTAGTACGTATGCCGGCATTGGGCTGGAAATATCGGTTTTGGGATTCTGCACAGAAAGGGTTTGCAAACCGCTGAATCCACACGTGAGTTTAACTCTGTCTGTTGAATGCACACCTTGACAACCATTCAGTTAGATAGCTCCGTTTTGGTTTTAGAAGCAGATATTTCTCTGTACAGCCTATGGTCCCATTCACTCGGGAGTATCCCAACGCAGCTCCTAGAAGAAACGTGTTTCTGACTCGCTGAATCTCAACATAGATTCAACTCTCTTAGGTGAACGAACGCACAGTAGAGAAGTTTCAAGGAAACGTTTCTCCTGAGTTTTAGACGAAGTTTCCTGCTGTTTAGTACGTATGCCGGCATTGGGCTGGAAATATCGGTTTTGGGATTCTGCAGAGAAAGGGTTTGCAAACCACTGAATCCACACGTGAGTTTAACTCTATCAGTTGAATGCACATATTGACAACCATTCAGTTCGAAAGCTCCGTTTTGGTTTTAGAAACAGATATTTCTCTGTACAGCCTATGGTCCCATTCACTCGGGAATATCCCAACACAGCTCCTGGAAGAAACGTGTTTCTGACTCGCTGAATCTCAACATAGATTCAACTCTCTTAGGTGAACGAACGCACAGCAGAGCAGTTTCACGGAAACATTTCTCCTGAGTTTTAGACGAAGTTTCCTGTTGTTTAGTACGTATGCCGGCATTGGGCTGGAAATACCGGCTTTGGGATTCTGCACAGAAAGGGTTTGCAAACCACTGAATCCACACGTGAGTTTAACTCCGTCTGTTGAATGCACACATTGACAACCATTCAGTTAGATAGCTCCGTTTTGGTTTTAGAAGCAGATATTTCTCTGTACAGCCTATGGTCCCATTCACTCGGGAGTATCCCAACGCAGCTCCTAGAAGAAACGTGTTTCTGACTCGCTGAATCTCAACATAGATTCAACTCTCTTAGGTGAACGAACGCACAGCAGAGCAGTTTCAAGGAAACGTTTCTCCTGAGTTTTAGACGAAGTTTCCTGCTGTTTAGTACGGATGCCGGCATTGGGCTGGAAATACCGGTTTTGGGATTCTGCACAGAAAGGGTTTGCAAACCGCTGAATCCACACGTGAGTTTAACTCCGTCTGTTGAATGCACACATTGACAACCATTCAGTTAGATAGCTCCGTTTTGGTTTTAGAAGCAGATATTTCTCTGTACAGCCTATGGTCCCATTCACTCGGGAGTATCCCAACGCAGCTCCTAGAAGAAACGTGTTTCTGACTCGCTGAATCTCAACATAGATTCAACTCTCTTAGGTGAACGAACGCACAGCAGAGCAGTTTCAAGGAAACGTTTCTCCTGAGTTTTAGACGAAGTTTCCTGCTGTTTAGTACGTATGCCGGCATTGGGCTGGAAATACCGGTTTTGGGATTCTGCACAGAAAGGGTTTGCAAACCGCTGAATCCACACGTGAGTTTAACTCTGTCTGTTGAATGCACACATTGACAACCATTCAGTTAGATAGCTCCGTTTTGGTTTTAGAAGCAGATATTTCTCTGTACAGCCTATGGTCCCATTCACTCGGGAGTATCCCAACGCAGCTCCTAGAAGAAACGTGTTTCTGACTCGCTGAATCTCAACATAGATTCAACTCTCTTAGGTGAACGAACGCACAGCAGAGCAGTTTCAAGGAAACGTTTCTCCTGAGTTTTAGACGAAGTTTCCTGCTGTTTAGTACGTATGCCGGCATTGGGCTGGAAATATCGGTTTTGGGATTCTGCACAGAAATGGTTTGCAAACCACTGAATCCACACGTGAGTTTAACTCTATCAGTTGAATGCACATATTGACAACCATTCAGTTCGAAAGCTCCGTTTTGGTTTTAGAAACAGATATTTCTCTGTACAGCCTATGGTCCCATTCACTCGGGAATATCCCAACACAGCTCCTGGAAGAAACGTGTTTCTGACTCGCTGAATCTCAACATAGATTCAACTCTCTTAGGTGAACGAACGCACAGCAGAGCAGTTTCAAGGAAACATTTCTCCTGAGTTTTAGACGAAGTTTCCTGTTGTTTAGTACGTATGCCGGCATTGGGCTGGAAATACCGGCTTTGGGATTCTGCACAGAAAGGGTTTGCAAACCACTGAATCCACACGTGAGTTTAACTCTGTCAGTTGAATGCACACATTGACAACCATTCAGTTAGATAGCTCCGTTTTGGTTTTAGAAGTAGATATTTCTCTGTACAGCCTATGGTCCCATTCACTCGGGAATATCCCAACGCAGCTCCTGGAAGAAACGTGTTTCTGACACGCTGAATCTCAACATAGATTCTACTCTCTTAGGTGAACGAACGCCCAGCAGGGCAGTTTCAAGGAAACGTTTCTGCTGAGTTTTAGACGAAGTTTCCTGCTGTTTAGTACGTATGCCGGCATTGTGCTGGAAATACCGGTTTTGGGATTCTGCACAGAAAGGGTTTGCAAACCGCTGAATCCACACGTGAGTTTAACTTTGTCATTTGAATGCACACATTGACAACCATGCAGTTAGATAGCTCCGTTTTGGTTTTAGAAGCAGATATTTCTCTGTACAGACTATGGTCCCATTCACTCGGGAATATCCCAACGCAGGTCCTAGAAGAAACGTGTTTCTGACTCGCTGAATCTCAACATAGATTCAACTCTCTTAGGTGAACGAACGCACAGCAGAGCAGTTTCAAGGAAACGTTTCTCCTGAGTTTTAGACGAAGTTTCCTGCTGTTTAGTACGTATGCCGGCATTGGGTTGGAAATACCGGTTTTGGGATTCTGCACAGAAAGGATTTGCAAACCACTGAATCCACACGTGAGTTTAACTCTGTCAGTTGAATGCACACATTGACAACCATTCAGTTAGATAGCTCCGTTTTGGTTTTAGAAGCAGATATTTCTCTGTACAGCCTATGGTCCCATTCACTCGGGAGTATCCCAACGCAGCTCCTAGAAGAAACGTGTTTCTGACTCGCTGAATCTCAACATAGATTCAACTCTCTTAGGTGAACGAACGCACAGCAGAGCAGTTTCAAGGAAACGTTTCTCCTGAGTTTTAGACGAAGTTTCCTGCTGTTTAGTACGTATGCCGGCATTGGGCTGGAAATACCGGTTTTGGGATTCTGCACAGAAAGGGTTTGCAAACCGCTGAATCCACACGTGAGTTTAACTCTGTCTGTTGAATGCACACCTTGACAACCATTCAGTTAGATAGCTCCGTTTTGGTTTTAGAAGCAGATATTTCTCTGTACAGCCTATGGTCCCATTCACTCGGGAGTATCCCAACGCAGCTCCTAGAAGAAACGTGTTTCTGACTCGCTGAATCTCAACATAGATTCAACTCTCTTAGGTGAACGAACGCACAGCAGAGCAGTTTCAAGGAAACGTTTCTCCTGAGTTTTAGACGAAGTTTCCTGCTGTTTAGTACGTATGCCGACATTGGGCTGGAAATACCGGTTTTGGGATTCTGCACAGAAAGGGTTTGCAAACCGCTGAATCCACACGTGAGTTTAACTCTGTCAGTTGAATGCAATCATTGACAACCATTCAGCTAGATACCTCCGTTTTGGTTTTAGAAGCAGATATTTCTCTGTACAGCCTATGGTCCCATTCACTCGAGAATATCCCAACGCAGCTCCTAGCATAAACGTGTTTCTGACTCGCTGAATCTCAACATAGATTCAACTCTCTTAGGTGAACGAACGCACAGCAGAGCAGTTTCAAGGAAACGTTTCTCCTGAGTTTTAGACGAAGTTTCCTGCTGTTTAGTACGTATGCCGGCATTGGGCTGGAAATATCGGTTTTGGGATTCTGCACAGAAAGGGTTTGCAAACCGCTGAATCCACACGTGAGTTTAACTCTGTCTGTTGAATGCACACCTTGACAACCATTCAGTTAGATAGCTCCGTTTTGGTTTTAGAAGCAGATATTTCTCTGTACAGCCTATGGTCCCATTCACTCGGGAGTATCCCAACGCAGCTCCAAGAAGAAACGTGTTTCTGACTCGCTGAATCTCAACATAGATTCAACTCTCTTAGGTGAACGAACGCACAGTAGAGAAGTTTCAAGGAAACGTTTCTCCTGAGTTTTAGACGAAGTTTCCTGCTGTTTAGTACGTATGCCGGCATTGGGCTGGAAATATCGGTTTTGGGATTCTGCACAGAAAGGGTTTGCAAACCACTGAATCCACACGTGAGTTTAACTCTATCAGTTGAATGCACATATTGACAACCATTCAGTTCGAAAGCTCCGTTTTGGTTTTAGAAACAGATATTTCTCTGTACAGCCTATGGTCCCATTCACTCGGGAATATCCCAACACAGCTCCTGGAAGAAACGTGTTTCTGACTCGCTGAATCAAAACATAGATTCAACTCTCTTAGGTGAACGAACGCACAGCAGAGCAGTTTCAAGGAAACATTTCTCCTGAGTTTTAGACGAAGTTTCCTGTTGTTTAGTACGTATGCCGGCATTGGGCTGGAAATACCGGCTTTGGGATTCTGCACAGAAAGGGTTTGCAAACCACTGAATCCACACGTGAGTTTAACTCTGTCAGTTGAATGCACACATTGACAACCATTCAGTTAGATAGCTCCGTTTTGGTTTTAGAAGTAGATATTTCTCTGTACAGCCTATGGTCCCATTCACTCGGGAATATCCCAACGCAGCTCCTGGAAGAAACGTGTTTCTGACACGCTGAATCTCAACATAGATTCTACTCTCTTAGGTGAACGAACGCCCAGCAGGGCAGTTTCAAGGAAACGTTTCTGCTGAGTTTTAGACGAAGTTTCCTGCTGTTTAGTACGTATGCCGGCATTGTGCTGGAAATACCGGTTTTGGGATTCTGCACAGAAAGGGTTTGCAAACCGCTGAATCCACACGTGAGTTTAACTTTGTCATTTGAATGCACACATTGACAACCATGCAGTTAGATAGCTCCGTTTTGGTTTTAGAAGCAGATATTTCTCTGTACAGACTATGGTCCCATTCACTCGGGAATATCCCAACGCAGGTCCTAGAAGAAACGTGTTTCTGACTCGCTGAATCTCAACATAGATTCAACTCTCTTAGGTGAACGAACGCACAGCAGAGCAGTTTCAAGGAAACGTTTCTCCTGAGTTTTAGACGAAGTTTCCTGCTGTTTAGTACGTATGCCGGCATTGGGTTGGAAATACCGGTTTTGGGATTCTGCACAGAAAGGATTTGCAAACCACTGAATCCACACGTGAGTTTAACTCTGTCAGTTGAATGCACACATTGACAACCATTCAGTTAGATAGCTCCGTTTTGGTTTTAGAAGCAGATATTTCTCTGTACAGCCTATGGTCCCATTCACTCGGGAATATCCCAACGCAGCTCCTAGAAGAAACGTGTTTCTGACTCGCTGAATCTCAACATAGATTCAACTCTCTTAGTTGAACGAACGCACAGCAGAGCAGTTTCAAGGAAACGTTTCTCCTGAGTTTTAGACGAAGTTTCCTGCTGTTTAGTACGTATGCCGGCATTTGGCTGGAAATACCGGTTTTGGGATTCTGCACAGAAAGGGTTTGCAAACCACTGAATCCACACGTGAGTTTAACTCTGTCAGTTGAATGCACACATTGACAACCATCCAGTTAGATAGCTCCGTTTTGGTTTTAGAAGCAGATATTTCTCTGTACAGCCTATGGTCCCATTCACTCGGGAATATCCCAATGCAGCTCCTAGAAGAAACGTGTTTCTGACTCGCTGAATCTCAACATAGATTCAACTCTCTTAGGTGAACGAACGCACAGCAGAGCAGTTTCAAGGAAACGTTTCTCCTGAGTTTTAGACGAAGTTTCCTGCTGTTTAGTACGTATGCCGACATTGGGCTGGAAATACCGGTTTTGGGATTCTGCACAGAAAGGGTTTGCAAACCGCTGAATCCACACGTGAGTTTAACTCTGTCAGTTGAATGCAATCATTGACAACCATTCAGCTAGATACCTCCGTTTTGGTTTTAGAAGCAGATATTTCTCTGCACAGCCTATGGTCCCATTCACTCGAGAATATCCCAACGCAGCTCCTAGCATAAACGTGTTTCTGACTCGCTGAATCTCAACATAGATTCAACTCTCTTAGGTGAACGAACGCACAGCAGAGCAGTTTCAAGGAAACGTTTCTCCTGAGTTTTAGACGAAGTTTCCTGCTGTTTAGTACGTATGCCGGCATTGGGCTGGAAATACCGGTTTTCGGATTCTGCACAGAAAGGGTTTGCAAACCGCTGAATCCACACGTGAGTTTAACTCCGTCTGTTGAATGCACACATTGACAACCATTCAGTTAGATAGCTCCGTTTTGGTTTTAGAAGCAGATATTTCTCTGTACAGCCTATGGTCCCATTCACTCGGGAGTATCCCAACGCAGCTCCTAGAAGAAACGTGTTTCTGACTCGCTGAATCTCAACATAGATTCAACTCTCTTAGGTGAACGAACGCACAGCAGAGCAGTTTCAAGGAAACGTTTCTCCTGAGTTTTAGACGAAGTTTCCTGCTGTTTAGTACGTATGCCGGCATTGGGCTGGAAATACCGGTTTTGGGATTCTGCACAGAAAGGGTTTGCAAACCGCTGAATCCACACGTGAGTTTAACTCTGTCTGTTGAATGCACACATTGACAACCATTCAGTTAGATAGCTCCGTTTTGGTTTTAGAAGCAGATATTTCTCTGTACAGCCTATGGTCCCATTCACTCGGGAGTATCCCAACGCAGCTCCTAGAAGAAACGTGTTTCTGACTCGCTGAATCTCAACATAGATTCAACTCTCTTAGGTGAACGAACGCACAGCAGAGCAGTTTCAAGGAAACGTTTCTCCTGAGTTTTAGACGAAGTTTCCTGCTGTTTAGTACGTATGCCGGCATTGGGCTGGAAATATCGGTTTTGGGATTCTGCACAGAAATGGTTTGCAAACCACTGAATCCACACGTGAGTTTAACTCTATCAGTTGAATGCACATATTGACAACCATTCAGTTCGAAAGCTCCGTTTTGGTTTTAGAAACAGATATTTCTCTGTACAGCCTATGGTCCCATTCACTCGGGAATATCCCAACACAGCTCCTGGAAGAAACGTGTTTCTGACTCGCTGAATCTCAACATAGATTCAACTCTCTTAGGTGAACGAACGCACAGCAGAGCAGTTTCAAGGAAACATTTCTCCTGAGTTTTAGACGAAGTTTCCTGTTGTTTAGTACGTATGCCGGCATTGGGCTGGAAATACCGGCTTTGGGATTCTGCACAGAAAGGGTTTGCAAACCACTGAATCCACACGTGAGTTTAACTCTGTCAGTTGAATGCACACATTGACAACCATTCAGTTAGATAGCTCCGTTTTGGTTTTAGAAGTAGATATTTCTCTGTACAGCCTATGGTCCCATTCACTCGGGAATATCCCAACGCAGCTCCTGGAAGAAACGTGTTTCTGACACGCTGAATCTCAACATAGATTCTACTCTCTTAGGTGAACGAACGCCCAGCAGGGCAGTTTCAAGGAAACGTTTCTGCTGAGTTTTAGACGAAGTTTCCTGCTGTTTAGTACGTATGCCGGCATTGTGCTGGAAATACCGGTTTTGGGATTCTGCACAGAAAGGGTTTGCAAACCGCTGAATCCACACGTGAGTTTAACTTTGTCATTTGAATGCACACATTGACAACCATGCAGTTAGATAGCTCCGTTTTGGTTTTAGAAGCAGATATTTCTCTGTACAGACTATGGTCCCATTCACTCGGGAATATCCCAACGCAGGTCCTAGAAGAAACGTGTTTCTGACTCGCTGAATCTCAACATAGATTCAACTCTCTTAGGTGAACGAACGCACAGCAGAGCAGTTTCAAGGAAACGTTTCTCCTGAGTTTTAGACGAAGTTTCCTGCTGTTTAGTACGTATGCCGGCATTGGGTTGGAAATACCGGTTTTGGGATTCTGCACAGAAAGGATTTGCAAACCACTGAATCCACACGTGAGTTTAACTCTGTCAGTTGAATGCACACATTGACAACCATTCAGTTAGATAGCTCCGTTTTGGTTTTAGAAGCAGATATTTCTCTGTACAGCCTATGGTCCCATTCACTCGGGAGTATCCCAACGCAGCTCCTAGAAGAAACGTGTTTCTGACTCGCTGAATCTCAACATAGATTCAACTCTCTTAGGTGAACGAACGCACAGCAGAGCAGTTTCAAGGAAACGTTTCTCCTGAGTTTTAGACGAAGTTTCCTGCTGTTTAGTACGTATGCCGGCATTGGGCTGGAAATACCGGTTTTGGGATTCTGCACAGAAAGGGTTTGCAAACCGCTGAATCCACACGTGAGTTTAACTCTGTCTGTTGAATGCACACCTTGACAACCATTCAGTTAGATAGCTCCGTTTTGGTTTTAGAAGCAGATATTTCTCTGTACAGCCTATGGTCCCATTCACTCGGGAGTATCCCAACGCAGCTCCTAGAAGAAACGTGTTTCTGACTCGCTGAATCTCAACATAGATTCAACTCTCTTAGGTGAACGAACGCACAGCAGAGCAGTTTCAAGGAAACGTTTCTCCTGAGTTTTAGACGAAGTTTCCTGCTGTTTAGTACGTATGCCGACATTGGGCTGGAAATACCGGTTTTGGGATTCTGCACAGAAAGGGTTTGCAAACCGCTGAATCCACACGTGAGTTTAACTCTGTCAGTTGAATGCAATCATTGACAACCATTCAGCTAGATACCTCCGTTTTGGTTTTAGAAGCAGATATTTCTCTGTACAGCCTATGGTCCCATTCACTCGAGAATATCCCAACGCAGCTCCTAGCATAAACGTGTTTCTGACTCGCTGAATCTCAACATAGATTCAACTCTCTTAGGTGAACGAACGCACAGCAGAGCAGTTTCAAGGAAACGTTTCTCCTGAGTTTTAGACGAAGTTTCCTGCTGTTTAGTACGTATGCCGGCATTGGGCTGGAAATATCGGTTTTGGGATTCTGCACAGAAAGGGTTTGCAAACCGCTGAATCCACACGTGAGTTTAACTCTGTCTGTTGAATGCACACCTTGACAACCATTCAGTTAGATAGCTCCGTTTTGGTTTTAGAAGCAGATATTTCTCTGTACAGCCTATGGTCCCATTCACTCGGGAGTATCCCAACGCAGCTCCTAGAAGAAACGTGTTTCTGACTCGCTGAATCTCAACATAGATTCAACTCTCTTAGGTGAACGAACGCACAGTAGAGAAGTTTCAAGGAAACGTTTCTCCTGAGTTTTAGACGAAGTTTCCTGCTGTTTAGTACGTATGCCGGCATTGGGCTGGAAATATCGGTTTTGGGATTCTGCACAGAAAGGGTTTGCAAACCACTGAATCCACACGTGAGTTTAACTCTATCAGTTGAATGCACATATTGACAACCATTCAGTTCGAAAGCTCCGTTTTGGTTTTAGAAACAGATATTTCTCTGTACAGCCTATGGTCCCATTCACTCGGGAATATCCCAACACAGCTCCTGGAAGAAACGTGTTTCTGACTCGCTGAATCAAAACATAGATTCAACTCTCTTAGGTGAACGAACGCACAGCAGAGCAGTTTCAAGGAAACATTTCTCCTGAGTTTTAGACGAAGTTTCCTGTTGTTTAGTACGTATGCCGGCATTGGGCTGGAAATACCGGCTTTGGGATTCTGCACAGAAAGGGTTTGCAAACCACTGAATCCACACGTGAGTTTAACTCTGTCAGTTGAATGCACACATTGACAACCATTCAGTTAGATAGCTCCGTTTTGGTTTTAGAAGTAGATATTTCTCTGTACAGCCTATGGTCCCATTCACTCGGGAATATCCCAACGCAGCTCCTGGAAGAAACGTGTTTCTGACACGCTGAATCTCAACATAGATTCTACTCTCTTAGGTGAACGAACGCCCAGCAGGGCAGTTTCAAGGAAACGTTTCTGCTGAGTTTTAGACGAAGTTTCCTGCTGTTTAGTACGTATGCCGGCATTGTGCTGGAAATACCGGTTTTGGGATTCTGCACAGAAAGGGTTTGCAAACCGCTGAATCCACACGTGAGTTTAACTTTGTCATTTGAATGCACACATTGACAACCATGCAGTTAGATAGCTCCGTTTTGGTTTTAGAAGCAGATATTTCTCTGTACAGACTATGGTCCCATTCACTCGGGAATATCCCAACGCAGGTCCTAGAAGAAACGTGTTTCTGACTCGCTGAATCTCAACATAGATTCAACTCTCTTAGGTGAACGAACGCACAGCAGAGCAGTTTCAAGGAAACGTTTCTCCTGAGTTTTAGACGAAGTTTCCTGCTGTTTAGTACGTATGCCGGCATTGGGTTGGAAATACCGGTTTTGGGATTCTGCACAGAAAGGATTTGCAAACCACTGAATCCACACGTGAGTTTAACTCTGTCAGTTGAATGCACACATTGACAACCATTCAGTTAGATAGCTCCGTTTTGGTTTTAGAAGCAGATATTTCTCTGTACAGCCTATGGTCCCATTCACTCGGGAATATCCCAACGCAGCTCCTAGAAGAAACGTGTTTCTGACTCGCTGAATCTCAACATAGATTCAACTCTCTTAGTTGAACGAACGCACAGCAGAGCAGTTTCAAGGAAACGTTTCTCCTGAGTTTTAGACGAAGTTTCCTGCTGTTTAGTACGTATGCCGGCATTTGGCTGCAAATACCGGTTTTGGGATTCTGCACAGAAAGGGTTTGCAAACCACTGAATCCACACGTGAGTTTAACTCTGTCAGTTGAATGCACACATTGACAACCATCCAGTTAGATAGCTCCGTTTTGGTTTTAGAAGCAGATATTTCTCTGTACAGCCTATGGTCCCATTCACTCGGGAATATCCCAATGCAGCTCCTAGAAGAAACGTGTTTCTGACTCGCTGAATCTCAACATAGATTCAACTCTCTTAGGTGAACGAACGCACAGCAGAGCAGTTTCAAGGAAACTTTTCTCCTGAGTTTTAGACGAAGTTTCCTGCTGTTTAGTACGTATGCCGACATTGGGCTGGAAATACCGGTTTTGGGATTCTGCACAGAAAGGGTTTGCAAACCGCTGAATCCACACGTGAGTTTAACTCTGTCAGTTGAATGCAATCATTGACAACCATTCAGCTAGATACCTCCGTTTTGGTTTTAGAAGCAGATATTTCTCTGCACAGCCTATGGTCCCATTCACTCGAGAATATCCCAACGCAGCTCCTAGCATAAACGTGTTTCTGACTCGCTGAATCTCAACATAGATTCAACTCTCTTAGGTGAACGAACGCACAGCAGAGCAGTTTCAAGGAAACGTTTCTCCTGAGTTTTAGACGAAGTTTCCTGCTGTTTAGTACGTATGCCGGCATTGGGCTGGAAATAACGGTTTTGGGATTCTGCACAGAAAGGGTTTGCAAACCGCTGAATCCACACGTGAGTTTAACTCTGTCTGTTGAATGCACACATTGACAACCATTCAGTTAGATAGCTCCGTTTTGGTTTTAGAAGCAGATATTTCTCTGTACAGCCTATGGTCCCATTCACTCGGGAATATCCCAACGCAGCCCCTAGAAGAAACGAGTTTCTGACTCGCTGAATCTCAACATAGATTCTACTCTCTTAGGTGAACGAACGCCCAGCAGGGCAGTTTCAAGGAAACGTTTCTGCTGAGTTTTAGACGAAGTTTCCTGCTGTTTAGTACGTATGCCGGCATTGGGCTGGAAATACCGGTTTTGCGATTCTGCACAGAAAGGGTTTGCAAACCGCTGAATCCACACGTGAGTATAACTTTGTCATTTGAATGCACACATTGACAACCATGCAGTTAGATAGCTCCGTTTTGGTTTTAGAAGCAGATATTTCTCTGTACAGACTATGGTCCCATTCACTCGGGAATATCCCAACGCAGGTCCTAGAAGAAACGTGTTTCTGACTCGCTGAATCTCAACATAGATTCAACTCTCTTAGGGGAACGAACGCACAGCAGAGCAGTTTCAAGGAAACGTTTCTCCTGAGTTTTAGACGAAGTTTCCTGCTGTTTAGTACGTATGCCGGCATTGGGTTGGAAATACCGGTTTTGGGATTCTGCACAGAAAGGATTTGCAAACCACTGAATCCACACGTGAGTTTAACTCTGTCAGTTGAATGCACACATTGACAACCATTCAGTTAGATAGCTCCGTTTTGGTTTTAGAAGCAGATATTTCTCTGTACAGCCTATGGTCCCATTCACTCGGGAATATCCCAACGCAGCTCCTAGAAGAAACGTGTTTCTGACTCGCTGAATCTCAACATAGATTCAACTCTCTTAGTTGAACGAACGCACAGCAGAGCAGTTTCAAGGAAACGTTTCTCCTGAGTTTTAGACGAAGTTTCCTGCTGTTTAGTACGTATGCCGGCATTTGGCTGGAAATACCGGTTTTGGGATTCTGCACAGAAAGGGTTTGCAAACCACTGAATCCACACGTGAGTTTAACTCTGTCAGTTGAATGCACACATTGACAACCATCCAGTTAGATAGCTCCGTTTTGGTTTTAGAAGCAGATATTTCTCTGTACAGCCTATGGTCCCATTCACTCGGGAATATCCCAATGCAGCTCCTAGAAGAAACGTGTTTCTGACTCGCTGAATCTCAACATAGATTCAACTCTCTTAGGTGAACGAACGCACAGCAGAGCAGTTTCAAGGAAACTTTTCTACTGAGTTTTAGACGAAGTTTCCTGCTGTTTAGTAAGTATGCCGACATTGGGCTGGAAATACCGGTTTTGGGATTCTGCACAGAAAGGGTTTGCAAACCGCTGAATCCACACGTGAGTTTAACTCTGTCAGTTGAATGCAATCATTGACAACCATTCAGCTAGATACCTCCGTTTTGGTTTTAGAAGCAGATATTTCTCTGCACAGCCTATGGTCCCATTCACTCGAGAATATCCCAACGCAGCTCCTAGCATAAACGTGTTTCTGACTCGCTGAATCTCAACATAGATTCAACTCTCTTAGGTGAACGAACGCACAGCAGAGCAGTTTCAAGGAAACGTTTCTCCTGAGTTTTAGACGAAGTTTCCTGCTGTTTAGTACGTATGCCGGCATTGGGCTGGAAATACCGGTTTTGGGATTCTGCACAGAAAGGGTTTGCAAACCGCTGAATCCACACGTGAGTTTAACTCTGTCTGTTGAATGCACACATTGACAACCATTCAGTTAGATAGCTCCGTTTTGGTTTTAGAAGCAGATATTTCTCTGTACAGCCTATGGTCACATTCACTCGGGAATATCCCAACGCAGCCCCTAGAAGAAACGAGTTTCTGACTCGCTGAATCTCAACATAGATTCTACTCTCTTAGGTGAACGAACGCCCAGGAGGGCAGTTTCAAGGAAACGTTTCTGCTGAGTTTTAGACGAAGTTTCCTGCTGTTTAGTACGTATGCCGGCATTGTGCTGGAAATACCGGTTTTGGGATTCTGCACAGAAAGGGTTTGCAAACCGCTGAATCCACACGTGAGTATAACTTTGTCATTTGAATGCACACATTGACAACCATGCAGTTAGATAGCTCCGTTTTGGTTTTAGAAGCAGATATTTCTCTGTACAGACTATGGTCCCATTCACTCGGGAATATCCCAACGCAGGTCCTAGAAGAAACGTGTTTCTGACTCGCTGAATCTCAACATAGATTCAACTCTCTTAGGTGAACGAACGCACAGCAGAGCAGTTTCAAGGAAACGTTTCTCCTGAGTTTTAGACGAAGTTTCCTGCTGTTTAGTACGTATGCCGGCATTGGGTTGGAAATACCGGTTTTGGGATTCTGCACAGAAAGGATTTGCAAACCACTGAATCCACACGTGAGTTTAACTCTGTCAGTTGAATGCACACATTGACAACCATTCAGTTAGATAGCTCCGTTTTGGTTTTAGAAGCAGATATTTCTCTGTACAGCCTATGGTCCCATTCACTCGGGAATATCCCAACGCAGTTCCTAGAAGAAACGTGTTTCTGACTCGCTGAATCTCAACATAGATTCAACTCTCTTAGTTGAACGAACGCACAGCAGAGCAGTTTCAAGGAAACGTTTCTCCTGAGTTTTAGACGAAGTTTCCTGCTGTTTAGTACGTATGCCTGCATTTGGCTGGAAATACCGGTTTTGGGATTCTGCACAGAAAGGGTTTGCAAACCACTGAATCCACACGTGAGTTTAACTCTGTCAGTTGAATGCACACCTTGACAACCATCCAGTTAGATAGCTCCGTTTTGGTTTTAGAAGCAGATATTTCTCTGTACAGCCTATGGTCCCATTCACTCGGGAATATCCCAATGCAGCTCCTAGAAGAAACGTGTTTCTGACTCGCTGAATCTCAACATAGATTCAACTCTCTTAGGTGAACGAACGCACAGCAGAGCAGTTTCAAGGAAACTTTTCTCCTGAGTTTTAGACGAAGTTTCCTGCTGTTTAGTACGTATGCCGACATTGGGCTGGAAATACCGGTTTTGGGATTCTGCACAGAAAGGGTTTGCAAACCGCTGAATCCACACGTGAGTTTAACTCTGTCAGTTGAATGGAATCATTGACAACCATTCAGCTAGATACCTCCGTTTTGGTTTTAGAAGCAGATATTTCTCTGTACAGCCTATGGTCCCATTCACTCGAGAATATCCCAACGCAGCTCCTAGCATAAACGTGTTTCTGACTCGCTGAATCTCAACATAGATTCAACTCTCTTAGGTGAACGAACGCACAGCAGAGCAGTTTCAAGGAAACGTTTCTCCTGAGTTTTAGACGAAGTTTCCTGCTGTTTAGTACGTATGCCGGCATTGGGCTGGAAATACCGGTTTTGGGATTCTGCACAGAAAGGGTTTGCAAACCGCTGAATCCACACGTGAGTTTAACTCTGTCTGTTGAATGCACACATTGACAACCATTCAGTTAGATAGCTCCGTTTTGGTTTTAGAAGCAGATATTTCTCTGTACAGCCTATGGTCCCATTCACTCGGGAGTATCCCAACGCAGCTCCTAGCATAAACGTGTTTCTGACTCGCTGAATCTCAACATAGATTCAACTCTCTTAGGTGAACGAACGCACAGCAGAGCAGTTTCAAGGAAACGTTTCTCCTGAGTTTTAGACGAAGTTTCCTGCTGTTTAGTACGTATGCCGGCATTGGGCTGGAAATACCGGTTTTGGGATTCTGCACAGAAAGGGTTTGCAAACCGCTGAATCCACACGTGCGTTTAACTCTGTCTGTTGAATGCACACATTGACAACCATTCAGTTAGATAGCTCCGTTTTGGTTTTAGAAGCAGATATTTCTCTGTACAGCCTATGGTCCCATTCACTCGGGAGTATCCCAACGCAGCTCCTAGAAGAAACGTGTTTCTGACTCGCTGAATCTCAACATAGATTCAATTCTCTTAGGTGAACGAACGCACAGCAGAGCAGTTTCAAGGAAACGTTTCTCCTGAGTTTTAGACGAAGTTTCCTGCTGTTTAGTACGTATGCCGGCATTGGGCTGGAAATATCGGTTTTGGGATTCTGCACAGAAAGGGTTTGTAAACCACTGAATCCACACGTGAGTTTAACTCTATCAGTTGAATGCACATATTGACAACCATTCAGTTCGAAAGCTCCGTTTTGGTTTTAGAAACAGATATTTCTCTGTACAGCCTATGGTCCCATTCACTCGGGAATATCCCAATGCAGCTCCTAGAAGAAACGTGTTTCTGACTCGCTGAATCTCAACATAGATTCAACTCTCTTAGGTGAACGAACGCACAGCAGAGCAGTTTCAAGGAAACTTTTCTCCTGAGTTTTAGACGAAGTTTCCTGCTGTTTAGTACGTATGCCGACATTGGGCTGGAAATACCGGTTTTGGGATTCTGCACAGAAAGGGTTTGCAAACCGCTGAATCCACACGTGAGTTTAACTCTGTCAGTTGAATGCAATCATTGACAACCATTCAGCTAGATACCTCCGTTTTGGTTTTAGAAACAGATATTTCTCTGCACAGCCTATGGTCCCATTCACTCGAGAATATCCCAACGCAGCTCCTAGCATAAACGTGTTTCTGACTCGCTGAATCTCAACATAGATTCAACTCTCTTAGGTGAACGAACGCACAGCAGAGCAGTTTCAAGGAAACGTTTCTCCTGAGTTTTAGACGAAGTTTCCTGCTGTTTAGTACGTATGCCGGCATTGGGCTGGAAATACCGGTTTTGGGATTCTGCACAGAAAGGGTTTGCAAACCGCTGAATCCACACGTGAGTTTAACTCTGTCTGTTGAATGCACACATTGACAACCATTCAGTTAGATAGCTCCGTTTTGGTTTTAGAAGCAGATATTTCTCTGTACAGCCTATGGTCCCATTCACTCGGGAATATCCCAACGCAGCCCCTAGAAGAAACGAGTTTCTGACTCGCTGAATCTCAACATAGATTCTACTCTCTTAGGTGAACGAACGCCCAGCAGGGCAGTTTCAAGGAAACGTTTCTGCTGAGTTTTAGACGAAGTTTCCTGCTGTTTAGTACGTATGCCGGCATTGTGCTGGAAATACCGGTTTTGCGATTCTGCACAGAAAGGGTTTGCAAACCGCTGAATCCACACGTGAGTATAACTTTGTCATTTGAATGCACACATTGACAACCATGCAGTTAGATAGCTCCGTTTTGGTTTTAGAAGCAGATATTTCTCTGTACAGACTATGGTCCCATTCACTCGGGAATATCCCAACGCAGGTCCTAGAAGAAACGTGTTTCTGACTCGCTGAATCTCAACATAGATTCAACTCTCTTAGGGGAACGAACGCACAGCAGAGCAGTTTCAAGGAAACGTTTCTCCTGAGTTTTAGACGAAGTTTCCTGCTGTTTAGTACGTATGCCGGCATTGGGTTGGAAATACCGGTTTTGGGATTCTGCACAGAAAGGATTTGCAAACCACTGAATCCACACGTGAGTTTAACTCTGTCAGTTGAATGCACACATTGACAACCATTCAGTTAGATAGCTCCGTTTTGGTTTTAGAAGCAGATATTTCTCTGTACAGCCTATGGTCCCATTCACTCGGGAATATCCCAACGCAGCTCCTAGAAGAAACGTGTTTCTGACTCGCTGAATCTCAACATAGATTCAACTCTCTTAGTTGAACGAACGCACAGCAGAGCAGTTTCAAGGAAACGTTTCTCCTGAGTTTTAGACGAAGTTTCCTGCTGTTTAGTACGTATGCCGGCATTTGGCTGGAAATACCGGTTTTGGGATTCTGCACAGAAAGGGTTTGCAAACCACTGAATCCACACGTGAGTTTAACTCTGTCAGTTGAATGCACACATTGACAACCATCCAGTTAGATAGCTCCGTTTTGGTTTTAGAAGCAGATATTTCTCTGTACAGCCTATGGTCCCATTCACTCGGGAATATCCCAATGCAGCTCCTAGAAGAAACGTGTTTCTGACTCGCTGAATCTCAACATAGATTCAACTCTCTTAGGTGAACGAACGCACAGCAGAGCAGTTTCAAGGAAACTTTTCTACTGAGTTTTAGACGAAGTTTCCTGCTGTTTAGTAAGTATGCCGACATTGGGCTGGAAATACCGGTTTTGGGATTCTGCACAGAAAGGGTTTGCAAACCGCTGAATCCACACGTGAGTTTAACTCTGTCAGTTGAATGCAATCATTGAAAACCATTCAGCTAGATACCTCCGTTTTGGTTTTAGAAGCAGATATTTCTCTGCACAGCCTATGGTCCCATTCACTCGAGAATATCCCAACGCAGCTCCTAGCATAAACGTGTTTCTGACTCGCTGAATCTCAACATAGATTCAACTCTCTTAGGTGAACGAACGCACAGCAGAGCAGTTTCAAGGAAACGTTTCTCCTGAGTTTTAGACGAAGTTTCCTGCTGTTTAGTACGTATGCCGGCATTGGGCTGGAAATACCGGTTTTGGGATTCTGCACAGAAAGGGTTTGCAAACCGCTGAATCCACACGTGAGTTTAACTCTGTCTGTTGAATGCACACATTGACAACCATTCAGTTAGATAGCTCCGTTTTGGTTTTAGAAGCAGATATTTCTCTGTACAGCCTATGGTCACATTCACTCGGGAATATCCCAACGCAGCCCCTAGAAGAAACGAGTTTCTGACTCGCTGAATCTCAACATAGATTCTACTCTCTTAGGTGAACGAACGCCCAGGAGGGCAGTTTCAAGGAAACGTTTCTGCTGAGTTTTAGACGAAGTTTCCTGCTGTTTAGTACGTATGCCGGCATTGTGCTGGAAATACCGGTTTTGGGATTCTGCACAGAAAGGGTTTGCAAACCGCTGAATCCACACGTGAGTATAACTTTGTCATTTGAATGCACACATTGACAACCATGCAGTTAGATAGCTCCGTTTTGGTTTTAGAAGCAGATATTTCTCTGTACAGACTATGGTCCCATTCACTAGGGAATATCCCAACGCAGGTCCTAGAAGAAACGTGTTTCTGACTCGCTGAATCTCAACATAGATTCAACTCTCTTAGGTGAACGAACGCACAGCAGAGCAGTTTCAAGGAAACGTTTCTCCTGAGTTTTAGACGAAGTTTCCTGCTGTTTAGTACGTATGCCGGCATTGGGTTGGAAATACCGGTTTTGGGATTCTGCACAGAAAGGATTTGCAAACCACTGAATCCACACGTGAGTTTAACTCTGTCAGTTGAATGCACACATTGACAACCATTCAGTTAGATAGCTCCGTTTTGGTTTTAGAAGCAGATATTTCTCTGTACAGCCTATGGTCCCATTCACTCGGGAATATCCCAACGCAGTTCCTAGAAGAAACGTGTTTCTGACTCGCTGAATCTCAACATAGATTCAACTCTCTTAGTTGAACGAACGCACAGCAGAGCAGTTTCAAGGAAACGTTTCTCCTGAGTTTTAGACGAAGTTTCCTGCTGTTTAGTACGTATGCCTGCATTTGGCTGGAAATACCGGTTTTGGGATTCTGCACAGAAAGGGTTTGCAAACCACTGAATCCACACGTGAGTTTAACTCTGTCAGTTGAATGCACACCTTGACAACCATCCAGTTAGATAGCTCCGTTTTGGTTTTAGAAGCAGATATTTCTCTGTACAGCCTATGGTCCCATTCACTCGGGAATATCCCAATGCAGCTCCTAGAAGAAACGTGTTTCTGACTCGCTGAATCTCAACATAGATTCAACTCTCTTAGGTGAACGAACGCACAGCAGAGCAGTTTCAAGGAAACTTTTCTCCTGAGTTTTAGACGAAGTTTCCTGCTGTTTAGTACGTATGCCGACATTGGGCTGGAAATACCGGTTTTGGGATTCTGCACAGAAAGGGTTTGCAAACCGCTGAATCCACACGTGAGTTTAACTCTGTCAGTTGAATGGAATCATTGACAACCATTCAGCTAGATACCTCCGTTTTGGTTTTAGAAGCAGATATTTCTCTGTACAGCCTATGGTCCCATTCACTCGAGAATATCCCAACGCAGCTCCTAGCATAAACGTGTTTCTGACTCGCTGAATCTCAACATAGATTCAACTCTCTTAGGTGAACGAACGCACAGCAGAGCAGTTTCAAGGAAACGTTTCTCCTGAGTTTTAGACGAAGTTTCCTGCTGTTTAGTACGTATGCCGGCATTGGGCTGGAAATACCGGTTTTGGGATTCTGCACAGAAAGGGTTTGCAAACCGCTGAATCCACACGTGAGTTTAACTCTGTCTGTTGAATGCACACATTGACAACCATTCAGTTAGATAGCTCCGTTTTGGTTTTAGAAGCAGATATTTCTCTGTACAGCCTATGGTCCCATTCACTCGGGAGTATCCCAACGCAGCTCCTAGCATAAACGTGTTTCTGACTCGCTGAATCTCAACATAGATTCAACTCTCTTAGGTGAACGAACGCACAGCAGAGCAGTTTCAAGGAAACGTTTCTCCTGAGTTTTAGACGAAGTTTCCTGCTGTTTAGTACGTATGCCGGCATTGGGCTGGAAATACCGGTTTTGGGATTCTGCACAGAAAGGGTTTGCAAACCGCTGAATCCACACGTGAGTTTAACTCTGTCTGTTGAATGCACACATTGACAACCATTCAGTTAGATAGCTCCGTTTTGGTTTTAGAAGCAGATATTTCTCTGTACAGCCTATGGTCCCATTCACTCGGGAGTATCCCAACGCAGCTCCTAGAAGAAACGTGTTTCTGACTCGCTGAATCTCAACATAGATTCAATTCTCTTAGGTGAACGAACGCACAGCAGAGCAGTTTCAAGGAAACGTTTCTCCTGAGTTTTAGACGAAGTTTCCTGCTGTTTAGTACGTATGCCGGCATTGGGCTGGAAATATCGGTTTTGGGATTCTGCACAGAAAGGGTTTGTAAACCACTGAATCCACACGTGAGTTTAACTCTATCAGTTGAATGCACATATTGACAACCATTCAGTTCGAAAGCTCCGTTTTGGTTTTAGAAACAGATATTTCTCTGTACAGCCTATGGTCCCATTCACTCGGGAATATCCCAACACAGCTCCTGGAAGAAACGTGTTTCTGACTCGCTGAATCTCAACATAGATTCAACTCTCTTAGGTGAACGAACGCACAGCAGAGCAGTTTCAAGGAAACATTTCTCCTGAGTTTTAGACGAAGTTTCCTGTATTTTAGTACGTATGCCGGCATTGGGCTGGAAATACCGGCTTTGGGATTCTGCACAGAAAGGGTTTGCAAACCACTGAATCCACACGTGAGTTTAACTCTGTCAGTTGAATGCACACATTGACAACCATTCAGTTAGATAGCTCCGTTTTGGTTTTAGAAGTAGATATTTCTCTGTACAGCCTATGGTCCCATTCACTCGGGAATATCCCAACGCAGCTCCTGGAAGAAACGTGTTTCTGACACGCTGAATCTCAACATAGATTCTACTCTCTTAGGTGAACGAACGCCCAGCAGGGCAGTTTCAAGGAAACGTTTCTGCTGAGTTTTAGACGAAGTTTCCTGCTGTTTAGTACGTATGCCGGCATTGTGCTGGAAATACCGGTTTTGGGATTCTGCACAGAAAGGGTTTGCAAACCGCTGAATCCACACGTGAGTTTAACTTTGTCATTTGAATGCACACATTGACAACCATGCAGTTAGATAGCTCCGTTTTGGTTTTAGAAGCAGATATTTCTCTGTACAGACTATGGTCCCATTCACTCGGGAATATCCCAACGCAGGTCCTAGAAGAAACGTGTTTCTGACTCGCTGAATCTCAACATAGATTCAACTCTCTTAGGTGAACGAACGCACAGCAGAGCAGTTTCAAGGAAACGTTTCTCCTGAGTTTTAGACGAAGTTTCCTGCTGTTTAGTACGTATGCCGGCATTGGGTTGGAAATACCGGTTTTGGGATTCTGCACAGAAAGGATTTGCAAACCACTGAATCCACACGTGAGTTTAACTCTGTCAGTTGAATGCACACATTGACAACCATTCAGTTAGATAGCTCCGTTTTGGTTTTAGAAGCAGATATTTCTCTGTACAGCCTATGGTCCCATTCACTCGGGAATATCCCAACGCAGCTCCTAGAAGAAACGTGTTTCTGACTCGCTGAATCTCAACATAGATTCAACTCTCTTAGTTGAACGAACGCACAGCAGAGCAGTTTCAAGGAAACGTTTCTCCTGAGTTTTAGACGAAGTTTCCTGCTGTTTAGTACGTATGCCGGCATTTGGCTGGAAATACCGGTTTTGGGATTCTGCACAGAAAGGGTTTGCAAACCACTGAATCCACACGTGAGTTTAACTCTGTCAGTTGAATGCACACATTGACAACCATCCAGTTAGATAGCTCCGTTTTGGTTTTAGAAGCAGATATTTCTCTGTACAGCCTATGGTCCCATTCACTCGGGAATATCCCAATGCAGCTCCTAGAAGAAACGTGTTTCTGACTCGCTGAATCTCAACATAGATTCAACTCTCTTAGGTGAACGAACGCACAGCAGAGCAGTTTCAAGGAAACTTTTCTACTGAGTTTTAGACGAAGTTTCCTGCTGTTTAGTACGTATGCCGACATTGGGCTGGAAATACCGGTTTTGGGATTCTGCACAGAAAGGGTTTGCAAACCGCTGAATCCACACGTGAGTTTAACTCTGTCAGTTGAATGCAATCATTGACAACCATTCAGCTAGATACCTCCGTTTTGGTTTTAGAAGCAGATATTTCTCTGCACAGCCTATGGTCCCATTCACTCGAGAATATCCCAACGCAGCTCCTAGCATAAACGTGTTTCTGACTCGCTGAATCTCAACATAGATTCAACTCTCTTAGGTGAACGAACGCACAGCATAGCAGTTTCAAGGAAACGTTTCTCCTGAGTTTTAGACGAAGTTTCCTGCTGTTTAGTACGTATGCCGGCATTGGGCTGGAAATACCGGTTTTGGGATTCTGCACAGAAAGGGTTTGCAAACCGCTGAATCCACACGTGAGTTTAACTCTGTCTGTTGAATGCACACATTGACAACCATTCAGTTAGATAGCTCCGTTTTGGTTTTAGAAGCAGATATTTCTCTGTACAGCCTATGGTCCCATTCACTCGGGGATATCCCAACGCAGCCCCTAGAAGAAACGAGTTTCTGACTCGCTGAATCTCAACATAGATTCTACTCTCTTAGGTGAACGAACGCCCAGCAGGGCAGTTTCAAGGAAACGTTTCTGCTGAGTTTTAGACGAAGTTTCCTGCTGTTTAGTACGTATGCCGGCATTGTGCTGGAAATACCGGTTTTGGGATTCTGCACAGAAAGGGTTTGCAAACCGCTGAATCCACACGTGAGTATAACTTTGTCATTTGAATGCACACATTGACAACCATGCAGTTAGATAGCTCCGTTTTGGTTTTAGAAGCAGATATTTCTCTGTACAGACTATGGTCCCATTCACTCGGGAATATCCCAACGCAGGTCCTAGAAGAAACGTGTTTCTGACTCGCTGAATCTCAACATAGATTCAACTCTCTTAGGTGAACGAACGCACAGCAGAGCAGTTTCAAGGAAACGTTTCTCCTGAGTTTTAGACGAAGTTTCCTGCTGTTTAGTACGTATGCCGGCATTGGGTTGGAAATACCGGTTTTGGGATTCTGCACAGAAAGGATTTGCAAACCACTGAATCCACACGTGAGTTTAACTCTGTCAGTTGAATGCACACATTGACAACCATTCAGTTAGATAGCTCCGTTTTGGTTTTAGAAGCAGATATTTCTCTGTACAGCCTATGGTCCCATTCACTCGGGAATATCCCAACGCAGCTCCTAGAAGAAACGTGTTTCTGACTCGCTGAATCTCAACATAGATTCAACTCTCTTAGTTGAACGAACGCACAGCAGAGCAGTTTCAAGGAAACGTTTCTCCTGAGTTTTAGACGAAGTTTCCTGCTGTTTAGTACGTATGCCTGCATTTGGCTGGAAATACCGGTTTTGGGATTCTGCACAGAAAGGGTTTGCAAACCACTGAATCCACACGTGAGTTTAACTCTGTCAGTTGAATGCACACCTTGACAACCATCCAGTTAGATAGCTCCGTTTTGGTTTTAGAAGCAGATATTTCTCTGTACAGCCTATGGTCCCATTCACTCGGGAATATCCCAATGCAGCTCCTAGAAGAAACGTGTTTCTGACTCGCTGAATCTCAACATAGATTCAACTCTCTTAGGTGAACGAACGCACAGCAGAGCAGTTTCAAGGAAACTTTTCTCCTGAGTTTTAGACGAAGATTCCTGCTGTTTAGTACGTATGCCGACATTGGGCTGGAAATACCGGTTTTGGGATTCTGCACAGAAAGGGTTTGGAAACCGCTGAATCCACACGTGAGTTTAACTCTGTCAGTTGAATGCAATCATTGACAACCATTCAGCTAGATACCTCCGTTTTGGTTTTAGAAGCAGATATTTCTCTGTACAGCCTATGGTCCCATTCACTCGAGAATATCCCAACGCAGCTCCTAGCATAAACGTGTTTCTGACTCGCTGAATCTCAACATAGATTCAACTCTCTTAGGTGAACGAACGCACAGCAGAGCAGTTTCAAGGAAACGTTTCTCCTGAGTTTTAGACGAAGTTTCCTGCTGTTTAGTACGTATTCCGGCATTGGGCTGGAAATACCGGTTTTGGGATTCTGCACGGAAAGGGTTTGCAAACCGCTGAATCCTCACGTGAGTTTAACTCTGTCTGTTGAATGCACACATTGACAACCATTCAGTTAGATAGCTCCGTTTTGGTTTTAGAAGCAGATATTTCTCTGTACAGCCTATGGTCCCATTCACTCGGGAATATCCCAACGCAGCCCCTAGAAGAAACGAGTTTCTGACTCGCTGAATCTCAACATAGATTCAACTCTCTTAGGTGAACGAACGCACAGCAGAGCAGTTTCAAGGAAACGTTTCTCCTGAGTTTTAGACGAAGTTTCCTTGTGTTTAGTACGTATGCCGGCATTGGGCTGGAAATAACGGTTTTGGGATTCTGCACAGAAAGGGTTTGCAAACCACTGAATCCACACGTGAGTTTAACTCTGTCAGTTGAATGCACACATTGACAACCATTCAGTTAGATAGCTCCGTTTTGGTTTTAGAAGCAGATATTTCTCTGTACAGCCTATGGTCCCATTCACTCGGGAATATCCCAACGCAGCTCCTAGAAGAAACGTGTTTCTGACACGCTGAATCTCAACATAGATTCAATTCTCTTAGGTGAACGAACGCCCAGCAGAGCACTTTCAAGGAAACGTTTCTCCTGAGTTTCGACGAAGTTTCCTGCTGTTTAGTACGTATGCCGGCATTGGGCTGGAAATACCGGTTTTGGGATTCTGCACAGAAAGGGTTTGCAAACCGCTGAATCCAAACGTGAGTTTAACTTTGTCAGTTGAATGCACACATTGACAACCATCCAGTTAGATAGCTCCGTTTTGGTTTTAGAAGCAGATATTTCTCTGTACAGCCTATGGTCCCATTCACTCGGGAGTATCCCAACGCAGCTCCTAGAAGAAACGTGTTTCTGACTCGCTGAATCTCAACATAGATTCAACTCTCTTAGGTGAACGAACGCACAGCAGAGCAGTTTCAAGGAAACGTTTCTCCTGAGTTTTAGACGAAGTTTCCTGCTGTTTAGTACGGATGCCGGCATTGGGCTGGTAATACCGGCTTTGGGATTCTGCACAGAAAGGGTTTGCAAACCACTGAATCCACACGTGAGTTTAACTCTGTCAGTTGAATGCACACATTGACAACCATTCAGTTAGATAGCTCCGTTTTGGTTTTAGAAGCAGATATTTCTCTGTACAGCCTATGGTCCCATTCACTCGGGAATATCCCAACGCAGCTCCTAGAAGAAACGTGTTTCTGACTCGCTGAATCTCAACATAGATTCAACTCTCTTAGTTGTACGAACGCACAGCAGAGCAGTTTCAAGGAAACGTTTCTCCTGAGTTTTAGACGAAGTTTCCTGCTGTTTAGTATGTATGCCGGCATTTGGCTGGAAATACCGGTTTTGGGATTCTGCACAGAAAGGGTTTGCAAACCACTGAATCCACACGTGAGTTTAACTCTGTCAGGTGAATGCACACATTGTCAACCGTCCAGTTAGATAGCTCCGTTTTGGTTTTAGAAGCAGATATTTCTCTGTACAGCCTATGGTCCCATTCACTCGGGAATATCCCAATGCAGCTCCTAGAAGAAACGTGTTTCTGACTCGCTGAATCTCAACATAGATTCAACTCTCTTAGGTGAACGAACGCACAGCAGAGCAGTTTCAAGGAAACTTTTCTCCTGAGTTTTAGACGAAGTTTCCTGCTGTTTAGTACGTATGCCGACATTGGGCTGGAAATACCGCTTTTGGGATTCTGCACAGAAAGGGTTTGCAAACCGCTGAATCCACACGTGAGTTTAACTCTGTCAGTTGAATGCAAACATTGACAACCATTCAGTTAGATAGCTCCGTTTTGGTTTTAGAAGCAGATATTTCTCTGTACAGCCTATGGTCCCATTCACTCGGGAATATCCCAACGCAGCTCCTAGAAGAAACGAGTTTCTGACTCGCTGAATCTCAACATAGATTCAACTCTCTTAGGTGAACGAACGCACAGCAGAGCAGTTTCAAGGAAACGTTTCTCCTGAGTTTTAGACGAAGTTTCCTTCTGTTTAGTACGTATGCCGGCATTGGGCTGGAAATAACGGTTTTGGGATTCTGCACAGAAAGGGTTTGCAAACCACTGAATCCACACGTGAGTTTAACTCTGTCAGTTGAATGCACACATTGACAACCATTCAGTTAGATAGCTCCGTTTTGGTTTTAGAAGCAGATATTTCTCTGTACAGCCTATGGTCCCATTCACTCGGGAATATCCCAACGCAGCTCCTGGAAGAAACGTGTTTCTGACTCGCTGAATCTCAACATAGATTCAACTCTCTTAGGTGAACGAACGCACAGCAGAGCAGTTTCAAGGAAACGTTTCTCCTGAGTTTTAGACGAAGTTTCCTGCTGTTTAGTACATATGCCGGCATTGGGCTGGAAATACCGGTTTTGGGATTCTGCACAGAAAGGGTTAGCAAACCGCTGAATCCACACGTGAGTATAACTCTGTCAGTTGAATGCACACATTGACAACCATTCAGTTAGATAGCTCCGTTTTGGTTTTAGAAGCAGATATTTCTCTGTACAGCCTATGGTCCCATTCACTCGGGAATATCCCAACGCAGCTCCTAGAAGAAACGTGTTTCTGACTCGCTGAATCTCAACATAGATTCAACTCTCTTAGGTGAACGAACGCCCAGCAGGGCACTTTCAAGGAAACGTTTCTCCTGAGTTTTAGACGAAGTTTCCTGCTGTTTAGTACGTATGACGGCATTGGGCTGGAAATACCGGTTTTGGGATTCTGCACAGAAAGTGTTTGCAAACCGCTGAATCCAAACGTGAGTTTAACTTTGTCAGTTGAATGCACACATTGACAACCATCCAGTTAGATAGCTCCGTTTTGGTTTTAGAAGCAGATATTTCTCTGTACAGCCTATGGTCCCATTCACTCGGGAGTATCCCAACGCAGCTCCTAGAAGAAACGTGTTTCTGACTCGCTGAATCTCAACATAGATTCAACTCTCTTAGGTGAACGAACGCACAGCAGAGCAGTTTCAAGGAAACGTTTCTCCTGAGTTTTAGAGGAAGTTTCCTGCTGTTTAGTACGTATGCCGACATTGGGCTGGAAATACCGGCTTTGGGATTCTGCACAGAAAGGGTTTGCAAACCACTGAATCCACACGTGAGTTTAACTCTGTCAGTTGAATGCACACATTGACAACCATTCAGTTAGATAGCTCCGTTTTGGTTTTAGAAGCAGATATTTCTCTGTACAGCCTATGGTCCCATTCACTCGGGAATATCCCAACGCAGCTCCTGGAAGAAACGTGTTTCTGACACGCTGAATCTCAACATAGATTCTACTCTCTTAGGTGAACGAACGCCCAGCAGGGCAGTTTCAAGGAAACGTTTCTGCTGAGTTTTAGACAAAGTTTCCTGCTGTTTAGTACGTATGCCGACATTGGGCTGGAAATACCGGTTTTGGGATTCTGCACAGAAAGGGTTTGCAAACCGCTGAATCCACACGTGAGTTTAACTCTGTCAGTTGAATGCAATCATTGACAACCATTCAGCTAGATACCTCCGTTTTGGTTTTAGAAGCAGATATTTCTCTGTACAGCCTATGGTCCCATTCACTCGAGAATATCCCAACGCAGCTCCTAGCATAAACGTGTTTCTGACTCGCTGAATCTCAACATAGATTCAACTCTCTTAGGTGAACGAACGCACAGCAGAGCAGTTTCAAGGAAACGTTTCTCCTGAGTTTTAGACGAAGTTTCCTGCTGTTTAGTACGTATGCCGGCATTGGGCTGGAAATACCGGTTTTGGGATTCTGCACAGAAAGGGTTTGCAAACCGCTGAATCCACACGTGAGTTTAACTCTGTCTGTTGAATGCACACATTGACAAGCATTCAGTTAGATAGCTCCGTTTTGGTTTTAGAAGCAGATATTTCTCTGTACAGCCTATGGTCCCATTCACTCGGGAATATCCCAACGCAGCCCCTAGAAGAAACGAGTTTCTGACTCGCTGAATCTCAACATAGATTCAACTCTCTTAGGTGAACGAACGCACAGCAGAGCAGTTTCAAGGAAACGTTTCTCCTGAGTTTTAGACGAAGTTTCCTTGTGTTTAGTACGTATGCCGGCATTGGGCTGGAAATAACGGTTTTGGGATTCTGCACAGAAAGGGTTTGCAAACCACTGAATCCACACGTGAGTTTAACTCTGTCAGTTGAATGCACACATTGACAACCATTCAGTTAGATAGCTCCGTTTTGGTTTTAGAAGCAGATATTTCTCTGTACAGCCTATGGTCCCATTCACTCGGGAATATCCCAACGCAGCTCCTAGAAGAAACGTGTTTCTGACTCGCTGAATCTCAACATAGATTCAATTCTCTTAGGTGAACGAACGCCCAGCAGAGCACTTTCAAGGAAACGTTTCTCCTGAGTTTCGACGAAGTTTCCTGCTGTTTAGTACGTATGCCGGCATTGGGCTGGAAATACCGGTTTTGGGATTCTGCACAGAAAGGGTTTGCAAACCGCTGAATCCAAACGTGAGTTTAACTTTGTCAGTTGAATGCACACATTGACAACCATCCAGTTAGATAGCTCCGTTTTGGTTTTAGAAGCAGATATTTCTCTGTACAGCCTATGGTCCCATTCACTCGGGAGTATCCCAACGCAGCTCCTAGAAGAAACGTGTTTCTGACTCGCTGAATCTCAACATAGATTCAACTCTCTTAGGTGAACGAACGCACAGCAGAGCAGTTTCAAGGAAACGTTTCTCCTGAGTTTTAGACGAAGTTTCCTGCTGTTTAGTACGGATGCCGGCATTGGGCTGGAAATACCGGCTTTGGGATTCTGCACAGAAAGGGTTTGCAAACCACTGAATCCACACGTGAGTTTAACTCTGTCAGTTGAATGCACACATTGACAACCATTCAGTTAGATAGCTCCGTTTTGGTTTTAGAAGCAGATATTTCTCTGTACAGCCTATGGTCCCATTCACTCGGGAATATCCCAACGCAGCTCCTAGAAGAAACGTGTTTCTGACTCGCTGAATCTCAACATAGATTCAACTCTCTTAGTTGTACGAACGCACAGCAGAGCAGTTTCAAGGAAACGTTTCTCCTGAGTTTTAGACGAAGTTTCCTGCTGTTTAGTACGTATGCCGGCATTTGGCTGGAAATACCGGTTTTGGGATTCTGCACAGAAAGGGTTTGCAAACCACTGAATCCACACGTGAGTTTAACTCTGTCAGTTGAATGCACACATTGACAACCATTCAGTTAGATAGCTCCGTTTTGGTTTTAGAAGCAGATATTTCTCTGTACAGCCTATGGTCCCATTCACTCGGGAATATCCCAACGCAGCCCCTAGAAGAAACGAGTTTCTGACTCGCTGAATCTCAACATAGATTCTACTCTCTTAGGTGAACGAACGCCCAGCAGGGCAGTTTCAAGGAAACGTTTCTGCTGAGTTTTAGACGAAGTTTCCTGCTGTTTAGTACGTATGCCGGCATTGTGCTGGAAATACCGGTTTTGGGATTCTGCACAGAAAGGGTTTGCGAACCGCTGAATCCACACGTGAGTATAACTTTGTCATTTGAATGCACACATTGACAACCATGCAGTTAGATAGCTCCGTTTTGGTTTTAGAAGCAGATATTTCTCTGTACAGACTATGGTCCCATTCACTCGGGAATATCCCAACGCAGGTCCTAGAAGAAACGTGTTTCTGACTCGCTGAATCTCAACATAGATTCAACTCTCTTAGGGGAACGAACGCACAGCAGAGCAGTTTCAAGGAAACGTTTCTCCTGAGTTTTAGACGAAGTTTCCTGCTGTTTAGTACGTATGCCGGCATTGGGTTGGAAATACCGGTTTTGGGATTCTGCACAGAAAGGATTTGCAAACCACTGAATCCACACGTGAGTTTAACTCTGTCAGTTGAATGCACACATTGACAACCATTCAGTTAGATAGCTCCGTTTTGGTTTTAGAAGCAGATATTTCTCTGTACAGCCTATGGTCCCATTCACTCGGGAATATCCCAACGCAGCTCCTAGAAGAAACGTGTTTCTGACTCGCTGAATCTCAACATAGATTCAACTCTCTTAGTTGAACGAACGCACAGCAGAGCAGTTTCAAGGAAACGTTTCTCCTGAGTTTTAGACGAAGTTTCCTGCTGTTTAGTACGTATGCCGGCATTTGGCTGGAAATACCGGTTTTGGGATTCTGCACAGAAAGGGTTTGCAAACCACTGAATCCACACGTGAGTTTAACTCTGTCAGTTGAATGCACACATTGACAACCATCCAGTTAGATAGCTCCGTTTTGGTTTTAGAAGCAGATATTTCTCTGTACAGCCTATGGTCCCATTCACTCGGGAATATCCCAATGCAGCTCCTAGAAGAAACGTGTTTCTGACTCGCTGAATCTCAACATAGATTCAACTCTCTTAGGTGAACGAACGCACAGCAGAGCAGTTTCAAGGAAACTTTTCTACTGAGTTTTAGACGAAGTTTCCTGCTGTTTAGTACGTATGCCGACATTGGGCTGGAAATACCGGTTTTGGGATTCTGCACAGAAAGGGTTTGCAAACCGCTGAATCCACACGTGAGTTTAACTCTGTCAATTGAATGCAATCATTGACAACCATTCAGCTAGATACCTCCGTTTTGGTTTTAGAAGCAGATATTTCTCTGCACAGCCTATGGTCCCATTCACTCGAGAATATCCCAACGCAGCTCCTAGCATAAACGTGTTTCTGACTCGCTGAATCTCAACATAGATTCAACTCTCTTAGGTGAACGAACGCACAGCAGAGCAGTTTCAAGGAAACGTTTCTCCTGAGTTTTAGACGAAGTTTCCTGCTGTTTAGTACGTATGCCGGCATTGGGCTGGAAATACCGGTTTTGGGATTCTGCACAGAAAGGGTTTGCAAACCGCTGAATCCACACGTGAGTTTAACTCTGTCTGTTGAATGCACACATTGACAACCATTCAGTTAGATAGCTCCGTTTTGGTTTTAGAAGCAGATATTTCTCTGTACAGCCTATGGTCACATTCACTCGGGAATATCCCAACGCAGCCCCTAGAAGAAACGAGTTTCTGACTCGCTGAATTTCAACATAGATTCTACTCTCTTAGGTGAACGAACGCCCAGGAGGGCAGTTTCAAGGAAACGTTTCTGCTGAGTTTTAGACGAAGTTTCCTGCTGTTTAGTACGTATGCCGGCATTGTGCTGGAAATACCGGTTTTGGGATTCTGCACAGAAAGGGTTTGCAAACCGCTGAATCCACACGTGAGTATAACTTTGTCATTTGAATGCACACATTGACAACCATGCAGTTAGATAGCTCCGTTTTGGTTTTAGAAGCAGATATTTCTCTGTACAGACTATGGTCCCATTCACTCGGGAATATCCCAACGCAGGTCCTAGAAGAAACGTGTTTCTGACTCGCTGAATCTCAACATAGATTCAACTCTCTTAGGTGAACGAACGCACAGCAGAGCAGTTTCAAGGAAACGTTTCTCCTGAGTTTTAGACGAAGTTTCCTGCTGTTTAGTACGTATGCCGGCATTGGGTTGGAAATACCGGTTTTGGGATTCTGCACAGAAAGGATTTGCAAACCACTGAATCCACACGTGAGTTTAACTCTGTCAGTTGAATGCACACATTGACAACCATTCAGTTAGATAGCTCCGTTTTGGTTTTAGAAGCAGATATTTCTCTGTACAGCCTATGGTCCCATTCACTCGGGAATATCCCAACGCAGTTCCTAGAAGAAACGTGTTTCTGACTCGCTGAATCTCAACATAGATTCAACTCTCTTAGTTGAACGAACGCACAGCAGAGCAGTTTCAAGGAAACGTTTCTCCTGAGTTTTAGACGAAGTTTCCTGCTGTTTAGTACGTATGCCTGCATTTGGCTGGAAATACCGGTTTTGGGATTCTGCACAGAAAGGGTTTGCAAACCACTGAATCCACACGTGAGTTTAACTCTGTCAGTTGAATGCACACCTTGACAACCATCCAGTTAGATAGCTCCGTTTTGGTTTTAGAAGCAGATATTTCTCTGTACAGCCTATGGTCCCATTCACTCGGGAATATCCCAATGCAGCTCCTAGAAGAAACGTGTTTCTGACTCGCTGAATCTCAACATAGATTCAACTCTCTTAGGTGAACGAACGCACAGCAGAGCAGTTTCAAGGAAACTTTTCTCCTGAGTTTTAGACGAAGTTTCCTGCTGTTTAGTACGTATGCCGACATTGGGCTGGAAATACCGGTTTTGGGATTCTGCACAGAAAGGGTTTGCAAACCGCTGAATCCACACGTGAGTTTAACTCTGTCAGTTGAATGGAATCATTGACAACCATTCAGCTAGATACCTCCGTTTTGGTTTTAGAAGCAGATATTTCTCTGTACAGCCTATGGTCCCATTCACTCGAGAATATCCCAACGCAGCTCCTAGCATAAACGTGTTTCTGACTCGCTGAATCTCAACATAGATTCAACTCTCTTAGGTGAACGAACGCACAGCAGAGCAGTTTCAAGGAAACGTTTCTCCTGAGTTTTAGACGAAGTTTCCTGCTGTTTAGTACGTATGCCGGCATTGGGCTGGAAATACCGGTTTTGGGATTCTGCACAGAAAGGGTTTGCAAACCGCTGAATCCACACGTGAGTTTAACTCTGTCTGTTGAATGCACACATTGACAACCATTCAGTTAGATAGCTCCGTTTTGGTTTTAGAAGCAGATATTTCTCTGTACAGCCTATGGTCCCATTCACTCGGGAGTATCCCAACGCAGCTCCTAGCATAAACGTGTTTCTGACTCGCTGAATCTCAACATAGATTCAACTCTCTTAGGTGAACGAACGCACAGCAGAGCAGTTTCAAGGAAACGTTTCTCCTGAGTTTTAGACGAAGTTTCCTGCTGTTTAGTACGTATGCCGGCATTGGGCTGGAAATACCGGTTTTGGGATTCTGCACAGAAAGGGTTTGCAAACCGCTGAATCCACACGTGAGTTTAACTCTGTCTGTTGAATGCACACATTGACAACCATTCAGTTAGATAGCTCCGTTTTGGTTTTAGAAGCAGATATTTCTCTGTACAGCCTATGGTCCCATTCACTCGGGAGTATCCCAACGCAGCTCCTAGAAGAAACGTGTTTCTGACTCGCTGAATCTCAACATAGATTCAACTCTCTTAGGTGAACGAACGCACAGCAGAGCAGTTTCAAGGAAACGTTTCTCCTGAGTTTTAGACGAAGTTTCCTGCTGTTTAGTACGTATGCCGGCATTGGGCTGGAAATATCGGTTTTGGGATTCTGCACAGAAAGGGTTTGTAAACCACTGAATCCACACGTGAGTTTAACTCTATCAGTTGAATGCACATATTGACAACCATTCAGTTCGAAAGCTCCGTTTTGGTTTTAGAAACAGATATTTCTCTGTACAGCCTATGGTCCCATTCACTCGGGAATATCCCAACACAGCTCCTGGAAGAAACGTGTTTCTGACTCGCTGAATCTCAACATAGATTCAACTCTCTTAGGTGAACGAACGCACAGCAGAGCAGTTTCAAGGAAACATTTCTCCTGAGTTTTAGACGAAGTTTCCTGTATTTTAGTACGTATGCCGGCATTGGGCTGGAAATACCGGCTTTGGGATTCTGCACAGAAAGGGTTTGCAAACCACTGAATCCACACGTGAGTTTAACTCTGTCAGTTGAATGCACACATTGACAACCATTCAGTTAGATAGCTCCGTTTTGGTTTTAGAAGTAGATATTTCTCTGTACAGCCTATGGTACCATTCACTCGGGAATATCCCAACGCAGCTCCTGGAAGAAACGTGTTTCTGACACGCTGAATCTCAACATAGATTCTACTCTCTTAGGTGAACGAACGCCCAGCAGGGCAGTTTCAAGGAAACGTTTCTGCTGAGTTTTAGACGAAGTTTCCTGCTGTTTAGTACGTATGCCGGCATTGTGCTGGAAATACCGGTTTTGGGATTCTGCACAGAAAGGGTTTGCAAACCGCTGAATCCACACGTGAGTTTAACTTTGTCATTTGAATGCACACATTGACAACCATGCAGTTAGATAGCTCCGTTTTGGTTTTAGAAGCAGATATTTCTCTGTACAGACTATGGTCCCATTCACTCGGGAATATCCCAACGCAGGTCCTAGAAGAAACGTGTTTCTGACTCGCTGAATCTCAACATAGATTCAACTCTCTTAGGTGAACGAACGCACAGCAGAGCAGTTTCAAGGAAACGTTTCTCCTGAGTTTTAGACGAAGTTTCCTGCTGTTTAGTACGGATGCCGGCATTGGGTTGGAAATACCGGTTTTGGGATTCTGCACAGAAAGGATTTGCAAACCACTGAATCCACACGTGAGTTTAACTCTGTCAGTTGAATGCACACATTGACAACCATTCAGTTAGATAGCTCCGTTTTGGTTTTAGAAGCAGATATTTCTCTGTACAGCCTATGGTCCCATTCACTCGGGAATATCCCAACGCAGCTCCTAGAAGAAACGTGTTTCTGACTCGCTGAATCTCAACATAGATTCAACTCTCTTAGTTGAACGAACGCACAGCAGAGCAGTTTCAAGGAAACGTTTCTCCTGAGTTTTAGACGAAGTTTCCTGCTGTTTAGTACGTATGCCGGCATTTGGCTGGAAATACCGGTTTTGGGATTCTGCACAGAAAGGGTTTGCAAACCACTGAATCCACACGTGAGTTTAACTCTGTCAGTTGAATGCACACATTGACAACCATCCAGTTAGATAGCTCCGTTTTGGTTTTAGAAGCAGATATTTCTCTGTACAGCCTATGGTCCCATTCACTCGGGAATATCCCAATGCAGCTCCTAGAAGAAACGTGTTTCTGACTCGCTGAATCTCAACATAGATTCAACTCTCTTAGGTGAACGAACGCACAGCAGAGCAGTTTCAAGGAAACTTTTCTACTGAGTTTTAGACGAAGTTTCCTGCTGTTTAGTACGTATGCCGACATTGGGCTGGAAATACCGGTTTTGGGATTCTGCACAGAAAGGGTTTGCAAACCGCTGAATCCACACGTGAGTTTAACTCTGTCAGTTGAATGCAATCATTGACAACCATTCAGCTAGATACCTCCGTTTTGGTTTTAGAAGCAGATATTTCTCTGCACAGCCTATGGTCCCATTCACTCGAGAATATCCCAACGCAGCTCCTAGCATAAACGTGTTTCTGACTCGCTGAATCTCAACATAGATTCAACTCTCTTAGGTGAACGAACGCACAGCATAGCAGTTTCAAGGAAACGTTTCTCCTGAGTTTTAGACGAAGTTTCCTGCTGTTTAGTACGTATGCCGGCATTGGGCTGGAAATACCGGTTTTGGGATTCTGCACAGAAAGGGTTTGCAAACCGCTGAATCCACACGTGAGTTTAACTCTGTCTGTTGAATGCACACATTGACAACCATTCAGTTAGATAGCTCCGTTTTGGTTTTAGAAGCAGATATTTCTCTGTACAGCCTATGGTCCCATTCACTCGGGGATATCCCAACGCAGCCCCTAGAAGAAACGAGTTTCTGACTCGCTGAATCTCAACATAGATTCTACTCTCTTAGGTGAACGAACGCCCAGCAGGGCAGTTTCAAGGAAACGTTTCTGCTGAGTTTTAGACGAAGTTTCCTGCTGTTTAGTACGTATGCCGGCATTGTGCTGGAAATACCGGTTTTGGGATTCTGCACAGAAAGGGTTTGCAAACCGCTGAATCCACACGTGAGTATAACTTTGTCATTTGAATGCACACATTGACAACCATGCAGTTAGATAGCTCCGTTTTGGTTTTAGAAGCAGATATTTCTCTGTACAGACTATGGTCCCATTCACTCGGGAATATCCCAACGCAGGTCCTAGAAGAAACGTGTTTCTGACTCGCTGAATCTCAACATAGATTCAACTCTCTTAGGTGAACGAACGCACAGCAGAGCAGTTTCAAGGAAACGTTTCTCCTGAGTTTTAGACGAAGTTTCCTGCTGTTTAGTACGTATGCCGGCATTGGGTTGGAAATACCGGTTTTGGGATTCTGCACAGAAAGGATTTGCAAACCACTGAATCCACACGTGAGTTTAACTCTGTCAGTTGAATGCACACATTGACAACCATTCAGTTAGATAGCTCCGTTTTGGTTTTAGAAGCAGATATTTCTCTGTACAGCCTATGGTCCCATTCACTCGGGAATATCCCAACGCAGTTCCTAGAAGAAACGTGTTTCTGACTCGCTGAATCTCAACATAGATTCAACTCTCTTAGTTGAACGAACGCACAGCAGAGCAGTTTCAAGGAAACGTTTCTCCTGAGTTTTAGACGAAGTTTCCTGCTGTTTAGTACGTATGCCTGCATTTGGCTGGAAATACCGGTTTTGGGATTCTGCACAGAAAGGGTTTGCAAACCACTGAATCCACACGTGAGTTTAACTCTGTCAGTTGAATGCACACCTTGACAACCATCCAGTTAGATAGCTCCGTTTTGGTTTTAGAAGCAGATATTTCTCTGTACAGCCTATGGTCCCATTCACTCGGGAATATCCCAATGCAGCTCCTAGAAGAAACGTGTTTCTGACTCGCTGAATCTCAACATAGATTCAACTCTCTTAGGTGAACGAACGCACAGCAGAGCAGTTTCAAGGAAACTTTTCTCCTGAGTTTTAGACGAAGTTTCCTGCTGTTTAGTACGTATGCCGACATTGGGCTGGAAATACCGGTTTTGGGATTCTGCACAGAAAGGGTTTGCAAACCGCTGAATCCACACGTGAGTTTAACTCTGTCAGTTGAATGGAATCATTGACAACCATTCAGCTAGATACCTCCGTTTTGGTTTTAGAAGCAGATATTTCTCTGTACAGCCTATGGTCCCATTCACTCGAGAATATCCCAACGCAGCTCCTAGCATAAACGTGTTTCTGACTCGCTGAATCTCAACATAGATTCAACTCTCTTAGGTGAACGAACGCACAGCAGAGCAGTTTCAAGGAAACGTTTCTCCTGAGTTTTAGACGAAGTTTCCTGCTGTTTAGTACGTATGCCGGCATTGGGCTGGAAATACCGGTTTTGGGATTCTGCACAGAAAGGGTTTGCAAACCGCTGAATCCACACGTGAGTTTAACTCTGTCTGTTGAATGCACACATTGACAACCATTCAGTTAGATAGCTCCGTTTTGGTTTTAGAAGCAGATATTTCTCTGTACAGCCTATGGTCCCATTCACTCGGGAGTATCCCAACGCAGCTCCTAGCATAAACGTGTTTCTGACTCGCTGAATCTCAACATAGATTCAACTCTCTTAGGTGAACGAACGCACAGCAGAGCAGTTTCAAGGAAACGTTTCTCCTGAGTTTTAGACGAAGTTTCCTGCTGTTTAGTACGTATGCCGGCATTGGGCTGGAAATACCGGTTTTGGGATTCTGCACAGAAAGGGTTTGCAAACCGCTGAATCCACACGTGAGTTTAACTCTGTCTGTTGAATGCACACATTGACAACCATTCAGTTAGATAGCTCCGTTTTGGTTTTAGAAGCAGATATTTCTCTGTACAGCCTATGGTCCCATTCACTCGGGAGTATCCCAACGCAGCTCCTAGAAGAAACGTGTTTCTGACTCGCTGAATCTCAACATAGATTCAACTCTCTTAGGTGAACGAACGCACAGCAGAGCAGTTTCAAGGAAACGTTTCTCCTGAGTTTTAGACGAAGTTTCCTGCTGTTTAGTACGTATGCCGGCATTGGGCTGGAAATATCGGTTTTGGGATTCTGCACAGAAAGGGTTTGTAAACCACTGAATCCACACGTGAGTTTAACTCTATCAGTTGAATGCACATATTGACAACCATTCAGTTCGAAAGCTCCGTTTTGGTTTTAGAAACAGATATTTCTCTGTACAGCCTATGGTCCCATTCACTCGGGAATATCCCAACACAGCTCCTGGAAGAAACGTGTTTCTGACTCGCTGAATCTCAACATAGATTCAACTCTCTTAGGTGAACGAACGCACAGCAGAGCAGTTTCAAGGAAACATTTCTCCTGAGTTTTAGACGAAGTTTCCTGTATTTTAGTACGTATGCCGGCATTGGGCTGGAAATACCGGCTTTGGGATTCTGCACAGAAAGGGTTTGCAAACCACTGAATCCACACGTGAGTTTAACTCTGTCAGTTGAATGCACACATTGACAACCATTCAGTTAGATAGCTCCGTTTTGGTTTTAGAAGTAGATATTTCTCTGTACAGCCTATGGTACCATTCACTCGGGAATATCCCAACGCAGCTCCTGGAAGAAACGTGTTTCTGACACGCTGAATCTCAACATAGATTCTACTCTCTTAGGTGAACGAACGCCCAGCAGGGCAGTTTCAAGGAAACGTTTCTGCTGAGTTTTAGACGAAGTTTCCTGCTGTTTAGTACGTATGCCGGCATTGTGCTGGAAATACCGGTTTTGGGATTCTGCACAGAAAGGGTTTGCAAACCGCTGAATCCACACGTGAGTTTAACTTTGTCATTTGAATGCACACATTGACAACCATGCAGTTAGATAGCTCCGTTTTGGTTTTAGAAGCAGATATTTCTCTGTACAGACTATGGTCCCATTCACTCGGGAATATCCCAACGCAGGTCCTAGAAGAAACGTGTTTCTGACTCGCTGAATCTCAACATAGATTCAACTCTCTTAGGTGAACGAACGCACAGCAGAGCAGTTTCAAGGAAACGTTTCTCCTGAGTTTTAGACGAAGTTTCCTGCTGTTTAGTACGGATGCCGGCATTGGGTTGGAAATACCGGTTTTGGGATTCTGCACAGAAAGGATTTGCAAACCACTGAATCCACACGTGAGTTTAACTCTGTCAGTTGAATGCACACATTGACAACCATTCAGTTAGATAGCTCCGTTTTGGTTTTAGAAGCAGATATTTCTCTGTACAGCCTATGGTCCCATTCACTCGGGAATATCCCAACGCAGCTCCTAGAAGAAACGTGTTTCTGACTCGCTGAATCTCAACATAGATTCAACTCTCTTAGTTGAACGAACGCACAGCAGAGCAGTTTCAAGGAAACGTTTCTCCTGAGTTTTAGACGAAGTTTCCTGCTGTTTAGTACGTATGCCGGCATTTGGCTGGAAATACCGGTTTTGGGATTCTGCACAGAAAGGGTTTGCAAACCACTGAATCCACACGTGAGTTTAACTCTGTCAGTTGAATGCACACATTGACAACCATCCAGTTAGATAGCTCCGTTTTGGTTTTAGAAGCAGATATTTCTCTGTACAGCCTATGGTCCCATTCACTCGGGAATATCCCAATGCAGCTCCTAGAAGAAACGTGTTTCTGACTCGCTGAATCTCAACATAGATTCAACTCTCTTAGGTGAACGAACGCACAGCAGAGCAGTTTCAAGGAAACTTTTCTACTGAGTTTTAGACGAAGTTTCCTGCTGTTTAGTACGTATGCCGACATTGGGCTGGAAATACCGGTTTTGGGATTCTGCACAGAAAGGGTTTGCAAACCGCTGAATCCACACGTGAGTTTAACTCTGTCAGTTGAATGCAATCATTGACAACCATTCAGCTAGATACCTCCGTTTTGGTTTTAGAAGCAGATATTTCTCTGCACAGCCTATGGTCCCATTCACTCGAGAATATCCCAACGCAGCTCCTAGCATAAACGTGTTTCTGACTCGCTGAATCTCAACATAGATTCAACTCTCTTAGGTGAACGAACGCACAGCATAGCAGTTTCAAGGAAACGTTTCTCCTGAGTTTTAGACGAAGTTTCCTGCTGTTTAGTACGTATGCCGGCATTGGGCTGGAAATACCGGTTTTGGGATTCTGCACAGAAAGGGTTTGCAAACCGCTGAATCCACACGTGAGTTTAACTCTGTCTGTTGAATGCACACATTGACAACCATTCAGTTAGATAGCTCCGTTTTGGTTTTAGAAGCAGATATTTCTCTGTACAGCCTATGGTCCCATTCACTCGGGGATATCCCAACGCAGCCCCTAGAAGAAACGAGTTTCTGACTCGCTGAATCTCAACATAGATTCTACTCTCTTAGGTGAACGAACGCCCAGCAGGGCAGTTTCAAGGAAACGTTTCTGCTGAGTTTTAGACGAAGTTTCCTGCTGTTTAGTACGTATGCCGGCATTGTGCTGGAAATACCGGTTTTGGGATTCTGCACAGAAAGGGTTTGCAAACCGCTGAATCCACACGTGAGTATAACTTTGTCATTTGAATGCACACATTGACAACCATGCAGTTAGATAGCTCCGTTTTGGTTTTAGAAGCAGATATTTCTCTGTACAGACTATGGTCCCATTCACTCGGGAATATCCCAACGCAGGTCCTAGAAGAAACGTGTTTCTGACTCGCTGAATCTCAACATAGATTCAACTCTCTTAGGTGAACGAACGCACAGCAGAGCAGTTTCAAGGAAACGTTTCTCCTGAGTTTTAGACGAAGTTTCCTGCTGTTTAGTACGTATGCCGGCATTGGGTTGGAAATACCGGTTTTGGGATTCTGCACAGAAAGGATTTGCAAACCACTGAATCCACACGTGAGTTTAACTCTGTCAGTTGAATGCACACATTGACAACCATTCAGTTAGATAGCTCCGTTTTGGTTTTAGAAGCAGATATTTCTCTGTACAGCCTATGGTCCCATTCACTCGGGAATATCCCAACGCAGCTCCTAGAAGAAACGTGTTTCTGACTCGCTGAATCTCAACATAGATTCAACTCTCTTAGTTGAACGAACGCACAGCAGAGCAGTTTCAAGGAAACGTTTCTCCTGAGTTTTAGACGAAGTTTCCTGCTGTTTAGTACGTATGCCGGCATTTGGCTGGAAATACCGGTTTTGGGATTCTGCACAGAAAGGGTTTGCAAACCACTGAATCCACACGTGAGTTTAACTCTGTCAGTTGAATGCACACCTTGACAACCATCCAGTTAGATAGCTCCGTTTTGGTTTTAGAAGCAGATATTTCTCTGTACAGCCTATGGTCCCATTCACTCGGGAATATCCCAATGCAGCTCCTAGAAGAAACGTGTTTCTGACTCGCTGAATCTCAACATAGATTCAACTCTCTTAGGTGAACGAACGCACAGCAGAGCAGTTTCAAGGAAACTTTTCTCCTGAGTTTTAGACGAAGATTCCTGCTGTTTAGTACGTATGCCGACATTGGGCTGGAAATACCGGTTTTGGGATTCTGCACAGAAAGGGTTTGCAAACCGCTGAATCCACACGTGAGTTTAACTCTGTCAGTTGAATGCAATCATTGACAACCATTCAGCTAGATACCTCCGTTTTGGTTTTAGAAGCAGATATTTCTCTGTACAGCCTATGGTCCCATTCACTCGAGAATATCCCAACGCAGCTCCTAGCATAAACGTGTTTCTGACTCGCTGAATCTCAACATAGATTCAACTCTCTTAGGTGAACGAACGCACAGCAGAGCAGTTTCAAGGAAACGTTTCTCCTGAGTTTTAGACGAAGTTTCCTGCTGTTTAGTACGTATTCCGGCATTGGGCTGGAAATACCGGTTTTGGGATTCTGCACGGAAAGGGTTTGCAAACCGCTGAATCCTCACGTGAGTTTAACTCTGTCTGTTGAATGCACACATTGACAACCATTCAGTTAGATAGCTCCGTTTTGGTTTTAGAAGCAGATATTTCTCTGTACAGCCTATGGTCCCATTCACTCGGGAATATCCCAACGCAGCCCCTAGAAGAAACGAGTTTCTGACTCGCTGAATCTCAACATAGATTCAACTCTCTTAGGTGAACGAACGCACAGCAGAGCAGTTTCAAGGAAACGTTTCTCCTGAGTTTTAGACGAAGTTTCCTTGTGTTTAGTACGTATGCCGGCATTGGGCTGGAAATAACGGTTTTGGGATTCTGCACAGAAAGGGTTTGCAAACCACTGAATCCACACGTGAGTTTAACTCTGTCAGTTGAATGCACACATTGACAACCATTCAGTTAGATAGCTCCGTTTTGGTTTTAGAAGCAGATATTTCTCTGTACAGCCTATGGTCCCATTCACTCGGGAATATCCCAACGCAGCTCCTAGAAGAAACGTGTTTCTGACTCGCTGAATCTCAACATAGATTCAATTCTCTTAGGTGAACGAACGCCCAGCAGAGCACTTTCAAGGAAACGTTTCTCCTGAGTTTCGACGAAGTTTCCTGCTGTTTAGTACGTATGCCGGCATTGGGCTGGAAATACCGGTTTTGGGATTCTGCACAGAAAGGGTTTGCAAACCGCTGAATCCAAACGTGAGTTTAACTTTGTCAGTTGAATGCACACATTGACAACCATCCAGTTAGATAGCTCCGTTTTGGTTTTAGAAGCAGATATTTCTCTGTACAGACTATGGTCCCATTCACTCGGGAGTATCCCAACGCAGCTCCTAGAAGAAACGTGTTTCTGACTCGCTGAATCTCAACATAGATTCAACTCTCTTAGGTGAACGAACGCACAGCAGAGCAGTTTCAAGGAAACGTTTCTCCTGAGTTTTAGACGAAGTTTCCTGCTGTTTAGTACGGATGCCGGCATTGGGCTGGTAATACCGGCTTTGGGATTCTGCACAGAAAGGGTTTGCAAACCACTGAATCCACACGTGAGTTTAACTCTGTCAGTTGAATGCACACATTGACAACCATTCAGTTAGATAGCTCCGTTTTGGTTTTAGAAGCAGATATTTCTCTGTACAGCCTATGGTCCCATTCACTCGGGAATATCCCAACGCAGCTCCTAGAAGAAACGTGTTTCTGACTCGCTGAATCTCAACATAGATTCAACTCTCTTAGTTGTACGAACGCACAGCAGAGCAGTTTCAAGGAAACGTTTCTCCTGAGTTTTAGACGAAGTTTCCTGCTGTTTAGTATGTATGCCGGCATTTGGCTGGAAATACCGGTTTTGGGATTCTGCACAGAAAGGGTTTGCAAACCACTGAATCCACACGTGAGTTTAACTCTGTCAGGTGAATGCACACATTGTCAACCGTCCAGTTAGATAGCTCCGTTTTGGTTTTAGAAGCAGATATTTCTCTGTACAGCCTATGGTCCCATTCACTCGGGAATATCCCAATGCAGCTCCTAGAAGAAACGTGTTTCTGACTCGCTGAATCTCAACATAGATTCAACTCTCTTAGGTGAACGAACGCACAGCAGAGCAGTTTCAAGGAAACTTTTCTCCTGAGTTTTAGACGAAGTTTCCTGCTGTTTAGTACGTATGCCGACATTGGGCTGGAAATACCGCTTTTGGGATTCTGCACAGAAAGGGTTTGCAAACCGCTGAATCCACACGTGAGTTTAACTCTGTCAGTTGAATGCAAACATTGACAACCATTCAGTTAGATAGCTCCGTTTTGGTTTTAGAAGCAGATATTTCTCTGTACAGCCTATGGTCCCATTCACTCGGGAATATCCCAACGCAGCTCCTAGAAGAAACGAGTTTCTGACTCGCTGAATCTCAACATAGATTCAACTCTCTTAGGTGAACGAACGCACAGCAGAGCAGTTTCAAGGAAACGTTTCTCCTGAGTTTTAGACGAAGTTTCCTTCTGTTTAGTACGTATGCCGGCATTGGGCTGGAAATAACGGTTTTGGGATTCTGCACAGAAAGGGTTTGCAAACCACTGAATCCACACGTGAGTTTAACTCTGTCAGTTGAATGCACACATTGACAACCATTCAGTTAGATAGCTCCGTTTTGGTTTTAGAAGCAGATATTTCTCTGTACAGCCTATGGTCCCATTCACTCGGGAATATCCCAACGCAGCTCCTGGAAGAAACGTGTTTCTGACTCGCTGAATCTCAACATAGATTCAACTCTCTTAGGTGAACGAACGCACAGCAGAGCAGTTTCAAGGAAACGTTTCTCCTGAGTTTTAGACGAAGTTTCCTGCTGTTTAGTACATATGCCGGCATTGGGCTGGAAATACCGGTTTTGGGATTCTGCACAGAAAGGGTTAGCAAACCGCTGAATCCACACGTGAGTATAACTCTGTCAGTTGAATGCACACATTGACAACCATTCAGTTAGATAGCTCCGTTTTGGTTTTAGAAGCAGATATTTCTCTGTACAGCCTATGGTCCCATTCACTCGGGAATATCCCAACGCAGCTCCTAGAAGAAACGTGTTTCTGACTCGCTGAATGTCAACATAGATTCAACTCTCTTAGGTGAACGAACGCCCAGCAGGGCACTTTCAAGGAAACGTTTCTCCTGAGTTTTAGACGAAGTTTCCTGCTGTTTAGTACGTATGACGGCATTGGGCTGGAAATACCGGTTTTGGGATTCTGCACAGAAAGTGTTTGCAAACCGCTGAATCCAAACGTGAGTTTAACTTTGTCAGTTGAATGCACACATTGACAACCATCCAGTTAGATAGCTCCGTTTTGGTTTTAGAAGCAGATATTTCTCTGTACAGCCTATGGTCCCATTCACTCGGGAGTATCCCAACGCAGCTCCTAGAAGAAACGTGTTTCTGACTCGCTGAATCTCAACATAGATTCAACTCTCTTAGGTGAACGAACGCATAGCAGAGCAGTTTCAAGGAAACGTTTCTCCTGAGTTTTAGAGGAAGTTTCCTGCTGTTTAGTACGTATGCCGACATTGGGCTGGAAATACCGGCTTTGGGATTCTGCACAGAAAGGGTTTGCAAACCACTGAATCCACACGTGAGTTTAACTCTGTCAGTTGAATGCACACATTGACAACCATTCAGTTAGATAGCTCCGTTTTGGTTTTAGAAGCAGATATTTCTCTGTACAGCCTATGGTCCCATTCACTCGGGAATATCCCAACGCAGCTCCTGGAAGAAACGTGTTTCTGACACGCTGAATCTCAACATAGATTCTACTCTCTTAGGTGAACGAACGCCCAGCAGGGCAGTTTCAAGGAAACGTTTCTGCTGAGTTTTAGACAAAGTTTCCTGCTGTTTAGTACGTATGCCGACATTGGGCTGGAAATACCGGTTTTGGGATTCTGCACAGAAAGGGTTTGCAAACCGCTGAATCCACACGTGAGTTTAACTCTGTCAGTTGAATGCAATCATTGACAACCATTCAGCTAGATACCTCCGTTTTGGTTTTAGAAGCAGATATTTCTCTGTACAGCCTATGGTCCCATTCACTCGAGAATATCCCAACGCAGCTCCTAGCATAAACGTGTTTCTGACTCGCTGAATCTCAACATAGATTCAACTCTCTTAGGTGAACGAACGCACAGCAGAGCAGTTTCAAGGAAACGTTTCTCCTGAGTTTTAGACGAAGTTTCCTGCTGTTTAGTACGTATGCCGGCATTGGGCTGGAAATACCGGTTTTGGGATTCTGCACAGAAAGGGTTTGCAAACCGCTGAATCCACACGTGAGTTTAACTCTGTCTGTTGAATGCACACATTGACAAGCATTCAGTTAGATAGCTCCGTTTTGGTTTTAGAAGCAGATATTTCTCTGTACAGCCTATGGTCCCATTCACTCGGGAATATCCCAACGCAGCTCCTGGAAGAAACGTGTTTCTGACTCGCTGAATCTCAACATAGATTCAACTCTCTTAGGTGAACGAACGCACAGCAGAGCAGTTTCAAGGAAACGTTGCTCCTGAGTTTTAGACGAAGTTTCCTGCTGTTTAGTACATATGCCGGCATTGGGCTGGAAATACCGGTTTTGGGATTCTGCACAGAAAGGGTTAGCAAACCGCTGAATCCACACGTGAGTATAACTCTGTCAGTTGAATGCACACATTGACAACCATTCAGTTAGATAGCTCCGTTTTGGTTTTACAAGCAGATATTTCTCTGTACAGCCTATGGTTCCATTCACTCGGGAATATCCCAACGCAGCTCCTAGAAGAAACGTGTTTCTGACTCGCTGAATCTCAACATAGATTCAACTCTCGTAGGTGAACGAACGCCCAGCAGGGCACTTTCAAGGAAACGTTTCTCCTGAGTTTTAGACGAAGTTTCCTGCTGTTTAGTACGTATGACGGCATTGGGCTGGAAATACCGGTTTTGGGATTCTGCACAGAAAGTGTTTGCAAACCGCTGAATCCAAACGTGAGTTTAACTTTGTCAGTTGAATGCACACATTGACAACCATCCAGTTAGATAGCTCCGTTTTGGTTTTAGAAGCAGATATTTCTCTGTACAGCCTATGGTCCCATTCACTCGGGAGTATCCCAACGCAGCTCCTAGAAGAAACGTGTTTCTGACTCGCTGAATCTCAACATAGATTCAACTCTCTTAGGTGAACGAACGCACAGCAGAGCAGTTTCAAGGAAACGTTTCTCCTGAGTTTTAGAGGAAGTTTCCTGCTGTTTAGTACGTATGCCGACATTGGGCTGGAAATACCGGCTTTGGGATTCTGCACAGAAAGGGTTTGCAAACCACTGAATCCACACGTGAGTTTAACTCTGTCAGTTGAATGCACACATTGACAACCATTCAGTTAGATAGCTCCGTTTTGGTTTTAGAAGCAGATATTTCTCTGTACAGCCTATGGTCCCATTCACTCGGGAATATCCCAACGCAGCTCCTAGAAGAAACGTGTTTCTGACTCGCTGAATCTCAACATAGATTCAAATCTCTTAGGTGAACGAACGCACAGCAGAGCAGTTTCAAGGAAACTTTTCTCCTGAGTTTTAGACGAAGTTTCCTGCTGTTTAGTACGGATGCCGGCATTGGCCTGGAATTACCGGTTTTGGGACTCTGCACAGAAAGGGTTTGGAAACCGCTGAATCCACACGTGAGTTTAACTTTGTCAGTTGAATGCACACATTGACAACCATCCAGTTAGATAGCTCCGTTTTGGTTTTAGAAGCAGATATTTCTCTGTACAGCCTATGGTCCCATTCACTCGGGAATATCCCAACGGAGCTCCAAGAAGAAACGTGCTTCTGACTCGCTGAATCTCAACATAGATTCAACTGTCTTAGGTGAACGAACGCACAGCAGAGCAGTTTCAAGGAAACGTTTCTTCTGAGTTTTAGACGAAGTTTCCTGCCGTTTAGTACGGATGCCGGCATTGGGCTGGAAATACCGGTTTTGGGATTCTGCACAGAAAGGGTTTGCAAACCGCTGTATCCAAACGTGAGTTTTACTCTGTCAGTTGAATGCACACATTGACAACCATCGAGTTAGATAGCTCCGTTTTGGTTTTAGAAGCAGATATTTCTCTGTACAGACTATGGTCCCATTCACTCGGGAATATCCCAACGCAGCTCTTAGAAGAAACGTGTTTCTGACTCGCTGAATCTCAACATAGATTCAACTCTCTTAGGTGAACGAACGCACAGCAGAGCAGTTTCAAGGAAACGTTTCTCCTGAGTTTTAGACGAAGTTTCCTGCTGTTTACTACGTATGCCGGCATTTGGCTGGAAATACCGGTTTGGGGATTCTGCACAGAAAGGGTTTGCAAACCACTGAATCCACACGTGAGTTTAACTCTGTCAGTTGAATGCACACATTGACAACCATTCAGTTTGATAGCATCCTTTTGGTTTTAGAAGCAGATATTTCTCTGTACAGCCTATGGTCCCATTCACTCGGGAATATCCCAACGGAGCTCCAAGAAGAAACGTGTTTCTGACTCGCTGAATCTCAACATAGATTCAACTCTCTTAGGTGAACGAACGCACAGCAGAGCAGTTTCAAGGAAACGTTTCTCCTGAGTTTTAGACGAAGTTTCCTGCTGTTTAGTACGTATGCCGGCATTTGGCTGGAAATACCGGTTTTGGGATTCTGCACAGGAAGGGTTTGCAAACCGCTGAATCCACACGTGAGTTTAACTCTGTCAGTTGAATGCACACATTGACAACCATCCAGTTAGATAGCTCCGTTTTGGTTTTAGAAGCAGATATTTCTCTGTACAGCCTATGGTCCCATTCACTCGGGAATATCCCAACGCAGCTCCTAGAAGAAACGTGTTTCTGACTCGCTGAATCTCAACATAGATTCAAATCTCTTAGGTGAACGAACGCACAGCAGAGCAGTTTCAAGGAAACTTTTCTCCTGAGTTTTAGACGAAGTTTCCTGCTGTTTAGTACGGATGCCGGCATTGGCCTGGAATTACCGGTTTTGGGACTCTGCACAGAAAGGGTTTGCAAACCGCTGAATCCACACGTGAGTTTAACTTTGTCAGTTGAATGCACACATTGACAACCATCCAGTTAGATAGCTCCGTTTTGGTTTTAGAAGCAGATATTTCTCTGTACAGCCTATGGTCCCATTCACTCGGGAATATCCCAACGGAGCTCCAAGAAGAAACGTGCTTCTGACTCGCTGAATCTCAACATAGATTCAACTGTCTTAGGTGAACGAACGCACAGCAGAGCAGTTTCAAGGAAACGTTTCTTCTGAGTTTTAGACGAAGTTTCCTGCCGTTTAGTACGGATGCCGGCATTGGGCTGGAAATACCGGTTTTGGGATTCTGCACAGAAAGGGTTTGCAAACCGCTGAATCCAAACGTGAGTTTAACTTTGTCAGTTGAATGCACACATTGACAACCATCCAGTTAGATAGCTCCGTTTTGGTTTTAGAAGCAGATATTTCTCTGTACAGACTATGGTCCCATTCACTCGGGAATATCCCAACGCAGCTCTTAGAAGAAACGTGTTTCTGACTCGCTGAATCTCAACATAGATTCAACTCTCTTAGGTGAACGAAAGCACAGCAGAGCAGTTTCAAGGAAACGTTTCTCCTGAGTTTTAGATGAAGTTTCCTGCTGTTTACTACGTATGCCGGCATTTGGCTGGAAATACCGGTTTTGGGATTCTGCACAGAAAGGGTTTGCAAACCACTGAATCCACACGTGAGTTTAACTCTGTCAGTTGAATGCACACACTGACAACCATTCAGTTAGATAGCTCCGTTTTGGTATTAGAAGCAGATATTTCTCTGTACAGCCTATGGTCCCATTCACTCGGGAATATCCCAATGCAGCTCCTAGAAGAAACGTGTTTCTGACTCGCTGAATCTCAACATAGATTCAACTCTCTTAGGTGAACGAACGCACAGCAGAGCAGTTTCAAGGAAACTTTTCTCCTGAGTTTTAGACGAAGTTTCCTGCTGTTTAGTACGTATGCCGACATTGGGCTGGAAATACCGCTTTTGGGATTCTGCACAGAAAGGGTTTGCAAACCGCTGAATCCACACGTGAGTTTAACTCTGTCAGTTGAATGCAAACATTGACAACCATTCAGTTAGATAGCTCCGTTTTGGTTTTAGAAGCAGATATTTCTCTGTACAGCCTATGGTCCCATTCACTCGGGAATATCCCAACGCAGCTCCTAGAAGAAACGAGTTTCTGACTCGCTGAATCTCAACATAGATTCAACTCTCTTAGGTGAACGAACGCACAGCAGAGCAGTTTCAAGGAAACGTTTCTCCTGAGTTTTAGACGAAGTTTCCTTCTGTTTAGTACGTATGCCGGCATTGGGCTGGAAATAACGGTTTTGGGATTCTGCACAGAAAGGGTTTGCAAACCACTGAATGCACACGTGAGTTTAACTCTGTCAGTTGAATGCACACATTGACAACCATTCAGTTAGATAGCTCCGTTTTGGTTTTAGAAGCAGATATTTCTCTGTACAGCCTATGGTCCCATTCACTCGGGAATATCCCAACGCAGCTCCTGGAAGAAACGTGTTTCTGACTCGCTGAATCTCAACATAGATTCAACTCTCTTAGGTGAACGAACGCACAGCAGAGCAGTTTCAAGGAAACGTTTCTCCTGAGTTTTAGACGAAGTTTCCTGCTGTTTAGTACATATGCCGGCATTGGGCTGGAAATACCGGTTTTGGGATTCTGCACAGAAAGGGTTAGCAAACCGCTGAATCCACACGTGAGTATAACTCTGTCAGTTGAATGCACACATTGACAACCATTCAGTTAGATAGCTCCGTTTTGGTTTTAGAAGCAGATATTTCTCTGTACAGCCTATGGTCCCATTCACTCGGGAATATCCCAACGCAGCTCCTAGAAGAAACGTGTTTCTGACTCGCTGAATGTCAACATAGATTCAACTCTCTTAGGTGAACGAACGCCCAGCAGGGCACTTTCAAGGAAACGTTTCTCCTGAGTTTTAGACGAAGTTTCCTGCTGTTTAGTACGTATGACGGCATTGGGCTGGAAATACCGGTTTTGGGATTCTGCACAGAAAGTGTTTGCAAACCGCTGAATCCAAACGTGAGTTTAACTTTGTCAGTTGAATGCACACATTGACAACCATCCAGTTAGATAGCTCCGTTTTGGTTTTAGAAGCAGATATTTCTCTGTACAGCCTATGGTCCCATTCACTCGGGAGTATCCCAACGCAGCTCCTAGAAGAAACGTGTTTCTGACTCGCTGAATCTCAACATAGATTCAACTCTCTTAGGTGAACGAACGCATAGCAGAGCAGTTTCAAGGAAACGTTTCTCCTGAGTTTTAGAGGAAGTTTCCTGCTGTTTAGTACGTATGCCGACATTGGGCTGGAAATACCGGCTTTGGGATTCTGCACAGAAAGGGTTTGCAAACCACTGAATCCACACGTGAGTTTAACTCTGTCAGTTGAATGCACACATTGACAACCATTCAGTTAGATAGCTCCGTTTTGGTTTTAGAAGCAGATATTTCTCTGTACAGCCTATGGTCCCATTCACTCGGGAATATCCCAACGCAGCTCCTGGAAGAAACGTGTTTCTGACACGCTGAATCTCAACATAGATTCTACTCTCTTAGGTGAACGAACGCCCAGCAGGGCAGTTTCAAGGAAACGTTTCTGCTGAGTTTTAGACAAAGTTTCCTGCTGTTTAGTACGTATGCCGACATTGGGCTGGAAATACCGGTTTTGGGATTCTGCACAGAAAGGGTTTGCAAACCGCTGAATCCACACGTGAGTTTAACTCTGTCAGTTGAATGCAATCATTGACAACCATTCAGCTAGATACCTCCGTTTTGGTTTTAGAAGCAGATATTTCTCTGTACAGCCTATGGTCCCATTCACTCGAGAATATCCCAACGCAGCTCCTAGCATAAACGTGTTTCTGACTCGCTGAATCTCAACATAGATTCAACTCTCTTAGGTGAACGAACGCACAGCAGAGCAGTTTCAAGGAAACGTTTCTCCTGAGTTTTAGACGAAGTTTCCTGCTGTTTAGTACGTATGCCGGCATTGGGCTGGAAATACCGGTTTTGGGATTCTGCACAGAAAGGGTTTGCAAACCGCTGAATCCACACGTGAGTTTAACTCTGTCTGTTGAATGCACACATTGACAAGCATTCAGTTAGATAGCTCCGTTTTGGTTTTAGAAGCAGATATTTCTCTGTACAGCCTATGGTCCCATTCACTCGGGAATATCCCAACGCAGCCCCTAGAAGAAACGAGTTTCTGACTCGCTGAATCTCAACATAGATTCAACTCTCTTAGGTGAACGAACGCACAGCAGAGCAGTTTCAAGGAAACGTTTCTCCTGAGTTTTAGACGAAGTTTCCTTGTGTTTAGTACGTATGCCGGCATTGGGCTGGAAATAACGGTTTTGGGATTCTGCACAGAAAGGGTTTGCAAACCACTGAATCCACACGTGAGTTTAACTCTGTCAGTTGAATGCACACATTGACAACCATTCAGTTAGATAGCTCCGTTTTGGTTTTAGAAGCAGATATTTCTCTGTACAGCCTATGGTCCCATTCACTCGGGAATATCCCAACGCAGCTCCTAGAAGAAACGTGTTTCTGACTCGCTGAATCTCAACATAGATTCAATTCTCTTAGGTGAACGAACGCCCAGCAGAGCACTTTCAAGGAAACGTTTCTCCTGAGTTTCGACGAAGTTTCCTGCTGTTTAGTACGTATGCCGGCATTGGGCTGGAAATACCGGTTTTGGGATTCTGCACAGAAAGTGTTTGCAAACCGCTGAATCCAAACGTGAGTTTAACTTTGTCAGTTGAATGCACACATTGACAACCATCCAGTTAGATAGCTCCGTTTTGGTTTTAGAAGCAGATATTTCTCTGTACAGCCTATGGTCCCATTCACTCGGGAGTATCCCAACGCAGCTCCTAGAAGAAACGTGTTTCTGACTCGCTGAATCTCAACATAGATTCAACTCTCTTAGGTGAACGAACGCACAGCAGAGCAGTTTCAAGGAAACGTTTCTCCTGAGTTTTAGACGAAGTTTCCTGCTGTTTAGTACGGATGCCGGCATTGGGCTGGAAATACCGGCTTTGGGATTCTGCACAGAAAGGGTTTGCAAACCACTGAATCCACACGTGAGTTTAACTCTGTCAGTTGAATGCACACATTGACAACCATTCAGTTAGATAGCTCCGTTTTGGTTTTAGAAGCAGATATTTCTCTGTACAGCCTATGGTCCCATTCACTCGGGAATATCCCAACGCAGCTCCTAGAAGAAACGTGTTTCTGACTCGCTGAATCTCGACATAGATTCAACTCTCTTAGTTGTACGAACGCACAGCAGAGCAGTTTCAAGGAAACGTTTCTCCTGAGTTTTAGACGAAGTTTCCTGCTGTTTAGTACGTATGCCGGCATTTGGCTGGAAATACCGGTTTTGGGATTCTGCACAGAAAGGGTTTGCAAACCACTGAATCCACACGTGAGTTTAACTCTGTCAGTTGAATGCACACATTGACAACCATTCAGTTAGATAGCTCCGTTTTGGTTTTAGAAGCAGATATTTCTCTGTACAGCCTATGGTCCCATTCACTCGGGAATATCCCAACGCAGCTCCTGGAAGAAACGTGTTTCTGACTCGCTGAATCTCAACATAGATTCAACTCTCTTAGGTGAACGAACGCACAGCAGAGCAGTTTCAAGGAAACGTTGCTCCTGAGTTTTAGACGAAGTTTCCTGCTGTTTAGTACATATGCCGGCATTGGGCTGGAAATACCGGTTTTGGGATTCTGCACAGAAAGGGTTAGCAAACCGCTGAATCCACACGTGAGTATAACTCTGTCAGTTGAATGCACACATTGACAACCATTCAGTTAGATAGCTCCGTTTTGGTTTTAGAAGCAGATATTTCTCTGTACAGCCTATGGTTCCATTCACTCGGGAATATCCCAACGCAGCTCCTAGAAGAAACGTGTTTCTGACTCGCTGAATCTCAACATAGATTCAACTCTCTTAGGTGAACGAACGCCCAGCAGGGCACTTTCAAGGAAACGTTTCTCCTGAGTTTTAGACGAAGTTTCCTGCTGTTTAGTACGTATGACGGCATTGGGCTGGAAATACCGGTTTTGGGATTCTGCACAGAAAGTGTTTGCAAACCGCTGAATCCAAACGTGAGTTTAACTTTGTCAGTTGAATGCACACATTGACAACCATCCAGTTAGATAGCTCCGTTTTGGTTTTAGAAGCAGATATTTCTCTGTACAGCCTATGGTCCCATTCACTCGGGAGTATCCCAACGCAGCTCCTAGAAGAAACGTGTTTCTGACTCGCTGAATCTCAACATAGATTCAACTCTCTTAGGTGAACGAACGCACAGCAGAGCAGTTTCAAGGAAACGTTTCTCCTGAGTTTTAGAGGAAGTTTCCTGCTGTTTAGTACGTATGCCGACATTGGGCTGGAAATACCGGCTTTGGGATTCTGCACAGAAAGGGTTTGCAAACCACTGAATCCACACGTGAGTTTAACTCTGTCAGTTGAATGCACACATTGACAACCATTCAGTTAGATAGCTCCGTTTTGGTTTTAGAAGCAGATATTTCTCTGTACAGCCTATGGTCCCATTCACTCGGGAATATCCCAACGCAGCTCCTAGAAGAAACGTGTTTCTGACTCGCTGAATCTCAACATAGATTCAAATCTCTTAGGTGAACGAACGCACAGCAGAGCAGTTTCAAGGAAACTTTTCTCCTGAGTTTTAGACGAAGTTTCCTGCTGTTTAGTACGGATGCCGGCATTGGCCTGGAATTACCGGTTTTGGGACTCTGCACAGAAAGGGTTTGGAAACCGCTGAATCCACACGTGAGTTTAACTTTGTCAGTTGAATGCACACATTGACAACCATCCAGTTAGATAGCTCCGTTTTGGTTTTAGAAGCAGATATTTCTCTGTACAGCCTATGGTCCCATTCACTCGGGAGTATCCCAACGCAGCTCCTAGAAGAAACGTGTTTCTGACTCGCTGAATCTCAACATAGATTCAACTCTCTTAGGTGAACGAACGCACAGCAGAGCAGTTTCAAGGAAACGTTTCTCCTGAGTTTTAGACGAAGTTTCCTGCTGTTTAGTACGGATGCCGGCATTGGGCTGGAAATACCGGCTTTGGGATTCTGCACAGAAAGGGTTTGCAAACCACTGAATCCACACGTGAGTTTAACTCTGTCATTTGAATGCACACATTGACAACCATTCAGTTAGATAGCTCCGTTTTGGTTTTAGAAGCAGATATTTCTCTGTACAGCCTATGGTCCCATTCACTCGGGAATATCCCAACGCAGCTCCTAGAAGAAACGTGTTTCTGACTCGCTGAATCTCAACATAGATTCAACTCTCTTAGTTGTACGAACGCACAGCAGAGCAGTTTCAAGGAAACGTTTCTCCTGAGTTTTAGACGAAGTTTCCTGCTGTTTAGTACGTATGCCGGCATTTGGCTGGAAATACCGGTTTTGGGATTCTGCACAGAAAGGGTTTGCAAACCACTGAATCCACACGTGAGTTTAACTCTGTCAGTTGAATGCACACATTGACAACCATTCAGTTAGATAGCTCCGTTTTGGTTTTAGAAGCAGATATTTCTCTGTACAGCCTATGGTCCCATTCACTCGGGAATATCCCAACGCAGCTCCTGGAAGAAACGTGTTTCTGACTCGCTGAATCTCAACATAGATTCAACTCTCTTAGGTGAACGAACGCACAGCAGAGCAGTTTCAAGGAAACGTTGCTCCTGAGTTTTAGACGAAGTTTCCTGCTGTTTAGTACATATGCCGGCATTGGGCTGGAAATACCGGTTTTGGGATTCTGCACAGAAAGGGTTAGCAAACCGCTGAATCCACACGTGAGTATAACTCTGTCAGTTGAATGCACACATTGACAACCATTCAGTTAGATAGCTCCGTTTTGGTTTTAGAAGCAGATATTTCTCTGTACAGCCTATGGTTCCATTCACTCGGGAATATCCCAACGCAGCTCCTAGAAGAAACGTGTTTCTGACTCGCTGAATCTCAACATAGATTCAACTCTCTTAGGTGAACGAACGCCCAGCAGGGCACTTTCAAGGAAACGTTTCTCCTGAGTTTTAGACGAAGTTTCCTGCTGTTTAGTACGTATGACGGCATTGGGCTGGAAATACCGGTTTTGGGATTCTGCACAGAAAGTGTTTGCAAACCGCTGAATCCAAACGTGAGTTTAACTTTGTCAGTTGAATGCACACATTGACAACCATCCAGTTAGATAGCTCCGTTTTGGTTTTAGAAGCAGATATTTCTCTGTACAGCCTATGGTCCCATTCACTCGGGAGTATCCCAACGCAGCTCCTAGAAGAAACGTGTTTCTGACTCGCTGAATCTCAACATAGATTCAACTCTCTTAGGTGAACGAACGCACAGCAGAGCAGTTTCAAGGAAACGTTTCTCCTGAGTTTTAGAGGAAGTTTCCTGCTGTTTAGTACGTATGCCGACATTGGGCTGGAAATACCGGCTTTGGGATTCTGCACAGAAAGGGTTTGCAAACCACTGAATCCACACGTGAGTTTAACTCTGTCAGTTGAATGCACACATTGACAACCATTCAGTTAGATAGCTCCGTTTTGGTTTTAGAAGCAGATATTTCTCTGTACAGCCTATGGTCCCATTCACTCGGGAATATCCCAACGCAGCTCCTAGAAGAAACGTGTTTCTGACTCGCTGAATCTCAACATAGATTCAAATCTCTTAGGTGAACGAACGCACAGCAGAGCAGTTTCAAGGAAACTTTTCTCCTGAGTTTTAGACGAAGTTTCCTGCTGTTTAGTACGGATGCCGGCATTGGCCTGGAATTACCGGTTTTGGGACTCTGCACAGAAAGGGTTTGGAAACCGCTGAATCCACACGTGAGTTTAACTTTGTCAGTTGAATGCACACATTGACAACCATCCAGTTAGATAGCTCCGTTTTGGTTTTAGAAGCAGATATTTCTCTGTACAGCCTATGGTCCCATTCACTCGGGAATATCCCAACGGAGCTCCAAGAAGAAACGTGCTTCTGACTCGCTGAATCTCAACATAGATTCAACTGTCTTAGGTGAACGAACGCACAGCAGAGCAGTTTCAAGGAAACGTTTCTTCTGAGTTTTAGACGAAGTTTCCTGCCGTTTAGTACGGATGCCGGCATTGGGCTGGAAATACCGGTTTTGGGATTCTGCACAGAAAGGGTTTGCAAACCGCTGTATCCAAACGTGAGTTTTACTCTGTCAGTTGAATGCACACATTGACAACCATCGAGTTAGATAGCTCCGTTTTGGTTTTAGAAGCAGATATTTCTCTGTACAGACTATGGTCCCATTCACTCGGGAATATCCCAACGCAGCTCTTAGAAGAAACGTGTTTCTGACTCGCTGAATCTCAACATAGATTCAACTCTCTTAGGTGAACGAACGCACAGCAGAGCAGTTTCAAGGAAACGTTTCTCCTGAGTTTTAGACGAAGTTTCCTGCTGTTTACTACGTATGCCGGCATTTGGCTGGAAATACCGGTTTGGGGATTCTGCACAGAAAGGGTTTGCAAACCACTGAATCCACACGTGAGTTTAACTCTGTCAGTTGAATGCACACATTGACAACCATTCAGTTTGATAGCATCCTTTTGGTTTTAGAAGCAGATATTTCTCTGTACAGCCTATGGTCCCATTCACTCGGGAATATCCCAACGGAGCTCCAAGAAGAAACGTGTTTCTGACTCGCTGAATCTCAACATAGATTCAACTCTCTTAGGTGAACGAACGCACAGCAGAGCAGTTTCAAGGAAACGTTTCTCCTGAGTTTTAGACGAAGTTTCCTGCTGTTTAGTACGTATGCCGGCATTTGGCTGGAAATACCGGTTTTGGGATTCTGCACAGGAAGGGTTTGCAAACCGCTGAATCCACACGTGAGTTTAACTCTGTCAGTTGAATGCACACATTGACAACCATCCAGTTAGATAGCTCCGTTTTGGTTTTAGAAGCAGATATTTCTCTGTACAGCCTATGGTCCCATTCACTCGGGAATATCCCAACGCAGCTCCTAGAAGAAACGTGTTTCTGACTCGCTGAATCTCAACATAGATTCAAATCTCTTAGGTGAACGAACGCACAGCAGAGCAGTTTCAAGGAAACTTTTCTCCTGAGTTTTAGACGAAGTTTCCTGCTGTTTAGTACGGATGCCGGCATTGGCCTGGAATTACCGGTTTTGGGACTCTGCACAGAAAGGGTTTGCAAACCGCTGAATCCACACGTGAGTTTAACTTTGTCAGTTGAATGCACACATTGACAACCATCCAGTTAGATAGCTCCGTTTTGGTTTTAGAAGCAGATATTTCTCTGTACAGCCTATGGTCCCATTCACTCGGGAATATCCCAACGGAGCTCCAAGAAGAAACGTGCTTCTGACTCGCTGAATCTCAACATAGATTCAACTGTCTTAGGTGAACGAACGCACAGCAGAGCAGTTTCAAGGAAACGTTTCTTCTGAGTTTTAGACGAAGTTTCCTGCCGTTTAGTACGGATGCCGGCATTGGGCTGGAAATACCGGTTTTGGGATTCTGCACAGAAAGGGTTTGCAAACCGCTGAATCCAAACGTGAGTTTAACTTTGTCAGTTGAATGCACACATTGACAACCATCCAGTTAGATAGCTCCGTTTTGGTTTTAGAAGCAGATATTTCTCTGTACAGACTATGGTCCCATTCACTCGGGAATATCCCAACGCAGCTCTTAGAAGAAACGTGTTTCTGACTCGCTGAATCTCAACATAGATTCAACTCTCTTAGGTGAACGAAAGCACAGCAGAGCAGTTTCAAGGAAACGTTTCTCCTGAGTTTTAGATGAAGTTTCCTGCTGTTTACTACGTATGCCGGCATTTGGCTGGAAATACCGGTTTGGGGATTCTGCACAGAAAGGGTTTGCAAACCACTGAATCCACACGTGAGTTTAACTCTGTCAGTTGAATGCACACACTGACAACCATTCAGTTAGATAGCTCCGTTTTGGTATTAGAAGCAGATATTTCTCTGTACAGCCCATGGTCCCATTCACTCGGGAATATCCCAACGCAGCTCCTATAAGAAACGTGTTTCTGACTCGCTGAATCTCAACATAGATTGAACTCTCTTAGTTGAACGAACGCACAGCAGAGCAGTTTCAAGGAAACTTTTCTCCTGAGTTTTAGACGAAGTTTCCTGCTGTTAACTACGTATGCCGGCATTGGGCTGGAAATACCGGTTTTCGGATTCTGCACAGAAAGGGTTTGCAAACCACTGAATCCACACGTGAGTTTAACTCTGTCAGTTGAATGCACACATTGACAACCATTCAGTTTGATAGCATCCTTTTGGTTTTAGAAGCAGATATTTCTCTGTACAGCCTATGGTCCCATTCACTCGGGAATATCCCAACGGAGCTCCAAGAAGAAACGTGCTTCTGACTCGCTGAATCTCAACATAGATTCAACTCTCTTAGGTGAACGAACGCACAGCAGAGCAGTTTCAAGGAAACGTTTCTCCTGAGTTTTAGACGAAGTTTCCTGCTGTTTAGTACGTATGCCGGCATTGGGCTGGAAATACCGGTTTTGGGATTCTGCACAGAAAGGGTTTGCAAACCGCTGAATCCACACGTGAGTTTAACTCTGTCAGTTGAATGCACACATTGACAATCATCCAGTTAGATAGCTCCGTTTTGTTTTCAGAAGCAGATATTTCTCTGTACAGCCTATGGTCCCATTCACTCGGGAATATCCCAACGCAGCTCCTAGAAGAAACGTGTTTCTGACTCGCTGAATCTCAACATAGATTCAACTGTCTTAGGTGAACGAACGCACAGCAGAGCAGTTTCAAGGAAACGTTTCTCCTGAGTTTTAGACGAAGTTTCCTGCTGTTTAGAACGTATGCCGGCATTGGCCTGGAAATACCGGTTTTGGGATTCTGCACAGAAAGCGTTTGCAAACCACTGAATCCACACGTGAGTTTAACTCTGTCAGTTGAATGCACACATTGACAACCATCCAGTTAGATAGCTCCGTTTTGGTTTTAGAAGCAGATATTTCTCTGTACACTCTATGGTCCCATTCACTCGGGAATATCCCAACGCAGCTCCTGGAAGAAACGTGTTTCTGACTCGCTGAATCTCAACATAGATTCAAATCTCTTAGGTGAACGAACGCACAGCAGAGCAGTTTCAAGGAAACTTTTCTCCTGAGTTTTAGACGAAGTTTCCTGCTGTTTAGTACGGATGCCGGCATTGGGCTGGAATTACCGGTTTTGGGATTCTGCACAGAAAGGGTTTGCAAACCGCTGAATCCACACGTGAGTTTAACTTTGTCAGTTGAATGCACACATTGACAACCATCCAGTTACATAGCTCCGTTTTGGTTTTAGAAGCAGATATTTCTCTGTACAGCCTATGGTCCCATTCACTCGGGAATATCCCAACGCAGCTCCTAGAAGAAACGTGTTTCTGACTCGCTGAATCTCAACATAGATTCAACTCTCTTAGGTGAACGAACGCACAGCAGAGCAGTTTCAAGGAAACGTTTCTCCTGAGTTTTAGACGAAGTTTCCTGCTGTTTAGTACGTATGCCGGCATTGGGCTGGAAATACCGGTTTTGGGATTCTGCACAGAAAGGGTTTGCAAACCGCTGAATCCACACGTGAGTTTAACTCTGTCAGTTGAATGCACACACTGACAACCATTCAGTTAGATAGCTCCGTTTTGGTTTTAGAAGCAGATATTTCTCTGTACAGCCTATGGTCCCATTCACTCGGGAATATCCCAACGCAGCTCCTAGAAGAAACGTGTTTCTGACTCGCTGAATCTCAACATAGATTCAAATCTCTTAGGTGAACGAACGCACAGCAGAGCAGTTTCATGGAAACATTTCTCCTGAGTTTTAGACGAAGTTTCCTGCTGCTTAGTACGTATGCCGGCATTGGGCTGGAAATACCGGTTTTGGGATTCTGCACAGAAAGGGTTTGCAAACCGCTGAATCCACACGTGAGTTTAACTCTGTCAGTTGAATGCACACATTGACAACCATTCAGTTTGATAGCATCCTTTTGGTTTTAGAAGCAGATATTTCTCTGTAAAGTCTATGGTCCCATTCACTCGGGAATATCCCAACGGAGCTCCAAGAAGAAACGTGCTTCTGACTCGCTGAATCTCAACATAGATTCAACTCTCTTAGGTGAACGAACGCACAGCAGAGCAGTTTCAAGGAAACGATTCTTCTGAGTTTTAGACGAAGTTTCCTGCTGTTTAGTACGGATGCCGGCATTGGGCTGGAAATACCGGTTTTGGGATTCTGCACAGAAAGGGTTTGCAAACCGCTGTATCCAAACGTGAGTTTTACACTGTCAGTTGAATGCACACAATGACAACCATCCAGTTAGATAGCTCCGTTTTGGTTTTAGAAGCAGATATTTCTCTGTACAGACTATGGTCCCATTCACTCGGGAATATCCCAACGCAGCTCCTGGAAGAAACGTGTTTCTGACTCGCTGAATCTCAACATAGATTGAACTCTCTTAGGTGAACGAACGCACAGCAGAGCAGTTTCAAGGAAACTTTTCTCCTGAGTTTTAGACGAAGTTTCCTGCTGTTAACTACGTATGCCGGCATTGGGCTGGAAATACCGGTTTTGGGATTCTGCACAGAAAGAGTTTCCAAACCGCTGAATCCACACGTGAGTTTAACTCTGTCAGTTGAATGCACACATTGACAACCATCCAGTTAGATAGCTCCGTTTTGGTTTCAGAAGCAGATATTTCTCTGTACAGCCTATGGTCCCATTCACTCGGGATTATCCCAACGCAGCTCCTAGAAGAAACGTGTTTCTGACTCGCTGAATCTCAACATAGATTCAAATCTCTTAGGTGAACGAACGCACAGCAGAGCAGTTTCAAGGAAACTTTTCTCCTGAGTTTTAGACGAAGTTTCCTGCTGTTTAGTACGGATGCCGGCATTGGGCTGGAATTACCGGTTTTGGGATTCTGCACAGAAAGGGTTTGCAAACCGCTGAATAAACACGTGAGTTTAACTCTGTCAGTTGAATGCACACATTGACAACCATTCAGTTTGATAGCATCCTTTTGGTTTTAGAAGCAGATATTTCTCTGTACAGCCTATGGTCCCATTCACTCGGGAATATCCCAACGGAGCTCCAAGAAGAAACGTGCTTCTGACTCGCTGAATCTCAACATAGATTCAACTCTCTTAGGTGAACGAACGCACAGCAGAGCAGTTTCAAGGAAACGTTTCTTCTGAGTTTTAGACGAAGTTTCCTGCTGTTTAGTACGTATGCCGGCATTGGGCTGGAAATAACGGTTTTGGGATTCTGCACAGAAAGGGTTTGCAAACCACTGAATCCCCACGTGAGTTTAACTCTGTCAGTTGAATGCACACATTGACATCCATTCAGTTAGATAGCTCCGTTTTGGTTTTAGAAGCAGATATTTCTCTGTACAGCCTATGGTCCCATTCACTCGGGAATATCCCAACGCAGCTCCTAGAAGAAACGTGTTTCTGACTCGCTGAATCTCAACATAGATTCAACTCTCTTAGGTGAACGAACGCCCAGCAGGGCAGTTTCATGGAAACTCTTCTCCTGAGTTTTAGACGAAGTTTCCTGCTGTTTAGTACGTATGCCGGCATTGTGCTGGAAATACCGGTTTTGGGATTCTGCACAGAAAGGGTTTGCAAACCGCTGAATCCACACTTGAGTTTGACTCTGTCAGTTGAATGCACACATTGACAACCATCCAGTTAGATAGCTCCGTTTTGGTTTTAGAAGCAGATATTTCTCTGTACAGACTATGGTCCTTTCACTCGGGAATATCCCAACGCAGCTCCTAGAAGAAACGTGTTTCTGACTCGCTGAATCTCAACATAGATTCAAGTCTCTTAGGTGAACGAACGCACAGCAGAGCAGTTTCAAGGAAACGTTTCTCCTGAGTTTTAGACGAAGTTTCCTTCTGTTTAGTACGTATGCCGGCATTGGGCTGGAAATAACGGTTTTGGGATTCTGCACAGAAAGGGTTTGCAAACCACTGAATCCACACGTGAGTTTAACTCTGTCAGTTGAATGCACACATTGACAACCATTCAGTTAGATAGCTCCGTTTTGGTTTTAGAAGCAGATATTTCTCTGTACAGCCTATGGTCCCATTCACTCGGGAATATCCCAACGCAGCTCCTGGAAGAAACGTGTTTCTGACTCGCTGAATCTCAACATAGATCCAACTCTCTTAGGTGAACGAACGCACAGCAGAGCAGTTTCAAGGAAACGTTTCTCCTGAGTTTTAGACGAAGTTTCCTGCTGTTTAGTACGTATGCCGGCATTGGGCTGGAAATACCGGTTTTGGGATTCTGTACAGAAAGGGTTAGCAAACCACTGAATCCACACGTGAGTTTAACTCTGTCAGTTGAATGCACACATTGACAACCATTCAGTTAGATAGCTCCGTTTTGGTTTTAGAAGCAGATATTTCTCTGTACAGACTATGGTCCCATTCACTCGGGAATATCCCAACGCAGCTCCTAGAAGAAACGTGTTTCTGACTCGCTGAATCTCAACATAGATTTAACTCTCATAGGTGAACGAGCGCCCAGCAGGGCACTTTCAAGGAAACGTTTCTCCTGAGTTTTAGACGAAGTTTCCTGCTGTTTAGTACGTATGCCGGCATTGGGCTGGAAATACCGGTTTTGGGATTCTGCACAGAAAGGGTTAGCAAACCGCTGAATCCACACGTGAGTTTAACTCTGTCAGTTGAATGCACACATTGACAACCATTCAGTTAGATAGATCCGTTTTGGTTTTAGAAGCAGATATTTCTCTGTACAGCCTATGGTCCCATTCACTCGGGAATATATCAACGCAGCTCCTAGAAGAAACGAGTTTCTGACTCGCTGAATCTCAACATAGATTCAACTCTCTTAGGTGAACGAACGCACAGCAGAGCAGTTTCAAGGAAACGTTTCTCCTGAGTTTTAGACGAAGTTTCCTTCTCTTTAGTACGTATGCCGGCATTGGGCTGGAAATAACGGTTTTGGAATTCTGCACAGAAAGGGTTTGCAAACCACTGAATCCACACGTGAGTTTAACTCTGTCAGTTGAATGCACACATTGACAACCATTCAGTTACATAGCTCCGTTTTGGTTTTAGAAGCAGATATTTCTCTGTACAGCCTATGGTCCCATTCACTCGGGAATATCCTAACGCAGCTCCTGGAAGAAACGTGTTTCTGACTCGCTGAATCTCAACATAGATTCAACTCTCTTAGGTGAACGAACGCACAGCAGAGCAGTTTCAAGGAAACGTTTCTCCTGAGTTTTAGACGAAGTTTCCTGCTGTTTAGTACGTATGCCGGCATTGGGCTGGAAATACCGGTTTTGGGATTCTGCACAGAAAGGGTTAGCAAACCGCTGAATCCACACGTGAGTTTAACTCTGTCAGTTGAATGCACACATTGACAACCATTCAGTTAGATAGCTCCGTTTTGGTTTTAGAAGCAGATATTTCTCTGTACAGCCTATGGTCCCATTCACTCGGGAATATCCCATCGCAGCTCCTAGAAGAAACGTGTTTCTGACTCGCTGAATCTCAACATAGATTCAACTCTCTTAGGTGAACGAACGCCCAGCAGGGCACTTTCAAGGAAACGTTTCTCCTGAGTTTTAGACGAAGTTTCCTGCTGTTTAGTACGTATGCCGGCATTGGGCTGGAAATACCGGTTTTGGGATTCTGCACAGAAAGGGTTTGCAAACCGCTGAATCCAAACGTGAGTTTAACTTTGTCAGTTGAATGCACACATTGACAACCATCCAGTTAGATAGCTCCGTTTTGGATTTAGAAGCAGATATTTCTCTGTACAGCCTATGGTCCCATTCAATCGGGAGTATCCCAACGCAGCTCCTGGAAGAAACGTGTTTCTGACTCGCTGAATCTCAACATAGATTCAACTCTCTTAGGTGAACGAACGCACAGCAGAGCAGTTTCAAGGAAACGTTTCTCCTGAGTTTTAGACGAAGTTTCCTGCTGTTTAGTACGTATGCCGGCATTGGACTGGAAATATCGGTTTTGGGATTCTGCACAGAAAGGGTTTGCAAACCACTGAATCCACACGTGAGTTTAACTCTATCAGTTGAATGCACATATTGACAACCATTCAGTTCGATAGCTCCGTTTTGGTTTTAGAAACAGATATTTCTCTGTACAGCCTATGGTCCCATTCACTCGGGAATATCCCAACACAGCTCCTGGAAGAAACGTGTTTCTGACTCGCTGAATCTCAACATAGATTCAACTCTCTTAGGTGAACGAACGCACAGCAGAGCAGTTTCAAGGAAACATTTCTCCTGAGTTTTAGACGAAGTTTCCTGTTGTTTAGTACGTATGCCGGCATTGGGCTGGAAATACCGGCTTTGGGATTCTGCACAGAAAGGGTTTGCAAACCACTGAATCGACACTTGAGTTTAACTCTGTCAGTTGAATGCACACATTGACAACCATTCAGTTAGATAGCTCCGTTTTGGTTTTAGAAGTAGATATTTCTCTGTACAGCCTATGGTCCCATTCACTCGGGAATATCCCAACGCAGCTCCTGGAAGAAACGTGTTTCTGACACGCTGAATCTCAACATAGATTCTACTCTCTTAGGTGAACGAACGCCCGGCAGGGCAGTTTCAAGGAAACGTTTCTGCTGAGTTTTAGACGAAGTTTCCTGCTGTTTAGTACGTATGCCGGAATTGTGCTGGAAATACCGGTTTTGGGATTCTGCACAGAAAGGGTTTGCAAACCGCTGAATCCACACGTGAGTTTAACTTTGTCATTTGAATGCACACATTGACAACCATGCAGTTAGATAGCTCCGTTTTGGTTTTAGAAGCAGATATTTCTCTGTACAGACTATGGTCCCATTCACTCGGGAATATCCCAACGCAGGTCCTAGAAGAAACGTGTTTCTGACTCGCTGAATCTCAACATAGATTCAACTCTCTTAGGTGAACGAACGCACAGCAGAGCAGTTTCAAGGAAACGTTTCTCCTGAGTTTTAGACGAAGTTTCCTGCTGTTTAGTACGTATGCCGGCATTGGGTTGGAAATACCGGTTTTGGGATTCTGCACAGAAAGGATTTGCAAACCACTGAATCCACACGTGAGTTTAACTCTGTCAGTTGAATGCACACATTGACAACCATTCAGTTAGATAGCTCCGTTTTGGTTTTAGAAGCAGATATTTCTCTGTACAGCCTATGGTCCCATTCACTCGGGAATATCCCAACGCAGCTCCTAGAAGAAACGTGTTTCTGACTCGCTGAATCTCAACATAGATTCAACTCTCTTAGTTGAACGAACGCACAGCAGAGCAGTTTCAAGGAAACGTTTCTCCTGAGTTTTAGACGAAGTTTCCTGCTGTTTAGTAGGTATGCCGGCATTTGGCTGGAAATACCGGTTTTGGGATTCTGCACAGAAAGGGTTTGCAAACCACTGAATCCACACGTGAGTTTAACTCTGTCAGTTGAATGCACACATTGACAACCATCCAGTTAGATAGCTCCGTTTTGGTTTTAGAAGCAGATATTTCTCTGTACAGCCTATGGTCCCATTCACTCGGGAATATCCCAATGCAGCTCCTAGAAGAAACGTGTTTCTGACTCGCTGAATCTCAACATAGATTCAACTCTCTTAGGTGAACGAACGCACAGCAGAGCAGTTTCAAGGAAACTTTTCTCCTGAGTTTTAGACGAAGTTTCCTGCTGTTTAGTACGTATGCCGACATTGGGCTGGAAATACCGGTTTTGGGATTCTGCACAGAAAGGGTTTGCAAACCGCTGAATCCACACGTGAGTTTAACTCTGTCAGTTGAATGCAATCATTGACAACCATTCAGCTAGATACCTCCGTTTTGGTTTTAGAAGCAGATATTTCTCTGTACAGCCTATGGTCCCATTCACTCGAGAATATCCCAACGCAGCTCCTAGCATAAACGTGTTTCTGACTCGCTGAATCTCAACATAGATTCAACTCTCTTAGGTGAACGATCGCACAGCAGAGCAGTTTCAAGGAAACGTTTCTCCTGAGTTTTAGACGAAGTTTCCTGCTGTTTAGTACGTATGACGGCATTGGGCTGGAAATACCGGTTTTGGGATTCTGCACAGAAAGGGTTTGCAAACCGCTGAATCCACACGTGAGTTTAACTCTGTCTGTTGAATGCACACATTGACAACCATTCAGTTAGATAGCTCCGTTTTGGTTTTAGAAGCAGATATTTCTCTGTACAGCCTATGGTCCCATTCACTCGGGAATATCCCAACGCAGCTCCTAGAAGAAACGTGTTTCTGACTCGCTGAATCTCAACATAGATTCAATTCTCTTAGGTGAACGAACGCCCAGCAGAGCACTTTCAAGGAAACGTTTCTCCTGAGTTTCGACGAAGTTTCCTGCTGTTTAGTACGTATGCCGGCATTGGGTTGGAAATACCGGTTTTGGGATTCTGCACAGAAAGGGTTTGCAAACCGCTGAATCCAAACGTGAGTTTAACTTTGTCAGTTGAATGCACACATTGACAACCATCCAGTTAGATAGCTCCGTTTTGGTTTTAGAAGCAGATATTTCTCTGTACAGCCTATGGTCCCATTCACTCGGGAGTATCCCAACGCAGCTCCTAGAAGAAACGTGTTTCTGACTCGCTGAATCTCAACATAGATTCAACTCTCTTAGGTGAACGAACGCACAGCAGAGCAGTTTCAAGGAAACGTTTCTCCTGAGTTTTAGACGAAGTTTCCTGCTGTTTAGTACATATGCCGGCATTGGGCTGGAAATACCGGTTTTGAGATTCTGCACAGAAAGGGTTAGCAAACCGCTGAATCCACACGTGAGTATAACTCTGTCAGCTGAATGCACACATTGACAACCATTCAGTTAGATAGCTCCGTTTTGGTTTTAGAAGCAGATATTTCTCTGTACAGCCTATGGTCCCATTCACTCGGGAATATCCCAACGCAGCTCCTAGAAGAAACGTGTTTCTGACTCGCTGAATCTCAACATAGATTCAACTCTCTTAGGTGAACGAACGCCCAGCAGGGCACTTTCAAGGAAACGTTTCTCCTGAGTTTTAGTCGAAGTTTCCTGCTGTTTAGTACGTATGACGGCATTGGGCTGGAAATACCGGTTTTGGGATTCTGCACAGAAAGTGTTTGCAAACCGCTGAATCCAAACGTGAGTTTAACTTTGTCAGTTGAATGCACACATTGACAACCATCCAGTTAGATAACTCCGTTTTGGTTTTAGAAGCAGATATTTCTCTGTACAGCCTATGGTCCCATTCACTCGGGAGTATCCCAACGCAGCTCCTAGAAGAAACGTGTTTCTGACTCGCTGAATCTCAACATAGATTCAACTCTCTTAGGTGAACGAACGCACAGCAGTGCAGTTTCAAGGAAACGTTTCTCCTGAGTTTTAGACGAAGTTTCCTGCTGTTTAGTACGTATGCCGACATTGGGCTGGAAATACCGGCTTTGGGATTCTGCACAGAAAGGGTTTGCAAACCACTGAATCCACACGTGAGTTTAACTCTGTCAGTTGAATGCACACATTGACAACCATTCAGTTAGATAGCTCCGTTTTGGTTTTAGAAGCAGATATTTCTCTGTACAGCCTATGGTCCCATTCACTCGGGAATATCCCAACGCAGCTCCTGGAAGAAACGTGTTTCTGACACGCTGAATCTCAACATAGATTCTACTCTCTTAAGTGAACGAACGCCCAGCAGGGCAGTTTCAAGGAAACGTTTCTGCTGAGTTTTAGACAAAGTTTCCTGCTGTTTAGTACGTATGCCGGCATTGGGCTGGAAATACCGGTTTTGGGATTCTGCACAGAAAGGGTTTGCAAACCGCTGAATCCACACGTGAGTTTAACTTTGTCAGTTGAATGCACACATTGACAACCATCCAGTTAGATAGCTCCGTTTTGGTTTTAGAAGCAGATATTTCTCTGTACAGCCTATGGTCCCATTCACTCGGGAATATCCCAACGCAGGTCCTAGAAGAAACGTGTTTCTGACTCGCTGAATCTCAACATAGATTCAACTCTCTTAGGTGAACGAACGCACAGCAGAGCAGTTTCAAGGAAACGTTTCTCCTGAGTTTTAGACGAAGTTTCCTGCTGTTTAGTACGTATGCCGGCATTGGGTTGGAAATACCGGTTTTGGGATTATGCACAGAAAGGGTTTGCAAACCGCTGAATCCACACGTGAGTTTAACTCTGTCAGTTGAATGCACACATTGACAACCATTCAGTTAGATAGCTCCGTTTTGGTTTTAGAAGCAGATATTTCTCTGTACAGCCTATGGTCCCATTCACTCGGGAATATCCCAACGCAGCTCCTAGAAGAAACGTGTTTCTGACTCGCTGAATCTCAACATAGATTCAACTCTCTTAGGTGAACGAAGGCACAGCAGAGCAGTTTCAAGGAAACGTTTCTCCTGAGTTTTAGACGAAGTTTCCTGCTGTTTAGTACGTATGCCGGCATTTGGCTGGAAATACCGGTTTTGGGATTCTGCACAGGAAGGGTTTGCAAACCGCTGAATCCACACGTGAGTTTAACTCTGTCAGTTGAATGCACACATTGACAACCATCCAGTTAGATAGCTCCGTTTTGGTTTTAGAAGCAGATATTTCTCTGTACAGCCTATGGTCCCATTCACTCGGGAATATCCCAACGCAGCTCCTAGAAGAAACGTGTTTCTGACTCGCTGAATCTCAACATAGATTCAAATCTCTTAGGTGAACGAACGCACAGCAGAGCAGTTTCAAGGAAACTTTTCTCCTGAGTTTTAGACGAAGTTTCCTGCTGTTTAGTACGGATGCCGGCATTGGCCTGGAATTACCGGTTTTGGGATTGTGCACAGAAAGGGTTTGCAAACCGCTGAATCCACACGTCAGTTTAACTTTGTCAGTTGAATGCACACATTGACAACCATCCAGTTAGATAGCTCCGTTTTGGTTTTAGAAGCAGATATTTCTCTGTACAGCCTATGGTCCCATTCACTCGGGAATATCCCAACGGAGCTCCAAGAAGAAACGTGCTTCTGACTCGCTGAATCTCAACATAGATTCAACTCTCTTAGGTGAACGAACGCACAGCAGAGCAGTTTCAAGGAAACGTTTCTTCTGAGTTTTAGACGAAGTTTCCTGCTGTTTAGTACGGATGCCGGCATTGGGCTGGAAATACCGGTTTTGGGATTCTGCACAGAAAGGGTTTGCAAACCGCTGTATCCAAACGTGAGTTTTACTCTGTCAGTTGAATGCACACATTGACAACCATCGAGTTAGATAGCTCCGTTTTGGTTTTAGAAGCAGATATTTCTCTGTACAGACTATGGTCCCATTCACTCGGGAATATCCCAACGCAGCTCTTAGAAGAAACGTGTTTCTGACTCGCTGAATCTCAACATAGATTCAACTCTCTTAGGTGAACGAACGCACAGCAGAGCAGTTTCAAGGAAACGTTTCTCCTGAGTTTTAGACGAAGTTTCCTGCTGTTTAGTACGTATGCCGGCATTTGGCTGGAAATACCGGTTTGGGGATTCTGCACAGAAAGGGTTTGCAAACCACTGAATCCACACGTGAGTTTAACTCTGTCAGTTGAATGCACACACTGACAACCATTCAGTTAGATAGCTCCGTTTTGGTATTAGAAGCAGATATTTCTCTGTACAGCCCATGGTCCCATTCACTCGGGAATATCCCAACGCAGCTCCTAGAAGAAACGTGTTTCTGACTCACTGAATCTCAACATAGATTGAACTCTCTTAGGTGAACGAACGCACAGCAGAGCAGTTTCAAGGAAACTTTTCTCCTGAGTTTTAGACGAAGTTTCCTGCTGTTAACTACGTATGCCGGCATTGGGCTGGAAATACCGGTTTTCGGATTCTGCACAGAAAGGGTTTGCAAACCACTGAATCCACACGTGAGTTTAACTCTGTCAGTTGAATGCACACATTGACAACCATTCAGTTTGATAGCATCCTTTTGGTTTTAGAAGCAGATATTTCTCTGTACAGCTTATGGTCCCATTCACTTGGGAATATCCCAACGGAGCTCCAAGAAGAAACGTGCTTCTGACTCGCTGAATCTCAACATAGATTCAACTCTCTTAGGTGAACGAACGCACAGCAGAGCAGTTTCAAGGAAACGTTTCTCCTGAGTTTTAGACGAAGTTTCCTGCTGTTTAGTACGTATGCCGGCATTGGGCTGGAAATACCGGTTTTGGGATTCTGCACAGAAAGGGTTTGCAAACCGCTGAATCCACACGTGAGTTTAACTCTGTCAGTTGAATGCACACATTGACAATCATCCAGTTAGATAGCTCCGTTTTGGTTTCAGAAGCAGATATTTCTCTGTACAGCCTATGGTCCCATTCACTCGGGAATATCCCAACGCAGCTCCTAGAAGAAACGTGTTTCTGACTCGCTGAATCTCAACATAGATTCAACTGTCTTAGGTGAACGAACGCACAGCAGAGCAGTTTCAAGGAAACGTTTCTCCTGAGTTTTAGACGAAGTTTCCTGCTGTTTAGAACGTATGCCGGCATTGGCCTGGAAATACCGGTTTTGGGATTCTGCACAGAAAGCGTTTGCAAACCACTGAATCCAAACGTGAGTTTAACTCTGTCAGTTGAATGCACACATTGACAACCATCCAGTTAGATAGCTCCGTTTTGGTTTTAGAAGCAGATATTTCTCTGTACACTCTATGGTCCCATTCACTCGGGAATATCCCAACGCAGCTCCTGGAAGAAACGTGTTTCTGACTCGCTGAATCTCAACATAGATTCAACTCTCTTAGGTGAACGAACGCACAGCAGAGCAGTTTCAAGGAAACGTTTCTCCTGAGTTTTACACGAAGTTTCCTGCTGTTTAGTACGTATGACGGCATTGGGCTGGAAATACCGGTTTTGGGATTCTGCACAGAAAGGGTTTGCAAACCGCTGAATCCACACGTGAGTTTAACTCTGTCAGTTGAATGCACACATTGACAACCATCCAGTTAGATAGCTCCGTTTTGGTTTCAGAAGCAGATATTTCTCTGTACAGCCTATGGTCCCATTCACTCGGGAATATCCCAACGCAGCTCCTAGAAGAAACGTGTTTCTGACTCGCTGAATCTCAACATAGATTCAAATCTCTTAGGTGAACGAACGCACAGCAGAGCAGTTTCAAGGAAACTTTTCTCCTGAGTTTTAGACGAAGTTTCCTGCTGTTTAGTACGGATGCCGGCATTGGGCTGGAATTACCGGTTTTGGGATTCTGCACAGAAAGGGTTTGCAAACCGCTGAATCCACACGTGAGTTTAACTTTGTCAGTTGAATGCACACATTGACAACCATCCAGTTAGATAGCTCCGTTTTGGTTTTAGAAGCAGATATTTCTCTGTACAGACTATGGTCCCATTCACTCGGGAATATCCCAACGCAGCTCCTAGAAGAAACGTGTTTCTGACTCGCTGAATCTCAACATAGATTCAACTCTCTTAGGTGAACGAACGCACAGCAGAGCAGTTTCAAGGAAACGTTTCTCCTGAGTTTAAGACGAAGTTTCCTGCTGTTTAGTACGTATGCCGGCATTGGGCTGGAAATACCGGTTTTGGGATTCTGCACAGAAAGGGTTTGCAAACCACTGAATCCACACGTGAGTTTAACTCTGTCAGTTGAATGCACACACTGACAACCATTCAGTTAGATAGCTCCGTTTTGGTTTTAGAAGCAGATATTTCTCTGTACAGCCTATGGTCCCATTCACTCGGGAATATCCCAACGCAGCTCCTAGAAGAAACGTGTTTCTGACTCGCTGAATCTCAACATAGATTCAACTCTCTTAGGTGAACGAACGCACAGCAGAGCAGTTTCAAGGAAACATTTCTCCTGAGTTTTAGACGAAGTTTCCTGCTGTTTAGTACGGATGCGGGCATTGGGCTGGAAATACCGGTTTTGGGATTCTGCACAGAAAGGGTTTGCAAAGCGCTGAATCCACACGTGAGTTTAACTCTGTCAGTTGAATGCACACATTGACAACCATTCAGTTTGATAGCATCCTTTTGGTTTTAGAAGCAGATATTTCTCTGTAAATCTATGGTCCCATTCAGTCGGGAATATCCCAACCCAGCTCCGTGAAGAAACGTGCTTCTGACTCGCTGAATCTCAACATAGATTCAACTCTCTTAGGTGAACGAACGCACAGCAGAGCAGTTTCAAGGAAACGTTTCTCCTGAGTTTTAGACGAAGTTTCCTGCTGTTTAGTACGTATGCCGGCATTGGGCTGGAAATACCGGTTTTGGGATTATGCACAGAAAGGGTTTGCAAACCACTGAATCCACACGTGAGTTTAACTCTGTCAGTTGAATGCACACACTGACAATCATTCAGTTAGATAGCTCCGTTTTGGTATTAGAAGCAGATATTTCTCTGTACAGCCTATGGTCCCATTCACTCGGGAATATCCCAACGCAGCTCCTAGAAGAAACGTGTTTCTGACTCGCTGAATCTCAACATAGATTCAACTCTCTTAGGTGAACGAACGCACAGCAGAGCAGTTTCAAGGAAACGTTTCTCCTGAGTTTTACACGAAGTTTCCTGCTGTTTAGTACGTATGACGGCATTGGGCTGGAAATACCGGTTTTGGGATTCTGCACAGAAAGGGTTTGCAAACCGCTGAATCCACACGTGAGTTTAACTTTGTCAGTTGAATGCACACATTGACAACCATCCAGTTAGATAGCTCCGTTTTGGTTTCAGAAGCAGATATTTCTCTGTACAGCCTATGGTCCCATTCACTCGGGAATATCCCAACGCAGCTCCTAGAAGAAACGTGTTTCTGACTCGCTGAATCTCAACATAGATTCAAATCTCTTAGGTGAACGAACGCACAGCAGAGCAGTTTCAAGGAAACTTTTCTCCTGAGTTTTAGACGAAGTTTCCTGCTGTTTAGTACGGATGCCGGCATTGGGCTGGAATTACCGGTTTTGGGATTCTGCACAGAAAGGGTTTGCAAACCGCTGAATCCACACGTGAGTTTAACTTTGTCAGTTGAATGCACACATTGACAACCATCCAGTTAGATAGCTCCGTTTTGGTTTTAGAAGCAGATATTTCTCTGTACAGACTATGGTCCCATTCACTCGGGAATATCCCAACGCAGCTCCTAGAAGAAACGTGTTTCTGACTCGCTGAATCTCAACATAGATTCAACTCTCTTAGGTGAACGAACGCACAGCAGAGCAGTTTCAAGGAAACGTTTCTCCTGAGTTTAAGACGAAGTTTCCTGCTGTTTAGTACGTATGCCGGCATTGGGCTGGAAATACCGGTTTTGGGATTCTGCACAGAAACGGTTTGCAAACCACTGAATCCACACGTGAGTTTAACTCTGTCAGTTGAATGCACACACTGACAACCATTCAGTTAGATAGCTCCGTTTTGGTTTTAGAAGCAGATATTTCTCTGTACAGCCTATGGTCCCATTCACTCGGGAATATCCCAACGCAGCTCCTAGAAGAAACGTGTTTCTGACTCGCTGAATCTCAACATAGATTCAACTCTCTTAGGTGAACGAACGCACAGCAGAGCAGTTTCAAGGAAACATTTCTCCTGAGTTTTAGACGAAGTTTCCTGCTGTTTAGTACGTATGCCGGCATTGGGCTGGAAATACCGGTTTTGGGATTCTGCACAGAAAGGGTTTGCAAAGCGCTGAATCCACACGTGAGTTTAACTCTGTCAGTTGAATGCACACATTGACAACCATTCAGTTTGATAGCATCCTTTTGGTTTTAGAAGCAGATATTTCTCTGTAAAGTCTATGGTCCCATTCAGTCGGGAATATCCCAACCCAGCTCCGTGAAGAAACGTGCTTCTGACTCGCTGAATCTCAACATAGATTCAACTCTCTTAGGTGAACGAACGCACAGCAGAGCAGTTTGAAGGAAACGATTCTTCTGAGTTTTAGACGAAGTTTCCTGCTGTTTAGTACGGATGCCGGCATTGGGCTGGAAATACCGGTTTTGGGATTCTGCACAGAAAGGGTTTGCAAACCGCTGTATCCAAACGTGAGTTTTACACTGTCAGTTGAATGCACACAATGACAACCATCCAGTTAGATAGCTCCGTTTTGGTTTTAGAAGCAGATATTTCTCTGTACAGACTATGGTCCCATTCACTCGGGAATATCCCAACGCAGCTCCTGGAAGAAACGTGTTTCTGACTCGCTGAATCTCAACATAGATTCAACTCTCTTAGGTGAACGAACGCACAGCAGAGCAGTTTCAAGGAAACGTTTCTCCTGAGTTTTAGACGAAGTTTCCTGCTGTTTAGTACGTATGCCGGCATTGGGCTGGAAATACCGGTTTTGGGATTATGCACAGAAAGGGTTTGCAAACCACTGAATCCACACGTGAGTTTAACTCTGTCAGTTGAATGCACACACTGACAATCATTCAGTTAGATAGCTCCGTTTTGGTATTAGAAGCAGATATTTCTCTGTACAGCCTATGGTACCATTCACTCGGGAATATCCCAACGCAGCTCCTAGAAGAAACGTGTTTCTGATTCGCTGAATCTCAACATAGATTGAACTCTCTTAGGTGAACGAACGCACAGCAGAGCAGTTTCAAGGAAACTTTTCTCCTGAGTTTTAGACGAAGGTTCCTGCTGTTAACTACGTATGCCGGCATTGGGCTGGAAATACCGGTTTTGGGATTCTGCACAGAAAGGGTTTGCAAACCGCTGAATCCACACGTGAGTTTAACTCTGTCAGTTGAATGCACACATTGACAACCATCCAGTTAGATAGCTCCGTTTTGGTTTCAGAAGCAGATATTTCTCTGTACAGCCTATGGTCCCATTCACTCGGGATTATCCCAACGCAGCTCCTAGAAGAAACGTGTTTCTGACTGGCTGAATCTCAACATAGATTCAAATCTCTTAGGTGAACGAACGCACAGCAGAGCAGTTTCAAGGAAACTTTTCTCCTGAGTTTTAGACGAAGTTTCCTGCTGTTTAGTACGGATGCCGGCATTGGGCTGGAATTACCGGTTTTGGGATTCTGCACAGAAAGGGTTTGCAAACAGCTGAATCCACACGTGAGTTTAACTTTGTCAGTTGAATGCACACATTGACAACCATCCAGTTAGATAGCTCCGTTTTGGTTTTAGAAGCAGATATTTCTCTGTACAGACTATGGTCCCATTCACTCGGGAATATCCCAACGCAGCTCCTAGAAGAAACGTGTTTCTGACTCGCTGAATCTCAACATAGATTCAACTCTCTTAGGTGAACGAACGCACAGCAGAGCAGTTTCAAGGAAACGTTTCTCCTGAGTTTTAGACGAAGTTTCCTGCTGTTTAGTACGTATGCCGGCATTGGCCTGGAAATACCGGTTTTGGGATTCTGCACAGAAAGGGTTTGCAAACCACTGAATCCACACGTGAGTTTAGCTCTGTCAGTTGAATGCAAACACTGACAACCATTCAGTTAGATAGCTCCGTTTTGGTTTTAGAAGCAGATATTTCTCTGTACAGCCTATGGTCCCATTCACTCGGGAATATCCCAACGCAGCTCCTAGAAGAAACGTGTTTCTGACTCGCTGAATCTCAACATAGATTCACCTCTCTTAGGTGAACGAACGCACAGCAGAGCAGTTTCAAGGAAACTTTTCTCCTGAGTTTTAGACGAAGTTTCCTGCTGTTAACTACGTATGCCGGCATTGGGCTGGAAATACCGGTTTTGGGATTCTGCACAGAAAGGGTTTGCAAACCGCTGAATAAACACGTGAGTTTAACTCTGTCAGTTGAATGCACACATTGACAACCATTCAGTTTGATAGCATCCTTTTGGTTTTAGAAGCAGATATTTCTCTGTACAGCCTATGGTCCCATTCACTCGGGAATATCCCAACGGAGCTCCAAGAAGAAACGTGCTTCTGACTCGCTGAATCTCAACATAGATTCAACTCTCTTAGGTGAACGAACGCATAGCAGAGCAGTTTCAAGGAAACGTTTCTTCTGAGTTTTAGACGAAGTTTCCTGCTGTTTAGTACGGATGCCGGCATTGGGCTGGAAATACCGGTTTTGGGATTCTGCACAGAAAGGGTTTGCAAACCGCTGTATCCAAACGTGAGTTTTACTCTCTCAGTGGAATGCACACATTGACAACCATTCAGTTTGATAGCATCCTTTTGGTTTTAGAAGCAGATATTTCTCTGTACAGCCTATGGTCCCATTCACTCGGGAATATCCCAACCCAGCTCCGTGAAGAAACGTGCTTCTGACTCGCTGAATCTCAACATAGATTCAACTCTCTTAGGTGAACGAACGCACAGCAGAGCAGTTTGAAGGAAACGATTCTTCTGAGTTTTAGACGAAGTTTCCTGCTGTTTAGTACGGATGCCGGCATTGGGCTGGAAATACCGGTTTTGGGATTCTGCACAGAAAGGGTTTGCAAACCGCTGTATCCAAACGTGAGTTTTACACTGTCAGTTGAATGCACACAATGACAACCATCCAGTTAGATAGCTCCGTTTTGGTTTTAGAAGCAGATATTTCTCTGTACAGACTATGGTCCCATTCACTCGGGAATATCCCAACGCAGCTCCTGGAAGAAACGTGTTTCTGACTCGCTGAATCTCAACATAGATTCAACTCTCTTAGGTGAACGAACGCACAGCAGAGCAGTTTCAAGGAAACGTTTCTCCTGAGTTTTAGACGAAGTTTCCTGCTGTTTAGTACGTATGCCGGCATTGGGCTGGAAATACCGGTTTTGGGATTATGCACAGAAAGGGTTTGCAAACCACTGAATCCACACGTGAGTTTAACTCTGTCAGTTGAATGCACACACTGACAATCATTCAGTTAGATAGCTCCGTTTTGGTATTAGAAGCAGATATTTCTCTGTACAGCCTATGGTACCATTCACTCGGGAATATCCCAACGCAGCTCCTAGAAGAAACGTGTTTCTGATTCGCTGAATCTCAACATAGATTGAACTCTCTTAGGTGAACGAACGCACAGCAGAGCAGTTTCAAGGAAACTTTTCTCCTGAGTTTTAGACGAAGGTTCCTGCTGTTAACTACGTATGCCGGCATTGGGCTGGAAATACCGGTTTTGGGATTCTGCACAGAAAGGGTTTGCAAACCGCTGAATCCACACGTGAGTTTAACTCTGTCAGTTGAATGCACACATTGACAACCATCCAGTTAGATAGCTCCGTTTTGGTTTCAGAAGCAGATATTTCTCTGTACAGCCTATGGTCCCATTCACTCGGGATTATCCCAACGCAGCTCCTAGAAGAAACGTGTTTCTGACTGGCTGAATCTCAACATAGATTCAAATCTCTTAGGTGAACGAACGCACAGCAGAGCAGTTTCAAGGAAACTTTTCTCCTGAGTTTTAGACGAAGTTTCCTGCTGTTTAGTACGGATGCCGGCATTGGGCTGGAATTACCGGTTTTGGGATTCTGCACAGAAAGGGTTTGCAAACAGCTGAATCCACACGTGAGTTTAACTTTGTCAGTTGAATGCACACATTGACAACCATCCAGTTAGATAGCTCCGTTTTGGTTTTAGAAGCAGATATTTCTCTGTACAGACTATGGTCCCATTCACTCGGGAATATCCCAACGCAGCTCCTAGAAGAAACGTGTTTCTGACTCGCTGAATCTCAACATAGATTCAACTCTCTTAGGTGAACGAACGCACAGCAGAGCAGTTTCAAGGAAACGTTTCTCCTGAGTTTTAGACGAAGTTTCCTGCTGTTTAGTACGTATGCCGGCATTGGCCTGGAAATACCGGTTTTGGGATTCTGCACAGAAAGGGTTTGCAAACCACTGAATCCACACGTGAGTTTAGCTCTGTCAGTTGAATGCAAACACTGACAACCATTCAGTTAGATAGCTCCGTTTTGGTTTTAGAAGCAGATATTTCTCTGTACAGCCTATGGTCCCATTCACTCGGGAATATCCCAACGCAGCTCCTAGAAGAAACGTGTTTCTGACTCGCTGAATCTCAACATAGATTCACCTCTCTTAGGTGAACGAACGCACAGCAGAGCAGTTTCAAGGAAACTTTTCTCCTGAGTTTTAGACGAAGTTTCCTGCTGTTAACTACGTATGCCGGCATTGGGCTGGAAATACCGGTTTTGGGATTCTGCACAGAAAGGGTTTGCAAACCGCTGAATAAACACGTGAGTTTAACTCTGTCAGTTGAATGCACACATTGACAACCATTCAGTTTGATAGCATCCTTTTGGTTTTAGAAGCAGATATTTCTCTGTACAGCCTATGGTCCCATTCACTCGGGAATATCCCAACGGAGCTCCAAGAAGAAACGTGCTTCTGACTCGCTGAATCTCAACATAGATTCAACTCTCTTAGGTGAACGAACGCATAACAGAGCAGTTTCAAGGAAACGTTTCTTCTGAGTTTTAGACGAAGTTTCCTGCTGTTTAGTACGGATGCCGGCATTGGGCTGGAAATACCGGTTTTGGGATTCTGCACAGAAAGGGTTTGCAAACCGCTGTATCCAAACGTGAGTTTTACTCTCTCAGTGGAATGCACACATTGACAACCATTCAGTTTGATAGCATCCTTTTGGTTTTAGAAGCAGATATTTCTCTGTACAGCCTATGGTCCCATTCACTCGGGAATATCCCAACGCAGCTCCTAGAAGAAACGTGCTTCTGACTCCCTGAATCTCAACATAGATTCAACTCTCTTAGGTGAACGAACGCACAGCAGAGCAGTTTCAAGGAAACGTTTCTCCTGAGGTTTAGACGAAGTTTCCTGCTGGTTAGTACGGATGCCGGCATTGGGCTGGAAATACCGGTTTTGGGATTCTGCACAGAAAGGGATTGCAAACCGCTGAATCCACACGTGAGTTTAACTTTGTCAGTTGAATGCACACATTGACAACCATCCAGTTAGATAGCTCCGTTTTGGTTTTAGAAGCAGATATTTCTCTGTACAGCCTATGGTCCCATTAACTCGGGAATATCCCAACGCAGCTCCTGGAAGAAACGTGTTTCTGACTCGCTGAATCTCAACATAGATTCAACTCTCTTAGGTGAACGAACGCACAGCAGAGCAGTTTCAAGGATACTTTTCTCCTGAGTTTTAGACGAAGTTTCCTGCTGTTTAGTACGGATGCCGGCATTGGGCTGGAAATACCGGTTTTCGGATTCTGCACAGAAAGGGTTTGCAAACCGCTGAATCCACACGTGAGTTTAGCTTTGTCAGTTGAATGCACACATTGACAACCATCCAGTTAGATAGCTCCGTTTTGGTTTTAGAAGCAGATATTTCTCTGAACAGTCTATGGTCCCATTCACTCGGGAATATCCCAACGCAGCTCCTGGAAGAAACGTGTTTCTGACTCGCTGAATCTCAACATAGATTCAACTCTCTTAGGTGAACGAATGCACAGCAGAGCAGTTTCAAGGAAACGTTTCTCCTGAGTTTTAGACGAAGTTTCCTGCTGTTTAGTACGGATGCCGGCATTGGGCTGGAAATACCGGTTTTGGGATTCTGCACAGAAAGGGTTTGCAAACCGCTGAATCCACACGTGAGTTTAACTTTGTCAGTTGAATGCACACATTGACAACCATCCAGTTAGATAGCTCCGTTTTGGTTTTAGAAGCAGATATTTCTCTGTACAGACTATGGTCCCATTCACTCGGGAATATCCCAACGCAGCTCCTGGAAGAAACGTGTTTCTGACTCGCTGAATCTCAACATAGATTCAACTCTCTTAGGTGAACGAACGCACAGCAGAGCAGTTTCAAGGAAACGTTTCTACTGAGTTTTAGACGAAGTTTCCTGCTGTTTAGTACGTATGCCGGCATTGGGCTGGAAATACCGGTTTTGGGATTCTGCACAGAAAGGGTTTGCAAACCACTGAATCCACACGTGAGTTTAACTCTGTCAGTTGAATGCACACATTGACAACCATTCAGTTAGATAGCTCCGTTTTGGTTTTAGAAGCAGATATTTCTCTGTACAGCCTATGGTCCCATTCACTCGGGAATATCCCAACGCAGGTCCTAGAAGAAACGTGTTTCTGACTCGCTGAATCTCAACATAGATTCAACGCTCTTAGGTGAACGAACGCACAGCAGAGCAGTTTCAAGGGAACGTTTCTCCCGAGTTTTAGACGAAGTTTCCTGCAGTTTAGTACGTATGCCGGCATTGGGCTGGAAATACCGGTTTTGGGATTTTGCACAGAAAGGGTTTGCAAACCGCTGAATCCACACGTGAGTTTAACTCTGTCAGTTGAATGCACACATTGACAACCATTCAGTTTGATAGCATCCTTTTGGTTTTAGAAGCAGATATTTCTCTGTACAGCCTATGGTCCCATTCACTCGGGAATATCCCAACGGAGCTCCAAGAAGAAACGTGCTTCTGACTCGCTGAATCTCAACATAGATTCAACTCTCTTAGGTGAACGAACGCACAGCAGAGCAGTTTCAAGGAAACGTTTCTCCTGAGTTTTAGACGAAGTTTCCTGCTGTTTAGTACGGATGCCGGCATTGGGCTGGAAATACCGGTTTTGGGATTCTGCACAGAAAGGGTTTGCAAACCGCTGTATCCAAACGTGAGTTTTACTCTGTCAGTTGAATGCACACATTGACAACCATTCAGTTTGATAGCATCCTTTTGGTTTTAGAAGCAGATATTTCTCTGTACAGCCTATGGTCCCATTCACTCGGGAATATCCCAACGCAGCTCCTAGAAGAAACGTGCTTCTGACTCGCTGAATCTCAACATAGATTCAACTCTCTTAGGTGAACGAACGCACAGCAGAGCAGTTTCAAGGAAACGTTTCTCCTGAGATTTAGACGAACTTTCCTGCTGGTTAGTACGGATGCCGGCATTGGGCTGGAAATACCGGTTTTGGGATTCTGCACAGAAAGGGATTGCAAACCGCTGAATCCACACGTGAGTTTAACTTTGTCAGTTGAATGCACACATTGACAACCATCCAGTTAGATAGCTCCGTTTTGGTTTTAGAAGCAGATATTTCTCTGTACAGCCTATGGTCCCATTAACTCGGGAATATCCCAACGCAGCTCCTGGAAGAAACGTGTTTCTGACTCGCTGAATCTCAACATAGATTCAACTCTCTTAGGTGAACGAACGCACAGCAGAGCAGTTTCAAGGAAATGATTCTCCTGAGTTTTAGACGAAGTTTCCTGCTGTTTAGTACGTATGCCGGCATTGGGCTGGAAATACCGGTTTTGGGATTCTGCACAGAAAGGGTTTGCAAACCGCTGAATCCACACGTGAGATTAACTCTGTCAGTTGAATGCACACATTGACAATTATCCAGTTAGATAGCTCCGTTTTGGTTTCAGAAGCAGATATTTCTCTGTACAGCCTATGGTCCCATTCACTCGGGAATATCCCAACGCAGGTCCTAGAAGAAAGGTGTTTCTGACTCGCTGAATCTCAACATAGATTCAACTCTCTTAGGTGAACGAACGCACAGTAGAGCAGTTTCAAGGAAACATTTCTCCTGAGTTTTAGACGAAGTTTACTGCTGTTTAGTGCGTATGCCGGCATTGGCCTGGAAATACCGGTTTTGGGATTCTGCACAGAAAGGGTTTGCAAACCACTGAATCCACACGTGAGTTTAACTCTGTCAGTTGAATGCACACATTGACAACCATCCAGTTAGATAGCTCCGTTTTGGTTTTAGAAGCAGATATTTCTCTGTACACTTTATGGTCCCATTCACTCGGGAATATCGCAACGCAGCTCCTGGAAGAAACGTGTTTCTGACTCGCTGAATCTCAACATAGATTCAACTCTCTTAGGTGAACGAACGCACAGCAGAGCAGTTTCAAGGAAACGTTTCTCCTGAGTTTTAGACGAAGTTTCCTGCTGTTTAGTACGGATGCCGGCATTGGGCTGGAAATACCGGTTTTGGGATTCTGCACAGAAAGGGTTTGCAAACCGCTGAATCCACACGTGAGTTTAACTCTGTCAGTTGAATGCACACACTGACAACCATTCAGTTAGATAGCTCCGTTTTGGTATTAGAAGCAGATATTTCTCTGTACAGCCTATGGTCCCATTCACTCGGGAATATCCCAACGCAGCTCCTAGAAGAAACGTGTTTCTGGCTCGCCGAATCTCAACATAGATTGAACTCTCTTAGGTGAACGAACGCACAGCAGAGCAGTTTCAAGGAAACTTTTCTCCTGAGTTTTAGACGAAGTTTCCTGCTGTTAACTACGTATGCCGGCATTGGGCTGGAAATACCGGTTTTGGGATTCTGCACAGAAAGGGTTTGCAAACCGCTGAATCCACACGTGAGTTTAAGTCTGTCAGTTGAATGCACACATTGACAACCATTCAGTTTGATAGCATCATTTTGGTTTTAGAAGCAGATATTTCTCTGTACAGCCTATGGTCCCATTCACTCGGGAATATCCCAACGGAGCTCCAAGAAGAAACGTGCTTCTGACTCGCTGAATCTCAACATAGATTCAACTCTCTTAGGTGAACGAACGCACAGCAGAGCAGTTTCAAGGAAACGTTTCTCCTGAGTTTTAGACGAAGTTCCCTGCTGTTTAGTATGGATGCCGGCATTGGTCTGGAAATACCTGTTTTGGGATTCTGCACAGAAAGGGTTTGCAAACCGCTGTATCCAAACGTGAGTTTTACTCTCTCAGTGGAATGCACACATTGACAACCATTCAGTTTGATAGCATCCTTTTGGTTTTAGAAGCAGATATTTCTCTGTACAGCCTATGGTCCCATTCACTCGGGAATATCCCAACGCAGCTCCTAGAAGAAACGTGCTTCTGACTCCCTGAATCTCAACATAGATTCAACTCTCTTAGGTGAACGAACGCACAGCAGAGCAGTTTCAAGGAAACGTTTCTCCTGAGGTTTAGACGAAGTTTCCTGCTGGTTAGTACGGATGCCGGCATTGGGCTGGAAATACCGGTTTTGGGATTCTGCACAGAAAGGGATTGCAAACCGCTGAATCCACACGTGAGTTTAACTTTGTCAGTTGAATGCACACATTGACAACCATCCAGTTAGATAGCTCCGTTTTGGTTTTAGAAGCAGATATTTCTCTGTACAGCCTATGGTCCCATTAACTCGGGAATATCCCAACGCAGCTCCTGGAAGAAACGTGTTTCTGACTCGCTGAATCTCAACATAGATTCAACTCTCTTAGGTGAACGAACGCACAGCAGAGCAGTTTCAAGGATACTTTTCTCCTGAGTTTTAGACGAAGTTTCCTGCTGTTTAGTACGGATGCCGGCATTGGGCTGGAAATACCGGTTTTCGGATTCTGCACAGAAAGGGTTTGCAAACCGCTGAATCCACACGTGAGTTTAGCTTTGTCAGTTGAATGCACACATTGTCAACCATCCAGTTAGATAGCTCCGTTTTGGTTTTAGAAGCAGATATTTCTCTGAACAGTCTATGGTCCCATTCACTCGGGAATATCCCAACGCAGCTCCTGGAAGAAACGTGTTTCTGACTCGCTGAATCTCAACATAGATTCAACGCTCTTAGGTGAACGAACGCACAGCAGAGCAGTTTCAAGGAAACGTTTCTCCTGAGTTTTAGACGAAGTTTCCTGCTGTTTAGTACGTATGCCGGCATTGGGCTGGAAATACCGGTTTTGGGATTCTGCACAGAAAGGGTTTGCAAACCGCTGAATCCACACGTGAGTTTAACTTTGTCAGTTGAATGCACACATTGACAACCATCCAGTTAGATAGCTCCGTTTTGGTTTTAGAAGCAGATATTTCTCTGTACAGACTATGGTCCCATTCACTCGGGAATATCCCAACGCAGCTCCTGGAAGAAACGTGTTTCTGACTCGCTGAATCTCAACATAGATTCAACTCTCTTAGGTGAACGAACGCACAGCAGAGCAGTTTCATGGAAACGTTTCTACTGAGTTTTAGACGAAGTTTCCTGCTGTTTAGTACGTATGCCGGCATTGGGCTGGAAATACCGGTTTTGGGATTCTGCACAGAAAGGGTTTGCAAACCACTGAATCCACACGTGAGTTTAACTCTGTCAGTTGAATGCACACATTGACAACCATTCAGTTAGATAGCTCCGTTTTGGTTTTAGAAGCAGATATTTCTCTGTACAGCCTATGGTCCCATTCACTCGGGAATATCCCAACGCAGGTCCTAGAAGAAACGTGTTTCTGACTCGCTGAATCTCAACATAGATTCAACGCTCTTAGGTGAACGAACGCACAGCAGAGCAGTTTCAAGGGAACGTTTCTCCTGAGTTTTAGACGAAGTTTCCTGCAGTTTAGTACGTATGCCGGCATTGGGCTGGAAATACCGGTTTTGGGATTTTGCACAGAAAGGGTTTGCAAACCGCTGAATCCACACGTGAGTATAACTCTGTCAGTTGAATGCACACATTGACAACCATTCAGTTTGATAGCATCCTTTTGGTTTTAGAAACAGATATTTCTCTGTACAGCCTATGGTCCCATTCACTCGGGAATATCCCAACGGAGCTCCAAGAAGAAACGTGCTTCTGACTCCCTGAATCTCAACATAGATTCAACTCTCTTAGGTGAACGAACGCACAGCAGAGCAGTTTCAAGGAAACGTTTCTCCTGAGTTTTAGACGAAGTTTCCTGCTGTTTAGTACGGATGCCGGCATTGGGCTGGAAATACCGGTTTTGGGATTCTGCACAGAAAGGGTTTGCAAACCGCTGTATCCAAACGTGAGTTTTACTCTGTCAGTTGAATGCACACATTGACAACCATTCAGTTTGATAGCATCCTTTTGGTTTTAGAAGCAGATATTTCTCTGTACAGCCTATGGTCCCATTCACTCGGGAATATCCCAACGCAGCTCCTAGAAGAAACGTGCTTCTGACTCGCTGAATCTCAACATAGATTCAACTCTCTTAGGTGAACGAACGCACAGCAGAGCAGTTTCAAGGAAACGTTTCTCCTGAGATTTAGACGAAGTTTCCTGCTGGTTAGTACGGATGCCGGCATTGGGCTGGAAATACCGGTTTTGGGATTCTGCACAGAAAGGGATTGCAAACCGCTGAATCCACACGTGAGTTTAACTTTGTCAGTTGAATGCACACATTGACAACCATCCAGTTAGATAGCTCCGTTTTGGTTTTAGAAGCAGATATTTCTCTGTACAGCCTATGGTCCCATTAACTCGGGAATATCCCAACGCAGCTCCTGGAAGAAACGTGTTTCTGACTCGCTGAATCTCAACATAGATTCAACTCTCTTAGGTGAACGAACGCACAGCAGAGCAGTTTCAAGGAAATGTTTCTCCTGAGTTTTAGACGAAGTTTCCTGCTGTTTAGTACGTATGCCGGCCTTGGGCTGGAAATACCGGTTTTGGGATTCTGCACAGAAAGGGTTTGCAAACCGCTGAATCCACACGTGAGTTTAACTCTGTCAGTTGAATGCACACATTGACAATCATCCAGTTAGATAGTTCCGTTTTGGTTTCAGAAGCAGATATTTCTCTGTACAGCCTATGGTCCCATTCACTCGGGAATATCCCAACGCAGGTCCTAGAAGAAACGTGTTTCTGACTCGATGAATCTCAACATAGATTCAACTCTCTTAGGTGAACGAACCCACAGCAGAGCAGTTTCAAGGAAACGTTTCTCCTGAGTTTTCGACGAAGTTTCCTGCTGTTTAGTACGTATGGCGGCATTGGCCTGGAAATACCGGTTTTGGGATTCTGCTCAGAAAGGGTTTGCAAACCACTGAATCCACACGTGAGTTTAACTCTGTCAGTTGAATGCACACATTGACAACCATCCAGTTAGATAGCTCCGTTTTGGTTTTAGAAGCAGATATTTCTCTGTACACTCTATGGTCCCATTCACTCGGGAATATACCAACGCAGCTCCTAGAAGAAACGTGTTTCTGACTCGCTGAATCTCAACATAGATTCAACGCTCTTAGGTGAACGAACGCACAGCAGAGCAGTTTCAAGGGAACGTTTCTCCTGAGTTTTAGACGAAGTTTCCTGCAGTTTAGTACGTATGCCGGCATTGGGCTGGAAATACCGGTTTTGGGATTTTGCACAGAAAGGGTTTGCAAACCGCTGAATCCACACGTGAGTTTAACTCTGTCAGTTGAATGCACACATTGACAACCATTCAGTTTGATAGCATCCTTTTGGTTTTAGAAACAGATATTTCTCTGTACAGCCTATGGTCCCATTCACTCGGGAATATCCCAACGGAGCTCCAAGAAGAAACGTGCTTCTGACTCGCTGAATCTCAACATAGATTCAACTCTCTTAGGTGAACGAACGCACAGCAGAGCAGTTTCAAGGAAACGTTTCTCCTGAGTTTTAGACGAAGTTTCCTGCTGTTTAGTACGGATGCCGGCATTGGGCTGGAAATACCGGTTTTGGGATTCTGCACAGAAAGGGTTTGCAAACCGCTGTATCCAAACGTGAGTTTTACTCTGTCAGTTGAATGCACACATTGACAACCATTCAGTTTGATAGCATCCTTTTGGTTTTAGAAGCAGATATTTCTCTGTACAGCCTATGGTCCCATTCACTCGGGAATATCCCAACGCAGCTCCTAGAAGAAACGTGCTTCTGACTCGCTGAATCTCAACATAGATTCAACTCTCTTAGGTAAACGAACGCACAGCAGAGCAGTTTCAAGGAAACGTTTCTCCTGAGATTTAGACGAAGTTTCCTGCTGGTTAGTACGGATGCCGGCATTGGGCTGGAAATACCGGTTTTGGGATTCTGCACAGAAAGGGATTGCAAACCGCTGAATCCACACGTGAGTTTAACTTTGTCAGTTGAATACACACATTGACAACCATCCAGTTAGATAGCTCCGTTTTGGTTTTAGAAGCAGATATTTCTCTGTACAGCCTATGGTCCCATTCACTCGGGAATATCCCAACGCAGCTCCTGGAAGAAACGTGTTTCTGACTCGCTGAATCTCAACATAGATTCAACTCTCTTAGGTGAACGAACGCACAGCAGAGCAGTTTCAAGGAAATGATTCTCCTGAGTTTTAGACGAAGTTTCCTGCTGTTTAGTACGTATGCCGGCATTGGGCTGGAAATACCGGTTTTGGGATTCTGCACAGAAAGGGTTTGCAAACCACTGAATCCAAACGTGAGTTTAACTCTGTCAGTTGAATGCACACATTGACAACCATCCAGTTAGATAGCTCCGTTTTGGTTTTAGAAGCAGATATTTCTCTGTACACTTTATGGTCCCATTCACTCGGGAATATCCCAACGCAGCTCCTAGAAGAAACGTGTTTCTGACTCGCTGAATCTCAACATAGATTCAACTCTCTTAGGTGAACGAACGCACAGCAGAGCAGTTTCAAGGATACTTTTCTCCTGCGTTTTAGACGAAGTTTCCTGCTGTTTAGTACGGATGCCGGCATTGGGCTGGAAATACCGGTTTTGGGATTCTGCACAGAAAGGGTTTGCAAACCGCTGAATCCACACGTGAGTTTAACTTTGTCAGTTGAATGCACACATTGACAACCATCCAGTTAGATAGCTCCGTTTTGGTTTTAGAAGCAGATATTTCTCTGAACAGACTATAGTCCCATTCACTCGGGAATATCGCAACGCAGCTCCTGGAAGAAACGTGTTTCTGACTCGCTGAATCTCAACATAGATTCAACTCTCTTAGGTGAACGAACGCACAGCAGAGCAGTTTCAAGGAAACGTTTCTCCTGAGTTTTAGACGAAGTTTCCTGCTGTTTAGTACGGATGCCGGCATTGGGCTGGAAATACCGGTTTTGGGATTCTGCACAGAAAGGGTTTGCAAACCGCTGAATCCACACGTGAGTTTAACTTTGTCAGTTGAATGCACACATTGACAACCATCCAGTTAGATAGCTCCGTTTTGGTTTTAGAAGCAGATATTTCTCTGTACAGACTATGGTCCCATTCCCTCGGGAATATCCCAACGCAGCTCCTAGAAGAAACGTGTTTCTGACTCGCTGAATCTCAACATAGATTCAACTCTCTTAGGTGAACGAAGGCACAGCAGAGCAGTTTCAAGGAAACGTTTCTACTGAGTTTTAGACGAAGTTTCCTGCTGTTTAGTACGTATGCCGGCATTGGGCTGGAAATACCGGTTTTGGGATTCTGCACAGAAACGGTTTGCAAACCACTGAATCCACACGTGAGTTTAACTCTGTCAGTTGAATGCACACATTGACAACCATTCAGTTAGATAGCTCCGTTTTGGTTTTAGAAGCAGATATTTCTCTGTACAGCCTATGGTCCCATTCACTCGGGAATATCCCAACGGAGCTCCAAGAAGAAACGTGCTTCTGACTCGCTGAATCTCAACATAGATTCAACTCTCTTAGGTGAACGAACGCACAGCAGAGCAGTTTCAAGGAAACGTTTCTCCTGAGTTTTAGACGAAGTTTCCTGCTGTTTAGTACGGATGCCGGCATTGGGCTGGAAATACCGGTTTTGGGATTCTGCACAGAAAGGGTTTGCAAACCGCTGTATCCAAACGTGAGTTTTACTCTGTCAGTTGAATGCACACATTGACAAACATTCAGTTTGATAGCATCCTTTTGGTTTTAGAAGCAGATATTTCTCTGTACAGCCTATGGTCACATTCACTCGGGAATATCCCAACGCAGCTCCTAGAAGAAACGTGCTTCTGACTCGCTGAATCTCAACATAGATTCAACTCTCTTAGGTGAACGAACGCACAGCAGAGCAGTTTCAAGGAAACGTTTCTCCTGAGGTTTAGACGAAGTTTCCTGCTGGTTAGTACGGATGCCGGCATTGGGCTGGAAATACCGGTTTTCGGATTCTGCACAGAAAGGGATTGCAAACCGCTGAATCCACACGTGAGTTTAACTTTGTCAGTTGAATGCACACATTGACAACCATCCAGTTAGATAGCTCCGTTTTGGTTTTAGAAGCAGATATTTCTCTGTACAGCCTATGGTCCCATTAACTCGGGAATATCCCAACGCAGCTCCTGGAAGAAACGTGTTTCTGACTCGCTGAATCTCAACATAGATTCAACTCTCTTAGGTGAACGAACGCACAGCAGAGCAGTTTCAAGTAAATGTTTCTCCTGAGTTTTAGACGAAGTTTCCTGCTGTTTAGTACGTATGCCGGCATTGGGCTGGAAATACCGGTTTTGGGATTCTGCACAGAAAGGGTTTGCAAACCGCTGAATCCACACGTGAGTTTAACTCTGTCAGTTGAATGCACACATTGACAATCATCCAGTTAGATAGCTCCGTTTTGGTTTCAGAAGCAGATATTTCTCTGTACAGCCTATGGTCCCATTCACTCGGGAATATCCCAACGCAGGTCCTAGAAGAAACGTGTTTCTGACTCGCTGAATCTCAACATAGATTCAACTCTCTTAGGTGAACGAACCCACAGCAGAGCAGTTTCAAGGAAACGTTTCTCCTGAGTTTTCGACGAAGTTTCCTGCTGTTTAGTACGTATGGCGGCATTGGCCTGGAAATACCGGTTTTGGGATTCTGCTCAGAAAGGGTTTGCAAACCACTGAATCCACACGTGAGTTTAACTCTGTCAGTTGAATGCACACATTGACAACCATCCAGTTAGATAGCTCCGTTTTGGTTTTAGAAGCAGATATTTCTCTGTACACTCTATGGTCCCATTCACTCGGGAATATCCCAACGCAGCTCCTAGAAGAAACGTGTTTCTGACTCGCTGAATCTCAACATAGATTCAACTCTCTTAGGTGAACGAACGCACAACAGAGCAGTTTCAAGGATACTTTTCTCCTGAGTTTTAGACGAAGTTTCCTTCTGTTTAGTACGTATGCCGGCATTTGGCTGGAAATACCGGTTTTGGGATTCTGCACAGAAAGGGTTTGCAAACCGCTGAATCCACACGTGAGTTTAACGTTGTCAGTTGAATGCACACATTGACAACCATCCAGTTAGATAGCTCCGTTTTGGTTTTAGAAGCAGATATTTCTCTGTACAGACTATGGTCCCATTCACTCGGGAATATCCCAACGCAGCTCCTAGAAGAAACGTGTTTCTGACTCGCTGAATCTCAACATAGATTCAACTCTCTTAGGTGAACGAACGCACAGCAGAGCAGTTTCAAGGAAACGTTTCTACTGAGTTTTAGACGAAGTTTACTGCTGTTTAGTACGTATGCCGGCATTGGGCTGGAAATACCGGTTTTGGGATTCTGCACAGAAAGGGTTTGCAAATCACTGAATCCACACGTGAGTTTAACTCTGTCAGTTGAATGCACACATTGACAACCATTCAGTTAGATAGCTCCGTTTTGGTTTTAGAAGCAGATATTTCTCTGTACAGCCTATGGTCCCATTCACTCGGGAATATCCCAACGCAGGTCCTAGAAGAAACGTGTTTCTGACTCGCTGAATCTCAACATAGATTCAACTCTCTTAGGTGAACGAACGCACAGCAGAGCAGTTTCAAGGAAACGTTTCTCCTGAGTTTTAGACGAAGTTTCCTGCAGTTTAGTACGTATGCCGGCATTGGGCTGGAAATACCGGTTTTGGGATTCTGCACAGAAAGGATTTGCAAACCGCTGAATGCACACTTGAGTTTAACTTTTTCAGTTGAATGCACACATTGACAACCATCCAGTTAGATAGCTCCGTTTTGTTTTTAGAAGCAGATATTTCTCTGTACAGACTATGGTCCCATTCACTCGGGAATATCCCAACGCAGCTCCTAGAAGAAACGTATTTCTGACTCGCTGAATCTCAACATAGATTCAACTCTCTTAGGTGAACGAACGCACAGCAGAGCAGTTTCAAGGAAACGTTTCTCCTGAGTTTTAGACGAAGTTTCCTGCTGTTTAGTACGTATGCCGGCATTGGGCTTTAAATACCGGTTTTGGGATTCTGCACAGAAAGGGTTTGCAAACCACTGAATCCACACGTGAGTTTAACTCTGTCAGTTGAATGCACACACTGACAACCATTCAGTTAGAAAGCTCCGTTTTGGTTTTAGAAGCAGATATTTCTCTGTACAGACTATGGTCCCATTCACTCGGGAATACCCCAACGCAGCTCCTAGAAGAAACGTGTTTCTGACTCGCTGAATCTCAACATAGATTCAACTCTCTTAGGTGATCGAACGCACAGCAGAGCAGTTTCAAGGAAACGTTTCTCCTGAGTTTTAGACGAAGTTTCCTGCTGTTTAGTACGTATGCCGGCATTTGGCTGGAAATACCGGTTTTGGGATTCTGCACAGAAAGGGATTGCAAACCGCTGAATACACACGTGAGTTTAACTCTGTCAGTTGAATGCACACATTGGCAACCATCCAGTTAGATAGCTCCGTTTTGGTTTTAGAAGCAGATATTTCTCTGTACAGCCTATGGTCCCATTCACTCGGGAATATCCCAACGCAGCTCCTAGAAGAAACGTGTTTCTGACTCGCTGAATCTCAACATAGATTCAACTCTCTTAGGTGAACGAACGCACAGCAGAGCAGTTTCAAGGAAACTTTTCTCCTGAGTTTTAGACGAAGTTTCCTGCTGTTTAGTACGGATGCCGGCATTGGGCTGAAAATACCGGTTTTGGGATTCTGCACAGAAAGGGTTTGCAAACCGCTGAATCCACAGGTGAGTTTAACTTTGTCAGGTGAATGCACACATTGACAACCATCCAGTTAGATAGCTCCGTTTTGGTTTTAGAAGCAGATATTTCTCTGTACAGCCTATGGTCCCATTCACTCGGGAATATCCCAACGCAGCTCCTGGAAGAAACGTGTTTCTGACTCGCTGAATCTCAACATAGATTCAACTCTCTTAGGTGAACGAACGCACAGCAGAGCAGTTTCAAGGAAACCTTTCTCCTGAGTTTTAGACGAAGTTTCCTGCTGTTTAGTACGTATGCCGGCATTGGGCTGGAAATACCGGTTTTGGGATTCTGCATAGAAAGGGTTGCAAACCGCTGAATCCACACTTGAGTTTAACTTTGTCAGTTGAATGCACACATTGACAACCATCCAGTTAGATAGCTCCGTTTTGTTTTTAGAAGCAGATATTTCTCTGTACAGACTATGGTCCCATTCACTCGGGAATATCCCAACGCAGCTCCTAGAAGAAACGTGTTTCTGACTCGCTGAATCTCAACATAGATTCAACTCTCTTAGGTAAACGAACGCACAGCAGAGCAGTTTCAAGGAAACGTTTCTCCTGAGTTTTAGACGAAGTTTCCTGCTGTTTAGTACGTATGCCGGCATTGGGCTGGAAATACCGGTTTTGGGATTCTGCACAGAAAGGGTTTGCAAACCACTGAATCCACACGTGAGTTTAACTCTGTCAGCTGAATGCACACACTGATAACCATTCAGTTAGATAGCTCCGTTTTGGTTTTAGAAGCAGATATTTCTCTGTACAGCCTATGGTCCCATTCACTCGGGAATATCCCAACGCAGCTCCTAGAAGAAACGTGTTTCTGACTCGCTGAATCTCAACATAGATTCAACTCTCTTAGGTGAACGAACCCACAGCAGAGCAGTTTCAAGGAAACGTTTCTCCTGAGTTTTAGACGAAGTTTCCTGCTGTTTAGGACGTATGCCGGCATTGGGCTGGAAATACCGGTTTTGGGATTCTGCACAGAAAGGGTTTGCAAACCGCTGAATCCACACGTGAGTTTAACTTTGTCAGTTGAATGCACACATTGACAACCATCCAGTTAGATAGCTCCGTTTTGGTTTTAGAAGCAGATATTTCTCTGTACAGACTATGGTCCCATTCACTCGGGAATATCCCAACGCAGCTCGTGGAAGAAACGTGTTTCTGACTCGCTGAATCTCAACATAGATTCAACTCTCTTAGGTGAAAGAACGCACAGCAGAGCAGTTTCAAGGAAACGTTTCTCCTGAGTTTTAGACGAAGTTTCCTGCAGTTTAGTACGTATGCGGGCATTGGGCTGGAAATACCGGTTTTGGGATTCTGCACAGAAAGGGTTTGCAAACCGCTGAATCCACACGTCAGTTTAACTTTGTCAGTTGAATGCACACATTGACAACCATCCAGTTAGATAGCTCCGTTTTGTTTTCAGAAGCAGATATTTCTCTGTACAGACTATGGTCCCATTCACTCGGGAATATCCCAACGCAGCTCCTAGAAGAAACGTGTTTCTGACTCGCTGAATCTCAACATAGATTCAACTCTCTTAGGTGAACGAACGCACAGCAGAGCAGTTTCAAGGAAACGTTTCTCCTGAGTTTTAGACGAAGTTTCCTGCTGTTTAGTACGTATGCCGGCATTGGGCTTTAAATACCGGTTTTGGGATTCTGCACAGAAAGAGTTTGCAAACCACTGAATCCACACGTGAGTTTAACTCTGTCAGTTGAAAGCACACACTGACAACCATTCAGTTAGATAGCTCCGTTTTGGTTTTAGAAGCAGATATTTCTCTGTACAGCCTATGGTCCCATTCACTCGGGAATATCCCAACGCAGCTCCTAGAAGAAACGTGCTTCGGACTCGCTGAATCTCAACATAGATTCAACTCTCTTAGGTGAACGAACGCACAGCAGAGCAGTTTCAAGGAAACGTTTCTCCTGAGTTTTGGACGAAGTTTCCTGCTGGTTAGTACGGATGCCGGCATTGGGCTGGAAATACCGGTTTTGGGATTCTGCACAGAAAGGGATTGCAAACCGCTGAATCCACACGTGAGTTTAACTTTCTCAGTTGAATGCACACATTGACAACCATCCAGTTAGATAGCTCCGTTTTGGTTTTAGAAGCAGATATTTCTCTGTACAGCCTATGGTCCCATTAACTCGGGAATATCCCAACGCAGCTCCTGGAAGAAACGTGTTTCTGACTCGCTGAATCTCAACATAGATTCAACTCTCTTAGGTGAACGAACGCACAGCAGAGCAGTTTCAAGGAAATGATTCTCCTGAGTTTTAGACGAAGTTTCCTGCTGTTTAGTACGTATGCCGGCATTGGACTGGAAATACCGGTTTTGGGATTCTGCACAGAAAGGGTTTGCAAACCGCTGAATCCACACGTGAGTTTAACTCTGTCAGTTGAATGCACACATTGACAATTATCCAGTTAGATAGCTCCGTTTTGGTTTCAGAAGCAGATATTTCTCTGAACAGCCTATGGTCCCATTCACTCGGGAATATCCCAACGCAGGTCCTAGAAGAAACGTGTTTCTGACTCGCTGAATCTCAACATAGATTCAACTCTCTTAGGTGAACGAACGCACAGCAGAGCAGTTTCAAGGAAACATTTCTCCTGAGTTTTAGACGAAGTTTCCTGCTGTTTAGTACGTATGCCGGCATTGGCCTGGAAATACCGGTTTTGGGATTCTGCACAGAAAGGGTTTGCAAACCACTGAATCCACACGTGAGTTTAACTCTGTCAGTTGAATGCACACATTGACAACCATCCAGTTAGATAGCTCCGTTTTGGTTTTAGAAGCAGATATTTCTCTGTACAGTCTATGGTCCCATTCACTCGGGAATATCCCAACGCAGCTCCTAGAAGAAACGTGTTTCTGACTCGCTGAATCTCAACATAGATTCAACTCTCTTAGGTGAACGAACGCACAGCAGAGCGGTTTCAAGGATACTTTTCTCCTGAGTTTTAGACGATGTTTCCTGCTGTTTAGTACGTATGCCGGCATTGGGCTGGAAATACCGGTTTTGGGATTCTGCACAGAAAGGGTTTGCAAACCGCTGAATCCACACGTGAGTTTAACTTTGTCAGTTGAATGCACACATTGACAACCATCCAGTTAGATAGCTCCGTTTTGGTTTTAGAAGCAGATATTTCTCTGAACAGACTATGGTCCCATTCACTCGGGAATATCGCAACGCAGCTCCTGGAAGAAACGTGTTTCTGACTCGCTGAATCTCAACATAGATTCAACTCTCTTAGGTGAACGAACGCACAGCAGAGCAGTTTCAAGGAAACGTTTCTCCTGAGTTTTAGACGAAGTTTCCTGCTGTTTAGTACGGATGCCGGCATTGGGCTGGAAATACCGGTTTTGGGATTCTGCACAGAAAGGGTTTGCAAACCGCTGAATCCACACGTGAGTTTAACTTTGTCAGTTGAATGCACACATTGACAACCATCCAGTTAGATAGCTCCGTTTTGGTTTTAGAAGCAGATATTTCTCTGTACAGACTATGGTCCCATTCCCTCGGGAATATCCCAACGCAGCTCCTAGAAGAAACGTGTTTCTGACTCGCTGAATCTCAACATAGATTCAACTCTCTTAGGTGAACGAAGGCACAGCAGAGCAGTTTCAAGGAAACGTTTCTACTGAGTTTTAGACGAAGTTTCCTGCTGTTTAGTACGTATGCCGGCATTGGGCTGGAAATACCGGTTTTGGGATTCTGCACAGAAAGGGTTTGCAAACCACTGAATCCACACGTGAGTTTAACTCTGTCAGTTGAATGCACACATTGACAACCATTCAGTTAGATAGCTCCGTTTTGGTTTTAGAAGCAGATATTTCTCTGTACAGCCTATGGTCCCATTCACTCGGGAATATCCCAACGGAGCTCCAAGAAGAAACGTGCTTCTGACTCGCTGAATCTCAACATAGATTCAACTCTCTTAGGTGAACGAACGCACAGCAGAGCAGTTTCAAGGAAACGTTTCTCCTGAGTTTTAGACGAAGTTTCCTGCTGTTTAGTACGGATGCCGGCATTGGGCTGGAAATACCGGTTTTGGGATTCTGCACAGAAAGGGTTTGCAAACCGCTGTATCCAAACGTGAGTTTTACTCTGTCAGTTGAATGCACACATTGACAAACATTCAGTTTGATAGCATCCTTTTGGTTTTAGAAGCAGATATTTCTCTGTACAGCCTATGGTCCCATTCACTCGGGAATATCACAACGCAGCTCCTAGAAGAAACGTGCTTCTGACTCGCTGAATCTCAACATAGATTCAACTCTCTTAGGTGAACGAACGCACAGCAGAGCAGTTTCAAGGAAACGTTTCTCCTGAGGTTTAGACGAAGTTTCCTGCTGGTTAGTACGGATGCCGGCATTGGGCTGGAAATACCGGTTTTCGGATTCTGCACAGAAAGGGATTGCAAACCGCTGAATCCACACGTGAGTTTAACTTTGTCAGTTGAATGCACACATTGACAACCATCCAGTTAGATAGCTCCGTTTTGGTTTTAGAAGCAGATATTTCTCTGTACAGCCTATGGTCCCATTAACTCGGGAATATCCCAACGCAGCTCCTGGAAGAAACGTGTTTCTGACTCGCTGAATCTCAACATAGATTCAACTCTCTTAGGTGAACGAACGCACAGCAGAGCAGTTTCAAGTAAATGTTTCTCCTGAGTTTTAGACGAAGTTTCCTGCTGTTTAGTACGTATGCCGGCATTGGGCTGGAAATACCGGTTTTGGGATTCTGCACAGAAAGGGTTTGCAAACCGCTGAATCCACACGTGAGTTTAACTCTGTCAGTTGAATGCACACATTGACAACCATCCAGTTAGATAGCTCCGTTTTGGTTTTAGAAGCAGATATTTCTCTGTACACTCTATGGTCCCATTCACTCGGGAATATCCCAACGCAGCTCCTAGAAGAAACGTGTTTCTGACTCGCTGAATCTCAACATAGATTCAACTCTCTTAGGTGAACGAACGCACAGCAGAGCAGTTTCAAGGATACTTTTCTCCTGAGTTTTAGACGAAGTTTCCTGCTGTTTAGTACGTATGCCGGCATTTGGCTGGAAATACCGGTTTTGGGATTCTGCACAGAAAGGGTTTGCAAACCGCTGAATCCACACGTGAGTTTAACTTTGTCAGTTGAATGCACACATTGACAACCATCCAGTTAGATAGCTCCGTTATGGTTTTAGAAGCAGATATTTCTCTGAACAGACTATGGTCCCATTCACTCGGGAATATCCCAACGCAGCTCCTGGAAGAAACGTGTTTCTGACTCTCTGAATCTCAACATAGATTCAACTCTCTTAGGTGAACGAACGCACAGCAGAGCAGTTTCAAGGAAACGTTTCTCCTGAGTTTTAGACGAAGTTTCCTGCTGTTTAGTACGGATGCCGGCATTGGGCTGGAAATACCGGTTTTGGGATTCTGCACAGAAAGGGTTTGCAAACCGCTGAATCCACACGTGAGTTTAACTTTGTCAGTTGAATGCGCACATTGACAACCATCCAGTTAGATAGCTCCGTTTTGGTTTTAGAAGCAGATATTTCTCTGTACAGCCTATGGTCCCATTCACTCGGGAATATCCCAACGCAGCTCCTAGAAGAAACGTGTTTCTGACTCGCTGAATCTCAACATAGATTCAACTCTCTTAGGTGAACGAACGCACAGCAGAGCAGTTTCAAGGAAACGTTTCTCCTGAGTTTTAGACGAAGTTTACTGCTGTTTAGTACGTATGCCGGCATTGGGCTGGAAATACCGGTTTTGGGATTCTGCACAGAAAGGGTTTGCAAACCACAGAATCCACACGTGAGTTTAACTCTGTCAGTTGAATGCACACATTGACAACCATTCAGTTAGATTGCTCCGTTTTGGTTTTAGAAGCAGATATTTCTCTGTACAGCCTATGGTCCCATTCACTCGTTAATATCCCAACGCAGGTCCTAGAAGAAACGTGTTTCTGACTCGCTGAATCTCAACATAGATTCAACTCTCTTAGGTGAACGAACGCACAGCAGAGCAGTTTCAAGGAAACGTTTCTCCTGAGTTTTAGACGAAGTTTCCTGCAGTTTAGTACGTATGCCGGCATTGGGCTGGAAATACCGGTTTTGGGATTCTGCACAGAAAGGATTTGCAAACCGCTGAATGCACACTTGAGTTTAACTTTTTCAGTTGAATGCACACATTGACAACCATCCAGTTAGATAGCTCCGTTTTGTTTTTAGAAGCAGATATTTCTCTGTACAGACTATGGTCCCATTCACTCGGGAATATCCCAACGCAGCTCCTAGAAGAAACGTGTTTCTGACTCGCTGAATCTCAACATAGATTCAACTCTCTTAGGTGAACGAACGCACAGCAGAGCAGTTTCAAGGAAAAGTTTCTCCTGAGTTTTAGACGAAGTTTCCTGCTGTTTAGTACGTATGCCGGCATTAGGCTTTAAATACCGGTTTTGGGATTCTGCACAGAAAGGGTTTGCAAACCACTGAATCCACACGTGAGTTTAACTCTGTCAGTTGAATGCACACACTGACTACCATTCAGTTAGAAAGCTCCGTTTTGGTTTTAGAAGCAGATATTTCTCTGTACAGACTATGCTCCCATTCACTCGGGAATACCCCAACGCATCTCCTAGAAGAAACGTGTTTCTGACTCGCTGAATCTCAACATAGATTCAACTCTCTTAGGTGAACGAACGCACAGCAGAGCAGTTTCAAGGAAACGTTTCTCCTGAGTTTTAGACGAAGTTTCCTGCTGTTTAGTACGTATGCCGGCATTTGGCTGGAAATACCGGTTTTGGGATTCTGCACAGAAAGGGATTGCAAACCGCTGAATACACACGTGAGTTTAACTCTGTCAGTTGAATGCACACATTGACAACCATCCAGTTAGATAGCTCCGTTTTGGTTTTAGAAGCAGATATTTCTCTGTACAGCCTATGGTCCCATTCACTCGGGAATATCCCAACGCAGCTCCTAGAAGAAACGTGTTTCTGACTCGCTGAATCTCAACATAGATTCAACTCTCTTAGGTGAACGAACGCACAGCAGAGCAGTTTCAAGGAAACTTTTCTCCTAAGTTTTAGACGAAGTTTCCTGCTGTTTAGTACGGATGCCGGCATTGGGCTGGAAATAACGGTTTTGGGATTCTGCACAGAAAGGGTTTGCAAACCGCTGAATCCACAGGTGAGTTTAACTTTGTCAGGTGAATGCACACATTGACAACCATCCAGTTAGATAGCTCCGTTTTGGTTTTAGAAGCAGATATTTCTCTGTACAGCCTATGGTCCCATTCACTCGGGAATATCCCAACGCAGCTCCTGGAAGAAACGTGTTTCTGACTCGCTGAATCTCAACATAGATTCAACTCTCTTAGGTGAACGAACGCACAGCAGAGCAGTTTCAAGGAAACGTTTCTCCTGAGTTTTAGACGAAGTTTCCTGCTGTTTAGTACGGATGCCGGCATTGGGCTGGAAATACCGGTTTTGGGATTCTGCACAGAAAGGGTTTGCAAACCGCTGAATCCACACGTGAGTTTAACTTTGTCAGTTGAATGCACACATTGACAACCATCCAGTTAGATAGCTCCGTTTTGGTTTTAGAAGCAGATATTTCTCTGTACAGACTATGGTCCCATTCACTCGGGAATATCCCAACGCAGCTCCTGGAAGAAACGTGTTTCTGACTCGCTGAATCTCAACATAGATTCAACTCTCTTAGGTGAACGAACGCACAGCAGAGCAGTTTCAAGGAAACGTTTCTCCTGAGTTTTAGACGAAGTTTCCTGCTGTTTAGTACGTATGCCGGCATTGGGCTGGAAATACCGGTTTTGGGATTCTGCACAGAAAGGGTTTGCAAACCACTGAATCCACACGTGAGTTTAACTCTGTCAGTTGAATGCACACATTGACAACCATTCAGTTAGATAGCTCCGTTTTGGTTTTAGAAGCAGATATTTCTCTGTACAGCCTATGGTCCCATTCACTCGGGAATATCCCAACGCAGGTCCTAGAAGAAACGTGTTTCTGACTCGCTGAATCTCAACATAGATTCAACGCTCTTAGGTGAACGAACGCACAGCAGAGCAGTTTCAAGGGAACGTTTCTCCTGAGTTTTAGACGAAGTTTCCTGCAGTTTAGTACGTATGCCGGCATTGGGCTGGAAATACCGGTTTTGGGATTTTGCACAGAAAGGGTTTGCAAACCGCTGTATCCAAACGTGAGTTTTACTCTGTCAGTTGAATGCACACATTGACAACCATTCAGTTTGATAGCATCCTTTTGGTTTTAGAAGCAGATATTTCTCTGTACAGCCTATGGTCCCATTCACTCGGGAATATCCCAACGCAGCTCCTAGAAGAAACGTGCTTCGGACTCGCTGAATCTCAACATAGATTCAACTCTCTTAGGTGAACGAACGCACAGCAGAGCAGTTTCAAGGAAACGTTTCTCCTGAGTTTTGGACGAAGTTTCCTGCTGGTTAGTACGGATGCCGGCATTGGGCTGGAAATACCGGTTTTGGGATTCTGCACAGAAAGGGATTGCAAACCGCTGAATCCACACGTGAGTTTAACTTTGTCAGTTGAATGCACACATTGACAACCATCCAGTTAGATAGCTCCGTTTTGGTTTTAGAAGCAGATATTTCTCTGTACAGCCTATGGTCCCATTAACTCGGGAATATCCCAACGCAGCTCCTGGAAGAAACGTGTTTCTGACTCGCTGAATCTCAACATAGATTCAACTCTCTTAGGTGAACGAACGCACAGCAGAGCAGTTTCAAGGAAATGATTCTCCTGAGTTTTAGACGAAGTTTCCTGCTGTTTAGTACGTATGCCGGCATTGGACTGGAAATACCGGTTTTGGGATTCTGCACAGAAAGGGTTTGCAAACCGCTGAATCCACACGTGAGTTTAACTCTGTCAGTTGAATGCACACATTGACAATTATCCAGTTAGATAGCTCCGTTTTGGTTTCAGAAGCAGATATTTCTCTGAACAGCCTATGGTCCCATTCACTCGGGAATATCCCAACGCAGGTCCTAGAAGAAACGTGTTTCTGACTCGCTGAATCTCAACATAGATTCAACTCTCTTAGGTGAACGAACGCACAGCAGAGCAGTTTCAAGGAAACATTTCTCCTGAGTTTTAGACGAAGTTTCCTGCTGTTTAGTACGTATGCCGGCATTGGCCTGGAAATACCGGTTTTGGGATTCTGCACAGAAAGGGTTTGCAAACCACTGAATCCACACGTGAGTTTAACTCTGTCAGTTGAATGCACACATTGACAACCATCCAGTTAGATAGCTCCGTTTTGGTTTTAGAAGCAGATATTTCTCTGTACAGTCTATGGTCCCATTCACTCGGGAATATCCCAACGCAGCTCCTAGAAGAAACGTGTTTCTGACTCGCTGAATCTCAACATAGATTCAACTCTCTTAGGTGAACGAACGCACAGCAGAGCGGTTTCAAGGATACTTTTCTCCTGAGTTTTAGACGATGTTTCCTGCTGTTTAGTACGTATGCCGGCATTGGGCTGGAAATACCGGTTTTGGGATTCTGCACAGAAAGGGTTTGCAAACCGCTGAATCCACACGTGAGTTTAACTTTGTCAGTTGAATGCACACATTGACAACCATCCAGTTAGATAGCTCCGTTTTGGTTTTAGAAGCAGATATTTCTCTGAACAGACTATGGTCCCATTCACTCGGGAATATCGCAACGCAGCTCCTGGAAGAAACGTGTTTCTGACTCGCTGAATCTCAACATAGATTCAACTCTCTTAGGTGAACGAACGCACAGCAGAGCAGTTTCAAGGAAACGTTTCTCCTGAGTTTTAGACGAAGTTTCCTGCTGTTTAGTACGGATGCCGGCATTGGGCTGGAAATACCGGTTTTGGGATTCTGCACAGAAAGGGTTTGCAAACCGCTGAATCCACACGTGAGTTTAACTTTGTCAGTTGAATGCACACATTGACAACCATCCAGTTAGATAGCTCCGTTTTGGTTTTAGAAGCAGATATTTCTCTGTACAGCCTATGGTCCCATTCCCTCGGGAATATCCCAACGCAGCTCCTAGAAGAAACGTGTTTCTGACTCGCTGAATCTCAACATAGATTCAACTCTCTTAGGTGAACGAAGGCACAGCAGAGCAGTTTCAAGGAAACGTTTCTACTGAGTTTTAGACGAAGTTTCCTGCTGTTTAGTACGTATGCCGGCATTGGGCTGGAAATACCGGTTTTGGGATTCTGCACAGAAAGGGTTTGCAAACCACTGAATCCACACGTGAGTTTAACTCTGTCAGTTGAATGCACACATTGACAACCATTCAGTTAGATAGCTCCGTTTTGGTTTTAGAAGCAGATATTTCTCTGTACAGCCTATGGTCCCATTCACTCGGGAATATCCCAACGGAGCTCCAAGAAGAAACGTGCTTCTGACTCGCTGAATCTCAACATAGATTCAACTCTCTTAGGTGAACGAACGCACAGCAGAGCAGTTTCAAGGAAACGTTTCTCCTGAGTTTTAGACGAAGTTTCCTGCTGTTTAGTACGGATGCCGGCATTGGGCTGGAAATACCGGTTTTGGGATTCTGCACAGAAAGGGTTTGCAAACCGCTGTATCCAAACGTCAGTTTTACTCTGTCAGTTGAATGCACACATTGACAAACATTCAGTTTGATAGCATCCTTTTGGTTTTAGAAGCAGATATTTCTCTGTACAGCCTATGGTCCCATTCACTCGGGAATATCCCAACGCAGCTCCTAGAAGAAACGTGCTTCTGACTCGCTGAATCTCAACATAGATTCAACTCTCTTAGGTGAACGAACGCACAGCAGAGCAGTTTCAAGGAAACGTTTCTCCTGAGGTTTAGACGAAGTTTCCTGCTGGTTAGTACGGATGCCGGCATTGGGCTGGAAATACCGGTTTTCGGATTCTGCACAGAAAGGGATTGCAAACCGCTGAATCCACACGTGAGTTTAACTTTGTCAGTTGAATGCACACATTGACAACCATCCAGTTAGATAGCTCCGTTTTGGTTTTAGAAGCAGATATTTCTCTGTACAGCCTATGGTCCCATTAACTCGGGAATATCCCAACGCAGCTCCTGGAAGAAACGTGTTTCTGACTCGCTGAATCTCAACATAGATTCAACTCTCTTAGGTGAACGAACGCACAGCAGAGCAGTTTCAAGTAAATGTTTCTCCTGAGTTTTAGACGAAGTTTCCTGCTGTTTAGTACGTATGCCGGCATTGGGCTGGAAATACCGGTTTTGGGATTCTGCACAGAAAGGGTTTGCAAACCGCTGAATCCACACGTGAGTTTAACTCTGTCAGTTGAATGCACACATTGACAATTATCCAGTTAGATAGCTCCGTTTTGGTTTCAGAAGCAGATATTTCTCTGAACAGCCTATGGTCCCATTCACTCGGGAATATCCCAACGCAGGTCCTAGAAGAAACGTGTTTCTGACTCGCTGAATCTCAACATAGATTCAACTCTCTTAGGTGAACGAACGCACAGCAGAGCAGTTTCAAGGAAACATTTCTCCTGAGTTTTAGACGAAGTTTCCTGCTGTTTAGTACGTATGCCGGCATTGGCCTGGAAATACCGGTTTTGGGATTCTGCACAGAAAGGGTTTGCAAACCACTGAATCCACACGTGAGTTTAACTCTGTCAGTTGAATGCACACATTGACAACCATCCAGTTAGATAGCTCCGTTTTGGTTTTAGAAGCAGATATTTCTCTGTACAGTCTATGGTCCCATTCACTCGGGAATATCCCAACGCAGCTCCTAGAAGAAACGTGTTTCTGACTCGCTGAATCTCAACATAGATTCAACTCTCTTAGGTGAACGAACGCACAGCAGAGCGGTTTCAAGGATACTTTTCTCCTGAGTTTTAGACGATGTTTCCTGCTGTTTAGTACGTATGCCGGCATTGGGCTGGAAATACCGGTTTTGGGATTCTGCACAGAAAGGGTTTGCAAACCGCTGAATCCACACGTGAGTTTAACTTTGTCAGTTGAATGCACACATTGACAACCATCCAGTTAGATAGCTCCGTTTTGGTTTTAGAAGCAGATATTTCTCTGAACAGACTATGGTCCCATTCACTCGGGAATATCGCAACGCAGCTCCTGGAAGAAACGTGTTTCTGACTCGCTGAATCTCAACATAGATTCAACTCTCTTAGGTGAACGAACGCACAGCAGAGCAGTTTCAAGGAAACGTTTCTCCTGAGTTTTAGACGAAGTTTCCTGCTGTTTAGTACGGATGCCGGCATTGGGCTGGAAATACCGGTTTTGGGATTCTGCACAGAAAGGGTTTGCAAACCGCTGAATCCACACGTGAGTTTAACTCTGTCAGTTGAATGCACACATTGACAACCATTCAGTTAGATAGCTCCGTTTTGGTTTTAGAAGCAGATATTTCTCTGTACAGCCTATGGTCCCATTCACTCGGGAATATCCCAACGGAGCTCCAAGAAGAAACGTGCTTCTGACTCGCTGAATCTCAACATAGATTCAACTCTCTTAGGTGAACGAACGCACAGCAGAGCAGTTTCAAGGAAACGTTTCTCCTGAGTTTTAGACGAAGTTTCCTGCTGTTTAGTACGGATGCCGGCATTGGGCTGGAAATACCGGTTTTGGGATTCTGCACAGAAAGGGTTTGCAAACCGCTGTATCCAAACGTCAGTTTTACTCTGTCAGTTGAATGCACACATTGACAAACATTCAGTTTGATAGCATCCTTTTGGTTTTAGAAGCAGATATTTCTCTGTACAGCCTATGGTCCCATTCACTCGGGAATATCCCAACGCAGCTCCTAGAAGAAACGTGCTTCTGACTCGCTGAATCTCAACATAGATTCAACTCTCTTAGGTGAACGAACGCACAGCAGAGCAGTTTCAAGGAAACGTTTCTCCTGAGGTTTAGACGAAGTTTCCTGCTGGTTAGTACGGATGCCGGCATTGGGCTGGAAATACCGGTTTTCGGATTCTGCACAGAAAGGGATTGCAAACCGCTGAATCCACACGTGAGTTTAACTTTGTCAGTTGAATGCACACATTGACAACCATCCAGTTAGATAGCTCCGTTTTGGTTTTAGAAGCAGATATTTCTCTGTACAGCCTATGGTCCCATTAACTCGGGAATATCCCAACGCAGCTCCTGGAAGAAACGTGTTTCTGACTCGCTGAATCTCAACATAGATTCAACTCTCTTAGGTGAACGAACGCACAGCAGAGCAGTTTCAAGTAAATGTTTCTCCTGAGTTTTAGACGAAGTTTCCTGCTGTTTAGTACGTATGCCGGCATTGGGCTGGAAATACCGGTTTTGGGATTCTGCACAGAAAGGGTTTGCAAACCGCTGAATCCACACGTGAGTTTAACTCTGTCAGTTGAATGCACACATTGACAATCATCCAGTTAGATAGCTCCGTTTTGGTTTCAGAAGCAGATATTTCTCTGTACAGCCTTTGGTCCCATTCACTCGGGAATATCCCAACGCAGGTCCTAGAAGAAACGTGTTTCTGACTCGCTGAATCTCAACATAGATTCAACTCTCTTAGGTGAACGAACCCACAGCAGAGCAGTTTCAAGGAAACGTTTCTCCTGAGTTTTCGACGAAGTTTCCTGCTGTTTAGTACGTATGCCGGCATTGGCCTGGAAATACCGGTTTTGGGATTCTGCTCAGAAAGGGTTTGCAAACCACTGAATCCACACGTGAGTTTAACTCTGTCAGTTGAATGCACACATTGACAACCATCCAGTTAGATAGCTCAGTTTTGGTTTTAGAAGCAGATATTTCTCTGTACACTCTATGGTCCCATTCACTCGGGAATATCCCAACGCAGCTCCTAGAAGAAACGTGTTTCTGACTCGCTGAATCTCAACATAGATTCAACTCTCTTAGGTGAACGAACGCACAGCAGAGCAGTTTCAAGGATACTTTTCTCCTGAGTTTTAGACGAAGTTTCCTGCTGTTTAGTACGTATGCCGGCATTTGGCTGGAAATACCGGTTTTGGGATTCTGCACAGAAAGGGTTTGCAAACCGCTGAATCCACACGTGAGTTTAACTTTGTCAGTTGAATGCACACATTGACAACCATCCAGTTAGATAGCTCCGTTATGGTTTTAGAAGCAGATATTTCTCTGAACAGACTATGGTCCCATTCACTCGGGAATATCCCAACGCAGCTCCTGGAAGAAACGTGTTTCTGACTCTCTGAATCTCAACATAGATTCAACTCTCTTAGGTGAACGAACGCACAGCAGAGCAGTTTCAAGGAAACGTTTCTCCTGAGTTTTAGACGAAGTTTCCTGCTGTTTAGTACGGATGCCGGCATTGGGCTGGAAATACCGGTTTTGGGATTCTGCACAGAAAGGGTTTGCAAACCGCTGAATCCACACGTGAGTTTAACTTTGTCAGTTGAATGCGCACATTGACAACCATCCAGTTAGATAGCTCCGTTTTGGTTTTAGAAGCAGATATTTCTCTGTACAGACTATGGTCCCATTCACTCGGGAATATCCCAACGCAGCTCCTAGAAGAAACGTGTTTCTGACTCGCTGAATCTCAACATAGATTCAACTCTCTTAGGTGAACGAACGCACAGCAGAGCAGTTTCAAGGAAACGTTTCTCCTGAGTTTTAGACGAAGTTTACTGCTGTTTAGTACGTATGCCGGCATTGGGCTGGAAATACCGGTTTTGGGATTCTGCACAGAAAGGGTTTGCAAACCACAGAATCCACACGTGAGTTTAACTCTGTCAGTTGAATGCACACATTGACAACCATTCAGTTAGATTGCTCCGTTTTGGTTTTAGAAGCAGATATTTCTCTGTACAGCCTATGGTCCCATTCACTCGTTAATATCCCAACGCAGGTCCTAGAAGAAACGTGTTTCTGACTCGCTGAATCTCAACATAGATTCAACTCTCTTAGGTGAACGAACGCACAGCAGAGCAGTTTCAAGGAAACGTTTCTCCTGAGTTTTAGACGAAGTTTCCTGCAGTTTAGTACGTATGCCGGCATTGGGCTGGAAATACCGGTTTTGGGATTCTGCACAGAAAGGATTTGCAAACCGCTGAATGCACACTTGAGTTTAACTTTTTCAGTTGAATGCACACATTGACAACCATCCAGTTAGATAGCTCCGTTTTGTTTTTAGAAGCAGATATTTCTCTGTACAGACTATGGTCCCATTCACTCGGGAATATCCCAACGCAGCTCCTAGAAGAAACGTGTTTCTGACTCGCTGAATCTCAACATAGATTCAACTCTCTTAGGTGAACGAACGCACAGCAGAGCAGTTTCAAGGAAACGTTTCTCCTGAGTTTTAGACGAAGTTTCCTGCTGTTTAGTACGTATGCCGGCATTGGGCTTTAAATACCGGTTTTGGGATTCTGCACAGAAAGGGTTTGCAAACCACTGAATCCACACGTGAGTTTAACTCTGTCAGTTGAATGCACACACTGACTACCATTCAGTTAGAAAGCTCCGTTTTGGTTTTAGAAGCAGATATTTCTCTGTACAGACTATGCTCCCATTCACTCGGGAATACCCCAACGCATCTCCTAGAAGAAACGTGTTTCTGACTCGCTGAATCTCAACATAGATTCAACTCTCTTAGGTGAACGAACGCACAGCAGAGCAGTTTCAAGGAAACGTTTCTCCTGAGTTTTAGACGAAGTTTCCTGCTGTTTAGTACGTATGCCGGCATTTGGCTGGAAATACCGGTTTTGGGATTCTGCACAGAAAGGGATTGCAAACCGCTGAATACACACGTGAGTTTAACTCTGTCAGTTGAATGCACACATTGACAACCATCCAGTTAGATAGCTCCGTTTTGGTTTTAGAAGCAGATATTTCTCTGTACAGCCTATGGTCCCATTCACTCGGGAATATCCCAACGCAGCTCCTAGAAGAAACGTGTTTCTGACTCGCTGAATCTCAACATAGATTCAACTCTCTTAGGTGAACGAACGCACAGCAGAGCAGTTTCAAGGAAACTTTTCTCCTAAGTTTTAGACGAAGTTTCCTGCTGTTTAGTACGGATGCCGGCATTGGGCTGGAAATAACGGTTTTGGGATTCTGCACAGAAAGGGTTTGCAAACCGCTGAATCCACAGGTGAGTTTAACTTTGTCAGGTGAATGCACACATTGACAACCATCCAGTTAGATAGCTCCGTTTTGGTTTTAGAAGCAGATATTTCTCTGTACAGCCTATGGTCCCATTCACTCGGGAATATCCCAACGCAGCTCCTGGAAGAAACGTGTTTCTGACTCGCTGAATCTCAACATAGATTCAACTCTCTTAGGTGAACGAACGCACAGCAGAGCAGTTTCAAGGAAACGTTTCTCCTGAGTTTTAGACGAAGTTTCCTGCTGTTTAGTACGTATGCCGGCATTGGGCTGGAAATACCGGTTTTGGGATTCTGCACAGAAAGGGTTGCAAACCGCTGAATCCACACTTGAGTTTAACTTTGTCAGTTGAATGCACACATTGACAACCATCCAGTTAGATAGCTCCGTTTTGTTTTTAGAAGCAGATATTTCTCTGTACAGACTATGGTCCCATTCACTCGGGAATATCCCAACGCAGCTCCTAGAAGAAACGTGTTTCTGACTCGCTGAATCTCAACATAGATTCAACTCTCTTAGGTAAACGAACGCACAGCAGAGCAGTTTCAAGGAAACGTTTCTCCTGAGTTTTAGACGAAGTTTCCTGCTGTTTAGTACGTATGCCGGCATTGGGCTGGAAATACCGGTTTTGGGATTCTGCACAGAAAGGGTTTGCAAACCACTGAATCCACACGTGAGTTTAACTCTGTCAGTTGAATGCACACATTGACAACCATTCAGTTAGATAGCTCCGTTTTGGTTTTAGAAGCAGATATTTCTCTGTACAGCCTATGGTCCCATTCACTCGGGAATATCCCAACGCAGCTCCTAGAAGAAACGTGTTTCTGACTCCCTGAATCTCAACATAGATTCAACTCACTTAGGTGAAAGAACGCACAGCAGAGCAGTTTCAAGGAAACGTTTGTCCTGAGTTTTAGACGAAGTTTCCTGCTGTTTAGTACGTATGGCGGCATTGGGCTGGAAATACCGGTTTTGGGATTCTGCACAGAAAGGGTTTGCAAACCGCTGAATCCACACGTGAGTTTAACTTTGTCAGTTGAATGCACACATTGACAACCATCCAGTTAGATAGCTCCGTTTTGGTTTTAGAAGCAGATATTTCTCTGTACAGACTATGGTCCCATTCACTCAGGAATATCCCAACGCAGCTCCTAGAAGAAACGTGTTTCTGACTCGCTGAATCTCAACTTAGATTCAACTCTCTTAGGTGAACGAACGCACAGCAGAGCAGTTTCAAGGAATCGTTTCTCCTGAGTTTTAGATGAAGATTCCTGCTGTTTAGTACGTATGCCGGCATTGGGCTGGAAATACCGGTTTTGGGATTCTGCACAGAAAGGGTTTGCAAACCACTGAATCCACACGTGAGTTTAACTCTGTCAGTTGAATGCACACATTGACAACCATTCAGTTAGATAGCTCCGTTTTGGTTTTAGAAACAGATATTTCTCTGTACAGCCTATGGTCCCATTCACTCGGGAATTTCCCAACGCAGCTCCTGGAAGAAACGTGTTTCTGACTCGCTGAATCTCAACATAGATTCAACTCTCTTAGGTGAACGAACGCACAGCAGAGCAGTTTCAAGGAAACGTTTCTCCTGAGTTTTAGACGAAGTTTCCTGCTGTTTAGTAGTTATGCCGGCATTGGGCTGGAAATCCCGGTTTTGGGATTCTGCACAGAAAGAGTTTGCAAACCGCTGAATCCACACGTGAGTTTAACTCTGTCAGTTGAATGCACACATTGACAACCATTCAGTTAGATAGCTCCGTTTTGGTTTTAGAAGCAGATATTTCTCTGTACAGCCTATGGTCCCATTCACTCGGGAATATCCCAACGCAGCTCCTAGAAGAAACGTGTTTCTGACTCGCTGAATCTCAACATAGATTCAACTCTCTTAGGTGAACGAACCCACAGCAGAGCAGTTTCAAGGAAACGTTTCTCCTGAGTTTTAGACGAAGTTTCCTGCTGTTTAGGACGTATGCCGGCATTGGGCTGGAAATACCGGTTTTGGGATTCTGCACAGAAAGGGTTTGCAAACCGCTGAATCCACACGTGAGTTTAACTTTGTCAGTTGAATGCACACATTGACAACCATCCAGTTAGATAGCTCCGTTTTGGTTTTAGAAGCAGATATTTCTCTGTACAGACTATGGTCCCATTCACTCGGGAATATCCCAACGCAGCTCCTGGAAGAAACGTGTTTCTGACTCGCTGAATCTCAACATAGATTCAACTCTCTTAGGTGAAAGAACGCACAGCAGAGCAGTTTCAAGGAAACGTTTCTCCTGAGTTTTAGACGAAGTTTCCTGCAGTTTAGTACGTATGCCGGCATTGGGCTGGAAATACCGGTTTTGGGATTCTGCACAGAAAGGGTTTGCAAACCGCTGAATCCACACGTCAGTTTAACTTTGTCAGTTGAATGCACACATTGACAACCATCCAGTTAGATAGCTCCGTTTTGTTTTCAGAAGCAGATATTTCTCTGTACAGACTATGGTCCCATTCACTCGGGAATATCCCAACGCAGCTCCTAGAAGAAACGTGTTTCTGACTCGCTGAATCTCAACATAGATTCAACTCTCTTAGGTGAACGAACGCACAGCAGAGCAGTTTCAAGGAAACGTTTCTCCTGAGTTTTAGACGAAGTTTCCTGCTGTTTAGTACGTATGCCGGCATTGGGCTTTAAATACCGGTTTTGAGATTCTGCACAGAAAGGGTTTGCAAACCACTGAATCCACACGTGAGTTTAACTCTGTCAGTTGAATGCACACACTGACAACCATTCAGTTAGATAGCTCCGTTTTGGTTTTAGAAGCAGATATTTCTCTGTACAGACTGTGGTCCCATTCACTCGGGAATATCCCAACGCAGCTCCTAGAAGAAACGTGTTTCTGACTCGCTGAATCTCAACATAGATTCAACTCTCTTAGTTGAACGAACGCACAGCAGAGCAGTTTCAAGGAAACGTTTCTCCTGAGTTTTAGACGAAGTTTCCTGCTGTTTAGTACGTATGCCGGCATTTGGCTGGAAATACCGGTTTTGGGATTCTGCACAGAAAGGGATTTCAAACCGCTGAATACACACGTGAGTTTACCTCTGTCAGTTGAATGCACACATTGACAACCATCCAGTTAGATAGCTCCGTTTTGGTTTTAGAAGCAGATATTTCTCTGTACAGCCTATGGTCCCATTCACTCGGGAATATCCCAACGCAGCTCCTAGAAGAAACGTGTTTCTGACTCGCTGAATCTCAACATAGATTCAACTCTCTTAGGTGAACGAACGCACAGCAGAGCAGTTTCAAGGAAACTTTTCTCCTGAGTTTTAGACGAAGTTTCCTGCTGTTTAGTACGGATGCCGGCATTGGGCTGGAAATACCGGTTTTGGGATTCTGCACAGAAAGGGTTTGCAAACCGCTGAATCCACAGGTGAGTTTAACTTTGTCAGTTGAATGCACACATTGACAACCATCCAGTTAGATAGCTCCGTTTTGGTTTTAGAAGCAGATATTTCTCTGTACAGCCTATGGTCCCATTCACTCGGGAATATCCCAACGCAGCTCCTGGAAGAAACGTGTTTCTGACTCGCTGAATCTCAACATAGATTCAACTCTCTTAGTTGAACGAACGCACAGCAGAGCAGTTTCAAGGAAACGTTTCTCCTGAGTTTTAGACGAAGTTTCCTGCAGTTTAGTACGTATGCCGGCATTGGGCTTGAAATACCGGTTTTGGGATTCTGCACAGAAAGGGTTTGCAAACCGCTGAATCCACACGTGAGTTTAACTCTGTCAGTTGAATGCACACATTGACAACCATTCAGTTAGATAGCTCCATTTTGGTTTTAGAAGCAGATATTTCTCTGTACAGCCTATGGTCACATTCACTCGGGAATATCCCAACGCAGCTCCTAGAAGAAACGTGTTTCTGACTCGCTGAATCTCAACATAGATTCAACTTTCTTAGGTGAACGAAAGCACAGCAGAGCAGTTTCAAGGAAACTTTTCTCCTGAATTTTAGACGAAGTTTCCTCCTGTTTAGTACGTATGCCGGCATTGGGCTGGAAATACCGGTTTTGGGATTCTGCACAGAAAGGGTTTGCAAACCGCTGAATCCACACGTGAGTTTAACTTTGTCAGTTGAATGCACACATTGACAACCATCCAGTTAGATAGCTCCGTTTTGGTTTTAGAAGCAGATATTTCTCTGTACAGACTATGGTCCCATTCACTCGGGAATATCCCAACGCAGCTCCTAGAAGAAACGTGTTTCTGACTCGCTGAATCTCAACATAGATTCAACTCTCTTAGGTGAACGAACGCACAGCAGAGCAGTTTCTAGGAAACGTTTCTCCTGAGTTTTAGACGAAGTTTCCTGCAGTTTAGTACGTATGCCGGCATTGGGCTGGAAATACCGGTTTTGGGATTCTGCACAGAAAGGGTTTGCAAACCGCTGAATCCACACGTGAGTTTAACTCTGTCAGTTGAATGCACACATTGACAACCATTCAGTTAGATAGCTCCGTTTTGGTTTTAGAAGCAGATATTTCTCTGTACAGCCTATGGTCCAATTCACTCGGGAATATCCCAACGCAGCTCCTAGAAGAAACGTGTTTCTGACTCGCTGAATCTCAACATAGATTCAACTTTCTTAGGTGAACGAACGCACAGCAGAGCAGTTTCAAGGAAACTTTTCTCCTGAGTTTTAGACGAAGTTTCCTGCTGTTTAGTACGGATGCCGGCATTGGGCTGGAAATACCGGTTTTGGGATTCTGCACAGAAAGGGTTGGCAAACCGCTGAATCCACACGTGAGTTTAACTTAGTCAGTTGAATGCCCACATTGACAACCATCCAGTTAGATAGCTCCGTTTTGGTTTTAGAAGCAGATATTTCTCTGTACAGACTATGGTCCCATTCACTCGGGAATATCCCAACGCAGCTCCTAGAAGAAACGTGTTTCTGACTCGCTGAATCTCAACATAGATTCAACTCTCTTAGGTGAACGAACGCACAGCAGAGCAGTTTCAAGGAAACGTTTCTCCTGAGTTTTAGACGAAGTTTCCTGCTGTTTAGTACGTATGCCGGCATTGGGCTGGAAATACCGGTTTTGGGATTCTGCACAGAAAGGGTTTGCAAACCACTGAATCCACAAGTGAGTTTAACTCTGTCAGTTGAATGCACACATTGACAACCATTCAGTTAGGTAGCTCCGTTTTGGTTTTAGAAGCAGATGTTTCTCTGTACAGCCTATGGTCCCATTCACTCGGGAATATCCCAACGCAGCTCCTGGAAGAAACGTGTTTCTGACTCGCTGAATCTCAACATAGATTCAACTCTCTTAGGTGAACGAACGCACAGCAGAGCAGTTTCAAGGAAACGTTTCTCCTGAGTTTTAGACGAAGTTTCCTGCTGTTTAGTACGTATGCCGGCATTGGGCTGGAAATACCGGTTTTGGGATTCTGCACAGAAAGGGTTTGCAAACCACTGAATCCACACGTGAGTTTAACTCTGTCAGTTGAATGCACACACTGACAACCATTCAGTTAGATAGCTCCGTTTTGGTTTTAGAAGCAGATATTTCTCTGTACAGTCTATGGTCCCATTCACTCGGGAATATCCCATCGCAGCTCCTAGAAGAAACGTGTTTCTGACTCGCTGAATCTCAACATAGATTCAACTCTCTTAGGTGAACGAACGCACAGCAGAGCAGTTTCAAGGAAACGTTTCTCCTGAGTTTTAGACGAAGTTTCCTGCTGTTTAGTACGTATGCCGGCATTGGGCTGGAAATACCGGTTTTGGGATTCTGCAGAGAAAGGGTTTGCAAACCACTGAATCCACAAGTGAGTTTAACTCTGTCAGTTGAATGCACACATTGACAACCATTCAGTTAGGTAGCTCCGTTTTGGTTTTAGAAGCAGATATTTCTCTGTACAGCCTATGGTCCCATTCACTCGGGAATATCGCAACGCAGCTCCTGGAAGAAAAGTGTTTCTGACTCGCTGAATCTCAACATAGATTCAACTCTCTTAGGTGAACGAACGCAGAGCAGAGCAGTTTCAAGGAAACGTTTCTCCTGAGTTTTAGACGAAGTTTCCTGCTGTTTAGTACGTATGCCGGCATTGGGCTGGAAATACCGGTTTTGGGATTCTGCACAGAAAGGGTTTGCAAACCACTGAATCCACACGTGAGTTTAACTCTGTCAGTTGAATGCACACACTGACAACCATTCAGTTAGATAGCTCCGTTTTGGTTTTAGAAGCAGATATTTCTCTGTACAGCCTATGGTCCCATTCACTCGGGAATATCCCAACGCAGCTCCTAGAAGAAACGTGTTTCTGACTCGCTGAATCTCAACATAGATTCAACTCTCTTAGGTGAACGAACGCACAGCAGAGCAGTTTCAAGGAAACGTTTCTCCTGAGTTTTAGACGAAGTTTCCTGCTGTTTAGTACGGATGCCGGCATTGGGCTGGAAATACCGGTTTTGGGATTCTGCACAGAAAGGGTTTGCAAACCGCTGAATCCACACGTGAGTTTAACTCTGTCAGTTGAATGCACACATTGACAATCATCCAGTTAGATAGCTCCATTTTGGTTTTAGAAGCAGATATTTCTCTGTACAGTCTATGGTCCCATTCACTCGGGAATATCCCAACGCAGCTCCTAGAAGAAACGTGTTTCTGACTCGCTGAATCTCAACATAGATTCAACTCTCTTAGGTGAACGAACGCACAGCAGAGCAGTTTCAAGGAAACGTTTCTCCTGAGTTTTAGACGAAGTTTCCTGCAGTTTAGTACGTATGCCGGCATTGGGCTGGAAATACCGGTTTTGGGATTCTGCACAGAAAGGGTTTGCAAACCGCTGAATCCACACGTGAGTTTAACTCTGTCAGTTGAATGCACACATTGACAACCATCCAGTTAGATAGCTCCGTTTTGGTTTTAGAAGCAGATATTTCTCTGTACAGCCTATGGTCCCATTCACTCGGGAATATCCCAACGCAGCTCCTAGAAGAAACGTGTTTCTGACTCGCTGAATCTCAACATAGATTCAACTTTCTTAGGTGAACGAACGCACAGCAGAGCAGTTTCAAGGAAACTTTTCTCCTGAGTTTTAGACGAAGTTTCCTGCTGTTTAGTACGGATGCCGGCATTGGGCTGGAAATACCGGTTTTGGGATTCTGCACAGAAAGGGTTTGCAAACCGCTGAATCCACACGTGAGTTTAACATTGTCAGTTGAATGCACACATTGACAACCATCCAGTTAGATAGCTCCGTTTTGGTTTTAGAAGCAGATATTTCTCTTTACAGACTATGGTCCCATTCACTCGGGAATATCCCAACGCAGCTCCTAGAAGAAACGTGTTTCTGACTCGCTGAATCTCAACATAGATTCAACTCTCTTAGGTGAACGAACGCATAGCAGAGCAGTTTCAAGGAAACGTTTCTCCTGAGTTTTAGACGAAGTTTCCTGCTGTTTAGTACGTATGCCGGCATTGGGCTGGAAATACCGGTTTTGGGATTCTGCACAAAAAGGGTTTGCAAACCACTGAATCCACAAGTGAGTTTAACTCTGTCAGTTGAATGCACACATTGACAACCATTCAGTTAGGTAGCTCCGTTTTGGTTTTAGAAGCAGATATTTCTCTGTACAGCCTATGGTCCCATTCACTCGGGAATATCCCAACGCAGCTCCTGGAAGAAACGTGTTTCTGACTCGCTGAATCTCAACATAGATTCAACTCTCTTAGGTGAACGAACGCACAGCAGAGCAGTTTCAAGGAAACGTTTCTCCTGAGTTTTAGACGAAGTTTCCTGCTGTTTAGTACGTATGGCGGCATTGGGCTGGAAATACCGGTTTTGGGATTCTGCACAGAAAGGGTTTGCAAACCGCTGAATCCACACGTGAGTTTAACTTTGTCAGTTGAATGCACACATTGACAACCATCCAGTTAGATAGCTCCGTTTTGGTTTTAGAAGCAGATATTTTTCTGTACAGACTATGGTCCCATTCACTCGGGAATATCCCAACGCAGCTCCTAGAAGAAACGTGTTTCTGACTCGCTGAATCTCAACATAGATTCAACTCTCTTAGGTGAACGAACGCACAGCAGAGCAGTTTCAAGGAAACGTTTCTCCTGAGTTTTAGACGAAGTTTCCTGCTGTTTAGTACGTATGCCGGCATTGGGCTGGAAATACCGGTTTTGGGATTCTGCACAGAAAGGGTTTGCAAACCACTGAATCCACAAGTGAGTTTAACTCTGTCAGTTGAATGCACACATTGACAACCATTCAGTTAGGTAGCTCCGTTTTGGTTTTAGAAGCAGATATTTCTCTGTACAGCCTATGGTCCCATTCACTCGGGAATATCCCAACGCAGCTCCTGGAAGAAACGTGTTTCTGACTCGCTGAATCTCAACATAGATTCAACTCTCTTAGGTGAACGAACGCACAGCAGAGCAGTTTCAAGGAAACGTTTCTCCTGAGTTTTAGACGAAGTTTCCTGCTGTTTAGTACGTATGCCGGCATTGGGCTGGAAATACCGGTTTTGGGATTCTGCACAGAAAGGGTTTGCAAACCACTGAATCCACACGTGAGTTTAACTCTGTCAGTTGAATGCACACACTGACAACCATTCAGTTAGATAGCTCCGTTTTGGTTTAAGAAGCAGATATTTCTCTGTACAGTCTATGGTCCCATTCACTCGGGAATATCCCAACGCAGCTCCTAGAAGAAACGTGTTTCTGACTCGCTGAATCTCAACATAGATTCACCTCTCTTAGGTGAACGAACGCACAGCAGAGCAGTTTCAAGGAAACGTTTCTCCTGAGTTTTAGACGAAGTTTCCTGCAGTTTAGTACGTATGCCGGCATTGGGCTGGAAATACCGGTTTTGGGATTCTGCACAGAAAGGGTTTGCAAACCGCTGAATCCACACGTGAGTTTAACTCTGTCAGTTGAATGCACACATTGACAACCATCCAGTTAGATAGCTCCGTTTTGGTTTTAGAAGCAGATATTTCTCTGTACAGCCTATGGTCCCATTCACTCGGGAATATCCCAACGCAGCTCCTAGAAGAAACGTGTTTCTGACTCGCTGAATCTCAACATAGATTCAACTTTCTTAGGTGAACGAACGCACAGCAGAGCAGTTTCAAGGAAACGTTTCTCCTGAGTTTTAGACGAAGTTTCCTGCTGTTTAGTACGTATGCCGGCATTGGGCTGGAAATACCGGTTTTGGGATTCTGCACAGAAAGGGTTTGCAAACCACTGAATCCACACGTGAGTTTAACTCTGTCAGTTGAATGCACACACTGACAACCATTCAGTTAGATAGCTCCGTTTTGGTTTTAGAAGCAGATATTTCTCTGTACAGTCTATGGTCCCATTCACTCGGGAATATCCCAACGCAGCTCCTAGAAGAAACGTGTTTCTGACTCGCTGAATCTCAACATAGATTCACCTCTCTTAGGTGAACGAACGCACAGCAGAGCAGTTTCAAGGAAACGTTTCTCCTGAGTTTTAGACGAAGTTTCCTGCAGTTTAGTACGTATGCCGGCATTGGGCTGGAAATACCGGTTTTGGGATTCTGCACAGAAAGGGTTTGCAAACCGCTGAATCCACACGTGAGTTTAACTCTGTCAGTTGAATGCACACATTGACAACCATCCAGTTAGATAGCTCCGTTTTGGTTTTAGAAGCAGATATTTCTCTGTACAGCCTATGGTCCCATTCACTCGGGAATATCCCAACGCAGCTCCTAGAAGAAACGTGTTTCTGACTCGCTGAATCTCAACATAGATTCAACTTTCTTAGGTGAACGAACGCACAGCAGAGCAGTTTCAAGGAAACTTTTCTCCTGAGTTTTAGACGAAGTTTCCTGCTGTTAAGTACGGATGCCGGCATTGGGCTGGAAATACCGGTTTTGGGATTCTGCACAGAAAGGGTTTGCAAACCGCTGAATCCACACGTGAGTTTAACTTTGTCAGTTGAATGCACACATTCACAACCATCCAGTTAGATAGCTCCGTTTTGGTTTTAGAAGCAGATATTTCTCTGTACAGACTATGGTCCCATTCACTCGGGACTATCCCAACGCAGCTCCTAGAAGAAACGTGCTTCTGACTCGCTGAATCTCAACATAGATTCAACTCTCTTAGGTGAACGAACGCACAGCAGAGCAGTTTCAAGGAAACGTTTCTCCTGAGTTTTAGACGAAGTTTCCTTCTGTTTAGTACGTATGCCGGCATTGGGCTGGAAATACCGGTTTTGGGATTCTGCACAGAAAGGGTTTGCAAACCACTGAATCCACAAGTGAGTTTAACTCTGTCAGTTGAATGCACACATTGACAACCATTCAATTAGGTAGCTCCGTTTTGGTTTTAGAAGCAGATATTTCTCTGTACAGCCTATGGTCCCATTCACTCGGGAATATCCCAACGCAGCTCCTGGAAGAAACGTGTTTCTGACTCGCTGAATCTCAACATAGATTCAACTCTATTAGGTGAACGAACGCACAGCAGAGCAGTTTCAAGGAAACGTTTCTCCTGAGTTTTAGACGAAGTTTCCTGCTGTTTAGTACGTATGCCGGCATTGGGCTGGAAATACCGGTTTTGGGATTCTGCACAGAAAGGGTTTGCAAACCACTGAATCCACACGTGAGTTTAACTCTGTCAGTTGAATGCACACACTGACAACCATTCAGTTAGATAGCTCCGTTTTGGTTTTAGAAGCCGATATTTTTCTGTACAGTCTATGGTCCCATTCACTCGGGAATATCCCAACGCAGCTCCTAGAAGAAACGTGTTTCTGACTCGCTGAATCTCAACATAGATTCAACTCTCTTAGGTGAACGAACGCACAGCAGAGCAGTTTCAAGGAAACTTTTCTCCTGAGTTTTAGACGAAGTTTCCTGCTGTTTAGTACGTATGCCGGCATTGGGCTGGAAATACCGGTTTTGGGATTCTGCACAGAAAGGGTTTGCAAACCGCTGAAAGCACACGTGAGTTTAACTCTGTCAGTTGAATGCACACATTGACAACCATCCAGTTAGATAGCTCCGTTTTGGTTTTAGAAGCAGATATTTCTCTGTACAGTCTATGGTCCCATTCACTCGGGAATATCCCAACGCAGCTCTTAGAAGAAACGTGTTTCTGACTCGCTGAATCTCAACATAGATTCAACTCTCTTAGGTGAACGAACGCACAGCAGAGCAGTTTCAAGGAAACGTTTCTCCTGAGTTTTAGACGAAGTTTCCTGCAGTTTAGTACGTATGCCGGCATTGGGCTGGAAACACCGGTTTTGGGATTCTGCACAGAAAGGGTTTGCAAACCGTTGAATCCACACGTGAGTTTAACTCTGTCAGTTGAATGCACACATTGACAACCATCCAGTTAGATAGCTCCGTTTTGGTTTTAGAAGCAGATATTTCTCTGTACAGCCTATGGTCCCATTCACTCGGGAATATCCCAACGCAGCTCCTAGAAGAAACGTGTTTCTGACTCGCTGAATCTCAACATAGATTCAACTCTCTTAGGTGAACGAACGCACAGCAGAGCAGTTTCAAGGAAACGTTTCTCCTGAGTTTTAGACGAAGTTTCCTGCTGTTTAGTACGGATGCCGGCATTGGGCTGGAAATACCGGTTTTGGGATTCTGCACAGAAAGGTTTTGCAAACCGCTGAATCCACACGTGAGTTTAACTCTGTCAGTTGAATGCACACATTGACAACCATCCAGTTAGATAGCTCCGTTTTGGTTTTAGAAGCAGATATTTCTCTGTACAGACTATGGTCCCATTCACTCGGGAATATCCCAACGCAGCTCCTAGAAGAAACGTGTTTCTGACTCGCTGAATCTCAACATAGATTCAACTCTCTTAGGTGAACGAACGCACAGCAGAGCAGTTTCAAGGAAACGTTTCTCCTGAGTTTTAGACGAAGTTTCCTGCTGTTTAGTACGGATGCCGGAATTGGGCTGGAAATACTGGTTTTGGGATTCTGCACAGAAAGGGTTTGCAAACCACTGAATCCACAAGTGAGTTTAACTCTGTCAGTTGAATGCACACATTGACAACCATTCAGTTAGGTAGCTCCGTTTTGGTTTTAGAAGCAGATATTTCTCTGTACAGCATATGATCCCATTCACTCGGGAATATCCCAACGCAGCTCCTGGAAGAAACGTGTTTCTGACTCGCTGAATCTCAACATAGATTCAACTCTCTTAGGTGAACGAACGCACAGCAGAGCAGTTTCAAGGAAACGTTTCTCCTGAGTTTTAGACGAAGTTTCCTGCTGTTTAGTACGTATGGCGGCATTGGGCTGGAAATACCGGTTTTGGGATTCTGCACAGAAAGGGTTTGCAAACCGCTGAATCCACACGTGAGTTTAACTTTGTCAGTTGAATGCACACATTGACAACCATCCAGTTAGATAGCTCCGTTTTGGTTTTAGAAGCAGATATTTCTCTGTACAGACTATGGTCCCATTCACTCGGGAATATCCCAACGCAGCTCCTAGAAGAAACGTGTTTCTGACTCGCTGAATCTCAACATAGATTCAACTCTCTTAGGTGAACGAACGCACAGCAGAGCAGTTTCAAGGAAACGTTTCTCCTGAGTTTTAGACGAAGTTTCCTGCTGTTTAGTACGTATGCCGGCATTGGGCTGGAAATACCGGTTTTGGGATTCTGCACAGAAAGGGTTTGCAAACCACTGAATCCACAAGTGAGTTTAACTCTGTCAGTTGAATGCACACATTGACAACCATTCAGTTAGGTAGCTCCGTTTTGGTTTTAGAAGCAGATATTTCTCTGTACAGCCTATGGTCCCATTCACTCGGGAATATCCCAACGCAGCTCCTGGAAGAAACGTGTTTCTGACTCGCTGAATCTCAACATAGATTCAACTCTCTTAGGTGAACGAACGCACAGCAGAGCAGTTTCAAGGAAACGTTTCTCCTGAGTTTTAGACGAAGTTTCCTGCTGTTTAGTACGTATTCCAGCATTGGGCTGGAAATACCGGTTTTGGGATTCTGCACGGAAAGGGTTTGCAAACCACTGAATCCACACGTGAGTTTAACTCTGTCAGTTGAATGCACACACTGACAACCATTCAGTTAGATAGCTCCGTTTTGGTTTTAGAAGCAGATATTTCTCTGTACAGCCTATGGACCCATTCACTCGGGAATATCCCAATGCAGCTCCTAGAAGAAACGTGTTTCTGACTCGCTGAATCTCAACATAGATTGAACTCTCTTAGGTGAATGAACGCAAAGCAGAGCAGTTTCAAGGAAACGTTTCTCCTGAGTTTTAGACGAAGTTTCCTTCTGTTTAGTACGTATGCCGGCATTGGGCTGGAAATACCGGTTTTGGGATTCTGCACAGAAAGGGTTTGCAAACCACTGAATCCACAAGTGAGTTTAACTCTGTCAGTTGAATGCACACATTGACAACCATTCAGTTAGGTAGCTCCGTTTTGGTTTTAGAAGCAGATATTTCTCTGTACAGCCTATGGTCCCATTCACTCGGGAATATCCCAACGCAGCTCCTAGAAGAAACGTGTTTCTGACTCGCTGAATCTCAACATAGATTCAACTCTCTTAGGTGAACGAACGCACAGCAGAGCAGTTTCAAGGAAACGTTTCTCCTGAGTTTTAGACGAAGTTTCCTGCAGTTTAGTACGTATGGCGGCATTGGGCTGGAAATACCGGTTTTGGGATTCTGCACAGAAAGGGTTTGCAAACCGCTGAATCCACACGTGAGTTTAACTTTGTCAGTTGAATGCACACATTGACAACCATCCAGTTAGATAGCTCCGTTTTGGTTTTAGAAGCAGATATTTCTCTGTACAGACTATGGTCCCATTCACTCGGGAATATCCCAACGCAGCTCCTAGAAGAAACGTGTTTCTGACTCGCTGAATCTCAACATAGATTCAACTCTCTTAGGTGAACGAACGCACAGCAGAGCAGTTTCAAGGAAACGTTTCTCCTGAGTTTTAGACGAAGTTTCCTGCTGTTTAGTACGGATGCCGGCATTGGGCTGGAAATATCGGTTTTGGGATTCTGCACAGAAAGTGTTTGCAAACCACTGAATCCACAAGTGAGTTTAACTCTGTCAGTTGAATGCACACATTGACAACCATTCAGTTAGGTAGCTCCGTTTTGGTTTTAGAAGCAGATATTTCTCTGTACAGCCTATGGTCCCATTCACTCGGGAATATCCCAACGCAGCTCCTGGAAGAAACGTGTTTCTGACTCGCTGAATCTCAACATAGATTCAACTCTCTTAGGTGAACGAACGCACAGCAGAGCAGTTTCAAGGAAACGTTTCTCCTGAGTTTTAGACGAAGTTTCCTGCTGTTTAGTACGTATGCCGGCATTGGGCTGGAAATACCGGTTTTGGGATTCTGCACAGAAAGGGTTTGCAAACCACTGAATCCACACGTGAGTTTAACTCTGTCAGTTGAATGCACACACTGACAACCATTCAGTTAGATAGCTCCGTTTTGGTTTTAGAAGCCGATATTTCTCTGTACAGCCTATGGTCCCATTCACTCGGGAATATCCCAACGCAGCTCCTAGAAGAAACGTGTTTCTGACTCGCTGAATCTCAACATAGATTCAACTCTCTTAGGTGAACGAACGCACAGTAGAGCAGTTTCAAGGAAACTTTTCTCCTGAGTTTTAGACGAAGTTTCCTGCTGTTTAGTACGTATGCCGGCATTGGGCTGGAAATACCGGTTTTGGGATTCTGCACAGAAAGGTTTTGCAAACCGCTGAATGCACACGTGAGTTTAACTCTGTCAGTTGAATGCACACATTGACAACAATCCAGTTAGATAGCTCCGTTTTGGTTTTAGAAGCAGATATTTCTCTGTACAGTCTATGGTCCCATTCTCTCGGGAATATCCCAACGCAGCTCCTAAAAGAAACGTGTTTCTGACTCGCTGAATCTCAACATAGATTCAACTCTCTTAGGTGAACGAACGCACAGCAGAGCAGTTTCAAGGAAACGTTTCTCCTGAGTTTTAGACGAAGTTTCCTGCAGTTTAGTACGTATGCCGGCATTGGGCTGGAAACACCGGTTTTGGGATTCTTCACAGAAAGGGTTTGCAAACCGTTGAATACACACGTCAGTTTAACTCTGTCAGTTGAATGCACACATTGACAACCATCCAGTTAGATAGCTCCGTTTTGGTTTTAGAAGCAGATATTTCTCTGTACAGCCTATGGTCCCATTCACTCGGGAATATCCCAACGCAGCTCCTAGAAGAAACGTGTTTCTGACTCGCTGAATCTCAACATAGTTTCAACTCTCTTAGGTGAACGAACGCACAGCAGAGCAGTTTCAAGGAAACGTTTCTCCTGAGTTTTAGACGAAGTTTCCTGCTGTTTAGTACGGATGCCGGCATTGGGCTGGAAATACCGGTTTTGGGATTCTGCACAGAAAGGGTTTGCAAACCGTTGAATACACACGTCAGTTTAACTCTGTCAGTTGAATGCACACATTGACAACCATCCAGTTAGATAGCTCCGTTTTGGTTTTAGAAGCAGATATTTCTCTGTACAGCCTATGGTCCCATTCACTCGGGAATATCCCAACGCAGCTCCTAGAAGAAACGTGTTTCTGACTCGCTGAATCTCAACATAGATTCAACTCTCTTAGGTGAACGAACGCACAGCAGAGCAGTTTCAAGGAAACGTTTCTCCTGAGTTTTAGACGAAGTTTCCTGCTGTTTAGTACGGATGCCGGCATTGGGCTGGAAATACTGGTTTTGGGATTCTGCACAGAAAGGGTTTGCAAACCACTGAATCCACAAGTGAGTTTAACTCTGTCAGTTGAATGCACACATTGACAACCATTCAGTTAGGTAGCTCCGTTTTGGTTTTAGAAGCAGATATTTCTCTGTACAGCCTATGGTCCCATTCACTCGGGAATATCCCAACGCAGCTCCTGGAAGAAACGTGTTTCTGACTCGCTGAATCTCAACATAGATTCAACTCTCTTAGGTGAACGAACGCACAGCAGAGCAGTTTCAAGGAAACGTTTCTCCTGAGTTTTAGACGAAGTTTCCTGCTGTTTAGTACGTATGGCGGCATTGGGCTGGAAATACCGGTTTTGGGATTCTGCACAGAAAGGGTTTGCAAACCGCTGAATACACACGTGAGTTTAACTTTGTCAGTTGAATGCACACATTGACAACCATCCAGTTAGATAGCTCCGTTTTGGTTTTAGAAGCAGATATTTCTCTGTACAGACTATGGTCCCATTCACTCGGGAATATCCCAACGCAGCTCCTAGAAGAAACGTGTTTCTGACTCGCTGAATCTCAACATAGATTCAACTCTCTTAGGTGAACGAACGCACAGCAGAGCAGTTTCAAGGAAACGTTTCTCCTGAGTTTTAGACGAAGTTTCCTGCTGTTTAGTACGTATTCCAGCATTGGGCTGGAAATACCGGTTTTGGGATTCTGCACAGAAACGGTTTGCAAACCACTGAATCCACAAGTGAGTTTAACTCTGTCAGTTGAATGCACACATTGACAACCATTCAGTTAGGTAGCTCCGTTTTGGTTTTAGAAGCAGATATTTCTCTGTACAGCCTATGGTCCCATTCACTCGGGAATATCCCAACGCAGCTCCTGGAAGAAACGTGTTTCTGACTCGCTGAATCTCAACATAGATTCAACTCTCTTAGGTGAACGAACGCACAGCAGAGCAGTTTCAAGGAAACGTTTCTCCTGAGTTTTAGACGAAGTTTCCTGCTGTTTAGTACGTATTCCAGCATTGGGCTGGAAATACCGGTTTTGGGATTCTGCACGGAAAGGGTTTGCAAACCACTGAATCCACACGTGAGTTTAACTCTGTCAGTTGAATGCACACACTGACAACCATTCAGTTAGATAGCTCCGTTTTGGTTTTAGAAGCAGATATTTCTCTGTACAGTCTATGGTCCCATTCACTCGGGAATATCCCAACGCAGCTCCTAGAAGCAACGTGTTTCTGACTCGCTGAATCTCAACATAGATTCAACTCTCTTAGGTGAACGAACGCACAGCAGAGCAGTTTCAAGGAAACGTTTCTCCTGAGTTTTAGACGAAGTTTCCTGCAGTTTAGTACGTATGCCGGCATTGGGCTGGAAATACCGGTTTTGGGATTCTGCACAGAAAGGGTTTGCAAACCGCTGAATCCACACGTCAGTTTAACTCTGTCAGTTGAATGCACACATTGACAACCATCCAGTTAGATAGCTCCGTTTTGGTTTTAGAAGCAGATATTTCTCTGTACAGCCTATGGTCCCATTCACTCGGGAATATCCCAACGCAGCTCCTAGAAGAAACGTGTTTCTGACTCGCTGAATCTCAACATAGATTCAACTCTCTTAGGTGAACGAACGCACAGCAGAGCAGTTTCAAGGAAACGTTTCTCCTGAGTTTTAGACGAAGTTTCCTGCTGTTTAGTACGGATGCCGGCATTGGGCTGGAAATAACGGTTTTGGGATTCTGCACAGAAAGGGTTTGCAAACCACTGAATCCACACGTGAGATTAACTCTGTCAGTTGAATGCACACACTGACAACCATTCAGTTAGATAGCTCCGTTTTGGTTTTAGAAGCCGATATTTCTCTGTACAGCCTATGGTCCCATTCACTCGGGAATATCCCAACGCAGCTCCTAGAAGAAACGTGTTTCTGACTCGCTGAATCTCAACATAGATTCAACTCTCTTAGGTGAACGAACGCACAGCAGAGCAGTTTCAAGGAAACTTTTCTCCTGAGTTTTAGACGAAGTTTCCTGCTGTTTAGTACGTATGCCGGCATTGGGCTGGAAATACCGGTTTTGGGATTCTGCACAGAAAGGGTTTGCAAACCGCTGAATCCACACGTGAGTTTAACTTTGTCAGTTGAATGCACACATTGACAACCATCCAGTTAGATAGCTCCGTTTTGGTTTTAGAAGCAGATATTTCTCTGTACAGACTATGGTCCCATTCATTCGGGAATATCCCAACGCAGCTCCTAGAAGAAACGTGTTTCTGACTCGCTGAATCTCAACATAGATTCAACTCTCTTAGGTGAACGAACGCACAGCAGAGCAGTTTCAAGGAAACGTTTCTCCTGAGTTTTAGACGAAGTTTCCTGCTGTTTAGTACGTATGCCGGCATTGGGCTGGAAATACCGGTTTTGGGATTCTGCACAGAAAGGTTTTACAAACCGCTGAATGCACACGTGAGTTTAACTCTGTCAGTTGAATGCACACATTGACAACAATCCAGTTAGATAGCTCCGTTTTGGTTTTAGAAGCAGATATTTCTCTGTACAGTCTATGGTCCCATTCTCTCGGGAATATCCCAACGCAGCTCCTAAAAGAAACGTGTTTCTGACTCGCTGAATCTCAACATAGATTCAACTCTCTTAGGTGAACGAACGCACAGCAGAGCAGTTTCAAGGAAACGTTTCTCCTGAGTTTTAGACGAAGTTTCCTGCAGTTTAGTACGTATGCCGGCATTGGGCTGGAAACACCGGTTTTGGGATTCTGCACAGAAAGGGTTTGCAAACCGTTGAATCCACACGTCAGTTTAACTCTGTCAGTTGAATGCACACATTGACAACCATTCAGTTAGGTAGCTCCGTTTTGGTTTTAGAAGCAGATATTTCTCTGTACAGCCTATGGTCCCATTCACTCGGGAATATCCCAACGCAGCTCCTAGAAGAAACGTGTTTCTGACTCGCTGAATCTCAACATAGATTCAACTCTCTTAGGTGAACGAACGCACAGCAGAGCAGTTTCAAGGAAACGTTTCTCCTGAGTTTTAGACGAAGTTTCCTGCTGTTTAGTACGGATGCCGGCATTGGGCTGGAAATACCGGTTTTGGGATTCTGCACAGAAAGGGTTTGCAAACCGCTGAATCCACACGTGAGTTTAACTTTGTCAGTTGAATGCACACATTGACAACCATCCAGTTAGATAGCTCCGTTTTGGTTTTAGAAGCAGATATTTCTCTGTACAGACTATGGTCCCATTCACTCGGGAATATCCCAACGCAGCTCCTAGAAGAAACGTGTTTCTGACTCGCTGAATCTCAACATAGATTCAACTCTCTTAGGTGAACGAACGCACAGCAGAGCAGTTTCAAGGAAACGTTTCTCCTGAGTTTTAGACGAAGTTTCCTGCTGTTTAGTACGGATGCCGGCATTGGGCTGGAAATACTGGTTTTGGGATTCTGCACAGAAAGGGTTTGCAAACCACTGAATCCACAAGTGAGTTTAACTCTGTCAGTTGAATGCACACATTGACAACCATTCAGTTAGGTAGCTCCGTTTTGGTTTTAGAAGCAGATATTTCTCTGTACAGCCTATGGTCCCATTCACTCGGGAATATCCCAACGCAGCTCCTGGAAGAAACGTGTTTCTGACTCGCTGAATCTCAACATAGATTCAACTCTCTTAGGTGAACGAACGCACAGCAGAGCAGTTTCAAGGAAACGTTTCTCCTGAGTTTTAGACGAAGTTTCCTGCTGTTTAGTACGTATGGCGGCATTGGGCTGGAAATACCGGTTTTGGGATTCTGCACAGAAAGGGTTTGCAAACCGCTGAATACACACGTGAGTTTAACTTTGTCAGTTGAATGCACACATTGACAACCATCCAGTTAGATAGCTCCGTTTTGGTTTTAGAAGCAGATATTTCTCTGTACAGACTATGGTCCCATTCACTCGGGAATATCCCAACGCAGCTCCTAGAAGAAACGTGTTTCTGACTCGCTGAATCTCAACATAGATTCAACTCTCTTAGGTGAACGAACGCACAGCAGAGCAGTTTCAAGGAAACGTTTCTCCTGAGTTTTAGACGAAGTTTCCTGCTGTTTAGTACGTATTCCAGCATTGGGCTGGAAATACCGGTTTTGGGATTCTGCACAGAAACGGTTTGCAAACCACTGAATCCACAAGTGAGTTTAACTCAGTCAGTTGAATGCACACATTGACAACCATTCAGTTAGGTAGCTCCGTTTTGGTTTTAGAAGCAGATATTTCTCTGTACAGCCTGTGGTCCCATTCACTCGGGAATATCCCAACGCAGCTCCTGGAAGAAACGTGTTTCTGACTCGCTGAATCTCAACATAGATTCAACTCTCTTAGGTGAACGAACGCACAGCAGAGCAGTTTCAAGGAAACGTTTCTCCTGAGTTTTAGACGAAGTTTCCTGCTGTTTAGTACGTATTCCAGCATTGGGCTGGAAATACCGGTTTTGGGATTCTGCACGGAAAGGGTTTGCAAACCACTGAATCCACACGTGAGTTTAACTCTGTCAGTTGAATGCACACACTGACAACCATTCAGTTAGATAGCTCCGTTTTGGTTTTAGAAGCAGATATTTCTCTGTACAGTCTATGGTCCCATTCACTCGGGAATATCCCAACGCAGCTCCTAGAAGCAACGTGTTTCTGACTCGCTGAATCTCAACATAGATTCAACTCTCTTAGGTGAACGAACGCACAGCAGAGCAGTTTCAAGGAAACGTTTCTCCTGAGTTTTAGACGAAGTTTCCTGCAGTTTAGTACGTATGCCGGCATTGGGCTGGAAATACCGGTTTTGGGATTCTGCACAGAAAGGGTTTGCAAACCGCTGAATCCACACGTCAGTTTAACTCTGTCAGTTGAATGCACACATTGACAACCATCCAGTTAGATAGCTCCGTTTTGGTTTTAGAAGCAGATATTTCTCTGTACAGCCTATGGTCCCATTCACTCGGGAATATCCCAACGCAGCTCCTAGAAGAAACGTGTTTCTGACTCGCTGAATCTCAACATAGATTCAACTCTCTTAGGTGAACGAACGCACAGCAGAGCAGTTTCAAGGAAACGTTTCTCCTGAGTTTTAGACGAAGTTTCCTGCTGTTTAGTACGGATGCCGGCATTGGGCTGGAAATACCGGTTTTGGGATTCTGCACAGAAAGGGTTTGCAAACCACTGAATCCACACGTGAGATTAACTCTGTCAGTTGAATGCACACACTGACAACCATTCAGTTAGATAGCTCCGTTTTGGTTTTAGAAGCCGATATTTCTCTGTACAGCCTATGGTCCCATTCACTCGGGAATATCCCAACGCAGCTCCTAGAAGAAACGTGTTTCTGACTCGCTGAATCTCAACATAGATTCAACTCTCTTAGGTGAACGAACGCACAGCAGAGCAGTTTCAAGGAAACTTTTCTCCTGAGTTTTAGACGAAGTTTCCTGCTGTTTAGTACGTATGCCGGCATTGGGCTGGAAATACCGGTTTTGGGATTCTGCACAGAAAGGGTTTGCAAACCGCTGAAAGCATACGTGAGTTTAACTCTGTCAGTTGAATGCACACATTGACAACCATCCAGTTAGATAGCTCCGTTTTGGTTTTAGAAGCAGATATTTCTCTGTACAGTCTATGGTCCCATTCACTCGGGAATATCCCAACGCAGCTCTTAGAAGAAACGTGTTTCTGACTCGCTGAATCTCAACATAGATTCAACTCTCTTAGGTGAACGAACGCACAGCAGAGCAGTTTCAAGGAAACGTTTCTCCTGAGTTTTAGACGAAGTTTCCTGCAGTTTAGTACGTATGCCGGCATTGGGCTGGAAACACCGGTTTTGGGATTCTGCACAGAAAGGGTTTGCAAACCGTTGAATCCACACGTGAGTTTAACTCTGTCAGTTGAATGCACACATTGACAACCATCCAGTTAGATAGCTCCGTTTTGGTTTTAGAAGCAGATATTTCTCTGTACAGCCTATGGTCCCATTCACTCGGGAATATCCCAACGCAGCTCCTAGAAGAAACGTGTTTCTGACTCGCTGAATCTCAACATAGATTCAACTCTCTTAGGTGAACGAACGCACAGCAGAGCAGTTTCAAGGAAACGTTTCTCCTGAGTTTTAGACGAAGTTTCCTGCTGTTTAGTACGGATGCCGGCATTGGGCTGGAAATACCGGTTTTGGGATTCTGCACAGAAAGGGTTTGCAAACCGCTGAATCCACACGTGAGTTTAACTTTGTCAGTTGAATGCACACATTGACAACCATCCAGTTAGATAGCTCCGTTTTGGTTTTAGAAGCAGATATTTCTCTGTACAGACTATGGTCCCATTCATTCGGGAATATCCCAACGCAGCTCCTAGAAGAAACGTGTTTCTGACTCGCTGAATCTCAACATAGATTCAACTCTCTTAGGTGAACGAACGCACAGCAGAGCAGTTTCAAGGAAACGTTTCTCCTGAGTTTTAGACGAAGTTTCCTGCTGTTTAGTACGGATGCCGGCATTGGGCTGGAAATACTGGTTTTGGGATTCTGCACAGAAAGGGTTTGCAAACCACTGAATCCACAAGTGAGTTTAACTCTGTCAGTTGAATGCACACATTGACAACCATTCAGTTAGGTAGCTCCGTTTTGGTTTTAGAAGCAGATATTTCTCTGTACAGCATATGGTCCCATTCACTCGGGAATATCTCAACGCAGCTCCTGGAAGAAACGTGTTTCTGACTCGCTGAATCTCAACATAGATTCAACTCTCTTAGGTGAACGAACGCACAGCAGAGCAGCTTCAAGGAAACGTTTCTCCTGAGTTTTAGACGAAGTTTCCTGCTGTTTAGTACGTATGGCGGCATTGGGCTGGAAATACCGGTTTTGGGATTCTGCACAGAACGGGTTTGCAAACCGCTGAATCCACACGTGAGTTTAACTTTGTCAGTTGAATGCACACATTGACAACCATCCAGTTAGATAGCTCCGTTTTGGTTTTAGAAGCAGATATTTCTCTGTACAGACTATGGTCCCATTCACTCGGGAATATCCCAACGCAGCTCCTAGAAGAAACGTGTTTCTGACTCGCTGAATCTCAACATAGATTCAACTCTCTTAGGTGAACGAACGCACAGCAGAGCAGTTTCAAGGAAACGTTTCTCCTGAGTTTTAGACGAAGTTTCCTGCTGTTTAGTACGTATTCCAGCATTGGGCTGGAAATACCGGTTTTGGGATTCTGCACAGAAACGGTTTGCAAACCACTGAATCCACAAGTGAGTTTAACTCTGTCAGTTGAATGCACACATTGACAACCATTCAGTTAGGTAGCTCCGTTTTGGTTTTAGAAGCAGATATTTCTCTGTACAGCCTATGGTCCCATTCACTCGGGAATATCCCAACGCAGCTCCTGGAAGAAACGTGTTTCTGACTCGCTGAATCTCAACATAGATTCAACTCTCTTAGGTGAACGAACGCACAGCAGAGCAGTTTCAAGGAAACGTTTCTCCTGAGTTTTAGACGAAGTTTCCTGCTGTTTAGTACGTATTCCAGCATTGGGCTGGAAATACCGGTTTTGGGATTCTGCACGGAAAGGGTTTGCAAACCACTGAATCCACACGTGAGTTTAACTCTGTCAGTTGAATGCACACACTGACAACCATTCAGTTAGATAGCTCCGTTTTGGTTTTAGAAGCAGATATTTCTCTGTACAGTCTATGGTCCCATTCACTCGGGAATATCCCAACGCAGCTCCTAGAAGAAACGTGTTTCTGACTCGCTGAATCTCAACATAGATTCAACTCTCTTAGGTGAACGAACGCACAGCAGAGCAGTTTCAAGGAAACGTTTCTCCTGAGTTTTAGACGAAGTTTCCTGCAGTTTAGTACGTATGCCGGCATTGGGCTGGAAATACCGGTTTTGGGATTCTGCACAGAAAGGGTTTGCAAACCGCTGAATCCACACGTGAGTTTAACTCTGTCAGTTGAATGCACACATTGACAACCATCCAGTTAGATAGCTCCGTTTTGGTTTTAGAAGCAGATATTTCTCTGTACAGCCTATGGTCCCATTCACTCGGGAATATCCCAACGCAGCTCCTAGAAGAAACGTGTTTCTGACTCGCTGAATCTCAACATAGATTCAACTCTCTTAGGTGAACGAACGCACAGCAGAGCAGTTTCAAGGAAACGTTTCTCCTGAGTTTTAGACGAAGTTTCCTGCTGTTTAGTACGGATGCCGGCATTGGGCTGGAAATACCGGTTTTGGGATTCTGCACAGAAAGGGTTTGCAAACCACTGAATCCACACGTGAGTTTAACTCTGTCAGTTGAATGCACACACTGACAACCATTCAGTTAGATAGCTCCGTTTTGGTTTTAGAAGCCGATATTTCTCTGTACAGCCTATGGTCCCATTCACTCGGGAATATCCCAACGCAGCTCCTAGAAGAAACGTGTTTCTGACTCGCTGAATCTCAACATAGATTCAACTCTCTTAGGTGAACGAACGCACAGCAGAGCAGTTTCAAGGAACCTTTTCTCCTGAGTTTTAGACGAAGTTTCCTGCTGTTTAGTACGTATGCCGGCATTGGGCTGGAAATACCGGTTTTGGGATTCTGCACAGAAAGGGTTTGCAAACCGCTGAAAGCATACGTGAGTTTAACTCTGTCAGTTGAATGCACACATTGACAACCATCCAGTTAGATAGCTCCGTTTTGGTTTTAGAAGCAGATATTTCTCTGTACAGTCTATGGTCCCATTCACTCGGGAATATCCCAACGCAGCTCTTAGAAGAAACGTGTTTCTAACTCGCTGAATCTCAACATAGATTCAACTCTCTTAGGTGAACGAACGCACAGCAGAGCAGTTTCAAGGAAACGTTTCTCCTGAGTTTTAGACGAAGTTTCCTGCAGTTTAGTACGTATGCCGGCATTGGGCTGGAAACACCGGTTTTGGGATTCTGCACAGAAAGGGTTTGCAAACCGTTGAATCCACACGTGAGTTTAACTCTGTCAGTTGAATGCACACATTGACAACCATCCAGTTAGATAGCTCCGTTTTGGTTTTAGAAGCAGATATTTCTCTGTACAGCCTATGGTCCCATTCACTCGGGAATATCCCAACGCAGCTCCTGGAAGAAACGTGTTTCTGACTCGCTGAATCTCAACATAGATTCAACTCTCTTAGGTGAACGAACGCACAGCAGAGCAGTTTCAAGGAAACGTTTCTCCTGAGTTTTAGACGAAGTTTCCTGCTGTTTAGTACGGATGCCGGCATTGGGCTGGAAATACCGGTTTTGGGATTCTGCACAGAAAGGGTTTGCAAACCGCTGAATCCACACGTGAGTTTAACTTTGTCAGTTGAATGCACACATTGACAACCATCCAGTTAGATAGCTCCGTTTTGGTTTTAGAAGCAGATATTTCTCTGTACAGACTATGGTCCCATTCATTCGGGAATATCCCAACGCAGCTCCTAGAAGAAACGTGTTTCTGACTCGCTGAATCTCAACATAGATTCAACTCTCTTAGGTGAACGAACGCACAGCAGAGCAGTTTCAAGGAAACGTTTCTCCTGAGTTTTAGACGAAGTTTCCTGCTGTTTAGTACGGATGCCGGCATTGGGCTGGAAATACTGGTTTTGGGATTCTGCACAGAAAGGGTTTGCAAACCACTGAATCCACAAGTGAGTTTAACTCTGTCAGTTGAATGCACACATTGACAACCATTCAGTTAGGTAGCTCCGTTTTGGTTTTAGAAGCAGATATTTCTCTGTACAGCATATGGTCCCATTCACTCGGGAATATCCCAACGCAGCTCCTGGAAGAAACGTGTTTCTGACTCGCTGAATCTCAACATAGATTCAACTCTCTTAGGTGAACGAACGCACAGCAGAGCAGTTTCAAGGAAACGTTTCTCCTGAGTTTTAGACGAAGTTTCCTGCTGTTTAGTACGTATGGCGGCATTGGGCTGGAAATACCGGTTTTGGGATTCTGCACAGAACGGGTTTGCAAACCGCTGAATCCACACGTGAGTTTAACTTTGTCAGTTGAATGCACACATTGACAACCATCCAGTTAGATAGCTCCGTTTTGGTTTTAGAAGCAGATATTTCTCTGTACAGACTATGGTCCCATTCACTCGGGAATATCCCAACGCAGCTCCTAGAAGAAACGTGTTTCTGACTCGCTGAATCTCAACATAGATTCAACTCTCTTAGGTGAACGAACGCACAGCAGAGCAGTTTCAAGGAAACGTTTCTCCTGAGTTTTAGTCGAAGTTTCCTGCTGTTTAGTACGTATGCCGGCATTGGGCTGGAAATACCGGTTTTGGGATTCTGCACAGAAAGGGTTTGCAAACCACTGAATCCACAAGTGGGTTTAACTCTGTCAGTTGAATGCACACATTGACAACCATTCAGTTAGGTAGCTCCGTTTTGGTTTTAGAAGCAGATATTTCTCTGTACAGCCTACGGTCCCATTCACTCGGGAATATCCCAACGCAGCTCCTGGAAGAAACGTGTTTCTGACTCGCTGAATCTCAACATAGATTCAACTCTCTTAGGTGAACGAACGCACAGCAGAGCAGTTTCAAGGAAACGTTTCTCCTGAGTTTTAGACGAAGTTTCCTGCTGTTTAGTACGTATTCCAGCATTGGGCTGGAAATACCGGTTTTGGGATTCTGCACGGAAAGGGTTTGCAAACCACTGAATCCACACGTGAGTTTAACTCTGTCAGTTGAATGCACACACTGACAATCATTCAGTTAGATAGCTCTGTTTTGGTTTTAGAAGCAGATATTTCTCTGTACAGTCTATGGTCCCATTCACTCGGGAATATCCCAACGCAGCTCCTAGAAGAAACGTGTTTCTGACTCGCTGAATCTCAACATAGATTCAACTCTCTTAGGTGAACGAACGCACAGCAGAGCAGTTTCAAGGAAACGTTTCTCCTGAGTTTTAGACGAAGTTTCCTGCAGTTTAGTACGTATGCCGGCATTGGGCTGGAAATACCGGTTTTGGGATTCTGCACAGAAAGGGTTTGCAAACCGCTGAATCCACACGTGAGTTTAACTCTGTCAGTTGAATGCACACATTGACAACCATCCAGTTAGATAGCTCCGTTTTGGTTTTAGAAGCAGATATTTCTCTGTACAGCCTATGGTCCCATTCACTCGGGAATATCCCAATGCAGCTCCTAGAAGAAACGTGTTTCTGACTCGCTGAATCTCAACATAGATTGAACTCTCTTAGGTGAATGAACGCACAGCAGAGCAGTTTCAAGGAAACGTTTCTCCTGAGTTTTAGACGAAGTTTCCTTCTGTTTAGTACGTATGCCGGCATTGGGCTGGAAATACCGGTTTTGGGATTCTGCACAGAAAGGGTTTGCAAACCACTGAATCCACAAGTGAGTTTAACTCTGTCAGTTGAATGCACACATTGACAACCATTCAGTTAGGTAGCTCCGTTTTGGTTTTAGAAGCAGATATTTCTCTGTACAGCCTATGGTCCCATTCACTCGGGAATATCCCAACGCAGCTCCTGGAAGAAACGTGTTTCTGACTCGCTGAATCTCAACATAGATTCAACTCTCTTAGGTGAACGAACGCACAGCAGAGCAGTTTCAAGGAAACGTTTCTCCTGAGTTTTAGACGAAGTTTCCTGCTGTTTAGTACGTATTCCGGCATTGGGCTGGAAATACCGCTTTTGGGATTCTGCACAGAAAGGGTTTGCAAACCGCTGAATTCACACGTGAGTTTAACTTTGTCAGTTGAATGCACACATTGACAACCATCCAGTTAGATAGCTCCGTTTTGGTTTTAGAAGCAGATATTTCTCTGTACAGACTATGGTCCCATTCACTCGGGAATATCCCAACGCAGCTCCTAGAAGAAACGTGTTTCTGACTCGCTGAATCTCAACATAGATTCAACTCTCTTATGTGAACGAACGCACAGCAGAGCAGTTTCAAGGAAACGTTTCTCCTGAGTTTTAGACGAAGTTTCCTGCTGTTTAGTACGGACGCCGGCATTGGGCTGGAAATACTGGTTTTGGGATTCTGCACAGAAAGGATTTGCAAACCACTGAATCCACAAGTGAGTTTAACTCTGTCAGTTGAATGCACACATTGACAACCATTCAGTTAGGTAGCTCCGTTTTGGTTTTAGAAGCAGATATTTCTCTGTACAGCATATGGTCCCATTCACTCGGGAATATCCCAACGCAGCTCCTGGAAGAAACGTGTTTCTGACTCGCTGAATCTCAACATAGATTCAACTCTCTTAGGTGAACGAACGCACAGCAGAGCAGTTTCAAGGAAACGTTTCTCCTGAGTTTTAGACGAAGTTTCCTGCTGTTTAGTACGTATGGCGGCATTGGGCTGGAAATACCGGTTTTGGGATTCTGCACAGAAAGGGTTTGCAAACCGCTGAATCCACACGTGAGTTTAACTTCGTCAGTTGAATGCACACATTGACAACCATCCAGTTAGATAGCTCCGTTTTGGTTTTAGAAGCAGATATTTCTCTGTACAGACTATGGTCCCATTCACTCGGGAATATCCCAACGCAGCTCCTAGAAGAAACGTGTTTCTGACTCGCTGAATCTCAACATAGATTCAACTCTCTTAGGTGAACGAACGCACAGCAGAGCAGTTTCAAGGAAACGTTTCTCCTGAGTTTTAGACGAAGTTTCCTGCTGTTTAGTACGTATGCCGGCATTGGGCTGGAAATACCGGTTTTGGGATTCTGCACAGAAAGGGTTTGCAAACCACTGAATCCACAAGTGAGTTTAACTCTGTCAGTTGAATGCACACATTGACAACCATTCAGTTAGGTAGCTCCGTTTTGGTTTTAGAAGCAGATATTTCTCTGTACAGCCTATGGTCCCATTCACTCGGGAATATCCCAACGCAGCTCCTGGAAGAAACGTGTTTCTGACTCGCTGAATCTCAACATAGATTCAACTCTCTTAGGTGAACGAACGCACAGCAGAGCAGTTTCAAGGAAACGTTTCTCCTGAGTTTTAGACGAAGTTTCCTGCTGTTTAGTACGTATTCCGGCATTGGGCTGGAAATACCGGTTTTGGGATTCTGCACGGAAAGGGTTTGCAAACCACTGAATCCACACGTGAGTTTAACTCTGTCAGTTGAATGCACACACTGACAACCATTCAGTTAGATAGCTCCGTTTTGGTTTTAGAAGCAGATATTTCTCTGTACAGACTATGGTCCCATTCACTCGGGAATATCCCAACGCAGCTCCTAGAAGAAACGTGTTTCTGACGCGCTGAATCTCAACATAGATTCAACTCTCTTAGGTGAACGAACTCACAGCAGAGCAGTTTCAAGGAAACGTTTCTCCTGAGTTTTAGACGAAGTTTCCTGCTGTTTAGTACGGATGCCGGCATTGGGCTGGAAATACTGGTTTTGGGATTCTGCACAGAAAGGGTTTGCAAACCACTGAATCCACAAGTGAGTTTAACTCTGTCAGTTGAATGCACACATTGACAACCATTCAGTTAGGTAGCTCCGTTTTGGTTTTAGAAGCAGATATTTCTCTGTACAGCCTATGGTCCCATTCACTCGGGAATATCCCAACGCAGCTCCTGGAAGAAACGTGTTTCTGACTCGCTGAATCTCAACATAGATTCAACTCTCTTAGGTGAACGAACGCACAGCAGAGCAGTTTCAAGGAAACGTTTCTCCTGAGTTTTAGACGAAGTTTCCTGCTGTTTAGTACGGATGCCGGCATTGGGCTGGAAATACCGGTTTTGGGATTCTGCACAGAAAGGGTTTGCAAACCGCTGAATCCACACGTGAGTTTAACTTTGTCAGTTGAATGCACACATTGACAACCATCCAGTTAGATAGCTCCGTTTTGGTTTTAGAAGCAGATATTTCTCTGTACAGACTATGGTCCCATTCACTCGGGAATATCCCAACGCAGCTCCTAGAAGAAACGTGTTTCTGACTCGCTGAATCTCAATATAGATTTAACTCTCTTAGGTGAACGAACGCACAGCAGAGCAGTTTCAAGGAAACGTTTCTCCTGAGTTTTAGACGAAGTTTCCTGCTGTTTAGTACGGATGCCGGCATTGGGCTGGAAATACTGGTTTTGGGATTCTGCACAGAAAGGATTTGCAAACCACTGAATCCACAAGTGAGTTTAACTCTGTCAGTTGAATGCACATATTGACAACCATTCAGTTAGGTAGCTCCGTTTTGGTTTTATAAGCAGATATTTCTCTGTACAGCATATGGTCCCATTCACTCGGGAATATCCCAACGCAGCTCCTGGAAGAAACGTGTTTCTGACTCGCTGAATCTCAACATAGATTCAACTCTCTTAGGTGAACGAACGCACAGCAGAGCAGTTTCAAGGAAACGTTTCTCCTGAGTTTTAGACGAAGTTTCCTGCAGTTTAGTACGTATGCCGGCATTGGGCTGGAAACACCGGTTTTGGGATTCTGCACAGAAAGGGTTTGCAAACCGTTGAATCCACACGTGAGTTTAACTCTGTCAGTTGAATGCACACATTGACAACCATCCAGTTAGATAGCTCCGTTTTGGTTTTAGAAGCAGATATTTCTCTGTACAGACTATGGTCCCATTCACTCGGGAATATCCCAACGCAGCTCCTAGAAGAAACGTGTTTCTGACTCGCTGAATCTCAACATAGATTCAACTCTCTTAGGTGAACGAACGCACAGCAGAGCAGTTTCAAGGAAACGTTTCTCCTGAGTTTTAGACGAAGTTTCCTTCTGTTTAGTACGTATGCCGGCATTGGGCTGGAAATACCGGTTTTGGGATTCTGCACAGAAAGGGTTTGCAAACCGCTGAATGCACACGTGAGTTTAACTCTGTCAGTTGAATGCACACATTGACAACCATCCAGTTAGATAGCTCCGTTTTGGTTTTAGAAGCAGATATTTCTCTGTACAGACTATGGTCCCATTCACTCGGGAATATCCCAACGCAGCTCCTAGAAGAAACGTGTTTCTGACTCGCTGAATCTCAACATAGATTCAACTCTCTTAGGTGAACGAACGCACAGCAGAGCAGTTTCAAGGAAACGTTTCTCCTGAGTTTTAGACGAAGTTTCCTGCTGTTTAGTACGGATGCCGGCATTGGGCTGGAAATACCGGTTTTGGGATTCTGCACAGAAAGGGTTTGCAAACCGCTGAATCCACACGTGAGTTTAACTTTGTCAGTTGAATGCACACATTGACAACCATCCAGTTAGATAGCTCCGTTTGGTTTTAGAAGCAGATATTTCTCTGTACAGACTATGGTCCCATTCACTCGGGAATATCCCAACGCAGCTCCTAGAAGAAACGTGTTTCTGACTCGCTGAATCTCAACATAGATTCAACTCTCTTAGGTGAACGAACGCACAGCAGAGCAGTTTCAAGGAAACGTTTCTCCTGAGTTTTAGACGAAGTTTCCTGCTGTTTAGTACGGATGCCGGCATTGGGCTGGAAATACTGGTTTTGGGATTCTGCACAGAAAGGGTTTGCAAACCACTGAATCCACAAGTGAGTTTAACTCTGTCAGTTGAATGCACACATTGACAACCATTCAGTTAGGTAGCTCCGTTTTGGTTTTAGAAGCAGATATTTCTCTGTACAGCCTATGGTCCCATTCACTCGGGAATATCCCAACGCAGCTCCTGGAAGAAACGTGTTTCTGACTCGCTGAATCTCAACATAGATTCAACTCTCTTAGGTGAACGAACGCACAGCAGAGCAGTTTCAAGGAAACGTTTCTCCTGAGTTTTAGACGAAGTTTCCTGCTGTTTAGTACGGATGCCGGCATTGGGCTGGAAATACCGGTTTTGGGATTCTGCACAGAAAGGGTTTGCAAACCGCTGAATCCACACGTGAGTTTAACTTTGTCAGTTGAATGCACACATTGACAACCATCCAGTTAGATAGCTCCGTTTTGGTTTTAGAAGCAGATATTTCTCTGTACAGACTATGGTCCCATTCACTCGGGAATATCCCAACGCAGCTCCTAGAAGAAACGTGTTTCTGACTCGCTGAATCTCAACATAGATTCAACTCTCTTAGGTGAACGAACGCACAGCAGAGCAGTTTCAAGGAAACGTTTCTCCTGAGTTTTAGACGAAGTTTCCTGCTGTTTAGTACGGATGCCGGCATTGGGCTGGAAATACTGGTTTTGGGATTCTGCACAGAAAGGATTTGCAAACCACTGAATCCACAAGTGAGTTTAACTCTGTCAGTTGAATGCACACATTGACAACCATTCAGTTAGGTAGCTCCGTTTTGGTTTTAGAAGCAGATATTTCTCTGTACAGCATATGGTCCCATTCACTCGGGAATATCCCAACGCAGCTCCTGGAAGAAACGTGTTTCTGACTCGCTGAATCTCAACATAGATTCAACTCTCTTAGGTGAACGAACGCACAGCAGAGCAGTTTCAAGGAAACGTTTCTCCTGAGTTTTAGACGAAGTTTCCTGCTGTTTAGTACGTATGGCGGCATTGGGCTGGAAATACCGGTTTTGGGATTCTGCACAGAAAGGGTTTGCAAACCGCTGAATCCACACCTGAGTTTAACTTCGTCAGTTGAATGCACACATTGACAACCATCCAGTTAGATAGCTCCGTTTTGGTTTTAGAAGCAGATATTTCTCTGTACAGACTATGGTCCCATTCACTCGGGAATATCCCAACGCAGCTCCTGGAAGAAACGTGTTTCTGACTCGCTGAATCTCAACATAGATTCAACTCTCTTAGGTAAACGAACGCACAGCAGAGCAGTTTCAAGGAAACGTTTCTCCTGAGTTTTAGACGAAGTTTCCTGCTGTTTAGTACGGATGCCGGCATTGGGCTGGAAATACCGGTTTTGGGATTCTGCACAGAAAGGGTTTGCAAACCACTGAATCCACAAGTGAGTTTAACTCTGTCAGTTGAATGCACACATTGACAACCATTCAGTTAGGTAGCTCCGTTTTGGTTTTAGAAGCAGATATTTCTCTGTACAGCCTATGGTCCCATTCACTCGGGAATATCCCAACGCAGCTCCTGGAAGAAACGTGTTTCTGACTCGCTGAATCTCAACATAGATTCAACTCTCTTAGGTGAACGAACGCACAGCAGAGCAGTTTCAAGGAAACGTTTCTCCTGAGTTTTAGACGAAGTTTCCTGCTGTTTAGTACGGATGCCGGCATTGGGCTGGAAATACCGGTTTTGGGATTCTGCACAGAAAGGGTTTGCAAACCGCTGAATCCACACGTGAGTTTAACTTTGTCAGTTGAATGCACACATTGACAACCATCCAGTTAGATAGCTCCGTTTTGGTTTTAGAAGCAGATATTTCTCTGTACAGACTATGGTCCCATTCACTCGGGAATATCCCAACGCAGCTCCTAGAAGAAACGTGTTTCTGACTCGCTGAATCTCAACATAGATTCAACTCTCTTAGGTGAACGAACGCACAGCAGAGCAGTTTCAAGGAAACGTTTCTCCTGAGTTTTAGACGAAGTTTCCTGCTGTTTAGTACGTATGCCGGCATTGGGCTGGAAATACCGGTTTTGGGATTCTGCACAGAAAGGGTTTGCAAACCACTGAATCCACAAGTGAGTTTAACTCTGTCAGTTGAATGCACACATTGACAACCATTCACTTAGGTAGCTCCGTTTTGGTTTTAGAAGCAGATATTTCTCTGTACAGCCTATGGTCCCATTCACTCGGGAATATCCCAACGCAGCTCCTGGAAGAAACGTGTTTCTGACTCGCTGAATCTCAACATAGATTCAACTCTCTTAGGTGAACGAACGCACAGCAGAGCAGTTTCAAGGAAACGTTTCTCCTGAGTTTTAGACGAAGTTTCCTGCTGTTTAGTACGTATTCCAGCATTGGGCTGGAAATACCGGTTTTGGGATTCTGCACGGAAAGGGTTTGCAAACCACTGAATTCACACGTGAGTTTAACTCTGTCAGTTGAATGCACACACTGACAACCATTCAGTTAGATAGCTCCGTTTTGGTTTTAGAAGCAGATATTTCTCTGTACAGTCTATGGTCCCATTCACTCGGGAATATCCCAACGCAGCTCCTAGAAGAAACGTGTTTCTGACTCGCTGAATCTCAACATAGATTCAACTCTCTTAGGTGAACGAACGCACAGCAGAGAAGTTTCAAGGAAACGTTTCTCCTGAGTTTTAGACGAAGTTTCCTGCAGTTTAGTACGTATGCCGGCATTGGGCTGGAAATACCGGTTTTGGGATTCTGCACAGAAAGGGTTTGCAAACCGCTGAATCCACACGTGAGTTTAACTCTGTCAGTTGAATGCACACATTGACAACCATCCAGTTAGATAGCTCCGTTTTGGTTTTAGAAGCAGATATTTCTCTGTACAGCCTATGGTCCCATTCACTCGGGAATATCCCAATGCAGCTCCTAGAAGAAACGTGTTTCTGACTCGCTGAATCTCAACATAGATTGAACTCTCTTAGGTGAATGAACGCACAGCAGAGCAGTTTCAAGGAAACGTTTCTCCTGAGTTTTAGACGAAGTTTCCTGCTGTTTAGTACGGATGCCGGCATTGGGCTGGAAATACCGGTTTTGGGATTCTGCACAGAAAGGGTTTGCAAACCACTGAATCCACAAGTGAGTTTAACTCTGTCAGTTGAATGCACACATTGACAACCATTCAGTTAGGTAGCTCCGTTATGGTTTTAGAAGCAGATATTTCTCTGTATAGCCTATGGTCCCATTCACTCGGGAATATCCCAACGCAGCTCCTAGAAGAAACGTGTTTCTGACTCGCTGAATCTCAACATAGATTCAACTCTCTTAGGTGAACGAACGCACAGCAGAGCAGTTTCAAGGAAACGTTTCTCCTGAGTTTTAGACGAAGTTTCCTGCTGTTTAGTACGGATGCCGGCATTGGGCTGGAAATACCGGTTTTGGGATTCTGCACAGAAAGGGTTTGCAAACCGCTGAATCCACACGTGAGTTTAACTTTGTCAGTTGAATGCACACATTGACAACCATCCAGTTAGATAGCTCCGTTTTGGTTTTAGAAGCAGATATTTCTCTGTACAGACTATGGCCCCATTCACTCGGGAATATCCCAACGCAGCTCCTAGAAGAAACGTGTTTCTGACTCGCTGAATCTCAACATAGATTCAACTCTCTTAGGTGAACGAACGCACAGCAGAGCAGTTTCAAGGAAACGTTTCTCCTGAGTTTTAGACGAAGTTTCCTGCTGTTTAGTACGGATGCCGGCATTGGGCTGGAAATACTGGTTTTGGGATTCTGCACAGAAAGGGTTTGCAAACCACTGAATCCACAAGTGAGTTTAACTCTGTCAGTTGAATGCACACATTGACAACCATTCAGTTAGGTAGCTCCGTTTTGGTTTTAGAAGCAGATATTTCTCTGTACAGCCTATGGTCCCATTCACTCGGGAATATCCCAACGCAGCTCCTGGAAGAAACGTGTTTCTGACTCGCTGAATCTCAACATAGATTCAACTCTCTTAGGTGAACGAACGCACAGCAGAGCAGTTTCAAGGAAACGTTTCTCCTGAGTTTTAGACGAAGTTTCCTGCTGTTTAGTACGTATGGCGGCATTGGGCTGGAAATACCGGTTTTGGGATTCTGCACAGAAAGGGTTTGCAAACCGCTGAATCCACACGTGAGTTTAACTTTGTCAGTTGAATGCACACATTGACAACCATCCAGTTAGATAGCTCCGTTTTGGTTTTAGAAGCAGATATTTCTCTGTACAGACTATGGTCCCATTCACTCGGGAATATCCCAACGCAGCTCCTAGAAGAAACGTGTTTCTGACTCGCTGAATCTCAACATAGATTCAACTCTCTTAGGTGAACGAACGCACAGCAGAGCAGTTTCAAGGAAACGTTTCTCCTGAGTTTTAGACGAAGTTTCCTGCTGTTTAGTACGTATGCCGGCATTGGACTGGAAATACCGGTTTTGGGATTCTGCACAGAAAGGGTTTGCAAACCACTGAATCCACAAGTGAGTTTAACTCTGTCAGTTGAATGCACACATTGACAACCATTCAGTTAGGTAGCTCCGTTTTGGTTTTAGAAGCAGATATTTCTCTGTACAGCCTATGGTCCCATTCACTCGGGAATATCCCAACGCAGCTCCTGGAAGAAACGTGTTTCTGACTCGCTGAATCTCAACATAGATTCAACTCTCTTAGGTGAACGAACGCACAGCAGAGCAGTTTCAAGGAAACGTTTCTCCTGAGTTTTAGACGAAGTTTCCTGCTGTTTAGTACGGATGCCGGCATTGGGCTGGAAATACCGGTTTTGGGATTCTGCACAGAAAGGGTTTGCAAACCGCTGAATCCACACGTGAGTTTAACTTTGTCAGTTGAATGCACACATTGACAACCATCCAGTTAGATAGCTCCGTTTTGGTTTTAGAAGCAGATATTTCTCTGTACAGACTATGGTCCCATTCACTCGGGAATATCCCAACGCAGCTCCTAGAAGAAACGTGTTTCTGACTCGCTGAATCTCAACATAGATTCAACTCTCTTAGGTGAACGAACGCACAGCAGAGCAGTTTCAAGGAAACGTTTCTCCTGAGTTTTAGACGAAGTTTCCTGCTGTTTAGTACGGATGCCGGCATTGGGCTGGAAATACTGGTTTTGGGATTCTGCACAGAAAGGGTTTGCAAACCACTGAATCCACAAGTGAGTTTAACTCTGTCAGTTGAATGCACACATTGACAACCATTCAGTTAGGTAGCTCCGTTTTGGTTTTAGAAGCAGATATTTCTCTGTACAGCCTATGGTCCCATTCACTCGGGAATATCCCAACGCAGCTCCTGGAAGAAACGTGTTTCTGACTCGCTGAATCTCAACATAGATTCAACTCTCTTAGGTGAACGAACGCACAGCAGAGCAGTTTCAAGGAAACGTTTCTCCTGAGTTTTAGACGAAGTTTCCTGCTGTTTAGTACGGATGCCGGCATTGGGCTGGAAATACCGGTTTTGGGATTCTGCACAGAAAGGGTTTGCAAACCGCTGAATCCACACGTGAGTTTAACTTTGTCAGTTGAATGCACACATTGACAACCATCCAGTTAGATAGCTCCGTTTTGGTTTTAGAAGCAGATATTTCTCTGTACAGACTATGGTCCCATTCACTCGGGAATATCCCAACGCAGCTCCTAGAAGAAACGTGTTTCTGACTCGCTGAATCTCAACATAGATTCAACTCTCTTAGGTGAACGAACGCACAGCAGAGCAGTTTCAAGGAAACGTTTCTCCTGAGTTTTAGACGAAGTTTCCTGCTGTTTAGTACGGATGCCGGCATTGGGCTGGAAATACTGGTTTTGGGATTCTGCACAGAAAGGGTTTGCAAACCACTGAATCCACAAGTGAGTTTAACTCTGTCAGTTGAATGCACACATTGACAACCATTCAGTTAGGTAGCTCCGTTTTGTTTTTAGAAGCAGATATTTCTCTGTACAGCCTATGGTCCCATTCACTCGGGAATATCCCAACGCAGCTCCTGGAAGAAACGTGTTTCTGACTCGCTGAATCTCAACATAGATTCAACTCTCTTAGGTGAACGAACGCACAGCAGAGCAGTTTCAAGGAAACGTTTCTCCTGAGTTTTAGACGAAGTTTCCTGCTGTTTAGTACGGATGCCGGCATTGGGCTGGAAATACCGGTTTTGGGATTCTGCACAGAAAGGGTTTGCAAACCGCTGAATCCACACCTGAGTTTAACTTTGTCAGTTGAATGCACACATTGACAACCATCCAGTTAGATAGCTCCGTTTTGGTTTTAGAAGCAGATATTTCTCTGTACAGACTATGGTCCCATTCACTCGGGAATATCCCAACGCAGCTCCTAGAAGAAACGTGTTTCTGACTCGCTGAATCTCAACATAGATTCAACTCTCTTAGGTGAACGAACGCACAGCAGAGCAGTTTCAAGGAAACGTTTCTCCTGAGTTTTAGACGAAGTTTCCTGCTGTTTAGTACGGATGCCGGCATTGGGCTGGAAATACTGGTTTTGGGATTCTGCACAGAAAGGATTTGCAAACCACTGAATCCACAAGTGAGTTTAACTCTGTCAGTTGAATGCACACATTGACAACCATTCAGTTAGGTAGCTCCGTTTTGGTTTTAGAAGCAGATATTTCTCTGTACAGCATATGGTCCCATTCACTCGGGAATATCCCAACGCAGCTCCTGGAAGAAACGTGTTTCTGACTCGCTGAATCTCAACATAGATTCAACTCTCTTAGGTGAACGAACGCACAGCAGAGCAGTTTCAAGGAAACGTTTCTCCTGAGTTTTAGACGAAGTTTCCTGCTGTTTAGTACGTATAGCGGCATTGGGCTGGAAATACCGGTTTTGGGATTCTGCACAGAAAGGGTTTGCAAACCGCTGAATTCACACCTGAGTTTAACTTCGTCAGTTGAATGCACACATTGACAACCATCCAGTTAGATAGCTCCGTTTTGGTTTTAGAAGCAGATATTTCTCTGTACAGACTATGGTCCCATTCACTCGGGAATATCCCAACGCAGCTCCTAGAAGAAACGTGTTTCTGACTCGCTGAATCTCAACATAGATTCAACTCTCTTAGGTAAACGAACGCACAGCAGAGCAGTTTCAAGGAAACGTTTCTCCTGAGTTTTAGACGAAGTTTCCTGCTGTTTAGTACGTATGCCGGCATTGGGCTGGAAATACCGGTTTTGGGATTCTGCACAGAAAGGGTTTGCAAACCACTGAATCCACAAGTGAGTTTAACTCTGTCAGTTGAATGCACACATTGACAACCATTCAGTTAGGTAGCTCCGTTTTGGTTTTAGAAGCAGATATTTCTCTGTACAGCCTATGGTCCCATTCACTCGGGAATATCCCAACGCAGCTCCTGGAAGAAACGTGTTTCTGACTCGCTGAATCTCAACATAGATTCAACTCTCTTAGGTGAACGAACGCACAGAAGAGCAGTTTCAAGGAAACGTTTCTCCTGAGTTTTAGACGAAGTTTCCTGCTGTTTAGTACGTATTCCGGCATTGGGCTGGAAATACCGGTTTTGGGATTCTGCACGGAAAGGGTTTGCAATCCACTGAATCCACACGTGAGTTTAACTCTGTCAGTTGAATGCACACACTGACAACCATTCAGTTAGATAGCTCCGTTTTGGTTTTAGAAGCAGATATTTCTCTGTACAGTCTATGGTCCCATTCACTCGGGAATATCCCAACGCAGCTCCTAGAAGAAACGTGTTTCTGACTCGCTGAATCTCAACATAGATTCAACTCTCTTAGGTGAACGAACGCACAGCAGAGCAGTTTCAAGGAAACGTTTCTCCTGAGTTTTAGACGAAGTTTCCTGCAGTTTAGTACGTATGCCGGCATTGGGCTGGAAATACCGGTTTTGGGATTCTGCACAGAAAGGGTTTGCAAACCGCTGAATCCACACGTGAGATTAACTCTGTCAGTTGAATGCACACATTGACAACCATCCAGTTAGATAGCTCCGTTTTGGTTTTAGAAGCAGATATTTCTCTGTACAGCCTATGGTCCCATTCACTCGGGAATATCCCAACGCAGCTCCTAGAAGAAACGTGTTTCTGACCCGCTGAATCTCAACATAGATTGAACTCTCTTAGGTGAACGAACGCACAGCAGAGCAGTTTCAAGGAAACGTTTCTCCTGAGTTTTAGACGAAGTTTCCTTCTGTTTAGTACGTATGCCGGCATTGGGCTGGAAATACCGGTTTTGGGATTCTGCACAGAAAGGGTTTGCAAACCACTGAATCCACAAGTGAGTTTAACTCTGTCAGTTGAATGCACACGTTGACAACCATTCAGTTAGGTAGCTCCGTTTTGGTTTTAGAAGCAGATATTTCTCTGTACAGCCTATGGTCCCATTCACTCGAGAATATTCCAACGCAGCTCCTGGAAGAAACGTGTTTCTGACTCGCTGAATCTCAACATAGATTCAACTCTCTTAGGTGAACGAACGCACAGCAGAGCAGTTTCAAGGAAACGTTTCTCCTGAGTTTTAGACGAAGTTACCTGCTGTTTAGTACGTATGGCGGCATTGGGCTGGAAATACCGGTTTTGGGATTCTGCACAGAAAGGGTTTGCAAACCGCTGAATCCACACGTGAGTTTAACTTTGTCAGTTGAATGCACACATTGACAACCATCCAGTTAGATAGCTCCGTTTTGGTTTTAGAAGCAGATATTTCTCTGTACAGCCTATGGTCCCATTCACTCGGGAATATCCCAACGCAGCTCCTGGAAGAAACGTGTTTCTGACTCGCTGAATCTCAACATAGATTCAACTCTCTTAGGTGAACGAACGCACAGCAGAGCAGTTTCAAGGAAACGTTTCTCCTGAGTTTTAGACGAAGTTTCCTGCTGTTTAGTACGGATGCCGGCATTGGGCTGGAAATACCGGTATTGGGATTCTGCACAGAAAGGGTTTGCAAACCGCTGAATCCACACCTGAGTTTAACTTTGTCAGTTGAATGCACACATTGACAACCATCCAGTTAGATAGCTCCGTTTTGGTTTTAGAAGCAGATATTTCTCTATACAGACTATGGTCCCATTCACTCGGGAATATCCCAACGCAGCTCCTAGAAGAAACGTGTTTCTGACTCGCTGAATCTCAACATAGATTCAACTCTCTTAGGTGAACGAACGCACAGCAGAGCAGTTTCAAGGAAACGTTTCTCCTGAGTTTTAGACGAAGTTTCCTGCTGTTTAGTACGGATGCCGGCATTGGGCTGGAAATACTGGTTTTGGGATTCTGCACAGAAAGGGTTTGCAAACCACTGAATCCACAAGTGAGTTTAACTCTGTCAGTTGAATGCACACGTTGACAACCATTCAGTTAGGTAGCTCCGTTTTGGTTTTAGAAGCAGATATTTCTCTGTACAGCCTATGGTCCCATTCACTCGGGAATATCCCAACGCAGCTCCTGGAAGAAACGTGTTTCTGACTCGCTGAATCTCAACATAGATTCAACTCTCTTAGGTGAACGAACGCACAGCAGAGCAGTTTCAAGGAAACGTTTCTCCTGAGTTTTAGACGAAGTTTCCTGCTGTTTAGTACGGATGCCGGCATTGGGCTGGAAATACCGGTTTTGGGATTCTGCACAGAAAGGGTTTGCAAACCGCTGAATCCACACGTGAGTTTAACTTTGTCAGTTGAATGCACACATTGACAACCATCCAGTTAGATAGCTCCGTTTTGGTTTTAGAAGCAGATATTTCTCTGTACAGACTATGGTCCCATTCACTCGGGAATATCCCAACGCAGCTCCTAGAAGAAACGTGTTTCTGACTCGCTGAATCTCAACATAGATTCAACTCTCTTAGGTGAACGAACGCACAGCAGAGCAGTTTCAAGGAAACGTTTCTCCTGAGTTTTAGACGAAGTTTCCTGCTGTTTAGTACGGATGCCGGCATTGGGCTGGAAATACTGGTTTTGGGATTCTGCACAGAAAGGGTTTGCAAACCACTGAATCCACAAGTGAGTTTAACTCTGTCAGTTGAATGCACACATTGACAACCATTCAGTTAGGTAGCTCCGTTTTGGTTTTAGAAGCAGATATTTCTCTGTACAGCCTATGGTCCCATTCACTCGGGAATATCCCAACGCAGCTCCTGGAAGAAACGTGTTTCTGACTCGCTGAATCTCAACATAGATTCAACTCTCTTAGGTGAACGAACGCACAGCAGAGCAGTTTCAAGGAAACGTTTCTCCTGAGTTTTAGACGAAGTTTCCTGCTGTTTAGTACGGATGCCGGCATTGGGCTGGAAATACCGGTTTTGGGATTCTGCACAGAAAGGGTTTGCAAACCGCTGAATCCACACCTGAGTTTAACTTTGTCAGTTGAATGCACACATTGACAACCATCCAGTTAGATAGCTCCGTTTTGGTTTTAGAAGCAGATATTTCTCTGTACAGACTATGGTCCCATTCACTCGGGAATATCCCAACGCAGCTCCTAGAAGAAACGTGTTTCTGACTCGCTGAATCTCAACATAGATTCAACTCTCTTAGGTGAACGAACGCACAGCAGAGCAGTTTCAAGGAAACGTTTCTCCTGAGTTTTAGACGAAGTTTCCTGCTGTTTAGTACGGATGCCGGCATTGGGCTGGAAATACTGGTTTTGGGATTCTGCACAGAAAGGGTTTGCAAACCACTGAATCCACAAGTGAGTTTAACTCTGTCAGTTGAATGCACACATTGACAACCATTCAGTTAGGTAGCTCCGTTTTGGTTTTAGAAGCAGATATTTCTCTGTACAGCCTATGGTCCCATTCACTCGGGAATATCCCAACGCAGCTCCTGGAAGAAACGTGTTTCTGACTCGCTGAATCTCAACATAGATTCAACTCTCTTAGGTGAACGAACGCACAGCAGAGCAGTTTCAAGGAAACGTTTCTCCTGAGTTTTAGACGAAGTTTCCTGCTGTTTAGTACGGATGCCGGCATTGGGCTGGAAATACCGGTTTTGGGATTCTGCACAGAAAGGGTTTGCAAACCGCTGAATCCACACGTGAGTTTAACTTTGTCAGTTGAATGCACACATTGACAACCATCCAGTTAGATAGCTCCGTTTTGGTTTTAGAAGCAGATATTTCTCTGTACAGACTATGGTCCCATTCACTCGGGAATATCCCAACGCAGCTCCTAGAAGAAACGTGTTTCTGACTCGCTGAATCTCAACATAGATTCAACTCTCTTAGGTGAACGAACGCACAGCAGAGCAGTTTCAAGGAAACGTTTCTCCTGAGTTTTAGACGAAGTTTCCTGCTGTTTAGTACGGATGCCGGCATTGGGCTGGAAATACTGGTTTTGGGATTCTGCACAGAAAGGGTTTGCAAACCACTGAATCCACAAGTGAGTTTAACTCTGTCAGTTGAATGCACACATTGACAACCATTCAGTTAGGTAGCTCCGTTTTGGTTTTAGAAGCAGATATTTCTCTGTACAGCCTATGGTCCCATTCACTCGGGAATATCCCAACGCAGCTCCTGGAAGAAACGTGTTTCTGACTCGCTGAATCTCAACATAGATTCAACTCTCTTAGGTGAACGAACGCACAGCAGAGCAGTTTCAAGGAAACGTTTCTCCTGAGTTTTAGACGAAGTTTCCTGCTGTTTAGTACGGATGCCGGCATTGGGCTGGAAATACCGGTTTTGGGATTCTGCACAGAAAGGGTTTGCAAACCGCTGAATCCACACGTGAGTTTAACTTTGTCAGTTGAATGCACACATTGACAACCATCCAGTTAGATAGCTCCGTTTTGGTTTTAGAAGCAGATATTTCTCTGTACAGACTATGGTCCCATTCACTCGGGAATATCCCAACGCAGCTCCTAGAAGAAACGTGTTTCTGACTCGCTGAATCTCAACATAGATTCAACTCTCTTAGGTGAACGAACGCACAGCAGAGCAGTTTCAAGGAAACGTTTCTCCTGAGTTTTAGACGAAGTTTCCTGCTGTTTAGTACGGATGCCGGCATTGGGCTGGAAATACTGGTTTTGGGATTCTGCACAGAAAGGATTTGCAAACCACTGAATCCACAAGTGAGTTTAACTCTGTCAGTTGAATGCACACATTGACAACCATTCAGTTAGGTAGCTCCGTTTTGGTTTTAGAAGCAGATATTTCTCTGTACAGCATATGGTCCCATTCACTCGGGAATATCCCAACGCAGCTCCTGGAAGAAACGTGTTTCTGACTCGCTGAATCTCAACATAGATTCAACTCTCTTAGGTGAACGAACGCACAGCAGAGCAGTTTCAAGGAAACGTTTCTCCTGAGTTTTAGACGAAGTTTCCTGCTGTTTAGTACGTATAGCGGCATTGGGCTGGAAATACCGGTTTTGGGATTCTGCACAGAAAGGGTTTGCAAACCGCTGAATTCACACCTGAGTTTAACTTCGTCAGTTGAATGCACACATTGACAACCATCCAGTTAGATAGCTCCGTTTTGGTTTTAGAAGCAGATATTTCTCTGTACAGACTATGGTCCCATTCACTCGGGAATATCCCAACGCAGCTCCTAGAAGAAACGTGTTTCTGACTCGCTGAATCTCAACATAGATTCAACTCTCTTAGGTAAACGAACGCACAGCAGAGCAGTTTCAAGGAAACGTTTCTCCTGAGTTTTAGACGAAGTTTCCTGCTGTTTAGTACGTATGCCGGCATTGGGCTGGAAATACCGGTTTTGGGATTCTGCACAGAAAGGGTTTGCAAACCACTGAATCCACAAGTGAGTTTAACTCTGTCAGTTGAATGCACACATTGACAACCATTCAGTTAGGTAGCTCCGTTTTGGTTTTAGAAGCAGATATTTCTCTGTACAGCCTATGGTCCCATTCACTCGGGAATATCCCAACGCAGCTCCTGGAAGAAACGTGTTTCTGACTCGCTGAATCTCAACATAGATTCAACTCTCTTAGGTGAACGAACGCACAGCAGAGCAGTTTCAAGGAAACGTTTCTCCTGAGTTTTAGACGAAGTTTCCTGCTGTTTAGTACGTATTCCGGCATTGGGCTGGAAATACCGGTTTTGGGATTCTGCACGGAAAGGGTTTGCAATCCACTGAATCCACACGTGAGTTTAACTCTGTCAGTTGAATGCACACACTGACAACCATTCAGTTAGATAGCTCCGTTTTGGTTTTAGAAGCAGATATTTCTCTGTACAGTCTATGGTCCCATTCACTCGGGAATATCCCAACGCAGCTCCTAGAAGAAACGTGTTTCTGACTCGCTGAATCTCAACATAGATTCAACTCTCTTAGGTGAACGAACGCACAGCAGAGCAGTTTCAAGGAAACGTTTCTCCTGAGTTTTAGACGAAGTTTCCTGCAGTTTAGTACGTATGCCGGCATTGGGCTGGAAATACCGGTTTTGGGATTCTGCACAGAAAGGGTTTGCAAACCGCTGAATCCACACGTGAGATTAACTCTGTCAGTTGAATGCACACATTGACAACCATCCAGTTAGATAGCTCCGTTTTGGTTTTAGAAGCAGATATTTCTCTGTACAGCCTATGGTCCCATTCACTCGGGAATATCCCAACGCAGCTCCTAGAAGAAACGTGTTTCTGACCCGCTGAATCTCAACATAGATTGAACTCTCTTAGGTGAACGAACGCACAGCAGAGCAGTTTCAAGGAAACGTTTCTCCTGAGTTTTAGACGAAGTTTCCTTCTGTTTAGTACGTATGCCGGCATTGGGCTGGAAATACCGGTTTTGGGATTCTGCACAGAAAGGGTTTGCAAACCACTGAATCCACAAGTGAGTTTAACTCTGTCAGTTGAATGCACACGTTGACAACCATTCAGTTAGGTAGCTCCGTTTTGGTTTTAGAAGCAGATATTTCTCTGTACAGCCTATGGTCCCATTCACTCGAGAATATTCCAACGCAGCTCCTGGAAGAAACGTGTTTCTGACTCGCTGAATCTCAACATAGATTCAACTCTCTTAGGTGAACGAACGCACAGCAGAGCAGTTTCAAGGAAACGTTTCTCCTGAGTTTTAGACGAAGTTACCTGCTGTTTAGTACGTATGGCGGCATTGGGCTGGAAATACCGGTTTTGGGATTCTGCACAGAAAGGGTTTGCAAACCGCTGAATCCACACGTGAGTTTAACTTTGTCAGTTGAATGCACACATTAACAACCATCCAGTTAGATAGCTCCGTTTTGGTTTTAGAAGCAGATATTTCTCTGTACAGCCTATGGTCCCATTCACTCGGGAATATCCCAACGCAGCTCCTGGAAGAAACGTGTTTCTGACTCGCTGAATCTCAACATAGATTCAACTCTCTTAGGTGAACGAACGCACAGCAGAGCAGTTTCAAGGAAACGTTTCTCCTGAGTTTTAGACGAAGTTTCCTGCTGTTTAGTACGGATGCCGGCATTGGGCTGGAAATACCGGTATTGGGATTCTGCACAGAAAGGGTTTGCAAACCGCTGAATCCACACGTGAGTTTAACTTTGTCAGTTGAATGCACACATTGACAACCATCCAGTTAGATAGCTCCGTTTTGGTTTTAGAAGCAGATATTTCTCTGTACAGACTATGGTCCCATTCACTCGGGAATATCCCAACGCAGCTCCTAGAAGAAACGTGTTTCTGACTCGCTGAATCTCAACATAGATTCAACTCTCTTAGGTGAACGAACGCACAGCAGAGCAGTTTCAAGGAAACGTTTCTCCTGAGTTTTAGACGAAGTTTCCTGCTGTTTAGTACGGATGCCGGCATTGGGCTGGAAATACTGGTTTTCGGATTCTGCACAGAAAGGATTTGCAAACCACTGAATCCACAAGTGAGTTTAACTCTGTCAGTTGAATGCACACATTGACAACCATTCAGTTAGGTAGCTCCGTTTTGGTTTTAGAAGCAGATATTTCTCTGTACAGCATATGGTCCCATTCACTCGGGAATATCCCAACGCAGCTCCTGGAAGAAACGTGTTTCTGACTCGCTGAATCTCAACATAGATTCAACTCTCTTAGGTGAACGAACGCACAGCAGAGCAGTTTCAAGGAAACGTTTCTCCTGAGTTTTAGACGAAGTTTCCTGCTGTTTAGTACGTATGGCGGCATTGGGCTGGAAATACCGGTTTTGGGATTCTGCACAGAAAGGGTTTGCAAACCGCTGAATCCACACGTGAGTTTAACTTCGTCAGTTGAATGCACACATTGACAACCATCCAGTTAGATAGCTCCGTTTTGGTTTTAGAAGCAGATATTTCTCTGTACAGACTATGGTCCCATTCACTCGGGAATATCCCAACGCAGCTCCTAGAAGAAACGTGTTTCTGACTCGCTGAATCTCAACATAGATTCAACTCTCTTAGGTAAACGAACGCACAGCAGAGCAGTTTCAAGGAAACGTTTCTCCTGAGTTTTAGACGAAGTTTCCTGCTGTTTAGTACGTATGCCGGCATTGGGCTGGAAATACCGGTTTTGGGATTCTGCACAGAAAGGGTTTGCAAACCACTGAATCCACAAGTGAGTTTAACTCTGTCAGTTGAATGCACACATTGACAACCATTCAGTTAGGTAGCTCCGTTTTGGTTTTAGAAGCAGATATTTCTCTGTACAGCCTATGGTCCCATTCACTCGGGAATATCCCAACACAGCTCCTGGAAGAAACGTGTTTCTGACTCGCTGAATCTCAACATAGATTCAACTCTCTTAGGTGAACGAACGCACAGCAGAGCAGTTTCAAGGAAACGTTTCTCCTGAGTTTTAGACGAAGTTTCCTGCTGTTTAGTACGTATTCCGGCATTGGGCTGGAAATACCGGTTTTGGGATTCTGCACGGAAAGGGTTTGCAAACCACTGAATCCACACGTGAGTTTAACTCTGTCAGTTGAATGCACACACTGACAACCATTCAGTTAGATAGCTCCGTTTTGGTTTTAGAAGCAGATATTTCTCTGTACAGTCTATGGTCCCATTCACTCGGGAATATCCCAACGCAGCTCCTAGAAGAAACGTGTTTCTGACTCGCTGAATCTCAACATAGATTCAACTCTCTTAGGTGAACGAACGCACAGCAGAGCAGTTTCAAGGAAACGTTTCTCCTGAGTTTTAGACGAAGTTTCCTGCAGTTTAGTACGTATGCCGGCATTGGGCTGGAAATACCGGTTTTGGGATTCTGCACAGAAAGGGTTTGCAAACCGCTGAATCCACACGTGAGTTTAACTCTGTCAGTTGAATGCACACATTGACAACCATCCAGTTAGATAGCTCCGTTTTGGTTTTAGAAGCAGATATTTCTCTGTACAGCCTATGGTCCCATTCACTCGGGAATATCCCAACGCAGCTCCTAGAAGAAACGTGTTTCTGACTCGCTGAATCTCAACATAGATTGAACTCTCTTAGGTGAACGAACGCACAGCAGAGCAGTTTCAAGGAAACGTTTCTCCTGAGTTTTAGACGAAGTTTCCTTCTGTTTAGTACGTATGCCGGCATTGGGCTGGAAATACCGGTTTTGGGATTCTGCACAGAAAGGGTTTGCAAACCACTGAATCCACAAGTGAGTTTAACTCTGTCAGTTGAATGCACACGTTGACAACCATTCAGTTAGGTAGCTCCGTTTTGGTTTTAGAAGCAGATATTTCTCTGTACAGCCTATGGTCCCATTCACTCGGGAATATCCCAACGCAGCTCCTGGAAGAAACGTGTTTCTGACTCGCTGAATCTCAACATAGATTCAACTCTCTTAGGTGAACGAACGCACAGCAGAGCAGTTTCAAGGAAACGTTTCTCCTGAGTTTTAGACGAAGTTTCCTGCTGTTTAGTACGGATGCCGGCATTGGGCTGGAAATACCGGTTTTGGGATTCTGCACAGAAAGGGTTTGCAAACCGCTGAATCCACACGTGAGTTTAACTTTGTCAGTTGAATGCACACATTGACAACCATCCAGTTAGATAGCTCCGTTTTGGTTTTAGAAGCAGATATTTCTCTGTACAGACTATGGTCCCATTCACTCGGGAATATCCCAACGCAGCTCCTAGAAGAAACGTGTTTCTGACTCGCTGAATCTCAACATAGATTCAACTCTCTTAGGTGAACGAACGCACAGCAGAGCAGTTTCAAGGAAACGTTTCTCCTGAGTTTTAGACGAAGTTTCCTGCTGTTTAGTACGGATGCCGGCATTGGGCTGGAAATACTGGTTTTGGGATTCTGCACAGAAAGGGTTTGCAAAGCACTGAATCCACAAGTGAGTTTAACTCTGTCAGTTGAATGCACACATTGACAACCATTCAGTTAGGTAGCTCCGTTTTGGTTTTAGAAGCAGATATTTCTCTGTACAGCCTATGGTCCCATTCACTCTGGAATATCCCAACGCAGCTCCTGGAAGAAACGTGTTTCTGACTCGCTGAATCTCAACATAGATTCAACTCCCTTAGGTGAACGAACGCACAGCAGAGCAGTTTCAAGGAAACGTTTCTCCTGAGTTTTAGACGAAGTTTCCTGCTGTTTAGTACGGATGCCGGCATTGGGCTGGAAATACCGGTTTTGGGATTCTGCACAGAAAGGGTTTGCAAACCGCTGAATCCACACGTGAGTTTAACTTTGTCAGTTGAATGCACACATTGACAACCATCCAGTTAGATAGCTCCGTTTTGGTTTTAGAAGCAGATATTTCTCTGTACAGACTATGCTCCCATTCACTCGGGAATATCCCAACGCAGCTCCTAGAAGAAACGTGTTTCTGACTCGCTGAATCTCAACATAGATTCAACTCTCTTAGGTGAACGAACGCACAGCAGAGCAGTTTCAAGGAAACGTTTCTCCTGAGTTTTAGACGAAGTTTCCTGCTGTTTAGTACGGATGCCGGCATTGGGCTGGAAATACTGGTTTTGGGATTCTGCACAGAAAGGATTTGCAAACCACTGAATCCACAAGTGAGTTTAACTCTGTCAGTTGAATGCACACATTGACAACCATTCAGTTAGGTAGCTCCGTTTTGGTTTTAGAAGCAGATATTTCTCTGTACAGCATATGGTCCCATTCACTCGGGAATATCCCAACGCAGCTCCTGGAAGAAACGTGTTTCTGACTCGCTGAATCTCAACATAGATTCAACTCTCTTAGGTGAACGAACGCACAGCAGAGCAGTTTCAAGGAAACGTTTCTCCTGAGTTTTAGACGAAGTTTCCTGCTGTTTAGTACGTATGCCGGCATTGGGCTGGAAATACCGGTTTTGGGATTCTGCACAGAAAGGGTTTGCAAACCGCTGAATCCACACGTGAGTTTATCTTCGTCAGTTGAATGCACACATTGACAACCATCCAGTTAGATAGCTCCGTTTTGGTTTTAGAAGCAGATATTTCTCTGTACAGACTATGGTCCCATTCACTCGGGAATATCCCAACGCAGCTCCTAGAAGAAACGTGTTTCTGACTCGCTGAATCTCAACATAGATTCAACTCTCTTAGGTGAACGAACGCACAGCAGAGCAGTTTCAAGGAAACGTTTCTCCTGAGTTTTAGACGAAGTTTCCTGCTGTTTAGTACGTATGCCGGCATTGGGCTGGAAATACCGGTTTTGGGATTCTGCACAGAAAGGCTTTGCAAACCACTGAATCCACAAGTGAGTTTAACTCTGTCAGTTGAATGCACACATTGACAACCATTCAGTTAGGTAGCTCCGTTTTGGTTTTAGAAGCAGATATTTCTCTGTACAGCCTATGGTCCCATTCACTCGGGAATATCCCAACGCAGCTCCTGGAAGAAACGTGTTTCTGACTCGCTGAATCTCAACATAGATTCAACTCTCTTAGGTGAACGAAGGCACAGCAAAGCAGTTTCAAGGAAACGTTTCTCCTGAGTTTTAGACGAAGTTTCCTGCTGTTTAGTACGTATTCCGGCATTGGGCTGGAAATACCGGTTTTGGGATTCTGCACGGAAAGGGTTTGCAAACCACTGAATCCACACGTGAGTTTAACTCTGTCAGTTGAATGCACACACTGACAACCATTCAGTTAGATAGCTCCGTTTTGGTTTTAGAAGCAGATATTTCTCTGTACAGTCTATGGTCCCATTCACTCGGGAATATCCCAACGCAGCTCCTAGAAGAAACGTGTTTCTGACTCGCTGAATCTCAACATAGATTCAACTCTCTTAGGTGAACGAACGCACAGCAGAGCAGTTTCAAGGAAACGTTTCTCCTGAGTTTTAGACGAAGTTTCCTGCAGTTTAGTACGTATGCCGGCATTGGGCTGGAAATACCGGTTTTGGGATTCTGCACAGAAAGGGTTTGCAAACCGCTGAATCCACACGTGAGTTTAACTCTGTCAGTTGAATGCACACATTGACAACCATCCAGTTAGATAGCTCCGTTTTGGTTTTAGAAGCAGATATTTCTCTGTACAGCCTATGGTCCCATTCACTCGGGAATATCCCAACGCAGCTCCTAGAAGAAACGTGTTTCTGACTCGCTGAATCTCAACATAGATTGAACTCTCTTAGGTGAACGAACGCACAGCAGAGCAGTTTCAAGGAAACGTTTCTCCTGAGTTTTAGACGAAGTTTTCTTCTGTTTAGTACGTATGCCGGCATTGGGCTGGAAATACCGGTTTTGGGATTCTGCACAGAAAGGGTTTGCAAACCACTGAATCCACAAGTGAGTTTAACTCTGTCAGTTGAATGCACACATTGACAACCATTCAGTTAGGTAGCTCCGTTTTGGTTTTAGAAGCAGATATTTCTCTGTACAGCCTATGGTCCCATTCACTCGGGAATATCCCAACGCAGCTCCTGGAAGAAACGTGTTTCTGACTCGCTGAATCTCAACATAGATTCAACTCTCTTAGGTGAACGAACGCACAGCAGAGCAGTTTCAAGGAAACGTTTCTCCTGAGTTTTAGACGAAGTTTCCTGCTGTTTAGTACGGATGCCGGCATTGGGCTGGAAATACCGGTTTTGGGATTATGCACAGAAAGGGTTTGCAAACCGCTGAATCCACACGTGAGTTTAACTTTGTCAGTTGAATGCACACATTGACAACCATCCAGTTAGATAGCTCCGTTTTGGTTTTAGAAGCAGATATTTCTCTGTACAGACTATGGTCCCATTCACTCGGGAATATCCCAACGCAGCTCCTAGAAGAAACGTGTTTCTGACTCGCTGAATCTCAACATAGATTCAACTCTCTTAGGTGAACGAACGCACAGCAGAGCAGTTTCAAGTAAACGTTTCTCCTGAGTTTTAGACGAAGTTTCCTGCTGTTTAGTACCTATGCCGGCATTGGGCTGGAAATATCGGTTTTGGGATTCTGCACAGAAAGGGTTTGCAAACCACTGAATCCACAAGTGAGTTTAACTCTGTCAGTTGAATGCACACATTGACAACCATTCAGTTAGGTAGCTCCGTTTTGGTTTTAGAAGCAGATATTTCTCTGTACAGCCTATGGTCCCATTCACTCGGGAATATCCCAACGCAGCTCCTGGAAGAAACGTGTTTCTGACTCGCTGAATCTCAACATAGATTCAACTCTCTTAGGTGAACGAACGCACAGCAGAGCAGTTTCAAGGAAACGTTTCTCCTGAGTTTTAGACGAAGTTTCCTGCTGTTTAGTACGTATGCCGGCATTGGGCTGGAAATACCGGTTTTGGGATTCTGCACAGAAAGGGTTTGCAAACCACTGAATCCACACGTGAGTTTAACTCTGTCAGTTGAATGCACACACTGACAACCATTCAGTTAGATAGCTCCGTTTTGGTTTTAGAAGCCGATATTTCTCTGTACAGCCTATGGTCCCATTCACTCGGGAATATCCCAACGCAGCTCCTAGAAGAAACGTGTTTCTGACTCGCTGAATCTCAACATAGATTCAACTCTCTTAGGTGAACGAACGCACAGCAGAGCAGTTTCAAGGAAACTTTTCTCCTGAGTTTTAGACGAAGTTTCCTGCTGTTTAGTACGTATGCCGGCATTGGGCTGGAAATACCGGTTTTGGGATTCTGCACAGAAAGGGTTTGCAAACCGCTGAATGCACACGTGAGTTTAACTCTGTCAGTTGAATGCACACATTGACAACCATCCAGTTAGATAGCTCCGTTTTGGTTTTAGAAGCAGATATTTCTCTGTACAGTCTATGGTCCCATTCACTCGGGAATATCCCAACGCAGCTCCTAGAAGAAACGTGTTTCTGACTCGCTGAATCTCAACATAGATTCAACTCTCTTAGGTGAACGAACGCACAGCAGAGCAGTTTCAAGGAAACGTTTCTCCTGAGTTTTAGACGAAGTTTCCTGCAGTTTAGTACGTATGCCGGCATTGGGCTGGAAACACCGGTTTTGGGATTCTGCACAGAAAGGGTTTGCAAACCGTTGAATCCACACGTGAGTTTAACTCTGTCAGTTGAATGCACACATTGACAACCATCCAGTTAGATAGCTCCGTTTTGGTTTTAGAAGCAGATATTTCTCTGTACAGCCTATGGTCCCATTCACTTGGGAATATCCCAACGCAGCTCCTGGAAGAAACGTGTTTCTGACTCGCTGAATCTCAACATAGATTCAACTCTCTTAGGTGAACGAACGCACAGCAGAGCAGTTTCAAGGAAACGTTTCTCCTGAGTTTTAGACGAAGTTTCCTGCTGTTTAGTACGGATGCCGGCATTGGGCTGGAAATACCGGTTTTGGGATTCTGCACAGAAAGGGTTTGCAAACCGCTGAATCCGCACGTGAGTTTAACTTTGTCAGTTGAATGCACACATTGACAACCATCCAGTTAGATAGCTCCGTTTTGGTTTTAGAAGCAGATATTTCTCTGTACAGACTATGGTCCCATTCACTCGGGAATATCCCAACGCAGCTCCTAGAAGAAACGTGTTTCTGACTCGCTGAATCTCAACATAGATTCAACTCTCTTAGGTGAACGAACGCACAGCAGAGCAGTTTCAAGGAAACGTTTCTCCTGAGTTTTAGACGAAGTTTCCTGCTGTTTAGTACGGATGCCGGCATTGGGCTGGAAATACTGGTTTTGGGATTCTGCACAGAAAGGGTTTGCAAACCACTGAATCCACAAGTGAGTTTAACTCTGTCAGTTGAATGCACACATTGACAACCATTCAGTTAGGTAGCTCCGTTTTGGTTTTAGAAGCAGATATTTCTCTGTACAGCATATGGTCCCATTCACTCGGGAATATCCCAACGCAGCTCCTGGAAGAAACGTGTTTCTGACTCGCTGAATCTCAACATAGATTCAACTCTCTTAGGTGAACGAACGCACAGCAGAGCAGTTTCAAGGAAACGTTTCTCCTGAGTTTTAGACGAAGTTTCCTGCTGTTTAGTACGTATGGCGGCATTGGGCTGGAAATACCGGTTTTGGGATTCTGCACAGAAAGGGTTTGCAAACCGCTGAATCCACACGTGAGTTTAACTTTGTCAGTTGAATGCACACACTGACAACCATCCAGTTAGATAGCTCCGTTTTGGTTTTAGAAGCAGATATTTCTCTGTACAGACTATGGTCCCATTCACTCGGGAATATCCCAACGCAGCTCCTAGAAGAAACGTGTTTCTGACCCGCTGAATCTCAACATAGATTCAACTCTCTTAGGTGAACGAACGCACAGCAGAGCAGTTTCAAGGAAACGTTTCTCCTGAGTTTTAGACGAAGTTTCCTGCTGTTTAGTACGTATGCCGGCATTGGGCTGGAAATACCGGTTTTGGGATTCTGCACAGAAAGGGTTTGCAAACCACTGAATCCACAAGTGAGTTTAACTCTGTCAGTTGAATGCACACATTGACAACCATTCAGTTAGGTAGCTCCGTTTTGGTTTTAGAAGCAGATATTTCTCTGTACAGCCTATGGTCCCATTCACTCGGGAATATCCCAACGCAGCTCCTGGAAGAAACGTGTTTCTGACTCGCTGAATCTCAACATAGATTCAACTCTCTTAGGTGAACGAACGCACAGCAGAGCAGTTTCAAGGAAACGTTTCTCCTGAGTTTTAGACGAAGTTTCCTGCTGTTTAGTACGTATTCCGGCATTGGGCTGGAAATACCGGTTTTGGGATTCTGCACGGAAAGGGTTTGCAAACCACTGAATCCACACGTGAGTTTAACTCTGTCAGTTGAATGCACACACTGACAACCATTCAGTTAGATAGCTCCGTTTTGGTTTTAGAAGCAGATATTTCTCTGTACAGTCTATGGTCCCATTCACTCGGGAATATCCCAACGCAGCTCCTAGAAGAAACGTGTTTCTGACTCGCTGAATCTCAACATAGATTCAACTCTCTTAGGTGAACGAACGCACAGCAGAGCAGTTTCAAGGAAACGTTTCTCCTGAGTTTTAGACGAAGTTTCCTGCAGTTTAGTACGTATGCCGGCATTGGGCTGGAAATACCGGTTTTGGGATTCTGCACAGAAAGGGTTTGCAAACCGCTGAATCCAAACGTGAGTTTAACTCTGTCAGTTGAATGCACACATTGACAACCATCCAGTTAGATAGCTCCGTTTTGGTTTTAGAAGCAGATATTTCTCTGTACAGCCTATGGTCCCATTCACTCGGGAATATCCCAACGCAGCTCCTAGAAGAAACGTGTTTCTGACTCGCTGAATCTCAACATAGATTGAACTCTCTTAGGTGAACGAACGCACAGCAGAGCAGTTTCAAGGAAACGTTTCTCCTGAGTTTTAGACGAAGTTTCCTTCTGTTTAGTACGTATGCCGGCATTGGGCTGGAAATACCGGTTTTGGGATTCTACACAGAAAGGGTTTGCAAACCACTGAATCCACAAGTGAGTTTAACTCTGTCAGTTGGATGCACACATTGACAACCATTCAGTTAGGTAGCTCCGTTTTGGTTTTAGAAGCAGATATTTCTCTGTACAGCCTATGGTCCCATTCACTCGGGAATATCCCAACGCAGCTCCTGGAAGAAACGTGTTTCTGACTCGCTGAATCTCAACATAGATTCAACTCTCTTAGGTGAACGAACGCACAGCAGAGCAGTTTCAAGGAAACGTTTCTCCTGAGTTTTAGACGAAGTTTCCTGCTGTTTAGTACGTATGGCGGCATTGGGCTGGAAATACCGGTTTTGGGATTCTGCACAGAAAGGGTTTGCAAACCGCTGAATCCACACGTGAGTTTAACTTTGTCAGTTGAATGCACACATTGACAACCATCCAGTTAGATAGCTCCGTTTTGGTTTTAGAAGCAGATATTTCTCTGTACAGACTATGGTCCCATTCACTCGGGAATATCCCAACGCAGCTCCTAGAAGAAACGTGTTTCTGACTCGCTGAATCTCAACATAGATTCAACTCTCTTAGGTGAACGAACGCACAGCAGAGCAGTTTCAAGGAAACGTTTCTCCTGAGTTTTAGACGAAGTTTCCTGCTGTTTAGTACGGATGCCGGCATTGGGCTGGAAATACTGGTTTTGGGATTCTGCACAGAAAGGGTTTGCAAACCACTGAATCCACAAGTGAGTTTAACTCTGTCAGTTGAATGCACACATTGACAACCATTCAGTTAGGTAGCTCCGTTTTGGTTTTAGAAGCAGATATTTCTCTGTACAGCATATGGTCCCATTCACTCGGGAATATCCCAACGCAGCTCCTGGAAGAAACGTGTTTCTGACTCGCTGAATCTCAACATAGATTCAACTCTCTTAGGTGAACGAACGCACAGCAGAGCAGTTTCAAGGAAACGTTTCTCCTGAGTTTTAGACGAAGTTTCCTGCTGTTTAGTACGTATGGCGGCATTGGGCTGGAAATACCGGTTTTGGGATTCTGCACAGAAAGGGTTTGCAAACCGCTGAATCCACACGTGAGTTTAACTTTGTCAGTTGAATGCACACACTGACAACCATCCAGTTAGATAGCTCCGTTTTGGTTTTAGAAGCAGATATTTCTCTGTACAGACTATGGTCCCATTCACTCGGGAATATCCCAACGCAGCTCCTAGAAGAAACGTGTTTCTGACCCGCTGAATCTCAACATAGATTCAACTCTCTTAGGTGAACGAACGCACAGCAGAGCAGTTTCAAGGAAACGTTTCTCCTGAGTTTTAGACGAAGTTTCCTGCTGTTTAGTACGTATTCCGGCATTGGGCTGGAAATACCGGTTTTGGGATTCTGCACGGAAAGGGTTTGCAAACCACTGAATCCACACGTGAGTTTAACTCTGTCAGTTGAATGCACACACTGACAACCATTCAGTTAGATAGCTCCGTTTTGGTTTTAGAAGCAGATATTTCTCTGTACAGTCTATGGTCCCATTCACTCGGGAATATCCCAACGCAGCTCCTAGAAGAAACGTGTTTCTGACTCGCTGAATCTCAACATAGATTCAACTCTCTTAGGTGAACGAACGCACAGCAGAGCAGTTTCAAGGAAACGTTTCTCCTGAGTTTTAGACGAAGTTTCCTGCAGTTTAGTACGTATGCCGGCATTGGGCTGGAAATACCGGTTTTGGGATTCTGCACAGAAAGGGTTTTCAAACCGCTGAATCCAAACGTGAGTTTAACTCTGTCAGTTGAATGCACACATTGACAACCATCCAGTTAGATAGCTCCGTTTTGGTTTTAGAAGCAGATATTTCTCTGTACAGCCTATGGTCCCATTCACTCGGGAATATCCCAACGCAGCTCCTAGAAGAAACGTGTTTCTGACTCGCTGAATCTCAACATAGATTGAACTCTCTTAGGTGAACGAACGCACAGCAGAGCAGTTTCAAGGAAACGTTTCTCCTGAGTTTTAGACGAAGTTTCCTTCTGTTTAGTACGTATGCCGGCATTGGGCTGGAAATACCGGTTTTGGGATTCTACACAGAAAGGGTTTGCAAACCACTGAATCCACAAGTGAGTTTAACTCTGTCAGTTGGATGCACACATTGACAACCATTCAGTTAGGTAGCTCCGTTTTGGTTTTAGAAGCAGATATTTCTCTGTACAGCCTATGGTCCCATTCACTCGGGAATATCCCAACGCAGCTCCTGGAAGAAACGTGTTTCTGACTCGCTGAATCTCAACATAGATTCAACTCTCTTAGGTGAACGAACGCACAGCAGAGCAGTTTCAAGGAAACGTTTCTCCTGAGTTTTAGACGAAGTTTCCTGCTGTTTAGTACGTATGGCGGCATTGGGCTGGAAATACCGGTTTTGGGATTCTGCACAGAAAGGGTTTGCAAACCGCTGAATCCACACGTGAGTTTAACTTTGTCAGTTGAATGCACACATTGACAACCATCCAGTTAGATAGCTCCGTTTTGGTTTTAGAAGCAGATATTTCTCTGTACAGACTATGGTCCCATTCACTCGGGAATATCCCAACGCAGCTCCTAGAAGAAACGTGTTTCTGACTCGCTGAATCTCAACATAGATTCAACTCTCTTAGGTGAACGAACGCACAGCAGAGCAGTTTCAAGGAAACGTTTCTCCTGAGTTTTAGACGAAGTTTCCTGCTGTTTAGTACGTATTCCGGCATTGGGCTGGAAATACCGGTTTTGGGATTCTGCACGGAAAGGGTTTGCAAACCACTGAATCCACACGTGAGTTTAACTCTGTCAGTTGAATGCACACACTGACAACCATTCAGTTAGATAGCTCCGTTTTGGTTTTAGAAGCAGATATTTCTCTGTACAGTCTATGGTCCCATTCACTCGGGAATATCCCAACGCAGCTCCTAGAAGAAACGTGTTTCTGACTCGCTGAATCTCAACATAGATTCAACTCTCTTAGGTGAACGAACGCACAGCAGAGCAGTTTCAAGGAAACGTTTCTCCTGAGTTTTAGACGAAGTTTCCTGCAGTTTAGTACGTATGCCGGCATTGGGCTGGAAATACCGGTTTTGGGATTCTGCACAGAAAGGGTTTTCAAACCGCTGAATCCAAACGTGAGTTTAACTCTGTCAGTTGAATGCACACATTGACAACCATCCAGTTAGATAGCTCCGTTTTGGTTTTAGAAGCAGATATTTCTCTGTACAGCCTATGGTCCCATTCACTCGGGAATATCCCAACGCAGCTCCTAGAAGAAACGTGTTTCTGACTCGCTGAATCTCAACATAGATTGAACTCTCTTAGGTGAACGAACGCACAGCAGAGCAGTTTCAAGGAAACGTTTCTCCTGAGTTTTAGACGAAGTTTCCTTCTGTTTAGTACGTATGCCGGCATTGGGCTGGAAATACCGGTTTTGGGATTCTACACAGAAAGGGTTTGCAAACCACTGAATCCACAAGTGAGTTTAACTCTGTCAGTTGGATGCACACATTGACAACCATTCAGTTAGGTAGCTCCGTTTTGGTTTTAGAAGCAGATATTTCTCTGTACAGCCTATGGTCCCATTCACTCGGGAATATCCCAACGCAGCTCCTGGAAGAAACGTGTTTCTGACTCGCTGAATCTCAACATAGATTCAACTCTCTTAGGTGAACGAACGCACAGCAGAGCAGTTTCAAGGAAACGTTTCTCCTGAGTTTTAGACGAAGTTTCCTGCTGTTTAGTACGTATGGCGGCATTGGGCTGGAAATACCGGTTTTGGGATTCTGCACAGAAAGGGTTTGCAAACCGCTGAATCCACACGTGAGTTTAACTTTGTCAGTTGAATGCACACATTGACAACCATCCAGTTAGATAGCTCCGTTTTGGTTTTAGAAGCAGATATTTCTCTGTACAGACTATGGTCCCATTCACTCGGGAATATCCCAACGCAGCTCCTAGAAGAAACGTGTTTCTGACTCGCTGAATCTCAACATAGATTCAACTCTCTTAGGTGAACGAACGCACAGCAGAGCAGTTTCAAGGAAACGTTTCTCCTGAGTTTTAGACGAAGTTTCCTGCTGTTTAGTACGTATGCCGGCATTTTGCTGGAAATACCGGTTTTGGGATTCTGCACAGAAAGGGTTTGCAAACCACTGAATCCACAAGTGAGTTTAACTCTGTCAGTTGAATGCACACATTGACAACCATTCAGTTAGGTAGCTCCGTTTTGGTTTTAGAAGCAGATATTTCTCTGTACAGCCTATGGTCCCATTCACTCGGGAATATCCCAACGCAGCTCCTGGAAGAAACGTGTTTCTGACTCGCTGAATCTCAACATAGATTCAACTCTCTTAGGTGAACGAACGCACAGCAGAGCAGTTTCAAGGAAACGTTTCTCCTGAGTTTTAGACGAAGTTTCCTGCTGTTTAGTACGTATGCCGGCATTGGGCTGGAAATACCGGTTTTGGGATTCTGCACAGAAAGGGTTTGCAAACCACTGAATCCACACGTGAGTTTAACTCTGTCAGTTGTATGCACACACTGACAACCATTCAGTTAGATAGCTCCGTTTTGGTTTTAGAAGCCGATATTTCTCTGTACAGCCTATGGTCCCATTCACTCGGGAATATCCCAACGCAGCTCCTAGAAGAAACGTGTTTCTGACTCGCTGAATCTCAACATAGATTCAACTCTCTTAGGTGAACGAACGCACAGCAGAGCAGTTTCAAGGAAACGTTTCTCCTGAGTTTTAGACGAAGTTTCCTGCTGTTTAGTACGTATGCCGGCATTGGGCTGGAAATACCGGTTTTGGGATTCTGCACAGAAAGGGTTTGCAAACCGTTGAATCCACACGTGAGTTTAACTCTGTCAGTTGAATGCACACATTGACAACCATCCAGTTAGATAGCTCCGTTTTGGTTTTAGAAGCAGATATTTCTCTGTACAGCCTATGGTCCCATTCACTCGGGAATATCCCAACGCAGCTCCTGGAAGAAACGTGTTTCTGACTCGCTGAATCTCAACATAGATTCAACTCTCTTAGGTGAACGAACGCACAGCAGAGCAGTTTCAAGGAAACGTTTCTCCTGAGTTTTAGACGAAGTTTCCTTCTGTTTAGTACGTATGCCGGCATTGGGCTGGAAATACCGGTTTTGGGATTCTGCACAGAAAGGGTTTGCAAACCGCTGAATCCACACGTGAGTTTAACTTTGTCAGTTGAATGCACACATTGACAACCATCCAGTTAGATAGCTCCGTTTTGGTTTTAGAAGCAGATATTTCTCTGTACAGACTATGGTCCCATTCACTCGGGAATATCCCAACGCAGCTCCTAGAAGAAACGTGTTTCTGACTCGCTGAATCTCAACATAGATTCAACTCTCTTAGGTGAACGAACGCACAGCAGAGCAGTTTCAAGGAAACGTTTCTCCTGAGTTTTAGACGAAGTTTCCTGCTGTTTAGTACGGATACCGGCATTGGGCTGGAAATACTGGTTTTGGGATTCTGCACAGAAAGGGTTTGCAAACCACTGAATCCACAAGTGAGTTTAACTCTGTCAGTTGAATGCACACATTGACAACCATTCAGTTAGGTAGCTCCGTTTTGGTTTTAGAAGCAGATATTTCTCTGTACAGCATATGGTCCCATTCACTCGGGAATATCCCAACGCAGCTCCTGGAAGAAACGTGTTTCTGACTCGCTGAATCTCAACATAGATTCAACTCTCTTAGGTGAACGAACGAACAGCAGAGCAGTTTCAAGGAAACGTTTCTCCTGAGTTTTAGACGAAGTTTCCTGCTGTTTAGTACGTATGGCGGCATTGGGCTGGAAATACCGGTTTTGGGATTCTGCACAGAAAGGGTTTGCAAACCGCTGAATCCACACGTGAGTTTAACTTTGTCAGTTGAATGCACACATTGACAACCATTCAGTTAGGTAGCTCCGTTTTGGTTTTAGAAGCAGATATTTCTCTGTACAGTCTATGGTCCCAGTCACTCGGGAATATCCCAACGCAGCTCCTAGAAGAAACGTGTTTCTGACTCGCTGAATCTCAACATAGATTCAACTCTCTTAGGTGAACGAAGGCATAGCAGAGCAGTTTCAAGGAAACGTTTCTCCTGAGTTTTAGACGAAGTTTCCTGCTGTTTAGTACGGATGCCGGCATTGGGCTGGAAATACCGGTTTTGGGATTCTGCACAGAAAGGGTTTGCAAACCACTGAATCCACAAGTGAGTTTAACTCTCTCAGTTGAATGCACACATTGACAACCATTCAGTTAGGTAGCTCCGTTTTGGTTTTAGAAGCAGATATTTCTCTGTACAGCCTATGGTCCCATTCACTCGGGAATATCCCAACGCAGCTCCTGGAAGAAACGTGTTTCTGACTCGCTGAATCTCAACATAGATTCAACTCTGTTAGGCGAACGAACGCACAGCAGAGCAGTTTCAAGGAAACGTTTCTCCTGAGGTTTAGACGAAGTTTCCTGCTGTTTAGAACGTATTCCGGCATTGGGCTGGAAATACCGGTTTTGGGATTCTGCACGGAAAGGGTTTGCAAACCACTGAATCCACACGTGAGTTTAACTCTGTCAGTTGAATGCACACACTGACAACCATTCAGTTAGATAGCTCCGTTTTGGTTTTAGAAACAGATATTTCTCTGTACAGTCTATGGTCCCATTCACTCGGGAATATCCCAACGCAGCTCCTAGAAGAAACGTGTTTCTGACTCGCTGAATCTCAACATAGATTCAACTCTCTTAGGTGAACGAACGCACAGCAGAGCAGTTTCAAGGAAACGTTTCTCCTGAGTTTTAGACGAAGTTTCCTGCTGTTTAGTACGGATGCCGGCATTGGGCTGGAAATACTGGTTTTGGGATTCTGCACAGAAAGGGTTTGCAAACCACTGAATCCACAAGTGAGTTTAACTCTGTCAGTTGAATGCACACATTGACAACCATTCAGTTAGGTAGCTCCGTTTTGGTTTTAGAAGCAGATATTTCTCTGTACAGCATATGGTCCCATTCACTCGGGAATATCCCAACGCAGCTCCTGGAAGAAACGTGTTTCTGACTCGCTGAATCTCAACATAGATTCAACTCTCTTAGGTGAACGAACGCACAGCAGAGCAGTTTCAAGGAAACGTTTCTCCTGAGTTTTAGACGAAGTTTCCTGCTGTTTAGTACGTATGGCGGCATTGGGCTGGAAATACCGGTTTTGGGATTCTGCACAGAAAGGGTTTGCAAACCGCTGAATCCACACGTGAGTTTAACTTTGTCAGTTGAATGCACACACTGACAACCATCCAGTTAGATAGCTCCGTTTTGGTTTTAGAAGCAGATATTTCTCTGTACAGACTATGGTCCCATTCACTCGGGAATATCCCAACGCAGCTCCTAGAAGAAACGTGTTTCTGACTCGCTGAATCTCAACATAGATTCAACTCTCTTAGGTGAACGAACGCACAGCAGAGCAGTTTCAAGGAAACGTTTCTCCTGAGTTTTAGACGAAGTTTCCTGCTGTTTAGTACGTATGCCGGCATTGGGCTGGAAATACCGGTTTTGGGATTCTACACAGAAAGGGTTTGCAAACCACTGAATCCACAAGTGAGTTTAACTCTGTCAGTTGAATGCACACATTGACAACCATTCAGTTAGGTAGCTCCGTTTTGGTTTTAGAAGCAGATATTTCTCTGTACAGCCTATGGTCCCATTCACTCGGGAATATCCCAACGCAGCTCCTGGAAGAAACGTGTTTCTGACTCGCTGAATCTCAACATAGATTCAACTCTCTTAGGTGAACGAACGCACAGCAGAGCAGTTTCAAGGAAACGTTTCTCCTGAATTTTAGACGAAGTTTCCTGCTGTTTAGTACGTATTCCGGCATTGGGCTGGAAATACCGGTTTTGGGATTCTGCACGGAAAGGGTCTGCAAACCACTGAATCCACACGTGAGTTTAACTTTGTCAGTTGAATGCACACATTGACAACCATCCAGTTAGATAGCTCCGTTTTGGTTTTAGAAGCAGATATTTCTCTGTACAGACTATGCTCCCATTCACTCGGGAATATCCCAACGCAGCTCCTAGAAGAAACGTGTTTCTGACTCGCTGAATCTCAACATAGATTCAACTCTCTTAGGTGAACGAACGCACAGCAGAGCAGTTTCAAGGAAACGTTTCTCCTGAGTTTTAGACGAAGTTTCCTGCTGTTTAGTACGGATGCCGGCATTGGGCTGGAAATACTGGTTTTGGGATTCTGCACAGAAAGGATTTGCAAACCACTGAATCCACAAGTGAGTTTAACTCTGTCAGTTGAATGCACACATTGACAACCATTCAGTTAGGTAGCTCCGTTTTGGTTTTAGAAGCAGATATTTCTCTGTACAGCATATGGTCCCATTCACTCGGGAATATCCCAACGCAGCTCCTGGAAGAAACGTGTTTCTGACTCGCTGAATCTCAACATAGATTCAACTCTCTTAGGTGAACGAACGCACAGCAGAGCAGTTTCAAGGAAACGTTTCTCCTGAGTTTTAGACGAAGTTTCCTGCTGTTTAGTACGTATGCCGGCATTGGGCTGGAAATACCGGTTTTGGGATTCTGCACAGAAAGGGTTTGCAAACCGCTGAATCCACACGTGAGTTTATCTTCGTCAGTTGAATGCACACATTGACAACCATCCAGTTAGATAGCTCCGTTTTGGTTTTAGAAGCAGATATTTCTCTGTACAGACTATGGTCCCATTCACTCGGGAATATCCCAACGCAGCTCCTAGAAGAAACGTGTTTCTGACTCGCTGAATCTCAACATAGATTCAACTCTCTTAGGTGAACGAACGCACAGCAGAGCAGTTTCAAGGAAACGTTTCTCCTGAGTTTTAGACGAAGTTTCCTGCTGTTTAGTACGTATGCCGGCATTGGGCTGGAAATACCGGTTTTGGGATTCTGCACAGAAAGGCTTTGCAAACCACTGAATCCACAAGTGAGTTTAACTCTGTCAGTTGAATGCACACATTGACAACCATTCAGTTAGGTAGCTCCGTTTTGGTTTTAGAAGCAGATATTTCTCTGTACAGCCTATGGTCCCATTCACTCGGGAATATCCCAACGCAGCTCCTGGAAGAAACGTGTTTCTGACTCGCTGAATCTCAACATAGATTCAACTCTCTTAGGTGAACGAAGGCACAGCAGAGCAGTTTCAAGGAAACGTTTCTCCTGAGTTTTAGACGAAGTTTCCTGCTGTTTAGTACGTATTCCGGCATTGGGCTGGAAATACCGGTTTTGGGATTCTGCACGGAAAGTGTTTGCAAACCACTGAATCCACACGTGAGTTTAACTCTGTCAGTTGAATGCACACACTGACAACCATTCAGTTAGATAGCTCCGTTTTGGTTTTAGAAGCAGATATTTCTCTGTACAGTCTATGGTCCCATTCACTCGGGAATATCCCAACGCAGCTCCTAGAAGAAACGTGTTTCTGACTCGCTGAATCTCAACATAGATTCAACTCTCTTAGGTGAACGAACGCACAGCAGAGCAGTTTCAAGGAAACGTTTCTCCTGAGTTTTAGACGAAGTTTCCTGCAGTTTAGTACGTATGCCGGCATTGGGCTGGAAATACCGGTTTTGGGATTCTGCACAGAAAGGGTTTGCAAACCGCTGAATCCACACGTGAGTTTAACTCTGTCAGTTGAATGCACACATTGACAACCATCCAGTTAGATAGCTCCGTTTTGGTTTTAGAAGCAGATATTTCTCTGTACAGCCTATGGTCCCATTCACTCGGGAATATCCCAACGCAGCTCCTAGAAGAAACGTGTTTCTGACTCGCTGAATCTCAACATAGATTGAACTCTCTTAGGTGAACGAACGCACAGCAGAGCAGTTTCAAGGAAACGTTTCTCCTGAGTTTTAGACGAAGTTTTCTTCTGTTTAGTACGTATGCCGGCATTGGGCTGGAAATACCGGTTTTGGGATTCTGCACAGAAAGGGTTTGCAAACCACTGAATCCACAAGTGAGTTTAACTCTGTCAGTTGAATGCACACATTGACAACCATTCAGTTAGGTAGCTCCGTTTTGGTTTTAGAAGCAGATATTTCTCTGTACAGCCTATGGTCCCATTCACTCGGGAATATCCCAACGCAGCTCCTGGAAGAAACGTGTTTCTGACTCGCTGAATCTCAACATAGATTCAACTCTCTTAGGTGAACGAACGCACAGCAAAGCAGTTTCAAGGAAACGTTTCTCCTGAGTTTTAGACGAAGTTTCCTGCTGTTTAGTACGGATGCCGGCATTGGGCTGGAAATACCGGTTTTGGGATTCTGCACAGAAAGGCTTTGCAAACCACTGAATCCACAAGTGAGTTTAACTCTGTCAGTTGAATGCACACATTGACAACCATTCAGTTAGGTAGCTCCGTTTTGGTTTTAGAAGCAGATATTTCTCTGTACAGCATATGGTCCCATTCACTCGGGAATATCCCAACGCAGCTCCTGGAAGAAACGTGTTTCTGACTCGCTGAATCTCAACATAGATTCAACTCTCTTAGGTGAACGAACGCACAGCAGAGCAGTTTCAAGGAAACGTTTCTCCTGAGTTTTAGACGAAGTTTCCTGCTGTTTAGTACGTATGCCGGCATTGGGCTGGAAATACCGGTTTTGGGATTCTGCACAGAAAGGGTTTGCAAACCGCTGAATCCACACGTGAGTTTATCTTCGTCAGTTGAATGCACACATTGACAACCATCCAGTTAGATAGCTCCGTTTTGGTTTTAGAAGCAGATATTTCTCTGTACAGACTATGGTCCCATTCACTCGGGAATATCCCAACGCAGCTCCTAGAAGAAACGTGTTTCTGACTCGCTGAATCTCAACATAGATTCAACTCTCTTAGGTGAACGAACGCACAGCAGAGCAGTTTCAAGGAAACGTTTCTCCTGAGTTTTAGACGAAGTTTCCTGCTGTTTAGTACCTATGCCGGCATTGGGCTGGAAATATCGGTTTTGGGATTCTGCACAGAAAGGGTTTGCAAACCACTGAATCCACAAGTGAGTTTAACTCTGTCAGTTGAATGCACACATTGACAACCATTCAGTTAGGTAGCTCCGTTTTGGTTTTAGAAGCAGATATTTCTCTGTACAGCCTATGGTCCCATTCACTCGGGAATATCCCAACGCAGCTCCTGGAAGAAACGTGTTTCTGACTCGCTGAATCTCAACATAGATTCAACTCTCTTAGGTGAACGAACGCACAGCAGAGCAGTTTCAAGGAAACGTTTCTCCTGAGTTTTAGACGAAGTTTCCTGCTGTTTAGTACGTATGCCGGCATTGGGCTGGAAATACCGGTTTTGGGATTCTGCACAGAAAGGGTTTGCAAACCACTGAATCCACACGTGAGTTTAACTCTGTCAGTTGAATGCACACACTGACAACCATTCAGTTAGATAGCTCCGTTTTGGTTTTAGAAGCCGATATTTCTCTGTACAGCCTATGGTCCCATTCACTCGGGAATATCCCAACGCAGCTCCTAGAAGAAACGTGTTTCTGACTCGCTGAATCTCAACATAGATTCAACTCTCTTAGGTGAACGAACGCACAGCAGAGCAGTTTCAAGGAAACGTTTCTCCTGAGTTTTAGACGAAGTTTCCTGCAGTTTAGTACGTATGCCGGCATTGGGCTGGAAACACCGGTTTTGGGATTCTGCACAGAAAGGGTTTGCAAACCGTTGAATCCACACGTGAGTTTAACTCTGTCAGTTGAATGCACACATTGACAACCATCCAGTTAGATAGCTCCGTTTTGGTTTTAGAAGCAGATATTTCTCTGTACAGCCTATGGTCCCATTCACTCGGGAATATCCCAACGCAGCTCCTGGAAGAAACGTGTTTCTGACTCGCTGAATCTCAACATAGATTCAACTCTCTTAGGTGAACGAACGCACAGCAGAGCAGTTTCAAGGAAACGTTTCTCCTGAGTTTTAGACGAAGTTTCCTGCTGTTTAGTACGTATGGCGGCATTGGGCTGGAAATACCGGTTTTGGGATTCTGCACAGAAGGGTTTGCAAACCGCTGAATCCACACGTGAGTTTAACTTTGTCAGTTGAATGCACACATTGACAACCATCCAGTTAGATAGCTCCGTTTTGGTTTTAGAAGCAGATATTTCTCTGTACAGACTATGGTCCCATTCACTCGGGAATATCCCAACGCAGCTCCTAGAAGAAACGTGTTTCTGACTCGCTGAATCTCAACATAGATTCAACTCTCTTAGGTGAACGAACGCACAGCAAAGCAGTTTCAAGGAAACGTTTCTCCTGAGTTTTAGACGAAGTTTCCTGCTGTTTAGTACGGATGCCGGCATTGGGCTGGAAATACTGGTTTTGGGATTCTGCACAGAAAGGGTTTGCAAACCACTGAATCCACAAGTGAGTTTAACTCTGTCAGTTGAATGCACACATTGACAACCATTCAGTTAGGTAGCTCCGTTTTGGTTTTAGAAGCAGATATTTCTCTGTACAGCATATGGTCCCATTCACTCGGGAATATCCCAACGCAGCTCCTGGAAGAAACGTGTTTCTGACTCGCTGAATCTCAACATAGATTCAACTCTCTTAGGTGAACGAACGCACAGCAGAGCAGTTTCAAGGAAACGTTTCTCCTGAGTTTTAGACGAAGTTTCCTGCTGTTTAGTACGTATGGCGGCATTGGGCTGGAAATACCGGTTTTGGGATTCTGCACAGAAAGGGTTTGCAAACCGCTGAATCCACACGTGAGTTTAACTTTGTCAGTTGAATGCACACACTGACAACCATCCAGTTAGATAGCTCCGTTTTGGTTTTAGAAGCAGATATTTCTCTGTACAGACTATGGTCCCATTCACTCGGGAATATCCCAACGCAGCTCCTAGAAGAAACGTGTTTCTGACCCGCTGAATCTCAACATAGATTCAACTCTCTTAGGTGAACGAACGCACAGCAGAGCAGTTTCAAGGAAACGTTTCTCCTGAGTTTTAGACGAAGTTTCCTGCTGTTTAGTACGTATGCCGGCATTGGGCTGGAAATACCGGTTTTGGGATTCTGCACAGAAAGGGTTTGCAAACCACTGAATCCACAAGTGAGTTTAACTCTGTCAGTTGAATGCACACATTGACAACCATTCAGTTAGGTAGCTCCGTTTTGGTTTTAGAAGCAGATATTTCTCTGTACAGCCTATGGTCCCATTCACTCGGGTATATCCCAACGCAGCTCCTGGAAGAAACGTGTTTCTGACTCGCTGAATCTCAACATAGATTCAACTCTCTTAGGTGAACGAACGCACAGCAGAGCAGTTTCAAGGAAACGTTTCTCCTGAGTTTTAGACGAAGTTTCCTGCTGTTTAGTACGTATTCCGGCATTGGGCTGGAAATACCGGTTTTGGGATTCTGCACGGAAAGGGTTTGCAAACCACTGAATCCACACGTGAGTTTAACTCTGTCAGTTGAATGCACACACTGACAACCATTCAGTTAGATAGCTCCGTTTTGGTTTTAGAAGCAGATATTTCTCTGTACAGTCTATGGTCCCATTCACTCGGGAATATCCCAACGCAGCTCCTAGAAGAAACGTGTTTCTGACTCGCTGAATCTCAACATAGATTCAACTCGCTTAGGTGAACGAACGCACAGCAGAGCAGTTTCAAGGAAACGTTTCTCCTGAGTTTTAGACGAAGTTTCCTGCAGTTTAGTACGTATGCCGGCATTGGGCTGGAAATACCGGTTTTGGGATTCTGCACAGAAAGGGTTTGCAAACCGCTGAATCCAAACGTGAGTTTAACTCTGTCAGTTGAATGCACACATTGACAACCATCCAGTTAGATAGCTCCGTTTTGGTTTTAGAAGCAGATATTTCTCTGTACAGCCTATGGTCCCATTCACTCGGGAATATCCCAACGCAGCTCCTAGAAGAAACGTGTTTCTGACTCGCTGAATCTCAACATAGATTGAACTCTCTTAGGTGAACGAACGCACAGCAGAGCAGTTTCAAGGAAACGTTTCTCCTGAGTTTTAGACGAAGTTTCCTTCTGTTTAGTACGTATGCCGGCATTGGGCTGGAAATACCGGTTTTGGGATTCTACACAGAAAGGGTTTGCAAACCACTGAATCCACAAGTGAGTTTAACTCTGTCAGTTGGATGCACACATTGACAACCATTCAGTTAGGTAGCTCCGTTTTGGTTTTAGAAGCAGATATTTCTCTGTACAGCCTATGGTCCCATTCACTCGGGAATATCCCAACGCAGCTCCTGGAAGAAACGTGTTTCTGACTCGCTGAATCTCAACATAGATTCAACTCTCTTAGGTGAACGAACGCACAGCAGAGCAGTTTCAAGGAAACGTTTCTCCTGAGTTTTAGACGAAGTTTCCTGCTGTTTAGTACGTATGGCGGCATTGGGCTGGAAATACCGGTTTTGGGATTCTGCACAGAAAGGGTTTGCAAACCGCTGAATCCACACGTGAGTTTAACTTTGTCAGTTGAATGCACACATTGACAACCATCCAGTTAGATAGCTCCGTTTTGGTTTTAGAAGCAGATATTTCTCTGTACAGACTATGGTCCCATTCACTCGGGAATATCCCAACGCAGCTCCTAGAAGAAACGTGTTTCTGACTCGCTGAATCTCAACATAGATTCAACTCTCTTAGGTGAACGAACGCACAGCAGAGCAGTTTCAAGGAAACGTTTCTCCTGAGTTTTAGACGAAGTTTCCTGCTGTTTAGTACGTATGCCGGCATTTTGCTGGAAATACCGGTTTTGGGATTCTGCACAGAAAGGGTTTGCAAACCACTGAATCCACAAGTGAGTTTAACTCTGTCAGTTGAATGCACACATTGACAACCATTCAGTTAGGTAGCTCCGTTTTGGTTTTAGAAGCAGATATTTCCCTGTACAGCCTATGGTCCCATTCACTCGGGAATATCCCAACGCAGCTCCTGGAAGAAACGTGTTTCTGACTCGCTGTATCTCAACATAGATTCAACTCTCTTAGGTGAACGAACGCACAGCAGAGCAGTTTCAAGGAAACGTTTCTCCTGAGTTTTAGACGAAGTTTCCTGCTGTTTAGTACGTATGCCGGCATTGGGCTGGAAATACCGGTTTTGGGATTCTGCACAGAAAGGGTTTGCAAACCACTGAATCCACACGTGAGTTTAACTCTGTCAGTTGTATGCACACACTGACAACCATTCAGTTAGATAGCTCCGTTTTGGTTTTAGAAGCCGATATTTCTCTGTACAGCCTATGGTCCCATTCACTCGGGAATATCCCAACGCAGCTCCTAGAAGAAACGTGTTTCTGACTCGCTGAATCTCAACATAGATTCAACTCTCTTAGGTGAACGAACGCACAGCAGAGCAGTTTCAAGGAAACTTTTCTCCTGAGTTTTAGACGAAGTCTCCTGCTGTTTAGTACGTATGCCGGCATTGGGCTGGAAATACCGGTTTTGGGATTCTGCACAGAAAGGGTTTGCAAACCGCTGAATCCACACGTGAGTTTAACTCTGTCAGTTGAATGCACACATTGACAACCATCCAGTTAGATAGCTCCGTTTTGGTTTTAGAAGCAGATATTTCTCTGTACAGTCTATGGTCCCATTCACTCGGGAATATCCCAACGCAGCTCCTAGAAGAAACGTGTTTCTGACTCGCTGAATCTCAACATAGATTCAACTCTCTTAGGTGAACGAACGCACAGCAGAGCAGTTTCAAGGAAACGTTTCTCCTGAGTTTTAGACGAAGTTTCCTGCTGTTTAGTACGTATGCCGGCATTGGGCTGGAAATACCGGTTTTGGGATTCTGCACAGAAAGGGTTTGCAAACCGTTGAATCCACACGTGAGTTTAACTCTGTCAGTTGAATGCACACATTGACAACCATCCAGTTAGATAGCTCCGTTTTGGTTTTAGAAGCAGATATTTCTCTGTACAGCCTAGGGTCCCATTCACTCGGGAATATCCCAACGCAGCTCCTGGAAGAAACGTGTTTCTGACTCGCTGAATCTCAACATAGATTCAACTCTCTTAGGTGAACGAACGCACAGCAGAGCAGTTTCAAGGAAACGTTTCTCCTGAGTTTTAGGCGAAGTTTCCTTCTGTTTAGTACGTATGCCGGCATTGGGCTGGAAATACCGGTTTTGGGATTCTGCACAGAAAGGGTTTGCAAACCGCTGAATCCACACGTGAGTTTAACTTTGTCAGTTGAATGCACACATTGACAACCATCCAGTTAGATAGCTCCGTTTTGGTTTTAGAAGCAGATATTTCTCTGTACAGACTATGGTCCCATTCACTCGGGAATATCCCAACGCAGCTCCTAGAAGAAACGTGTTTCTGACTCGCTGAATCTCAACATAGATTCAACTCTCTTAGGTGAACGAACGCACAGCAGAGCAGTTTCAAGGAAACGTTTCTCCTGAGTTTTAGACGAAGTTTCCTGCTGTTTAGTACGGATACCGGCATTGGGCTGGAAATACTGGTTTTGGGATTCTGCACAGAAAGGGTTTGCAAACCACTGAATCCACAAGTGAGTTTAACTCTGTCAGTTGAATGCACACATTGACAACCATTCAGTTAGGTAGCTCCGTTTTGGTTTTAGAAGCAGATATTTCTCTGTACAGCATATGGTCCCATTCACTCGGGAATATCCCAACGCAGCTCCTGGAAGAAACGTGTTTCTGACTCGCTGAATCTCAACATAGATTCAACTCTCTTAGGTGAACGAACGCACAGCAGAGCAGTTTCAAGGAAACGTTTCTCCTGAGTTTTAGACGAAGTTTCCTGCTGTTTAGTACGTATGGCGGCATTGGGCTGGAAATACCGGTTTTGGGATTCTGCACAGAAAGGGTTTGCAAACCGCTGAATCCACACGTGAGTTTAACTTTGTCAGTTGAATGCACACATTGACAACCATTCAGTTAGGTAGCTCCGTTTTGGTTTTAGAAGCAGATATTTCTCTGTACAGACTATGGTCCCAGTCACTCGGGAATATCCCAACGCAGCTCCTAGAAGAAACGTGTTTCTGACTCGCTGAATCTCAACATAGATTCAACTCTCTTAGGTGAACGAAGGCATAGCAGAGCAGTTTCAAGGAAACGTTTCTCCTGAGTTTTAGACGAAGTTTCCTGCTGTTTAGTACGGATGCCGGCATTGGGCTGGAAATACCGGTTTTGGGATTCTGCACAGAAAGGGTTTGCAAACCACTGAATCCACAAGTGAGTTTAACTCTGTCAGTTGAATGCACACATTGACAACCATTCAGTTAGGTAGCTCCGTTTTGGTTTTAGAAGCAGATATTTCTCTGTACAGCCTATGGTCCCATTCACTCGGGAATATCCCAACGCAGCTCCTGGAAGAAACGTGTTTCTGACTCGCTGAATCTCAACATAGATTCAACTCTGTTAGGCGAACGAACGCACAGCAGAGCAGTTTCAAGGAAACGTTTCTCCTGAGTTTTAGACGAAGTTTCCTGCTGTTTAGAACGTATTCCGGCATTGGGCTGGAAATACCGGTTTTGGGATTCTGCACGGAAAGGGTTTGCAAACCACTGAATCCACACGTGAGTTTAACTCTGTCAGTTGAATGCACACACTGACAACCATTCAGTTAGATAGCTCCGTTTTGGTTTTAGAAACAGATATTTCTCTGTACAGTCTATGGTCCCATTCACTCGGGAATATCCCAACGCAGCTCCTAGAAGAAACGTGTTTCTGACTCGCTGAATCTCAACATAGATTCAACTCTCTTAGGTGAACGAACGCACAGCAGAGCAGTTTCAAGGAAACGTTTCTCCTGAGTTTTAGACGAAGTTTCCTGCTGTTTAGTACGGATGCCTGCATTGGGCTGGAAATACTGGTTTTGGGATTCTGCACAGAAAGGGTTTGCAAACCACTGAATCCACAAGTGAGTTTAACTCTGTCAGTTGAATGCACACATTGACAACCATTCAGTTAGGTAGCTCCGTTTTGGTTTTAGAAGCAGATATTTCTCTGTACAGCATATGGTCCCATTCACTCGGGAATATCCCAACGCAGCTCCTGGAAGAAACGTGTTTCTGACTCGCTGTATCTCAACATAGATTCAACTCTCTTAGGTGAACGAACGCACAGCAGAGCAGTTTCAAGGAAACGTTTCTCCTGAGTTTTAGACGAAGTTTCCTGCTGTTTAGTACGTATGGCGGCATTGGGCTGGAAATACCGGTTTTGGGATTCTGCACAGAAAGGGTTTGCAAACCGCTGAATCCACACGTGAGTTTAACTGTGTCAGTTGAATGCACACACTGACAACCATCCAGTTAGATAGCTCCGTTTTGGTTTTAGAAGCAGATATTTCTCTGTACAGACTATGGTCCCATTCACTCGGGAATATCCCAACGCAGCTCCTAGAAGAAACGTGTTTCTGACTCGCTGAATCTCAACATAGATTCAACTCTCTTAGGTGAACGAACGCACAGCAGAGCAGTTTCAAGGAAACGTTTCTCCTGAGTTTTAGACGAAGTTTCCTGCTGTTTAGTACGTATGCCGGCATTGGGCTGGAAATACCGGTTTTGGGATTCTACACAGAAAGGGTTTGCAAACCACTGAATCCACAAGTGAGTTTAACTCTGTCAGTTGAATGCACACATTGACAACCATTCAGTTAGGTAGCTCCGTTTTGGTTTTAGAAGCAGATATTTCTCTGTACAGCCTATGGTCCCATTCACTCGGGAATATCCCAACGCAGCTCCTGGAAGAAACGTGTTTCTGACTCGCTGAATCTCAACATAGATTCAACTCTCTTAGGTGAACGAACGCACAGCAGAGCAGTTTCAAGGAAACGTTTCTCCTGAATTTTAGACGAAGTTTCCTGCTGTTTAGTACGTATTCCGGCATTGGGCTGGAAATACCGGTTTTGGGATTCTGCACGGAAAGGGTCTGCAAACCACTGAATCCACACGTGAGTTTAACTCTGTCAGTTGAATGCACACACTGACAACCATTCAGTTAGATAGCTCCGTTTTGGATTTAGAAGCAGATATTTCTCTGTACAGTCTATGGTCCCATTCACTCGGGAATATCCCAACGCAGCTCCTAGAAGAAACGTGTTTCTGACTCGCTGAATCTCAACATAGATTCAACTCTCTTAGGTGAACGAACGCACAGCAGAGCAGTTTCAAGGAAACGTTTCTCCTGAGTTTTAGACGAAGTTTCCTGCAGTTTAGTACGTATGCCGGCATTGGGCTGGAAACACCGGTTTTGGGATTCTGCACAGAAAGGGTTTGCAAACCGTTGAATCCACACGTGAGTTTAACTCTGTCAGTTGAATGCACACATTGACAACCATCCAGTTAGATAGCTCCGTTTTGGTTTTAGAAGCAGATATTTCTCTGTACAGCCTATGGTCCCATTCACTCGGGAATATCCCAACGCAGCTCCTGGAAGAAACGTGTTTCTGACTCGCTGAATCTCAACATAGATTCAACTCTCTTAGGTGAACGAACGCACAGCAGAGCAGTTTCAAGGAAACGTTTCTCCTGAGTTTTAGACGAAGTTTCCTGCTGTTTAGTACGTATGCCGGCATTGGGCTGGAAATACCGGTTTTGGGATTCTGCACAGAAAGGGTTTGCAAACCGCTGAATCCGCACGTGAGTTTAACTTTGTCAGTTGAATGCACACATTGACAACCATCCAGTTAGATAGCTCCGTTTTGGTTTTAGAAGCAGATATTTCTCTGTACAGACTATGGTCCCATTCACTCGGGAATATCCCAACGCAGCTCCTAGAAGAAACGTGTTTCTGACTCGCTGAATCTCAACATAGATTCAACTCTCTTAGGTGAACGAACGCACAGCAGAGCAGTTTCAAGGAAACGTTTCTCCTGAGTTTTAGACGAAGTTTCCTGCTGTTTAGTACGGATGCCGGCATTGGGCTGGAAATACTGGTTTTGGGATTCTGCACAGAAAGGGTTTGCAAACCACTGAATCCACAAGTGAGTTTAACTCTGTCAGTTGAATGCACACATTGACAACCATTCAGTTAGGTAGCTCCGTTTTGGTTTTAGAAGCAGATATTTCTCTGTACAGCATATGGTCCCATTCACTCGGGAATATCCCAACGCAGCTCCTGGAAGAAACGTGTTTCTGACTCGCTGAATCTCAACATAGATTCAACTCTCTTAGGTGAACGAACGCACAGCAGAGCAGTTTCAAGGAAACGTTTCTCCTGAGTTTTAGACGAAGTTTCCTGCTGTTTAGTACGTATGGCGGCATTGGGCTGGAAATACCGGTTTTGGGATTCTGCACAGAAAGGGTTTGCAAACCGCTGAATCCACACGTGAGTTTAACTTTGTCAGTTGAATGCACACACTGACAACCATCCAGTTAGATAGCTCCGTTTTGGTTTTAGAAGCAGATATTTCTCTGTACAGACTATGGTCCCATTCACTCGGGAATATCCCAACGCAGCTCCTAGAAGAAACGTGTTTCTGACCCGCTGAATCTCAACATAGATTCAACTCTCTTAGGTGAACGAACGCACAGCAGAGCAGTTTCAAGGAAACGTTTCTCCTGAGTTTTAGACGAAGTTTCCTGCTGTTTAGTACGTATGCCGGCATTGGGCTGGAAATACCGGTTTTGGGATTCTGCACAGAAAGGGTTTGCAAACCACTGAATCCACAAGTGAGTTTAACTCTGTCAGTTGAATGCACACATTGACAACCATTCAGTTAGGTAGCTCCGTTTTGGTTTTAGAAGCAGATATTTCTCTGTACAGCCTATGGTCCCATTCACTCGGGAATATCCCAACGCAGCTCCTGGAAGAAACGTGTTTCTGACTCGCTGAATCTCAACATAGATTCAACTCTCTTAGGTGAACGAACGCACAGCAGAGCAGTTTCAAGGAAACGTTTCTCCTGAGTTTTAGACGAAGTTTCCTGCTGTTTAGTACGTATTCCGGCATTGGGCTGGAAATACCGGTTTTGGGATTCTGCACGGAAAGGGTTTGCAAACCACTGAATCCACACGTGAGTTTAACTCTGTCAGTTGAATGCACACACTGACAACCATTCAGTTAGATAGCTCCGTTTTGGTTTTAGAAGCAGATATTTCTCTGTACAGTCTATGGTCCCATTCACTCGGGAATATCCCAACGCAGCTCCTAGAAGAAACGTGTTTCTGACTCGCTGAATCTCAACATAGATTCAACTCTCTTAGGTGAACGAACGCACAGCAGAGCAGTTTCAAGGAAACGTTTCTCCTGAGTTTTAGACGAAGTTTCCTGCAGTTTAGTACGTATGCCGGCATTGGGCTGGAAATACCGGTTTTGGGATTCTGCACAGAAAGGGTTTGCAAACCGCTGAATCCAAACGTGAGTTTAACTCTGTCAGTTGAATGCACACATTGACAACCATCCAGTTAGATAGCTCCGTTTTGGTTTTAGAAGCAGATATTTCTCTGTACAGCCTATGGTCCCATTCACTCGGGAATATCCCAACGCAGCTCCTGGAAGAAACGTGTTTCTGACTCGCTGAATCTCAACATAGATTCAACTCTCTTAGGTGAACGAACGCACAGCAGAGCAGTTTCAAGGAAACGTTTCTCCTGAGTTTTAGACGAAGTTTCCTGCTGTTTAGTACGTATGGCGGCATTGGGCTGGAAATACCGGTTTTGGGATTCTGCACAGAAGGGTTTGCAAACCGCTGAATCCACACGTGAGTTTAACTTTGTCAGTTGAATGCACACATTGACAACCATCCAGTTAGATAGCTCCGTTTTGGTTTTAGAAGCAGATATTTCTCTGTACAGACTATGGTCCCATTCACTCGGGAATATCCCAACGCAGCTCCTAGAAGAAACGTGTTTCTGACTCGCTGAATCTCAACATAGATTCAACTCTCTTAGGTGAACGAACGCACAGCAGAGCAGTTTCAAGGAAACGTTTCTCCTGAGTTTTAGACGAAGTTTCCTGCTGTTTAGTACGGATGCCGGCATTGGGCTGGAAATACTGGTTTTGGGATTCTGCACAGAAAGGGTTTGCAAACCACTGAATCCACAAGTGAGTTTAACTCTGTCAGTTGAATGCACACATTGACAACCATTCAGTTAGGTAGCTCCGTTTTGGTTTTAGAAGCAGATATTTCTCTGTACAGCATATGGTCCCATTCACTCGGGAATATCCCAACGCAGCTCCTGGAAGAAACGTGTTTCTGACTCGCTGAATCTCAACATAGATTCAACTCTCTTAGGTGAACGAACGCACAGCAGAGCAGTTTCAAGGAAACGTTTCTCCTGAGTTTTAGACGAAGTTTCCTGCTGTTTAGTACGTATGGCGGCATTGGGCTGGAAATACCGGTTTTGGGATTCTGCACAGAAAGGGTTTGCAAACCGCTGAATCCACACGTGAGTTTAACTTTGTCAGTTGAATGCACACACTGACAACCATCCAGTTAGATAGCTCCGTTTTGGTTTTAGAAGCAGATATTTCTCTGTACAGACTATGGTCCCATTCACTCGGGAATATCCCAACGCAGCTCCTAGAAGAAACGTGTTTCTGACCCGCTGAATCTCAACATAGATTCAACTCTCTTAGGTGAACGAACGCATAGCAGAGCAGTTTCAAGGAAACGTTTCTCCTGAGTTTTAGACGAAGTTTCCTGCTGTTTAGTACGGATGCCGGCATTGGGCTGGAAATACCGGTTTTGGGATTCTGCACAGAAAGGGTTTGCAAACCACTGAATCCACAAGTGAGTTTAACTCTGTCAGTTGAATGCACACATTGACAACCATTCAGTTAGGTAGCTCCGTTTTGGTTTTAGAAGCAGATATTTCTCTGTACAGCCTATGGTCCCATTCACTCGGGTATATCCCAACGCAGCTCCTGGAAGAAACGTGTTTCTGACTCGCTGAATCTCAACATAGATTCAACTCTCTTAGGTGAACGAACGCACAGCAGAGCAGTTTCAAGGAAACGTTTCTCCTGAGTTTTAGACGAAGTTTCCTGCTGTTTAGTACGTATTCCGGCATTGGGCTGGAAATACCGGTTTTGGGATTCTGCACGGAAAGGGTTTGCAAGCCACTGAATCCACACGTGAGTTTAACTCTGTCAGTTGAATGCACACACTGACAACCATTCAGTTAGATAGCTCCGTTTTGGTTTTAGAAGCAGATATTTCTCTGTACAGTCTATGGTCCCATTCACTCGGGAATATCCCAACGCAGCTCCTAGAAGAAACGTGTTTCTGACTCGCTGAATCTCAACATAGATTCAACTCGCTTAGGTGAACGAACGCACAGCAGAGCAGTTTCAAGGAAACGTTTCTCCTGAGTTTTAGACGAAGTTTCCTGCAGTTTAGTACGTATGCCGGCATTGGGCTGGAAATACCGGTTTTGGGATTCTGCACAGAAAGGGTTTGCAAACCGCTGAATCCAAACGTGAGTTTAACTCTGTCAGTTGAATGCACACATTGACAACCATCCAGTTAGATAGCTCCGTTTTGGTTTTAGAAGCAGATATTTCTCTGTACAGCCTATGGTCCCATTCACTCGGGAATATCCCAACGCAGCTCCTAGAAGAAACGTGTTTCTGACTCGCTGAATCTCAACATAGATTGAACTCTCTTAGGTGAACGAACGCACAGCAGAGCAGTTTCAAGGAAACGTTTCTCCTGAGTTTTAGACGAAGTTTCCTTCTGTTTAGTACGTATGCCGGCATTGGGCTGGAAATACCGGTTTTGGGATTCTACACAGAAAGGGTTTGCAAACCACTGAATCCACAAGTGAGTTTAACTCTGTCAGTTGGATGCACACATTGACAACCATTCAGTTAGGTAGCTCCGTTTTGGTTTTAGAAGCAGATATTTCTCTGTACAGCCTATGGTCCCATTCACTCGGGAATATCCCAACGCAGCTCCTGGAAGAAACGTGTTTCTGACTCGCTGAATCTCAACATAGATTCAACTCTCTTAGGTGAACGAACGCACAGCAGAGCAGTTTCAAGGAAACGTTTCTCCTGAGTTTTAGACGAAGTTTCCTGCTGTTTAGTACGGATGCCGGCATTGGGCTGGAAATACCGGTTTTGGGATTCTGCACAGAAAGGGTTTGCAAACCGCTGAATCCACACGTGAGTTTAACTTTGTCAGTTGAATGCACACATTGACAACCATCCAGTTAGATAGCTCCGTTTTGGTTTTAGAAGCAGATATTTCTCTGTACAGACTATGGTCCCATTCACTCGGGAATATCCCAACGCAGCTCCTAGAAGAAACGTGTTTCTGACTCGCTGAATCTCAACATAGATTCAACTCTCTTAGGTGAACGAACGCACAGCAGAGCAGTTTCAAGGAAACGTTTCTCCTGAGTTTTAGACGAAGTTTCCTGCTGTTTAGTACGTATGCCGGCATTTTGCTGGAAATACCGGTTTTGGGATTCTGCACAGAAAGGGTTTGCAAACCACTGAATCCACAAGTGAGTTTAACTCTGTCAGTTGAATGCACACATTGACAACCATTCAGTTAGGTAGCTCCGTTTTGGTTTTAGAAGCAGATATTTCTCTGTACAGCCTATGGTCCCATTCACTCGGGAATATCCCAACGCAGCTCCTGGAAGAAACGTGTTTCTGACTCGCTGAATCTCAACATAGATTCAACTCTCTTAGGTGAACGAACGCACAGCAGAGCAGTTTCAAGGAAACGTTTCTCCTGAGTTTTAGACGAAGTTTCCTGCTGTTTAGTACGTATGCCGGCATTGGGCTGGAAATACCGGTTTTGGGATTCTGCACAGAAAGGGTTTGCAAACCGCTGAATCCACACGTGAGTTTATCTCTGTCAGTTGAATGCACACATTGACAACCATCCAGTTAGATAGCTCCGTTTTGGTTTTAGAAGCAGATATTTCTCTGTACAGTCTATGGTCCCATTCACTCGGGAATATCCCAACGCAGCTCCTAGAAGAAACGTGTTTCTGACTCGCTGAATCTCAACATAGATTCAACTCTCTTAGGTGAACGAACGCACAGCAGAGCAGTTTCAAGGAAACGTTTCTCCTGAGTTTTAGACGAAGTTTCCTGCTGTTTAGTACGTATGCCGGCATTGGGCTGGAAATACCGGTTTTGGGATTCTGCACAGAAAGGGTTTGCAAACCGTTGAATCCACACGTGAGTTTAACTCTGTCAGTTGAATGCACACATTGACAACCATCCAGTTAGATAGCTCCGTTTTGGTTTTAGAAGCAGATATTTCTCTGTACAGCCTATGGTCCCATTCACTCGGGAATATCCCAACGCAGCTCCTGGAAGAAACGTGTTTCTGACTCGCTGAATCTCAACATAGATTCAACTCTCTTAGGTGAACGAACGCACAGCAGAGCAGTTTCAAGGAAACGTTTCTCCTGAGTTTTAGGCGAAGTTTCCTTCTGTTTAGTACGTATGCCGGCATTGGGCTGGAAATACCGGTTTTGGGATTCTGCACAGAAAGGGTTTGCAAACCGCTGAATCCACACGTGAGTTTAACTTTGTCAGTTGAATGCACACATTGACAACCATCCAGTTAGATAGCTCCGTTTTGGTTTTAGAAGCAGATATTTCTCTGTACAGACTATGGTCCCATTCACTCGGGAATATCCCAACGCAGCTCCTAGAAGAAACGTGTTTCTGACTCGCTGAATCTCAACATAGATTCAACTCTCTTAGGTGAACGAACGCACAGCAGAGCAGTTTCAAGGAAACGTTTCTCCTGAGTTTTAGACGAAGTTTCCTGCTGTTTAGTACGGATACCGGCATTGGGCTGGAAATACTGGTTTTGGGATTCTGCACAGAAAGGGTTTGCAAACCACTGAATCCACAAGTGAGTTTAACTCTGTCAGTTGAATGCACACATTGACAACCATTCAGTTAGGTAGCTCCGTTTTGGTTTTAGAAGCAGATATTTCTCTGTACAGACTATGCTCCCATTCACTCGGGAATATCCCAACGCAGCTCCTGGAAGAAACGTGTTTCTGACTCGCTGAATCTCAACATAGATTCAACTCTCTTAGGTGAACGAACGCACAGCAGAGCAGTTTCAAGGAAACGTTTCTCCTGAGTTTTAGACGAAGTTTCCTGCTGTTTAGTACGTATGGCGGCATTGGGCTGGAAATACCGGTTTTGGGATTCTGCACAGAAAGGGTTTGCAAACCGCTGAATCCACACGTGAGTTTAACTTTGTCAGTTGAATGCACACATTGACAACCATTCAGTTAGGTAGCTCCGTTTTGGTTTTAGAAGCAGATATTTCTCTGTACAGACTATGGTCCCAGTCACTCGGGAATATCCCAACGCAGCTCCTAGAAGAAACGTGTTTCTGACTCGCTGAATCTCAACATAGATTCAACTCTCTTAGGTGAACGAAGGCATAGCAGAGCAGTTTCAAGGAAACGTTTCTCCTGAGTTTTAGACGAAGTTTCCTGCTGTTTAGTACGGATGCCGGCATTGGGCTGGAAATACCGGTTTTGGGATTCTGCACAGAAAGGGTTTGCAAACCACTGAATCCACAAGTGAGTTTAACTCTGTCAGTTGAATGCACACATTGACAACCATTCAGTTAGGTAGCTCCGTTTTGGTTTTAGAAGCAGATATTTCTCTGTACAGCCTATGGTCCCATTCACTCGGGAATATCCCAACGCAGCTCCTGGAAGAAACGTGTTTCTGACTCGCTGAATCTCAACATAGATTCAACTCTGTTAGGCGAACGAACGCACAGCAGAGCAGTTTCAAGGAAACGTTTCTCCTGAGTTTTAGACGAAGTTTCCTGCTGTTTAGAACGTATTCCGGCATTGGGCTGGAAATACCGGTTTTGGGATTCTGCACGGAAAGGGTTTGCAAACCACTGAATCCACACGTGAGTTTAACTCTGTCAGTTGAATGCACACACTGACAACCATTCAGTTAGATAGCTCCGTTTTGGTTTTAGAAACAGATATTTCTCTGTACAGTCTATGGTCCCATTCACTCGGGAATATCCCAACGCAGCTCCTAGAAGAAACGTGTTTCTGACTCGCTGAATCTCAACATAGATTCAACTCTCTTAGGTGATCGAACGCACAGCAGAGCAGTTTCAAGGAAACGTTTCTCCTGAGTTTTAGACGAAGTTTCCTGCTGTTTAGTACGGATGCCTGCATTGGGCTGGAAATACTGGTTTTGGGATTCTGCACAGAAAGGGTTTGCAAACCACTGAATCCACAAGTGAGTTTAACTCTGTCAGTTGAATGCACACATTGACAACCATTCAGTTAGGTAGCTCCGTTTTGGTTTTAGAAGCAGATATTTCTCTGTACAGCATATGGTCCCATTCACTCGGGAATATCCCAACGCAGCTCCTGGAAGAAACGTGTTTCTGACTCGCTGAATCTCAACATAGATTCAACTCTCTTAGGTGAACGAACGCACAGCAGAGCAGTTTCAAGGAAACGTTTCTCCTGAGTTTTAGACGAAGTTTCCTGCTGTTTAGTACGTATGGCGGCATTGGGCTGGAAATACCGGTTTTGGGATTCTGCACAGAAAGGGTTTGCAAACCGCTGAATCCACACGTGAGTTTAACTTTGTCAGTTGAATGCACACACTGACAACCATCCAGTTAGATAGCTCCGTTTTGGTTTTAGAAGCAGATATTTCTCTGTACAGACTATGGTCCCATTCACTCGGGAATATCCCAACGCAGCTCCTAGAAGAAACGTGTTTCTGACTCGCTGAATCTCAACATAGATTCAACTCTCTTAGGTGAACGAACGCACAGCAGAGCAGTTTCAAGGAAACGTTTCTCCTGAGTTTTAGACGAAGTTTCCTGCTGTTTAGTACGTATGCCGGCATTGGGCTGGAAATACCGGTTTTGGGATTCTACACAGAAAGGGTTTGCAAACCACTGAATCCACAAGTGAGTTTAACTCTGTCAGTTGAATGCACACATTGACAACCATTCAGTTAGGTAGCTCCGTTTTGGTTTTAGAAGCAGATATTTCTCTGTACAGCCTATGGTCCCATTCACTCGGGAATATCCCAACGCAGCTCCTGGAAGAAACGTGTTTCTGACTCGCTGAATCTCAACATAGATTCAACTCTCTTAGGTGAACGAACGCACAGCAGAGCAGTTTCAAGGAAACGTTTCTCCTGAATTTTAGACGAAGTTTCCTGCTGTTTAGTACGTATTCCGGCATTGGGCTGGAAATACCGGTTTTGGGATTCTGCACGGAAAGGGTCTGCACACCACTGAATCCACACGTGAGTTTAACTCTGTCAGTTGAATGCACACACTGACAACCATTCAGTTAGATAGCTCCGTTTTGGATTTAGAAGCAGATATTTCTCTGTACAGTCTATGGTCCCATTCACTCGGGAATATCCCAACGCAGCTCCTAGAAGAAACGTGTTTCTGACTCGCTGAATCTCAACATAGATTCAACTCTCTTAGGTGAACGAACGCACAGCAGAGCAGTTTCAAGGAAACGTTTCTCCTGAGTTTTAGACGAAGTTTCCTGCAGTTTAGTACGTATGCCGGCATTGGGCTGGAAACACCGGTTTTGGGATTCTGCACAGAAAGGGTTTGCAAACCGTTGAATCCACACGTGAGTTTAACTCTGTCAGTTGAATGCACACATTGACAACCATCCAGTTAGATAGCTCCGTTTTGGTTTTAGAAGCAGATATTTCTCTGTACAGCCTATGGTCCCATTCACTCGGGAATATCCCAACGCAGCTCCTGGAAGAAACGTGTTTCTGACTCGCTGAATCTCAACATAGATTCAACTCTCTTAGGTGAACGAACGCACAGCAGAGCAGTTTCAAGGAAACGTTTCTCCTGAGTTTTAGACGAAGTTTCCTGCTGTTTAGTACGTATGCCGGCATTGGGCTGGAAATACCGGTTTTGGGATTCTGCACAGAAAGGGTTTGCAAACCGCTGAATCCGCACGTGAGTTTAACTTTGTCAGTTGAATGCACACATTGACAACCATCCAGTTAGATAGCTCCGTTTTGGTTTTAGAAGCAGATATTTCTCTGTACAGACTATGGTCCCATTCACTCGGGAATATCCCAACGCAGCTCCTAGAAGAAACGTGTTTCTGACTCGCTGAATCTCAACATAGATTCAACTCTCTTAGGTGAACGAACGCACAGCAGAGCAGTTTCAAGGAAACGTTTCTCCTGAGTTTTAGACGAAGTTTCCTGCTGTTTAGTACGGATGCCGGCATTGGGCTGGAAATACTGGTTTTGGGATTCTGCACAGAAAGGGTTTGCAAACCACTGAATCCACAAGTGAGTTTAACTCTGTCAGTTGAATGCACACATTGACAACCATTCAGTTAGGTAGCTCCGTTTTGGTTTTAGAAGCAGATATTTCTCTGTACAGCATATGGTCCCATTCACTCGGGAATATCCCAACGCAGCTCCTGGAAGAAACGTGTTTCTGACTCGCTGAATCTCAACATAGATTCAACTCTCTTAGGTGAACGAACGCACAGCAGAGCAGTTTCAAGGAAACGTTTCTCCTGAGTTTTAGACGAAGTTTCCTGCTGTTTAGTACGAATGGCGGCATTGGGCTGGAAATACCGGTTTTGGGATTCTGCACAGAAAGGGTTTGCAAACCGCTGAATCCACACGTGAGTTTAACTTTGTCAGTTGAATGCACACACTGACAACCATCCAGTTAGATAGCTCCGTTTTGGTTTTAGAAGCAGATATTTCTCTGTACAGACTATGGTCCCATTCACTCGGGAATATCCCAACGCAGCTCCTAGAAGAAACGTGTTTCTGACCCGCTGAATCTCAACATAGATTCAACTCTCTTAGGTGAACGAACGCACAGCAGAGCAGTTTCAAGGAAACGTTTCTCCTGAGTTTTAGACGAAGTTTCCTGCTGTTTAGTACGTATGCCGGCATTGGGCTGGAAATACCGGTTTTGGGATTCTGCACAGAAAGGGTTTGCAAACCACTGAATCCACAAGTGAGTTTAACTCTGTCAGTTGAATGCACACATTGACAACCATTCAGTTAGGTAGCTCCGTTTTGGTTTTAGAAGCAGATATTTCTCTGTACAGCCTATGGTCCCATTCACTCGGGAATATCCCAACGCAGCTCCTGGAAGAAACGTGTTTCTGACTCGCTGAATCTCAACATAGATTCAACTCTCTTAGGTGAACGAACGCACAGCAGAGCAGTTTCAAGGAAACGTTTCTCCTGAGTTTTAGACGAAGTTTCCTGCTGTTTAGTACGTATTCCGGCATTGGGCTGGAAATACCGGTTTTGGGATTCTGCACGGAAAGGGTTTGCAAACCACTGAATCCACACGTGAGTTTAACTCTGTCAGTTGAATGCACACACTGACAACCATTCAGTTAGATAGCTCCGTTTTGGTTTTAGAAGCAGATATTTCTCTGTACAGTCTATGGTCCCATTCACTCGGGAATATCCCAACGCAGCTCCTAGAAGAAACGTGTTTCTGACTCGCTGAATCTCAACATAGATTCAACTCGCTTAGGTGAACGAACGCACAGCAGAGCAGTTTCAAGGAAACGTTTCTCCTGAGTTTTAGACGAAGTTTCCTGCAGTTTAGTACGTATGCCGGCATTGGGCTGGAAATACCGGTTTTGGGATTCTGCACAGAAAGGGTTTGCAAACCGCTGAATCCAAACGTGAGTTTAACTCTGTCAGTTGAATGCACACATTGACAACCATCCAGTTAGATAGCTCCGTTTTGGTTTTAGAAGCAGATATTTCTCTGTACAGCCTATGGTCCCATTCACTCGGGAATATCCCAACGCAGCTCCTAGAAGAAACGTGTTTCTGACTCGCTGAATCTCAACATAGATTGAACTCTCTTAGGTGAACGAACGCACAGCAGAGCAGTTTCAAGGAAACGTTTCTCCTGAGTTTTAGACGAAGTTTCCTTCTGTTTAGTACGTATGCCGGCATTGGGCTGGAAATACCGGTTTTGGGATTCTACACAGAAAGGGTTTGCAAACCACTGAATCCACAAGTGAGTTTAACTCTGTCAGTTGGATGCACACATTGACAACCATTCAGTTAGGTAGCTCCGTTTTGGTTTTAGAAGCAGATATTTCTCTGTACAGCCTATGGTCCCATTCACTCGGGAATATCCCAACGCAGCTCCTGGAAGAAACGTGTTTCTGACTCGCTGAATCTCAACATAGATTCAACTCTCTTAGGTGAACGAACGCACAGCAGAGCAGTTTCAAGGAAACGTTTCTCCTGAGTTTTAGACGAAGTTTCCTGCTGTTTAGTACGTATGCCGGCATTGGGCTGGAAATACCGGTTTTGGGATTCTGCACAGAAAGGGTTTGCAAACCACTGAATCCACACGTGAGTTTAACTCTGTCAGTTGTATGCACACACTGACAACCATTCAGTTAGATAGCTCCGTTTTGGTTTTAGAAGCCGATATTTCTCTGTACAGCCTATGGTCCCATTCACTCGGGAATATCCCAACGCAGCTCCTAGAAGAAACGTGTTTCTGACTCGCTGAATCTCAACATAGATTCAACTCTCTTAGGTGAACGAACGCACAGCAGAGCAGTTTCAAGGAAACGTTTCTCCTGAGTTTTAGACGAAGTTTCCTTCTGTTTAGTACGTATGCCGGCATTGGGCTGGAAATACCGGTTTTGGGATTCTGCACAGAAAGGGTTTGCAAACCGCTGAATCCACACGTGAGTTTAACTTTGTCAGTTGAATGCACACATTGACAACCATCCAGTTAGATAGCTCCGTTTTGGTTTTAGAAGCAGATATTTCTCTGTACAGACTATGGTCCCATTCACTCGGGAATATCCCAACGCAGCTCCTAGAAGAAACGTGTTTCTGACTCGCTGAATCTCAACATAGATTCAACTCTCTTAGGTGAACGAACGCACAGCAGAGCAGTTTCAAGGAAACGTTTCTCCTGAGTTTTAGACGAAGTTTCCTGCTGTTTAGTACGGATACCGGCATTGGGCTGGAAATACTGGTTTTGGGATTCTGCACAGAAAGGGTTTGCAAACCACTGAATCCACAAGTGAGTTTAACTCTGTCAGTTGAATGCACACATTGACAACCATTCAGTTAGGTAGCTCCGTTTTGGTTTTAGAAGCAGATATTTCTCTGTACAGCATATGGTCCCATTCACTCGGGAATATCCCAACGCAGCTCCTGGAAGAAACGTGTTTCTGACTCGCTGAATCTCAACATAGATTCAACTCTCTTAGGTGAACGAACGCACAGCAGAGCAGTTTCAAGGAAACGTTTCTCCTGAGTTTTAGACGAAGTTTCCTGCTGTTTAGTACGTATGGCGGCATTGGGCTGGAAATACCGGTTTTGGGATTCTGCACAGAAAGGGTTTGCAAACCGCTGAATCCACACGTGAGTTTAACTTTGTCAGTTGAATGCACACATTGACAACCATCCAGTTAGATAGCTCCGTTTTGGTTTTAGAAGCAGATATTTCTCTGTACAGACTATGGTCCCAGTCACTCGGGAATATCCCAACGCAGCTCCTAGAAGAAACGTGTTTCTGACTCGCTGAATCTCAACATAGATTCAACTCTCTTAGGTGAACGAACGCATAGCAGAGCAGTTTCAAGGAAACGTTTCTCCTGAGTTTTAGACGAAGTTTCCTGCTGTTTAGTACGGATGCCGGCATTGGGCTGGAAATACCGGTTTTGGGATTCTGCACAGAAAGGGTTTGCAAACCACTGAATCCACAAGTGAGTTTAACTCTGTCAGTTGAATGCACACATTGACAACCATTCAGTTAGGTAGCTCCGTTTTGGTTTTAGAAGCAGATATTTCTCTGTACAGCCTATGGTCCCATTCACTCGGGAATATCCCAACGCAGCTCCTGGAAGAAACGTGTTTCTGACTCGCTGAATCTCAACATAGATTCAACTCTGTTAGGCGAACGAACGCACAGCAGAGCAGTTTCAAGGAAACGTTTCTCCTGAGTTTTAGACGAAGTTTCCTGCTGTTTAGTACGTATTCCGGCATTGGGCTGGAAATACCGGTTTTGGGATTCTGCACGGAAAGGGTTTGCAAACCACTGAATCCACACGTGAGTTTAACTCTGTCAGTTGAATGCACACACTGACAACCATTCAGTTAGATAGCTCCGTTTTGGTTTTAGAAACAGATATTTCTCTGTACAGTCTATGGTCCCATTCACTCGGGAATATCCCAACGCAGCTCCTAGAAGAAACGTGTTTCTGACTCGCTGAATCTCAACATAGATTCAACTCTCTTAGGTGAACGAACGCACAGCAGAGCAGTTTCAAGGAAACGTTTCTCCTGAGTTTTAGACGAAGTTTCCTGCTGTTTAGTACGGATGCCGGCATTGGGCTGGAAATACTGGTTTTGGGATTCTGCACAGAAAGGGTTTGCAAACCACTGAATCCACAAGTGAGTTTAATTCTGTCAGTTGAATGCACACATTGACAACCATTCAGTTAGGTAGCTCCGTTTTGGTTTTAGAAGCAGATATTTCTCTGTACAGCATATGGTCCCATTCACTCGGGAATATCCCAACGCAGCTCCTGGAAGAAACGTGTTTCTGACTCGCTGAATCTCAACATAGATTCAACTCTCTTAGGTGAACGAACGCACAGCAGAGCAGTTTCAAGGAAACGTTTCTCCTGAGTTTTAGACGAAGTTTCCTGCTGTTTAGTACGTATGCCGGCATTGGGCTGGAAATACCGGTTTTGGGATTCTGCACAGAAAGGGTTTGCAAACCACTGAATCCACACGTGAGTTTAACTCTGTCAGTTGTATGCACACACTGACAACCATTCAGTTAGATAGCTCCGTTTTGGTTTTAGAAGCCGATATTTCTCTGTACAGCCTATGGTCCCATTCACTCGGGAATATCCCAACGCAGCTCCTAGAAGAAACGTGTTTCTGACTCGCTGAATCTCAACATAGATTCAACTCTCTTAGGTGAACGAACGCACAGCAGAGCAGTTTCAAGGAAACTTTTCTCCTGAGTTTTAGACGAAGTTTCCTGCTGTTTAGTACGTATGCCGGCATTGGGCTGGAAATACCGGTTTTGGGATTCTGCACAGAAAGGGTTTGCAAACCGCTGAATCCACACGTGAGTTTAACTCTGTCAGTTGAATGCACACATTGACAACCATCCAGTTAGATAGCTCCGTTTTGGTTTTAGAAGCAGATATTTCTCTGTACAGTCTATGGTCCCATTCACTCGGGAATATCCCAACGCAGCTCCTAGAAGAAACGTGTTTCTGACTCGCTGAATCTCAACATAGATTCAACTCTCTTAGGTGAACGAACGCACAGCAGAGCAGTTTCAAGGAAACGTTTCTCCTGAGTTTTAGACGAAGTTTCCTGCTGTTTAGTACGTATGCCGGCATTGGGCTGGAAATACCGGTTTTGGGATTCTGCACAGAAAGGGTTTGCAAACCGTTGAATCCACACGTGAGTTTAACTCTGTCAGTTGAATGCACACATTGACAACCATCCAGTTAGATAGCTCCGTTTTGGTTTTAGAAGCAGATATTTCTCTGTACAGCCTATGGTCCCATTCACTCGGGAATATCCCAACGCAGCTCCTGGAAGAAACGTGTTTCTGACTCGCTGAATCTCAACATAGATTCAACTCTCTTAGGTGAACGAACGCACAGCAGAGCAGTTTCAAGGAAACGTTTCTCCTGAGTTTTAGACGAAGTTTCCTTCTGTTTAGTACGTATGCCGGCATTGGGCTGGAAATACCGGTTTTGGGATTCTGCACAGAAAGGGTTTGCAAACCGCTGAATCCACACGTGAGTTTAACTTTGTCAGTTGAATGCACACATTGACAACCATCCAGTTAGATAGCTCCGTTTTGGTTTTAGAAGCAGATATTTCTCTGTACAGACTATGGTCCCATTCACTCGGGAATATCCCAACGCAGCTCCTAGAAGAAACGTGTTTCTGACTCGCTGAATCTCAACATAGATTCAACTCTCTTAGGTGAACGAACGCACAGCAGAGCAGTTTCAAGGAAACGTTTCTCCTGAGTTTTAGACGAAGTTTCCTGCTGTTTAGTACGGATACCGGCATTGGGCTGGAAATACTGGTTTTGGGATTCTGCACAGAAAGGGTTTGCAAACCACTGAATCCACAAGTGAGTTTAACTCTGTCAGTTGAATGCACACATTGACAACCATTCAGTTAGGTAGCTCCGTTTTGGTTTTAGAAGCAGATATTTCTCTGTACAGCATATGGTCCCATTCACTCGGGAATATCCCAACGCAGCTCCTGGAAGAAACGTGTTTCTGACTCGCTGAATCTCAACATAGATTCAACTCTCTTAGGTGAACGAACGCACAGCAGAGCAGTTTCAAGGAAACGTTTCTCCTGAGTTTTAGACGAAGTTTCCTGCTGTTTAGTACGTATGGCGGCATTGGGCTGGAAATACCGGTTTTGGGATTCTGCACAGAAAGGGTTTGCAAACCGCTGAATCCACACGTGAGTTTAACTTTGTCAGTTGAATGCACACATTGACAACCATCCAGTTAGATAGCTCCGTTTTGGTTTTAGAAGCAGATATTTCTCTGTACAGACTATGGTCCCAGTCACTCGGGAATATCCCAACGCAGCTCCTAGAAGAAACGTGTTTCTGACTCGCTGAATCTCAACATAGATTCAACTCTCTTAGGTGAACGAAGGCATAGCAGAGCAGTTTCAAGGAAACGTTTCTCCTGAGTTTTAGACGAAGTTTCCTGCTGTTTAGTACGGATGCCGGCATTGTGCTGGAAATACCGGTTTTGGGATTCTGCACAGAAAGGGTTTGCAAACCACTGAATCCACAAGTGAGTTTAACTCTGTCAGTTGAATGCACACATTGACAACCATTCAGTTAGGTAGCTCCGTTTTGGTTTTAGAAGCAGATATTTCTCTGTACAGCCTATGGTCCCATTCACTCGGGAATATCCCAACGCAGCTCCTGGAAGAAACGTGTTTCTGACTCGCTGAATCTCAACATAGATTCAACTCTGTTAGGCGAACGAACGCACAGCAGAGCAGTTTCAAGGAAACGTTTCTCCTGAGTTTTAGACGAAGTTTCCTGCTGTTTAGAACGTATTCCGGCATTGGGCTGGAAATACCGGTTTTGGGATTCTGCACGGAAAGGGTTTGCAAACCACTGAATCCACACGTGAGTTTAACTCTGTCAGTTGAATGCACACACTGACAACCATTCAGTTAGATAGCTCCGTTTTGGTTTTAGAAACAGATATTTCTCTGTACAGTCTATGGTCCCATTCACTCGGGAATATCCCAACGCAGCTCCTAGAAGAAACGTGTTTCTGACTCGCTGAATCTCAACATAGATTCAACTCTCTTAGGTGAACGAACGCACAGCAGAGGAGTTTCAAGGAAACGTTTCTCCTGAGTTTTAGACGAAGTTTCCTGCTGTTTAGTACGGATGCCGGCATTGGGCTGGAAATACTGGTTTTGGGATTCTGCACAGAAAGGGTTTGCAAACCACTGAATCCACAAGTGAGTTTAACTCTGTGAGTTGAATGCACACATTGACAACCATTCAGTTAGGTAGCTCCGTTTTGGTTTTAGAAGCAGATATTTCTCTGTACAGCATATGGTCCCATTCACTCGGGAATATCCCAACGCAGCTCCTGGAAGAAACGTGTTTCTGACTCGCTGAATCTCAACATAGATTCAACTCTCTTAGGTGAACGAACGCACAGCAGAGCAGTTTCAAGGAAACGTTTCTCCTGAGTTTTAGACGAAGTTTCCTGCTGTTTAGTACGTATGGCGGCATTGGGCTGGAAATACCGGTTTTGGGATTCTGCACAGAAAGGGTTTGCAAACCGCTGAATCCACACGTGAGTTTAACTTTGTCAGTTGAATGCACACACTGACAACCATCCAGTTAGATAGCTCCGTTTTGGTTTTAGAAGCAGATATTTCTCTGTACAGACTATGGTCCCATTCACTCGGGAATATCCCAACGCAGCTCCTAGAAGAAACGTGTTTCTGACTCGCTGAATCTCAACATAGATTCAACTCTCTTAGGTGAACGAACGCACAGCAGAGCAGTTTCAAGGAAACGTTTCTCCTGAGTTTTAGACGAAGTTTCCTGCTGTTTAGTACGTATGCCGGCATTGGGCTGGAAATACCGGTTTTGGGATTCTACACAGAAAGGGTTTGCAAACCACTGAATCCACAAGTGAGTTTAACTCTGTCAGTTGAATGCACACATTGACAACCATTCAGTTAGGTAGCTCCGTTTTGGTTTTAGAAGCAGATATTTCTCTGTACAGCCTATGGTCCCATTCACTCGGGAATATCCCAACGCAGCTCCTGGAAGAAACGTGTTTCTGACTCGCTGAATCTCAACATAGATTCAACTCTCTTAGGTGAACGAACGCACAGCAGAGCAGTTTCAAGGAAACGTTTCTCCTGAATTTTAGACGAAGTTTCCTGCTGTTTAGTACGTATTCCGGCATTGGGCTGGAAATACCGGTTTTGGGATTCTGCACGGAAAGGGTCTGCAAACCACTGAATCCACACGTGAGTTTAACTCTGTCAGTTGAATGCACACACTGACAACCATTCAGTTAGATAGCTCCGTTTTGGTTTTAGAAGCAGATATTTCTCTGTACAGTCTATGGTCCCATTCACTCGGGAATATCCCAACGCAGCTCCTAGAAGAAACGTGTTTCTGACTCGCTGAATCTCAACATAGATTCAACTCTCTTAGGTGAACGAACGCACAGCAGAGCAGTTTCAAGGAAACGTTTCTCCTGAGTTTTAGACGAAGTTTCCTGCAGTTTAGTACGTATGCCGGCATTGGGCTGGAAACACCGGTTTTGGGATTCTGCAGAGAAAGGGTTTGCAAACCGTTGAATCCACACGTGAGTTTAACTCTGTCAGTTGAATGCACACATTGACAACCATCCAGTTAGATAGCTCCGTTTTGGTTTTAGAAGCAGATATTTCTCTGTACAGCCTATGGTCCCATTCACTCGGGAATATCCCAACGCAGCTCCTGGAAGAAACGTGTTTCTGACTCGCTGAATCTCAACATAGATTCAACTCTCTTAGGTGAACGAACGCACAGCAGAGCAGTTTCAAGGAAACGTTTCTCCTGAGTTTTAGACGAAGTTTCCTGCTGTTTAGTACGGATGGCGGCATTGGGCTGGAAATACCGGTTTTGGGATTCTGCACAGAAAGGGTTTGCAAACCGCTGAATCCACACGTGAGTTTAACTTTGTCAGTTGAATGCACACACTGACAACCATCCAGTTAGATAGCTCCGTTTTGGTTTTAGAAGCAGATATTTCTCTGTACAGACTATGGTCCCATTCACTCGGGAATATCCCAACGCAGCTCCTAGAAGAAACGTGTTTCTGACTCGCTGAATCTCAACATAGATTCAACTCTCTTAGGTGAACGAACGCACAGCAGAGCAGTTTCAAGGAAACGTTTCTCCTGAGTTTTAGACGAAGTTTCCTGCTGTTTAGTACGTATGCCGGCATTGGGCTGGAAATACCGGTTTTGGGATTCTACACAGAAAGGGTTTGCAAACCACTGAATCCACAAGTGAGTTTAACTCTGTCAGTTGAATGCACACATTGACAACCATTCAGTTAGGTAGCTCCGTTTTGGTTTTAGAAGCAGATATTTCTCTGTACAGCCTATGGTCCCATTCACTCGGGAATATCCCAACGCAGCTCCTGGAAGAAACGTGTTTCTGACTCGCTGAATCTCAACATAGATTCAACTCTCTTAGGTGAACGAACGCACAGCAGAGCAGTTTCAAGGAAACGTTTCTCCTGAGTTTTAGACGAAGTTTCCTGCTGTTTAGTACGTATTCCGGCATTGGGCTGGAAATACCGGTTTTGGGATTCTGCACGGAAAGGGTTTGCAAACCACTGAATCCACACGTGAGTTTAACTCTGTCAGTTGAATGCACACACTGACAACCATTCAGTTAGATAGCTCCGTTTTGGTTTTAGAAGCAGATATTTCTCTGTACAGTCTATGGTCCCATTCACTCGGGAATATCCCAACGCAGCTCCTAGAAGAAACGTGTTTCTGACTCGCTGAATCTCAACATAGATTCAACTCTCTTAGGTGAACGAACGCACAGCAGAGCAGTTTCAAGGAAACGTTTCTCCTGAGTTTTAGACGAAGTTTCCTGCTGTTTAGTACGTATGCCGGCATTGGGCTGGAAATACCGGTTTTGGGATTCTGCACAGAAAGGGTTTGCAAACCGCTGAATCCAAACGTGAGTTTAACTCTGTCAGTTGAATGCACACATTGACAACCATCCAGTTAGATAGCTCCGTTTTGGTTTTAGAAGCAGATATTTCTCTGTACAGCCTATGGTCCCATTCACTCGGGAATATCCCAACGCAGCTCCTAGAAGAAACGTGTTTCTGACTCGCTGAATCTCAACATAGATTCAACTCTCTTAGGTGAACGAACGCACAGCAGAGCAGTTTCAAGGAAACGTTTCTCCTGAGTTTTAGACGAAGTTTCCTTCTGTTTAGTACGTATGCCGGCATTGGGCTGGAAATACCGGTTTTGGGATTCTACACAGAAAGGGTTTGCAAACCACTGAATCCACAAGTGAGTTTAACTCTGTCAGTTGGATGCACACATTGACAACCATTCAGTTAGGTAGCTCCGTTTTGGTTTTAGAAGCAGATATTTCTCTGTACAGCCTATGGTCCCATTCACTCGGGAATATCCCAACGCAGCTCCTGGAAGAAACGTGTTTCTGACTCGCTGAATCTCAACATAGATTCAACTCTCTTAGGTGAACGAACGCACAGCAGAGCAGTTTCAAGGAAACGTTTCTCCTGAGTTTTAGACGAAGTTTCCTGCTGTTTAGTACGTATGGCGGCATTGTGCTGGAAATACCGGTTTTGGGATTCTGCACAGAAAGGGTTTGCAAACCGCTGAATCCACACGTGAGTTTAACTTTGTCAGTTGAATGCACACATTGACAACCATCCAGTTAGATAGCTCCGTTTTGGTTTTAGAAGCAGATATTTCTCTGTACAGACTATGGTCCCATTCACTCGGGAATATCCCAACGCAGCTCCTAGAAGAAACGTGTTTCTGACTCGCTGAATCTCAACATAGATTCAACTCTCTTAGGTGAACGAACGCACAGCAGAGCAGTTTCAAGGAAACGTTTCTCCTGAGTTTTAGACGAAGTTTCCTGCTGTTTAGTACGTATGCCGGCATTGGGCTGGAAATACCGGTTTTGGGATTCTGCACAGAAAGGGTTTGCAAACCACTGAATCCACACGTGAGTTTAACTCTGTCAGTTGTATGCACACACTGACAACCATTCAGTTAGATAGCTCCGTTTTGGTTTTAGAAGCCGATATTTCTTTGTACAGCCTATGGTCCCATTCACTCGGGAATATCCCAACGCAGCTCCTAGAAGAAACGTGTTTCTGACTCGCTGAATCTCAACATAGATTCAACTCTCTTAGGTGAACGAACGCACAGCAGAGCAGTTTCAAGGAAACGTTTCTCCTGAGTTTTAGACGAAGTTTCCTGCTGTTTAGTACGTATGCCGGCATTGGGCTGGAAATACCGGTTTTGGGATTCTGCACAGAAAGGGTTTGCAAACCACTGAATCCACACGTGAGTTTAACTCTGTCAGTTGTATGCACACACTGACAACCATTCAGTTAGATAGCTCCGTTTTGGTTTTAGAAGCCGATATTTCTCTGTACAGCCTATGGTCCCATTCACTCGGGAATATCCCAACGCAGCTCCTAGAAGAAACGTGTTTCTGACTCGCTGAATCTCAACATAGATTCAACTCTCTTAGGTGAACGAACGCACAGCAGAGCAGTTTCAAGGAAACTTTTCTCCTGAGTTTTAGACGAAGTTTCCTGCTGTTTAGTACGTATGCCGGCATTGGGCTGGAAATACCGGTTTTGGGATTCTGCACAGAAAGGGTTTGCAAACCGCTGAATCCACACGTGAGTTTAACTCTGTCAGTTGAATGCACACATTGACAACCATCCAGTTAGATAGCTCCGTTTTGGTTTTAGAAGCAGATATTTCTCTGTACAGTCTATGGTCCCATTCACTCGGGAATATCCCAACGCAGCTCCTAGAAGAAACGTGTTTCTGACTCGCTGAATCTCAACATAGATTCAACTCTCTTAGGTGAACGAACGCACAGCAGAGCAGTTTCAAGGAAACGTTTCTCCTGAGTTTTAGACGAAGTTTCCTGCTGTTTAGTACGGATACCGGCATTGGGCTGGAAATACTGGTTTTGGGATTCTGCACAGAAAGGGTTTGCAAACCACTGAATCCACAAGTGAGTTTAACTCTGTCAGTTGAATGCACACATTGACAACCATTCAGTTAGGTAGCTCCGTTTTGGTTTTAGAAGCAGATATTTCTCTGTACAGCATATGGTCCCATTCACTCGGGAATATCCCAACGCAGCTCCTGGAAGAAACGTGTTTCTGACTCGCTGAATCTCAACATAGATTCAACTCTCTTAGGTGAACGAACGCACAGCAGAGCAGTTTCAAGGAAACGTTTCTCCTGAGTTTTAGACGAAGTTTCCTGCTGTTTAGTACGTATGGCGGCATTGGGCTGGAAATACCGGTTTTGGGATTCTGCACCGAAAGGGTTTGCAAACCGCTGAATCCACACGTGAGTTTAACTTTGTCAGTTGAATGCACACATTGACAGCCATCCAGTTAGATAGCTCCGTTTTGGTTTTAGAAGCAGATATTTCTCTGTACAGACTATGGTCCCAGTCACTCGGGAATATCCCAACGCAGCTCCTAGAAGAAACGTGTTTCTGACTCGCTGAATCTCAACATAGATTCAACTCTCTTAGGTGAACGAACGCATAGCAGAGCAGTTTCAAGGAAACGTTTCTCCTGAGTTTTAGACGAAGTTTCCTGCTGTTTAGTACGGATGCCGGCATTGGGCTGGAAATACCGGTTTTGGGATTCTGCACAGAAAGGGTTTGCAAACCACTGAATCCACAAGTGAGTTTAACTCTGTCAGTTGAATGCACACATTGACAACCATTCAGTTAGGTAGCTCCGTTTTGGTTTTAGAAGCAGATATTTCTCTGTACAGTCTATGGTCCCATTCACTCGGGAATATCCCAACGCAGCTCCTGGAAGAAACGTGTTTCTGACTCGCTGAATCTCAACATAGATTCAACTCTGTTAGGCGAACGAACGCACAGCAGAGCAGTTTCAAGGAAACGTTTCTCCTGAGTTTTAGACGAAGTTTCCTGCTGTTTAGTACGTATTCCGGCATTGGGCTGGAAATACCGGTTTTGGGATTCTGCACGGAAAGGGTTTGCAAACCACTGAATCCACACGTGAGTTTAACTCTGTCAGTTGAATGCACACACTGACAACCATTCAGTTAGATAGCTCCGTTTTGGTTTTAGAAACAGATATTTCTCTGTACAGTCTATGGTCCCATTCACTCGGGAATATCCCAACGCAGCTCCTAGAAGAAACGTGTTTCTGACTCGCTGAATCTCAACATAGATTCAACTCTCTTAGGTGAACGAACGCACAGCAGAGCAGTTTCAAGGAAACGTTTCTCCTGAGTTTTAGACGAAGTTTCCTGCTGTTTAGTACGGATGCCGGCATTGGGCTGGAAATACTGGTTTTGGGATTCTGCACAGAAAGGGTTTGCAAACCACTGAATCCACAAGTGAGTTTAACTCTGTCAGTTGAATGCACACATTGACAACCATTCAGTTAGGTAGCTCCGTTTTGGTTTTAGAAGCAGATATTTCTCTGTACAGCATATGGTCCCATTCACTCGGGAATATCCCAACGCAGCTCCTGGAAGAAACGTGTTTCTGACTCGCTGAATCTCAACATAGATTCAACTCTCTTAGGTGAACGAACGCACAGCAGAGCAGTTTCAAGGAAACGTTTCTCCTGAGTTTTAGACGAAGTTTCCTGCTGTTTAGTACGTATGGCGGCATTGGGCTGGAAATACCGGTTTTGGGATTCTGCACAGAAAGGGTTTGCAAACCGCTGAATCCACACGTGAGTTTAACTTTGTCAGTTGAATGCACACACTGACAACCATCCAGTTAGATAGCTCCGTTTTGGTTTTAGAAGCAGATATTTCTCTGTACAGACTATGGTCCCATTCACTCGGGAATATCCCAACGCAGCTCCTAGAAGAAACGTGTTTCTGACTCGCTGAATCTCAACATAGATTCAACTCTCTTAGGTGAACGAACGCACAGCAGAGCAGTTTCAAGGAAACGTTTCTCCTGAGTTTTAGACGAAGTTTCCTGCTGTTTAGTACGTATGCCGGCATTGGGCTGGAAATACCGGTTTTGGGATTCTGCACAGAAAGGGTTTGCAAACCACTGAATCCACAAGTGAGTTTAACTCTGTCAGTTGGATTCACACATTGACAACCATTCAGTTAGGTAGCTCCGTTTTGGTTTTAGAAGCAGATATTTCTCTGTACAGCCTATGGTCCCATTCACTCGGGAATATCCCAACGCAGCTCCTGGAAGAAACGTGTTTCTGACTCGCTGAATCTCAACATAGATTCAACTCTCTTAGGTGAACGAACGCACAGCAGAGCAGTTTCAAGGAAACGTTTCTCCTGAGTTTTAGACGAAGTTTCCTGCTGTTTAGTACGTATTCCGGCATTGGGCTGGAAATACCGGTTTTGGGATTCTGCACGGAAAGGGTTTGCAAACCACTGAATCCACACGTGAGTTTAACTCTGTCAGTTGAATGCACACACTGACAACCATTCAGTTAGATAGCTCCGTTTTGGTTTTAGAAACAGATATTTCTCTGTACAGTCTATGGTCCCATTCACTCGGGAATATCCCAACGCAGCTCCTAGAAGAAACGTGTTTCTGACTCGCTGAATCTCAACATAGATTCAACTCTCTTAGGTGATCGAACGCACAGCAGAGCAGTTTCAAGGAAACGTTTCTCCTGAGTTTTAGACGAAGTTTCCTGCTGTTTAGTACGGATGCCTGCATTGGGCTGGAAATACTGGTTTTGGGATTCTGCACAGAAAGGGTTTGCAAACCACTGAATCCACAAGTGAGTTTAACTCTGTCAGTTGAATGCACACATTGACAACCATTCAGTTAGGTAGCTCCGTTTTGGTTTTAGAAGCAGATATTTCTCTGTACAGCATATGGTCCCATTCACTCGGGAATATCCCAACGCAGCTCCTGGAAGAAACGTGTTTCTGACTCGCTGAATCTCAACATAGATTCAACTCTCTTAGGTGAACGAACGCACAGCAGAGCAGTTTCAAGGAAACGTTTCTCCTGAGTTTTAGACGAAGTTTCCTGCTGTTTAGTACGTATGGCGGCATTGGGCTGGAAATACCGGTTTTGGGATTCTGCACAGAAAGGGTTTGCAAACCGCTGAATCCACACGTGAGTTTAACTTTGTCAGTTGAATGCACACACTGACAACCATCCAGTTAGATAGCTCCGTTTTGGTTTTAGAAGCAGATATTTCTCTGTACAGACTATGGTCCCATTCACTCGGGAATATCCCAACGCAGCTCCTAGAAGAAACGTGTTTCTGACTCGCTGAATCTCAACATAGATTCAACTCTCTTAGGTGAACGAACGCACAGCAGAGCAGTTTCAAGGAAACGTTTCTCCTGAGTTTTAGACGAAGTTTCCTGCTGTTTAGTACGTATGCCGGCATTGGGCTGGAAATACCGGTTTTGGGATTCTACACAGAAAGGGTTTGCAAACCACTGAATCCACAAGTGAGTTTAACTCTGTCAGTTGAATGCACACATTGACAACCATTCAGTTAGGTAGCTCCGTTTTGGTTTTAGAAGCAGATATTTCTCTGTACAGCCTATGGTCCCATTCACTCGGGAATATCCCAACGCAGCTCCTGGAAGAAACGTGTTTCTGACTCGCTGAATCTCAACATAGATTCAACTCTCTTAGGTGAACGAACGCACAGCAGAGCAGTTTCAAGGAAACGTTTCTCCTGAATTTTAGACGAAGTTTCCTGCTGTTTAGTACGTATTCCGGCATTGGGCTGGAAATACCGGTTTTGGGATTCTGCACGGAAAGGGTCTGCAAACCACTGAATCCACACGTGAGTTTAACTCTGTCAGTTGAATGCACACACTGACAACCATTCAGTTAGATAGCTCCGTTTTGGATTTAGAAGCAGATATTTCTCTGTACAGTCTATGGTCCCATTCACTCGGGAATATCCCAACGCAGCTCCTAGAAGAAACGTGTTTCTGACTCGCTGAATCTCAACATAGATTCAACTCTCTTAGGTGAACGAACGCACAGCAGAGCAGTTTCAAGGAAACGTTTCTCCTGAGTTTTAGACGAAGTTTCCTGCAGTTTAGTACGTATGCCGGCATTGGGCTGGAAACACCGGTTTTGGGATTCTGCACAGAAAGGGTTTGCAAACCGTTGAATCCACACGTGAGTTTAACTCTGTCAGTTGAATGCACACATTGACAACCATCCAGTTAGATAGCTCCGTTTTGGTTTTAGAAGCAGATATTTCTCTGTACAGCCTATGGTCCCATTCACTCGGGAATATCCCAACGCAGCTCCTGGAAGAAACGTGTTTCTGACTCGCTGAATCTCAACATAGATTCAACTCTCTTAGGTGAACGAACGCACAGCAGAGCAGTTTCAAGGAAACGTTTCTCCTGAGTTTTAGACGAAGTTTCCTGCTGTTTAGTACGTATGCCGGCATTGGGCTGGAAATACCGGTTTTGGGATTCTGCACAGAAAGGGTTTGCAAACCGCTGAATCCGCACGTGAGTTTAACTTTGTCAGTTGAATGCACACATTGACAACCATCCAGTTAGATAGCTCCGTTTTGGTTTTAGAAGCAGATATTTCTCTGTACAGACTATGGTCCCATTCACTCGGGAATATCCCAACGCAGCTCCTAGAAGAAACGTGTTTCTGACTCGCTGAATCTCAACATAGATTCAACTCTCTTAGGTGAACGAACGCACAGAAGAGCAGTTTCAAGGAAACGTTTCTCCTGAGTTTTAGACGAAGTTTCCTGCTGTTTAGTACGGATGCCGGCATTGGGCTGGAAATACTGGTTTTGGGATTCTGCACAGAAAGGGTTTGCAAACCACTGAATCCACAAGTGAGTTTAACTCTGTCAGTTGAATGCACACATTGACAACCATTCAGTTAGGTAGCTCCGTTTTGGTTTTAGAAGCAGATATTTCTCTGTACAGCATATGGTCCCATTCACTCGGGAATATCCCAACGCAGCTCCTGGAAGAAACGTGTTTCTGACTCGCTGAATCTCAACATAGATTCAACTCTCTTAGGTGAACGAACGCACAGCAGAGCAGTTTCAAGGAAACGTTTCTCCTGAGTTTTAGACGAAGTTTCCTGCTGTTTAGTACGTATGGCGGCATTGGGCTGGAAATACCGGTTTTGGGATTCTGCACAGAAAGGGTTTGCAAACCGCTGAATCCACACGTGAGTTTAACTTTGTCAGTTGAATGCACACACTGACAACCATCCAGTTAGATAGCTCCGTTTTGGTTTTAGAAGCAGATATTTCTCTGTACAGACTATGGTCCCATTCACTCGGGAATATCCCAACGCAGCTCCTAGAAGAAACGTGTTTCTGACCCGCTGAATCTCAACATAGATTCAACTCTCTTAGGTGAACGAACGCACAGCAGAGCAGTTTCAAGGAAACGTTTCTCCTGAGTTTTAGACGAAGTTTCCTGCTGTTTAGTACGTATGCCGGCATTGGGCTGGAAATACCGGTTTTGGGATTCTGCACAGAAAGGGTTTGCAAACCACTGAATCCACAAGTGAGTTTAACTCTGTCAGTTGAATGCACACATTGACAACCATTCAGTTAGGTAGCTCCGTTTTGGTTTTAGAAGCAGATATTTCTCTGTACAGCCTATGGTCCCATTCACTCGGGAATATCCCAACGCAGCTCCTGGAAGAAACGTGTTTCTGACTCGCTGAATCTCAACATAGATTCAACTCTCTTAGGTGAACGAACGCACAGCAGAGCAGTTTCAAGGAAACGTTTCTCCTGAGTTTTAGACGAAGTTTCCTGCTGTTTAGTACGTATTCCGGCATTGGGCTGGAAATACCGGTTTTGGGATTCTGCACGGAAAGGGTTTGCAAACCACTGAATCCACACGTGAGTTTAACTCTGTCAGTTGAATGCACACACTGACAACCATTCAGTTAGATAGCTCCGTTTTGGTTTTAGAAGCAGATATTTCTCTGTACAGTCTATGGTCCCATTCACTCGGGAATATCCCAACGCAGCTCCTAGAAGAAACGTGTTTCTGACTCGCTGAATCTCAACATAGATTCAACTCGCTTAGGTGAACGAACGCACAGCAGAGCAGTTTCAAGGAAACGTTTCTCCTGAGTTTTAGACGAAGTTTCCTGCAGTTTAGTACGTATGCCGGCATTGGGCTGGAAATACCGGTTTTGGGATTCTGCACAGAAAGGGTTTGCAAACCGCTGAATCCAAACGTGAGTTTAACTCTGTCAGTTGAATGCACACATTGACAACCATCCAGTTAGATAGCTCCGTTTTGGTTTTAGAAGCAGATATTTCTCTGTACAGCCTATGGTCCCATTCACTCGGGAATATCCCAACGCAGCTCCTAGAAGAAACGTGTTTCTGACTCGCTGAATCTCAACATAGATTGAACTCTCTTAGGTGAACGAACGCACAGCAGAGCAGTTTCAAGGAAACGTTTCTCCTGAGTTTTAGACGAAGTTTCCTTCTGTTTAGTACGTATGCCGGCATTGGGCTGGAAATACCGGTTTTGGGATTCTACACAGAAAGGGTTTGCAAACCACTGAATCCACAAGTGAGTTTAACTCTGTCAGTTGGATGCACACATTGACAACCATTCAGTTAGGTAGCTCCGTTTTGGTTTTAGAAGCAGATATTTCTCTGTACAGCCTATGGTCCCATTCACTCGGGAATATCCCAACGCAGCTCCTGGAAGAAACGTGTTTCTGACTCGCTGAATCTCAACATAGATTCAACTCTCTTAGGTGAACGAACGCACAGCAGAGCAGTTTCAAGGAAACGTTTCTCCTGAGTTTTAGACGAAGTTTCCTGCTGTTTAGTACGTATGCCGGCATTGGGCTGGAAATACCGGTTTTGGGATTCTGCACAGAAAGGGTTTGCAAACCACTGAATCCACACGTGAGTTTAACTCTGTCAGTTGTATGCACACACTGACAACCATTCAGTTAGATAGCTCCGTTTTGGTTTTAGAAGCCGATATTTCTCTGTACAGCCTATGGTCCCATTCACTCGGGAATATCCCAACGCAGCTCCTAGAAGAAACGTGTTTCTGACTCGCTGAATCTCAACATAGATTCAACTCTCTTAGGTGAACGAACGCACAGCAGAGCAGTTTCAAGGAAACGTTTCTCCTGAGTTTTAGACGAAGTTTCCTTCTGTTTAGTACGTATGCCGGCATTGGGCTGGAAATACCGGTTTTGGGATTCTGCACAGAAAGGGTTTGCAAACCGCTGAATCCACACGTGAGTTTAACTTTGTCAGTTGAATGCACACATTGACAACCATCCAGTTAGATAGCTCCGTTTTGGTTTTAGAAGCAGATATTTCTCTGTACAGACTATGGTCCCATTCACTCGGGAATATCCCAACGCAGCTCCTAGAAGAAACGTGTTTCTGACTCGCTGAATCTCAACATAGATTCAACTCTCTTAGGTGAACGAACGCACAGCAGAGCAGTTTCAAGGAAACGTTTCTCCTGAGTTTTAGACGAAGTTTCCTGCTGTTTAGTACGGATACCGGCATTGGGCTGGAAATACTGGTTTTGGGATTCTGCACAGAAAGGGTTTGCAAACCACTGAATCCACAAGTGAGTTTAACTCTGTCAGTTGAATGCACACATTGACAACCATTCAGTTAGGTAGCTCCGTTTTGGTTTTAGAAGCAGATATTTCTCTGTACAGCATATGGTCCCATTCACTCGGGAATATCCCAACGCAGCTCCTGGAAGAAACGTGTTTCTGACTCGCTGAATCTCAACATAGATTCAACTCTCTTAGGTGAACGAACGCACAGCAGAGCAGTTTCAAGGAAACGTTTCTCCTGAGTTTTAGACGAAGTTTCCTGCTGTTTAGTACGTATGGCGGCATTGGGCTGGAAATACCGGTTTTGGGATTCTGCACAGAAAGGGTTTGCAAACCGCTGAATCCACACGTGAGTTTAACTTTGTCAGTTGAATGCACACATTGACAACCATCCAGTTAGATAGCTCCGTTTTGGTTTTAGAAGCAGATATTTCTCTGTACAGACTATGGTCCCAGTCACTCGGGAATATCCCAACGCAGCTCCTAGAAGAAACGTGTTTCTGACTCGCTGAATCTCAACATAGATTCAACTCTCTTAGGTGAACGAACGCATAGCAGAGCAGTTTCAAGGAAACGTTTCTCCTGAGTTTTAGACGAAGTTTCCTGCTGTTTAGTACGGATGCCGGCATTGGGCTGGAAATACCGGTTTTGGGATTCTGCACAGAAAGGGTTTGCAAACCACTGAATCCACAAGTGAGTTTAACTCTGTCAGTTGAATGCACACATTGACAACCATTCAGTTAGGTAGCTCCGTTTTGGTTTTAGAAGCAGATATTTCTCTGTACAGCCTATGGTCCCATTCACTCGGGAATATCCCAACGCAGCTCCTGGAAGAAACGTGTTTCTGACTCGCTGAATCTCAACATAGATTCAACTCTGTTAGGCGAACGAACGCACAGCAGAGCAGTTTCAAGGAAACGTTTCTCCTGAGTTTTAGACGAAGTTTCCTGCTGTTTAGTACGTATTCCGGCATTGGGCTGGAAATACCGGTTTTGGGATTCTGCACGGAAAGGGTTTGCAAACCACTGAATCCACACGTGAGTTTAACTCTGTCAGTTGAATGCACACACTGACAACCATTCAGTTAGATAGCTCCGTTTTGGTTTTAGAAACAGATATTTCTCTGTACAGTCTATGGTCCCATTCACTCGGGAATATCCCAACGCAGCTCCTAGAAGAAACGTGTTTCTGACTCGCTGAATCTCAACATAGATTCAACTCTCTTAGGTGAACGAACGCACAGCAGAGCAGTTTCAAGGAAACGTTTCTCCTGAGTTTTAGACGAAGTTTCCTGCTGTTTAGTACGGATGCCGGCATTGGGCTGGAAATACTGGTTTTGGGATTCTGCACAGAAAGGGTTTGCAAACCACTGAATCCACAAGTGAGTTTAATTCTGTCAGTTGAATGCACACATTGACAACCATTCAGTTAGGTAGCTCCGTTTTGGTTTTAGAAGCAGATATTTCTCTGTACAGCATATGGTCCCATTCACTCGGGAATATCCCAACGCAGCTCCTGGAAGAAACGTGTTTCTGACTCGCTGAATCTCAACATAGATTCAACTCTCTTAGGTGAACGAACGCACAGCAGAGCAGTTTCAAGGAAACGTTTCTCCTGAGTTTTAGACGAAGTTTCCTGCTGTTTAGTACGTATGGCGGCATTGGGCTGGAAATACCGGTTTTGGGATTCTGCACAGAAAGGGTTTGCAAACCGCTGAATCCACACGTGAGTTTAACTTTGTCAGTTGAATGCACACATTGACAACCATCCAGTTAGATAGCTCCGTTTTGGTTTTAGAAGCAGATATTTCTCTGTACAGACTATGGTCCCATTCACTCGGGAATATCCCAACGCAGCTCCTAGAAGAAACGTGTTTCTGACTCGCTGAATCTCAACATAGATTCAACTCTCTTAGGTGAACGAACGCACAGCAGAGCAGTTTCAAGGAAACGTTTCTCCTGAGTTTTAGACGAAGTTTCCTGCTGTTTAGTACGTATGCCGGCATTTTGCTGGAAATACCGGTTTTGGGATTCTGCACAGAAAGGGTTTGCAAACCACTGAATCCACAAGTGAGTTTAACTCTGTCAGTTGAATGCACACATTGACAACCATTCAGTTAGGTAGCTCCGTTTTGGTTTTAGAAGCAGATATTTCTCTGTACAGCCTATGGTCCCATTCACTCGGGAATATCCCAACGCAGCTCCTGGAAGAAACGTGTTTCTGACTCGCTGAATCTCAACATAGATTCAACTCTCTTAGGTGAACGAACGCACAGCAGAGCAGTTTCAAGGAAACGTTTCTCCTGAGTTTTAGACGAAGTTTCCTGCTGTTTAGTACGTATGCCGGCATTGGGCTGGAAATACCGGTTTTGGGATTCTGCACAGAAAGGGTTTGCAAACCACTGAATCCACACGTGAGTTTAACTCTGTCAGTTGTATGCACACACTGACAACCATTCAGTTAGATAGCTCCGTTTTGGTTTTAGAAGCCGATATTTCTCTGTACAGCCTATGGTCCCATTCACTCGGGAATATCCCAACGCAGCTCCTAGAAGAAACGTGTTTCTGACTCGCTGAATCTCAACATAGATTCAACTCTCTTAGGTGAACGAACGCACAGCAGAGCAGTTTCAAGGAAACTTTTCTCCTGAGTTTTAGACGAAGTTTCCTGCTGTTTAGTACGTATGCCGGCATTGGGCTGGAAATACCGGTTTTGGGATTCTGCACAGAAAGGGTTTGCAAACCGCTGAATCCACACGTGAGTTTAACTCTGTCAGTTGAATGCACACATTGACAACCATCCAGTTAGATAGCTCCGTTTTGGTTTTAGAAGCAGATATTTCTCTGTACAGTCTATGGTCCCATTCACTCGGGAATATCCCAACGCAGCTCCTAGAAGAAACGTGTTTCTGACTCGCTGAATCTCAACATAGATTCAACTCTCTTAGGTGAACGAACGCACAGCAGAGCAGTTTCAAGGAAACGTTTCTCCTGAGTTTTAGACGAAGTTTCCTGCTGTTTAGTACGTATGCCGGCATTGGGCTGGAAATACCGGTTTTGGGATTCTGCACAGAAAGGGTTTGCAAACCGTTGAATCCACACGTGAGTTTAACTCTGTCAGTTGAATGCACACATTGACAACCATCCAGTTAGATAGCTCCGTTTTGGTTTTAGAAGCAGATATTTCTCTGTACAGCCTATGGTCCCATTCACTCGGGAATATCCCAACGCAGATCCTGGAAGAAACGTGTTTCTGACTCGCTGAATCTCAACATAGATTCAACTCTCTTAGGTGAACGAACGCACAGCAGAGCAGTTTCAAGGAAACGTTTCTCCTGAGTTTTAGACGAAGTTTCCTTCTGTTTAGTACGTATGCCGGCATTGGGCTGGAAATACCGGTTTTGGGATTCTGCACAGAAAGGGTTTGCAAACCGCTGAATCCACACGTGAGTTTAACTTTGTCAGTTGAATGCACACATTGACAACCATCCAGTTAGATAGCTCCGTTTTGGTTTTAGAAGCAGATATTTCTCTGTACAGACTATGGTCCCATTCACTCGGGAATATCCCAACGCAGCTCCTAGAAGAAACGTGTTTCTGACTCGCTGAATCTCAACATAGATTCAACTCTCTTAGGTGAACGAACGCACAGCAGAGCAGTTTCAAGGAAACGTTTCTCCTGAGTTTTAGACGAAGTTTCCTGCTGTTTAGTACGGATACCGGCATTGGGCTGGAAATACTGGTTTTGGGATTCTGCACAGAAAGGGTTTGCAAACCACTGAATCCACAAGTGAGTTTAACTCTGTCAGTTGAATGCACACATTGACAACCATTCAGTTAGGTAGCTCCGTTTTGGTTTTAGAAGCAGATATTTCTCTGTACAGCATATGTTCCCATTCACTCGGGAATATCCCAACGCAGCTCCTGGAAGAAACGTGTTTCTGACTCGCTGAATCTCAACATAGATTCAACTCTCTTAGGTGAACGAACGCACAGCAGAGCAGTTTCAAGGAAACGTTTCTCCTGAGTTTTAGACGAAGTTTCCTGCTGTTTAGTACGTATGGCGGCATTGGGCTGGAAATACCGGTTTTGGGATTCTGCACAGAAAGGGTTTGCAAACCGCTGAATCCACACGTGAGTTTAACTTTGTCAGTTGAATGCACACATTGACAACCATCCAGTTAGATAGCTCCGTTTTGGTTTTAGAAGCAGATATTTCTCTGTACAGACTATGGTCCCAGTCACTCGGGAATATCCCAACGCAGCTCCTAGAAGAAACGTGTTTCTGACTCGCTGAATCTCAACATAGATTCAACTCTCTTAGGTGAACGAAGGCATAGCAGAGCAGTTTCAAGGAAACGTTTCTCCTGAGTTTTAGACGAAGTTTCCTGCTGTTTAGTACGGATGCCGGCATTGGGCTGGAAATACCGGTTTTGGGATTCTGCACAGAAAGGGTTTGCAAACCACTGAATCCACAAGTGAGTTTAACTCTGTCAGTTGAATGCACACATTGACAACCATTCAGTTAGGTAGCTCCGTTTTGGTTTTAGAAGCAGATATTTCTCTGTACAGCCTATGGTCCCATTCACTCGGGAATATCCCAACGCAGCTCCTGGAAGAAACGTGTTTCTGACTCGCTGAATCTCAACATAGATTCAACTCTGTTAGGCGAACGAACGCACAGCAGAGCAGTTTCAAGGAAACGTTTCTCCTGAGTTTTAGACGAAGTTTCCTGCTGTTTAGAACGTATTCCGGCATTGGGCTGGAAATACCGGTTTTGGGATTCTGCACGGAAAGGGTTTGCAAACCACTGAATCCACACGTGAGTTTAACTCTGTCAGTTGAATGCACACACTGACAACCATTCAGTTAGATAGCTCCGTTTTGGTTTTAGAAACAGATATTTCTCTGTACAGTCTATGGTCCCATTCACTCGGGAATATCCCAACGCAGCTCCTAGAAGAAACGTGTTTCTGACTCGCTGAATCTCAACATAGATTCAACTCTCTTAGGTGAACGAACGCACAGCAGAGGAGTTTCAAGGAAACGTTTCTCCTGAGTTTTAGACGAAGTTTCCTGCTGTTTAGTACGGATGCCGGCATTGGGCTGGAAATACTGGTTTTGGGATTCTGCACAGAAAGGGTTTGCAAACCACTGAATCCACAAGTGAGTTTAACTCTGTGAGTTGAATGCACACATTGACAACCATTCAGTTAGGTAGCTCCGTTTTGGTTTTAGAAGCAGATATTTCTCTGTACAGCATATGGTCCCATTCACTCGGGAATATCCCAACGCAGCTCCTGGAAGAAACGTGTTTCTGACTCGCTGAATCTCAACATAGATTCAACTCTCTTAGGTGAACGAACGCACAGCAGAGCAGTTTCAAGGAAACGTTTCTCCTGAGTTTTAGACGAAGTTTCCTGCTGTTTAGTACGTATGGCGGCATTGGGCTGGAAATACCGGTTTTGGGATTCTGCACAGAAAGGGTTTGCAAACCGCTGAATCCACACGTGAGTTTAACTTTGTCAGTTGAATGCACACACTGACAACCATCCAGTTAGATAGCTCCGTTTTGGTTTTAGAAGCAGATATTTCTCTGTACAGACTATGGTCCCATTCACTCGGGAATATCCCAACGCAGCTCCTAGAAGAAACGTGTTTCTGACTCGCTGAATCTCAACATAGATTCAACTCTCTTAGGTGAACGAACGCACAGCAGAGCAGTTTCAAGGAAACGTTTCTCCTGAGTTTTAGACGAAGTTTCCTGCTGTTTAGTACGTATGCCGGCATTGGGCTGGAAATACCGGTTTTGGGATTCTACACAGAAAGGGTTTGCAAACCACTGAATCCACAAGTGAGTTTAACTCTGTCAGTTGAATGCACACATTGACAACCATTCAGTTAGGTAGCTCCGTTTTGGTTTTAGAAGCAGATATTTCTCTGTACAGCCTATGGTCCCATTCACTCGGGAATATCCCAACGCAGCTCCTGGAAGAAACGTGTTTCTGACTCGCTGAATCTCAACATAGATTCAACTCTCTTAGGTGAACGAACGCACAGCAGAGCAGTTTCAAGGAAACGTTTCTCCTGAATTTTAGACGAAGTTTCCTGCTGTTTAGTACGTATTCCGGCATTGGGCTGGAAATACCGGTTTTGGGATTCTGCACGGAAAGGGTCTGCAAACCACTGAATCCACACGTGAGTTTAACTCTGTCAGTTGAATGCACACACTGACAACCATTCAGTTAGATAGCTCCGTTTTGGTTTTAGAAGCAGATATTTCTCTGTACAGTCTATGGTCCCATTCACTCGGGAATATCCCAACGCAGCTCCTAGAAGAAACGTGTTTCTGACTCGCTGAATCTCAACATAGATTCAACTCTCTTAGGTGAACGAACGCACAGCAGAGCAGTTTCAAGGAAACGTTTCTCCTGAGTTTTAGACGAAGTTTCCTGCAGTTTAGTACGTATGCCGGCATTGGGCTGGAAACACCGGTTTTGGGATTCTGCACAGAAAGGGTTTGCAAACCGTTGAATCCACACGTGAGTTTAACTCTGTCAGTTGAATGCACACATTGACAACCATCCAGTTAGATAGCTCCGTTTTGGTTTTAGAAGCAGATATTTCTCTGTACAGCCTATGGTCCCATTCACTCGGGAATATCCCAACGCAGCTCCTGGAAGAAACGTGTTTCTGACTCGCTGAATCTCAACATAGATTCAACTCTCTTAGGTGAACGAACGCACAGCAGAGCAGTTTCAAGGAAACGTTTCTCCTGAGTTTTAGACGAAGTTTCCTGCTGTTTAGTACGGATGCCGGCATTGGGCTGGAAATACCGGTTTTGGGATTCTGCACAGAAAGGGTTTGCAAACCGCTGAATCCGCACGTGAGTTTAACTTTGTCAGTTGAATGCACACATTGACAACCATCCAGTTAGATAGCTCCGTTTTGGTTTTAGAAGCAGATATTTCTCTGTACAGACTATGGTCCCATTCACTCGGGAATATCCCAACGCAGCTCCTAGAAGAAACGTGTTTCTGACTCGCTGAATCTCAACATAGATTCAACTCTCTTAGGTGAACGAACGCACAGCAGAGCAGTTTCAAGGAAACGTTTCTCCTGAGTTTTAGACGAAGTTTCCTGCTGTTTAGTACGGATGCCGGCATTGGGCTGGAAATACTGGTTTTGGGATTCTGCACAGAAAGGGTTTGCAAACCACTGAATCCACAAGTGAGTTTAACTCTGTCAGTTGAATGCACACATTGACAACCATTCAGTTAGGTAGCTCCGTTTTGGTTTTAGAAGCAGATATTTCTCTGTACAGCATATGGTCCCATTCACTCGGGAATATCCCAACGCAGCTCCTGGAAGAAACGTGTTTCTGACTCGCTGAATCTCAACATAGATTCAACTCTCTTAGGTGAACGAACGCACAGCAGAGCAGTTTCAAGGAAACGTTTCTCCTGAGTTTTAGACGAAGTTTCCTGCTGTTTAGTACGTATGGCGGCATTGGGCTGGAAATACCGGTTTTGGGATTCTGCACAGAAAGGGTTTGCAAACCGCTGAATCCACACGTGAGTTTAACTTTGTCAGTTGAATGCACACACTGACAACCATCCAGTTAGATAGCTCCGTTTTGGTTTTAGAAGCAGATATTTCTCTGTACAGACTATGGTCCCATTCACTCGGGAATATCCCAACGCAGCTCCTAGAAGAAACGTGTTTCTGACCCGCTGAATCTCAACATAGATTCAACTCTCTTAGGTGAACGAACGCACAGCAGAGCAGTTTCAAGGAAACGTTTCTCCTGAGTTTTAGACGAAGTTTCCTGCTGTTTAGTACGTATGCCGGCATTGGGCTGGAAATACCGGTTTTGGGATTCTGCACAGAAAGGGTTTGCAAACCACTGAATCCACAAGTGAGTTTAACTCTGTCAGTTGAATGCACACATTGACAACCATTCAGTTAGGTAGCTCCGTTTTGGTTTTAGAAGCAGATATTTCTCTGTACAGCCTATGGTCCCATTCACTCGGGAATATCCCAACGCAGCTCCTGGAAGAAACGTGTTTCTGACTCGCTGAATCTCAACATAGATTCAACTCTCTTAGGTGAACGAACGCACAGCAGAGCAGTTTCAAGGAAACGTTTCTCCTGAGTTTTAGACGAAGTTTCCTGCTGTTTAGTACGTATTCCGGCATTGGGCTGGAAATACCGGTTTTGGGATTCTGCACGGAAAGGGTTTGCAAACCACTGAATCCACACGTGAGTTTAACTCTGTCAGTTGAATGCACACACTGACAACCATTCAGTTAGATAGCTCCGTTTTGGTTTTAGAAGCAGATATTTCTCTGTACAGTCTATGGTCCCATTCACTCGGGAATATCCCAACGCAGCTCCTAGAAGAAACGTGTTTCTGACTCGCTGAATCTCAACATAGATTCAACTCTCTTAGGTGAACGAACGCACAGCAGAGCAGTTTCAAGGAAACGTTTCTCCTGAGTTTTAGACGAAGTTTCCTGCTGTTTAGTACGTATGCCGGCATTGGGCTGGAAATACCGGTTTTGGGATTCTGCACAGAAAGGGTTTGCAAACCGCTGAATCCAAACGTGAGTTTAACTCTGTCAGTTGAATGCACACATTGACAACCATCCAGTTAGATAGCTCCGTTTTGGTTTTAGAAGCAGATATTTCTCTGTACAGCCTATGGTCCCATTCACTCGGGAATATCCCAACGCAGCTCCTAGAAGAAACGTGTTTCTGACTCGCTGAATCTCAACATAGATTCAACTCTCTTAGGTGAACGAACGCACAGCAGAGCAGTTTCAAGGAAACGTTTCTCCTGAGTTTTAGACGAAGTTTCCTTCTGTTTAGTACGTATGCCGGCATTGGGCTGGAAATACCGGTTTTGGGATTCTACACAGAAAGGGTTTGCAAACCACTGAATCCACAAGTGAGTTTAACTCTGTCAGTTGGATGCACACATTGACAACCATTCAGTTAGGTAGCTCCGTTTTGGTTTTAGAAGCAGATATTTCTCTGTACAGCCTATGGTCCCATTCACTCGGGAATATCCCAACGCAGCTCCTGGAAGAAACGTGTTTCTGACTCGCTGAATCTCAACATAGATTCAACTCTCTTAGGTGAACGAACGCACAGCAGAGCAGTTTCAAGGAAACGTTTCTCCTGAGTTTTAGACGAAGTTTCCTGCTGTTTAGTACGTATGGCGGCATTGGGCTGGAAATACCGGTTTTGGGATTCTGCACAGAAAGGGTTTGCAAACCGCTGAATCCACACGTGAGTTTAACTTTGTCAGTTGAATGCACACATTGACAACCATCCAGTTAGATAGCTCCGTTTTGGTTTTAGAAGCAGATATTTCTCTGTACAGACTATGGTCCCATTCACTCGGGAATATCCCAACGCAGCTCCTAGAAGAAACGTGTTTCTGACTCGCTGAATCTCAACATAGATTCAACTCTCTTAGGTGAACGAACGCACAGCAGAGCAGTTTCAAGGAAACGTTTCTCCTGAGTTTTAGACGAAGTTTCCTGCTGTTTAGTACGTATGCCGGCATTGGGCTGGAAATACCGGTTTTGGGATTCTGCACAGAAAGGGTTTGCAAACCACTGAATCCATACGTGAGTTTAACTCTGTCAGTTGTATGCACACACTGACAACCATTCAGTTAGATAGCTCCGTTTTGGTTTTAGAAGCCGATATTTCTCTGTACAGCCTATGGTCCCATTCACTCGGGAATATCCCAACGCAGCTCCTAGAAGAAACGTGTTTCTGACTCGCTGAATCTCAACATAGATTCAACTCTCTTAGGTGAACGAACGCACAGCAGAGCAGTTTCAAGGAAACGTTTCTCCTGAGTTTTAGACGAAGTTTCCTGCTGTTTAGTACGTATGCCGGCATTGGGCTGGAAATACCGGTTTTGGGATTCTGCACAGAAAGGGTTTGCAAACCACTGAATCCACACGTGAGTTTAACTCTGTCAGTTGTATGCACACACTGACAACCATTCAGTTAGATAGCTCCGTTTTGGTTTTAGAAGCCGATATTTCTCTGTACAGCCTATGGTCCCATTCACTCGGGAATATCCCAACGCAGCTCCTAGAAGAAACGTGTTTCTGACTCGCTGAATCTCAACATAGATTCAACTCTCTTAGGTGAACGAACGCACAGCAGAGCAGTTTCAAGGAAACTTTTCTCCTGAGTTTTAGACGAAGTTTCCTGCTGTTTAGTACGTATGCCGGCATTGGGCTGGAAATACCGGTTTTGGGATTCTGCACAGAAAGGGTTTGCAAACCGCTGAATCCACACGTGAGTTTAACTCTGTCAGTTGAATGCACACATTGACAACCATCCAGTTAGATAGCTCCGTTTTGGTTTTAGAAGCAGATATTTCTCTGTACAGTCTATGGTCCCATTCACTCGGGAATATCCCAACGCAGCTCCTAGAAGAAACGTGTTTCTGACTCGCTGAATCTCAACATAGATTCAACTCTCTTAGGTGAACGAACGCACAGCAGAGCAGTTTCAAGGAAACGTTTCTCCTGAGTTTTAGACGAAGTTTCCTGCTGTTTAGTACGGATACCGGCATTGGGCTGGAAATACTGGTTTTGGGATTCTGCACAGAAAGGGTTTGCAAACCACTGAATCCACAAGTGAGTTTAACTCTGTCAGTTGAATGCACACATTGACAACCATTCAGTTAGGTAGCTCCGTTTTGGTTTTAGAAGCAGATATTTCTCTGTACAGCATATGGTCCCATTCACTCGGGAATATCCCAACGCAGCTCCTGGAAGAAACGTGTTTCTGACTCGCTGAATCTCAACATAGATTCAACTCTCTTAGGTGAACGAACGCACAGCAGAGCAGTTTCAAGGAAACGTTTCTCCTGAGTTTTAGACGAAGTTTCCTGCTGTTTAGTACGTATGGCGGCATTGGGCTGGAAATACCGGTTTTGGGATTCTGCACCGAAAGGGTTTGCAAACCGCTGAATCCACACGTGAGTTTAACTTTGTCAGTTGAATGCACACATTGACAGCCATCCAGTTAGATAGCTCCGTTTTGGTTTTAGAAGCAGATATTTCTCTGTACAGACTATGGTCCCAGTCACTCGGGAATATCCCAACGCAGCTCCTAGAAGAAACGTGTTTCTGACTCGCTGAATCTCAACATAGATTCAACTCTCTTAGGTGAACGAACGCATAGCAGAGCAGTTTCAAGGAAACGTTTCTCCTGAGTTTTAGACGAAGTTTCCTGCTGTTTAGTACGGATGCCGGCATTGGGCTGGAAATACCGGTTTTGGGATTCTGCACAGAAAGGGTTTGCAAACCACTGAATCCACAAGTGAGTTTAACTCTGTCAGTTGAATGCACACATTGACAACCATTCAGTTAGGTAGCTCCGTTTTGGTTTTAGAAGCAGATATTTCTCTGTACAGTCTATGGTCCCATTCACTCGGGAATATCCCAACGCAGCTCCTGGAAGAAACGTGTTTCTGACTCGCTGAATCTCAACATAGATTCAACTCTGTTAGGCGAACGAACGCACAGCAGAGCAGTTTCAAGGAAACGTTTCTCCTGAGTTTTAGACGAAGTTTCCTGCTGTTTAGTACGTATTCCGGCATTGGGCTGGAAATACCGGTTTTGGGATTCTGCACGGAAAGGGTTTGCAAACCACTGAATCCACACGTGAGTTTAACTCTGTCAGTTGAATGCACACACTGACAACCATTCAGTTAGATAGCTCCGTTTTGGTTTTAGAAACAGATATTTCTCTGTACAGTCTATGGTCCCATTCACTCGGGAATATCCCAACGCAGCTCCTAGAAGAAACGTGTTTCTGACTCGCTGAATCTCAACATAGATTCAACTCTCTTAGGTGAACGAACGCACAGCAGAGCAGTTTCAAGGAAACGTTTCTCCTGAGTTTTAGACGAAGTTTCCTGCTGTTTAGTACGGATGCCGGCATTGGGCTGGAAATACTGGTTTTGGGATTCTGCACAGAAAGGGTTTGCAAACCACTGAATCCACAAGTGAGTTTAACTCTGTCAGTTGAATGCACACATTGACAACCATTCAGTTAGGTAGCTCCGTTTTGGTTTTAGAAGCAGATATTTCTCTGTACAGCATATGGTCCCATTCACTCGGGAATATCCGAACGCAGCTCCTGGAAGAAACGTGTTTCTGACTCGCTGAATCTCAACATAGATTCAACTCTCTTAGGTGAACGAACGCACAGCAGAGCAGTTTCAAGGAAACGTTTCTCCTGAGTTTTAGACGAAGTTTCCTGCTGTTTAGTACGTATGGCGGCATTGGGCTGGAAATACCGGTTTTGGGATTCTGCACAGAAAGGGTTTGCAAACCGCTGAATCCACACGTGAGTTTAACTTTGTCAGTTGAATGCACACACTGACAACCATCCAGTTAGATAGCTCCGTTTTGGTTTTAGAAGCAGATATTTCTCTGTACAGACTATGGTCCCATTCACTCGGGAATATCCCAACGCAGCTCCTAGAAGAAACGTGTTTCTGACTCGCTGAATCTCAACATAGATTCAACTCTCTTAGGTGAACGAACGCACAGCAGAGCAGTTTCAAGGAAACGTTTCTCCTGAGTTTTAGACGAAGTTTCCTGCTGTTTAGTACGTATGCCGGCATTGGGCTGGAAATACCGGTTTTGGGATTCTGCACAGAAAGGGTTTGCAAACCACTGAATCCACAAGTGAGTTTAACTCTGTCAGTTGGATTCACACATTGACAACCATTCAGTTAGGTAGCTCCGTTTTGGTTTTAGAAGCAGATATTTCTCTGTACAGCCTATGGTCCCATTCACTCGGGAATATCCCAACGCAGCTCCTGGAAGAAACGTGTTTCTGACTCGCTGAATCTCAACATAGATTCAACTCTGTTAGGCGAACGAACGCACAGCAGAGCAGTTTCAAGGAAACGTTTCTCCTGAGTTTTAGACGAAGTTTCCTGCTGTTTAGAACGTATTCCGGCATTGGGCTGGAAATACCGGTTTTGGGATTCTGCACGGAAAGGGTTTGCAAACCACTGAATCCACACGTGAGTTTAACTCTGTCAGTTGAATGCACACACTGACAACCATTCAGTTAGATAGCTCCGTTTTGGTTTTAGAAACAGATATTTCTCTGTACAGTCTATGGTCCCATTCACTCGGGAATATCCCAACGCAGCTCCTAGAAGAAACGTGTTTCTGACTCGCTGAATCTCAACATAGATTCAACTCTCTTAGGTGAACGAACGCACAGCAGAGGAGTTTCAAGGAAACGTTTCTCCTGAGTTTTAGACGAAGTTTCCTGCTGTTTAGTACGGATGCCGGCATTGGGCTGGAAATACTGGTTTTGGGATTCTGCACAGAAAGGGTTTGCAAACCACTGAATCCACAAGTGAGTTTAACTCTGTGAGTTGAATGCACACATTGACAACCATTCAGTTAGGTAGCTCCGTTTTGGTTTTAGAAGCAGATATTTCTCTGTACAGCATATGGTCCCATTCACTCGGGAATATCCCAACGCAGCTCCTGGAAGAAACGTGTTTCTGACTCGCTGAATCTCAACATAGATTCAACTCTCTTAGGTGAACGAACGCACAGCAGAGCAGTTTCAAGGAAACGTTTCTCCTGAGTTTTAGACGAAGTTTCCTGCTGTTTAGTACGTATGGCGGCATTGGGCTGGAAATACCGGTTTTGGGATTCTGCACAGAAAGGGTTTGCAAACCGCTGAATCCACACGTGAGTTTAACTTTGTCAGTTGAATGCACACACTGACAACCATCCAGTTAGATAGCTCCGTTTTGGTTTTAGAAGCAGATATTTCTCTGTACAGACTATGGTCCCATTCACTCGGGAATATCCCAACGCAGCTCCTAGAAGAAACGTGTTTCTGACTCGCTGAATCTCAACATAGATTCAACTCTCTTAGGTGAACGAACGCACAGCAGAGCAGTTTCAAGGAAACGTTTCTCCTGAGTTTTAGACGAAGTTTCCTGCTGTTTAGTACGTATGCCGGCATTGGGCTGGAAATACCGGTTTTGGGATTCTACACAGAAAGGGTTTGCAAACCACTGAATCCACAAGTGAGTTTAACTCTGTCAGTTGAATGCACACATTGACAACCATTCAGTTAGGTAGCTCCGTTTTGGTTTTAGAAGCAGATATTTCTCTGTACAGCCTATGGTCCCATTCACTCGGGAATATCCCAACGCAGCTCCTGGAAGAAACGTGTTTCTGACTCGCTGAATCTCAACATAGATTCAACTCTCTTAGGTGAACGAACGCACAGCAGAGCAGTTTCAAGGAAACGTTTCTCCTGAATTTTAGACGAAGTTTCCTGCTGTTTAGTACGTATTCCGGCATTGGGCTGGAAATACCGGTTTTGGGATTCTGCACGGAAAGGGTCTGCAAACCACTGAATCCACACGTGAGTTTAACTCTGTCAGTTGAATGCACACACTGACAACCATTCAGTTAGATAGCTCCGTTTTGGTTTTAGAAGCAGATATTTCTCTGTACAGTCTATGGTCCCATTCACTCGGGAATATCCCAACGCAGCTCCTAGAAGAAACGTGTTTCTGACTCGCTGAATCTCAACATAGATTCAACTCTCTTAGGTGAACGAACGCACAGCAGAGCAGTTTCAAGGAAACGTTTCTCCTGAGTTTTAGACGAAGTTTCCTGCAGTTTAGTACGTATGCCGGCATTGGGCTGGAAACACCGGTTTTGGGATTCTGCACAGAAAGGGTTTGCAAACCGTTGAATCCACACGTGAGTTTAACTCTGTCAGTTGAATGCACACATTGACAACCATCCAGTTAGATAGCTCCGTTTTGGTTTTAGAAGCAGATATTTCTCTGTACAGCCTATGGTCCCATTCACTCGGGAATATCCCAACGCAGCTCCTGGAAGAAACGTGTTTCTGACTCGCTGAATCTCAACATAGATTCAACTCTCTTAGGTGAACGAACGCACAGCAGAGCAGTTTCAAGGAAACGTTTCTCCTGAGTTTTAGACGAAGTTTCCTGCTGTTTAGTACGGATGCCGGCATTGGGCTGGAAATACCGGTTTTGGGATTCTGCACAGAAAGGGTTTGCAAACCGCTGAATCCGCACGTGAGTTTAACTTTGTCAGTTGAATGCACACATTGACAACCATCCAGTTAGATAGCTCCGTTTTGGTTTTAGAAGCAGATATTTCTCTGTACAGACTATGGTCCCATTCACTCGGGAATATCCCAACGCAGCTCCTAGAAGAAACGTGTTTCTGACTCGCTGAATCTCAACATAGATTCAACTCTCTTAGGTGAACGAACGCACAGCAGAGCAGTTTCAAGGAAACGTTTCTCCTGAGTTTTAGACGAAGTTTCCTGCTGTTTAGTACGGATGCCGGCATTGGGCTGGAAATACTGGTTTTGGGATTCTGCACAGAAAGGGTTTGCAAACCACTGAATCCACAAGTGAGTTTAACTCTGTCAGTTGAATGCACACATTGACAACCATTCAGTTAGGTAGCTCCGTTTTGGTTTTAGAAGCAGATATTTCTCTGTACAGCATATGGTCCCATTCACTCGGGAATATCCCAACGCAGCTCCTGGAAGAAACGTGTTTCTGACTCGCTGAATCTCAACATAGATTCAACTCTCTTAGGTGAACGAACGCACAGCAGAGCAGTTTCAAGGAAACGTTTCTCCTGAGTTTTAGACGAAGTTTCCTGCTGTTTAGTACGTATGGCGGCATTGGGCTGGAAATACCGGTTTTGGGATTCTGCACAGAAAGGGTTTGCAAACCGCTGAATCCACACGTGAGTTTAACTTTGTCAGTTGAATGCACACACTGACAACCATCCAGTTAGATAGCTCCGTTTTGGTTTTAGAAGCAGATATTTCTCTGTACAGACTATGGTCCCATTCACTCGGGAATATCCCAACGCAGCTCCTAGAAGAAACGTGTTTCTGACCCGCTGAATCTCAACATAGATTCAACTCTCTTAGGTGAACGAACGCACAGCAGAGCAGTTTCAAGGAAACGTTTCTCCTGAGTTTTAGACGAAGTTTCCTGCTGTTTAGTACGTATGCCGGCATTGGGCTGGAAATACCGGTTTTGGGATTCTGCACAGAAAGGGTTTGCAAACCACTGAATCCACAAGTGAGTTTAACTCTGTCAGTTGAATGCACACATTGACAACCATTCAGTTAGGTAGCTCCGTTTTGGTTTTAGAAGCAGATATTTCTCTGTACAGCCTATGGTCCCATTCACTCGGGAATATCCCAACGCAGCTCCTGGAAGAAACGTGTTTCTGACTCGCTGAATCTCAACATAGATTCAACTCTCTTAGGTGAACGAACGCACAGCAGAGCAGTTTCAAGGAAACGTTTCTCCTGAGTTTTAGACGAAGTTTCCTGCTGTTTAGTACGTATTCCGGCATTGGGCTGGAAATACCGGTTTTGGGATTCTGCACGGAAAGGGTTTGCAAACCACTGAATCCACACGTGAGTTTAACTCTGTCAGTTGAATGCACACACTGACAACCATTCAGTTAGATAGCTCCGTTTTGGTTTTAGAAGCAGATATTTCTCTGTACAGTCTATGGTCCCATTCACTCGGGAATATCCCAACGCAGCTCCTAGAAGAAACGTGTTTCTGACTCGCTGAATCTCAACATAGATTCAACTCTCTTAGGTGAACGAACGCACAGCAGAGCAGTTTCAAGGAAACGTTTCTCCTGAGTTTTAGACGAAGTTTCCTGCTGTTTAGTACGTATGCCGGCATTGGGCTGGAAATACCGGTTTTGGGATTCTGCACAGAAAGGGTTTGCAAACCGCTGAATCCAAACGTGAGTTTAACTCTGTCAGTTGAATGCACACATTGACAACCATCCAGTTAGATAGCTCCGTTTTGGTTTTAGAAGCAGATATTTCTCTGTACAGCCTATGGTCCCATTCACTCGGGAATATCCCAACGCAGCTCCTAGAAGAAACGTGTTTCTGACTCGCTGAATCTCAACATAGATTCAACTCTCTTAGGTGAACGAACGCACAGCAGAGCAGTTTCAAGGAAACGTTTCTCCTGAGTTTTAGACGAAGTTTCCTTCTGTTTAGTACGTATGCCGGCATTGGGCTGGAAATACCGGTTTTGGGATTCTACACAGAAAGGGTTTGCAAACCACTGAATCCACAAGTGAGTTTAACTCTGTCAGTTGGATGCACACATTGACAACCATTCAGTTAGGTAGCTCCGTTTTGGTTTTAGAAGCAGATATTTCTCTGTACAGCCTATGGTCCCATTCACTCGGGAATATCCCAACGCAGCTCCTGGAAGAAACGTGTTTCTGACTCGCTGAATCTCAACATAGATTCAACTCTCTTAGGTGAACGAACGCACAGCAGAGCAGTTTCAAGGAAACGTTTCTCCTGAGTTTTAGACGAAGTTTCCTGCTGTTTAGTACGTATGGCGGCATTGGGCTGGAAATACCGGTTTTGGGATTCTGCACAGAAAGGGTTTGCAAACCGCTGAATCCACACGTGAGTTTAACTTTGTCAGTTGAATGCACACATTGACAACCATCCAGTTAGATAGCTCCGTTTTGGTTTTAGAAGCAGATATTTCTCTGTACAGACTATGGTCCCATTCACTCGGGAATATCCCAACGCAGCTCCTAGAAGAAACGTGTTTCTGACTCGCTGAATCTCAACATAGATTCAACTCTCTTAGGTGAACGAACGCACAGCAGAGCAGTTTCAAGGAAACGTTTCTCCTGAGTTTTAGACGAAGTTTCCTGCTGTTTAGTACGTATGCCGGCATTGGGCTGGAAATACCGGTTTTGGGATTCTGCACAGAAAGGGTTTGCAAACCACTGAATCCATACGTGAGTTTAACTCTGTCAGTTGTATGCACACACTGACAACCATTCAGTTAGATAGCTCCGTTTTGGTTTTAGAAGCCGATATTTCTCTGTACAGCCTATGGTCCCATTCACTCGGGAATATCCCAACGCAGCTCCTAGAAGAAACGTGTTTCTGACTCGCTGAATCTCAACATAGATTCAACTCTCTTAGGTGAACGAACGCACAGCAGAGCAGTTTCAAGGAAACGTTTCTCCTGAGTTTTAGACGAAGTTTCCTGCTGTTTAGTACGTATGCCGGCATTGGGCTGGAAATACCGGTTTTGGGATTCTGCACAGAAAGGGTTTGCAAACCACTGAATCCACACGTGAGTTTAACTCTGTCAGTTGTATGCACACACTGACAACCATTCAGTTAGATAGCTCCGTTTTGGTTTTAGAAGCCGATATTTCTCTGTACAGCCTATGGTCCCATTCACTCGGGAATATCCCAACGCAGCTCCTAGAAGAAACGTGTTTCTGACTCGCTGAATCTCAACATAGATTCAACTCTCTTAGGTGAACGAACGCACAGCAGAGCAGTTTCAAGGAAACTTTTCTCCTGAGTTTTAGACGAAGTTTCCTGCTGTTTAGTACGTATGCCGGCATTGGGCTGGAAATACCGGTTTTGGGATTCTGCACAGAAAGGGTTTGCAAACCGCTGAATCCACACGTGAGTTTAACTCTGTCAGTTGAATGCACACATTGACAACCATCCAGTTAGATAGCTCCGTTTTGGTTTTAGAAGCAGATATTTCTCTGTACAGTCTATGGTCCCATTCACTCGGGAATATCCCAACGCAGCTCCTAGAAGAAACGTGTTTCTGACTCGCTGAATCTCAACATAGATTCAACTCTCTTAGGTGAACGAACGCACAGCAGAGCAGTTTCAAGGAAACGTTTCTCCTGAGTTTTAGACGAAGTTTCCTGCTGTTTAGTACGGATACCGGCATTGGGCTGGAAATACTGGTTTTGGGATTCTGCACAGAAAGGGTTTGCAAACCACTGAATCCACAAGTGAGTTTAACTCTGTCAGTTGAATGCACACATTGACAACCATTCAGTTAGGTAGCTCCGTTTTGGTTTTAGAAGCAGATATTTCTCTGTACAGCCTATGGTCCCATTCACTCGGGAATATCCCAACGCAGCTCCTGGAAGAAACGTGTTTCTGACTCGCTGAATCTCAACATAGATTCAACTCTCTTAGGTGAACGAACGCACAGCAGAGCAGTTTCAAGGAAACGTTTCTCCTGAGTTTTAGACGAAGTTTCCTGCTGTTTAGTACGTATGGCGGCATTGGGCTGGAAATACCGGTTTTGGGATTCTGCACCGAAAGGGTTTGCAAACCGCTGAATCCACACGTGAGTTTAACTTTGTCAGTTGAATGCACACATTGACAGCCATCCAGTTAGATAGCTCCGTTTTGGTTTTAGAAGCAGATATTTCTCTGTACAGACTATGGTCCCAGTCACTCGGGAATATCCCAACGCAGCTCCTAGAAGAAACGTGTTTCTGACTCGCTGAATCTCAACATAGATTCAACTCTCTTAGGTGAACGAACGCATAGCAGAGCAGTTTCAAGGAAACGTTTCTCCTGAGTTTTAGACGAAGTTTCCTGCTGTTTAGTACGGATGCCGGCATTGGGCTGGAAATACCGGTTTTGGGATTCTGCACAGAAAGGGTTTGCAAACCACTGAATCCACAAGTGAGTTTAACTCTGTCAGTTGAATGCACACATTGACAACCATTCAGTTAGGTAGCTCCGTTTTGGTTTTAGAAGCAGATATTTCTCTGTACAGTCTATGGTCCCATTCACTCGGGAATATCCCAACGCAGCTCCTGGAAGAAACGTGTTTCTGACTCGCTGAATCTCAACATAGATTCAACTCTGTTAGGCGAACGAACGCACAGCAGAGCAGTTTCAAGGAAACGTTTCTCCTGAGTTTTAGACGAAGTTTCCTGCTGTTTAGTACGTATTCCGGCATTGGGCTGGAAATACCGGTTTTGGGATTCTGCACGGAAAGGGTTTGCAAACCACTGAATCCACACGTGAGTTTAACTCTGTCAGTTGAATGCACACACTGACAACCATTCAGTTAGATAGCTCCGTTTTGGTTTTAGAAACAGATATTTCTCTGTACAGTCTATGGTCCCATTCACTCGGGAATATCCCAACGCAGCTCCTAGAAGAAACGTGTTTCTGACTCGCTGAATCTCAACATAGATTCAACTCTCTTAGGTGAACGAACGCACAGCAGAGCAGTTTCAAGGAAACGTTTCTCCTGAGTTTTAGACGAAGTTTCCTGCTGTTTAGTACGGATGCCGGCATTGGGCTGGAAATACTGGTTTTGGGATTCTGCACAGAAAGGGTTTGCAAACCACTGAATCCACAAGTGAGTTTAACTCTGTCAGTTGAATGCACACATTGACAACCATTCAGTTAGGTAGCTCCGTTTTGGTTTTAGAAGCAGATATTTCTCTGTACAGCATATGGTCCCATTCACTCGGGAATATCCGAACGCAGCTCCTGGAAGAAACGTGTTTCTGACTCGCTGAATCTCAACATAGATTCAACTCTCTTAGGTGAACGAACGCACAGCAGAGCAGTTTCAAGGAAACGTTTCTCCTGAGTTTTAGACGAAGTTTCCTGCTGTTTAGTACGTATGGCGGCATTGGGCTGGAAATACCGGTTTTGGGATTCTGCACAGAAAGGGTTTGCAAACCGCTGAATCCACACGTGAGTTTAACTTTGTCAGTTGAATGCACACACTGACAACCATCCAGTTAGATAGCTCCGTTTTGGTTTTAGAAGCAGATATTTCTCTGTACAGACTATGGTCCCATTCACTCGGGAATATCCCAACGCAGCTCCTAGAAGAAACGTGTTTCTGACTCGCTGAATCTCAACATAGATTCAACTCTCTTAGGTGAACGAACGCACAGCAGAGCAGTTTCAAGGAAACGTTTCTCCTGAGTTTTAGACGAAGTTTCCTGCTGTTTAGTACGTATGCCGGCATTGGGCTGGAAATACCGGTTTTGGGATTCTGCACAGAAAGGGTTTGCAAACCACTGAATCCACAAGTGAGTTTAACTCTGTCAGTTGGATTCACACATTGACAACCATTCAGTTAGGTAGCTCCGTTTTGGTTTTAGAAGCAGATATTTCTCTGTACAGCCTATGGTCCCATTCACTCGGGAATATCCCAACGCAGCTCCTGGAAGAAACGTGTTTCTGACTCGCTGAATCTCAACATAGATTCAACTCTCTTAGGTGAACGAACGCACAGCAGAGCAGTTTCAAGGAAACGTTTCTCCTGAGTTTTAGACGAAGTTTCCTGCTGTTTAGTACGTATTCCGGCATTGGGCTGGAAATACCGGTTTTGGGATTCTGCACGGAAAGGGTCTGCAAACCACTGAATCCACACGTGAGTTTAACTCTGTCAGTTGAATGCACACACTGACAACCATTCAGTTAGATAGCTCCGTTTTGGTTTTAGAAGCACATATTTCTCTGTACAGTCTATGGTCCCATTCACTCGGGAATATCCCAACGCAGCTCCTAGAAGAAACGTGTTTCTGACTCGCTGAATCTCAACATAGATTCAACTCTCTTAGGTGAACGAACGCACAGCAGAGCAGTTTCAAGGAAACGTTTCTCCTGAGTTTTAGACGAAGTTTCCTGCAGTTTAGTACGTATGCCGGCATTGGGCTGGAAATATCGGTTTTGGGATTCTGCACAGAAAGGGTTTGCAAACCGCTGAATCCAAACGTGAGTTTAACTCTGTCAGTTGAATGCACACATTGACAACCATCCAGTTAGATAGCTCCGTTTTGGTTTTAGAAGCAGATATTTCTCTGTACAGCCTATGGTCCCATTCACTCGGGAATATCCCAACGCAGCTCCTAGAAGAAACGTGTTTCTGACTCGCTGAATCTCAACATAGATTGAACTCTCTTAGGTGAACGAACGCACAGCAGAGCAGTTTCAAGGAAACGTTTCTCCTGAGTTTTAGACGAAGTTTCCTTCTGTTTAGTACGTATGCCGGCATTGGGCTGGAAATACCGGTTTTGGGATTCTACACAGAAAGGGTTTGCAAACCACTGAATCCACAAGTGAGTTTAACTCTGTCAGTTGGATGCACACATTGACAACCATTCAGTTAGGTAGCTCCGTTTTGGTTTTAGAAGCAGATATTTCTCTGTACAGCCTATGGTCCCATTCACTCGGGAATATCCCAACGCAGCTCCTGGAAGAAACGTGTTTCTGACTCGCTGAATCTCAACATAGATTCAACTCTCTTAGGTGAACGAACGCACAGCAGAGCAGTTTCAAGGAAACGTTTCTCCTGAGTTTTAGACGAAGTTTCCTGCTGTTTAGTACGTATGCCGGCATTTTGCTGGAAATACCGGTTTTGGGATTCTGCACAGAAAGGGTTTGCAAACCACTGAATCCACAAGTGAGTTTAACTCTGTCAGTTGAATGCACACATTGACAACCATTCAGTTAGGTAGCTCCGTTTTGGTTTTAGAAGCAGATATTTCTCTGTACAGCCTATGGTCCCATTCACTCGGGAATATCCCAACGCAGCTCCTGGAAGAAACGTGTTTCTGACTCGCTGAATCTCAACATAGATTCAACTCTCTTAGGTGAACGAACGCACAGCAGAGCAGTTTCAAGGAAACGTTTCTCCTGAGTTTTAGACGAAGTTTCCTGCTGTTTAGTACGTATGCCGGCATTGGGCTGGAAATACCGGTTTTGGGATTCTGCACAGAAAGGGTTTGCAAACCACTGAATCCACACGTGAGTTTAACTCTGTCAGTTGTATGCACACACTGACAACCATTCAGTTAGATAGCTCCGTTTTGGTTTTAGAAGCCGATATTTCTCTGTACAGCCTATGGTCCCATTCACTCGGGAATATCCCAACGCAGCTCCTAGAAGAAACGTGTTTCTGACTCGCTGAATCTCAACATAGATTCAACTCTCTTAGGTGAACGAACGCACAGCAGAGCAGTTTCAAGGAAACTTTTCTCCTGAGTTTTAGACGAAGTTTCCTGCTGTTTAGTACGTATGCCGGCATTGGGCTGGAAATACCGGTTTTGGGATTCTGCACAGAAAGGGTTTGCAAACCGCTGAATCCACACGTGAGTTTAACTCTGTCAGTTGAATGCACACATTGACAACCATCCAGTTAGATAGCTCCGTTTTGGTTTTAGAAGCAGATATTTCTCTGTACAGTCTATGGTCCCATTCACTCGGGAATATCCCAACGCAGCTCCTAGAAGAAACGTGTTTCTGACTCGCTGAATCTCAACATAGATTCAACTCTCTTAGGTGAACGAACGCACAGCAGAGCAGTTTCAAGGAAACGTTTCTCCTGAGTTTTAGACGAAGTTTCCTGCTGTTTAGTACGGATGCCGGCATTGGGCTGGAAATACCGGTTTTGGGATTCTGCACAGAAAGGGTTTGCAAACCGTTGAATCCACACGTGAGTTTAACTCTGTCAGTTGAATGCACACATTGACAACCATCCAGTTAGATAGCTCCGTTTTGGTTTTAGAAGCAGATATTTCTCTGTACAGCCTATGGTCCCATTCACTCGGGAATATCCCAACGCAGCTCCTGGAAGAAACGTGTTTCTGACTCGCTGAATCTCAACATAGATTCAACTCTCTTAGGTGAACGAACGCACAGCAGAGCAGTTTCAAGGAAACGTTTCTCCTGAGTTTTAGACGAAGTTTCCTTCTGTTTAGTACGTATGCCGGCATTGGGCTGGAAATACCGGTTTTGGGATTCTGCACAGAAAGGGTTTGCAAACCGCTGAATCCACACGTGAGTTTAACTTTGTCAGTTGAATGCACACATTGACAACCATCCAGTTAGATAGCTCCGTTTTGGTTTTAGAAGCAGATATTTCTCTGTACAGACTATGGTCCCATTCACTCGGGAATATCCCAACGCAGCTCCTAGAAGAAACGTGTTTCTGACTCGCTGAATCTCAACATAGATTCAACTCTCTTAGGTGAACGAACGCACAGCAGAGCAGTTTCAAGGAAACGTTTCTCCTGAGTTTTAGACGAAGTTTCCTGCTGTTTAGTACGGATGCCGGCATTGGGCTGGAAATACTGGTTTTGGGATTCTGCACAGAAAGGGTTTGCAAACCACTGAATCCACAAGTGAGTTTAACTCTGTCAGTTGAATGCACACATTGACAACCATTCAGTTAGGTAGCTCCGTTTTGGTTTTAGAAGCAGATATTTCTCTGTACAGCATATGGTCCCATTCACTCGGGAATATCCCAACGCAGCTCCTGGAAGAAACGTGTTTCTGACTCGCTGAATCTCAACATAGATTCAACTCTCTTAGGTGAACGAACGCACAGCAGAGCAGTTTCAAGGAAACGTTTCTCCTGAGTTTTAGACGAAGTTTCCTGCTGTTTAGTACGTATGCCGGCATTTTGCTGGAAATACCGGTTTTGGGATTCTGCACAGAAAGGGTTTGCAAACCACTGAATCCACAAGTGAGTTTAACTCTGTCAGTTGAATGCACACATTGACAACCATTCAGTTAGGTAGCTCCGTTTTGGTTTTAGAAGCAGATATTTCTCTGTACAGCCTATGGTCCCATTCACTCGGGAATATCCCAACGCAGCTCCTGGAAGAAACGTGTTTCTGACTCGCTGAATCTCAACATAGATTCAACTCTCTTAGGTGAACGAACGCACAGCAGAGCAGTTTCAAGGAAACGTTTCTCCTGAGTTTTAGACGAAGTTTCCTGCTGTTTAGTACGTATGCCGGCATTGGGCTGGAAATACCGGTTTTGGGATTCTGCACAGAAAGGGTTTGCAAACCACTGAATCCACACGTGAGTTTAACTCTGTCAGTTGTATGCACACACTGACAACCATTCAGTTAGATAGCTCCGTTTTGGTTTTAGAAGCCGATATTTCTCTGTACAGCCTATGGTCCCATTCACTCGGGAATATCCCAACGCAGCTCCTAGAAGAAACGTGTTTCTGACTCGCTGAATCTCAACATAGATAAAACTCTCTTAGGTGAACGAACGCACAGCAGAGCAGTTTCAAGGAAACTTTTCTCCTGAGTTTTAGACGAAGTTTCCTGCTGTTTAGTACGTATGCCGGCATTGGGCTGGAAATACCGGTTTTGGGATTCTGCACAGAAAGGGTTTGCAAACCGCTGAATCCACACGTGAGTTTAACTCTGTCAGTTGAATGCACACATTGACAACCATCCAGTTAGATAGCTCCGTTTTGGTTTTAGAAGCAGATATTTCTCTGTACAGTCTATGGTCCCATTCACTCGGGAATATCCCAACGCAGCTCCTAGAAGAAACGTGTTTCTGACTCGCTGAATCTCAACATAGATTCAACTCTCTTAGGTGAACGAACGCACAGCAGAGCAGTTTCAAGGAAACGTTTCTCCTGAGTTTTAGACGAAGTTTCCTGCAGTTTAGTACGTATGCCGGCATTGGGCTGGAAATACCGGTTTTGGGATTCTGCACAGAAAGGGTTTGCAAACCGTTGAATCCACACGTGAGTTTAACTCTGTCAGTTGAATGCACACATTGACATCCATCCAGTTAGATAGCTCCGTTTTGGTTTTAGAAGCAGATATTTCTCTGTACAGCCTATGGTCCCATTCACTCGGGAATATCCCAACGCAGCTCCTGGAAGAAACGTGTTTCTGACTCGCTGAATCTCAACATAGATTCAACTCTCTTAGGTGAACGAACGCACAGCAGAGCAGTTTCAAGGAAACGTTTCTCCTGAGTTTTAGACGAAGTTTCCTTCTGTTTAGTACGTATGCCGGCATTGGGCTGGAAATACCGGTTTTGGGATTCTGCACAGAAAGGGTTTGCAAACCGCTGAATCCACACGTGAGTTTAACTTTGTCAGTTGAATGCACACATTGACAACCATCCAGTTAGATAGCTCCGTTTTGGTTTTAGAAGCAGATATTTCTCTGTACAGACTATGGTCCCATTCACTCGGGAATATCCCAACGCAGCTCCTAGAAGAAACGTGTTTCTGACTCGCTGAATCTCAACATAGATTCAACTCTCTTAGGTGAACGAACGCACAGCAGAGCAGTTTCAAGGAAACGTTTCTCCTGAGTTTTAGACGAAGTTTCCTGCTGTTTAGTACGGATACCGGCATTGGGCTGGAAATACTGGTTTTGGGATTCTGCACAGAAAGGGTTTGCAAACCACTGAATCCACAAGTGAGTTTAACTCTGTCAGTTGAATGCACACATTGACAACCATTCAGTTAGGTAGCTCCGTTTTGGTTTTAGAAGCAGATATTTCTCTGTACAGCATATGGTCCCATTCACTCGGGAATATCCCAACGCAGCTCCTGGAAGAAACGTGTTTCTGACTCGCTGAATCTCAACATAGATTCAACTCTCTTAGGTGAACGAACGCACAGCAGAGCAGTTTCAAGGAAACGTTTCTCCTGAGTTTTAGACGAAGTTTCCTGCTGTTTAGTACGTATGGCGGCATTGGGCTGGAAATACCGGTTTTGGGATTCTGCACCGAAAGGGTTTGCAAACCGCTGAATCCACACGTGAGTTTAACTTTGTCAGTTGAATGCACACATTGACAACCATCCAGTTAGATAGCTCCGTTTTGGTTTTAGAAGCAGATATTTCTCTGTACAGACTATGGTCCCAGTCACTCGGGAATATCCCAACGCAGCTCCTAGAAGAAACGTGTTTCTGACTCGCTGAATCTCAACATAGATTCAACTCTCTTAGGTGAACGAACGCATAGCAGAGCAGTTTCAAGGAAACGTTTCTCCTGAGTTTTAGACGAAGTTTCCTGCTGTTTAGTACGGATGCCGGCATTGGGCTGGAAATACCGGTTTTGGGATTCTGCACAGAAAGGGTTTGCAAACCACTGAATCCACAAGTGAGTTTAACTCTGTCAGTTGAATGCACACATTGACAACCATTCAGTTAGGTAGCTCCGTTTTGGTTTTAGAAGCAGATATTTCTCTGTACAGCCTATGGTCCCATTCACTCGGGAATATCCCAACGCAGCTCCTGGAAGAAACGTGTTTCTGACTCGCTGAATCTCAACATAGATTCAACTCTGTTAGGCGAACGAACGCACAGCAGAGCAGTTTCAAGGAAACGTTTCTCCTGAGTTTTAGACGAAGTTTCGTGCTGTTTAGTACGTATTCCGGCATTGGGCTGGAAATACCGGTTTTGGGATTCTGCACGGAAAGGGTTTGCAAACCACTGAATCCACACGTGAGTTTAACTCTGTCAGTTGAATGCACACACTGACAACCATTCAGTTAGATAGCTCCGTTTTGGTTTTAGAAACAGATATTTCTCTGTACAGTCTATGGTCCCATTCACTCGGGAATATCCCAACGCAGCTCCTAGAAGAAACGTGTTTCTGACTCGCTGAATCTCAACATAGATTCAACTCTCTTAGGTGAACGAACGCACAGCAGAGCAGTTTCAAGGAAACGTTTCTCCTGAGTTTTAGACGAAGTTTCCTGCTGTTTAGTACGGATGCCGGCATTGGGCTGGAAATACTGGTTTTGGGATTCTGCACAGAAAGGGTTTGCAAACCACTGAATCCACAAGTGAGTTTAACTCTGTCAGTTGAATGCACACATTGACAACCATTCAGTTAGGTAGCTCCGTTTTGGTTTTAGAAGCAGATATTTCTCTGTACAGCATATGGTCCCATTGACTCGGGAATATCCCAACGCAGCTCCTGGAAGAAACGTGTTTCTGACTCGCTGAATCTCAACATAGATTCAACTCTCTTAGGTGAACGAACGCACAGCAGAGCAGTTTCAAGGAAACGTTTCTCCTGAGTTTTAGACGAAGTTTCCTGCTGTTTAGTACGTATGGCGGCATTGGGCTGGAAATACCGGTTTTGGGATTCTGCACAGAAAGGGTTTGCAAACCGCTGAATCCACACGTGAGTTTAACTTTGTCAGTTGAATGCACACACTGACAACCATCCAGTTAGATAGCTCCGTTTTGGTTTTAGAAGCAGATATTTCTCTGTACAGACTATGGTCCCATTCACTCGGGAATATCCCAACGCAGCTCCTAGAAGAAACGTGTTTCTGACTCGCTGAATCTCAACATAGATTCAACTCTCTTACGTGAACGAACGCACAGCAGAGCAGTTTCAAGGAAACGTTTCTCCTGAGTTTTAGACGAAGTTTCCTGCTGTTTAGTACGTATGCCGGCATTGGGCTGGAAATACCGGTTTTGGGATTCTGCACAGAAAGGGTTTGCAAACCACTGAATCCACACGTGAGTTTAACTCTGTCAGTTGTATGCACACACTGACAACCATTCAGTTAGATAGCTCCGTTTTGGTTTTAGAAGCCGATATTTCTCTGTACAGCCTATGGTCCCATTCACTCGGGAATATCCCAACGCAGCTCCTAGAAGAAACGTGTTTCTGACTCGCTGAATCTCAACATAGATTCAACTCTCTTAGGTGAACGAACGCACAGCAGAGCAGTTTCAAGGAAACGTTTCTCCTGAGTTTTAGACGAAGTTTCCTGCAGTTTAGTACGTATGCCGGCATTGGGCTGGAAATACCGGTTTTGGGATTCTGCACAGAAAGGGTTTGCAAACCTCTGAATCCACACGTGAGTTTAACTCTGTCAGTTGAATGCACACATTGACAACCATCCAGTTAGATAGCTCCGTTTTGGTTTTAGAAGCAGATATTTCTCTGTACAGTCTATGGTCCCATTCACTCGGGAATATCCCAACGCAGCTCCTAGAAGAAACGTGTTTCTGACTCGCTGAATCTCAACATAGATTCAACTCTCTTAGGTGAACGAACGCACAGCAGAGCAGTTTCAAGGAAACGTTTCTCCTGAGTTTTAGACGAAGTTTCCTGCAGTTTAGTACGTATGCCGGCATTGGGCTGGAAATACCGGTTTTGGGATTCTGCACAGAAAGGGTTTGCAAACCGTTGAATCCACACGTGAGTTTAACTCTGTCAGTTGAATGCACACATTGACAACCATCCAGTTAGATAGCTCCGTTTTGGTTTTAGAAGCAGATATTTCTCTGTACAGCCTATGGTCCCATTCACTCGGGAATATCCCAACGCAGCTCCTGGAAGAAACGTGTTTCTGACTCGCTGAATCTCAACATAGATTCAACTCTCTTAGGTGAACGAACGCACAGCAGAGCAGTTTCAAGGAAACGTTTCTCCTGAGTTTTAGACGAAGTTTCCTTCTGTTTAGTACGTATGCCGGCATTGGGCTGGAAATACCGGTTTTGGGATTCTGCACAGAAAGGGTTTGCAAACCGCTGAATCCACACGTGAGTTTAACTTTGTCAGTTGAATGCACACATTGACAACCATCCAGTTAGATAGCTCCGTTTTGGTTTTAGAAGCAGATATTTCTCTGTACAGACTATGGTCCCATTCACTCGGGAATATCCCAACGCAGCTCCTAGAAGAAACGTGTTTCTGACTCGCTGAATCTCAACATAGATTCAACTCTCTTAGGTGAACGAACGCACAGCAGAGCAGTTTCAAGGAAACGTTTCTCCTGAGTTTTAGACGAAGTTTCCTGCTGTTTAGTACGGATGCCGGCATTGGGCTGGAAATACTGGTTTTGGGATTCTGCACAGAAAGGGTTTGCAAACCACTGAATCCACAAGTGAGTTTAACTCTGTCAGTTGAATGCACACATTGACAACCATTCAGTTAGGTAGCTCCGTTTTGGTTTTAGAAGCAGATATTTCTCTGTACAGCATATGGTCCCATTCACTCGGGAATATCCCAACGCAGCTCCTGGAAGAAACGTGTTTCTGACTCGCTGAATCTCAACATAGATTCAACTCTCTTAGGTGAACGAACGCACAGCAGAGCAGTTTCAAGGAAACGTTTCTCCTGAGTTTTAGACGAAGTTTCCTGCTGTTTAGTACGTATGCCGGCATTTTGCTGGAAATACCGGTTTTGGGATTCTGCACAGAAAGGGTTTGCAAACCACTGAATCCACAAGTGAGTTTAACTCTGTCAGTTGAATGCACACATTGACAACCATTCAGTTAGGTAGCTCCGTTTTGGTTTTAGAAGCAGATATTTCTCTGTACAGCCTATGGTCCCATTCACTCGGGAATATCCCAACGCAGCTCCTGGAAGAAACGTGTTTCTGACTCGCTGAATCTCAACATAGATTCAACTCTCTTAGGTGAACGAACGCACAGCAGAGCAGTTTCAAGGAAACGTTTCTCCTGAGTTTTAGACGAAGTTTCCTGCTGTTTAGTACGTATGCCGGCATTGGGCTGGAAATACCGGTTTTGGGATTCTGCACAGAAAGGGTTTGCAAACCACTGAATCCACACGTGAGTTTAACTCTGTCAGTTGTATGCACACACTGACAACCATTCAGTTAGATAGCTCCGTTTTGGTTTTAGAAGCCGATATTTCTCTGTACAGCCTATGGTCCCATTCACTCGGGAATATCCCAACGCAGCTCCTAGAAGAAACGTGTTTCTGACTCGCTGAATCTCAACATAGATTCAACTCTCTTAGGTGAACGAACGCACAGCAGAGCAGTTTCAAGGAAACTTTTCTCCTGAGTTTTAGACGAAGTTTCCTGCTGTTTAGTACGTATGCCGGCATTGGGCTGGAAATACCGGTTTTGGGATTCTGCACAGAAAGGGTTTGCAAACCGCTGAATCCACACGTGAGTTTAACTCTGTCAGTTGAATGCACACATTGACAACCATCCAGTTAGATAGCTCCGTTTTGGTTTTAGAAGCAGATATTTCTCTGTACAGTCTATGGTCCCATTCACTCGGGAATATCCCAACGCAGCTCCTAGAAGAAACGTGTTTCTGACTCGCTGAATCTCAACATAGATTCAACTCTCTTAGGTGAACGAACGCACAGCAGAGCAGTTTCAAGGAAACGTTTCTCCTGAGTTTTAGACGAAGTTTCCTGCAGTTTAGTACGTATGCCGGCATTGGGCTGGAAATACCGGTTTTGGGATTCTGCACAGAAAGGGTTTGCAAACCGTTGAATCCACACGTGAGTTTAACTCTGTCAGTTGAATGCACACATTGACAACCATCCAGTTAGATAGCTCCGTTTTGGTTTTAGAAGCAGATATTTCTCTGTACAGCCTATGGTCCCATTCACTCGGGAATATCCCAACGCAGCTCCTGGAAGAAACGTGTTTCTGACTCGCTGAATCTCAACATAGATTCAACTCTCTTAGGTGAACGAACGCACAGCAGAGCAGTTTCAAGGAAACGTTTCTCCTGAGTTTTAGACGAAGTTTCCTTCTGTTTAGTACGTATGCCGGCATTGGGCTGGAAATACCGGTTTTGGGATTCTGCACAGAAAGGGTTTGCAAACCGCTGAATCCACACGTGAGTTTAACTCTGTCAGTTGAATGCACACATTGACAACCATTCAGTTAGGTAGCTCCGTTTTGGTTTTAGAAGCAGATATTTCTCTGTACAGCCTATGGTCCCATTCACTCGGGAATATCCCAACGCAGCTCCTGGAAGAAACGTGTTTCTGACTCGCTGAATCTCAACATAGATTCAACTCTGTTAGGCGAACGAACGCACAGCAGAGCAGTTTCAAGGAAACGTTTCTCCTGAGTTTTAGACGAAGTTTCGTGCTGTTTAGTACGTATTCCGGCATTGGGCTGGAAATACCGGTTTTGGGATTCTGCACGGAAAGGGTTTGCAAACCACTGAATCCACACGTGAGTTTAACTCTGTCAGTTGAATGCACACACTGACAACCATCCAGTTAGATAGCTCCGTTTTGGTTTTAGAAGCAGATATTTCTCTGTACAGCCTATGGTCCCATTCACTCGGGAATATCCCAACGCAGCTCCTGGAAGAAACGTGTTTCTGACTCGCTGAATCTCAACATAGATTCAACTCTCTTAGGTGAACGAACGCACAGCAGAGCAGTTTCAAGGAAACGTTTCTCCTGAGTTTTAGACGAAGTTTCCTTCTGTTTAGTACGTATGCCGGCATTGGGCTGGAAATACCGGTTTTGGGATTCTGCACAGAAAGGGTTTGCAAACCGCTGAATCCACACGTGAGTTTAACTTTGTCAGTTGAATGCACACATTGACAACCATCCAGTTAGATAGCTCCGTTTTGGTTTTAGAAGCAGATATTTCTCTGTACAGACTATGGTCCCATTCACTCGGGAATATCCCAACGCAGCTCCTAGAAGAAACGTGTTTCTGACTCGCTGAATCTCAACATAGATTCAACTCTCTTAGGTGAACGAACGCACAGCAGAGCAGTTTCAAGGAAACGTTTCTCCTGAGTTTTAGACGAAGTTTCCTGCTGTTTAGTACGGATGCCGGCATTGGGCTGGAAATACTGGTTTTGGGATTCTGCACAGAAAGGGTTTGCAAACCACTGAATCCACAAGTGAGTTTAACTCTGTCAGTTGAATGCACACATTGACAACCATTCAGTTAGGTAGCTCCGTTTTGGTTTTAGAAGCAGATATTTCTCTGTACAGCATATGGTCCCATTCACTCGGGAATATCCCAACGCAGCTCCTGGAAGAAACGTGTTTCTGACTCGCTGAATCTCAACATAGATTCAACTCTCTTAGGTGAACGAACGCACAGCAGAGCAGTTTCAAGGAAACGTTTCTCCTGAGTTTTAGACGAAGTTTCCTGCTGTTTAGTACGTATGCCGGCATTTTGCTGGAAATACCGGTTTTGGGATTCTGCACAGAAAGGGTTTGCAAACCACTGAATCCACAAGTGAGTTTAACTCTGTCAGTTGAATGCACACATTGACAACCATTCAGTTAGGTAGCTCCGTTTTGGTTTTAGAAGCAGATATTTCTCTGTACAGCCTATGGTCCCATTCACTCGGGAATATCCCAACGCAGCTCCTGGAAGAAACGTGTTTCTGACTCGCTGAATCTCAACATAGATTCAACTCTCTTAGGTGAACGAACGCACAGCAGAGCAGTTTCAAGGAAACGTTTCTCCTGAGTTTTAGACGAAGTTTCCTGCTGTTTAGTACGTATGCCGGCATTGGGCTGGAAATACCGGTTTTGGGATTCTGCACAGAAAGGGTTTGCAAACCACTGAATCCACACGTGAGTTTAACTCTGTCAGTTGTATGCACACACTGACAACCATTCAGTTAGATAGCTCCGTTTTGGTTTTAGAAGCCGATATTTCTCTGTACAGCCTATGGTCCCATTCACTCGGGAATATCCCAACGCAGCTCCTAGAAGAAACGTGTTTCTGACTCGCTGAATCTCAACATAGATTCAACTCTCTTAGGTGAACGAACGCACAGCAGAGCAGTTTCAAGGAAACTTTTCTCCTGAGTTTTAGACGAAGTTTCCTGCTGTTTAGTACGTATGCCGGCATTGGGCTGGAAATACCGGTTTTGGGATTCTGCACAGAAAGGGTTTGCAAACCGCTGAATCCACACGTGAGTTTAACTCTGTCAGTTGAATGCACACATTGACAACCATCCAGTTAGATAGCTCCGTTTTGGTTTTAGAAGCAGATATTTCTCTGTACAGTCTATGGTCCCATTCACTCGGGAATATCCCAACGCAGCTCCTAGAAGAAACGTGTTTCTGACTCGCTGAATCTCAACATAGATTCAACTCTCTTAGGTGAACGAACGCACAGCAGAGCAGTTTCAAGGAAACGTTTCTCCTGAGTTTTAGACGAAGTTTCCTGCAGTTTAGTACGTATGCCGGCATTGGGCTGGAAATACCGGTTTTGGGATTCTGCACAGAAAGGGTTTGCAAACCGTTGAATCCACACGTGAGTTTAACTCTGTCAGTTGAATGCACACATTGACAACCATCCAGTTAGATAGCTCCGTTTTGGTTTTAGAAGCAGATATTTCTCTGTACAGCCTATGGTCCCATTCACTCGGGAATATCCCAACGCAGCTCCTGGAAGAAACGTGTTTCTGACTCGCTGAATCTCAACATAGATTCAACTCTCTTAGGTGAACGAACGCACAGCAGAGCAGTTTCAAGGAAACGTTTCTCCTGAGTTTTAGACGAAGTTTCCTTCTGTTTAGTACGTATGCCGGCATTGGGCTGGAAATACCGGTTTTGGGATTCTGCACAGAAAGGGTTTGCAAACCGCTGAATCCACACGTGAGTTTAACTTTGTCAGTTGAATGCACACATTGACAACCATCCAGTTAGATAGCTCCGTTTTGGTTTTAGAAGCAGATATTTCTCTGTACAGACTATGGTCCCATTCACTCGGGAATATCCCAACGCAGCTCCTAGAAGAAACGTGTTTCTGACTCGCTGAATCTCAACATAGATTCAACTCTCTTAGGTGAACGAACGCACAGCAGAGCAGTTTCAAGGAAACGTTTCTCCTGAGTTTTAGACGAAGTTTCCTGCTGTTTAGTACGGATACCGGCATTGGGCTGGAAATACTGGTTTTGGGATTCTGCACAGAAAGGGTTTGCAAACCACTGAATCCACAAGTGAGTTTAACTCTGTCAGTTGAATGCACACATTGACAACCATTCAGTTAGGTAGCTCCGTTTTGGTTTTAGAAGCAGATATTTCTCTGTACAGCATATGGTCCCATTCACTCGGGAATATCCCAACGCAGCTCCTGGAAGAAACGTGTTTCTGACTCGCTGAATCTCAACATAGATTCAACTCTCTTAGGTGAACGAACGCACAGCAGAGCAGTTTCAAGGAAACGTTTCTCCTGAGTTTTAGACGAAGTTTCCTGCTGTTTAGTACGTATGGCGGCATTGGGCTGGAAATACCGGTTTTGGGATTCTGCACCGAAAGGGTTTGCAAACCGCTGAATCCACACGTGAGTTTAACTTTGTCAGTTGAATGCACACATTGACAACCATCCAGTTAGATAGCTCCGTTTTGGTTTTAGAAGCAGATATTTCTCTGTACAGACTATGGTCCCAGTCACTCGGGAATATCCCAACGCAGCTCCTAGAAGAAACGTGTTTCTGACTCGCTGAATCTCAACATAGATTCAACTCTCTTAGGTGAACGAACGCATAGCAGAGCAGTTTCAAGGAAACGTTTCTCCTGAGTTTTAGACGAAGTTTCCTGCTGTTTAGTACGGATGCCGGCATTGGGCTGGAAATACCGGTTTTGGGATTCTGCACAGAAAGGGTTTGCAAACCACTGAATCCACAAGTGAGTTTAACTCTGTCAGTTGAATGCACACATTGACAACCATTCAGTTAGGTAGCTCCGTTTTGGTTTTAGAAGCAGATATTTCTCTGTACAGCCTATGGTCCCATTCACTCGGGAATATCCCAACGCAGCTCCTGGAAGAAACGTGTTTCTGACTCGCTGAATCTCAACATAGATTCAACTCTGTTAGGCGAACGAACGCACAGCAGAGCAGTTTCAAGGAAACGTTTCTCCTGAGTTTTAGACGAAGTTTCGTGCTGTTTAGTACGTATTCCGGCATTGGGCTGGAAATACCGGTTTTGGGATTCTGCACGGAAAGGGTTTGCAAACCACTGAATCCACACGTGAGTTTAACTCTGTCAGTTGAATGCACACACTGACAACCATTCAGTTAGATAGCTCCGTTTTGGTTTTAGAAACAGATATTTCTCTGTACAGTCTATGGTCCCATTCACTCGGGAATATCCCAACGCAGCTCCTAGAAGAAACGTGTTTCTGACTCGCTGAATCTCAACATAGATTCAACTCTCTTAGGTGAACGAACGCACAGCAGAGCAGTTTCAAGGAAACGTTTCTCCTGAGTTTTAGACGAAGTTTCCTGCTGTTTAGTACGGATGCCGGCATTGGGCTGGAAATACTGGTTTTGGGATTCTGCACAGAAAGGGTTTGCAAACCACTGAATCCACAAGTGAGTTTAACTCTGTCAGTTGAATGCACACATTGACAACCATTCAGTTAGGTAGCTCCGTTTTGGTTTTAGAAGCAGATATTTCTCTGTACAGCATATGGTCCCATTGACTCGGGAATATCCCAACGCAGCTCCTGGAAGAAACGTGTTTCTGACTCGCTGAATCTCAACATAGATTCAACTCTCTTAGGTGAACGAACGCACAGCAGAGCAGTTTCAAGGAAACGTTTCTCCTGAGTTTTAGACGAAGTTTCCTGCTGTTTAGTACGTATGGCGGCATTGGGCTGGAAATACCGGTTTTGGGATTCTGCACAGAAAGGGTTTGCAAACCGCTGAATCCACACGTGAGTTTAACTTTGTCAGTTGAATGCACACACTGACAACCATCCAGTTAGATAGCTCCGTTTTGGTTTTAGAAGCAGATATTTCTCTGTACAGACTATGGTCCCATTCACTCGGGAATATCCCAACGCAGCTCCTAGAAGAAACGTGTTTCTGACTCGCTGAATCTCAACATAGATTCAACTCTCTTACGTGAACGAACGCACAGCAGAGCAGTTTCAAGGAAACTTTTCTCCTGAGTTTTAGACGAAGTTTCCTGCTGTTTAGTACGTATGCCGGCATTGGGCTGGAAATACCGGTTTTGGGATTCTGCACAGAAAGGGTTTGCAAACCACTGAATCCACAAGTGAGTTTAACTCTGTCAGTTGGATTCACACATTGACAACCATTCAGTTAGGTAGCTCCGTTTTGGTTTTAGAAGCAGATATTTCTCTGTACAGCCTATGGTCCCATTCACTCGGGAATATCCCAACGCAGCTCCTGGAAGAAACGTGTTTCTGACTCGCTGAATCTCAACATAGATTCAACTCTCTTAGGTGAACGAACGCACAGCAGAGCAGTTTCAAGGAAACGTTTCTCCTGAGTTTTAGACGAAGTTTCCTGCTGTTTAGTACGTATTCCGGCATTGGGCTGGAAATACCGGTTTTGGGATTCTGCACGGAAAGGGTCTGCAAACCACTGAATCCACACGTGAGTTTAACTCTGTCAGTTGAATGCACACACTGACAACCATTCAGTTAGATAGCTCCGTTTTGGTTTTAGAAGCAGATATTTCTCTGTACAGTCTATGGTCCCATTCACTCGGGAATATCCCAACGCAGCTCCTAGAAGAAACGTGTTTCTGACTCGCTGAATCTCAACATAGATTCAACTCTCTTAGGTGAACGAACGCACAGCAGAGCAGTTTCAAGGAAACGTTTCTCCTGAGTTTTAGACGAAGTTTCCTGCAGTTTAGTACGTATGCCGGCATTGGGCTGGAAATACCGGTTTTGGGATTCTGCACAGAAAGGGTTTGCAAACCGCTGAATCCAAACGTGAGTTTAACTCTGTCAGTTGAATGCACACATTGACAACCATCCAGTTAGATAGCTCCGTTTTGGTTTTAGAAGCAGATATTTCTCTGTACAGCCTATGGTCCCATTCACTCGGGAATATCCCAACGCAGCTCCTAGAAGAAACGTGTTTCTGACTCGCTGAATCTCAACATAGATTGAACTCTCTTAGGTGAACGAACGCACAGCAGAGCAGTTTCAAGGAAACGTTTCTCCTGAGTTTTAGACGAAGTTTCCTTCTGTTTAGTACGTATGCCGGCATTGGGCTGGAAATACCGGTTTTGGGATTCTACACAGAAAGGGTTTGCAAACCACTGAATCCACAAGTGAGTTTAACTCTGTCAGTTGGATGCACACACTGACAACCATTCAGTTAGGTAGCTCCGTTTTGGTTTTAGAAGCAGATATTTCTCTGTACAGCCTATGGTCCCATTCACTCGGGAATATCCCAACGCAGCTCCTGGAAGAAACGTGTTTCTGACTCGCTGAATCTCAACATAGATTCAACTCTCTTAGGTGAACGAACGCACAGCAGAGCAGTTTCAAGGAAACGTTTCTCCTGAGTTTTAGACGAAGTTTCCTGCTGTTTAGTACGTATGGCGGCATTGGGCTGGAAATACCGGTTTTGGGATTCTGCACAGAAAGGGTTTGCAAACCGCTGAATCCACACGTGAGTTTAACTTTGTCAGTTGAATGCACACATTGACAACCATCCAGTTAGATAGCTCCGTTTTGGTTTTAGAAGCAGATATTTCTCTGTACAGACTATGGTCCCATTCACTCGGGAATATCCCAACGCAGCTCCTAGAAGAAACGTGTTTCTGACTCGCTGAATCTCAACATAGATTCAACTCTCTTAGGTGAACGAACGCACAGCAGAGCAGTTTCAAGGAAACGTTTCTCCTGCGTTTTAGACGAAGTTTCCTGCTGTTTAGTACGTATGCCGGCATTTTGCTGGAAATACCGGTTTTGGGATTCTGCACAGAAAGGGTTTGCAAACCACTGAATCCACAAGTGAGTTTAACTCTGTCAGTTGAATGCACACATTGACAACCATTCAGTTAGGTAGCTCCGTTTTGGTTTTAGAAGCAGATATTTCTCTGTACAGCCTATGGTCCCATTCACTCGGGAATATCCCAACGCAGCTCCTGGAAGAAACGTGTTTCTGACTCGCTGAATCTCAACATAGATTCAACTCTCTTAGGTGAACGAACGCACAGCAGAGCAGTTTCAAGGAAACGTTTCTCCTGAGTTTTAGACGAAGTTTCCTGCTGTTTAGTACGTATGCCGGCATTGGGCTGGAAATACCGGTTTTGGGATTCTGCACAGAAAGGGTTTGCAAACCACTGAATCCACACGTGAGTTTAACTCTGTCAGTTGTATGCACACACTGACAACCATTCAGTTAGATAGCTCCGTTTTGGTTTTAGAAGCCGATATTTCTCTGTACAGCCTATGGTCCCATTCACTCGGGAATATCCCAACGCAGCTCCTAGAAGAAACGTGTTTCTGACTCGCTGAATCTCAACATAGATTCAACTCTCTTAGGTGAACGAACGCACAGCAGAGGAGTTTCAAGGAAACTTTTCTCCTGAGTTTTAGACGAAGTTTCCTGCTGTTTAGTACGTATGCCGGCATTGGGCTGGAAATACCGGTTTTGGGATTCTGCACAGAAAGGGTTTGCAAACCGCTGAATCCACACGTGAGTTTAACTCTGTCAGTTGAATGCACACATTGACAACCATCCAGTTAGATAGCTCCGTTTTGGTTTTAGAAGCAGATATTTCTCTGTACAGTCTATGGTCCCATTCACTCGGGAATATCCCAACGCAGCTCCTAGAAGAAACGTGTTTCTGACTCGCTGAATCTCAACATAGATTCAACTCTCTTAGGTGAACGAACGCACAGCAGAGCAGTTTCAAGGAAACGTTTCTCCTGAGTTTTAGACGAAGTTTCCTGCAGTTTAGTACGTATGCCGGCATTGGGCTGGAAATACCGGTTTTGGGATTCTGCACAGAAAGGGTTTGCAAACCGTTGAATCCACACGTGAGTTTAACTCTGTCAGTTGAATGCACACATTGACAACCATCCAGTTAGATAGCTCCGTTTTGGTTTTAGAAGCAGATATTTCTCTGTACAGCCTATGGTCCCATTCACTCGGGAATATCCCAACGCAGCTCCTGGAAGAAACGTGTTTCTGACTCGCTGAATCTCAACATAGATTCAACTCTCTTAGGTGAACGAACGCACAGCAGAGCAGTTTCAAGGAAACGTTTCTCCTGAGTTTTAGACGAAGTTTCCTTCTGTTTAGTACGTATGCCGGCATTGGGCTGGAAATACCGGTTTTGGGATTCTGCACAGAAAGGGTTTGCAAACCGCTGAATCCACACGTGAGTTTAACTTTGTCAGATGAATGCACACATTGACAACCATCCAGTTAGATAGCTCCGTTTTGGTTTTAGAAGCAGATATTTCTCTGTACAGACTATGGTCCCATTCACTCGGGAATATCCCAACGCAGCTCCTAGAAGAAACGTGTTTCTGACTCGCTGAATCTCAACATAGATTCAACTCTCTTAGGTGAACGAACGCACAGCAGAGCAGTTTCAAGGAAACGTTTCTCCTGCGTTTTAGACGAAGTTTCCTGCTGTTTAGTACGTATGGCAGCATTGGGCTGGAAATACCGGTTTTGGGATTCTGCACAGAAAGGGTTTGCAAACCACTGAATCCACAAGTGAGTTTAACTCTGTCAGTTGAATGCACACATTGACAACCATTCAGTTAGGTAGCTCCGTTTTGGTTTTAGAAGCAGATATTTCTCTGTACAGACTATGGTCCCATTCACTCGGGAATATCCCAACGCAGCTCCTAGAAGAAACGTGTTTCTGACTCGCTGAATCTCAACATAGATTCAACTCTCTTAGGTGAACGAACGCATAGCAGAGCAGTTTCAAGGAAACGTTTCTCCTGAGTTTTAGACGAAGTTTCCTGCTGTTTAGTACGGATGCCGGCATTGGGCTGGAAATACCGGTTTTGGGATTCTGCACAGAAAGGGTTTGCAAACCACTGAATCCACAAGTGAGTTTAACTCTGTCAGTTGAATGCACACATTGACAACCATTCAGTTAGGTAGCTCCGTTTTGGTTTTAGAAGCAGATATTTCTCTGTACAGCCTATGGTCCCATTCACTCGGGAATATCCCAACGCAGCTCCTGGAAGAAACGTGTTTCTGACTCGCTGAATCTCAACATAGATTCAACTCTCTTAGGCGAACGAACGCACAGCAGAGCAGTTTCAAGGAAACGTTTCTCCTGAGTTTTAGACGAAGTTTCCTGCTGTTTAGTACGTATTCCGGCATTGGGCTGGAAATACCGGTTTTGGGATTCTGCACGGAAAGGGTTTGCAAACCACTGAATCCACACGTGAGTTTAACTCTGTCAGTTGAATGCACACACTGACAACCATTCAGTTAGATAGCTCCGTTTTGGTTTAAGAAACAGATATTTCTCTGTACAGTCTATGGTCCCATTCACTCGGGAATATCCCAACGCAGCTCCTAGAAGAAACGTGTTTCTGACTCGCTGAATCTCAACATAGATTCAACTCTCTTAGGTGAACGAACGCACAGCAGAGCAGTTTCAAGGAAACGTTTCTCCTGAGTTTTAGACGAAGTTTCCTGCAGTTTAGTACGTATGCCGGCATTGGGCTGGAAATACCGGTTTTGGGATTCTGCACAGAAAGGGTTTGCAAACCGCTGAATCCACACGTGAGTTTAACTCTGTCAGTTGAATGCACACATTGACAACCATCCAGTTAGATAGCTCCGTTTTGGTTTTAGAAGCAGATATTTCTCTGTACAGACTATGGTCCCAGTCACTCGGGAATATCCCAACGCAGCTCCTAGAAGAAACGTGTTTCTGACTCGCTGAATCTCAACATAGATTCAACTCTCTTAGGTGAACGAACGCATAGCAGAGCAGTTTCAAGGAAACGTTTCTCCTGAGTTTTAGACGAAGTTTCCTGCTGTTTAGTACGGATGCCGGCATTGGGCTGGAAATACCGGTTTTGGGATTCTGCACAGAAAGGGTTTGCAAACCACTGAATCCACAAGTGAGTTTAACTCTGTCAGTTGAATGCACACATTGACAACCATTCAGTTAGGTAGCTCCGTTTTGGTTTTAGAAGCAGATATTTCTCTGTACAGCCTATGGTCCCATTCACTCGGGAATATCCCAACGCAGCTCCTGGAAGAAACGTGTTTCTGACTCGCTGAATCTCAACATAGATTCAACTCTCTTAGGCGAACGAACGCACAGCAGAGCAGTTTCAAGGAAACGTTTCTCCTGAGTTTTAGACGAAGTTTCCTGCTGTTTAGTACGTATTCCGGCATTGGGCTGGAAATACCGGTTTTGGGATTCTGCACGGAAAGGGTTTGCAAACCACTGAATCCACACGTGAGTTTAACTCTGTCAGTTGAATGCACACACTGACAACCATTCAGTTAGATAGCTCCGTTTTGGTTTAAGAAACAGATATTTCTCTGTACAGTCTATGGTCCCATTCACTCGGGAATATCCCAACGCAGCTCCTAGAAGAAACGTGTTTCTGACTCGCTGAATCTCAACATAGATTCAACTCTCTTAGGTGAACGAACGCACAGCAGAGCAGTTTCAAGGAAACTTTTCTCCTGAGTATTAGACGAAGTTTCCTGCAGTTTAGTACGTATGCCGGCATTGGGCTGGAAATACCGGTTTTGGGATTCTGCACAGAAAGGGTTTGCAAACCGCTGAATCCACACGTGAGTTTAACTCTGTCAGTTGAATGCACACATTGACAACCATCCAGTTAGATAGCTCCGTTTTGGTTTTAGAAGCAGATATTTCTCTGTACAGCCTATGGTCCCATTCACTCGGGAATATCCCAACGCAGCTCCTAGAAGAAACGTGTTTCTGACTCGCTGAATCTCAACATAGATTCAACTCTCTTAGGTGAACGAACGCACAGCAGAGCAGTTTCAAGGAAACGTTTCTCCTGAGTTTTAGACGAAGTTTCCTGCTGTTTAGTACGTATGCCGGCATTGGGCTGGAAATACCGGTTTTGGGATTCTGCACAGAAAGGGTTTGCAAACCACTGAATCCACAAGTGAGTTTAACTCTGTCAGTTGAATGCACACATTGACAACCATTCAGTTAGGTAGCTCCGTTTTGGTTTTAGAAGCAGATATTTCTCTGTACAGCCTATGGTCCCATTCACTCGGGAATATCCCAACGCAGCTCCTGGAAGAAACGTGTTTCTGACTCGCTGAATCTCAACATAGATTCAACTCTCTTAGGTGAACGAACGCACAGCAGAGCAGTTTCAAGGAAACGTTTCTCCTGAGTTTTAGACGAAGTTTCCTGCTGTTTAGTACGTATGGCGGCATTGGGCTGGAAATACCGGTTTTGGGATTCTGCACAGAAAGGGTTTGCAAACCGCTGAATCCACACGTGAGTTTATCTTTGTCAGTTGAATGCACACATTGACAACCATCCAGTTAGATAGCTCCGTTTTGGTTTTAGAAGCAGATATTTCTCTGTACAGACTATGGTCCCATTCACTCGGGAATATCCCAACGCAGCTCCTAGAAGAAACGTGTTTCTGACTCGCTGAATCTCAACATAGATTCAACTCTCTTAGGTGAACGAACGCACAGCAGAGCAGTTTCAAGGAAACGTTTCTCCTGAGTTTTAGACGAAGTTTCCTTCTGTTTAGTACGTATGCCGGCATTGGGCTGGAAATACCGGTTTTGGGATTCTGCACAGAAAGGGTTTGCAAACCACTGAATCCACAAGTGAGTTTAACTCTGTCAGTTGAATGCACACATTGACAACCATTCAGTTAGGTAGCTCCGTTTTGGTTTTAGAAGCAGATATTTCTCTGTACAGCCTATGGTCCCATTCACTCGGGAATATCCCAACGCAGCTCCTGGAAGAAACGTGTTTCTGACTCGCTGAATCTCAACATAGATTCAACTCTCTTAGGTGAACGAACGCACAGCAGAGCAGTTTCAAGGAAACGTTTCTCCTGAGTTTTAGACGAAGTTTCCTGATGTTTAGTACGTATTCCGGCATTGGGCTGGAAATACCGGTTTTGGGATTCTGCACGGAAAGGGTTTGCAAACCACTGAATCCACACGTGAGTTTAACTCTGTCAGTTGAATGCACACACTGACAACCATTCAGTTAGATAGCTCCGTTTTGGTTTTAGAAGCAGATATTTCTCTGTACAGTCTATGGTCCCATTCACTCGGGAATATCCCAACGCAGCTCCTAGAAGAAACGTGTTTCTGACTCGCTGAATCTCAACATAGATTCAACTCTCTTAGGTGAACGAACGCACAGCAGAGCAGTTTCAAGGAAACGTTTCTCCTGAGTTTTAGACGAAGTTTCCTGCAGTTTAGTACGTATGCCGGCATTGGGCTGGAAATACCGGTTTTGGGATTCTACACAGAAAGGGTTTGCAAACCGCTGAATCCACACGTGAGTTTAACTCTGTCAGTTGAATGCACACATTGACAACCATCCAGTTAGATAGCTCCGTTTTGGTTTTAGAAGCAGAAATTTCTCTGTACAGCCTATGGTCCCATTCACTCGGGAATATCCCAACGCAGTTCCTAGAAGAAACGTGTTTCTGACTCGCTGAATCTCAACATAGATTGAACTCTCTTAGGTGAACGAACGCACAGCAGAGCAGTTTCAAGGAAACGTTTCTCCTGAGTTTTAGACGAAGTTTCCTTCTGTTTAGTACGTATGCCAGCATTGGGTTGGAAATACCGGTTTTGGGATTCTACACAGAAAGGGTTTGCAAACCACTGAATCCACACGTGAGTTTAACTCTGTCAGTTGAATGCACACATTGACAACCATTCAGTTAGGTAGCTCCGTTTTGGTTTTAGAAGCAGATATTTCTCTGTACAGCCTATGGTCCCATTCACTCGGGAATATCCCAACGCAGCTCCTGGAAGAAACGTGTTTCTGACTCGCTGAATCTCAACATAGATTCAACTCTCTTAGGTGAACGAACGCACAGCAGAGCAGTTTCAAGGAAACGTTTCTCCTGAGTTTTAGACGAAGTTTCCTGCTGTTTAGTACGTATGGCGGCATTGGGCTGGAAATACCGGTTTTGGGATTCTGCACAGAAAGGGTTTGAAAACCGCTGAATCCACACGTGAGTTTAACTTTGTCAGTTGAATGCACACATTGACAACCATCCAGTTAGATAGCTCCGTTTTGGTTTTAGAAGCAGATATTTCTCTGTACAGACTATGGTCCCATTCACTCGGGAATATCCCAACGCAGCTCCTAGAAGAAACGTGTTTCTGACTCGCTGATTCTCAACATAGATTCAACTCTCTTAGGTGAACGAACGCACAGCAGAGCAGTTTCAAGGAAACGTTTCTCCTGAGTTTTAGACGAAGTTTCCTGCTGTTTAGTACGTATGCCGGCATTGGGCTGGAAATACCGGTTTTGGGATTCTGCACAGAAAGGGTTTGCAAACCACTGAATCCACAAGTGAGTTTAACTCTGTCAGTTGAATGCACACATTGACAACCATTCAGTTAGGTAGCTCCGTTTTGGTTTTAGAAGCAGATATTTCTCTGTACAGCCTATGGTCCCATTCACTCGGGAATATCCCAACGCAGCTCCTGGAAGAAACGTGTTTCTGACTCGCTGAATCTCAACATAGATTCAACTCTCTTAGGTGAACGAACGCACAGCAGAGCAGTTTCAAGGAAACGTTTCTCCTGAGTTTTAGACGAAGTTTCCTGCTGTTTAGTACGTATGCCGGCATTGGGCTGGAAATACCGGTTTTGGGATTCTGCACAGAAAGGGTTTGCAAACCACTGAATCCACACGTGAGTTTAACTCTGTCAGTTGTATGCACACACTGACAACCATTCAGTTAGATAGCTCCGTTTTGGTTTTAGAAGCCGATATTTCTCTGTACAGCCTATGGTCCCATTCACTCGGGAATATCCCAACGCAGCTCCTAGAAGAAACGTGTTTCTGACTCGCTGAATCTCAACATAGATTCAACTCTCTTAGGTGAACGAACGCACAGCAGAGCAGTTTCAAGGAAACTTTTCTCCTGAGTTTTAGACGAAGTTTCCTGCTGTTTAGTACGTATGCCGGCATTGGGCTGGAAATACCGGTTTTGGGATTCTGCACAGAAAGGGTTTGCAAACCGCTGAATGCACACGTGAGTTTAACTCTGTCAGTTGAATGCACACATTGACAACCATCCAGTTAGATAGCTCCGTTTTGGTTTTAGAAGCAGATATTTCTCTGTACAGTCTATGGTCCCATTCACTCGGGAATATCCCAACGCAGCTCCTAGAAGAAACGTGTTTCTGACTCGCTGAATCTCAACATAGATTCAACTCTCTTAGGTGAACGAACGCACAGCAGAGCAGTTTCAAGGAAACGTTTCTCCTGAGTTTTAGACGAAGTTTCCTGCAGTTTAGTACGTATGCCGGCATTGGGCTGGAAATACCGGTTTTGGGATTCTGCACAGAAAGGGTTTGCAAACCGTTGAATCCACACGTGAGTTTAACTCTGTCAGTTGAATGCACACATTGACAACCATCCAGTTAGATAGCTCCGTTTTGGTTATAGAAGCAGATATTTCTCTGTACAGCCTATGGTCCCATTCACTCGGGAATATCCCAACGCAGCTCCTGGAAGAAACGTGTTTCTGACTCGCTGAATCTCAACATAGATTCAACTCTCTTAGGTGAACGAACGCACAGCAGAGCAGTTTCAAGGAAACGTTTCTCCTGAGTTTTAGACGAAGTTTCCTTCTGTTTAGTACGTATGCCGGCATTGGGCTGGAAATACCGGTTTTGGGATTCTGCACAGAAAGGGTTTGCAAACCGCTGAATGCACACGTGAGTTTAACTCTGTCAGTTGAATGCACACATTGACAACCATCCAGTTAGATAGCTCCGTTTTGGTTTTAGAAGCAGATATTTCTCTGTACAGACTATGGTCCCATTCACTCGGGAATATACCAACGCAGCTCCTAGAAGAAACGTGTTTCTGACTCGCTGAATCTCAACATAGATTCAACTCTCTTAGGTGAACGAACGCACAGCAGAGCAGTTTCAAGGAAACGTTTCTCCTGAGTTTTAGACGAAGTTTCCTGCTGTTTAGTACGGATGCCGGCATTGGGCTGGAAATACTGGTTTTGGGATTCTGCACAGAAAGGGTTTGCAAACCACTGAATCCACAAGTGAGTCTAACTCTGTCAGTTGAATGCACACATTGACAACCATTCAGTTAGGTAGCTCCGTTTTGGTTTTAGAAGCAGATATTTCTCTGTACAGTCTATGGTCCCATTCACTCGGGAATATCCCAACGCAGCTCCTAGAAGAAACGTGTTTCTGACTCGCTGAATCTCAACATAGATTCAACTCTCTTAGGTGAACGAACGCACAGCAGAGCAGTTTCAAGGAAACGTTTCTCCTGAGTTTTAGACGAAGTTTCCTGCAGTTTAGTACGTATGCCGGCATTGGGCTGGAAATACCGGTTTTGGGATTCTGCACAGAAAGGGTTTGCAAACCGCTGAATCCACACGTGAGTTTAACTCTGTCAGTTGAATGCACACATTGACAACCATCCAGTTAGATAGCTCCGTTTTGGTTTTAGAAGCAGAAATTTCTCTGTACAGCCTATGGTCCCATTCACTCGGGAATATCCCAACGCAGTTCCTAGAAGAAACGTGTTTCTGACTCGCTGAATCTCAACATAGATTGAACTCTCTTAGGTGAACGAACGCACAGCAGAGCAGTTTCAAGGAAACGTTTCTCCTGAGTTTTAGACGAAGTTTCCTTCTGTTTAGTACGTATGCCAGCATTGGGTTGGAAATACCGGTTTTGGGATTCTACACAGAAAGGGTTTGCAAACCACTGAATCCACACGTGAGTTTAACTCTGTCAGTTGAATGCACACATTGACAACCATTCAGTTAGGTAGCTCCGTTTTGGTTTTAGAAGCAGATATTTCTCTGTACAGCCTATGGTCCCATTCACTCGGGAATATCCCAACGCAGCTCCTGGAAGAAACGTGTTTCTGACTCGCTGAATCTCAACATAGATTCAACTCTCTTAGGTGAACGAACGCACAGCAGAGCAGTTTCAAGGAAACGTTTCTCCTGAGTTTTAGACGAAGTTTCCTGCTGTTTAGTACGTATGGCGGCATTGGGCTGGAAATACCGGTTTTGGGATTCTGCACAGAAAGGGTTTGCAAACCGCTGAATCCACACGTGAGTTTAACTTTGTCAGTTGAATGCACACATTGACAACCATCCAGTTAGATAGCTCCGTTTTGGTTTTAGAAGCAGATATTTCTCTGTACAGACTATGGTCCCATTCACTCGGGAATATCCCAACGCAGCTCCTAGAAGAAACGTGTTTCTGACTCGCTGATTCTCAACATAGATTCAACTCTCTTAGGTGAACGAACGCACAGCAGAGCAGTTTCAAGGAAACGTTTCTCCTGAGTTTTAGACGAAGTTTCCTGCTGTTTAGTACGTATGCCGGCATTGGGCTGGAAATACCGGTTTTGGGATTCTGCACAGAAAGGGTTTGCAAACCACTGAATCCACAAGTGAGTTTAACTCTGTCAGTTGAATGCACACATTGACAACCATTCAGTTAGGTAGCTCCGTTTTGGTTTTAGAAGCAGATATTTCTCTGTACAGCCTATGGTCCCATTCACTCGGGAATATCCCAACGCAGCTCCTGGAAGAAACGTGTTTCTGACTCGCTGAATCTCAACATAGATTCAACTCTCTTAGGTGAACGAACGCACAGCAGAGCAGTTTCAAGGAAACGTTTCTCCTGAGTTTTAGACGAAGTTTCCTGCTGTTTAGTACGTATGCCGGCATTGGGCTGGAAATACCGGTTTTGGGATTCTGCACAGAAAGGGTTTGCAAACCACTGAATCCACACGTGAGTTTAACTCTGTCAGTTGTATGCACACACTGACAACCATTCAGTTAGATAGCTCCGTTTTGGTTTTAGAAGCCGATATTTCTCTGTACAGCCTATGGTCCCATTCACTCGGGAATATCCCAACGCAGCTCCTAGAAGAAACGTGTTTCTGACTCGCTGAATCTCAACATAGATTCAACTCTCTTAGGTGAACGAACGCACAGCAGAGCAGTTTCAAGGAAACTTTTCTCCTGAGTTTTAGACGAAGTTTCCTGCTGTTTAGTACGTATGCCGGCATTGGGCTGGAAATACCGGTTTTGGGATTCTGCACAGAAAGGGTTTGCAAACCGCTGAATGCACACGTGAGTTTAACTCTGTCAGTTGAATGCACACATTGACAACCATCCAGTTAGATAGCTCCGTTTTGGTTTTAGAAGCAGATATTTCTCTGTACAGTCTATGGTCCCATTCACTCGGGAATATCCCAACGCAGCTCCTAGAAGAAACGTGTTTCTGACTCGCTGAATCTCAACATAGATTCAACTCTCTTAGGTGAACGAACGCACAGCAGAGCAGTTTCAAGGAAACGTTTCTCCTGAGTTTTAGACGAAGTTTCCTGCAGTTTAGTACGTATGCCGGCATTGGGCTGGAAATACCGGTTTTGGGATTCTGCACAGAAAGGGTTTGCAAACCGTTGAATCCACACGTGAGTTTAACTCTGTCAGTTGAATGCACACATTGACAACCATCCAGTTAGATAGCTCCGTTTTGGTTATAGAAGCAGATATTTCTCTGTACAGCCTATGGTCCCATTCACTCGGGAATATCCCAACGCAGCTCCTGGAAGAAACGTGTTTCTGACTCGCTGAATCTCAACATAGATTCAACTCTCTTAGGTGAACGAACGCACAGCAGAGCAGTTTCAAGGAAACGTTTCTCCTGAGTTTTAGACGAAGTTTCCTTCTGTTTAGTACGTATGCCGACATTGGGCTGGAAATACCGGTTTTGGGATTCTGCACAGAAAGGGTTTGCAAACCGCTGAATCCACACGTGAGTTTAACTTTGTCAGTTGAATGCACACATTGACAACCATCCAGTTAGATAGCTCCGTTTTGGTTTTAGAAGCAGATATTTCTCTGTACAGACTATGGTCCCATTCACTCGGGAATATCCCAACGCAGCTCCTAGAAGAAACGTGTTTCTGACTCGCTGAATCTCAACATAGATTCAACTCTCTTAGGTGAACGAACGCACAGCAGAGCAGTTTCAAGGAAACGTTTCTCCTGAGTTTTAGACGAAGTTTCCTGCTGTTTAGTACGGATGCCGGCATTGGGCTGGAAATACTGGTTTTGGGATTCTGCACAGAAAGGGTTTGCAAACCACTGAATCCACAAGTGAGTTTAACTCTGTCAGTTGAATGCACACATTGACAACCATTCAGTTAGGTAGCTCCGTTTTGGTTTTAGAAGCAGATATTTCTCTGTACAGCATATGGTCCCATTCACTCGGGAATATCCCAACGCAGCTCCTGGAAGAAACGTGTTTCTGACTCGCTGAATCTCAACATAGATTCAACTCTCTTAGGTGAACGAACGCACAGCAGAGCAGTTTCAAGGAAACGTTTCTCCTGAGTTTTAGACGAAGTTTCCTGCTGTTTAGTACGTATGGCGGCATTGGGCTGGAAATACCGGTTTTGGGATTCTGCACAGAAAGGGTTTGCAAACCGCTGAATCCACACGTGAGTTTAACTTTGTCAGTTGAATGCACACATTGACAACCATCCAGTTAGATAGCTCCGTTTTGGTTTTAGAAGCAGATATTTCTCTGTACAGACTATGGTCCCAGTCACTCGGGAATATCCCAACGCAGCTCCTAGAAGAAACGTGTTTCTGACTCGCTGAATCTCAACATAGATTCAACTCTCTTAGGTGAACGAACGCATAGCAGAGCAGTTTCAAGGAAACGTTTCTCCTGAGTTTTAGACGAAGTTTCCTGCTGTTTAGTACGGATGCCGGCATTGGGCTGGAAATACCGGTTTTGGGATTCTGCACAGAAAGGGTTTGAAAACCACTGAATCCACAAGTGAGTTTAACTCTGTCAGTTGAATGCACACATTGACAACCATTCAGTTAGGTAGCTCCGTTTTGGTTTTAGAAGCAGATATTTCTCTGTACAGCCTATGGTCCCATTCACTCGGGAATATCCCAACGCAGCTCCTGGAAGAAACGTGTTTCTGACTCGCTGAATCTCAACATAGATTCAACTCTCTTAGGCGAACGAACGCACAGCAGAGCAGTTTCAAGGAAACGTTTCTCCTGAGTTTTAGACGAAGTTTCCTGCTGTTTAGTACGTATTCCGGCATTGGGCTGGAAATACCGGTTTTGGGATTCTGCACGGAAAGGGTTTGCAAACCACTGAATCCACACGTGAGTTTAACTCTGTCAGTTGAATGCACACACTGACAACCATTCAGTTAGATAGCTCCGTTTTGGTTTTAGAAACAGATATTTCTCTGTACAGTCTATGGTCCCATTCACTCGGGAATATCCCAACGCAGCTCCTAGAAGAAACGTGTTTCTGACTCGCTGAATCTCAACATAGATTCAACTCTCTTAGGTGAACGAACGCACAGCAGAGCAGTTTCAAGGAAACGTTTCTCCTGAGTTTTAGACGAAGTTTCCTGCAGTTTAGTACGTATGCCGGCATTGGGCTGGAAATACCGGTTTTGGGATTCTGCACAGAAAGGGTTTGCAAACCGCTGAATCCACACGTGAGTTTAACTCTGTCAGTTGAATGCACACATTGACAACCATCCAGTTAGATAGCTCCGTTTTGGTTTTAGAAGCAGATATTTCTCTGTACAGCCTATGGTCCCATTCACTCGGGAATATCCCAACGCAGCTCCTAGAAGAAACGTGTTTCTGACTCGCTGAATCTCAACATAGATTCAACTCTCTTAGGTGAACGAACGCACAGCAGAGCAGTTTCAAGGAAACGTTTCTCCTGAGTTTTAGACGAAGTTTCCTGCTGTTTAGTACGGATGCCGGCATTGGGCTGGAAATACCGGTTTTGGGATTCTGCACAGAAAGGGTTTGCAAACCACTGAATCCACAAGTGAGTTTAACTCTGTCAGTTGAATGCACACATTGACAACCATTCAGTTAGGTAGCTCCGTTTTGGTTTTAGAAGCAGATATTTCTCTGTACAGACTATGGTCCCATTCACTCGGGAATATCCCAACGCAGCTCCTGGAAGAAACGTGTTTCTGACTCGCTGAATCTCAACATAGATTCAACTCTCTTAGGTGAACGAACGCACAGCAGAGCAGTTTCAAGGAAACGTTTCTCCTGAGTTTTAGACGAAGTTTCCTGCTGTTTAGTACGTATGGCGGCATTGGGCTGGAAATACCGGTTTTGGGATTCTGCACAGAAAGGGTTTGCAAACCGCTGAATCCACACGTGAGTTTATCTTTGTCAGTTGAATGCACACATTGACAACCATCCAGTTAGATAGCTCCGTTTTGGTTTTAGAAGCAGATATTTCTCTGTACAGACTATGGTCCCATTCACTCGGGAATATCCCAACGCAGCTCCTAGAAGAAACGTGTTTCTGACTCGCTGAATCTCAACATAGATTCAACTCTCTTAGGTGAACGAACGCACAGCAGAACAGTTTCAAGGAAACGTTTCTCCTGAGTTTTAGACGAAGTTTCCTTCTGTTTAGTACGTATGCCGGCATTGGGCTGGAAATACCGGTTTTGGGATTCTGCACAGAAAGGGTTTGCAAACCACTGAATACACAAGTGAGTTTAACTCTGTCAGTTGAATGCACACATTGACAACCATTCAGTTAGGTAGCTCCGTTTTGGTTTTAGAAGCAGATATTTCTCTGTACAGCCTATGGTCCCATTCACTCGGGAATATCCCAACGCAGCTCCTGGAAGAAACGTGTTTCTGACTCGCTGAATCTCAACATATATTCAACTCTCTTAGGTGAACGAACGCACAGCAGAGCAGTTTCAAGGAAACGTTTCTCCTGAGTTTTAGACGAAGTTTCCTGCTGTTTAGTACGTATTGCGGCATTGGGCTGGAAATACCGGCTTTGGGATTCTGCACAGAAAGGGTTTGCAAACCACTGAATCCACACGTGAGTTTAACTCTGTCAGTTGAATGCACACACTGACAACCATTCAGTTAGATAGCTCCGTTTTGGTTTTAGAAGCAGATATTTCTCTGTACAGTCTATGGTCCCATTCACTCGGGAATATCCCAACGCAGCTCCTAGAAGAAACGTGTTTCTGACTCGCTGAATCTCAACATAGATTCAACTCTCTTAGGTGAACGAACGCACAGCAGAGCAGTTTCAAGGAAACGTTTCTCCTGAATTTTAGACGAAGTTTCCTGCAGTTTAGTACGTATGCCGGCATTGGGCTGGAAATACCGGTTTTGGGATTCTGCACAGAAAGGGTTTGCAAACCGCTGAATCCAACGTGAGTTTAACTCTGTCAGTTGAATGCACACATTGACAACCATCCAGTTAGATAGCTCCGTTTTGGTTTTAGAAGCAGATATTTCTCTGTACAGTCTATGGTCCCATTCACTCGGGAATATCCCAACGCAGCTCCTAGAAGAAACGTGTTTCTGACTCGCTGAATCTCAACATAGATTCAACTCTCTTAGGTGAACGAACGCACAGCAGAGCAGTTTCAAGGAAACGTTTCTCCTGAGTTTTAGACGAAGTTTCCTGCAGTTTAGTACGTATGCCGGCATTGGGCTGGAAATACCGGTTTTGGGATTCTGCACAGAAAGGGTTTGCAAACCGCTGAATCCACACGTGAGTTTAACTCTGTCAGTTGAATGCACACATTGACAACCATCCAGTTAGATAGCTCCGTTTTGGTTTTAGAAGCAGATATTTCTCTGTACAGCCTATGGTCCCATTCACTCGGGAATATCCCAACGCAGCTCCTAGAAGAAACGTGTTTCTGACTCGCTGAATCTCAACATAGATTCAACTTTCTTAGGTGAACGAACGCACAGCAGAGCAGTTTCAAGGAAACTTTTCTCCTGAGTTTTAGACGAAGTTTCCTGCTGTTTAGTACGGATGCCGGCTTTGGGTTGGAAATACCGGTTTTGGGATTCTGCACAGAAAGGGTTTGCAAACCGCTGAATCCACACGTGAGTTTAACTTTGTCAGTTGAATGCACACACTGACAACCATTCAGTTAGATAGCTCCGTTTTGGTTTTAGAAGCAGATATTTCTCTGTACAGACTATGGTCCCATTCACTCGGGAATATCCCAACGCAGCTCCTAGAAGAAACGTGTTTCTGACTCGCTGAATCTCAACATAGATTCAACTCTCTTAGGTGAACGAACGCACAGCAGAGCAGTTTCAAGGAAACGTTTCTCCTGAGTTTTAGACGAAGTTTCCTGCTGTTTAGTACGGATGCCGGCATTGGGCTGGAAATACCGGTTTTGGGATTCTGCACAGAAAGGGTTTGCAAACCGCTGAATCCACACGTGAGTTTAACTCTGTCAGTTGAATGCACACATTGACAACCATCCAGTTAGATAGCTCCGTTTTGGTTTTAGAAGCAGATATTTCTCTGTACAGTCTATGGTCCCATTCACTCGGGAATATCCCAACGCAGCTCCTAGAAGAAACGTGTTTCTGACTCGCTGAATCTCAACATAGATTCAACTCTCTTAGGTGAACGAACGCACAGCAGAGCAGTTTCAAGGAAACGTTTCTCCTGAGTTTTAGACGAAGTTTCCTGCAGTTTAGTACGTATGCCGGCATTGGGCTGGAAATACCGGTTTTGGGATTCTGCACAGAAAGGGTTTGCAAACCGCTGAATCCACACGTGAGTTTAACTCTGTCAGTTGAATGCACACATTGACAACCATCCAGTTAGATAGCTCCGTTTTGGTTTTAGAAGCAGATATTTCTCTGTACAGCCTATGGTCCCATTCACTCGGGAATATCCCAACGCAGCTCCTAGAAGAAACGTGTTTCTGACTCGCTGAATCTCAACATAGATTCAACTTTCTTAGGTGAACGAACGCACAGCAGAGCAGTTTCAAGGAAACGTTTCTCCTGAGTTTTAGACGAAGTTTCCTGCTGTTTAGTACGTATTGCGGCATTGGGCTGGAAATACCGGTTTTGGGATTCTGCACAGAAAGGGTTTGCAAACCACTGAATCCACACGTGAGTTTAACTCTGTCAGTTGAATGCACACACTGACAACCATTCAGTTAGATAGCTCCGTTTTGGTTTTAGAAGCCGATATTTCTCTGTACAGCCTATGGTCCCATTCACTCGGGAATATCCCAACGCAGCTCCTAGAAGAAACGTGTTTCTGACTCGCTGAATCTCAACATAGATTCAACTCTCTTAGGTGAACGAACGCACAGCAGAGCAGTTTCAAGGAAACTTTTCTCCTGAGTTTTAGACGAAGTTTCCTGCTGTTTAGTACGTATGCCGGCATTGGGCTGGAAATACCGGTTTTGGGATTCTGCACAGAAAGGGTTTGCAAACCGCTGAATCCACACGTGAGTTTAACTCTGTCAGTTGAATGCACACATTGACAACCATCCAGTTAGATAGCTCCGTTTTGGTTTTAGAAGCAGATATTTCTCTGTACAGTCTATGGTCCCATTCACTCGGGAATATCCCAACGCAGCTCCTAGAAGAAACGTGTTTCTGACTCGCTGAATCTCAACATAGATTCAACTCTCTTAGGTGAACGAACGCACAGCAGAGCAGTTTCAAGGAAACGTTTCTCCTGAGTTTTAGACGAAGTTTCCTGCAGTTTAGTACGTATGCCGGCATTTTGCTGGAAATACCGGTTTTGGGATTCTGCACAGAAAGGGTTTGCAAACCGCTGAATCCACACGTGAGTATAACTCTGTCAGTTGAATGCACACATTGACAACCATCCAGTTAGATAGCTCCGTTTTGGTTTTAGAAGCAGATATTTCTCTGTACAGCCTATGGTCCCATTCACTCGGGAATATCCCAACGCAGCTCCTAGAAGAAACGTGTTTCTGACTCGCTGAATCTCAACATAGATTCAACTTTCTTAGGTGAACGAACGCACAGCAGAGCAGTTTCAAGGAAACTTTTCTCCTGAGTTTTAGACGAAGTTTCCTGCAGTTTAGTACGGATGCCGGCTTTGGGCTGGAAATACCGGTTTTGGGATTCTGCACAGAAAGGGTTTGCAAACCGCTGAATCCACACGTGAGTTTAACTTTGTCAGTTGAATGCACACACTGACAACCATTCAGTTAGATAGCTCCGTTTTGGTTTTAGAAGCAGATATTTCTCTGTACAGCCTATGGTCCCATTCACTCGGGAATATCCCAACGCAGCTCCTAGAAGAAACGTATTTCTGACTCGCTGAATCTCAACATAGATTCAACTCTCTTAGGTGAACGAACGCACAGCAGAGCAGTTTCAAGGAAACTTTTCTCCTGAGTTTTAGACGAAGTTTCCTGCTGTTTAGTACGTATGCCGGCATTGGGCTGGAAATACCGGTTTTGGGATTCTGCACAGAAAGGGTTTGCAAACCGCTGAATGCACACGTGAGTTTAACTCTGTCAGTTGAATGCACACATTGACAACCATCCAGTTAGATAGCTCCGTTTTGGTTTTAGAAGCAGATATTTCTCTGTACAGTCTATGGTCCCATTCACTCGGGAATATCCCAACGCAGCTCCTAGAAGAAACGTGTTTCTGACTCGCTGAATCTCAACATAGATTCAACTCTCTTAGGTGAACGAACGCACAGCAGAGCAGTTTCAAGGAAACGTTTCTCCTGAGTTTTAGACGAAGTTACCTGCAGTTTAGTACGTATGCCGGCATTGGGCTGGAAATACCGGTTTTGGGATTCTGCACAGAAAGGGTTTGCAAACCGTTGAATCCACACGTGAGTTTAACTCTGTCAGTTGAATGCACACATTGACAACCATCCAGTTAGATAGCTCCGTTTTGGTTATAGAAGCAGATATTTCTCTGTACAGCCTATGGTCCCATTCACTCGGGAATATCCCAACGCAGCTCCTGGAAGAAACGTGTTTCTGACTCGCTGAATCTCAACATAGATTCAACTCTCTTAGGTGAACGAACGCACAGCAGAGCAGTTTCAAGGAAACGTTTCTCCTGAGTTTTAGACGAAGTTTCCTTCTGTTTAGTACGTATGCCGGCATTGGGCTGGAAATACCGGTTTTGGGATTCTGCACAGAAAGGGTTTGTAAACCGATGAATCCAAACGTGAGTTTAACTTTGTCAGTTGAATGCACACATTGACAACCATCCAGTTAGATAGCTCCGTTTTGGTTTTAGAAGCAGATATTTCTCTGTACAGACTATGGTCCCATTCACTCGGGAATATCCCAACGCAGCTCCTAGAAGAAACGTGTTTCTGACTCGCTGAATCTCAACATAGATTCAACTCTCTTAGGTGAACGAACGAACAGCAGAGCAGTTTCAAGGAAACGTTTCTCCTGAGTTTTAGACGAAGTTTCCTGCTGTTTAGTACGGATGCCGGCATTGGGCTGGAAATACTGGTTTTGGGATTCTGCACAGAAAGGGTTTGCAAACCACTGAATCCACAAGTGAGTTTAACTCTGTCAGTTGAATGCACACATTGACAACCATTCAGTTAGGTAGCTCCGTTTTGGTTTTAGAAGCAGATATTTCTCTGTACAGACTATGGTCCCATTCACTCGGGAATATCCCAACGCAGCTCCTGGAAGAAACGTGTTTCTGACTCGCTGAATCTCAACATAGATTCAACTCTCTTAGGTGAACGAACGCACAGCAGAGCAGTTTCAAGGAAACGTTTCTCCTGAGTTTTAGACGAAGTTTCCTGCTGTTTAGTACGTATGGCGGCATTGGGCTGGAAATACCGGTTTTGGGATTCTGCACAGAAAGGGTTTGCAAACCGCTGAATCCACACGTGAGTTTAACTTTGTCAGTTGAATGCACACATTGACAACCATCCAGTTAGATAGCTCCGTTTTGGTTTTAGAAGCAGATATTTCTCTGTACAGACTATGGTCCCAGTCACTCGGGAATATCCCAACGCAGCTCCTAGAAGAAACGTGTTTCTGACTCGCTGAATCTCAACATAGATTCAACTCTCTTAGGTGAACGAACGCATAGCAGAGCAGTTTCAAGGAAACGTTTCTCCTGAGTTTTAGACGAAGTTTCCTGCTGTTTAGTACGGATGCCGGCATTGGGCTGGAAATACCTGTTTTGCGATTCTGCACAGAAAGGGTTTGCAAACCACTGAATCCACAAGTGAGTTTAACTCTGTCAGTTGAATGCACACATTGACAACCATTCAGTTAGGTAGCTCCGTTTTGGTTTTAGAAGCAGATATTTCTCTGTACAGACTATGGTCCCATTCACTCGGGAATATCCCAACGCAGCTCCTGGAAGAAACGTGTTTCTGACTCGCTGAATCTCAACATAGATTCAACTCTCTTAGGTGAACGAACGCACAGCAGAGCAGTTTCAAGGAAACGTTTCTCCTGAGTTTTAGACGAAGTTTCCTGCTGTTTAGTACGTATGGCGGCATTGGGCTGGAAATACCGGTTTTGGGATTCTGCACAGAAAGGGTTTGCAAACCGCTGAATCCACACGTGAGTTTATCTTTGTCAGTTGAATGCACACATTGACAACCATCCAGTTAGATAGCTCCGTTTTGGTTTTAGAAGCAGATATTTCTCTGTACAGACTATGGTCCCATTCACTCGGGAATATCCCAACGCAGCTCCTAGAAGAAACGTGTTTCTGACTCGCTGAATCTCAACATAGATTCAACTCTCTTTGGTGAACGAACGCACAGCAGAGCAGTTTCAAGGAAACGTTTCTCCTGAGTTTTAGACGAAGTTTCCTTCTGTTTAGTACGTATGCCGGCATTGGGCTGGAAATACCGGTTTTGGCATTCTGCACAGAAAGGGTTTGCAAACCACTGAATACACAAGTGAGTTTAACTCTGTCAGTTGAATGCACACATTGACAACCATTCAGTTAGGTAGCTCCGTTTTGGTTTTAGAAGCAGATATTTCTCTGTACAGCCTATGGTCCCATTCACTCGGGAATATCCCAACGCAGCTCCTGGAAGAAACGTGTTTCTGACTCGCTGAATCTCAACATAGATTCAACTCTCTTAGGTGAACGAACGCACAGCAGAGCAGTTTCAAGGAAACGTTTCTCCTGAGTTTTAGACGAAGTTTCCTCCTGTTTAGTACGTATGCCGGCATTGGGCTGGAAATACCGGTTTTGGGATTCTGCACAGAAAGGGTTTGCAAACCACTGAATCCACACGTGAGTTTAACTCTGTCAGTTGAATGCACACACTGACAACCATTCAGTTAGATAGCTCCGTTTTGGTTTTAGAAGCAGATATTTCTCTGTACAGTCTATGGTCCCATTCACTCGGGAATATCCCAACGCAGCTCCTAGAAGAAACGTGTTTCTGACTCGCTGAATCTCAACATAGATTCAACTCTCTTAGGTGAACGAACGCACAGCAGAGCAGTTTCAAGGAAACGTTTCTCCTGAGTTTTAGACGAAGTTTCCTGCAGTTTAGTACGTATGCCGGCATTGGGCTGGAAATACCGGTTTTGGGATTCTGCACAGAAAGGGTTTGCACACCGCTGAATCCAACGTGAGTTTAACTCTGTCAGTTGAATGCACACATTGACAACCATCCAGTTAGATAGCTCCGTTTTGGTTTTAGAAGCAGATATTTCTCTGTACAGCCTATGGTCCCATTCACTCGGGAATATCCCAACGCAGCTCCTAGAAGAAACGTGTTTCTGACTCGCTGAATCTCAACATAGATTCAACTTTCTTAGGTGAACGAACGCACAGCAGAGCAGTTTCAAGGAAACTTTTCTCCTGAGTTTTAGACGAAGTTTCCTGCTGTTAAGTACGGATGCCGGCATTGGGCTGGAAATACCGGTTTTGGGATTCTGCACAGAAAGTGTTTGCAAACCGCTGAATCCACACGTGAGTTTAACTTTGTCAGTTGAATGCACACATTGACAACCATCCAGTTAGATAGCTCCGTTTTGGTTTTAGAAGCAGATATTTCTCTGTACAGACTATGGTCCCATTCACTCGGGAATATCCCAACGCAGCTCCTAGAAGAAACGTGTTTCTGACTCGCTGAATCTCAACATAGATTCAACTCTCTTAGGTGAACGAACGCACAGCAGAGCAGTTTCAAGGAAACGTTTCTCCTGAGTTTTAGACGAAGTTTCCTTCTGTTTAGTACGTATGCCGGCATTGGGCTGGAAATACCGGTTTTGGGATTCTGCACAGAAAGGGTTTGCAAACCACTGAATCCACAAGTGAGTTTAACTCTGTCAGTTGAATGCACACATTGACAACCATTCAGTTAGGTAGCTCCGTTTTGGTTTTAGAAGCAGATATTTCTCTGTACAGCCTATGGTCCCATTCACTCGGGAATATCCCAACGGAGCTCCTGGAAGAAACGTGTTTCTGACTCGCTGAATCTCAACATAGATTCAACTCTCTTAGGTGAAGGAACGCACAGCAGAGCAGTTTCAAGGAAACGTTTCTCCTGAGTTTTAGACGAAGTTTCCTGCTGTTTAGTACGTATTGCGGCATTGGGCTGGAAATACCGGTTTTGGGATTCTGCACAGAAAGGGTTTGCAAACCACTGAATCCACACGTGAGTTTAACTCTGTCAGTTGAATGCACACACTGACAACCATTCAGTTAGATAGCTCCGTTTTGGTTTTAGAAGCCGATATTTCTCTGTACAGCCTATGGTCCCATTCACTCGGGAATATCCCAACGCAGCTCCTAGAAGAAACGTGTTTCTGACTCGCTGAATCTCAACATAGATTCAACTCTCTTAGGTGAACGAACGCACAGCAGAGGAGTTTCAAGGAAACTTTTCTCCTGAGTTTTAGACGAAGTTTCCTGCTGTTTAGTACGTATGCCGGCATTGGGCTGGAAATACCGGTTTTGGGATTCTGCACAGAAAGGGTTTGCAAACCGCTGAATCCACACGTGAGTTTAACTCTGTCAGTTGAATGCACACATTGACAACCATCCAGTTAGATAGCTCCGTTTTGGTTTTAGAAGCAGATATTTCTCTGTACAGTCTATGGTCCCATTCACTCGGGAATATCCCAACGCAGCTCCTAGAAGAAACGTGTTTCTGACTCGCTGAATCTCAACATAGATTCAACTCTCTTAGGTGAACGAACGCACAGCAGAGCAGTTTCAAGGAAACGTTTCTCCTGAGTTTTAGACGAAGTTTCCTGCAGTTTAGTACGTATGCCGGCATTGGGCTGGAAATACCGGTTTTGGGATTCTGCACAGAAAGGGTTTGCAAACCGCTGAATCCACACGTGAGTTTAACTCTGTCAGTTGAATGCACACATTGACAACCATCCAGTTAGATAGCTCCGTTTTGGTTTTAGAAGCAGATATTTCTCTGTACAGCCTATGGTCCCATTCACTCGGGAATATCCCAACGCAGCTCCTAGAAGAAACGTGTTTCTGACTCGCTGAATCTCAACATAGATTCAACTTTCTTAGGTGAACGAACGCACAGCAGAGCAGTTTCAAGGAAACTTTTCTCCTGAGTTTTAGACGAAGTTTCCTGCTGTTTAGTACGGATGCCGGCTTTGGGCTGGAAATACCGGTTTTGGGATTCTGCACAGAAAGGGTTTGCAAACCGCTGAATCCACACGTGAGTTTAACTTTGTCAGTTGAATGCACACACTGACAACCATTCAGTTAGATAGCTCCGTTTTGGTTTTAGAAGCAGATATTTCTCTGTACAGCCTATGGTCCCATTCACTCGGGAATATCCCAACGCAGCTCCTAGAAGAAACGTGTTTCTGACTCGCTGAATCTCAACATAGATTCAACTCTCTTAGGTGAACGAACGCACAGCAGAGCAGTTTCAAGGAAACGTTTCTCCTGAGTTTTAGACGAAGTTTCCTGCTGTTTAGTACGGATGCCGGCATTGGGCTGGAAATACCGGTTTTGGGATTCTGCACAGAAAGGGTTTGCAAACCGCTGAATCCACACGTGAGTTTAACTCTGTCAGTTGAATGCACACATTGACAACCATCCAGTTAGATAGCTCCGTTTTGGTTTTAGAAGCAGATATTTCTCTGTACAGTCTATGGTCCCATTCACTCGGGAATATCCCAACGCAGCTCCTAGAAGAAACGTGTTTCTGACTCGCTGAATCTCAACATAGATTCAACTCTCTTAGGTGAACGAACGCACAGCAGAGCAGTTTCAAGGAAACGTTTCTCCTGAGTTTTAGACGAAGTTTCCTGCAGTTTAGTACGTATGCCGGCATTGGGCTGGAAATACCGGTTTTGGGATTCTGCACAGAAAGGGTTTGCAAACCGCTGAATCCACACGTGAGTTTAACTCTGTCAGTTGAATGCACACATTGACAACCATCCAGTTAGATAGCTCCGTTTTGGTTTTAGAAGCAGATAATTCTCTGTACAGCCTATGGTCCCATTCACTCGGGAATATCCCAACGCAGCTCCTAGAAGAAACGTGTTTCTGACTCGCTGAATCACAACATAGATTCAACTTTCTTAGGTGAACGAACGAACAGCATAGCAGTTTCAAGGAAACGTTTATCCTGAGTTTTAGACGAAGTTTCCTGCTGTTTAGTACGTATTGCGGCATTGGGCTGGAAATACCGGTTTTGCGATTCTGCACAGAAAGGGTTTGCAAACCACTGAATCCACACGTGAGTTTAACTCTGTCAGTTGAATGCACACACTGACAACCATTCAGTTAGATAGCTCCGTTTTGGTTTTAGAAGCCGATATTTCTCTGTACAGCCTATGGTCCCATTCACTCGGGAATATCCCAACGCAGCTCCTAGAAGAAACGTGTTTCTGACTCGCTGAATCTCAACATAGATTCAACTCTCTTAGGTGAACGAACGCACAGCAGAGCAGTTTCAAGGAAACTTTTCTCCTGAGTTTTAGACGAAGTTTCCTGCTGTTTAGTACGTATGCCGGCATTGGGCTGGAAATACCGGTTTTGGGATTCTGCACAGAAAGGGTTTGCAAACCGCTGAATCCACACGTGAGTTTAACTCTGTCAGTTGAATGCACACATTGACAACCATCCAGTTAGATAGCTCCGTTTTGGTTTTAGAAGCAGATATTTCTCTGTACAGTCTATGGTCCCATTCACTCGGGAATATCCCAACGCAGCTCCTAGAAGAAACGTGTTTCTGACTCGCTGAATCTCAACATAGATTCAACTCTCTTAGGTGAACGAACGCACAGCAGAGCAGTTTCAAGGAAACGTTTCTCCTGAGTTTTAGACGAAGTTTCCTGCAGTTTAGTACGTATGCCGGCATTGGGCTGGAAATACCGGTTTTGGGATTCTGCACAGAAAGGGTTTGCAAACCGCTGAATCCACACGTGAGTTTAACTCTGTCAGTTGAATGCACACATTGACAACCATCCAGTTAGATAGCTCCGTTTTGGTTTTAGAAGCAGATATTTCTCTGTACAGCCTATGGTCCCATTCACTCGGGAATATCCCAACGCAGCTCCTAGAAGAAACGTGTTTCTGACTCGCTGAATCTCAACATAGATTCAACTTTCTTAGGTGAACGAACGCACAGCAGAGCAGTTTCAAGGAAACTTTTCTCCTGAGTTTTAGACGAAGTTTCCTGCTGTTTAGAACGTATTCCGGCATTGGGCTGGAAATACCGGTTTTGGGATTCTGCACAGAAAGGGTTTGCAAACCGCTGAATCCACACGTGAGTTTAACTTTGTCAGTTGAATGCACACATTGACAACCATCCAGTTAGATAGCTCCGTTTTGGTTTTAGAAGCAGATATTTCTCTGTACAGCCTATGGTCCCATTCACTCGGGAATATCCCAACGCAGCTCCTAGAAGAAACGTGTTTCTGACTCGCTGAATTTCAACATAGATTCAACTCTCTTAGGTGAACGAACGCACAGCAGAGCAGTTTCAAGGAAACTTTTCTCCTGAGTTTTAGACGAAGTTTCCTGCTGTTTAGTACGGAGGCCGGCATTGGGCTGGAAATACCGGTTTTGGGATTCTGCACAGAAAGGGTTTGCAAACCGCTGAATCCACACGTGAGTTTAACTTTGTCAGTTGAATGCACACACTGACAACCATTCAGTTAGATAGCTCCGTTTTGGTTTTAGAAGCAGATATTTCTCTGTACAGCCTATGGTCCCATTCACTCGGGAATATCCCAACGCAGCTCCTAGAAGAAACGTGTTTCTGACTCGCTGAATCTCAACATAGATTCAACTCTCTTAGGTGAACGAACGCACAGCAGAGCAGTTTCAAGGAAACGTTTCTCCTGAGTTTTAGACGAAGTTTCCTGCTGTTTAGTACGGATGCCGGCATTGGGCTGGAAATACCGGTTTTGGGATTCTGCACAGAAAGGGTTTGCAAACCGCTGAATCCACACGTGAGTTTAACTCTGTCAGTTGAATGCACACATTGACAACCATCCAGTTAGATAGCTCCGTTTTGGTTTTAGAAGCAGATATTTCTCTGTACAGTCTATGGTCCCATTCACTCGGGAATATCCCAACGCAGCTCCTAGAAGAAACGTGTTTCTGACTCGCTGAATCTCAACATAGATTCAACTCTCTTAGGTGAACGAACGCACAGCAGAGCAGTTTCAAGGAAACGTTTCTCCTGAGTTTTAGACGAAGTTTCCTGCAGTTTAGTACGTATGCCGGCATTGGGCTGGAAATATCGGTTTTGGGATTCTGCACAGAAAGGGTTTGCAAACCGCTGAATCCACACGTGAGTTTAACTCTGTCAGTTGAATGCACACATTGACAACCATCCAGTTAGATAGCTCCGTTTTGGTTTTAGAAGCAGATATTTCTCTGTACAGCCTATGGTCCCATTCACTCGGGAATATCCCAACGCAGCTCCTAGAAGAAACGTGTTTCTGACTCGCTGAATCTCAACATAGATTCAACTTTCTTAGGTGAACGAACGCACAGCAGAGCAGTTTCAAGGAAACTTTTCTCCTGAGTTTTAGACGAAGTTTCCTGCTGTTTAGTACGGATGCCGGCATTGCGCTGGAAATACCGGTTTTGGGATTCTGCACAGAAAGGGTTTGCAAACCGCTGAATCCACACGTGAGTTTAACTTTGTCAGTTGAATGCACACATTGACAACCATCCAGTTAGATAGCTCCGTTTTGGTTTTAGAAGCAGATATTTCTCTGTACAGACTATGGTCCCATTCACTCGGGAATATCCCAACGCAGCTCCTAGAAGAAACGTGTTTCTGACTCGCTGAATCTCAACATAGATTCAACTCTCTTAGGTGAACGAACGCACAGCAGAGCAGTTTCAAGGAAACGTTTCTCCTGAGTTTTAGACGTAGTTTCCTGCTGTTTAGTACGTATGCCGGCATTGGGCTGGAAATACCGGTTTTGGGATTCTGCACAGAAAGGGTTTGCAAAACACTGAATCCGCAAGTGAGTTTAACTCTGTCAGTTGAATGCACACATTGACAACCATTCAGTTAGGTAGCTCCGTTTTGGTTTTAGAAGCAGATATTTCTCTGTACAGCCTATGGTCCCATTCACTCGGGAATATCCCAACGCAGCTCCTGGAAGAAACGTGTTTCTGACTCGCTGAATCTCAACATAGATTCAACTCTCTTAGGTGAACGAACGCACAGCAGAGCAGTTTCAAGGAAACGTTTCTCCTGAGTTTTAGACGAAGTTTCCTGCTGTTTAGTACGTATGGCGGCATTGGGCTGGAAATACCGGTTTTGGGATTCTGCACAGAAAGGGTTTGCAAACCGCTGAATCCACACGTGAGTTTAACTTTGTCAGTTGAATGCACACATTGTGAACCATCCAGTTAGATAGCTCCGTTTTGGTTTTAGAAGCAGATATTTCTCTGTACAGACTATGGTCCCATTCACTCGGGAATATCCCAACGCAGCTCCTAGAAGAAACGTGTTTCTGACTCGCTGAATCTCAACATAGATTCAACTCTCTTAGGTGAACGAACGCACAGCAGAGCAGTTTCAAGGAAACGTTTCTCCTGAGTTTTAGACGAAGTTTCCTGCTGTTTAGTACGTATGCCGGCATTGGGCTGGAAATACCGGATTTGGGATTCTGCACAGAAAGGGTTTGCAAACCACTGAATCCACACGTGAGTTTAACTCTGTCAGTTGAATGCACACACTGACAACCATTCAGTTAGATAGCTCCGTTTTGGTTTTAGAAGCCGATATTTCTCTGTACAGCCTATGGTCCCATTCACTCGGGAATATCCCAACGCAGCTCCTAGAAGAAACGTGTTTCTGACTCGCTGAATCTCAACATAGATTCAACTCTCTTAGGTGAACGAACGCACAGCAGGGCAGTTTCAAGGAAACTTTTCTCCTGAGTATTAGACGAAGTTTCCTGCTGTTTAGTACGTATGCCGGCATTGGGCTGGAAATACCGGTTTTGGGATTCTGCACAGAAAGGGTTTGCAAACCGCTGAATCCACACGTGAGTTTAACTCTGTCAGTTGAATGCACACATTGACAACCATCCAGTTAGATAGCTCCGTTTTGGTTTTAGAAGCAGATATTTCTCTGTACAGCCTATGGTCCCATTCACTCGGGAATATCCCAGCGCAGCTCCTAGAAGAAACGTGTTTCTGACTCGCTGAATCTCAACATAGATTCAACTCTCTTAGGTGAACGAACGCACAGCAGAGCAGTTTCAAGGAAACTTTTCTCCTGAGTTTTAGACGAAGTTTCCTGCTGTTTAGTACGTATGCCGGCATTGGGCTGGAAATACCGGTTTTGGGATTCTGCACAGAAAGGGTTTGCAAACCACTGAATACACAAGTGAGTTTAACTCTGTCAGTTGAATGCACACATTGACAACCATTCAGTTAGGTAGCTCCGTTTTGGTTTTAGAAGCAGATATTTCTCTGTACAGCCTATGGTCCCATTCACTCGGGAATATCCCAACGCAGCTCCTGGAAGAAACGTGTTTCTGACTCGCTGAATCTCAACATAGATTCAACTCTCTTAGGTGAACGAACGCACAGCAGAGCAGTTTCAAGGAAACGTTTCTCCTGAGTTTTAGACGAAGTTTCCTCCTGTTTAGTACGTATGCCGGCATTGGGCTGGAAATACCGGTTTTGGGATTCTGCACAGAAAGGGTTTGCAAACCACTGAATCCACACGTGAGTTTAACTCTGTCAGTTGAATGCACACACTGACAACGATTCAGTTAGATAGCTCCGTTTTGGTTTTAGAAGCAGATATTTCTCTGTACAGCCTATGGTCCCATTCACTCGGGAATATCCCAACGCAGCTCCTAGAAGAAACGTGTTTCTGACTCGCTGAATCTCAACATAGATTCAACTCTCTTAGGTGAACGAACGCACAGCAGAGCAGTTTCAAGGAAACGTTTCTCCTGAGTTTTAGACGAAGTTTCCTGCAGTTTAGTACGTATGCCGGCATTGGGCTGGAAATACCGGTTTTGGGATTCTGCACAGAAAGGGTTTGCACACCGCTGAATCCAACGTGAGTTTAACTCTGTCAGTTGAATGCACACATTGACAACCATCCAGTTAGATAGCTCCGTTTTGGTTTTAGAAGCAGATATTTCTCTGTACAGCCTATGGTCCCATTCACTCGGGAATATCCCAACGCAGCTCCTAGAAGAAACGTGTTTCTGACTCGCTGAATCTCAACATAGATTCAACTTTCTTAGGTGAACGAACGCACAGCAGAGCAGTTTCAAGGAAACTTTTCTCCTGAGTTTTAGACGAAGTTTCCTGCTGTTAAGTACGGATGCCGGCATTGGGCTGGAAATACCGGTTTTGGGATTCTGCACAGAAAGTGTTTGCAAACCGCTGAATCCACACGTGAGTTTAACTTTGTCAGTTGAATGCACACATTGACAACCATCCAGTTAGATAGCTCCGTTTTGGTTTTAGAAGCAGATAATTCTCTGTACAGCCTATGGTCCCATTCACTCGGGAATATCCCAACGCAGCTCCTAGAAGAAACGTGTTTCTGACTCGCTGAATCACAACATAGATTCAACTTTCTTAGGTGAACGAACGAACAGCATAGCAGTTTCAAGGAAACGTTTATCCTGAGTTTTAGACGAAGTTTCCTGCTGTTTAGTACGTATTGCGGCATTGGGCTGGAAATACCGGTTTTGCGATTCTGCACAGAAAGGGTTTGCAAACCACTGAATCCACACGTGAGTTTAACTCTGTCAGTTGAATGCACACACTGACAACCATTCAGTTAGATAGCTCCGTTTTGGTTTTAGAAGCCGATATTTCTCTGTACAGCCTATGGTCCCATTCACTCGGGAATATCCCAACGCAGCTCCTAGAAGAAACGTGTTTCTGACTCGCTGAATCTCAACATAGATTCAACTCTCTTAGGTGAACGAACGCACAGCAGAGCAGTTTCAAGGAAACTTTTCTCCTGAGTTTTAGACGAAGTTTCCTGCTGTTTAGTACGTATGCCGGCATTGGGCTGGAAATACCGGTTTTGGGATTCTGCACAGAAAGGGTTTGCAAACCGCTGAATCCACACGTGAGTTTAACTCTGTCAGTTGAATGCACACATTGACAACCATCCAGTTAGATAGCTCCGTTTTGGTTTTAGAAGCAGATATTTCTCTGTACAGTCTATGGTCCCATTCACTCGGGAATATCCCAACGCAGCTCCTAGAAGAAACGTGTTTCTGACTCGCTGAATCTCAACATAGATTCAACTCTCTTAGGTGAACGAACGCACAGCAGAGCAGTTTCAAGGAAACGTTTCTCCTGAGTTTTAGACGAAGTTTCCTGCAGTTTAGTACGTATGCCGGCATTGGGCTGGAAATACCGGTTTTGGGATTCTGCACAGAAAGGGTTTGCAAACCGCTGAATCCACACGTGAGTTTAACTCTGTCAGTTGAATGCACACATTGACAACCATCCAGTTAGATAGCTCCGTTTTGGTTTTAGAAGCAGATATTTCTCTGTACAGCCTATGGTCCCATTCACTCGGGAATATCCCAACGCAGCTCCTAGAAGAAACGTGTTTCTGACTCGCTGAATCTCAACATAGATTCAACTTTCTTAGGTGAACGAACGCACAGCAGAGCAGTTTCAAGGAAACTTTTCTCCTGAGTTTTAGACGAAGTTTCCTGCTGTTTAGAACGTATTCCGGCATTGGGCTGGAAATACCGGTTTTGGGATTCTGCACAGAAAGGGTTTGCAAACCGCTGAATCCACACGTGAGTTTAACTTTGTCAGTTGAATGCACACATTGACAACCATCCAGTTAGATAGCTCCGTTTTGGTTTTAGAAGCAGATATTTCTCTGTACAGCCTATGGTCCCATTCACTCGGGAATATCCCAACGCAGCTCCTAGAAGAAACGTGTTTCTGACTCGCTGAATTTCAACATAGATTCAACTCTCTTAGGTGAACGAACGCACAGCAGAGCAGTTTCAAGGAAACTTTTCTCCTGAGTTTTAGACGAAGTTTCCTGCTGTTTAGTACGGAGGCCGGCATTGGGCTGGAAATACCGGTTTTGGGATTCTGCACAGAAAGGGTTTGCAAACCGCTGAATCCACACGTGAGTTTAACTTTGTCAGTTGAATGCACACACTGACAACCATTCAGTTAGGTAGCTCCGTTTTGGTTTTAGAAGCAGATATTTCTCTGTACAGCCTATGGTCCCATTCACTCGGGAATATCCCAACGCAGCTCCTAGAAGAAACGTGTTTCTGACTCGCTGAATCTCAACATAGATTCAACTCTCTTAGGTGAACGAACGCACAGCAGAGCAGTTTCAAGGAAACGTTTCTCCTGAGTTTTAGACGAAGTTTCCTGCTGTTTAGTACGGATGCCGGCATTGGGCTGGAAATACCGGTTTTGGGATTCTGCACAGAAAGGGTTTGCAAACCGCTGAATCCACACGTGAGTTTAACTCTGTCAGTTGAATGCACACATTGACAACCATCCAGTTAGATAGCTCCGTTTTGGTTTTAGAAGCAGATATTTCTCTGTACAGTCTATGGTCCCATTCACTCGGGAATATCCCAACGCAGCTCCTAGAAGAAACGTGTTTCTGACTCGCTGAATCTCAACATAGATTCAACTCTCTTAGGTGAACGAACGCACAGCAGAGCAGTTTCAAGGAAACGTTTCTCCTGAGTTTTAGACGAAGTTTCCTGCAGTTTAGTACGTATGCCGGCATTGGGCTGGAAATATCGGTTTTGGGATTCTGCACAGAAAGGGTTTGCAAACCGCTGAATCCACACGTGAGTTTAACTCTGTCAGTTGAATGCACACATTGACAACCATCCAGTTAGATAGCTCCGTTTTGGTTTTAGAAGCAGATATTTCTCTGTACAGCCTATGGTCCCATTCACTCGGGAATATCCCAACGCAGCTCCTAGAAGAAACGTGTTTCTGACTCGCTGAATCTCAACATAGATTCAACTTTCTTAGGTGAACGAACGCACAGCAGAGCAGTTTCAAGGAAACTTTTCTCCTGAGTTTTAGACGAAGTTTCCTGCTGTTTACTACGGATGCCGGCATTGCGCTGGAAATACCGGTTTTGGGATTCTGCACAGAAAGGGTTTGCAAACCGCTGAATCCACACGTGAGTTTAACTTTGTCAGTTGAATGCACACATTGACAACCATCCAGTTAGATAGCTCCGTTTTGGTTTTAGAAGCAGATATTTCTCTGTACAGACTATGGTCCCATTCACTCGGGAATATCCCAACGCAGCTCCTAGAAGAAACGTGTTTCTGACTCGCTGAATCTCAACATAGATTCAACTCTCTTAGGTGAACGAACGCACAGCAGAGCAGTTTCAAGGAAACGTTTCTCCTGAGTTTTAGACGTAGTTTCCTGCTGTTTAGTACGTATGCCGGCATTGGGCTGGAAATACCGGTTTTGGGATTCTGCACAGAAAGGGTTTGCAAAACACTGAATCCGCAAGTGAGTTTAACTCTGTCAGTTGAATGCACACATTGACAACCATTCAGTTAGGTAGCTCCGTTTTGGTTTTAGAAGCAGATATTTCTCTGTACAGCCTATGGTCCCATTCACTCGGGAATATCCCAACGCAGCTCCTGGAAGAAACGTGTTTCTGACTCGCTGAATCTCAACATAGATTCAACTCTCTTAGGTGAACGAACGCACAGCAGAGCAGTTTCAAGGAAACGTTTCTCCTGAGTTTTAGACGAAGTTTCCTGCTGTTTAGTACGTATGGCGGCATTGGGCTGGAAATACCGGTTTTGGGATTCTGCACAGAAAGGGTTTGCAAACCGCTGAATCCACACGTGAGTTTAACTTTGTCAGTTGAATGCACACCTTGTGAACCATCCAGTTAGATAGCTCCGTTTTGGTTTTAGAAGCAGATATTTCTCTGTACAGACTATGGTCCCATTCACTCGGGAATATCCCAACGCAGCTCCTAGAAGAAACGTGTTTCTGACTCGCTGAATCTCAACATAGATTGAACTCTCTTAGGTGAACGAACGCACAGCAGAGCAGTTTCAAGGAAACGTTTCTCCTGAGTTTTAGACGAAGTTTCCTGCTGTTTAGTACGTATGCCGGCATTGGGCTGGAAATACCGGATTTGGGATTCTGCACAGAAAGGGTTTGCAAACCACTGAATCCACACGTGAGTTTAACTCTGTCAGTTGAATGCACACACTGACAACCATTCAGTTAGATAGCTCCGTTTTGGTTTTAGAAGCCGATATTTCTCTGTACAGCCTATGGTCCCATTCACTCGGGAATATCCCAACGCAGCTCCTAGAAGAAACGTGTTTCTGACTCGCTGAATCTCAACATAGATTCAACTCTCTTAGGTGAACGAACGCACAGCAGGGCAGTTTCAAGGAAACTTTTCTCCTGAGTATTAGACGAAGTTTCCTGCTGTTTAGTACGTATGCCGGCATTGGGCTGGAAATACCGGTTTTGGGATTCTGCACAGAAAGGGTTTGCAAACCGCTGAATCCACACGTGAGTTTAACTCTGTCAGTTGAATGCACACATTGACAACCATCCAGTTAGATAGCTCCGTTTTGGTTTTAGAAGCAGATATTTCTCTGTACAGCCTATGGTCCCATTCACTCGGGAATATCCCAGCGCAGCTCCTAGAAGAAACGTGTTTCTGACTCGCTGAATCTCAACATAGATTCAACTCTCTTAGGTGAACGAACGCACAGCAGAGCAGTTTCAAGGAAACTTTTCTCCTGAGTTTTAGACGAAGTTTCCTGCTGTTTAGTACGTATGCCGGCATTGGGCTGGAAATACCGGTTTTGGGATTCTGCACAGAAAGGGTTTGCAAACCACTGAATACACAAGTGAGTTTAACTCTGTCAGTTGAATGCACACATTGACAACCATTCAGTTAGGTAGCTCCGTTTTGGTTTTAGAAGCAGATATTTCTCTGTACAGCCTATGGTCCCATTCACTCGGGAATATCCCAACGCAGCTCCTGGAAGAAACGTGTTTCTGACTCGCTGAATCTCAACATAGATTCAACTCTCTTAGGTGAACGAACGCACAGCAGAGCAGTTTCAAGGAAACGTTTCTCCTGAGTTTTAGACGAAGTTTCCTCCTGTTTAGTACGTATGCCGGCATTGGGCTGGAAATACCGGTTTTGGGATTCTGCACAGAAAGGGTTTGCAAACCACTGAATCCACACGTGAGTTTAACTCTGTCAGTTGAATGCACACACTGACAACCATTCAGTTAGATAGCTCCGTTTTGGTTTTAGAAGCAGATATTTCTCTGTACAGTCTATGGTCCCATTCACTCGGGAATATCCCAACGCAGCTCCTAGAAGAAACGTGTTTCTGACTCGCTGAATCTCAACATAGATTCAACTCTCTTAGGTGAACGAACGCACAGCAGAGCAGTTTCAAGGAAACGTTTCTCCTGAGTTTTAGACGAAGTTTCCTGCAGTTTAGTACGTATGCCGGCATTGGGCTGGAAATACCGGTTTTGGGATTCTGCACAGAAAGGGTTTGCACACCGCTGAATCCAACGTGAGTTTAACTCTGTCAGTTGAATGCACACATTGACAACCATCCAGTTAGATAGCTCCGTTTTGGTTTTAGAAGCAGATATTTCTCTGTACAGCCTATGGTCCCATTCACTCGGGAATATCCCAACGCAGCTCCTAGAAGAAACGTGTTTCTGACTCGCTGAATCTCAACATAGATTCAACTTTCTTAGGTGAACGAACGCACAGCAGAGCAGTTTCAAGGAAACTTTTCTCCTGAGTTTTAGACGAAGTTTCCTGCTGTTAAGTACGGATGCCGGCATTGGGCTGGAAATACCGGTTTTGGGATTCTGCACAGAAAGTGTTTGCAAACCGCTGAATCCACACGTGAGTTTAACTTTGTCAGTTGAATGCACACATTGACAACCATCCAGTTAGATAGCTCCGTTTTGGTTTTAGAAGCAGATATTTCTCTGTACAGACTATGGTCCCATTCACTCGGGAATATCCCAACGCAGCTCCTAGAAGAAACGTGTTTCTGACTCGCTGAATCTCAACATAGATTCAACTCTCTTAGGTGAACGAACGCACAGCAGAGCAGTTTCAAGGAAACGTTTCTCCTGAGTTTTAGACGAAGTTTCCTTCTGTTTAGTACGTATGCCGGCATTGGGCTGGAAATACCGGTTTTGGGATTCTGCACAGAAAGGGTTTGCAAACCACTGAATCCACAAGTGAGTTTAACTCTGTCAGTTGAATGCACACATTGACAACCATTCAGTTAGGTAGCTCCGTTTTGGTTTTAGAAGCAGATATTTCTCTGTACAGCCTATGGTCCCATTCACTCGGGAATATCCCAACGCAGCTCCTGGAAGAAACGTGTTTCTGACTCGCTGAATCTCAACATAGATTCAACTCTCTTAGGTGAAGGAACGCACAGCAGAGCAGTTTCAAGGAAACGTTTCTCCTGAGTTTTAGACGAAGTTTCCTGCTGTTTAGTACGTATTGCGGCATTGGGCTGGAAATACCGGTTTTGGGATTCTGCACAGAAAGGGTTTGCAAACCACTGAATCCACACGTGAGTTTAACTCTGTCAGTTGAATGCACACACTGACAACCATTCAGTTAGATAGCTCCGTTTTGGTTTTAGAAGCCGATATTTCTCTGTACAGCCTATGGTCCCATTCACTCGGGAATATCCCAACGCAGCTCCTAGAAGAAACGTGTTTCTGACTCGCTGAATCTCAACATAGATTCAACTCTCTTAGGTGAACGAACGCACAGCAGAGCAGTTTCAAGGAAACTTTTCTCCTGAGTTTTAGACGAAGTTTCCTGCTGTTTAGTACGTATGCCGGCATTGGGCTGGAAATACCGGTTTTGGGATTCTGCACAGAAAGGGTTTGCAAACCGCTGAATCCACACGTGAGTTTAACTCTGTCAGTTGAATGCACACATTGACAACCATCCAGTTAGATAGCTCCGTTTTGGTTTTAGAAGCAGATATTTCTCTGTACAGTCTATGGTCCCATTCACTCGGGAATATCCCAACGCAGCTCCTAGAAGAAACGTGTTTCTGACTCGCTGAATCTCAACATAGATTCAACTCTCTTAGGTGAACGAACGCACAGCAGAGCAGTTTCAAGGAAACGTTTCTCCTGAGTTTTAGACGAAGTTTCCTGCAGTTTAGTACGTATGCCGGCATTGGGCTGGAAATACCGGTTTTGGGATTCTGCACAGAAAGGGTTTGCAAACCGCTGAATCCACACGTGAGTTTAACTCTGTCAGTTGAATGCACACATTGACAACCATCCAGTTAGATAGCTCCGTTTTGGTTTTAGAAGCAGATATTTCTCTGTACAGCCTATGGTCCCATTCACTCGGGAATATCCCAACGCAGCTCCTAGAAGAAACGTGTTTCTGACTCGCTGAATCTCAACATAGATTCAACTTTCTTAGGTGAACGAACGCACAGCAGAGCAGTTTCAAGGAAACTTTTCTCCTGAGTTTTAGACGAAGTTTCCTGCTGTTTAGTACGGATGCCGGCTTTGGGCTGGAAATACCGGTTTTGGGATTCTGCACAGAAAGGGTTTGCAAACCGCTGAATCCACACGTGAGTTTAACTTTGTCAGTTGAATGCACACACTGACAACCATTCAGTTAGATAGCTCCGTTTTGGTTTTAGAAGCAGATATTTCTCTGTACAGCCTATGGTCCCATTCACTCGGGAATATCCCAACGCAGCTCCTAGAAGAAACGTGTTTCTGACTCGCTGAATCTCAACATAGATTCAACTCTCTTAGGTGAACGAACGCACAGCAGAGCAGTTTCAAGGAAACGTTTCTCCTGAGTTTTAGACGAAGTTTCCTGCTGTTTAGTACGGATGCCGGCATTGGGCTGGAAATACCGGTTTTGGGATTCTGCACAGAAAGGGTTTGCAAACCGCTGAATCCACACGTGAGTTTAACTCTGTCAGTTGAATGCACACATTGACAACCATCCAGTTAGATAGCTCCGTTTTGGTTTTAGAAGCAGATATTTCTCTGTACAGTCTATGGTCCCATTCACTCGGGAATATCCCAACGCAGCTCCTAGAAGAAACGTGTTTCTGACTCGCTGAATCTCAACATAGATTCAACTCTCTTAGGTGAACGAACGCACAGCAGAGCAGTTTCAAGGAAACGTTTCTCCTGAGTTTTAGACGAAGTTTCCTGCAGTTTAGTACGTATGCCGGCATTGGGCTGGAAATACCGGTTTTGGGATTCTGCACAGAAAGGGTTTGCAAACCGCTGAATCCACACGTGAGTTTAACTCTGTCAGTTGAATGCACACATTGACAACCATCCAGTTAGATAGCTCCGTTTTGGTTTTAGAAGCAGATAATTCTCTGTACAGCCTATGGTCCCATTCACTCGGGAATATCCCAACGCAGCTCCTAGAAGAAACGTGTTTCTGACTCGCTGAATCACAACATAGATTCAACTTTCTTAGGTGAACGAACGAACAGCATAGCAGTTTCAAGGAAACGTTTATCCTGAGTTTTAGACGAAGTTTCCTGCTGTTTAGTACGTATTGCGGCATTGGGCTGGAAATACCGGTTTTGGGATTCTGCACAGAAAGGGTTTGCAAACCACTGAATCCACACGTGAGTTTAACTCTGTCAGTTGAATGCACACACTGACAACCATTCAGTTAGATAGCTCCGTTTTGGTTTTAGAAGCCGATATTTCTCTGTACAGCCTATGGTCCCATTCACTCGGGAATATCCCAACGCAGCTCCTAGAAGAAACGTGTTTCTGACTCGCTGAATCTCAACATAGATTCAACTCTCTTAGGTGAACGAACGCACAGCAGAGCAGTTTCAAGGAAACTTTTCTCCTGAGTTTTAGACGAAGTTTCCTGCTGTTTAGTACGTATGCCGGCATTGGGCTGGAAATACCGGTTTTGGGATTCTGCACAGAAAGGGTTTGCAAACCGCTGAATCCACACGTGAGTTTAACTCTGTCAGTTGAATGCACACATTGACAACCATCCAGTTAGATAGCCTCGTTTTGGTTTTAGAAGCAGATATTTCTCTGTACAGTCTATGGTCCCATTCACTCGGGAATATCCCAACGCAGCTCCTAGAAGAAACGTGTTTCTGACTCGCTGAATCTCAACATAGATTCAACTCTCTTAGGTGAACGAACGCACAGCAGAGCAGTTTCAAGGAAACGTTTCTCCTGAGTTTTAGACGAAGTTTCCTGCAGTTTAGTACGTATGCCGGCATTGGGCTGGAAATACCGGTTTTGGGATTCTGCACAGAAAGGGTTTGCAAACCGCTGAATCCACACGTGAGTTTAACTCTGTCAGTTGAATGCACACATTGACAACCATCCAGTTAGATAGCTCCGTTTTGGTTTTAGAAGCAGATATTTCTCTGTACAGCCTATGGTCCCATTCACTCGGGAATATCCCAACGCAGCTCCTAGAAGAAACGTGTTTCTGACTCGCTGAATCTCAACATAGATTCAACTTTCTTAGGTGAACGAACGCACAGCAGAGCAGTTTCAAGGAAACTTTTCTCCTGAGTTTTAGACGAAGTTTCCTGCTGTTTAGAACGTATTCCGGCATTGGGCTGGAAATACCGGTTTTGGGATTCTGCACAGAAAGGGTTTGCAAACCGCTGAATCCACACGTGAGTTTAACTTTGTCAGTTGAATGCACACATTGACAACCATCCAGTTAGATAGCTCCGTTTTGGTTTTAGAAGCAGATATTTCTCTGTACAGCCTATGGTCCCATTCACTCGGGAATATCCCAACGCAGCTCCTAGAAGAAACGTGTTTCTGACTCGCTGAATTTCAACATAGATTCAACTCTCTTAGGTGAACGAACGCACAGCAGAGCAGTTTCAAGGAAACTTTTCTCCTGAGTTTTAGACGAAGTTTCCTGCTGTTTAGTACGGAGGCCGGCATTGGGCTGGAAATACCGGTTTTGGGATTCTGCACAGAAAGGGTTTGCAAACCGCTGAATCCACACGTGAGTTTAACTTTGTCAGTTGAATGCACACACTGACAACCATTCAGTTAGATAGCTCCGTTTTGGTTTTAGAAGCAGATATTTCTCTGTACAGCCTATGGTCCCATTCACTCGGGAATATCCCAACGCAGCTCCTAGAAGAAACGTGTTTCTGACTCGCTGAATCTCAACATAGATTCAACTCTCTTAGGTGAACGAACGCACAGCAGAGCAGTTTCAAGGAAACGTTTCTCCTGAGTTTTAGACGAAGTTTCCTGCTGTTTAGTACGGATGCCGGCATTGGGCTGGAAATACCGGTTTTGGGATTCTGCACAGAAAGGGTTTGCAAACCGCTGAATCCACACGTGAGTTTAACTCTGTCAGTTGAATGCACACATTGACAACCATCCAGTTAGATAGCTCCGTTTTGGTTTTAGAAGCAGATATTTCTCTGTACAGTCTATGGTCCCATTCACTCGGGAATATCCCAACGCAGCTCCTAGAAGAAACGTGTTTCTGACTCGCTGAATCTCAACATAGATTCAACTCTCTTAGGTGAACGAACGCACAGCAGAGCAGTTTCAAGGAAACGTTTCTCCTGAGTTTTAGACGAAGTTTCCTGCAGTTTAGTACGTATGCCGGCATTGGGCTGGAAATATCGGTTTTGGGATTCTGCACAGAAAGGGTTTGCAAACCGCTGAATCCACACGTGAGTTTAACTCTGTCAGTTGAATGCACACATTGACAACCATCCAGTTAGATAGCTCCGTTTTGGTTTTAGAAGCAGATATTTCTCTGTACAGCCTATGGTCCCATTCACTCGGGAATATCCCAACGCAGCTCCTAGAAGAAACGTGTTTCTGACTCGCTGAATCTCAACATAGATTCAACTTTCTTAGGTGAACGAACGCACAGCAGAGCAGTTTCAAGGAAACTTTTCTCCTGAGTTTTAGACGAAGTTTCCTGCTGTTTAGTACGGATGCCGGCATTGCGCTGGAAATACCGGTTTTGGGATTCTGCACAGAAAGGGTTTGCAAACCGCTGAATCCACACGTGAGTTTAACTTTGTCAGTTGAATGCACACATTGACAACCATCCAGTTAGATAGCTCCGTTTTGGTTTTAGAAGCAGATATTTCTCTGTACAGACTATGGTCCCATTCACTCGGGAATATCCCAACGCAGCTCCTAGAAGAAACGTGTTTCTGACTCGCTGAATCTCAACATATATTCAACTCTCTTAGGTGAACGAACGCACAGCAGAGCAGTTTCAAGGAAACGTTTCTCCTGAGTTTTAGACGTAGTTTCCTGCTGTTTAGTACGTATGCCGGCATTGGGCTGGAAATACCGGTTTTGGGATTCTGCACAGAAAGGGTTTGCAAAACACTGAATCCGCAAGTGAGTTTAACTCTGTCAGTTGAATGCACACATTGACAACCATTCAGTTAGGTAGCTCCGTTTTGGTTTTAGAAGCAGATATTTCTCTGTACAGCCTATGGTCCCATTCACTCGGGAATATCCCAACGCAGCTCCTGGAAGAAACGTGTTTCTGACTCGCTGAATCTCAACATAGATTCAACTCTCTTAGGTGAACGAACGCACAGCAGAGCAGTTTCAAGGAAACGTTTCTCCTGAGTTTTAGACGAAGTTTCCTGCTGTTTAGTACGTATGGCGGCATTGGGCTGGAAATACCGGTTTTGGGATTCTGCACAGAAAGGGTTTGCAAACCGCTGAATCCACACGTGAGTTTAACTTTGTCAGTTGAATGCACACATTGTGAACCATCCAGTTAGATAGCTCCGTTTTGGTTTTAGAAGCAGATATTTCTCTGTACAGACTATGGTCCCATTCACTCGGGAATATCCCAACGCAGCTCCTAGAAGAAACGTGTTTCTGACTCGCTGAATCTCAACATAGATTCAACTCTCTTAGGTGAACGAACGCACAGCAGAGCAGTTTCAAGGAAACGTTTCTCCTGAGTTTTAGACGAAGTTTCCTGCTGTTTAGTACGTATGCCGGCATTGGGCTGGAAATACCGGTTTTGGGATTCTGCACAGAAAGGGTTTGCAAACCGCTGAATCCACAAGTGAGTTTAACTTTGTCAGTTGAATGCACACATTGACAACCATTCAGTTAGGTAGCTCCGTTTTGGTTTTAGAAGCAGATATTTCTCTGTACAGCCTATGGTCCCATTCACTCGGGAATATCCCAACGCAGCTCCTAGAAGAAACGTGTTTCTGACTCGCTGAATCTCAACATAGATTCAACTCTCTTAGGTGAACGAACGCACAGCAGAGCAGTTTCAAGGAAACGTTTCTCCTGAGTTTTAGACGAAGTTTCCTGCTGTTTAGTACGGATGCCGGCATTGGGCTGGAAATACCGGTTTTGGGATTCTGCACAGAAAGGGTTTGCAAACCGCTGAATCCACACGTGAGTTTGACTCTGTCAGTTGAATGCACACATTGACAACCATCCAGTTAGATAGCTCCGTTTTGGTTTTAGAAGCAGATATTTCTCTGTACAGTCTATGGTCCCATTCACTCGGGAATATCCCAACGCAGCTCCTAGAAGAAACGTGTTTCTGACTCGCTGAATTTCAAGATAGATTCAACTCTCTTAGGTGAACGAACGCACAGCAGAGCAGTTTCAAGGAAACTTTTCTCCTGAGTTTTAGACGAAGTTTCCTGCTGTTTAGTACGGAGGCCGGCATTGGGCTAGAAATACCGGTTTTGGGATTCTGCACAGAAAGGGTTTGCAAACCGCTGAATCCAAACGTGAGTTTAACTCTGTCAGTTGAATGCACACATTGACTACCATTCAGTTAGATAGCACCCTTTTGGCTTTAGGAGCAGATATCACTCTGTACAGCCTATGGTCCCATTCACTCGGGAATATCCCAACGCAGCTCCTAGAGGAAACGTGTTTCTGACTCGCTGAATCTCAACATAGATTCAACTCTCTTAGGTGAACGAATGCACAGCAGAGCAGTTTCAAGGAAATGTTTCTCCTGAGTTTTAGACCAAGTTTCCTGCTGTTTAGTACGTATGCCGGCATTGGGCTGGAAATACCGGTTTTGGGATTCTGCACAGAAAGGGTTTGCAAACCGCTGAATCCAAACGTGAGTTTAACTCTGTCAGTTGAATGCACAAATTGACAACCATTCAGTTTGGTAGCACCCTTTTGGTTTAAGGAGCAGATATTTCTCTGTACAGCCTATGGTCCCATTCACTCGGGAATATCCCAACGCAGCTCCTAGAAGAAACGTGTTTCTGACTCGCTGAATCTCAACATAGATTCAACTCTCTTAGGTGAACGAACGCACAGCAGAGCAGTTTCAAGGAAACGTTTCTCCTGAGTTTTAGACGAAGTTTCCTGCTGTTTAGTACGTATGCCGGCATTGGGCTGGAAATACCGGTTTTGGGATTCTGCACAGAAAGGGTTTGCAAACCACTGAATCCACAAGTGAGTTTAACTCTGTCAGTTGAATGCACACATTGACAACCATTCAGTTAGGTAGCTCCGTTTTGGTTTTAGAAGCAGATATTTCTCTGTACAGCCTATGGTCCCATTCACTCGGGAATATCCCAACGCAGCTCCTGGAAGAAACGTGTTTCTGACTCGCTGAATCTCAACATAGATTCAACTCTCTTAGGTGAACGAACGCACAGCAGAGCAGTTTCAAGGAAACGTTTCTCCTGAGTTTTAGACGAAGTTTCCTGCTGTTTAGTACGTATGCCGGCATTGGGCTGGAAATACCGGTTTTGGGATTCTGCACAGAAAGGGTTTGCAAACCACTGAATCCACACGTGAGTTTAACTCTGTCAGTTGAATGCACACACTGACAACCATTCAGTTAGATAGCTCCGTTTTGGTTTTAGAAGCAGATATTTCTCTGTACAGTCTATGGTCCCATTCACTCGGGAATATCCCAACGCAGCTCCTAGAAGAAACGTGTTTCTGACTCGCTGAATTACAAGATAGATTCAACTCTCTTAGGTGAACGAACGCACAGCAGAGCAGTTTCAAGGAAACTTTTCTCCTGAGTTTTAGACGAAGTTTCCTGCTGTTTAGTACGGAGGCCGGCATTGGGCTAGAAATACCGGTTTTGGGATTCTGCACAGAAAGGGTTTGCAAACCGCTGAATCCAAACGTGAGTTTAACTCTGTCAGTTGAATGCACACATTGACTACCATTCAGTTAGATAGCACCCTTTTGGCTTTAGGAGCAGATATCACTCTGTACAGCCTATGGTCCCATTCACTCGGGAATATCCCAACGCAGCTCCTAGAGGAAACGTGTTTCTGACTCGCTGAATCTCAACATAGATTCAACTCTCTTAGGTGAACGAATGCACAGCAGAGCAGTTTCAAGGAAATGTTTCTCCTGAGTTTTAGACCAAGTTTCCTGCTGTTTAGTACGTATGCCGGCATTGGGCTGGAAATACCGGTTTTGGGATTCTGCACAGAAAGGGTTTGCAAACCGCTGAATCCAAACGTGAGTTTAACTCTGTCAGTTGAATGCACAAATTGACAACCATTCAGTTTGGTAGCACCCTTTTGGTTTAAGGAGCAGATATTTCTCTGTACAGCCTATGGTCCCATTCACTCGGGAATATCCCAACGCAGCTCCTAGAAGAAACGTGTTTCTGACTCGCTGAATCTCAACATAGATTCAACTCTCTTAGGTGAACGAACGCACAGCAGAGCAGTTTCAAGGAAACGTTTCTCCTGAGTTTTAGACGAAGTTTCCTGCTGTTTAGTACGTATGCCGGCATTGGGCTGGAAATACCGGTTTTGGGATTCTGCACAGAAAGGGTTTGCAAACCACTGAATCCACAAGTGAGTTTAACTCTGTCAGTTGAATGCACACATTGACAACCATTCAGTTAGGTAGCTCCGTTTTGGTTTTAGAAGCAGATATTTCTCTGTACAGCCTTTGGTCCCATTCACTCGGGAATATCCCAACGCAGCTCCTGGAAGAAACGTGTTTCTGACTCGCTGAATCTCAACATAGATTCAACTCTCTTAGGTGAACGAACGCACAGCAGAGCAGTTTCAAGGAAACGTTTCTCCTGAGTTTTAGACGAAGTTTCCTGCTGTTTAGTACGTATGGCGGCATTGGGCTGGAAATACCGGTTTTGGGATTCTGCACAGAAAGGGTTTGCAAACCACTGAATCCACACGTGAGTTTAACTCTGTCAGTTGAATGCACACACTGACAACCATTCAGTTAGATAGCTCCGTTTTGGTTTTAGAAGCCGATATTTCTCTGTACAGCCTATGGTCCCATTCACTCGGGAATATCCCAACGCAGCTCCAAGAAGAAACGTGTTTCTGACTCGCTGAATCTCAACATAGATTCAACTCTCTTAGGTGAACGAACGCACAGCAGAGCAGTTTCAAGGAAACGTTTCTCCTGAGTTTTAGACGAAGTTTCCTGCTGTTTAGTACGTATGCCGGCATTGGGCTGGAAATACCGGTTTTGGGATTCTGCACAGAAAGGGTTTGCAAACCGCTGAATCCACACGTGAGTTTAACTCTGTCAGTTGAATGCACACATTGACAACCATCCAGTTAGATAGCTCCGTTTTGGTTTTAGAAGCAGATATTTCTCTGTACAGACTATGGTCCCATTCACTCAGGAATATACCAACGCAGCTCCTAGAAGAAACGTGTTTCTGACTCGCTGAATCTCAACATAGATTCAACTCTCTTAGGTGAACGAACGCACAGCAGAGCAGTTTCAAGGAAACGTTTCTCCTGAGTTTTAGACGAAGTTTCCTGCTGTTTAGTACGGATGCCGGCATTGGGCTGGAAATACTGGTTTTGGGATTCTGCACAGAAAGGGTTTGCAAACCACTGAATCCACAAGTGAGTTTAACTCTGTCAGTTGAATGCACACATTGACAACCATTCAGTTAGGTAGCTCCGTTTTGGTTTTAGAAGCAGATATTTCTCTGTACAGCATATGGTCCCATTCACTCGGGAATATCCCAACGCAGCTCCTGGAAGAAACGTGTTTCTGACTCGCTGAATCTCAACATAGATTCAACTCTCTTAGGTGAACGAATGCACAGCAGAGCAGTTTCATGGAAACGTTTCTCCTGAGTTTTAGACGAAGTTTCCTGCTGTTTAGTACGTATGCCGGCATTGAGCTGGAATTACCGGTTTTGGGATTCTGCACAGAAAGGGTTTGTAAACCGCTGAATCCAAACGTGAGTTTAACTCTGTCAGTTGAATGCACACATTGACTACCATTCAGTTAGATAGCACCCTTTTGGCTTTAGGAGCAGATATCTCTCTGTACAGCCTATGGTCCCATTCACTCGGGAATATCCCAACGCAGCTCCTAGAAGAAACGTGTTTCTGACTCGCTGAATCTCAACATAGATTCAACTCTCTTAGGTGAACGAATGCACAGCAGAGCAGTTTCAAGGAAATGTTTCTCCTGAGTTTTAGACCAAGTTTCCTGCTGTTTAGTACGTATGCCGGCATTGGGCTGGAAATACCGGTTTTGGGATTCTGCACAGAAAGGGTTTCCAAACCGCTGAATCCAAACGTGAGTTTAACTCTGTCAGTTGAATGCACAAATTGACAACCATTCAGTTTGGTAGCACCCTTATGGTTTAAGGAGCAGATATTTCTCTGTACAGCCTATGGTCCCATTCACTCGGGAATATCCCAACGCAGCTCCTAGAAGAAACGTGTTTCTGACTCGCTGAATCTCAACCTAGATTCAACTCTCTTAGGGGAACGAACGCACAGCAGAGCAGTTTCAAGGAAATGTTTCTCCTGAGTTTTAGACGAAGTTTCCTGCTGTTTAGTACGGATGCCGGCATTGGGCTGGAAATACCGGTTTTGGGATTCTGCACAGAAAGGTTTTCCAAACCGCTGAATCCACACGTGAGTTTAACTTTGTCAGTTGAATGCACACATTGACAACCATCCAGTTAGATAGCTCCGTTTTGGTTTTAGAAGCAGATATTTCTCTGTACAGACTATGGTCCCATTCACTCGGGAATATCCCAACGCAGCTCCTAGAAGAAACGTGTTTCTGACTCGCTGAATCTCAACATAGATTCAACTCTCTTAGGTGAACGAACGCACAGCAGAGCAGTTTCAAGGAAACGTTTCTCCTGAGTTTTAGACGAAGTTTCCTGCTGTTTAGTACGTATGCCGGCATTGGGCTGGAAATACCGGTTTTGGGATTCTGCACAGAAATGGTTTGCAAACCATTGAATCCACAAGTGAGTTTAACTCTGTCAGTTGAATGCACACATTGACAACCATTCAGTTAGGTAGCTCCGTTTTGGTTTTAGAAGCAGATATTTCTCTGTACAGCCTATGGTCCCATTCACTCGGGAATATCCCAACGCAGCTCCTGGAAGAAACGTGTTTCTGACTCGCTGAATCTCAACATAGATTCAACTCTCTTAGGTGAACGAACGCACAGCAGAGCAGTTTCAAGGAAACGTTTCTCCTGAGTTTTAGACGAAGTTTCCTGCTGTTTAGTACGTATGCCGGCATTGGGCTGGAAATACCGGTTTTGGGATTCTGCACAGAAAGGGTTTGCAAACCACTGAATCCACACGTGAGTTTAACTCTGTCAGTTGAATGCACACACTGACAACCATTCAGTTAGATAGCTCCGTTTTGGTTTTAGAAGCAGATATTTCTCTGTACAGTCTATGGTCCCATTCACTCGGGAATATCCCAACGCAGCTCCTAGAAGAAACGTGTTTCTGACTCGCTGAATCTCAACATAGATTCAACTCTCTTAGGTGAACGAACGCACAGCAGAGCAGTTTCAAGGAAACGTTTCTCCTGAGTTTTAGACGAAGTTTCCTGCAGTTTAGTACGTATGCCGGCATTGGGCTGGAAATACCGGTTTTGGGATTCTGCACAGAAAGGGTTTGCAAACCGCTGAATCCACACGTGAGTTTAACTTTGTCAGTTGAATGCACACATTGACAACCATCCAGTTAGATAGCTCCGTTTTGGTTTTAGAAGCAGATATTTCTCTGTACAGCCTATGGTCCCATTCACTCGGGAATATCCCAACGCAGCTCCTAGAAGAAACGTGTTTCTGACTCGCTGAATCTCAACATAGATTCAACTCTCTTAGGTGAACGAACGCACAGCAGAGCAGTTTCAAGGAAACGTTTCTCCTGAGTTTTAGACGAAGTTTCCTGCTGTTTAGTACGGATGCCGGCATTGGGCTGGAAATACCGGTTTTGGGATTCTGCACAGAAAGGGTTTGCAAACCGCTGAATCCACACGTGAGTTTGACTCTGTCAGTTGAATGCACACATTGACAACCATCCAGTTAGATAGCTCCGTTTTGGTTTTAGAAGCAGATATTTCTCTGTACAGTCTATGGTCCCATTCACTCGGGAATATCCCAACGCAGCTCCTAGAAGAAACGTGTTTCTGACTCGCTGAATTTCAAGATAGATTCAACTCTCTTAGGTGAAGGAACGCACAGCAGAGCAGTTTCAAGGAAACTTTTCTCCTGAGTTTTAGACGAAGTTTCCTGCTGTTTAGTACGGAGGCCGGCATTGGGCTAGAAATACCGGTTTTGGGATTCTGCACAGAAAGGGTTTGCAAACCGCTGAATCCACACGTGAGTTTAACTTTGTCAGTTGAATGCACACATTGACAACCATCCAGTTAGATAGCTCCGTTTTGGTTTTAGAAGCAGATATTTCTCTGTACAGCCTTTGGTCCCATTCACTCGGGAATATCCCAACGCAGCTCCTAGAAGAAACGTGTTTCTGACTCGCTGAATTTCAACATAGATTCAACTCTCTTAGGTGAACGAACGCACAGCAGAGCAGTTTCAAGGAAACTTTTCTCCTGAGTTTTAGACGAAGTTTCCTGCTGTTTAGTACGGAGGCCGGCATTGGGCTGGAAATACCGGTTTTGGGATTCTGCACAGAAAGGGTTTGCAAACCGCTGAATCCACACGTGAGTTTAACTTTGTCAGTTGAATGCACACATTGACAACCATCCAGTTAGATAGCTCCGTTTTGGTTTTAGAAGCAGATATTTCTCTGTACAGACTATGGTCCCATTCACTCGGGAATATCCCAACGCAGCTCCTAGAAGAAACGTGTTTCTGACTCGCTGAATCTCAACATAGATTCAACTCTCTTAGGTGAACGAACGCACAGCAGAGCAGTTTCAAGGAAACGTTTCTCCTCAGTTTTAGACGAAGTTTCCTGCTGTTTAGTACGGATGCCGGCATTGGGCTGCAAATACCGGTTTTGGGATTCTGCACAGAAAGGGTTTGCAAACCACTGAATCCGCAAGTGAGTTTAACTCTGTCAGTTGAATGCACACATTGACAACCATTCAGTTAGGTAGCTCCGTTTTGGTTTTAGAAGCAGATATTTCTCTGTACAGCCTATGGTCCCATTCACTCGGGAATATCCCAACGCAGCTCCTGGAAGAAACGTGTTTCTGACTCGCTGAATCTCAACATAGATGCAACTCTCTTAGGTGAACGAACGCACAGCAGAGCAGTTTCAAGGAAACTTTTCTCCTGAGTTTTAGACGAAGTTTCCTGCTGTTTAGTACGGAGGCCGGCATTGGGCTGGAAATACCGGTTTTGGGATTCTGCACAGAAAGGGTTTGCAAACCGCTGAATCCACACGTGAGTTTAACTTTGTCAGTTGAATGCACACATTGACAACCATCCAGTTAGATAGCTCCGTTTTGGTTTTAGAAGCAGATATTTCTCTGTACAGACTATGGTCCCATTCACTCGGGAATATCCCAACGCAGCTCCTAGAAGAAACGTGTTTCTGACTCGCTGAATCTCAACATAGATTCAACTCTCTTAGGTGAACGAACGCACAGCAGAGCAGTTTCAAGGAAACGTTTCTCCTCAGTTTTAGACGAAGTTTCCTGCTGTTTAGTACGGATGCCGGCATTGGGCTGCAAATACCGGTTTTGGGATTCTGCACAGAAAGGGTTTGCAAACCACTGAATCCGCAAGTGAGTTTAACTCTGTCAGTTGAATGCACACATTGACAACCATTCAGTTAGGTAGCTCCGTTTTGGTTTTAGAAGCAGATATTTCTCTGTACAGCCTATGGTCCCATTCACTCGGGAATATCCCAACGCAGCTCCTGGAAGAAACGTGTTTCTGACTCGCTGAATCTCAACATAGATGCAACTCTCTTAGGTGAACGAACGCACAGCAGAGCAGTTTCAAGGAAACTTTTCTCCTGAGTTTTAGACGAAGTTTCCTGCTGTTTAGTACGGAGGCCGGCATTGGGCTGGAAATACCGGTTTTGGGATTCTGCACAGAAAGGGTTTGCAAACCGCTGAATCCACACGTGAGTTTAACTTTGTCAGTTGAATGCACACATTGACAACCATCCAGTTAGATAGCTCCGTTTTGGTTTTAGAAGCAGATATTTCTCTGTACAGACTATGGTCCCATTCACTCGGGAATATCCCAACGCAGCTCCTAGAAGAAACGTTTTTCTGACTCGCTGAATCTCAACATAGATTCAACTCTCTTAGGTGAACGAACGCACAGCAGAGCAGTTTCAAGGAAACGTTTCTCCTCAGTTTTAGACGAAGTTTCCTGCTGTTTAGTACGGATGCCGGCATTGGGCTGGAAATACCGGTTTTGGGATTCTGCACAGAAAGGGTTTGCAAACCACTGAATCCGCAAGTGAGTTTAACTCTGTCAGTTGAATGCACACATTGACAACCATTCAGTTAGGTAGCTCCGTTTTGGTTTTAGAAGCAGATATTTCTCTGTACAGCCTATGATCCCATTCACTCGGGAATATCCCAACGCAGCTCCTGGAAGAAACGTGTTTCTGACTCGCTGAATCTCAACATAGATGCAACTCTCTTAGGTGAACGAACGCACAGCAGAGCAGTTTCAAGGAAACGTTTCTCCTGAGTTTTAGACGAAGTTTCCTGCTGTTTAGTACGTATGCCGGCATTGGGCTGGAAATACCGGTTTTGGGATTCTGCACAGAAAGGGTTTGCAAACCACTGAATCCACACGTGAGTTTAAATCTGTCAGTTGAATGCACACACTGACAACCATTCAGATAGATAGCTCCGTTTTGGTTTTAGAAGCCGATATTTCTCTGTACAGCCTATGGTCCCATTCACTCGGGAATATCCCAACGCAGCTCCTAGAAGAAACGTGTTTCTGACTCGCTGAATCTCAACATAGATTCAACTCTCTTAGGTGAACGAACGCACAGCAGAGCAGTTTCAAGGAAACGTTTCTCCTGAGTTTTAGACGAAGTTTCCTGCTGTTTAGTACGGATGCCGGCATTGGGCTGGAAATACCGGTTTTGGGATTCTGCACAGAAAGGGTTTGCAAACCGCTGAATCCACACGTGAGTTTGACTCTGTCAGTTGAATGCACACATTGACAACCATCGAGTTAGATAGCTCCGTTTTGGTTTTAGAAGCAGATATTTCTCTGTACAGTCTATGGTCCCATTCACTCGGGAATATCCCAACGCAGCTCCGAGAAGAAACGTGTTTCTGACTCGCTGAATCTCAACATAGATTCAACTCTCTTAGGTGAACGAACGCACAGCAGAGCAGTTTCAAGGAAACGTTTCTCCTGAGTTTTAGAAGAAGTTTCCTGCAGTTTAGTACGTATGCCGGCATTGGGCTGGAAATACCGGTTTTGGGATTCTGCACAGAAAGGGTTTGCAAACCGTTGAATCCACATGTGAGTTTAACTCTGTCAGTTGAATGCACACATTGACAACCATCCAGTTAGATAGCTCCGTTTTGGTTTTAGAAGCAGATATTTCTCTGTACAGCCTATGGTCCCATTCACTCGGGAATATCCCAACGCAGCTCCTAGAAGAAACGTGTTTCTGACTCGCTGAATCTCAACATAGATTCAACTCTCTTAGGTGAACGAACGCACAGCAGAGCAGTTTCAAGGAAACGTTTCTCCTGAGTTTTAGACGAAGTTTCCTGCTGTTTAGTACGGATGCGGGCATTGGGCTGGAAATACCGGTTTTGGGATTCTGCACAGAAAGGGTTTGCAAACCGCTGAATCCACACGTGAGTTTAACTCTGTCACTTGAGTGCACACATTGACAACCATTCAGTTAGATACCTCCGTTTTGGATTTAGAAGCAGATATTTCTCTGTACAGCCTATGGTCCCATTCACTCGGGAATATCCCAATGCAGCTCCTAGCATAAACGTGTTTCTGACTCGCTGAATCTCAACATAGATTCAACTCTCTTAGGTTAACGAACGCACAGCAGAGCAGTTTCAAGGAAACGTTTCTCCTGAGTTTTAGACGAAGTTTCCTGCTGTTTAGTACGTATGCCGGCATTGGGCTGGAAATACCGGTTTTGGGATTCTGCACAGAAAGGGTTTGCAAACCGCTGAATCAAAACGTGAGTTTAACTCTGTCAGTTGAATGCACACATTGACAACCATTCAGTTAGATAGCACCCTTTTGGTTTTAGGAGCAGATATTTCTCTGTACAGCCTATGGTCCCATTCACTCGGGATTATCCCAACGCAGCTCCTAGAAGAAACGTGTTTCTGACTCGCTGAATCTCAACATAGATTCAACTCTCTTAGGTGAACGAATGCACAGCAGAGCAGTTTCATGGAAACGTTTCTCCTGAGTTTTAGACGAAGTTTCCTGCTGTTTAGTACGTATGCCGGCATTGGGCTGGAAATACCGGTTTTGGGATTCTGCACAGAAACGGTTTGCAAACCGCTGAATCCACACGTGCGTTTAACTCTGTCAGTTGAGTGCACATATTGACAACCATTCAGATAGATAGCTCCGTTTTGGTTTTAGAAGCAGATATTTCTCTGTACAGCCTATGGTCCCATTCACTCGGGAATATCCCAACGCAGCTCCTAGAAGAAGCGTGTTTCTGACTCGCTGAATCTCAACATAGATTCAACTCTCTTAGGTGAACGAACGCACAGCAGAGCAGTTTCATGGAAACGTTTCTCCTGAGTTTTAGACGAAGTTTCCTGCTGTTTAGTACGTATGCCGGCATTGGGCTGGGAATACCGGTTTTGCGATTCTGCACAGAAAGGGTTTGCAAACCGCTGAATCCACACGTGAGTTTAACTTTGTCAGTTGAATGCACACGTTGACAACCATCCAGTTAGATAGCTCCGTTTTGGTTTTAGAAGCAGATATTTCTCTGTACAGCCTATGGTCCCATTCACTCGGGAATATCCCAACGCAGCTCCTAGAAGAAACGTGTTTCTGACTCGCTGAATCTCAACATAGATTCAACTCTCTTAGGTGAACGAACGCACAGCAGAGCAATTTCAAGGAAACGTTTCTCCTGAGTTTTAGACGAAGTTTCCTGCAGTTTAGTACGTATGCCGGCATTGAGCTGGAATTACCGGTTTTGGGATTCTGCACAGAAAGGGTTTGTAAACCGCTGAATCCAAACGTGAGTTTAACTCTGTCAGTTGAATGCACACATTGACTACCATTCAGTTAGATAGCACCCTTTTGGTTTTAGGAGCAGCTATCTCTCTGTACAGCCTATGGTCCCATTCACTCGGGAATATCCCAACGCAGCTCCTAGAAGAAACGTGTTTCTGACTCGCTGAATCTCAACATAGATTCAACTCTCTTAGGTGAACGAACGCACAGCAGAGCAGTTTCAAGGAAACGTTTCTCCTGAGTTTTAGACGAAGTTTCCTGCTGTTTAGTACGTATGCCGGCATTGGGCTGGAAATACCGGTTTTGGGATTCTGCACAGAAAGGGTTTGCAAACCACTGAATCCACACGTGAGTTTAACTCTGTCAGTTGAATGCACACACTGACAACCATTCAGTTAGATAGCTCCGTTTTGGTTTTAGAAGCAGATATTTCTCTGTACAGTCTATGGTCCCATTCACTCGGGAATATCCCAACGCAGCTCCTAGAAGAAACGTGTTTCTGACTCGCTGAATCTCAACATAGATTCAACTCTCTTAGGTGAACGAACGCACAGCAGAGCAGTTTCAAGGAAACGTTTCTCCTGAGTTTTAGACGAAGTTTCCTGCAGTTTAGTACGTATGCCGGCATTGGGCTGGAAATACCGGTTTTGGGATTCTGCACAGAAAGGGTTTGCAAACCGCTGAATCCACACGTGAGTTTAACTTTGTCAGTTGAATGCACACATTGACAACCATCCAGTTAGATAGCTCCGTTTTGGTTTTAGAAGCAGATATTTCTCTGTACAGCCTATGGTCCCATTCACTCGGGAATATCCCAACGCAGCTCCTAGAAGAAACGTGTTTCTGACTCGCTGAATCTCAACATAGATTCAACTCTCTTAGGTGAACGAACGCACAGCAGAGCAGTTTCAAGGAAACGTTTCTCCTGAGTTTTAGACGAAGTTTCCTGCTGTTTAGTACGGATGCCGGCATTGGGCTGGAAATACCGGTTTTGGGATTCTGCACAGAAAGGGTTTGCAAACCGCTGAATCCACACGTGAGTTTGACTCTGTCAGTTGAATGCACACATTGACAACCATCCAGTTAGATAGCTCCGTTTTGGTTTTAGAAGCAGATATTTCTCTGTACAGTCTATGGTCCCATTCACTCGGGAATATCCCAACGCAGCTCCTAGAAGAAACGTGTTTCTGACTCGCTGAATTTCAAGATAGATTCAACTCTCTTAGGTGAACGAACGCACAGCAGAGCAGTTTCAAGGAAACTTTTCTCCTGAGTTTTAGACGAAGTTTCCTGCTGTTTAGTACGGAGGCCGGCATTGGGCTAGAAATACCGGTTTTGGGATTCTGCACAGAAAGGGTTTGCAAACCGCTGAATCCACACGTGAGTTTAACTTTGTCAGTTGAATGCACACATTGACAACCATCCAGTTAGATAGCTCCGTTTTGGTTTTAGAAGCAGATATTTCTCTGTACAGCCTATGGTCCCATTCACTCGGGAATATCCCAACGCAGCTCCTAGAAGAAACGTGTTTCTGACTCGCTGAATTTCAACATAGATTCAACTCTCTTAGGTGAACGAACGCACAGCAGAGCAGTTTCAAGGAAACTTTTTTCCTGAGTTTTAGACGAAGTTTCCTGCTGTTTAGTACGGAGGCCGGCATTGGGCTGGAAATACCGGCTTTGGGATTCTGCACAGAAAGGGTTTGCAAACCGCTGAATCCACACGTGAGTTTAACTTTGTCAGTTGAATGCACACATTGACAACCATTCAGTTAGGTAGCTCCGTTTTGGTTTTAGAAGCAGATATTTCTCTGTACAGTCTATGGTCCCATTCACTCGGGAATATCCCAACGCAGCTCCTAGAAGAAACGTGTTTCTGACTCGCTGAATCTCAACATAGATTCAACTCTCTTAGGTGAACGAACGCACAGCAGAGCAGTTTCAAGGAAACGTTTCTCCTGAGTTTTAGACGAAGTTTCCTGCAGTTTAGTACGTATGCCGGCATTGGGCTGGAAATACCGGTTTTGGGATTCTGCACAGAAAGGGTTTGCAAACCGCTGAATCCACACGTGAGTTTAACTTTGTCAGTTGAATGCACACATTGACAACCATCCAGTTAGATAGCTCCGTTTTGGTTTTAGAAGCAGATATTTCTCTGTACAGCCTATGGTCCCATTCACTCGGGAATATCCCAACGCAGCTCCTAGAAGAAACGTGTTTCTGACTCGCTGAATCTCAACATAGATTCAACTCTCTTAGGTGAACGAACGCACAGCAGAGCAGTTTCAAGGAAACGTTTCTCCTGAGTTTTAGACGAAGTTTCCTGCTGTTTAGTACGGATGCCGGCATTGGGCTGGAAATACCGGTTTTGGGATTCTGCACAGAAAGGGTTTGCAAACCGCTGAATCCACACGTGAGTTTGACTCTGTCAGTTGAATGCACACATTGACAACCATCCAGTTAGATAGCTCCGTTTTGGTTTTAGAAGCAGATATTTCTCTGTACAGTCTATGGTCCCATTCACTCGGGAATATCCCAACGCAGCTCCTAGAAGAAACGTGTTTCTGACTCGCTGAATTTCAAGATAGATTCAACTCTCTTAGGTGAACGAACGCACAGCAGAGCAGTTTCAAGGAAACTTTTCTCCTGAGTTTTAGACGAAGTTTCCTGCTGTTTAGTACGGAGGCCGGCATTGGGCTAGAAATACCGGTTTTGGGATTCTGCACAGAAAGGGTTTGCAAACCGCTGAATCCACACGTGAGTTTAACTTTGTCAGTTGAATGCACACATTGACAACCATCCAGTTAGATAGCTCCGTTTTGGTTTTAGAAGCAGATATTTCTCTGTACAGCCTATGGTCCCATTCACTCGGGAATATCCCAACGCAGCTCCTAGAAGAAACGTGTTTCTGACTCGCTGAATTTCAACATAGATTCAACTCTCTTAGGTGAACGAACGCACAGCAGAGCAGTTTCAAGGAAACTTTTCTCCTGAGTTTTAGACGAAGTTTCCTGCTGTTTAGTACGGAGGCCGGCATTGGGCTGGAAATACCGGTTTTGGGATTCTGCACAGAAAGGGTTTGCAAACCGCTGAATCCACACGTGAGTTTAACTTTGTCAGTTGAATGCACACATTGACAACCATCCAGTTAGATAGCTCCGTTTTGGTTTTAGAAGCAGATATTTCTCTGTACAGACTATGTTCCCATTCACTCGGGAATATCCCAACGCAGCTCCTAGAAGAAACGTGTTTCTGACTCGCTGAATCTCAACATAGATTCAACTCTCTTAGGTGAACGAACGCACAGCAGAGCAGTTTCAAGGAAACGTTTCTCCTCAGTTTTAGACGAAGTTTCCTGCTGTTTAGTACGGATGCCGGCATTGGGCTGCAAATACCGGTTTTGGGATTCTGCACAGAAAGGGTTTGCAAACCACTGAATCCGCAAGTGAGTTTAACTCTGTCAGTTGAATGCACACATTGACAACCATTCAGTTAGGTAGCTCCGTTTTGGTTTTAGAAGCCGATATTTCTCTGTACAGCCTATGGTCCCATTCACTCGGGAATATCCCAACGCAGCTCCTGGAAGAAACGTGTTTCTGACTCGCTGAATCTCAACATAGATGCAACTCTCTTAGGTGAACGAACGCACAGCAGAGCAGTTTCAAGGAAACTTTTCTCCTGAGTTTTAGACGAAGTTTCCTGCTGTTTAGTACGGAGGCCGGCATTGGGCTGGAAATACCGGTTTTGGGATTCTGCACAGAAAGGGTTTGCAAACCGCTGAATCCACACGTGAGTTTAACTTTGTCAGTTGAATGCACACATTGACAACCATCCAGTTAGATAGCTCCGTTTTGGTTTTAGAAGCAGATATTTCTCTGTACAGACTATGGTCCCATTCACTCGGGAATATCCCAACGCAGCTCCTAGAAGAAACGTGTTTCTGACTCGCTGAATCTCAACATAGATTCAACTCTCTTAGGTGAACGAACGCACAGCAGAGCAGTTTCAAGGAAACGTTTCTCCTCAGTTTTAGACGAAGTTTCCTGCTGTTTAGTACGGATGCCGGCATTGGGCTGGAAATACCGGTTTTGGGATTCTGCACAGAAAGGGTTTGCAAACCACTGAATCCGCAAGTGAGTTTAACTCTGTCAGTTGAATGCACACATTGACAACCATTCAGTTAGGTAGCTCCGTTTTGGTTTTAGAAGCAGATATTTCTCTGTACAGCCTATGGTCCCATTCACTCGGGAATATCCCAACGCAGCTCCTGGAAGAAACGTGTTTCTGACTCGCTGAATCTCAACATAGATGCAACTCTCTTAGGTGAACGAACGCACAGCAGAGCAGTTTCAAGGAAACGTTTCTCCTGAGTTTTAGACGAAGTTTCCTGCAGTTTAGTACGTATGCCGGCATTGGGCTGGAAATACCGGTTTTGGGATTCTGCACAGAAAGGGTTTGCAAACCACTGAATCCACACGTGAGTTTAAATCTGTCAGTTGAATGCACACACTGACAACCATTCAGATAGATAGCTCCGTTTTGGTTTTAGAAGCCGATATTTCTCTGTACAGCCTATGGTCCCATTCACTCGGGAATATCCCAACGCAGCTCCTAGAAGAAACGTGTTTCTGACTCGCTGAATCTCAACATAGATTCAACTCTCTTAGGTGAACGAACGCACAGCAGAGCAGTTTCAAGGAAACGTTTCTCCTGAGTTTTAGACGAAGTTTCCTGCTGTTTAGTACGGATGCCGGCATTGGGCTGGAAATACCGGTTTTGGGATTCTGCACAGAAAGGGTTTGCAAACCGCTGAATCCACACGTGAGTTTGACTCTGTCAGTTGAATGCACACATTGACAACCATCCAGTTAGATAGCTCCGTTTTGGTTTTAGAAGCAGATATTTCTCTGTACAGTCTATGGTCCCATTCACTCGGGAATATCCCAACGCAGCTCCTAGAAGAAACGTGTTTCTGACTCGCTGAATCTCAACATAGATTCAACTCTCTTAGGTGAACGAACGCACAGCAGAGCAGTTTCAAGGAAACGTTTCTCCTGAGTTTTAGAAGAAGTTTCCTGCAGTTTAGTACGTATGCCGGCATTGGGCTCGAAATACCGGTTTTGGGATTCTGCACAGAAAGGGTTTGCAAACCGTTGAATCCACACGTGAGTTTAACTCTGTCAGTTGAATGCACACATTGACAACCATCCAGTTAGATAGCTCCGTTTTGGTTTTAGAAGCAGATATTTCTCTGTACAGCCTATGGTCCCATTCACTCGGGAATATCCCAACGCAGCTCCTAGAAGAAACGTGTTTCTGACTCGCTGAATCTCAACATAGATTCAACTCTCTTAGGTGAACGAACGCACAGCAGAGCAGTTTCAAGGAAACGTTTCTCCTGAGTTTTAGACGAAGTTTCCTGCTGTTTAGTACGGATGCGGGCATTGGGCTGGAAATACCGGTTTTGGGATTCTGCACAGAAAGGGTTTGCAAACCGCTGAATCCACACGTGAGTTTAACTCTGTCACTTGAGTGCACACATTGACAACCATTCAGTTAGATACCTCCGTTTTGGTTTTAGAAGCAGATATTTCTCTGTACAGCCTATGGTCCCATTCACTCGGGAATATCCCAATGCAGCTCCTAGCATAAACGTGTTTCTGACTCGCTGAATCTCAACATAGATTCAACTCTCTTAGGTTAACGAACGCACAGCAGAGCAGTTTCAAGGAAACGTTTCTCCTGAGTTTTAGACGAAGTTTCCTGCTGTTTAGTACGTATGCCGGCATTGGGCTGGAAATACCGGTTTTGGGATTCTGCACAGAAAGGTTTTGCAAACCGCTGAATCCAAACGTGAGTTTAACTCTGTCAGTTGAATGCACACATTGACAACCATTCAGTTAGATAGCACCCTTTTGGTTTTAGGAGCAGATATTTCTCTGTACAGCCTATGGTCCCATTCACTCGGGATTATCCCAATGCAGCTCCTAGAAGAAACGTGTTTCTGACTCGCTGAATCTCAACATAGATTCAACTCTCTTAGGTGAACGAATGCACAGCAGAGCAGTTTCATGGAAACGTTTCTCCTGAGTTTTAGACGAAGTTTCCTGCTGTTTAGTACGTATGCCGGCATTGGGCTGGAAATACCGGTTTTGGGATTCTGCACAGAAACGGTTTGCAAACCGCTGAATCCAAACGTGAGTTTAACTCTGTCAGTTGAATGCACAAAGTAAAAACCATTCAGTTTGGTAGCACCCTTTTGGTTTAAGGAGCAGATATTTCTCTGTACAGCCTATGGTCCCATTCATTCGGGATTATCCCAACGCAGCTCCTAGATGAAACGTGTTTCTGACTCGCTGAATCTCAACATAGATTCAACTCTCTTAGGTGAACGAACGCACAGCAGAGCAGTTTCAAGGAAATGTTTCTCCTGAGTTTTAGACGAAGTTTCCTGCTGTTTAGTACGGATGCCGGCATTGGGCTGGAAATACCGGTTTTGGGATTCTGCACAGAAAGGGTTTGCAAACCGCTGAATCCAAACGTGAGTTTAACTCTGTCAGTTGAATGCACAAATTGACAACCATTCAGTTAGATAGCACCCTTTTGGTTTAAGGAGCAGATATTTCTCTGTAGAGCCTATGGTCCCATTCACTCGGGATTATCCCAACGCAGCTCCTAGAAGAAACGTGTTTCTGACTCGCTGAATCTGAACATAGATTCAACTCTCTTAGGTGAACGAACGCACAGCAGAGCAGTTTCAAGGAAACTTTTCTCCTGAGTTTTAGACGAAATTTCCTCCTGTTTAATACGTATGCCGGCATTGGGCTGGAAATACCGGTTTTGGGATTCTGCACAGAAAGGGTTTGCAAACCACTGAATCCACAAGTGAGTTTAACTCTGTCAGTTGAATGCACACATTGACAACCATTCAGTTAGGTAGCTCCGTTTTGGTTTTAGAAGCAGATATTTCTCTGTACGGTCTATGGTCCCATTCACTCGGGAATATCCCAACGCAGCTCCTAGAAGAAACGTGTTTCTGACTCGCTGAATCTCAACATAGATTCAACTCTCTTAGGTGAACGAACGCACAGCAGAGCAGTTTCAAGGAAACGTTTCTCCTGAGTTTTAGACGAAGTTTCCTGCAGTTTAGTACGTATGCCGGCATTGGGCTGGAAATACCGGTTTTGGGATTCTGCACAGAAAGGGTTTGCAAACCGCTGAATCCACACGTGAGTTTAACTTTGTCAGTTGAATGCACACATTGACAACCATCCAGTTAGATAGCTCCGTTTTGGTTTTAGAAGCAGATATTTCTCTGTACAGCCTATGGTCCCATTCACTCGGGAATATCCCAACGCAGCTCCTAGAAGAAACGTGTTTCTGACTCGCTGAATCTCAACATAGATTCAACTCTCTTAGGTGAACGAACGCACAGCAGAGCAGTTTCAAGGAAACGTTTCTCCTGAGTTTTAGACGAAGTTTCCTGCTGTTTAGTACGGATGCCGGCATTGGGCTGGAAATACCGGTTTTGGGATTCTGCACAGAAAGGGTTTGCAAACCGCTGAATCCACACGTGAGTTTGACTCTGTCAGTTGAATGCACACATTGACAACCATCCAGTTAGATAGCTCCGTTTTGGTTTTAGAAGCAGATATTTCTCTGTACAGTCTATGGTCCCATTCACTCGGGAATATCCCAACGCAGCTCCTAGAAGAAACGTGTTTCTGACTCGCTGAATTTCAAGATAGATTCAACTCTCTTAGGTGAACGAACGCACAGCAGAGCAGTTTCAAGGAAACTTTTCTCCTGAGTTTTAGACGAAGTTCCCTGCTGTTTAGTACGGAGGCCGGCATTGGGCTAGAAATACCGGTTTTGGGATTCTGCACAGAAAGGGTTTGCAAACCGCTGAATCCACACGTGAGTTTAACTTTGTCAGTTGAATGCACACATTGACAACCATCCAGTTAGATAGCTCCGTTTTGGTTTTAGAAGCAGATATTTCTCTGTACAGCCTATGGTCCCATTCACTCGGGAATATCCCAACGCAGCTCCTAGAAGAAACGTGTTTCTGACTCGCTGAATCTCAACATAGATTCAACTCTCTTAGGTGAACGAACGCACAGCAGAGCAGTTTCAAGGAAACGTTTCTCCTGAGTTTTAGACGAAGTTTCCTTCTCTTTAGTACGTATGCCGGCATTGGGCTGGAAATGCCGGTTTTGGGATTCTCCACAGAAAGGGTTTGCAAACCGCTGAATCCAAACGTGAGTTTACCTTTGTCAGTTGAATGCACACATTGACAACCATCCAGTTAGATAGCTCCGTTTTGGTTTTAGAAGCAGATATTTCTCTGTACAGCCTATGGTCCCATTCACTCGGGAATATCCCAACGCAGCTCCTAGAAGAAACGTGTTTCTGACTCGCTGAATCTCAACATAGATTCAACTCTCTTAGGTGAACGAACGCACAGCAGAGCAGTTTCAAGGAAACGTTTCTCCTGAGTTTTAGACGAAGTTTCCTGCTGTTTAGTACGTATGCCGGCATTGGGCTGGAAATACCGGTTTTGGGATTCTGCACAAAAAGGGTTTGCAAACCGCTGAATCCACACGTGAGTTTAACTCTGTCAGTTGAATGCACACACTGACAATCATTCAGTTAGATAGCTCCGTTTTGGTATTAGAAGCAGATATTTCTCTGTACAGCCTATGGTCCCATTCACTCGGGAATATCCCAACGCAGCTCCTAGAAGAAACGTGTTTCTGACTCGCTGAATCTCAACATAGGTTGAACTCTCTTAGGTGAACGAACGCACAGCAGAGCAGTTTCAAGGAAACTTTTCTCCTGAGTTTTAGACGAAGGTTCCTGCTGTTAACTACGTATGCCGGCATTGGGCTGGAAATACCGGTTTTGGGATTCTGCACAGAAAGGGTTTGCAAACCGCTGAATCCACACGTGAGTTTAACTCTGTCAGTTGAATGCACACATTGACAACCATCCAGTTAGATAGCTCCGTTTTGGTTTCAGAAGCAGATATTTCTCTGTACAGCCTATGGTCCCATTCACTCGGGATTATTCCAACGCAGCTCCTAGAAGAAACGTGTTTCTGACTGGCTGAATCTCAACATAGATTCAAATCTCTTAGGTGAACGAACGCACAGCAGAGCAGTTTCAAGGAAACTTTTCTCCTGAGTTTTAGACGAAGTTTCCTGCTGTTTAGTACGGATGCCGGCATTGGGCTGGAATTACCGGTTTTGGGATTCTGCACAGAAAGGGTTTGCAAACAGCTGAATCCACACGTGAGTTTAACTTTGTCAGTTGAATGCACACATTGACAACCATCCAGTTAGATAGCTCCGTTTTGGTTTTAGAAGCAGATATTTCTCTGTACAGACTATGGTCCCATTCACTCGGGAATATCCCAACGCAGCTCCTAGAAGAAACGTGTTTCTGACTCGCTGAATCTCAACATAGATTCAACTCTCTTAGGTGAACGAACGCACAGCAGAGCAGTTTCAAGGAAACGTTTCTCCTGAGTTTTAGACGAAGTTTCCTGCTGTTTAGTACGTATGCCGGCATTGGCCTGGATATACCGGTTTTGGGATTCTGCACAGAAAGGGTTTGCAAACCACTGAATCCACACGTGAGTTTAGCTCTGTCAGTTGAATGCAAACACTGACAACCATTCAGTTAGATAGCTCCGTTTTGGTTTTAGAAGCAGATATTTCTCTGTACAGCCTATGGTCCCATTCACTCGGGAATATCCCAACGCAGCTCCTAGAAGAAACGTGTTTCTGACTCGCTGAATCTCAACATAGATTCACCTCTCTTAGGTGAACGAACGCACAGCAGAGCAGTTTCAAGGAAACTTTTCTCCTGAGTTTTAGACGAAGTTTCCTGCTGTTAACTACGTATGCCGGCATTGGGCTGGAAATACCGGTTTTGGGATTCTGCACAGAAAGGGTTTGCAAACCGCTGAATAAACACGTGAGTTTAACTCTGTCAGTTGAATGCACACATTGACAACCATTCAGTTTGATAGCATCCTTTTGGTTTTAGAAGCAGATATTTCTCTGTACAGCCTATGGTCCCATTCACTCGGGAATATCCCAACGGAGCTCCAAGAAGAAACGTGCTTCTGACTCGCTGAATCTCAACATAGATTCAACTCTCTTAGGTGAACGAACGCACAGCAGAGCAGTTTCAAGGAAACGTTTCTTCTGAGTTTTAGACGAAGTTTCCTGCTGTTTAGTACGGATGCCGGCATTGGGCTGGAAATACCGGTTTTGGGATTCTGCACAGAAAGGGTTTGCAAACCGCTGTATCCAAACGTGAGTTTTACTCTGTCAGTTGAATGCACACATTGACAACCATCCAGTTAGATAGCTCCGTTTTGGTTTTAGAAGCAGATATTTCTCTGTACAGACTATGGTCCCATTCACTCGGGAATATCCCAACGCAGCTCTTAGAAGAAACGTGTTTCTGACTCGCTGAATCTCCACATAGATTCAACTCTCTTAGGTGAACGAACGCACAGCAGAGCAGTTTCAAGGATACTTTTCTCCTGAGTTTTAGACGAAGTTTCCTGCTGTTTAGTACGGATGCCGGCATTGGGCTGGAAATACCGGTTTTCGGATTCTGCACAGAAAGGGTTTGCAAACCGCTGAATCCACACGTGAGTTTAGCTTTGTCAGTTGAATGCACACATTGACAACCATCCAGTTAGATAGCTCCGTTTTGGTTTTAGAAGCAGATATTTCTCTGAACAGTCTATGGTCCCATTCACTCGGGAATATCCCAACGCAGCTCCTGGAAGAAACGTGTTTCTGACTCGCTGAATCTCAACATAGATTCAACTCTCTTAGGTGAACGAATGCACAGCAGAGCAGTTTCAAGGAAACGTTTCTCCTGAGTTTTAGACGAAGTTTCCTGCTGTTTAGTACGGATGCCGGCATTGGGCTGGAAATACCGGTTTTGGGATTCTGCACAGAAAGGGTTTGCAAACCGCTGAATCCACACGTGAGTTTAACTTTGTCAGTTGAATGCACACATTGACAACCATCCAGTTAGATAGCTCCGTTTTGGTTTTAGAAGCAGATATTTCTCTGTACAGACTATGGTCCCATTCACTCGGGAATATCCCAACGCAGCTCCTGGAAGAAACGTGTTTCTGACTCGCTGAATCTCAACATAGATTCAACTCTCTTAGGTGAACGAACGCACAGCAGAGCAGTTTCAAGGAAACGTTTCTACTGAGTTTTAGACGAAGTTTCCTGCTGTTTAGTACGTATGCCGGCATTGGGCTGGAAATACCGGTTTTGGGATTCTGCACAGAAAGGGTTTGCAAACCACTGAATCCACACGTGAGTTTAACTCTGTCAGTTGAATGCACACATTGACAACCATTCAGTTAGATAGCTCCGTTTTGGTTTTAGAAGCAGATATTTCTCTGTACAGCCTATGGTCCCATTCACTCGGGAATATCCCAACGCAGCTCCTAGAAGAAACGTGTTTCTGACTCGCTGAATCTCAACATAGATTCACCTCTCTTAGGTGAACGAACGCACAGCAGAGCAGTTTCAAGGAAACTTTTCTCCTGAGTTTTAGACGAAGTTTCCTGCTGTTAACTACGTATGCCGGCATTGGGCTGGAAATACCGGTTTTGGGATTCTGCACAGAAAGGGTTTGCAAACCGCTGAATAAACACGTGAGTTTAACTCTGTCAGTTGAATGCACACATTGACAACCATTCAGTTTGATAGCATCCTTTTGGTTTTAGAAGCAGATATTTCTCTGTACAGCCTATGGTCCCATTCACTCGGGAATATCCCAACGGAGCTCCAAGAAGAAACGTGCTTCTGACTCGCTGAATCTCAACATAGATTCAACTCTCTTAGGTGAACGAACGCACAGCAGAGCAGTTTCAAGGAAACGTTTCTTCTGAGTTTTAGACGAAGTTTCCTGCTGTTTAGTACGGATGCCGGCATTGGGCTGGAAATACCGGTTTTGGGATTCTGCACAGAAAGGGTTTGCAAACCGCTGTATCCAAACGTGAGTTTTACTCTGTCAGTTGAATGCACACATTGACAACCATCCAGTTAGATAGCTCCGTTTTGGTTTTAGAAGCAGATATTTCTCTGTACAGACTATGGTCCCATTCACTCGGGAATATCCCAACGCAGCTCTTAGAAGAAACGTGTTTCTGACTCGCTGAATCTCCACATAGATTCAACTCTCTTAGGTGAACGAACGCACAGCAGAGCAGTTTCAAGGATACTTTTCTCCTGAGTTTTAGACGAAGTTTCCTGCTGTTTAGTACGGATGCCGGCATTGGGCTGGAAATACCGGTTTTCGGATTCTGCACAGAAAGGGTTTGCAAACCGCTGAATCCACACGTGAGTTTAGCTTTGTCAGTTGAATGCACACATTGACAACCATCCAGTTAGATAGCTCCGTTTTGGTTTTAGAAGCAGATATTTCTCTGAACAGTCTATGGTCCCATTCACTCGGGAATATCCCAACGCAGCTCCTGGAAGAAACGTGTTTCTGACTCGCTGAATCTCAACATAGATTCAACTCTCTTAGGTGAACGAATGCACAGCAGAGCAGTTTCAAGGAAACGTTTCTCCTGAGTTTTAGACGAAGTTTCCTGCTGTTTAGTACGGATGCCGGCATTGGGCTGGAAATACCGGTTTTGGGATTCTGCACAGAAAGGGTTTGCAAACCGCTGAATCCACACGTGAGTTTAACTTTGTCAGTTGAATGCACACATTGACAACCATCCAGTTAGATAGCTCCGTTTTGGTTTTAGAAGCAGATATTTCTCTGTACAGACTATGGTCCCATTCACTCGGGAATATCCCAACGCAGCTCCTGGAAGAAACGTGTTTCTGACTCGCTGAATCTCAACATAGATTCAACTCTCTTAGGTGAACGAACGCACAGCAGAGCAGTTTCAAGGAAACGTTTCTACTGAGTTTTAGACGAAGTTTCCTGCTGTTTAGTACGTATGCCGGCATTGGGCTGGAAATACCGGTTTTGGGATTCTGCACAGAAAGGGTTTGCAAACCACTGAATCCACACGTGAGTTTAACTCTGTCAGTTGAATGCACACATTGACAACCATTCAGTTAGATAGCTCCGTTTTGGTTTTAGAAGCAGATATTTCTCTGTACAGCCTATGGTCCCATTCACTCGGGAATATCCCAACGCAGGTCCTAGAAGAAACGTGTTTCTGACTCGCTGAATCTCAACATAGATTCAACGCTCTTAGGTGAACGAACGCACAGCAGAGCAGTTTCAAGGGAACGTTTCTCCCGAGTTTTAGATGAAGTTTCCTGCAGTTTAGTACGTATGCCGGCATTGGGCTGGAAATACCGGTTTTGGGATTTTGCACAGAAAGGGTTTGCAAACCGCTGAATCCACACGTGAGTTTAACTCTGTCAGTTGAATGCACACATTGACAACCATTCAGTTTGATAGCATCCTTTTGGTTTTAGAAGCAGATATTTCTCTGTACAGCCTATGGTCCCATTCACTCGGGAATATCCCAACGGAGCTCCAAGAAGAAACGTGCTTCTGACTCGCTGAATCTCAACATAGATTCAACTCTCTTAGGTGAACGAACGCACAGCAGAGCAGTTTCAAGGAAACGTTTCTCCTGAGTTTTAGACGAAGTTTCCTGCTGTTTAGTACGGATGCCGGCATTGGGCTGGAAATACCGGTTTTGGGATTCTGCACAGAAAGGGTTTGCAAACCGCTGTATCCAAACGTGAGTTTTACTCTGTCAGTTGAATGCACACATTGACAACCATTCAGTTTGATAGCATCCTTTTGGTTTTAGAAGCAGATATTTCTCTGTACAGCCTATGGTCCCATTCACTCGGGAATATCCCAACGCAGCTCCTAGAAGAAACGTGCTTCTGACTCGCTGAATCTCAACATAGATTCAACTCTCTTAGGTGAACGAACGCACAGCAGAGCAGTTTCAAGGAAACGTTTCTCCTGAGATTTAGACGAAGTTTCCTGCTGGTTAGTATGGATGCCGGCATTGGGCTGGAAATACCGGTTTTGGGATTCTGCACAGAAAGGGTTTGCAAACCGCTGAATCCACACGTGAGTTTAACTTTGTCAGTTGAATGCACACATTGACAACCATCCAGTTAGATAGCTCCGTTTTGGTTTTAGAAGCAGATATTTCTCTGTACAGCCTATGGTCCCATTCACTCGGGAATATCCCAACGCAGCTCCTAGAAGAAACGTGTTTCTGACTCGCTGAATCTCAACATAGATTCAACTCTCTTAGGTGAACGAACGCACAGCAGAGCAGTTTCAAGGAAACGTTTCTCCTGAGTTTTAGACGAAGTTTCCTGCTGTTTAGTACGTATGCCGGCATTGGGCTGGAAATACCGGTTTTGGGATTCTGCACAGAAAGGGTTTGCAAACCACTGAATCCACACGTGAGTTTAGCTCTGTCAGTTGAATGCACACACTGACAACCATTCAGTTAGATAGCTCCGTTTTGGTTTTAGAAGCAGATATTTCTCTGTACAGCCTATGGTCCCATTCACTCGGGAATATCCCAACGCAGCTCCTAGAAGAAACGTGTTTCTGACTCGCTGAATCTCAACATAGATTCAACTCTCTTAGGTGAACGAACGCACAGCAGAGCAGTTTCAAGGAAACTTTTCTCCTGAGTTTTAGACGAAGTTTCCTGCTGTTAACTACGTATGCCGGCATTGGGCTGGAAATACCGGTTTTGGGATTCTGCACAGAAAGGGTTTGCAAACCGCTGAATCCACACGTGAGTTTAACTCTGTCAGTTGAATGCACACATTGACAACCATTCAGTTTGATAGCATCCTTTTGGTTTTAGAAGCAGATATTTCTCTGTACAGCCTATGGTCCCATTCACTCGGGAATATCCCAACGGAGCTCCAAGAAGAAACGTGCTTCTGACTCGCTGAATCTCAACATAGATTCAACTCTCTTAGGTGAACGAACGCACAGCAGAGCAGTTTCAAGGAAACGTTTCTCCTGAGTTTTAGACGAAGTTTCCTGCTGTTTAGTACGTATGCCGGCATTGGGCTGGAAATACCGGTTTTGGGATTCTGCACAGAAAGGGTTTGCAAACCGCTGAATCCACACGTGAGTTTAACTCTGTCAGTTGAATGCACACATTGACAATCATCCAGTTAGATAGCTCCGTTTTGGTTTCAGAAGCAGATATTTCTCTGTACAGCCTATGGTCCCATTCACTCGGGAATATCCCAACGCAGCTCCTAGAAGAAACGTGTTTCTGACTCGCTGAATCTCAACATAGATTCAACTGTCTTAGGTGAACGAACGCACAGCAGAGCAGTTTCAAGGAAACGTTTCTCCTGAGTTTTAGACGAAGTTTCCTGCTGTTTAGTACGTATGCCGGCATTGGCCTGGAAATACGGGTTTTGGGATTCTGCACAGAAAGGGTTTCCAAACCACTGTATCCACACGTGAGTTTAACTCTGTCAGTTGAATGCACACATTGACAACCATTCAGTTTGATAGCACCCTTTTGGTTTTAGAAGCAGATATTTCTCTGTACAGTCTATGGTCCCATTCACTCGGGAATATCCCAACGCAGCTCCTAGAAGAAACGTGTTTCTGACTCGCTGAATCTCAACATAGATTCAACTCTCTTAGGTGAACGAACGCACAGCAGAGCAGTTTCAAGGAAACTTTTCTCCTGAGTTTTAGACGATGTTTCCTGCTGTTAACTACGTATGCCGGCATTGGGCTGGAAATACCGGTTTTGGGATTCTGCACAGAAAGGGTTTGCAAACCGCTGAATCCACACGTGAGTTTAACTCTGTCAGTTGAATGCACACATTGACAACCATCCAGTTAGATAGCTCCGTTTTGGTTTTAGAAGCAGATATTTCTCTGTACAGCCTATGGTCCCATTCACTCGGGAATATCCCAACGCAGCTCCTAGAAGAAACGTGTTTCTGACTCGCTGAATCTCAACATAGATTCAACTTTCTTAGGTGAACGAACGCACAGCAGAGCAGTTTCAAGGAAACTTTTCTCCTGAGTTTTAGACGAAGTTCCCTGCTGTTTAGTACGGATGCCGGCATTGGTCTGGAAATACCGGTTTTGGGATTCTGCACAGAAAGGATTTGCAAACCGCTGAATCCACACGTGAGTTTAACTTTGTCAGTTGAATGCACACATTGACAACCATCCAGTTAGATAGCTCCGTTTTGGTTTTAGAAGCAGATATTTCTCTGTACAGACTATGGTCCCATTCACTCGGGAATATCCCAACGCAGCTCCTAGAAGAAACGTGTTTCTGACTCGCTGAATCTCAACATAGATTCAACTCTCTTAGGTGAACGAACGCACAGCAGAGCAGTTTCAAGGAAACGTTTCTCCTGAGTTTTAGACGAAGTTTCCTGCTGTTTAGTACGGATGCGGGCATTGGGCTGGAAATACCGGTTTTGGGATTCTGCACAGAAAGGGTTTGCAAACCGCTGAATCCACACGTGAGTTTAACTCTGTCACTTGAGTGCACACATTGACAACCATTCAGTTAGATACCTCCGTTTTGGTTTTAGAAGCAGATATTTCTCTGTACAGCCTATGGTCCCATTCACTCGGGAATATCCCAATGCAGCTCCTAGCATAAACGTGTTTCTGACTCGCTGAATCTCAACATAGATTCAACTCTCTTAGGTTAACGAACGCACAGCAGAGCAGTTTCAAGGAAACGTTTCTCCTGAGTTTTAGACGAAGTTTCCTGCTGTTTAGTACGTATGCCGGCATTGGGCTGGAAATACCGGTTTTGGGATTCTGCACAGAAAGGGTTTGCAAACCGCTGAATCCAAACGTGAGTTTAACTCTGTCAGTTGAATGCACACATTGACAACCATTCAGTTAGATAGCACCCTTTTGGTTTTAGGAGCAGATATTTCTCTGTACAGCCTATGGTCCCATTCACTCGGGATTATCCCAATGCAGCTCCTAGAAGAAACGTCTTTTTGACTCGCTGAATCTCAACATAGATTCAACTCTCTTAGGTGAACGAACGCACAGCAGAGCAGTTTCAAGGAAACGTTTCTCCTGAGTTTTAGACGAAGTTTCCTGCTGTTTAGTACGTATGCCGGCATTGGGCTGGAAATACCGGTTTTGGGATTCTGCACAGAAATGGTTTGCAAACCACTGAATCCACAAGTGAGTTTAACTCTGTCAGTTGAATGCACACATTGACAACCATTCAGTTAGGTAGCTCCGTTTTGGTTTTAGAAGCAGATATTTCTCTGTACAGCCTTTGGTCCCATTCACTCGGGAATATCCCAACGCAGCTCCTGGAAGAAACGTGTTTCTGACTCGCTGAATCTCAACATAGATTCAACTCTCTTAGGTGAACGAACGCACAGCAGAGCAGTTTCAAGGAAACGTTTCTCCTGAGTTTTAGACGAAGTTTCCTGCTGTTTAGTACGTATGGCGGCATTGGGCTGGAAATACCGGTTTTGGGATTCTGCACAGAAAGGGTTTGGAAACCACTGAATCCACACGTGAGTTTAACTCTGTCAGTTGAATGCACACACTGACAACCATTCAGTTAGATAGCTCCGTTTTGGTTTTAGAAGCCGATATTTCTCTGTACAGCCTATGGTCCCATTCACTCGGGAATATCCCAACGCAGCTCCTAGAAGAAACGTGTTTCTGACTCGCTGAATCTCAACATAGATTCAACTCTCTTAGGTGAACGAACGCACAGCAGAGCAGTTTCAAGGAAACTTTTCTCCTGAGTTTTAGACGAAGTTTCCTGCTGTTTAGTACGTATGCCGGCATTGGGCTGGAAATACCGGTTTTGGGATTCTGCACAGAAAGGGTTTGCAAACCGCTGAATCCACACGTGAGTTTAACTCTGTCAGTTGAATGCACACATTGACAACCATCCAGTTAGATAGCTCCGTTTTGGTTTTAGAAGCAGATATTTCTCTGTACAGTCTATGGTCCCATTCAGTCGGGAATATCCCAACGCAGCTCCTAGAAGAAACGTGTTTCTGACTCGCTGAATCTCAACATAGATTCAACTCTCTTAGGTGAACGAACGCACAGCAGAGCAGTTTCAAGGAAACGTTTCTCCTGAGTTTTAGACGAAGTTTCCTGCAGTTTAGTACGTATGCCGGCATTGGGCTGGAAATACCGGTTTTGGGATTCTGCACAGAAAGGGTTTGCAAACCGTTGAATCCACACGTGAGTTTAACTCTGTCAGTTGAATGCACACATTGACAACCATCCAGTTAGATAGCTCCGTTTTGGTTTTAGAAGCAGATATTTCTCTGTACAGCCTATGGTCCCATTCACTCGGGAATATCCCAACGCAGCTCCTAGAAGAAACGTGTTTCTGACTCGCTGAATCTCAACATAGATTCAACTCTCTTAGGTGAACGAACACACAGCAGAGCAGTTTCAAGGAAACGTTTCTCCTGAGTTTTAGACGAAGTTTCCTGCTGTTTAGTACGGATGCCGGCATTGGGCTGGAAATACCGGTTTTGGGATTCTGCACAGAAAGGGTTTGCAAACCGCTGAATCCACACGTGAGTTTAACTTTGTCAGTTGAATGCACACATTGACAACCATCCAGTTAGATAGCTCCGTTTTGGTTTTAGAAGCAGATATTTCTCTGTACAGACTATGGTCCCATTCACTCAGGAATATACCAACGCAGCTCCTAGAAGAAACGTGTTTCTGACTCGCTGAATCTCAACATAGATTCAACTCTCTTAGGTGAACGAACGCACAGCAGAGCAGTTTCAAGGAAACGTTTCTCCTGAATTTTAGACGAAGTTTCCTGCTGTTTAGTACGGATGCCGGCATTGGGCTGGAAATACTGGTTTTGGGATTCTGCACAGAAAGGGTTTGCAAACCACTGAATCCACAAGTGAGTTTAACTCTGTCAGTTGAATGCACACATTGACAACCATTCAGTTAGGTAGCTCCGTTTTGGTTTTAGAAGCAGATATTTCTCTGTACAGCATATGGTCCCATTCACTCGGGAATATCCCAACGCAGGTCCTGGAAGAAACGTGTTTCTGACTCGCTGAATCTCAACATAGATTCAACTCTCTTAGGTGAACGAATTCACAGCAGAGCAGTTTCATGGAAACGTTTCTCCTGAGTTTTAGACGAAGTTTCCTGCTGTTTAGTACGTATGCCGGCATTGAGCTGGAATTACCGGTTTTGGGATTCTGCACAGAAAGGGTTTGTAAACCGCTGAATCCAAACGTGAGTTTAACTCTGTCAGTTGAATGCACACATTGACTACCATTCAGTTAGATAGCACCCTTTTGGCTTTAGGAGCAGATATCTCTCTGTACAGCCTATGGTCCCATTCACTCGGGAATATCCCAACGCAGCTCCTAGAAGAAACGTGTTTCTGACTCGCTGAATCTCAACATAGATTCAACTCTCTTAGGTGAACGAATGCACAGCAGAGCAGTTTCAAGGAAATGTTTCTCCTGAGTTTTAGACCAAGTTTCCTGCTGTTTAGTACGTATGCCGGCATTGGGCTGGAAATACCGGTTTTGGGATTCTGCACAGAAAGGGTTTGCAAACCGCTGAATCCAAACGTGAGTTTAACTCTGTCAGTTGAATGCACAAATTGACAACCATTCAGTTTGGTAGCACCCTTTTGGTTTAAGGAGCAGATATTTCTCTGTACAGCCTATGGTCCCATTCACTCGGGAATATCCCAACGCAGCTCCTAGAAGAAACGTGTTTCTGACTCGCTGAATCTCAACATAGATTCAACTCTCTTAGGGGAACGAACGCACAGCAGAGCAGTTTCAAGGAAATGTTTCTCCTGAGTTTTAGACGAAGTTTCCTGCTGTTTAGTACGGATGCCGGCATTGGGCTGGAAATACCGGTTTTGGGATTCTGCACAGAAAGGTTTTGCAAACCGCTGAATCCACACGTGAGTTTAACTTTGTCAGTTGAATGCACACATTGACAACCATCCAGTTAGATAGCTCCGTTTTGGTTTTAGAAGCAGATATTTCTCTGTACAGACTATGGTCCCATTCACTCGGGAATATCCCAACGCAGCTCCTGGAAGAAACGTGTTTCTGACTCGCTGAATCTCAACATAGATTCAACTCTCTTAGGTGAACGAACGCACAGCAGAGCAGTTTCAAGGAAACGTTTCTCCTGAGTTTTAGACGAAGTTTCCTGCTGTTTAGTACGTATGCCGGCATTGGGCTGGAAATACCGGTTTTGGGATTCTGCACAGAAAGGGTTTGCAAACCACTGAATCCACACGTGAGTTTAACTCTGTCAGTTGAATGCACACACTGACAACCATTCAGTTAGATAGCTCCGTTTTGGTTTTAGAAGCAGATATTTCTCTGTACAGTCTATGGTCCCATTCACTCGGGAATATCCCAACGCAGCTCCTAGAAGAAACGTGTTTCTGACTCGCTGAATCTCAACATAGATTCAACTCTCTTAGGTGAACGAACGCACAGCAGAGCAGTTTCAAGGAAACGTTTCTCCTGAGTTTTAGACGAAGTTTCCTGCAGTTTAGTACGTATGCCGGCATTGGGCTGGAAATACCGGTTTTGGGATTCTGCACAGAAAGGGTTTGCAAACCGCTGAATCCACACGTGAGTTTAACTTTGTCAGTTGAATGCACACATTGACAACCATCCAGTTAGATAGCTCCGTTTTGGTTTTAGAAGCAGATATTTCTCTGTACAGCCTATGGTCCCATTCACTCGGGAATATCCCAACGCAGCTCCTAGAAGAAACATGTTTCTGACTCGCTGAATCTCAACATAGATTCAACTCTCTTAGGTGAACGAACGCACAGCAGAGCAGTTTCAAGGAAACGTTTCTCCTGAGTTTTAGACGAAGTTTCCTGCTGTTTAGTACGGATGCCGGCATTGGGCTGGAAATACCGGTTTTGGGATTCTGCACAGAAAGGGTTTGCAAACCGCTGAATCCACACGTGAGTTTGACTCTGTCAGTTGAATGCACACATTGACAACCATCCAGTTAGATAGCTCCGTTTTGGTTTTAGAAGCAGATATTTCTCTGTACAGTCTATGGTCCCATTCACTCGGGAATATCCCAACGCAGCTCCTAGAAGAAACGTGTTTCTGACTCGCTGAATTTCAAGATAGATTCAACTCTCTTAGGTGAACGAACGCACAGCAGAGCAGTTTCAAGGAAACTTTTCTCCTGAGTTTTAGACGAAGTTTCCTGCTGTTTAGTACGGAGGCCGGCATTGGGCTAGAAATACCGGTTTTGGGATTCTGCACAGAAAGGGTTTGCAAACCGCTGAATCCACACGTGAGTTTAACTCTGTCAGTTGAATGCACACATTGACTACCATTCAGTTAGATAGCACCCTTTTGGCTTTAGGAGCAGATATCTCTCTGTACAGCCTATGGTCCCATTCACTCGGGAATATCCCAACGCAGCTCCTAGAGGAAACGTGTTTCTGACTCGCTGAATCTCAACATAGATTCAACTCTCTTAGGTGAACGAATGCACAGCAGAGCAGTTTCAAGGAAATGTTTCTCCTGAGTTTTAGACCAAGTTTCCTGCTGTTTAGTACGTATGCCGGCATTGGGCTGGAAATACCGGTTTTGGGATTCTGCACAGAAAGGGTTTGCAAACCGCTGAATCCAAACGTGAGTTTAACTCTGTCAGTTGAATGCACAAATTGACAACCATTCAGTTTGGTAGCACCCTTTTGGTTTAAGGAGCAGATATTTCTCTGTACAGCCTATGGTCCCATTCACTCGGGAATATCCCAACGCAGCTCCTAGAAGAAACGTGTTTCTGACTCGCTGAATCTCAACATAGATTCAACTCTCTTAGGTGAACGATCGCACAGCAGAGCAGTTTCAAGGAAACGTTTCTCCTGAGTTTTAGACGAAGTTTCCTGCTGTTTAGTACGTATGCCGGCATTGGGCTGGAAATACCGGTTTTGGGATTCTGCACAGAAAGGGTTTGCAAACCACTGAATCCACAAGTGAGTTTAACTCTGTCAGTTGAATGCACACATTGACAACCATTCAGTTAGGTAGCTCCGTTTTGGTTTTAGAAGCAGATATTTCTCTGTACAGCCTTTGGTCCCATTCACTCGGGAATATCCCAACGCAGCTCCTGGAAGAAACGTGTTTCTGACTCGCTGAATCTCAACATAGATTCAACTCTCTTAGGTGAACGAACGCACAGCAGAGCAGTTTCAAGGAAACGTTTCTCCTGAGTTTTAGACGAAGTTTCCTGCTGTTTAGTACGTATGGCGGCATTGGGCTGGAAATACCGGTTTTGGGATTCTGCACAGAAAGGGTTTGCAAACCACTGAATCCACACGTGAGTTTAACTCTGTCAGTTGAATGCACACACTGACAACCATTCAGTTAGATAGCTCCGTTTTGGTTTTAGAAGCCGATATTTCTCTGTACAGCCTATGGTCCCATTCACTCGGGAATATCCCAACGCAGCTCCAAGAAGAAACGTGTTTCTGACTCGCTGAATCTCAACATAGATTCAACTCTCTTAGGTGAACGAACGCACAGCAGAGCAGTTTCAAGGAAACTTTTCTCCTGAGTTTTAGACGAAGTTTCCTGCTGTTTAGTACGTATGCCGGCATTGGGCTGGAAATACCGGTTTTGGGATTCTGCACAGAAAGGGTTTGCAAACCGCTGAATCCACACGTGAGTTTAACTCTGTCAGTTGAATGCACACATTGACAACCATCCAGTTAGATAGCTCCGTTTTGGTTTTAGAAGCAGATATTTCTCTGTACAGTCTATGGTCCCATTCACTCGGGAATATCCCAACGCAGCTCCTGGAAGAAACGTGTTTCTGACTCGCTGAATCTCAACATAGATTCAACTCTCTTAGGTGAACGAACGCACAGCAGAGCAGTTTCAAGGAAACGTTTCTCCTGAGTTTTAGACGAAGTTTCCTGCTGTTTAGTACGTATGCCGGCATTGGGCTGGAAATACCGGTTTTGGGATTCTGCACAGAAAGGGTTTGCAAACCACTGAATCCACACGTGAGTTTAACTCTGTCAGTTGAATGCACACACTGACAACCATTCAGTTAGATAGCTCCGTTTTGGTTTTAGAAGCAGATATTTCTCTGTACAGTCTATGGTCCCATTCACTCGGGAATATCCCAACGCAGCTCCTAGAAGAAACGTGTTTCTGACTCGCTGAATCTCAACATAGATTCAACTCTCTTAGGTGAACGAACGCACAGCAGAGCAGTTTCAAGGAAACGTTTCTCCTGAGTTTTAGACGAAGTTTCCTGCAGTTTAGTACGTATGCCGGCATTGGGCTGGAAATACCGGTTTTGGGATTCTGCACAGAAAGGGTTTGCAAACCGCTGAATCCACACGTGAGTTTAACTTTGTCAGTTGAATGCACACATTGACAACCATCCAGTTAGATAGCTCCGTTTTGGTTTTAGAAGCAGATATTTCTCTGTACAGCCTATGGTCCCATTCACTCGGGAATATCCCAACGCAGCTCCTAGAAGAAACATGTTTCTGACTCGCTGAATCTCAACATAGATTCAACTCTCTTAGGTGAACGAACGCACAGCAGAGCAGTTTCAAGGAAACGTTTCTCCTGAGTTTTAGACGAAGTTTCCTGCTGTTTAGTACGGATGCCGGCATTGGGCTGGAAATACCGGTTTTGGGATTCTGCACAGAAAGGGTTTGCAAACCGCTGAATCCACACGTGAGTTTGACTCTGTCAGTTGAATGCACACATTGACAACCATCCAGTTAGATAGCTCCGTTTTGGTTTTAGAAGCAGATATTTCTCTGTACAGTCTATGGTCCCATTCACTCGGGAATATCCCAACGCAGCTCCTAGAAGAAACGTGTTTCTGACTCGCTGAATTTCAAGATAGATTCAACTCTCTTAGGTGAACGAACGCACAGCAGAGCAGTTTCAAGGAAACTTTTCTCCTGAGTTTTAGACGAAGTTTCCTGCTGTTTAGTACGGAGGCCGGCATTGGGCTAGAAATACCGGTTTTGGGATTCTGCACAGAAAGGGTTTGCAAACCGCTGAATCCACACGTGAGTTTAACTCTGTCAGTTGAATGCACACATTGACTACCATTCAGTTAGATAGCACCCTTTTGGCTTTAGGAGCAGATATCTCTCTGTACAGCCTATGGTCCCATTCACTCGGGAATATCCCAACGCAGCTCCTAGAGGAAACGTGTTTCTGACTCGCTGAATCTCAACATAGATTCAACTCTCTTAGGTGAACGAATGCACAGCAGAGCAGTTTCAAGGAAATGTTTCTCCTGAGTTTTAGACCAAGTTTCCTGCTGTTTAGTACGTATGCCGGCATTGGGCTGGAAATACCGGTTTTGGGATTCTGCACAGAAAGGGTTTGCAAACCGCTGAATCCAAACGTGAGTTTAACTCTGTCAGTTGAATGCACAAATTGACAACCATTCAGTTTGGTAGCACCCTTTTGGTTTAAGGAGCAGATATTTCTCTGTACAGCCTATGGTCCCATTCACTCGGGAATATCCCAACGCAGCTCCTAGAAGAAACGTGTTTCTGACTCGCTGAATCTCAACATAGATTCAACTCTCTTAGGTGAACGATCGCACAGCAGAGCAGTTTCAAGGAAACGTTTCTCCTGAGTTTTAGACGAAGTTTCCTGCTGTTTAGTACGTATGCCGGCATTGGGCTGGAAATACCGGTTTTGGGATTCTGCACAGAAAGGGTTTGCAAACCACTGAATCCACAAGTGAGTTTAACTCTGTCAGTTGAATGCACACATTGACAACCATTCAGTTAGGTAGCTCCGTTTTGGTTTTAGAAGCAGATATTTCTCTGTACAGCCTTTGGTCCCATTCACTCGGGAATATCCCAACGCAGCTCCTGGAAGAAACGTGTTTCTGACTCGCTGAATCTCAACATAGATTCAACTCTCTTAGGTGAACGAACGCACAGCAGAGCAGTTTCAAGGAAACGTTTCTCCTGAGTTTTAGACGAAGTTTCCTGCTGTTTAGTACGTATGGCGGCATTGGGCTGGAAATACCGGTTTTGGGATTCTGCACAGAAAGGGTTTGCAAACCACTGAATCCACACGTGAGTTTAACTCTGTCAGTTGAATGCACACACTGACAACCATTCAGTTAGATAGCTCCGTTTTGGTTTTAGAAGCAGATATTTCTCTGTACAGCCTATGGTCCCATTCACTCGGGAATATCCCAACGCAGCTCCTGGAAGAAACGTGTTTCTGACTCGCTGAATCTCAACATAGATTCAACTCTCTTAGGTGAACGAACGCACAGCAGAGCAGTTTCAAGGAAACGTTTCTCCTGAGTTTTAGACGAAGTTTCCTGCTGTTTAGTACGTATGCCGGCATTGGGCTGGAAATACCGGTTTTGGGATTCTGCACAGAAAGGGTTTGCAAACCACTGAATCCACACGTGAGTTTAACTCTGTCAGTTGAATGCACACACTGACAACCATTCAGTTAGATAGCTCCGTTTTGGTTTTAGAAGCAGATATTTCTCTGTACAGTCTATGGTCCCATTCACTCGGGAATATCCCAACGCAGCTCCTAGAAGAAACGTGTTTCTGACTCGCTGAATCTCAACATAGATTCAACTCTCTTAGGTGAACGAACGCACAGCAGAGCAGTTTCAAGGAAACGTTTCTCCTGAGTTTTAGACGAAGTTTCCTGCAGTTTAGTACGTATGCCGGCATTGGGCTGGAAATACCGGTTTTGGGATTCTGCACAGAAAGGGTTTGCAAACCGCTGAATCCACACGTGAGTTTAACTTTGTCAGTTGAATGCACACATTGACAACCATCCAGTTAGATAGCTCCGTTTTGGTTTTAGAAGCAGATATTTCTCTGTACAGCCTATGGTCCCATTCACTCGGGAATATCCCAACGCAGCTCCTAGAAGAAACGTGTTTCTGACTCGCTGAATCTCAACATAGATTCAACTCTCTTAGGTGAACGAACGCACAGCAGAGCAGTTTCAAGGAAACGTTTCTCCTGAGTTTTAGACGAAGTTTCCTGCTGTTTAGTACGGATGCCGGCATTGGGCTGGAAATACCGGTTTTGGGATTCTACACAGAAAGGGTTTGCAAACCGCTGAATCCACACGTGAGTTTGACTCTGTCAGTTGAATGCACACATTGACAACCATCCAGTTAGATAGCTCCGTTTTGGTTTTAGAAGCAGATATTTCTCTGTACAGTCTATGGTCCCATTCACTCGGGAATATCCCAACGCAGCTCCTAGAAGAAACGTGTTTCTGACTCGCTGAATTTCAAGATAGATTCAACTCTCTTAGGTGAACGAACGCACAGCAGAGCAGTTTCAAGGAAACTTTTCTCCTGAGTTTTAGACGAAGTTTCCTGCTGTTTAGTACGGAGGCCGGCATTGGGCTAGAAATACCGGTTTTGGGATTCTGCACAGAAAGGGTTTGCAAACCGCTGAATCCACACGTGAGTTTAACTTTGTCAGTTGAATGCACACATTGACAACCATCCAGTTAGATAGCTCCGTTTTGGTTTTAGAAGCAGATATTTCTCTGTACAGCCTATGGTCCCATTCACTCGGGAATATCCCAACGCAGCTCCTAGAAGATACGTGTTTCTGACTCGCTGAATTTCAACATAGATTCAACTCTCTTAGGTGAACGAACGCACAGCAGAGCAGTTTCAAGGAAACTTTTCTCCTGAGTTTTAGACGAAGTTTCCTGCTGTTTAGTACGGAGGCCGGCATTGGGCTGGAAATACCGGTTTTGGGATTCTGCACAGAAAGGGTTTGCAAACCGCTGAATCCACACGTGAGTTTAACTTTGTCAGTTGAATGCACACATTGACAACCATCCAGTTAGATAGCTCCGTTTTGGTTTTAGAAGCAGATATTTCTCTGTACAGACTATGGTCCCATTCACTCGGGAATATCCCAACGCAGCTCCTAGAAGAAACGTGTTTCTGACTCGCTGAATCTCAACATAGATTCAACTCTCTTAGGTGAACGAACGCACAGCAGAGCAGTTTCAAGGAAACGTTTCTCCTCAGTTTTAGACGAAGTTTCCTGCTGTTTAGTACGGATGCCGGCATTGGGCTGCAAATACCGGGTTTGGGATTCTGCACAGAAAGGGTTTGCAAACCACTGAATCCGCAAGTGAGTTTAACTCTGTCAGTTGAATGCACACATTGACAACCATTCAGTTAGGTAGCTCCGTTTTGGTTTTAGAAGCAGATATTTCTCTGTACAGCCTATGGTCCCATTCACTCGGGAATATCCCAACGCAGCTCCTGGAAGAAACGTGTTTCTGACTCGCTGAATCTCAACATAGATGCAACTCAATTAGGTGAACGAACGCACAGCAGAGCAGTTTCAAGGAAACTTTTCTCCTGAGTTTTAGACGAAGTTTCCTGCTTTTTAGTACGGAGGCCGGCATTGGGCTGGAAATACCGGTTTTGGGATTCTGCACAGAAAGGGTTTGCAAACCGCTGAATCCACACGTGAGTTTAACTTTGTCAGTTGAATGCACACATTGACAACCATCCAGTTAGATAGCTCCGTTTTGGTTTTAGAAGCAGATATTTCTCTGTACAGACTATGGTCCCATTCACTCGGGAATATCCCAACGCAGCTCCTAGAAGAAACGTGTTTCTGACTCGCTGAATCTCAACATAGATTCAACTCTCTTAGGTGAACGAACGCACAGCAGAGCAGTTTCAAGGAAACGTTTCTCCTCAGTTTTAGACGAAGTTTCCTGCTGTTTAGTACGGATGCCGGCATTGGGCTGGAAATACCGGTTTTGGGATTCTGCACAGAAAGGGTTTGCAAACCACTGAATCCGCAAGTGAGTTTAACTCTGTCAGTTGAATGCACACATTGACAACCATTCAGTTAGGTAGCTCCGTTTTGGTTTTAGAAGCAGATATTTCTCTGTACAGCCTATGGTCCCATTCACTCGGGAATATCCCAACGCAGCTCCTGGAAGAAACGTGTTTCTGACTCGCTGAATCTCAACATAGATGCAACTCTCTTAGGTGAACGAACGCACAGCAGAGCAGTTTCAAGGAAACGTTTCTCCTGAGTTTTAGACGAAGTTTCCTGCTGTTTAGTACGTATGCAGGCATTGGGCTGGAAATACCGGTTTTGGGATTCTGCACAGAAAGGGTTTGCAAACCACTGAATCCACACGTGAGTTTAAATCTGTCAGTTGAATGCACACACTGACAACCATTCAGATAGATAGCTCCGTTTTGGTTTTAGAAGCCGATATTTCTCTGTACAGCCTATGGTCCCATTCACTCGGGAATATCCCAACGCAGCTCCTAGAAGAAACGTGTTTCTGACTCGCTGAATCTCAACATAGATTCAACTCTCTTAGGTGAACGAACGCACAGCAGAGCAGTTTCAAGGAAACGTTTCTCCTGAGTTTTAGACGAAGTTTCCTGCTGTTTAGTACGGATGCCGGCATTGGGCTGGAAATACCGGTTTTGGGATTCTGCACAGAAAGGGTTTGCAAACCGCTGAATCCACACGTGAGTTTGACTCTGTCAGTTGAATGCACACATTGACAACCATCGAGTTAGATAGCTCCGTTTTGGTTTTAGAAGCAGATATTTCTCTGTACAGTCTATGGTCCCATTCACTCGGGAATATCCCAACGCAGCTCCGAGAAGAAACGTGTTTCTGACTCGCTGAATCTCAACATAGATTCAACTCTCTTAGGTGAACGAACGCACAGCAGAGCAGTTTCAAGGAAACGTTTCTCCTGAGTTTTAGAAGAAGTTTCCTGCAGTTTAGTACGTATGCCGGCATTGGGCTGGAAATACCGGTTTTGGGATTCTGCACAGAAAGGGTTTGCAAACCGTTGAATCCACATGTGAGTTTAACTCTGTCAGTTGAATGCACACATTGACAACCATCCAGTTAGATAGCTCCGTTTTGGTTTTAGAAGCAGATATTTCTCTGTACAGCCTATGGTCCCATTCACTCGGGAATATCCCAACGCAGCTCCTAGAAGAAACGTGTTTCTGACTCGCTGAATCTCAACATAGATTCAACTCTCTTAGGTGAACGAACGCACAGCAGAGCAGTTTCAAGGAAACGTTTCTCCTGAGTTTTAGACGAAGTTTCCTGCTGTTTAGTACGGATGCGGGCATTGGGCTGGAAATACCGGTTTTGGGATTCTGCACAGAAAGGGTTTGCAAACCGCTGAATCCACACGTGAGTTTAACTCTGTCACTTGAGTGCACACATTGACAACCATTCAGTTAGATACCTCCGTTTTGGTTTTAGAAGCAGATATTTCTCTGTACAGCCTATGGTCCCATTCACTCGGGAATATCCCAATGCAGCTCCTAGCATAAACGTGTTTCTGACTCGCTGAATCTCAACATAGATTCAACTCTCTTAGGTTAACGAACGCACAGCAGAGCAGTTTCAAGGAAACGTTTCTCCTGAGTTTTAGACGAAGTTTCCTGCTGTTTAGTACGTATGCCGGCATTGGGCTGGAAATACCGGTTTTGGGATTCTGCACAGAAAGGGTTTGCAAACCGCTGAATCCAAACGTGAGTTTAACTCTGTCAGTTGAATGCACACATTGACAACCATTCAGTTAGATAGCACCCTTTTGGTTTTAGGAGCAGATATTTCTCTGTACAGCCTATGGTCCCATTCACTCGGGATTATCCCAACGCAGCTCCTAGAAGAAACGTGTTTCTGACTCGCTGAATCTCAACATAGATTCAACTCTCTTAGGTGAACGAACGCACAGCAGAGCAGTTTCAAGGAAACGTTTCTCCTGAGTTTTAGACGAAGTTTCCTGCTGTTTAGTACGTATGCCGGCATTGGGCTGGAAATACCGGTTTTGGGATTCTGCACAGAAAGGGTTTGCAAACCACTGAATCCACACGTGAGTTTAACTCTGTCAGTTGAATGCACACACTGACAACCATTCAGTTAGATAGCTCCGTTTTGGTTTTAGAAGCAGATATTTCTCTGTACAGTCTATGGTCCCATTCACTCGGGAATATCCCAACGCAGCTCCTAGAAGAAACGTGTTTCTGACTCGCTGAATCTCAACATAGATTCAACTCTCTTAGGTGAACGAACGCACAGCAGAGCAGTTTCAAGGAAACGTTTCTCCTGAGTTTTAGACGAAGTTTCCTGCAGTTTAGTACGTATGCCGGCATTGGGCTGGAAATACCGGTTTTGGGATTCTGCACAGAAAGGGTTTGCAAACCGCTGAATCCACACGTGAGTTTAACTTTGTCAGTTGAATGCACACATTGACAACCATCCAGTTAGATAGCTCCGTTTTGGTTTTAGAAGCAGATATTTCTCTGTACAGCCTATGGTCCCATTCACTCGGGAATATCCCAACGCAGCTCCTAGAAGAAACGTGTTTCTGACTCGCTGAATCTCAACATAGATTCAACTCTCTTAGGTGAACGAACGCACAGCAGAGCAGTTTCAAGGAAACGTTTCTCCTGAGTTTTAGACGAAGTTTCCTGCTGTTTAGTACGGATGCCGGCATTGGGCTGGAAATACCGGTTTTGGGATTCTGCACAGAAAGGGTTTGCAAACCGCTGAATCCACACGTGAGTTTGACTCTGTCAGTTGAATGCACACATTGACAACCATCCAGTTAGATAGCTCCGTTTTGGTTTTAGAAGCAGATATTTCTCTGTACAGTCTATGGTCCCATTCACTCGGGAATATCCCAACGCAGCTCCTAGAAGAAACGTCTTTCTGACTCGCTGAATTTCAAGATAGATTCAACTCTCTTAGGTGAACGAACGCACAGCAGAGCAGTTTCAAGGAAACTTTTCTCCTGAGTTTTAGACGAAGTTTCCTGCTGTTTAGTACGGAGGCCGGCATTGGGCTAGAAATACCGGTTTTGGGATTCTGCACAGAAAGGGTTTGCAAACCGCTGAATCCACACGTGAGTTTAACTTTGTCAGTTGAATGCACACATTGACAACCATCCAGTTAGATAGCTCCGTTTTGGTTTTAGAAGCAGATATTTCTCTGTACAGCCTATGGTCCCATTCACTCGGGAATATCCCAACGCAGCTCCTAGAAGAAACGTGTTTCTGACTCGCTGAATTTCAACATAGATTCAACTCTCTTAGGTGAACGAACGCACAGCAGAGCAGTTTCAAGGAAACTTTTTTCCTGAGTTTTAGACGAAGTTTCCTGCTGTTTAGTACGGAGGCCGGCATTGGGCTGGAAATACCGGTTTTGGGATTCTGCACAGAAAGGGTTTGCAAACCGCTGAATCCACACGTGAGTTTAACTTTGTCAGTTGAATGCACACATTGACAACCATTCAGTTAGGTAGCTCCGTTTTGGTTTTAGAAGCAGATATTTCTCTGTACAGTCTATGGTCCCATTCACTCGGGAATATCCCAACGCAGCTCCTAGAAGAAACGTGTTTCTGACTCGCTGAATCTCAACATAGATTCAACTCTCTTAGGTGAACGAACGCACAGCAGAGCAGTTTCAAGGAAACGTTTCTCCTGAGTTTTAGACGAAGTTTCCTGCAGTTTAGTACGTATGCCGGCATTGGGCTGGAAATACCGGTTTTGGGATTCTGCACAGAAAGGGTTTGCAAACCGCTGAATCCACACGTGAGTTTAACTTTGTCAGTTGAATGCACACATTGACAACCATCCAGTTAGATAGCTCCGTTTTGGTTTTAGAAGCAGATATTTCTCTGTACAGACTATGGTCCCATTCACTCGGGAATATCCCAACGCAGCTCCTAGAAGAAACGTGTTTCTGACTCGCTGAATCTCAACATAGATTCAACTCTCTTAGGTGAACGAACGCACAGCAGAGCGGTTTCAAGGAAACGTTTCTCCTGAGTTTTAGACGAAGTTTCCTGCTGTTTAGTACGGATGCCGGCATTGGGCTGGAAATACCGGTTTTGGGATTCTGCACAGAAAGGGTTTGCAAACCGCTGAATCCACACGTGAGTTTGACTCTGTCAGTTGAATGCACACATTGACAACCATCCAGTTAGATAGCTCCGTTTTGGTTTTAGAAGCAGATATTTCTCTGTACAGTCTATGGTCCCATTCACTCGGGAATATCCCAACGCAGCTCCTAGAAGAAACGTGTTTCTGACTCGCTGAATTTCAAGATAGATTCAACTCTCTTAGGTGAACGAACGCACAGCAGAGCAGTTTCAAGGAAACTTTTCTCCTGAGTTTTAGACGAAGTTTCCTGCTGTTTAGTACGGAGGCCGGCATTGGGCTAGAAATACCGGTTTTGGGATTCTGCACAGAAAGGGTTTGCAAACCGCTGAATCCACACGTGAGTTTAACTTTGTCAGTTGAATGCACACATTGACAACCATCCAGTTAGATAGCTCCGTTTTGGTTTTAGAAGCAGATATTTCTCTGTACAGCCTATGGTCCCATTCACTCGGGAATATCCCAACGCAGCTCCTAGAAGAAACGTGTTTCTGACTCGCTGAATTTCAACATAGATTCAACTCTCTTAGGTGAACGAACGCACAGCAGAGCAGTTTCAAGGAAACTTTTCTCCTGAGTTTTAGACGAAGTTTCCTGCTGTTTAGTACGGAGGCCGGCATTGGGCTGGAAATACCGGTTTTGGGATTCTGCACAGAAAGGGTTTGCAAACCGCTGAATCCACACGTGAGTTTAACTTTGTCAGTTGAATGCACACATTGACAACCATCCAGTTAGATAGCTCCGTTTTGGTTTTAGAAGCAGATATTTCTCTGTACAGACTATGGTCCCATTCACTCGGGAATATCCCAACGCAGCTCCTAGAAGAAACGTGTTTCTGACTCGCTGAATCTCAACATAGATTCAACTCTCTTAGGTGAACGAACGCACAGCAGAGCAGTTTCAAGGAAACGTTTCTCCTCAGTTTTAGACGAAGTTTCCTGCTGTTTAGTACGGATGCCGGCATTGGGCTGCAAATACCGGTTTTGGGATTCTGCACAGAAAGGGTTTGCAAACCACTGAATCCGCAAGTGAGTTTAACTCTGTCAGTTGAATGCACACATTGACAACCATTCAGTTAGGTAGCTCCGTTTTGGTTTTAGAAGCAGATATTTCTCTGTACAGCCTATGGTCCCATTCACTCGGGAATATCCCAACGCAGCTCCTGGAAGAAACGTGTTTCTGACTCGCTGAATCTCAACATAGATGCAACTCTCTTAGGTGAACGAACGCACAGCAGAGCAGTTTCAAGGAAACTTTTCTCCTGAGTTTTAGACGAAGTTTCCTGCTGTTTAGTACGGAGGCCGGCATTGGGCTGGAAATACCGGTTTTGGGATTCTGCACAGAAAGGGTTTGCAAACCGCTGAATCCACACGTGAGGTTAACGTTGTCAGTTGAATGCACACATTGACAACCATCCAGTTAGATAGCTCCGTTTTGGTTTTAGAAGCAGATATTTCTCTGTACAGACTATGGTCCCATTCACTCGGGAATATCCCAACGCAGCTCCTAGAAGAAACGTGTTTCTGACTCGCTGAATCTCAACATAGATTCAACTCTCTTAGGTGAACGAACGCACAGCAGAGCAGTTTCAAGGAAACGTTTCTCCTCAGTTTTAGACGAAGTTTCCTGCTGTTTAGTACGGATGCCGGCATTGGGCTGGAAATACCGGTTTTGGGATTCTGCACAGAAAGGGTTTGCAAACCACTGAATCCGCAAGTGAGTTTAACTCTGTCAGTTGAATGCACACATTGACAACCATTCAGTTAGGTAGCTCCGTTTTGGTTTTAGAAGCAGATATTTCTCTGTACAGCCTATGGTCCCATTCACTCGGGAATATCCAAACGCAGCTCCTGGAAGAAACGTGTTTCTGACTCGCTGAATCTCAACATAGATGCAACTCTCTTAGGTGAACGAACGCACAGCAGAGCAGTTTCAAGGAAACGTTTCTCCTGAGTTTTAGACGAAGTTTCCTGCTGTTTAGTACGTATGCCGGCATTGGGCTGGAAATACCGGTTTTGGGATTCTGCACAGAAAGGGTTTGCAAACCACTGAATCCACACGTGAGTTTAAATCTGTCAGTTGAATGCACACACTGACAACCATTCAGATAGATAGCTCCGTTTTGGTTTTGGAAGCCGATATTTCTCTGTACAGCCTATGGTCCCATTCACTCGGGAATATCCCAACGCAGCTCCTAGAAGAAACGTGTTTCTGACTCGCTGAATCTCAACATAGATTCAACTCTCTTAGGTGAACGAACGCACAGCAGAGCAGTTTCAAGGAAACCTTTCTCCTGAGTTTTAGACGAAGTTTCCTGCTGTTTAGTACGGATGCCTGCATTGGGCTGGAAATACCGGTTTTGGGATTCTGCACAGAAAGGGTTTGCAAACCGCTGAATCCACACGTGAGTTTGACTCTGTCAGTTGAATGCACACATTGACAACCATCCAGTTAGATAGCTCCGTTTTGGTTTTAGAAGCAGATATTTCTCTGTACAGTCTATGGTCCCATTCACTCGGGAATATCCCAACGCAGCTCCTAGAAGAAACGTGTTTCTGACTCGCTGAATCTCAACATAGATTCAACTCTCTTAGGTGAACGAACGCACAGCAGAGCAGTTTCAAGGAAACGTTTCTCCTGAGTTTTAGAAGAAGTTTCCTGCAGTTTAGTACGTATGCCGGCATTGGGCTGGAAATACCGGTTTTGGGATTCTGCACAGAAAGGGTTTGCAAACCGTTGAATCCACACGTGAGTTTAACTCTGTCAGTTGAATGCACACATTGACAACCATCCAGTTAGATAGCTCCGTTTTGGTTTTAGAAGCAGATATTTCTCTGTACAGCCTATGGTCCCATTCACTCGGGAATATCCCAACGCAGCTCCTAGAAGAAACGTGTTTCTGACTCGCTGAATCTCAACATAGATTCAACTCTCTTAGGTGAACGAACGCACAGCAGAGCAGTTTCAAGGAAACGTTTCTCCTGAGTTTTAGACGAAGTTTCCTGCTGTTTAGTACGGATGCGGGCATTGGGCTGGAAATACCGGTTTTGGGATTCTGCACAGAAAGGGATTGCAAACCGCTGAATCCACACGTGAGTTTAACTCTGTCACTTGAGTGCACACGTTGACAACCATTCAGTTAGATACCTCCGTTTTGGTTTTAGAAGCAGATATTTCTCTGTACAGCCTATGGTCCCATTCACTCGGGAATATCCCAATGCAGCTCCTAGCATAAACGTGTTTCTGACTCGCTGAATCTCAACATAGATTCAACTCTCTTAGGTTAACGAACGCACAGCAGAGCAGTTTCAAGGAAACGTTTCTCCTGAGTTTTAGACGAAGTTTCCTGCTGTTTAGTACGTATGCCGGCATTGGGCTGGAAATACCGGTTTTGGGATTCTGCACAGAAAGGGTTTGCAAACCGCTGAATCCAAACGTGAGTTTAACTCTGTCAGTTGAATGCACACATTGACAACCATTCAGTTAGATAGCACCCTTTTGGTTTTAGGAGCAGATATTTCTCTGTACAGCCTATGGTCCCATTCACTCGGGATTATCCCAACGCAGCTCCTAGAAGAAACGTGTTTCTGACTCGCTGAATCTCAACATAGATTCAACTCTCTTAGGTGAACGAATGCACAGCAGAGCAGTTTCATGGAAACGTTTCTCCTGAGTTTTAGACGAAGTTTCCTGCTGTTTAGTACGGATGCCGGCATTGGGCTGGAAATACCGGTTTTGGGATTCTGCACAGAAACGGTTTGCAAACCGCTGAATCCAAACGTGAGTTTAACTCTGTCAGTTGAATGCACAAAGTAAAAACCGTTCAGTTTGGTAGCACCCTTTTGGTTTAAGGAGCAGATATTTCTCTGTACAGCCTATGGTCCCATTCATTCGGGATTATCCCAACGCAGCTCCTAGATGAAACGTGTTTCTGACTCGCTGAATCTCAACATAGATTCAACTCTCTTAGGTGAACGAACGCACAGCAGAGCAGTTTCAAGGAAATGTTTCTCCTGAGTTTTAGACGAAGTTTCCTGCTGTTTAGTACGGATGCCGGCATTGGGCTGGAAATACCGGTTTTGGGATTCTGCACAGAAAGGGTTTGCAAACCGCTGAATCCAAACGTGAGTTTAACTCTGTCAGTTGAATGCACAAATTGACAACCATTCAGTTAGATAGCACCCTTTTGGTTTAAGGAGCAGATATTTCTCTGTACAGCCTATGGTCCCATTCACTCGGGATTATCCCAACGCAGCTCCTAGAAGAAACGTGTTTCTGACTCGCTGAATCTCAACATAGATTCAACTCTCTTAGGTGAACGAACGCACAGCAGAGCAGTTTCAAGGAAACTTTTCTCCTGAGTTTTAGACGAAATTTCCTGCTGTTTAATACGTATGCCGGCATTGGGCTGGAAATACCGGTTTTGGGATTCTGCACAGAAAGGGTTTGCAAACCACTGAATCCACAAGTGAGTTTAACTCTGTCAGTTGAATGCACACATTGACAACCATTCAGTTAGGTAGCTCCGTTTTGGTTTTAGAAGCAGATATTTCTCTGTACAGTCTATGGTCCCATTCACTCGGGAATATCCCAACGCAGCTCCTAGAAGAAACGTGTTTCTGACTCGCTAAATCTCAACATAGATTCAACTCTCTTAGGTGAACGAACGCACAGCAGAGCAGTTTCAAGGAAACGTTTCTCCTGAGTTTTAGACGAAGTTTCCTGCAGTTTAGTACGTATGCCGGCATTGGGCTGGAAATACCGGTTTTGGGATTCTGCACAGAAAGGGTTTGCAAACCGCTGAATCCACACGTGAGTTTAACTTTGTCAGTTGAATGCACACATTGACAACCATCCAGTTAGATAGCTCCGTTTTGGTTTTAGAAGCAGATATTTCTCTGTACAGCCTATGGTCCCATTCACTCGGGAATATCCCAACGCAGCTCCTAGAAGAAACGTGTTTCTGACTCGCTGAATCTCAACATAGATTCAACTCTCTTAGGTGAACGAACGCACAGCAGAGCAGTTTCAAGGAAACGTTTCTCCTGAGTTTTAGACGAAGTTTCCTGCTGTTTAGTACGGATGCCGGCATTGGGCTGGAAATACCGGTTTTGGGATTCTGCACAGAAAGGGTTTGCAAACCGCTGAATCCACACGTGAGTTTGACTCTGTCAGTTGAATGCACACATTGACAACCATCCAGTTAGATAGCTCCGTTTTGGTTTTAGAAGCAGATATTTCTCTGTACAGTCTATGGTCCCATTCACTCGGGAATATCCCAACGCAGCTCCTAGAAGAAACGTGTTTCTGACTCGCTGAATTTCAAGATAGATTCAACTCTCTTAGGTGAACGAACGCACAGCAGAGCAGTTTCAAGGAAACTTTTCTCCTGAGTTTTAGACGAAGTTCCCTGCTGTTTAGTACGGAGGCCGGCATTGGGCTAGAAATACCGGTTTTGGGATTCTGCACAGAAAGGGTTTGCAAACCGCTGAATCCACACGTGAGTTTAACTTTGTCAGTTGAATGCACACATTGACAACCATCCAGTTAGATAGCTCCGTTTTGGTTTTAGAAGCAGATATTTCTCTGTACAGCCTATGGTCCCATTCACTCGGGAATATCCCAACGCAGCTCCTAGAAGAAACGTGTTTCTGACTCGCTGAATCTCAACATAGATTCAACTCTCTTAGGTGAACGAACGCACAGCAGAGCAGTTTCAAGGAAACGTTTCTCCTGAGTTTTAGACGAAGTTTCCTTCTCTTTAGTACGTATGCCGGCATTGGGCTGGAAATGCCGGTTTTGGGATTCTCCACAGAAAGGGTTTGCAAACCGCTGAATCCAAACGTGAGTTTAACTTTGTCAGTTGAATGCACACATTGACAACCATCCAGTTAGATAGCTCCGTTTTGGTTTTAGAAGCAGATATTTCTCTGTACAGCCTATGGTCCCATTCACTCGGGAATATCCCAACGCAGCTCCTAGAAGAAACGTGTTTCTGACTCGCTGAATCTCAACATAGATTCAACTCTCTTAGGTGAACGAACGCACAGCAGAGCAGTTTCAAGGAAACGTTTCTCCTGAGTTTTAGACGAAGTTTCCTGCTGTTTAGTACGTATGCCGGCATTGGGCTGGAAATACCGGTTTTGGGATTCTGCACAAAAAGGGTTTGCAAACCGCTGAATCCACACGTGAGTTTAACTCTGTCAGTTGAATGCACACACTGACAATCATTCAGTTAGATAGCTCCGTTTTGGTATTAGAAGCAGATATTTCTCTGTACAGCCTATGGTCCCATTCACTCGGGAATATCCCAACGCAGCTCCTAGAAGAAACGTGTTTCTGACTCGCTGAATCTCAACATAGATTGAACTCTCTTAGGTGAACGAACGCACAGCAGAGCAGTTTCAAGGAAACTTTTCTCCTGAGTTTTAGACGAAGGTTCCTGCTGTTAACTACGTATGCCGGCATTGGGCTGGAAATACCGGTTTTGGGATTCTGCACAGAAAGGGTTTGCAAACCGCTGAATCCACACGTGAGTTTAACTCTGTCAGTTGAATGCACACATTGACAACCATCCAGTTAGATAGCTCCGTTTTGGTTTCAGAAGCAGATATTTCTCTGTACAGCCTATGGTCCCATTCACTCGGGATTATCCCAACGCAGCTCCTAGAAGAAACGTGTTTCTGACTGGCTGAATCTCAACATAGATTCAAATCTCTTAGGTGAACGAACGCACAGCAGAGCAGTTTCAAGGAAACTTTTCTCCTGAGTTTTAGACGAAGTTTCCTGCTGTTTAGTACGGATGCCGGCATTGGGCTGGAATTACCGGTTTTGGGATTCTGCACAGAAAGGGTTTGCAAACAGCTGAATCCACACGTGAGTTTAACTTTGTCAGTTGAATGCACACATTGACAACCATCCAGTTAGATAGCTCCGTTTTGGTTTTAGAAGCAGATATTTCTCTGTACAGACTATGGTCCCATTCACTCGGGAATATCCCAACGCAGCTCCTAGAAGAAACGTGTTTCTGACTCGCTGAATCTCAACATAGATTCAACTCTCTTAGGTGAACGAACGCACAGCAGAGCAGTTTCAAGGAAACGTTTCTCCTGAGTTTTAGACGAAGTTTCCTGCTGTTTAGTACGTATGCCGGCATTGGCCTGGAAATACCGGTTTTGGGATTCTGCACAGAAAGGGTTTGCAAACCACTGAATCCACACGTGAGTTTAGCTCTGTCAGTTGAATGCAAACACTGACAACCATTCAGTTAGATAGCTCCGTTTTGGTTTTAGAAGCAGATATTTCTCTGTACAGCCTATGGTCCCATTCACTCGGGAATATCCCAACGCAGCTCCTAGAAGAAACGTGTTTCTGACTCGCTGAATCTCAACATAGATTCACCTCTCTTAGGTGAACGAAAGCACAGCAGAGCAGTTTCAAGGAAACTTTTCTCCTGAGTTTTAGACGAAGTTTCCTGCTGTTAACTACGTATGCCGGCATTGGGCTGGAAATACCGGTTTTGGGATTCTGCACAGAAAGGGTTTGCAAACCGCTGAATAAACACGTGAGTTTAACTCTGTCAGTTGAATGCACACATTGACAACCATTCAGTTTGATAGCATCCTTTTGGTTTTAGAAGCAGATATTTCTCTGTACAGCCTATGGTCCCATTCACTCGGGAATATCCCAACGGAGCTCCAAGAAGAAACGTGCTTCTGACTCGCTGAATCTCAACATAGATTCAACTCTCTTAGGTGAACGAACGCACAGCAGAGCAGTTTCAAGGAAACGTTTCTTCTGAGTTTTAGACGAAGTTTCCTGCTGTTTAGTACGGATGCCGGCATTGGGCTGGAAATACCGGTTTTGGGATTCTGCACAGAAAGGGTTTGCAAACCGCTGTATCCAAACGTGAGTTTTACTCTGTCAGTTGAATGCACACATTGACAACCATCCAGTTAGATAGCTCCGTTTTGGTTTTAGAAGCAGATATTTCTCTGTACAGACTATGGTCCCATTCACTCGGGAATATCCCAACGCAGCTCTTAGAAGAAACGTGTTTCTGACTCGCTGAATCTCCACATAGATTCAACTCTCTTAGGTGAACGAACGCACAGCAGAGCAGTTTCAAGGAAACGTTTCTCCTGAGTTTTAGACGAAGTTTCCTGCTGTTTAGTACGTATGCCGGCATTGGGCTGGAAATACCGGTTTTGGGATTCTGCACAGAAAGGGTTTGCAAACCACTGAATCCACACGTGAGTTTAACTCTGTCAGTTGAATGCACACACTGACAACCATTCAGTTAGATAGCTCCGTTTTGGTATTAGAAGCAGATATTTCTCTGTACAGCCTATGGTCCCATTCACTCGGGAATATCCCAACGCAGCTCCTAGAAGAAACGTGTTTCTGACTCGCTGAATCTCAACATAGATTGAACTCTCTTAGGTGAACGAACACACAGCAGAGCAGTTTCAAGGAAACTTTTCTCCTGAGTTTTAGACGAAGTTTCCTGCTGTTAACTACGTATGCCGGCATTGGGCTGGAAATACCGGTTTTGGGATTCTGCACAGAAAGGGTTTGCAAACCGCTGAATCCACACGTGAGTTTAAGTCTGTCAGTTGAATGCACACATTGACAACCATTCAGTTTGATAGCATCCTTTTGGTTTTAGAAGCAGATATTTCTCTGTACAGCCTATGGTCCCATTCACTCGGGAATATCCCAATGGAGCTCCAAGAAGAAACGTGCTTCTGACTCGCTGAATCTCAACATAGATTCAACTCTCTTAGGTGAACGAACGCACAGCAGAGCAGTTTCAAGGAAACGTTTCTCCTGAGTTTTAGACGAAGTTTCCTGCTGTTTAGTATGGATGCCGGCATTGGTCTGGAAATACCTGTTTTGGGATTCTGCACAGAAAGGGTTTGCAAACCGCTGTATCCAAACGTGAGTTTTACTCTCTCAGTGGAATGCACACATTGACAACCATTCAGTTTGATAGCATCCTTTTGGTTTTAGAAGCAGATATTTCTCTGTACAGCCTATGGTCCCATTCACTCGGGAATATCCCAACGCAGCTCCTAGAAGAAACGTGCTTCTGACTCCCTGAATCTCAACATAGATTCAACTCTCTTAGGTGAACGAACGCACAGCAGAGCAGTTTCAAGGAAACGTTTCTCCTGAGGTTTAGACGAAGTTTCCTGCTGGTTAGTACGGATGCCGGCATTGGGCTGGAAATACCGGTTTTGGGATTCTGCACAGAAAGGGATTGCAAACCGCTGAATCCACACGTGACTTTAACTTTGTCAGTTGAATGCACACATTGACAACCATCCAGTTAGATAGCTCCGTTTTGGTTTTAGAAGCAGATATTTCTCTGTACAGCCTATGGTCCCATTAACTCGGGAATATCCCAACGCAGCTCCTGGAAGAAACGTGTTTCTGACTCGCTGAATCTCAACATAGATTCAACTCTCTTAGGTGAACGAACGCACAGCAGAGCAGTTTCAAGGATACTTTTCTCCTGAGTTTTAGACGAAGTTTCCTGCTGTTTAGTACGGATGCCGGCATTGGGCTGGAAATACCGGTTTTCGGATTCTGCACAGAAAGGGTTTGCAAACCGCTGAATCCACACGTGAGTTTAGCTTTGTCAGTTGAATGCACACATTGACAACCATCCAGTTAGATAGCTCCGTTTTGGTTTTAGAAGCAGATATTTCTCTGAACAGTCTATGGTCCCATTCACTCGGGAATATCCCAACGCAGCTCCTGGAAGAAACGTGTTTCTGACTCGCTGAATCTCAACATAGATTCAACTCTCTTAGGTGAACGAATGCACAGCAGAGCAGTTTCAAGGAAACGTTTCTCCTGAGTTTTAGACGAAGTTTCCTGCTGTTTAGTACGGATGCCGGCATTGGGCTGGAAATACCGGTTTTGGGATTCTGCACAGAAAGGGTTTGCAAACCGCTGAATCCACACGTGAGTTTAACTTTGTCAGTTGAATGCACACATTGACAACCATCCAGTTAGATAGCTCCGTTTTGGTTTTAGAAGCAGATATTTCTCTGTACAGAGTATGGTCCCATTCACTCGGGAATATCCCAACGCAGCTCCTGGAAGAAACGTGTTTCTGACTCGCTGAATCTCAACATAGATTCAACTCTCTTAGGTGAACGAACGCACAGCAGAGCAGTTTCAAGGAAACGTTTCTACTGAGTTTTAGACGAAGTTTCCTGCTGTTTAGTACGTATGCCGGCATTGGGCTGGAAATACCGGTTTTGGGATTCTGCACAGAAAGGGTTTGCAAACCACTGAATCCACACGTGAGTTTAACTCTGTCAGTTGAATGCACACATTGACAACCATTCAGTTAGATAGCTCCGTTTTGGTTTTAGAAGCAGATATTTCTCTGTACAGCCTATGGTCCCATTCACTCAGGAATATCCCAACGCAGGTCCTAGAAGAAACGTGTTTCTGACTCGCTGAATCTCAACATAGATTCAACGCTCTTAGGTGAACGAACGCACAGCAGAGCAGTTTCAAGGAAACGTTTCTCCCGAGTTTTAGACGAAGTTTCCTGCAGTTTAGTACGTATGCCGGCATTGGGCTGGAAATACCGGTTTTGGGATTTTGCACAGAAAGGGTTTGCAAACCGCTGAATCCACACGTGAGTTTAACTCTGTCAGTTGAATGCACACATTGACAACCATTCAGTTTGATAGCATCCTTTTGGTTTTAGAAGCAGATATTTCTCTGTACAGCCTATGGTCCCATTCACTCGGGAATATCCCAACGGAGCTCCAAGAAGAAACGTGCTTCTGACTCGCTGAATCTCAACATAGATTCAACTCTCTTAGGTGAACGAACGCAAGGCAGAGCAGTTTCAAGGAAACGTTTCTCCTGAGTTTTAGACGAAGTTTCCTGCTGTTTAGTACGGATGCCGGCATTGGGCTGGAAATACCGGTTTTGGGATTCTGCACAGAAAGGGTTTGCAAACCGCTGTATCCAAACGTGAGTTTTACTCTGTCAGTTGAATGCACACATTGACAACCATTCAGTTTGATAGCATCCTTTTGGTTTTAGAAGCAGATATTTCTCTGTACAGCCTATGGTCCCATTCACTCGGGAATATCCCAACGCAGCTCCTAGAAGAAACGTGCTTCTGACTCGCTGAATCTCAACATAGATTCAACTCTCTTAGGTGAACGAACGCACAGCAGAGCAGTTTCAAGGAAACGTTTCTCCTGAGATTTAGACGAAGTTTCCTGCTGGTTAGTACGGATGCCGGCATTGGGCTGGAAATACCGGTTTTGGGATTCTGCACAGAAAGGGATTGCAAACCGCTGAATCCACACGTGAGTTTAACTTTGTCAGTTGAATGCACACATTGACAACCATCCAGTTAGATAGCTCCGTTTTGGTTTTAGAAGCAGATATTTCTCTGTACAGCCTATGGTCCCATTAACTCGGGAATATCCCAACGCAGCTCCTGGAAGAAACGTGTTTCTGACTCGCTGAATCTCAACATAGATTCAACTCTCTTAGGTGAACGAACGCACAGCAGAGCAGTTTCAAGGAAACTTTTCTCCTGAGTTTTAGACGAAGTTTCCTGCTGTTAACTACGTATGCCGGCATTGGGCTGGAAATACCGGTTTTGGGATTCTGCACAGAAAGGGTTTGCAAACCGCTGAATCCACACGTGAGTTTAACTCTGTCAGTTGAATGCACACATTGACAACCATTCAGTTTGATAGCATCCTTTTGGTTTTAGAAGCAGATATTTCTCTGTACAGCCTATGGTCCCATTCACTCGGGAATATCCCAACGGAGCTCCAAGAAGAAACGTGCTTCTGACTCGCTGAATCTCAACATAGATTCAACTCTCTTAGGTGAACGAACGCACAGCAGAGCAGTTTCAAGGAAACGTTTCTTCTGAGTTTTAGACGAAGTTTCCTGCTGTTTAGTACGGATGCCGGCATTGGGCTGGAAATACCGGTTTTGGGATTCTGCACAGAAAGGGTTTGCAAACCGCTGTATCCAAACGTGAGTTTTACTCTGTCAGTTGAATGCACACATTGACAACCATCGAGTTAGATAGCTCCGTTTTGGTTTTAGAAGAAGATATTTCTCTGTACAGACTATGGTCCCATTCACTCGCGAATATCCCAACGCAGCTCTTAGAAGAAACGTGTTTCTGACTCGCTGAATCTCAACATAGATTCAACTCTCTTAGGTGAACGAACGCACAGCAGAGCAGTTTCAAGGAAACGTTTCTCCTGAGTTTTAGACGAAGTTTCCTGCTGTTTAGTACGTATGCCGGCATTTGGCTGGAAATACCGGTTTGGGGATTCTGCACAGAAAGGGTTTGCAAACCACTGAATCCACACGTGAGTTTAACTCTGTCAGTTGAATGCACACACTGACAACCATTCAGTTAGATAGCTCCGTTTTGGTATTAGAAGCAGATATTTCTCTGTACAGCCCATGGTCCCATTCACTCGGGAATATCCCAACGCAGCTCCTAGAAGAAACGTGTTTCTGACTCGCTGAATCTCAACATAGATTGAACTCTCTTAGGTGAACGAACGCACAGCAGAGCAGTTTCAAGGAAACTTTTCTCCTGAGTTTTAGACGAAGTTTCCTGCTGTTAACTACTTATGCCGGCATTGGGCTGGAAATACCGGTTTTGGGATTCTGCACAGAAAGGGTTTGCAAACCACTGAATCCACACGTGAGTTTAACTCTGTCAGTTGAATGCACACATTGACAACCATTCAGTTTGATAGCATCCTTTTGGTTTTAGAAGCAGATATTTCTCTGTACAGCCTATGGTCCCATTCACTCCGGAATATCCCAACGGAGCTCCAAGAAGAAACGTGCTTCTGACTCGCTGAATCTCAACATAGATTCAACTCTCTTAGGTGAACGAACGCACAGCAGAGCAGTTTCAAGGAAACGTTTCTCCTGAGTTTTAGACGAAGTTTCCTGCTGTTTAGTACGTATGCCGGCATTGGGCTGGAAATACCGGTTTTGGGATTCTGCACAGAAAGGGTTTGCAAACCGCTGAATCCACACGTGAGTTTAACTCTGTCAGTTGAATGCACACATTGACAATCATCCAGTTAGATAGCTCCGTTTTGGTTTCAGAAGCAGATATTTCTCTGTACAGCCTATGGTCCCATTCACTCGGGAATATCCCAACGCAGCTCCTAGAAGAAACGTGTTTCTGACTCGCTGAATCTCAACATAGATTCAACTGTCTTAGGTGAACGAACGCACAGCAGAGCAGTTTCAAGGAAACGTTTCTCCTGAGTTTTAGACGAAGTTTCCTGCTGTTTAGTACGTATGCCGGCATTGGCCTGGAAATACGGGTTTTGGGATTCTGCACAGAAAGGGTTTCCAAACCACTGTATCCACACGTGAGTTTAACTCTGTCAGTTGAATGCACACATTGACAACCATTCAGTTTGATAGCACCCTTTTGGTTTTAGAAGCAGATATTTCTCTGTACAGTCTATGGTCCCATTCACTCCGGAATATCCCAACGCAGCTCCTAGAAGAAACGTGTTTCTGACTCGCTGAATCTCAACATAGATTCAACTCTCTTAGGTGAACGAACGCACAGCAGAGCAGTTTCAAGGAAACTTTTCTCCTGAGTTTTAGACGATGTTTCCTGCTGTTAACTACGTATGCCGGCATTGGGCTGGAAATACCGGTTTTGGGATTCTGCACAGAAAGGGTTTGCAAATCGCTGAATCCACACGTGAGTTTAACTCTGTCAGTTGAATGCACACATTGACAACCATTCAGTTTGATAGCATCCTTTTGGTTTTAGAAGCAGATATTTCTCTGTACAGCCTATGGTCCCATTCACTCGGGAATATCCCAACGCAGCTCCAAGAAGAAACGTGCTTCTGACTCGCTGAATCTCAACATAGATTCAACTCTCTTAGGTGAACGAACGCACAGCAGAGCAGTTTCAAGGAAACGTTTCTCCTGAGTTTTAGACGAAGTTTCCTGCTGTTTAGTACGTATGCCGGCATTGGGCTGGAAATACCGGTTTTGGGATTCTGCACAGAAAGTGTTTGCAAACCGCTGAATCCACACGTGAGTTTAACTCTGTCAGTTGAATGCACACATTGACAACCATTCAGTTAGATAGCTCCGTTTTGGTTTTAGAAGCAGATATTTCTCTGTACAGCCTATGGTCCCATTCACTCGGGAATATCCCAACTCAGCTCCTGGAAGAAACGTGTTTCTGACTCGCTGAATCTCAACATAGATTCAACTCTCTTAGGTGAACGAACGCACAGCAGAGCAGTTTCAAGGAAACGTTTCTCCTGAGTTTTACACGAAGTTTCCTGCTGTTTAGTACGTATGACGGCATTGGGCTGGAAATACCGGTTTTGGGATTCTGCACAGAAAGGGTTTGCAAACCGCTGAATCCACACGTGAGTTTAACTCTGTCAGTTGAATGCACACATTGACAACCATCCAGTTAGATAGCTCCGTTTTGGTTTCAGAAGCAGATATTTCTCTGTACAGCCTATGGTCCCATTCACTCGGGAATATCCCAACGCAGCTCCTAGAAGAAACGTGTTTCTGACTCGCTGAATCTCAACATAGATTCAAATCTCTTAGGTGAACGAACGCACAGCAGAGCAGTTTCAAGGAAACTTTTCTCCTGAGTTTTAGACGAAGTTTCCTGCTGTTTAGTACGGATGCCGGCATTGGGCTGGAATTACCGGTTTTGGGATTCTGCACAGAAAGGGTTTGCAAACCGCTGAATCCACACGTGAGTTTAACTTTGTCAGTTGAATGCACACATTGACAACCATCCAGTTAGATAGCTCCGTTTTGGTTTTAGAAGCAGATATTTCTCTGTACAGACTATGGTCCCATTCACTCGGGAATATCCCAACGCAGCTCCTAGAAGAAACGTGTTTCTGACTCGCTGAATCTCAACATAGATTCAACTCTCTTAGGTGAACGAACGCACAGCAGAGCAGTTTCAAGGAAACGATTCTCCTGAGTTTTAGACGAAGTTTCCTTCTGTTTAGTACGTATGCCGGCATTGGGCTGGAAATACCGGTTTTGGGATTCTGCACAGAAAGGGTTTGCAAACCACTGAATCCATACGTGAGTTTAACTCTGTCAGTTGAATGCACACACTGACAACCATTCAGTTAGATAGCTCCGTTTTGGTTTTAGAAGCAGATATTTCTCTGTACAGCCTATGGTCCCATTCACTCGGGAATATCCCAACGCAGCTCCTAGAAGAAACGTGTTTCTGACTCGCTGAATCTCAACATAGATTCAACTCTCTTAGGTGAACGAACGCACAGCAGAGCAGTTTCAAGGAAACTTTTCTCCTGAGTTTTAGACGAAGTTTCCTGCTGTTTAGTACGTATGCCGGCATTGGGCTGGAAATACCGGTTTTGGGATTCTGCACAGAAAGGGTTTGCAAAGCGCTGAATCCACACGTGAGGTTAACTCTGTCAGTTGAATGCACACATTGACAACCATTCAGTTTGATAGCATCCTTTTGGTTTTAGAAGCAGATATTTCTCTGTAAAGTCTATGGTCCCATTCACTCGGGAATATCCCAACGGAGCTCCGTGAAGAAACGTGCTTCTGACTCGCTGAATCTCAACATAGATTCAACTCTCTTAGGTGAACGAACGCACAGCAGAGCAGTTTCAAGGAAACGTTTCTTCTGAGTTTTAGACGAAGTTTCCTGCTGTTTAGTACGGATGCCGGCATTGGGCTGGAAATACCGGTTTTGGGATTCTGCACAGAAAGGGTTTGCAAACCGCTGTATCCAAACGTGAGTTTTACACTGTCAGTTGAATGCACACAATGACAACCATCCAGTTAGATAGCTCCGTTTTGGTTTTAGAAGCAGATATTTCTCTGTACAGACTATGGTCCCATTCACTCGGGAATATCCCAACGCAGCTCTTAGAAGAAACGTGTTTCTGACTCGCTGAATCTCAACATAGATTCAACTCTCTTAGGTGAACGAACGCACAGCAGAGCAGTTTCAAGGAAACGTTTCTCCTGAGTTTTAGACGAAGTTTCCTGCTGTTTAGTACGTATGCCGGCATTGGGCTGGAAATACCGGTTTGGGGATTCTGCACAGAAAGGGTTTGCAAACCACTGAATCCACACGTGAGTTTAACTCTGTCAGTTGAATGCACACACTGACAATCATTCAGTTAGATAGCTCCGTTTTGGTATTAGAAGCAGATATTTCTCTGTACAGCCTATGGTCCCATTCACTCGGGAACATCCCAACGCAGCTCCTAGAAGAAACGTGTTTCTGACTCGCTGAATCTCAACATAGATTCAAATCTCTTAGGTGAACGAACGCACAGCAGAGCAGTTTCAAGGAAACTTTTCTCCTGAGTTTTAGACGAAGTTTCCTGCTGTTTAGTACGGATGCCGGCATTGGCCTGGAATTACCGGTTTTGGGATTCTGCACAGAAAGGGTTTGCAAACCGCTGAATCCACACGTGAGTTTAACTTTGTCAGTTGAATGCACACATTGACAACCATCCAGTTAGATAGCTCCGTTTTGGTTTTAGAAGCAGATATTTCTCTGTACAGACTATGGTCCCATTCACTCGGGAATATCCCAACGCAGCTCCTAGAAGAAACGTGTTTCTGACTCGCTGAATCTCAACATAGATTCAACTCTCTTAGGTGAACGAACGCACAGCAGAGCAGTTTCAAGGAAACGTTTCTCCTGAGTTTTAGACGAAGTTTCCTGCTGTTTAGTACGTATGCCGGCATTGGGCTGGAAATACCGGTTTTGGGATTCTGCACAGAAAGGGTTTGCAAACCACTGAATCCACACGTGAGTTTAGCTCTGTCAGTTGAATGCACACACTGACAACCATTCAGTTAGATAGCTCCGTTTTGGTTTTAGAAGCAGATATTTCTCTGTACAGCCTATGGTCCCATTCACTCGGGAATATCCCAACGCAGCTCCTAGAAGAAACGTGTTTCTGACTCGCTGAATCTCAACATAGATTCAACTCTCTTAGGTGAACGAACGCACAGCAGAGCAGTTTCAAGGAAACTTTTCTCCTGAGTTTTAGACGAAGTTTCCTGCTGTTAACTACGTATGCCGGCATTGGGCTGGAAATACCGGTTTTGGGATTCTGCACAGAAAGGGTTTGCAATCCGCTGAATCCACACGTGAGTTTAAGTCTGTCAGTTGAATGCACACATTGACAACCATTCAGTTTGATAGCATCCTTTTGGTTTTAGAAGCAGATATTTCTCTGTACAGCCTATGGTCCCATTCACTCGGGAATATCCCAACGGAGCTCCAAGAAGAAACGTGCTTCTGACTCGCTGAATCTCAACATAGATTCAACTCTCTTAGGTGAACGAACGCACAGCAGAGCAGTTTCAAGGAAACGTTTCTTCTGAGTTTTAGACGAAGTTTCCTGCTGTTTAGTACGGATGCCGGCATTGGGCTGGAAATACCGGTTTTGGGATTCTGCACAGAAAGGGTTTGCAAACCGCTGTATCCAAACGTGAGTTTTACTCTGTCAGTTGAATGCACACATTGACAACCATCGAGTTAGATAGCTCCGTTTTGGTTTTAGAAGCAGATATTTCTCTGTACAGACTATGGTCCCATTCACTCGGGAATATCCCAACGCAGCTCTTAGAAGAAACGTGTTTCTGACTCGCTGAATCTCAACATAGATTCAACTCTCTTAGGTGAACGAACGCACAGCAGAGCAGTTTCAAGGAAACGTTTCTCCTGAGTTTTAGACGAAGTTTCCTGCTGTTTAGTACGTATGCCGGCATTTGGCTGGAAATACCGGTTTGGGGATTCTGCACAGAAAGGGTTTGCAAACCACTGAATCCACACGTGAGTTTAACTCTGTCAGTTGAATGCACACACTGACAACCATTCAGTTAGATAGCTCCGTTTTGGTATTAGAAGCAGATATTTCTCTGTACAGCCCATGGTCCCATTCACTCGGGAATATCCCAACGCAGCTCCTAGAAGAAACGTGTTTCTGACTCGCTGAATCTCAACATAGATTGAACTCTCTTAGGTGAACGAACGCACAGCAGAGCAGTTTCAAGGAAACTTTTCTCCTGAGTTTTAGACGAAGTTTCCTGCTGTTAACTACTTATGCCGGCATTGGGCTGGAAATACCGGCTTTGGGATTCTGCACAGAAAGGGTTTGCAAACCACTGAATCCACACGTGAGTTTAACTCTGTCAGTTGAATGCACACATTGACAACCATTCAGTTTGATAGCATCCTTTTGGTTTTAGAAGCAGATATTTCTCTGTACAGCCTATGGTCCCATTCACTCGGGAATATCCCAACGGAGCTCCAAGAAGAAACGTGCTTCTGACTCGCTGAATCTCAACATAGATTCAACTCTCTTAGGTGAACGAACGCACAGCAGAGCAGTTTCAAGGAAACGTTTCTCCTGAGTTTTAGACGAAGTTTCCTGCTGTTTAGTACGTATGCCGGCATTGGGCTGGAAATACCGGTTTTGGGATTCTGCACAGAAAGGGTTTGCAAACCGCTGAATCCACACGTGAGTTTAACTCTGTCAGTTGAATGCACACATTGACAATCATCCAGTTAGATAGCTCCGTTTTGGTTTCAGAAGCAGATATTTCTCTGTACAGCCTATGGTCCCATTCACTCGGGAATATCCCAACGCAGCTCCTAGAAGAAACGTGTTTCTGACTCGCTGAATCTCAACATAGATTCAACTGTCTTAGGTGAACGAACGCACAGCAGAGCAGTTTCAAGGAAACGTTTCTCCTGAGTTTTAGACGAAGTTTCCTGCTGTTTAGTACGAATGCCGACATTGGCCTGGAAATACCGGTTTTGGGATTCTGCACAGAAAGGGTTTCCAAACCACTGTATCCACACGTGAGTTTAACTCTGTCAGTTGAATGCACACATTGACAACCATTCAGTTTGATAGCACCCTTTTGGTTTTAGAAGCAGATATTTCTCTGTACAGTCTATGGTCCCATTCACTCGGGAATATCCCAACGCAGCTCCTAGAAGAAACGTGTTTCTGACTCGCTGAATCTCAACATAGATTCAACTCTCTTAGGTGAACGAACGCACAGCAGAGCAGTTTCAAGGAAACTTTTCTCCTGAGTTTTAGACGATGTTTCCTGCTGTTAACTACGTATGCCGGCATTGGGCTGGAAATACCGGTTTTGGGATTCTGCACAGAAAGGGTTTGCAAACCGCTGAATCCACACGTGAGTTTAACTCTGTCAGTTGAATGCACACATTGACAACCATTCAGTTTGATAGCATCCTTTTGGTTTTAGAAGCAGATATTTCTCTGTACAGCCTATGGTCCCATTCACTCGGGAATATCCCAACGCAGCTCCAAGAAGAAACGTGCTTCTGACTCGCTGAATCTCAACATAGATTCAACTCTCTTAGGTGAACGAACGCACAGCAGAGCAGTTTCAAGGAAACGTTTCTCCTGAGTTTTAGACCAAGTTTCCTGCTGTTTAGTACGTATGCCGGCATTGGGCTGGAAATACCGGTTTTGGGATTCTGCACAGAAAGGGTTTGCAAACCGCTGAATCCACACGTGAGTTTAACTCTGTCAGTTGAATGCACACATTGACAACCATTCAGTTAGATAGCTCCGTTTTGGTTTTAGAAGCAGATATTTCTCTGTACAGCCTATGGTCCCATTCACTCGGGAATATCCCAACTCAGCTCCTGGAAGAAACGTGTTTCTGACTCGCTGAATCTCAACATAGATTCAACTCTCTTAGGTGAACGAACGCACAGCAGAGCAGTTTCAAGGAAACTTTTCTCCTGAGTTTTAGACGAAGTTTCCTGCTGTTTAGTACGGATGCCGGCATTGGGCTGGAATTACCGGTTTTGGGATTCTGCACAGAAAGGGTTTGCAAACCGCTGAATCCACAGGTGAGTTTAACTTTGTCAGTTGAATGCACACATTGACAACCATCCAGTTAGATAGCTCCGTTTTGGTTTTAGAAGCAGATATTTCTCTGTACAGACTATGGTCCCATTCACTCGGGAATATCCCAACGCAGCTCCTAGAAGAAACGTGTTTCTGACTCGCTGAATCTCAACATAGATTCAACTCTCTTAGGTGAACGAACGCACAGCAGAGCAGTTTCAAGGAAACGATTCTCCTGAGTTTTAGACGAAGTTTCCTGCTGTTTAGTACGTATGCCGGCATTGGGCTGGAAATACCGGTTTTGGGATTCTGCACAGAAAGGGTTTGCAAACCACTGAATCCATACGTGAGTTTAACTCTGTCAGTTGAATGCACACACTGACAACCATTCAGTTAGATAGCTCCGTTTTGGTTTTAGAAGCAGATATTTCTCTGTACAGCCTATGGTCCCATTCACTCGGGAATATCCCAACGCAGCTCCTAGAAGAAACGTGTTTCTGACTCGCTGAATCTCAACATAGATTCAACTCTCTTAGGTGAACGAACGCACAGCAGAGCAGTTTCAAGGAAACTTTTCTCCTGAGTTTTAGACGAAGTTTCCTGCTGTTTAGTACGTATGCCGGCATTGGGCTGGAAATACCGGTTTTGGGATTCTGCACAGAAAGGGTTTGCAAAGCGCTGAATCCACACGTGAGGTTAACTCTGTCAGTTGAATGCACACATTGACAACCATTCAGTTTGATAGCATCCTTTTGGTTTTAGAAGCAGATATTTCTCTGTAAAGTCTATGGTCCCATTCACTCGGGAATATCCCAACGGAGCTCCGTGAAGAAACGTGCTTCTGACTCGCTGAATCTCAACATAGATTCAACTCTCTTAGGTGAACGAACGCACAGCAGAGCAGTTTCAAGGAAACGTTTCTTCTGAGTTTTAGACGAAGTTTCCTGCTGTTTAGTACGGATGCCGGCATTGGGCTGGAAATACCGGTTTTGGGATTCTGCACAGAAAGGGTTTGCAAACCGCTGTATCCAAACGTGAGTTTTACACTGTCAGTTGAATGCACACAATGACAACCATCCAGTTAGATAGCTCCGTTTTGGTTTTAGAAGCAGATATTTCTCTGTACAGACTGTGGTCCCATTCACTCGGGAATATCCCAACGCAGCTCTTAGAAGAAACGTGTTTCTGACTCGCTGAATCTCAACATAGATTCAACTCTCTTAGGTGAACGAACGCACAGCAGAGCAGTTTCAAGGAAACGTTTCTCCTGAGTTTTAGACGAAGTTTCCTGCTGTTTAGTACGTATGCCGGCATTGGGCTGGAAATACCGGTTTGGGGATTCTGCACAGAAAGGGTTTGCAAACCACTGAATCCACACGTGAGTTTAACTCTGTCAGTTGAATGCACACACTGACAATCATTCAGTTAGATAGCTCCGTTTTGGTATTAGAAGCAGATATTTCTCTGTACAGCCTATGGTCCCATTCACTCGGGAACATCCCAACGCAGCTCCTAGAAGAAACGTGTTTCTGACTCGCTGAATCTCAACATAGATTGAACTCTCTTAGGTGAACGAACGCACAGCAGAGCAGTTTCAAGGAAACTTTTCTCCTGAGTTTTAGACGAAGTTTCCTGCTGTTTAGTACGTATGCCGGCATTGGGCTGGAAATACCGGTTTTGGGATTCTGCACAGAAAGGGTTTGCAAACCGCTGAATCCACACGTGAGTTTAACTCTGTCAGTTGAATGCACACATTGACAATCATCCAGTTAGATAGCTCCGTTTTGGTTTCAGAAGCAGATATTTCTCTGTACAGCCTATGGTCCCATTCACTCGGGAATATCCCAACGCAGCTCCTAGAAGAAACGTGTTTCTGACTCGCTGAATCTCAACATAGATTCAACTGTCTTAGGTGAACGAACGCACAGCAGAGCAGTTTCAAGGAAACGTTTCTCCTGAGTTTTAGACGAAGTTTCCTGCTGTTTAGTACGTATGCCGGCATTGGCCTGGAAATACCGGTTTTGGGATTCTGCACAGAAAGGGTTTCCAAACCACTGTATCCACACGTGAGTTTAACTCTGTCAGTTGAATGCACACATTGACAACCATTCAGTTTGATAGCACCGTTTTGGTTTTAGAAGCAGATATTTCTCTGTACAGTCTATGGTCCCATTCACTCGGGAATATCCCAACGCAGCTCCTAGAAGAAACGTGTTTCTGACTCGCTGAATCTCAACATAGATTCAACTCTCTTAGGTGAACGAACGCACAGCAGAGCAGTTTCAAGGAAACTTTTCTCCTGAGTTTTAGACGATGTTTCCTGCTGTTAACTACGTATGCCGCCATTGGGCTGGAAATACCGGTTTTGGGATTCTGCACAGAAAGGGTTTGCAAACCGCTGAATCCACACGTGAGTTTAACTCTGTCAGTTGAATGCACACATTGACAACCATTCAGTTTGATAGCATCCTTTTGGTTTTAGAAGCAGATATTTCTCTGTACAGCCTATGGTCCCATTCACTCGGGAATATCCCAACGCAGCTCCAAGAAGAAACGTGCTTCTGACTCGCTGAATCTCAACATAGATTCAACTCTCTTAGGTGAACGAACGCACAGCAGAGCAGTTTCAAGGAAACGTTTCTCCTGAGTTTTAGACGAAGTTTCCTGCTGTTTAGTACGTATGCCGGCATTGGGCTGGAAATACCGGTTTTGGGATTCTGCACAGAAAGGGTTTGCAAACCGCTGAATCCACACGTGAGTTTAACTCTGTCAGTTGAATGCACACATTGACAACCATTCAGTTAGATAGCTCCGTTTTGGTTTTAGAAGCAGATATTTCTCTGTACAGCCTATGGTCCCATTCACTCGGGAATATCCCAACTCAGCTCCTGGAAGAAACGTGTTTCTGACTCGCTGAATCTCAACATAGATTCAACTCTCTTAGGTGAACGAACGCACAGCAGAGCAGTTTCAAGGAAACTTTTCTCCTGAGTTTTAGACGAAGTTTCCTGCTGTTTAGTACGGATGCCGGCATTGGGCTGGAATTACCGGTTTTGGGATTCTGCACAGAAAGGGTTTGCAAACCGCTGAATCCACACGTGAGTTTAACTTTGTCAGTTGAATGCACACATTGACAACCATCCAGTTAGATAGCTCCGTTTTGGTTTTAGAAGCAGATATTTCTCTGTACAGACTATGGTCCCATTCACTCGGGAATATCCCAACGCAGCTCCTAGAAGAAACGTGTTTCTGACTCGCTGAATCTCAACATAGATTCAACTCTCTTAGGTGAACGAACGCACAGCAGAGCAGTTTCAAGGAAACGATTCTCCTGAGTTTTAGACGAAGTTTCCTGCTGTTTAGTACGTATGCCAGCATTGGGCTGGAAATACCGGTTTTGGGATTCTGCACAGAAAGGGTTTGCAAACCACTGAATTCATACGTGAGTTTAACTCTGTCAGTTGAATGCACACACTGACAACCATTCAGTTAGATAGCTCCGTTTTGGTTTTAGAAGCAGATATTTCTCTGTACAGCCTATGGTCCCATTCACTCGGGAATATCCCAACGCAGCTCCTAGAAGAAACGTGTTTCTGACTCGCTGAATCTCAACATAGATTCAACTCTCTTAGGTGAACGAACGCACAGCAGAGCAGTTTCAAGGAAACTTTTCTCCTGAGTTTTAGACGAAGTTTCCTGCTGTTTAGTACGGATGCCGGCATTGGGCTGGAAATACCGGTTTTGGGATTCTGCACAGAAAGGGTTTGCAAAGCGCTGAATCCACACGTGAGGTTAACTCTGTCAGTTGAATGCACACATTGACAACCATTCAGTTTGATAGCATCCTTTTGGTTTTAGAAGCAGATATTTCTCTGTAAAGTCTATGGTCCCATTCACTCGGGAATATCCCAACGGAGCTCCGTGAAGAAACGTGCTTCTGACTCGCTGAATCTCAACATAGATTCAACTCTCTTAGGTGAACGAACGCACAGCAGAGCAGTTTCAAGGAAACGTTTCTTCTGAGTTTTAGACGAAGTTTCCTGCTGTTTAGTACGGATGCCGGCATTGGGCTGGAAATACCGGTTTTGGGATTCTGCACAGAAAGGGTTTGCAAACCGCTGTATCCAAACGTGAGTTTTACACTGTCAGTTGAATGCACACAATGACAACCATCCAGTTAGATAGCTCCGTTTTGGTTTTAGAAGCAGATATTTCTCTGTACAGACTATGGTCCCATTCACTCGGGAATATCCCAACGCAGCTCTTAGAAGAAACGTGTTTCTGACTCGCTGAATCTCAACATAGATTCAACTCTCTTAGGTGAACGAACGCACAGCAGAGCAGTTTCAAGGAAACGTTTCTCCTGAGTTTTAGACGAAGTTTCCTGCTGTTTAGTACGTATGCCGGCATTGGGCTGGAAATACCGGTTTGGGGATTCTGCACAGAAAGGGTTTGCAAACCACTGAATCCACACGTGAGTTTAACTCTGTCAGTTGAATGCACACACTGACAATCATTCAGTTAGATATCTCCGTTTTGGTATTAGAAGCAGATATTTCTCTGTACAGCCTATGGTCCCATTCACTCGGGAACATCCCAACGCAGCTCCTAGAAGAAACGTGTTTCTGACTCGCTGAATCTCAACATAGATTGAACTCTCTTAGGTGAACGAACGCACAGCAGAGCAGTTTCAAGGAAACTTTTCTCCTGAGTTTTAGACGAAGTTTCCTGCTGTTAACTACGTATGCCGGCATTGGGATGGAAATACCGGTTTTGGGATTCTGCACAGAAAGGGTTTGCAAACCGCTGAATCCACACGTGAGTTTAACTCTGTCAGTTGAATGCACACATTGACAACCATCCAGTTAGATAGCTCCGTTTTGGTTTCAGAAGCAGATATTTCTCTGTACAGCCTATGGTCCCATTCACTCGGGATTATCCCAACGCAGCTCCTAGAAGAAACGTGTTTCTGACTCGCTGAATCTCAACATAGATTCAAATCTCTTAGGTGAACGAACGCACAGCAGAGCAGTTTCAAGGAAACTTTTCTCCTGAGTTTTAGACGAAGTTTCCTGCTGTTTAGTACGGATGCCGGCATTGGGCTGGAATTACCGGTTTTGGGATTCTGCACAGAAAGGGTTTGCAAACCGCTGAATCCACACGTGAGTTTAACTTTGTCAGTTGAATGCACACATTGACAACCATCCAGTTAGATAGATCCGTTTTGGTTTTAGAAGCAGATATTTCTCTGTACAGACTATGGTCCCATTCACTCGGGAATATCCCAACGCAGCTCCTAGAAGAAACGTGTTTCTGACTCGCTGAATCTCAACATAGATTCAACTCTCTTAGGTGAACGAACGCACAGCAGAGCAGTTTCAAGGAAACGTTTCTCCTGAGTTTTAGACGAAGTTTCCTGCTGTTTAGTACGTATGCCGGCATTGGCCTGGAAATACCGGTTTTGGGATTCTGCACAGAAAGGGTTTACAAACCACTGAATCCACACGTGAGTTTAGCTCTGTCAGTTGAATGCAAACACTGACAACCATTCAGTTAGATAGCTCCGTTTTGGTTTTAGAAGCAGATATTTCTCTGTACAGCCTATGGTCCCATTCACTCGGGAATATCCCAACGCAGCTCCTAGAAGAAACGTGTTTCTGACTCGCTGAATCTCAACATAGATTCACCTCTCTTAGGTGAACGAACGCACAGCAGGGCAGATTCAAGGAAACTTTTCTCCTGAGTTTTAGACGAAGTTTCCTGCTGTTAACTACGTATGCCGGCATTGGGCTGGAAATACCGGTTTTGGGATTCTGCACAGAAAGGGTTTGCAAACCGCTGAATCCACACGTGAGTTTAACTCTGTCAGTTGAATGCACACATTGACAACCATTCAGTTTGATAGCATCCTTTTGGTTTTAGAAGCAGATATTTCTCTGTACAGCCTATGGTCCCATTCACTCGGGAATATCCCAACGGAGCTCCAAGAAGAAACGTGCTTCTGACTCGCTGAATCTCAACATAGATTCAACTCTCTTAGGTGAACGAACGCACAGCAGAGCAGTTTCAAGGAAACGTTTCTTCTGAGTTTTAGACGAAGTTTCCTGCTGTTTAGTACGGATGCCGGCATTGGGCTGGATATACCGGTTTTGGGATTCTGCACAGAAAGGGTTTGCAAACCGCTGTATCCAAACGTGAGTTTTACTCTGTCAGTTGAATGCACACATTGACAACCATCCAGTTAGATAGCTCCGTTTTGGTTTTAGAAGCAGATATTTCTCTGTACAGACTATGGTCCCATTCACTCGGGAATATCCCAACGCAGCTCTTAGAAGAAACGTGTTTCTGACGCGCTGAATCTCAACATAGATTCAACTCTCTTAGATGAACGAACGCACAGCAGAGCAGTTTCAAGGAAACTTTTCTCCTGAGTTTTAGACGAAGTTTCCTGCTGTTTAGTACGTATGCCGGCATTGGGCTGGAAATACCGGTTTTGGGATTCTGCACAGAAAGGGTTTGCAAACCACTGAATCCACACGTGAGTTTAACTCTGTCAGTTGAATGCACACACTGACAACCATTCAGTTAGATAGCTCCGTTTTGGTATTAGAAGCAGATTTTTCTCTGTACAGCCTATGGTCCCATTCACTCGGGAATATCCCAACGCAGCTCCTAGAAGAAACGTGTTTCTGACTCGCTGAATCTCAACATAGATTGAACTCTCTTAGGTGAACGAACGCACAGCAGAGCAGTTTCAAGGAAACTTTTCTCCTGAGTTTTAGACGAAGTTTCCTGCTGTTAACTACGTATGCCGGCATTGGGCTGGAAATACCGGTTTTGGGATTCTGCACAGAAAGGGTTTGCAAACCGCTGAATCCACACGTGAGTTTAAGTCTGTCAGTTGAATGCACACATTGACAACCATTCAGTTTGATAGCATCCTTTTGGTTTTAGAAGCAGATATTTCTCTGTACAGCCTATGGTCCCATTCACTCGGGAATATCCCAACGGAGCTCCAAGAAGAAACGTGCTTCTGACTCGCTGAATCTCAACATAGATTCAACTCTCTTAGGTGAACGAACGCACAGCAGAGCAGTTTCAAGGAAACGTTTCTCCTGAGTTTTAGACGAAGTTTCCTGCTATTTAGTATGGATGCCGGCATTGGTCTGGAAATACCTGTTTTGGGATTCTGCACAGAAAGGGTTTGCAAACCGCTGTATCCAAACGTGAGTTTTACTCTCTCAGTTGAATGCACACATTGACAACCATTCAGTTTGATAGCATCCTTTTGGTTTTAGAAGCAGATATTTCTCTGTACAGCCTATGGTCCCATTCACTCGGGAATATCCCAACGCAGCTCCTAGAAGAAACGTGCTTCTGACTCCCTGAATCTCAACATAGATTCAACTCTCTTAGGTGAACGAACGCACAGCAGAGCAGTTTCAAGGAAACGTTTCTCCTGAGGTTTAGACGAAGTTTCCTGCTGGTTAGTACGGATGCCGGCATTGGGCTGGAAATACCGGTTTTGGGATTCTGCACAGAAAGGGATTGCAAACCGCTGAATCCACACGTGAGTTTAGCTTTGTCAGTTGAATGCACACATTGACAACCATCCAGTTAGATAGCTCCGTTTTGGTTTTAGAAGCAGATATTTCTCTGTACAGACTATGGTCCCATTCACTCGGGAATATCCCAACGCAGCTCTTAGAAGAAACGTGTTTCTGACTCGCTGAATCTCAACATAGATTCAACTCTCTTAGGTGAACGAACGCACAGCAGAGCAGTTTCAAGGAAACGTTTCTCCTGAGTTTTAGACGAAGTTTCCTGCTGTTTAGTACGTATGCCGGCATTGGGCTGGAAATACCGGTTTGGGGATTCTGCACAGAAAGGGTTTGCAAACCACTGAATCCACACGTGAGTTTAACTCTGTCAGTTGAATGCACACACTGACAATCATTCAGTTAGATATCTCCGTTTTGGTATTAGAAGCAGATATTTCTCTGTACAGCCTATGGTCCCATTCACTCGGGAACATCCCAACGCAGCTCCTAGAAGAAACGTGTTTCTGACTCGCTGAATCTCAACATAGATTGAACTCTCTTAGGTGAACGAACGCACAGCAGAGCAGTTTCAAGGAAACTTTTCTCCTGAGTTTTAGACGAAGTTTCCTGCTGTTAACTACATATGCCGGCATTGGGATGGAAATACCGGTTTTGGGATTCTGCACAGAAAGGGTTTGCAAACCGCTGAATCCACACGTGAGTTTAACTCTGTCAGTTGAATGCACACATTGACAACCATCCAGTTAGATAGCTCCGTTTTGGTTTCAGAAGCAGATATTTCTCTGTACAGCCTATGGTCCCATTCACTCGGGATTATCCCAACGCAGCTCCTAGAAGAAACGTGTTTCTGACTCGCTGAATCTCAACATAGATTCAAATCTCTTAGGTGAACGAACGCACAGCAGAGCAGTTTCAAGGAAACTTTTCTCCTGAGTTTTAGACGAAGTTTCCTGCTGTTTAGTACGGATGCCGGCATTGGGCTGGAATTACCGGTTTTGGGATTCTGCACAGAAAGGGTTTGCAAACCGCTGAATCCACACGTGAGTTTAACTTTGTCAGTTGAATGCACACATTGACAACCATCCAGTTAGATAGCTCCGTTTTGGTTTTAGAAGCAGGTATTTCTCTGTACAGACTATGGTCCCATTCACTCGGGAATATCCCAACGCAGCTCCTAGAAGAAACGTGTTTCTGACTCGCTGAATCTCAACATAGATTCAACTCTCTTAGGTGAACGAACGCACAGCAGAGCAGTTTCAAGGAAACGTTTCTCCTGAGTTTTAGACGAAGTTTCCTGCTGTTTAGTACGTATGCCGGCATTGGCCTGGAAATACCGGTTTTGGGATTCTGCACAGAAAGGGTTTACAAACCACTGAATCCACACGTGAGTTTAGCTCTGTCAGTTGAATGCAAACACTGACAACCATTCAGTTAGATAGCTCCGTTTTGGTTTTAGAAGCAGATATTTCTCTGTACAGCCTATGGTCCCATTCACTCGGGAATATCCCAACGCAGCTCCTAGAAGAAACGTGTTTCTGACTCGCTGAATCTCAACATAGATTCACCTCTCTTAGGTGAACGAACGCACAGCAGGGCAGATTCAAGGAAACTTTTCTCCTGAGTTTTAGACGAAGTTTCCTGCTGTTAACTACGTATGCCGGCATTGGGCTGGAAATACCGGTTTTGGGATTCTGCACAGAAAGGGTTTGCAAACCGCTGAATCCACACGTGAGTTTAACTCTGTCAGTTGAATGCACACATTGACAACCATTCAGTTTGATAGCATCCTTTTGGTTTTAGAAGCAGATATTTCTCTGTACAGCCTATGGTCCCATTCACTCGGGAATATCCCAACGGAGCTCCAAGAAGAAACGTGCTTCTGACTCGCTGAATCTCAACATAGATTCAACTCTCTTAGGTGAACGAACGCACAGCAGAGCAGTTTCAAGGAAACGTTTCTTCTGAGTTTTAGACGAAGTTTCCTGCTGTTTAGTACGGATGCCGGCATTGGGCTGGAAATACCGGTTTTGGGATTCTGCACAGAAAGGGTTTGCAAACCGCTGTATCCAAACGTGAGTTTTACTCTGTCAGTTGAATGCACACATTGACAACCATCCAGTTAGATAGCTCCGTTTTGGTTTTAGAAGCAGATATTTCTCTGTACAGACTATGGTCCCATTCACTCGGGAATATCCCAACGCAGCTCTTAGAAGAAACGTGTTTCTGACGCGCTGAATCTCAACATAGATTGAACTCTCTTAGGTGAACGAACGCACAGCAGAGCAGTTTCAAGGAAACTTTTCTCCTGAGTTTTAGACGAAGTTTCCTGCTGTTAACTACGTATGCCGGCATTGGGCTGGAAATACCGGTTTTGGGATTCTGCACAGAAAGGGTTTGCAAACCGCTGAATCCACACGTGAGTTTAAGTCTGTCAGTTGAATGCACACATTGACAACCATTCAGTTTGATAGCATCCTTTTGGTTTTAGAAGCAGATATTTCTCTGTACAGCCTATGGTCCCATTCACTCGGGAATATCCCAACGGAGCTCCAAGAAGAAACGTGCTTCTGACTCGCTGAATCTCAACATAGATTCAACTCTCTTAGGTGAACGAACGCACAGCAGAGCAGTTTCAAGGAAACGTTTCTCCTGAGTTTTAGACGAAGTTTCCTGCTGTTTAGTATGGATGCCGGCATTGGTCTGGAAATACCTGTTTTGGGATTCTGCACAGAAAGGGTTTGCAAACCGCTGTATCCAAACGTGAGTTTTACTCTCTCAGTTGAATGCACACATTGACAACCATTCAGTTTGATAGCATCCTTTTGGTTTTAGAAGCAGATATTTCTCTGTACAGCCTATGGTCCCATTCACTCGGGAATATCCCAACGCAGCTCCTAGAAGAAACGTGCTTCTGACTCCCTGAATCTCAACATAGATTCAACTCTCTTAGGTGAACGAACGCACAGCAGAGCAGTTTCAAGGAAACGTTTCTCCTGAGGTTTAGACGAAGTTTCCTGCTGGTTAGTACGGATGCCGGCATTGGGCTGGAAATACCGGTTTTGGGATTCTGCACAGAAAGGGATTGCAAACCGCTGAATCCACACGTGAGTTTAGCTTTGTCAGTTGAATGCACACATTGACAACCATCCAGTTAGATAGCTCCGTTTTGGTTTTAGAAGCAGATATTTCTCTGTACAGAGTATGGTCCCATTCACTCGGGAATATCCCAACGCAGCTCCTGGAAGAAACGTGTTTCTGACTCGCTGAATCTCAACATAGATTCAACTCTCTTAGGTGAACGAACGCACAGCAGAGCAGTTTCAAGGAAACGTTTCTACTGAGTTTTAGACGAAGTTTCCTGCTGTTTAGTACGTATGCCGGCATTGGGCTGGAAATACCGGTTTTGGGATTCTGCACAGAAAGGGTTTGCAAACCACTGAATCCACACGTGAGTTTAACTCTGTCAGTTGAATGCACACATTGACAACCATTCAGTTTGATAGCATCCTTTTGGTTTTAGAAGCAGATATTTCTCTGTACAGCCTATGGTCCCATTCACTCGGGAATATCCCAACGGAGCTCCAAGAAGAAACGTGCTTCTGACTCGCTGAATCTCAACATAGATTCAACTCTCTTAGGTGAACGAACGCACAGCAGAGCAGTTTCAAGGAAACGTTTCTCCTGAGTTTTAGACGAAGTTTCCTGCTGTTTAGTACGGATGCCGGCATTGGGCTGGAAATACCGGTTTTGGGATTCTGCACAGAAAGGGTTTGCAAACCGCTGTATCCAAACGTGAGTTTTACTCTGTCAGTTGAATGCACACATTGACAACCATTCAGTTTGATAGCATCCTTTTGGTTTTAGAAGCAGATATTTCTCTGTACAGCCTATGGTCCCATTCACTCGGGAATATCCCAACGCAGCTCCTAGAAGAAACGTGCTTCTGACTCGCTGAATCTCAACATAGATTCAACTCTCTTAGGTGAACGAACGCACAGCAGAGCAGTTTCAAGGAAACGTTTCTCCTGAGATTTAGACGAAGTTTCCTGCTGGTTAGTACGGATGCCGGCATTGGGCTGGAAATACCGGTTTTGGGATTCTGCACAGAAAGGGATTGCAAACCGCTGAATCCACACGTGAGTTTAACTTTGTCAGTTGAATGCACACATTGACAACCATCCAGTTAGATAGCTCCGTTTTGGTTTTAGAAGCAGATATTTCTCTGTACAGCCTATGGTCCCATTCACTCGGGAATATCCCAACGCAGCTCCTGGAAGAAACGTGTTTCTGACTCGCTGAATCTCAACATAGATTCAACTCTCTTAGGTGAACGAACGCACAGCAGAGAAGTTTCAAGGAAACGTTTCTCCTGAGTTTTAGACGAAGTTTCCTGCTGTTTAGTACGTATGGCGGAATTGGGCTGGAAATACCGGTTTTGGGATTCTGCACAGAAAGGGTTTGCAAACTACTGAATCCACACGTGAGTTTAACTCTGTCAGTTGAATGCACACACTGACAACCATTCAGTTAGATAGCTCCGTTTTGGTTTTAGAAGCCGATATTTCTCTGTACAGCCTATGGTCCCATTCACTCGGGAATATCCCAACGCAGCTCCTAGAAGAAACGTGTTTCTGACTCGCTGAATCTCAACATAGATTCAACTCTCTTAGGTGAACGAACGCACAGCAGAGCAGTTTCAAGGAAACTTTTCTCCTGAGTTTTAGACGAAGTTTCCTGCTGTTTAGTACGTATGCCGGCATTGGGCTGGAAATACCGGTTTTGGGATTCTGCACAGAAAGGGTTTGCAAACCGCTGAATCCACACGTGAGTTTAACTCTGTCAGTTGAATGCACACATTGACAACCATCCAGTTAGATAGCTCCGTTTTGGTTTTAGAAGCAGATATTTCTCTGTACAGTCTATGGTCCCATTCACTCGGGAATATCCCAACGCAGCTCCTAGAAGAAACGTGTTTCTGACTCGCTGAATCTCAACATAGATTCAACTCTCTTAGGTGAACGAACGCACAGCAGAGCAGTTTCAAGGAAACGTTTCTCCTGAGTTTTAGACGAAGTTTCCTGCAGTTTAGTACGTATGCCGGCATTGGGCTGGAAATACCGGTTTTGGGATTCTGCACAGAAAGGGTTTGCAAACCGTTGAATCCACACGTGAGTTTAACTCTGTCAGTTGAATGCACACATTGACAACCATCCAGTTAGATAGCTCCGTTTTGGTTTTAGAAGCAGATATTTCTCTGTACAGCCTATGGTCCCATTCACTCGGGAATATCCCAACGCAGCTCCTAGAAGAAACGTGTTTCTGACTCGCTGAATCTCAACATAGATTCAACTCTCTTAGGTGAACGAACACACAGCAGAGCAGTTTCAAGGAAACGTTTCTCCTGAGTTTTAGACGAAGTTTCCTGCTGTTTAGTACGGATGCCGGCATTGGGCTGGAAATACCGGTTTTGGGATTCTGCACAGAAAGGGTTTGCAAACCGCTGAATCCACACGTGAGTTTAACTTTGTCAGTTGAATGCACACATTGACAACCATCCAGTTAGATAGCTCCGTTTTGGTTTTATAAGCAGATATTTCTCTGTACAGACTATGGTCCCATTCACTCAGGAATATACCAACGCAGCTCCTAGAAGAAACGTGTTTCTGACTCGCTGAATCTCAACATAGATTCAACTCTCTTAGGTGAACGAACGCACAGCAGAGCAGTTTCAAGGAAACGTTTCTCCTGAGTTTTAGACGAAGTTTCCTGCTGTTTAGTACGGATGCCGGCATTGGGCTGGAAATACCGGTTTTGGGATTCTGCACAGAAAGGGTTTGCAAACCACTGAATCCACAAGTGAGTTTAACTCTGTCAGTTGAATGCACACATTGACAACCATTCAGTTAGGTAGCTCCGTTTTGGTTTTAGAAGCAGATATTTCTCTGTACAGCATATGGTCCCATTCACTCGGGAATATCCCAACGCAGCTCCTGGAAGAAACGTGTTTCTGACTCGCTGAATCTCAACATAGATTCAACTCTCTTAGGTGAACGAATGCACAGCAGAGCAGTTTCATGGAAACGTTTCTCCTGAGTTTTAGACGAAGTTTCCTGCTGTTTAGTAAGTATGCCGGCATTGAGCTGGAATTACCGGTTTTGGGATTCTGCACAGAAAGCGTTTGTAAATCGCTGAATCCAAACGTGAGTTTAACTCTGTCAGTTGAATGCACACATTGACTACCATTCAGTTAGATAGCACCCTTTTGGCTTTAGGAGCAGATATCTCTCTGTACAGCCTATGGTCCCATTCACTCGGGAATATCCCAACGCAGCTCCTGGAAGAAACGTGTTTCTGACTCGCTGAATCTCAACATAGATTCAACTCTCTTAGGTGAACGAATGCACAGCAGAGCAGTTTCAAGGAAATGTTTCTCCTGAGTTTTAGACCAAGTTTCCTGCTGTTTAGTACGTATGCCGGCATTGGGCTGGAAATACCGGTTTTGGGATTCTGCACAGAAAGGGTTTGCAAACCGCTGAATCCAAACGTGAGTTTAACTCTGTCAGTTGAATGCACAAATTGACAACCATTCAGTTTGGTAGCAACCTTTTGGTTTAAGGAGCAGATATTTCTCTGTACAGCCTATGGTCCCATTCACTCGGGAATATCCCAACGCAGCTCCTAGAAGAAACGTGGTTCTGACTCGCTGAATCTCAACATAGATTCAACTCTCTTAGGGGAACGAACGCACAGCAGAGCAGTTTCAAGGAAATGTTTCTCCTGAGTTTTAGACGAAGTTTCCTGCTGTTTAGTACGGATGCCGGCATTGGGCTGGAAATACCGGTTTTGGGATTCTGCACAGAAAGGTTTTGCAAACCGCTGAATCCACACGTGAGTTTAACTTTGTCAGTTCAATGCACACATTGACAACCATCCAGTTAGATAGCTCCGTTTTGGTTTTAGAAGCAGATATTTCTCTGTACAGACTATGGTCCCATTCACTCGGGAATATCCCAACGCAGCTCCTAGAAGAAACGTGTTTCTGACTCGCTGAATCTCAACATAGATTCAACTCTCTTAGGTGAACGAACGCACAGCAGAGCAGTTTCAAGGAAACGTTTCTCCTGAGGTTTAGACGAAGTTTCCTGCTGGTTAGTACGGATGCCGGCATTGGGCTGGAAATACCGGTTTTGGGATTCTGCACAGAAAGGAATTGCAAACCGCTGAATCCACACGTGAGTTTAGCTTTGTCAGTTGAATGCACACATTGACAACCATCCAGTTAGATAGCTCCGTTTTGGTTTTAGAAGCAGATATTTCTCTGTACAGACTATGGTCCCATTCACTCGGGAATATCCCAACGCAGCTCCTGGAAGAAACGTGTTTCTGACTCGCTGAATCTCAACATAGATTCAACTCTCTTAGGTGAACGAACGCACAGCAGAGCAGTTTCAAGGAAACGTTTCTACTGAGTTTTAGACGAAGTTTCCTGCTGTTTAGTACGTATGCCGGCATTGGGCTGGAAATACCGGTTTTGGGATTCTGCACAGAAAGGGTTTGCAAACCACTGAATCCACACGTGAGTTTAACTCTGTCAGTTGAATGCACACATTGACAACCATTCAGTTTGATAGCATCCTTTTGGTTTTAGAAGCAGATATTTCTCTGTACAGCCTATGGTCCCATTCACTCGGGAATATCCCAACGGAGCTCCAAGAAGAAACGTGCTTCTGACTCGCTGAATCTCAACATAGATTCAACTCTCTTAGGTGAACGAACGCACAGCAGAGCAGTTTCAAGGAAACGTTTCTCCTGAGTTTTAGACGAAGTTTCCTGCTGTTTAGTACGGATGCCGGCATTGGGCTGGAAATACCGGTTTTGGGATTCTGCACAGAAAGGGTTTGCAAACCGCTGTATCCAAACGTGAGTTTTACTCTGTCAGTTGAATGCACACATTGACAACCATTCAGTTTGATAGCATCCTTTTGGTTTTAGAAGCAGATATTTCTCTGTACAGCCTATGGTCCCATTCACTCGGGAATATCCCAACGCAGCTCCTAGAAGAAACGTGCTTCTGACTCGCTGAATCTCAACATAGATTCAACTCTCTTAGGTGAACGAACGCACAGCAGAGCAGTTTCAAGGAAACGTTTCTCCTGAGATTTAGACGAAGTTTCCTGCTGGTTAGTACGGATGCCGGCATTGGGCTGGAAATACCGGTTTTGGGATTCTGCACAGAAAGGGATTGCAAACCGCTGAATCCACACGTGAGTTTAACTTTGTCAGTTGAATGCACACATTGACAACCATCCAGTTAGATAGCTCCGTTTTGGTTTTAGAAGCAGATATTTCTCTGTACAGCCTATGGTCCCATTCACTCGGGAATATCCCAACGCAGCTCCTGGAAGAAACGTGTTTCTGACTCGCTGAATCTCAACATAGATTCAACTCTCTTAGGTGAACGAACGCACAGCAGAGAAGTTTCAAGGAAACGTTTCTCCTGAGTTTTAGACGAAGTTTCCTGCTGTTTAGTACGTATGGCGGAATTGGGCTGGAAATACCGGTTTTGGGATTCTGCACAGAAAGGGTTTGCAAACTACTGAATCCACACGTGAGTTTAACTCTGTCAGTTGAATGCACACACTGACAACCATTCAGTTAGATAGCTCCGTTTTGGTTTTAGAAGCCGATATTTCTCTGTACAGCCTATGGTCCCATTCACTCGGGAATATCCCAACGCAGCTCCTAGAAGAAACGTGTTTCTGACTCGCTGAATCTCAACATAGATTCAACTCTCTTAGGTGAACGAACGCACAGCAGAGCAGTTTCAAGGAAACTTTTCTCCTGAGTTTTAGACGAAGTTTCCTGCTGTTTAGTACGTATGCCGGCATTGGGCTGGAAATACCGGTTTTGGGATTCTGCACAGAAAGGGTTTGCAAACCGCTGAATCCACACGTGAGTTTAACTCTGTCAGTTGAATGCACACATTGACAACCATCCAGTTAGATAGCTCCGTTTTGGTTTTAGAAGCAGATATTTCTCTGTACAGTCTATGGTCCCATTCACTCGGGAATATCCCAACGCAGCTCCTAGAAGAAACGTGTTTCTGACTCGCTGAATCTCAACATAGATTCAACTCTCTTAGGTGAACGAACGCACAGCAGAGCAGTTTCAAGGAAACGTTTCTCCTGAGTTTTAGACGAAGTTTCCTGCAGTTTAGTACGTATGCCGGCATTGGGCTGGAAATACCGGTTTTGGGATTCTGCACAGAAAGGGTTTGCAAACCGTTGAATCCACACGTGAGTTTAACTCTGTCAGTTGAATGCACACATTGACAACCATCCAGTTAGATAGCTCCGTTTTGGTTTTAGAAGCAGATATTTCTCTGTACAGCCTATGGTCCCATTCACTCGGGAATATCCCAACGCAGCTCCTAGAAGAAACGTGTTTCTGACTCGCTGAATCTCAACATAGATTCAACTCTCTTAGGTGAACGAACACACAGCAGAGCAGTTTCAAGGAAACGTTTCTCCTGAGTTTTAGACGAAGTTTCCTGCTGTTTAGTACGGATGCCGGCATTGGGCTGGAAATACCGGTTTTGGGATTCTGCACAGAAAGGGTTTGCAAACCGCTGAATCCACACGTGAGTTTAACTTTGTCAGTTGAATGCACACATTGACAACCATCCAGTTAGATAGCTCCGTTTTGGTTTTAGAAGCAGATATTTCTCTGTACAGACTATGGTCCCATTCACTCAGGAATATACCAACGCAGCTCCTAGAAGAAACGTGTTTCTGACTCGCTGAATCTCAACATAGATTCAACTCTCTTAGGTGAACGAACGCACAGCAGAGCAGTTTCAAGGAAACGTTTCTCCTGAGTTTTAGACGAAGTTTCCTGCTGTTTAGTACGGATGCCGGCATTGGGCTGGAAATACCGGTTTTGGGATTCTGCACAGAAAGGGTTTGCAAACCACTGAATCCACAAGTGAGTTTAACTCTGTCAGTTGAATGCACACATTGACAACCATTCAGTTAGGTAGCTCCGTTTTGGTTTTAGAAGCAGATATTTCTCTGTACAGCATATGGTCCCATTCACTCGGGAATATCCCAACGCAGCTCCTGGAAGAAACGTGTTTCTGACTCGCTGAATCTCAACATAGATTCAACTCTCTTAGGTGAACGAATGCACAGCAGAGCAGTTTCATGGAAACGTTTCTCCTGAGTTTTAGACGAAGTTTCCTGCTGTTTAGTAAGTATGCCGGCATTGAGCTGGAATTACCGGTTTTGGGATTCTGCACAGAAAGCGTTTGTAAATCGCTGAATCCAAACGTGAGTTTAACTCTGTCAGTTGAATGCACACATTGACTACCATTCAGTTAGATAGCACCCTTTTGGCTTTAGGAGCAGATATCTCTCTGTACAGCCTATGGTCCCATTCACTCGGGAATATCCCAACGCAGCTCCTAGAAGAAACGTGTTTCTGACTCGCTGAATCTCAACATAGATTCAACTCTCTTAGGTGAACGAATGCACAGCAGAGCAGTTTCAAGGAAATGTTTCTCCTGAGTTTTAGACCAAGTTTCCTGCTGTTTAGTACGTATGCCGGCATTGGGCTGGAAATACCGGTTTTGGGATTCTGCACAGAAAGGGTTTGCAAACCGCTGAATCCAAACGTGAGTTTAACTCTGTCAGTTGAATGCACAAATTGACAACCATTCAGTTTGGTAGCAACCTTTTGGTTTAAGGAGCAGATATTTCTCTGTACAGCCTATGGTCCCATTCACTCGGGAATATCCCAACGCAGCTCCTAGAAGAAACGTGGTTCTGACTCGCTGAATCTCAACATAGATTCAACTCTCTTAGGGGAACGAACGCACAGCAGAGCAGTTTCAAGGAAATGTTTCTCCTGAGTTTTAGACGAAGTTTCCTGCTGTTTAGTACGGATGCCGGCATTGGGCTGGAAATACCGGTTTTGGGATTCTGCACAGAAAGGTTTTGCAAACCGCTGAATCCACACGTGAGTTTAACTTTGTCAGTTGAATGCACACATTGACAACCATCCAGTTAGATAGCTCCGTTTTGGTTTTAGAAGCAGATATTTCTCTGTACAGACTATGGTCCCATTCACTCGGGAATATCCCAACGCAGCTCCTAGAAGAAACGTGTTTCTGACTCGCTGAATCTCAACATAGATTCAACTCTCTTAGGTGAACGAACGCACAGCAGAGTAGTTTCAAGGAAACGTTTCTCCTGAGTTTTAGACGAAGTTTCCTGCTGTTTAGTACGTATGCCGGCATTGGGCTGGAAATACCGGTTTTGGGATTCTGCACAGAAATGGTTTGCAAACCACTGAATCCACAAGTGAGTTTAACTCTGTCAGTTGAATGCACACATTGACAACCATTCAGTTAGGTAGCTCCGTTTTGGTTTTAGAAGCAGATATTTCTCTGTACAGACTATGGTCCCATTCACTCGGGAATATCTCAACGCAGCTCCTGGAAGAAACGTGTTTCTGACTCGCTGAATCTCAACATAGATTCAACTCTCTTAGGTGAACGAACGCACAGCAGAGCAGTTTCAAGGAAACGTTTATCCTGAGTTTTAGACGAAGTTTCCTGCTGTTTAGTACGTATGCCGGCATTGGGCTGGAAATACCGGTTTTGGGATTCTGCACAGAAAGGGTTTGCAAACCACTGAATCCACACGTGAGTTTAACTCTGTCAGTTGAATGCACACACTGACAACCATTCAGTTAGATAGCTCCGTTTTGGTTTTAGAAGCAGATATTTCTCTGTACAGTCTATGGTCCCATTCACTCGGGAATATCCCAACGCAGCTCCTAGAAGAAACGTGTTTCTGACTCGCTGAATCTCAACATAGATTCAACTCTCTTAGGTGAACGAACGCACAGCAGAGCAGTTTCAAGGAAACGTTTGTCCTGAGTTTTAGACGAAGTTTCCTGCAGTTTAGTACGTATGCCGACATTGGGCTGGAAATACCGGTTTTGGGATTCTGCACAGAAAGGGTTTGCAAACCGCTGAATCCACACGTGAGTTTAACTCTGTCAGTTGAATGCACACATTGACAACCATCCAGTTAGATAGCTCCGTTTTGGTTTTAGATGCAGATATTTCTCTGTACAGCCTATGGTCCCATTCACTCGGGAATATCCCAACGCAGCTCCTAGAAGAAACGTGTTTCTGACTCGCTGAATCTCAACATAGATTCAACTTTCTTAGGTGATCGAACGCACAGCAGAGCAGTTTCAAGGAATCTTTTCTCCTGAGTTTTAGACGAAGTTTCCTGCTGTTTAGTACGGATGCCGGCATTGGGCTGGAAATACCGGTTTTGGGATTCTGCACAGAAAGGGTTTGCAAACCGCTGAATCCAAACGTGAGTTTAACTTTGTCAGTTGAATGCACACATTGACAACCATCCAGTTAGATAGCTCCGTTTTGGTTTTAGAAGCAGATATTTCTCTGTACAGACTATGGTCCCATTCACTCGGGAATATCCCAACGCAGCTCCTAGAAGAAACGTGTTTCTGACTCGCTGAATCTCAACATAGATTCAACTCTCTTAGGTGAACGAACGCACAGCAGAGCAGTTTCAAGGAAACGTTTCTCCTGAGTTTTAGGCGAAGTTTCCTTCTGTTTAGTACGTATGCCGGCATTGGGCTGGAAATACCGGTTTTGGGATTCTGCACAGAAAGGGTTTGCAAACCACTGAATCCACAAGTGAGTTTAACTCTGTCAGTTGAATGCACACATTGACAACCATTCAGATAGGTAGCTCCGTTTTGGTTTTAGAAGCAGATATTTCTCTGTACAGCCTATGGTCCCATTCACTCGGGAATATCCCAACGCAGCTCCTGGAAGAAACGTGTTTCTGACTCGCTGAATCTCAACATAGATTCAACTCTCTTAGGTGAACGAACGCACAGCAGAGCAGTTTCAAGGAAACGTTTCTCCTGAGTTTTAGACGAAGTTTCCTGCTGTTTAGTACGTATGCCGGCATTGGGCTGGAAATACCAGTTTTGGGATTCTGCACAGAAAGGGTTTGCAAACCACTGAATCCACACGTGAGTTTAACTCTGTCAGTTGAATGCACACACTGACAACCATTCAGTTAGATAGCTCCGTTTTGGTTTTAGAAGCCGATATTTCTCTGTACAGCCTATGGTCCCATTCACTAGGGAATATCCCAACGCAGCTCCTAGAAGAAACGTGTTTCTGACTCGCTGAATCTCAACATAGATTCAACTCTCTTAGGTGAACGAACGCACAGCAGAGCAGTTTCAAGGAAACTTTTCTCCTGAGTTTTAGACGAAGTTTCCTGCTGTTTAGTACGTATGCCGGCATTGGGCTGGAAATACCGGTTTTGGGATTCTGCACAAAAAGGGTTTGCAAACCGCTGAATCCACACGTGAGTTTAACTCTGTCAGTTGAATGCACACATTGACAACCATCCAGTTAGATAGCTCCGTTTTGGTTTTAGAAGCAGATATTTCTCTGTATAGTCTATATCCCATTCACTCGGGAATATCCCAACGCAGCTCCTAGAAGAAACGTGTTTCTGACTCGCTGAATCTCAACATAGATTCAACTCTCTTAGGTGAACGAACGCACAGCAGAGCAGTTTCAAGGAAACGTTTCTCCTGAGTTTTAGACGAATTTTCCTGCAGTTTAGTACGTATGCCGGCATTGGGCTGGAAATACCGGTTTTGGGATTCTGCACAGAAAGGGTTTGCAAACCGTTGAATCCACACGTGAGTTTAACTCTGTCAGTTGAATGCACACATTGACAACCATCCAGTTAGATAGCTCCGTTTTGGTTTTAGAAGCCGATATTTCTCTGTACAGCCTATGGTCCCATTCACTCGGGAATATCCCAACGCAGCTCCTAGAAGAAACGTGTTTCTGACTCGCTGAATCTCAACATAGATTCAACTCTCTTAGGTGAACGAACGCACAGCAGAGCAGTTTCAAGGAAACGTTTCTCCTGAGTTTTAGACGAAGTTTCCTGCTGTTTAGTACGGATGCCGGCATTGGGCTGGAAATACCGGTTTTGGGATTCTGCACAGAAAGGGTTTGCAAACCGCTGAATCCACACGTGAGTTTAACTTTGTCAGTTGAATGCACACATTGACAACCATCCAGTTAGATAGCTCCGTTTTGGTTTTAGAAGCAGATATTTCTCTGTACAGACTATGGTCCCATTCACTCGGGAATATCCCAACGCAGCTCCTAGAAGAAACGTGTTTCTGACTCGCTGAATCTCAACATAGATTCAACTCTCTTAGGTGAACGAACGCACAGCAGAGCAGTTTCAAGGAAACGTTTCTCCTGAGTTTTAGACGAAGTTTCCTGCTGTTTAGTATGGATGCCGGCATTGGGCTGGAAATACCGGTTTTGGGATTCTGCACAGAAAGGGTTTGCAAACCGCTGAATCCACACGTGAGTTTAACTCTGTCAGTTGAATGCACACATTGACAACCATTCAGTTAGGTAGCTCCGTTTTGGTTTTAGAACCAGATATTTCTCTGTACAGCATATGGTCCCATTCACTCGGGAATATCCCAACGCAGCTCCTGGAAGAAACGTGTTTCTGACTCGCTGAATCTCAACATAGATTCAACTCTCTTAGGTGAACGAACGCACAGCAGAGCAGTTTCAAGGAAACGTTTCTCCTGAGTTTTAGACGAAGTTTCCTGCTGTTTAGTACGTATGCCGGCATTGGGCTGGAAATACCGGTTTTGGGATTCTGCACAGAAAGGGTTTGCAAACCACTGAATCCACACGTGAGTTTAACTCTGTCAGTTGAATGCACACACTGACAACCATTCAGTTAGATAGCTCCGTTTTGGTTTTAGAAGCAGATATTTCTCTGTACAGCCTATGGTCCCATTCACTCGGGAATATCCCAACGCAGCTCCTGGAAGAAACGTGTTTCTGACTCGCTGAATCTCAACATAGATTCAACTCTCTTAGGTGAACGAACGCACAGCAGAGCAGTTTCAAGGAAACGTTTCTCCTGAGTTTTAGACGAAGTTTCCTGCAGTTTAGTACGTATGCCGGCATTTGGCTGGAAATACCGGTTTTGGGATTCTGCACAGAAAGGGTTTGCAAACCGCTGAATCCACACGTGAGTTTAACTTTGTCAGTTGAATGCACACATTGACAACCATCCAGTTAGATAGCTCCGTTTTGGTTTTAGAAGCAGATATTTCTCTGTACAGCCTATGGTCCCATTCACTCGGGAATATCCCAACGCAGCTCCTAGAAGAAACGTGTTTCTGACTCGCTGAATTTCAACATAGATTCAACTTTCTTAGGTGAACGAACGCACAGCAGAGCAGTTTCAAGGAAACTTTTCTCCTGAGTTTTAGACGAAGTTTCCTGCTGTTTAGTACGGAGGCCGGCATTGGGCTGGAAATACCGGTTTTGGTATTCTGCACAGAAAGGGTTTGCAAACCGCTGAATCCACACGTGAGTTTAACTTTGTCAGTTGAATGCACACATTGACAACCATCCAGTTAGATAGCTCCGTTTTGGTTTTAGAAGCAGATATTTCTCTGTACAGACTATGGTCCCATTCACTCGGGAATATCCCAACGCAGCTCCTAGAAGAAACGTGTTTCTGACTCGCTGAATCTCAACATAGATTCAACTCTCTTACGTGAACGAACGCACAGCAGAGCAGTTTCAAGGAAACGTTTCTCCTCAGTTTTAGACGAAGTTTCCTGCTGTTTAGTACGGATGCCGGCATTGGGCTGGAAATAACGGTTTTGGGATTCTGCACAGAAAGGGTTTGCAAACCGCTGAATCCAAACGTGAGTTTAACTCTGTCAGTTGAATGCACAAATTGACAACCATTCAGTTAGATAGCACCCTTTTGGTTTAAGGAGCAGATATTTCTCTGTACAGCCTATGGTCCCATTCACTCGGGATTATCCCAACGCAGCTCCTAGAAGAAACGTGTTTCTGACTCGCTGAATCTCAACATAGATTCAACTCTCTTAGGTGAACGAACGCACAGCAGAGCAGTTTCAAGGAAACTTTTCTCCTGAGTTTTGGACGAAATTTCCTGCTGTTTAATACGTATGCCGGCATTGGGCTGGAAATACCGGTTTTGAGATTCTGCACAGAAAGGGTTTGCAAACCACTGAATCCACACGTGAGTTTAACTCTGTCAGTTGAATGCACACACTGACAACCATTCAGATAGATAGCTCCGTTTTGGTTTTAGAAGCAGATATTTCTCTGTACAGCCTATGGTCCCATTCACTCGGGAATATCCCAACGCAGCTCCTAGAAGAAACGTGTTTCTGACTCGCTGAATCTCAACATAGATTCAACTCTCTTAGGTGAACGAACGCACAGCAGAGCAGTTTCAAGGAAACGTTTCTCCTGAGTTTTAGACGAAGTTTCCTGCTGTTTAGTACGGATGCCGGCATTGGGCTGGAAATACCGGTTTTGGGATTCTGCACAGAAAGGGTTTGCAAACCGCTGAATCCACACGTGAGTTTGACTCTGTCAGTTGAATGCACACATTGACAGCCATCCAGTTAGATAGCTCCGTTTTGGTTTTAGAAGCAGATATTTCTCTGTACAGTCTATGGTCCCATTCACTCGGGAATATCCCAACGCAGCTCCTAGAAGAAACGTGTTTCTGACTCGCTGAATCTCAACATATATTCAACTCTCTTAGGTGAACGAACGCACAGCAGAGCAGTTTCAAGGAAACGTTTCTCCTGAGTTTTAGACGAAGTTTCCTGCAGTTTAGTACGTATGCCGGCATTGGGCTGGAAATACCGGTTTTGGGATTCTGCACAGAAAGGGTTTGCAAACCGTTGAATCCACACGTGAGTTTAACTCTGTCAGTTGAATGCACACATTGACAACCATCCAGTTAGATAGCTCCGTTTTGGTTTTAGAAGCAGATATTTCTCTGTACAGCCTATGGTCCCATTCACTCGGGAATATCCCAACGCAGCTCCTAGAAGAAACGTGTTTCTGACTCGCTGAATCTCAACATAGATTCAACTCTCTTAGGTGAACGAACGCAGAGCAGAGCAGTTTCAAGGAAACTTTTCTCCTGAGTTTTAGACGAAGTTTCCTGCTGTTTAGTACGGAGGCCGGCATTGGGCTGGAAATACCGGTTTTGGGATTCTGCACAGAAAGGGTTTGCAAACCGCTGAATCCACACGTGAGTTTAACTTTGTCAGTTGAATGCACACATTGACAACCATCCAGTTAGATAGCTCCGTTTTGGTTTTAGAAGCAGATATTTCTCTGTACAGACTATGGTCCCATTCACTCGGGAATATCCCAACGCAGCTCCTAGAAGAAACGTGTTTCTGACTCGCTGAATCTCAACATAGATTCAACTCTCTTAGGTGAACGAACGCACAGCAGAGCAGTTTCAAGGAAACGTTTCTCCTCAGTTTTAGACGAAGTTTCCTGCTGTTTAGTACGGATGCCGGCATTGGGCTGGAAATAACGGTTTTGGGATTCTGCACAGAAAGGGTTTGCAAACCGCTGAATCCAAACGTGAGTTTAACTCTGTCAGTTGAATGCACAAATTGACAACCATTCAGTTAGATAGCACCCTTTTGGTTTAAGGAGCAGATATTTCTCTGTACAGCCTATGGTCCCATTCACTCGGGATTATCCCAACGCAGCTCCTAGAAGAAACGTGTTTCTGACTCGCTGAATCTCAACATAGATTCAACTCTCTTAGGTGAACGAACGCACAGCAGAGCAGTTTCAAGGAAACTTTTCTCCTGAGTTTTAGACGAAATTTCCTGCTGTTTAATACGTATGCCGGCATTGGGCTGGAAATACCGGTTTTGAGATTCTGCACAGAAAGGGTTTGCAAACCACTGAATCCACACGTGAGTTTAACTCTGTCAGTTGAATGCACACACTGACAACCATTCAGATAGATAGCTCCGTTTTGGTTTTAGAAGCCGATATTTCTCTGTACAGCCTATGGTCCCATTCACTCGGGAATATCCCAACGCAGCTCCTAGAAGAAACGTGTTTCTGACTCGCTGAATCTCAACATAGATTCAACTCTCTTAGGTGAACGAACGCACAGCAGAGCAGTTTCAAGGAAACGTTTCTCCTGAGTTTTAGACGAAGTTTCCTGCTGTTTAGTACGGATGCCGGCATTGGGCTGGAAATACCGGTTTTGGGATTCTGCACAGAAAGGGTTTGCAAACCGCTGAATCCACACGTGAGTTTGACTCTGTCAGTTGAATGCACACATTGACAACCATCCAGTTAGATAGCTCCGTTTTGGTTTTAGAAGCAGATATTTCTCTGTACAGTCTATGGTCCCATTCACTCGGGAATATCCCAACGCAGCTCCTAGAAGAAACGTGTTTCTGACTCGCTGAATCTCAACATATATTCAACTCTCTTAGGTGAACGAACGCACAGCAGAGCAGTTTCAAGGAAACGTTTCTCCTGAGTTTTAGACGAAGTTTCCTGCAGTTTAGTACGTATGCCGGCATTGGGCTGGAAATACCGGTTTTGGGATTCTGCACAGAAAGGGTTTGCAAACCGTTGAATCCACACGTGAGTTTAACTCTGTCAGTTGAATGCACACATTGACAACCATTCAGTTAGATAGCTCCGTTTTGGTTTTAGAAGCAGATATTTCTCTGTACAGCCTATGGTCCCATTCACTCGGGAATATCCCAACGCAGCTCCTAGAAGAAACGTGTTTCTGACTCGCTGAATCTCAACATAGATTCAACTCTCTTAGGTGAACGAACGCACAGCAGAGCAGTTTCAAGGAAACGTTTCTCCTGAGTTTTAGACGAAGTTTCCTGCTGTTTAGTACGGATGCGGGCATTGGGCTGGAAATACCGGTTTTGGGATTCTGCACAGAAAGGGTTTGCAAACCGCTGAATCCACACGTGAGTTTAACTTTGTCAGTTGAATGCACACATTGACAACCATCCAGTTAGATAGCTCCGTTTTGGTTTTAGAAGCAGATATTTCTCTGTACAGACTATGGTCCCATTCACTCGGGAATATCCCAACGCAGCTCCTAGAAGAAACGTGTTTCTGACTCGCTGAATCTCAACATAGATTCAACTCTCTTAGGTGAACGAACGCACAGCAGAGCAGTTTCAAGGAAACGTTTCTCCTGAGTTTTAGACGAAGTTTCCTGCTGTTTAGTACGGATGCCGGCATTGGGCTGGAAATACCGGTTTTGGGATTCTGCACAGAAAGGGTTTGCACACCACTGAATCCACAAGTGAGTTTAACTCTGTCAGTTGAATGCACACATTGACAACCATTCAGTTAGGTAGCTCCGTTTTGGTTTTAGAAGCAGATATTTCTCTGTACAGCATATGGTCCCATTCACTCGGGAATATCCCAACGCAGCTCCTTGAAGAAACGTGTTTCTGACTCGCTGAAAATCAACATAGATTCAACTCTCTTAGGTGAACGAACGCACAGCAGAGCAGTTTCAAGGAAACGTTTCTCCTGAGTTTTAGACGAAGTTTCCTGCTGTTTAGTACGTATGCCGGCATTGGGCTGGAAATACCGGTTTTGGGATTCTGCACAGAAAGGGTTTGCAAACCACTGAATCCACACGTGAGTTTAACTCTGTCAGTTGAATGCCCACACTGACAACCATTCAGTTAGATAGCTCCGTTTTGGTTTTAGAAGCAGATATTTCTCTGTACAGCCTATGGTCCCATTCACTCGGGAATATCCCAACGCAGCTCCTAGAAGAAACGTGTTTCAGACTCGCTGAATCTCCACATACATTCAACTCTCTTAGGTGAACGAACGCACAGCAGAGCAGTTTCAAGGAAACGTTTCTCCTGAGTTTTAGACGAAGTTTCCTGCTGTTTAGTACGGATGCCGGCATTGGGCTGGAAATACCGGTTTTGGGATTCTGCACAGAAAGTGTTTCCAAACCGCTGACTCCACACGTGAGTTTAACTTTGCCAGTTGAATGCACACGTTGACAACCATCCAGTTAGATAGCTCCGTTTTGGTTTTAGAAGCAGATATTTCTCTGTACAGCCTATGGTCCCATTCACTCGGGAATATCCCAACGCAGCTCCTAGAAGAAACGTGTTTCTGACTCGCTGAATCTCAACATAGATTCAACTCTCTTAGGTGAACGAACGCACAGCAGAGCAGTTTCAAGGAAACTTTTCTCCTGAGTTTTAGACGAAGTTTCCTGCTGTTTAGTACGTATGCCGGCATTGGGCTGGAAATACCGGTTTTGGGATTCTGCACAGAAACGGTTTGCAAACCGCTGAATCCACACGTGAGTTTAACTCTGTCACTTGAGTGCACACATTGACAACCATTCAGTTAGATAGCTCCGTTTTGGTTTTAGAAGCAGATATTTCTCTGTACAGCCTATGGTCCCATTCACTCGGGAATATCCCAATGCAGCTCCTAGCATAAACGTGTTTCTGACTCGCTGAATCTCAACATAGATTCAACTCTCTTAGGTTAACGAACGCACAGCAGAGCAGTTTGAAGGAAACGTTTCTCCTGAGTTTTAGACGAAGTTTCCTGCTGTTTAGTACGTATGCCGGCATTGGGCTGGAAATACCGGTTTTGGGATTCTGCACAGAAACGGTTTGCAAACCGCTGAATCCAAACGTGAGTTTAACTCTGTCAGTTGAATGCACACATTGACAACCATTCAGTTAGATAGCACCCTTTTGGTTTTAGGAGCAGATATTTCTCTGTACAGCCTATGGTCCCATTCACTCGGGATTATCCCAACGCAGCTCCTAGAAGAAACGTGTTTCTGACTCGCTGAATCTCAACATAGATTCAACTCTCTTAGATGAACGAATGCACAGCAGAGCAGTTTCATGGAAACGTTTCTCCTGAGTTTTAGACGAAGTTTCCTGCTGTTTAGTACGTATGCCGGCATTGGGCTGGAAATACCGGTTTTGGGATTCTGCAAAGAAACCGTTTGCAAACCGCTGAATCCACACGTGCGTTTAACTCTGTCAGTTGAGTGCACATATTGACAACCATTCAGTTAGATAGCTCCGTTTTGGTTTTAGAAGCAGATATTTCTCTGTACAGCCTATGGTCCCATTCACTCGGGAATATCCCAACGCAGCTCCTAGAAGAAGCGTGTTTCTGACTCGCTGAATCTCAACATAGATTCAACTCTCTTAGGTGAACGAACGCACAGCAGAGCAGTTTCATGGAAACGTTTCTCCTGAGTTTTAGACGAAGTTTCCTGCTGTTTAGTACGTATGCCGGCATTGGGCTGGGAATACCGGTTTTGCGATTCTGCACAGAAAGGGTTTGCAAACCGCTGAATCCACACGTGAGTTTAACTTTGTCAGCTGAATGCACACGTTGACAACCATCCAGTTAGATAGCTCCGTTTTGGTTTTAGAAGCAGATATTTCTCTGTACAGCCTATGGTCCCATTCACTCGGGAATATCCCAACGCAGCTCCTAGAAGAAACGTGTTTCTGACTCGCTGAATCTCAACATAGATTCAACTCTCTTAGGTGAACGAACGCACAGCAGAGCAATTTCAAGGAAACGTTTCTCCTGAGTTTTAGACGAAGTTTCCTGCAGTTTAGTACGTATGCCGGCATTGAGCTGGAATTACCGGTTTTGGGATTCTGCACAGAAAGGGTTTGTAAACCGCTGAATCCAAACGTGAGTTTAACTCTGTCAGTTGAATGCACACATTGACTACCATTCAGTTAGATAGCACCCTTTTGGTTTTAGGAGCAGCTATCTCTCTGTACAGCCTATGGTCCCATTCACTCGGGAATATCCCAACGCAGTTCCTAGAAGAAACGTGTTTCTGACTCGCTGAATCTCAACATAGATTCAACTCTCTTAGGTGAACGAACGCACAGCAGAGCAGTTTCAAGGAAATGTTTCTCCTGAGTTTTAGACGAAGTTTCCTGCTGTTTAGTACGTATGCCGGCATTGGGCTGGAAATACCGGTTTTGGGATTCTGCACAGAAAGGGTTTGCAAACCGCTGAATCCAAACGTGAGTTTAACTCTGTCAGTTGAATGCACAAATTGAAAACCATTCAGTTTGGTAGCACCCTTTTGGTTTAAGGAGCAGATATTTCTCTGTACAGCCTATGGTCCCATTCATTCGGGATTATCCCAACGCAGCTCCTAGAAGAAACGTGTTTCTGACTCGCTGAATCTCAACATAGATTCAACTCTCTTAGGTGAACGAACGCACAGCAGAGCAGTTTCAAGGAAATGTTTCTCCTGAGTTTTAGACGAAGTTTCCTGCTGTTTAGTACGGATGCCGGCATTGGGCTGGAAATAACGGTTTTGGGATTCTGCACAGAAAGGGTTTGCAAACCGCTGAATCCAAACGTGAGTTTAACTCTGTCAGTTGAATGCACAAATTGACAACCATTCAGTTAGATAGCACCCTTTTGGTTTAAGGAGCAGATATTTCTCTGTACAGCCTATGGTCCCATTCACTCGGGATTATCCCAACGCAGCTCCTAGAAGAAACGTGTTTCTGACTCGCTGAATCTCAACATAGATTCAACTCTCTTAGGTGAACGAACGCACAGCAGAGCAGTTTCAAGGAAACTTTTCTCCTGAGTTTTAGACGAAATTTCCTGCTGTTTAATACGTATGCCGGCATTGGGCTGGAAATACCGGTTTTGGGATTCTGCACAGAAAGGGTTTGCAAACCACTGAATCCACAAGTGAGTTTAACTCTGTCAGTTGAATGCACACATTGACAACCATTCAGTTAGGTAGCTCCGTTTTGGTTTTAGAAGCAGATATTTCTCTGTACAGCCTATGGTCCCATTCACTCGGGAATATCCCAACGGAGCTCCTGGAAGAAACGTGTTTCTGACTCGCTGAATCTCAACATAGATTCAACTCTCTTAGGTGAACGAACGCACAGCAGAGCAGTTTCAAGGAAACGTTTCTCCTGAATTTTAGACGAAGTTTCCTGCTGTTTAGTACGTATGCCGGCATTGGGCTGGAAATACCGGTTTTGGGATTCTGCACAGAAAGGGTTTGCAAACCACTGAATCCACACGTGAGTTTAACTCTGTCAGTTGAATGCACACACTGACAACCATTCAGTTAGATAGCTCCGTTTTGGTTTTAGAAGCCGATATTTCTCTGTACAGCCTATGGTCCCATTCACTCGGGAATATCCCAACGCAGCTCCTAGAAGAAACGTGTTTCTGACTCGCTGAATCTCAACATAGATTCAACTCTCTTAGGTGAACGAACGCACAGCAGAGCAGTTTCAAGGAAACTTTTCTCCTGAGTTTTAGACGAAGTTTCCTGCTGTTTAGTACGTATGCTGGCATTGGGCTGGAAATACCGGTTTTGGGATTCTGCACAGAAAGGGTTTGCAAACCGCTGAATCCACACGTGAGTTTAACTCTGTCAGTTGAATGCACACATTGACAACCATCCAGTTAGATAGCTCCGTTTTGGTTTTAGAAGCAGATATTTCTCTGTACAGTCTATGGTCCCATTCACTCGGGAATATCCCAACGCAGCTCCTAGAAGAAACGTGTTTCTGACTCGCTGAATCTCAACATAGATTCAACTCTCTTAGGTGAACGAACGCACAGCAGAGCAGTTTCAAGGAAACGTTTCTCCTGAGTTTTAGACGAAGTTTCCTGCAGTTTAGTACGTATGCCGGCATTGGGCTGGAAATACCGGTTTTGGGATTCTGCACAGAAAGGGTTTGCAAACCACTGAATCCACACGTGAGTTTAACTCTGTCAGTTGAATGCACACACTTACAACCATTCAGTTAGATAGCTCCGTTTTGGTTTTAGAAGCCGATATTTCTCTGTACAGCCTATGGTCCCATTCACTCGGGAATATCCCAACGCAGCTCCTAGAAGAAACGTGTTTCTGACTCGCTGAATCTCAACATAGATTCAACTCTCTTAGGTGAACGAACGCACTGCAGAGCAGTTTCAAGGAAACTTTTCTCCTGAGTTTTAGACGAAGTTTCCTGCTGTTTAGTACGTATGCCGGCATTGGGCTGGAAATACCGGTTTTGGGATTCTGCACAGAAAGGGTTTGCAAACCGCTGAATCCACACGTGAGTTTAACTCTGTCAGTTGAATGCACACATTGACAACCATCCAGTTAGATAGCTCCGTTTTGGTTTTAGAAGCAGATATTTCTCTGTACAGTCTATGGTCCCATTCACTCGGGAATATCCCAACGCAGCTCCTAGAAGAAACGTGTTTCTGACTCGCTGAATCTCAACATAGATTCAACTCTCTTAGGTGAACGAACGCACAGCAGAGCAGTTTCAAGGAAACGTTTCTCCTGAGTTTTAGACGAAGTTTCCTGCAGTTTAGTACGTATGCCGGCATTGGGCTGGAAATACCGGTTTTGGGATTCTGCACAGAAAGGGTTTGCAAACCACTGAATCCACACGTGAGTTTAACTCTGTCAGTTGAATGCACACACTGACAACCATTCAGTTAGATAGCTCCGTTTTGGTTTTAGAAGCCGATATTTCTCTGTACAGCCTATGGTCCCATTCACTCGGGAATATCCCAACGCAGCTCCTAGAAGAAACGTGTTTCTGACTCGCTGAATCTCAACATAGATTCAACTCTCTTAGGTGAACGAACGCACAGCAGAGCAGTTTCAAGGAAACTTTTCTCCTGAGTTTTAGACGAAGTTTCCTGCTGTTTAGTACGTATGCCGGCATTGGGTTGGAAATACCGGTTTTGGGATTCTGCACAAAAAGGGTTTGCAAACCGCTGAATCCACACGTGAGTTTAACTCTGTCAGTTGAATGCACACATTGACAACCATCCAGTTAGATAGCTCCGTTTTGGTTTTAGAAGCAGATATTTCTCTGTACAGTCTATGGTCCCATTCACTCGGGAATATCCCAACGCAGCTCCTAGAAGAAACGTGTTTCTGACTCGCTGAATCTCAACATAGATTCAACTCTCTTAGGTGAACGAACGCACAGCAGAGCAGTTTCAAGGAAACGTTTCTCCTGAGTTTTAGACGAAGTTTCCTGCAGTTTAGTACGTATGCCGGCATTGGGCTGGAAATACCGGTTTTGGGATTCTGCACAGAAAGGGTTTGCAAACCGTTGAATCCACACGTGAGTTTAACTCTGTCAGTTGAATGCACACATTGACAACCATCCAGTTAGATAGCTCCGTTTTGGTTTTAGAAGCAGATATTTCTCTGTACAGCCTATGGTCCCATTCACTCGGGAATATCCCAACGCAGCTCCTAGAAGAAACGTGTTTCTGACTCGCTGAATCTCAACATAGATTCAACTCTCTTAGGTGAACGAACGCACAGCAGAGCAGTTTCAAGGAAACGTTTCTCCTGAGTTTTAGACGAAGTTTCCTGCTGTTTAGTACGCATGCCGGCATTGGGCTGGAAATACCGGTTTTGGGATTCTGCACAGAAAGGGTTTGCAAACCGCTGAATCCACACGTGAATTTAACTCTGTCTGTTGAATGCACACATTGACAACCATTCAGTTAGATAGCTCCGTTTTGGTTTTAGAAGCAGATATTTCTCTGTACAGCCTATGGTCCCATTCACTCGGGAATATCCCAACGCAGCTCCTAGAAGAAACGTGTTTCTGACTCGCTGAATCTCAACATAGATTCAACTCTCTTAGTTGAACGAACGCACAGCAGAGCAGTTTCAAGGAAACGTTTCTCCTGAGTTTTAGACGAAGTTTCCTTCTCTTTAGTACGTATGCCGGCATTGGGCTGGAAATGCCGGTTTTGGGATTCTCCACAGAAAGGGTTTGCAAACCGCTGAATCCAAACGTGAGTTTAACTTTGTCAGTTGAATGCACACATTGACAACCATCCAGTTAGATAGCTCCGTTTTGGTTTTAGAAGCAGATATTTCTCTGTACAGCCTATGGTCCCATTCACTCGGGAATATCCCAACGCAGCTCCTAGAAGAAACGTGTTTCTGACTCGCTGAATCTCAACATAGATTCAACTCTCTTAGGTGAACGAACGCACAGCAGAGCAGTTTCAAGGAAACGTTTCTCCTGAGTTTTAGACGAAGTTTCCTGCTGTTTAGTACGGATGCCGGCATTGGGCTGGAAATACCGGTTTTGGGATTCTGCACAGAAAGGGTTTGCAAACCACTGAATCCACACGTGAGTTTAACTCTATCAGTTGAATGCACATATTGGCAACCATTCAGTTAGATAGCTCCGTTTTGGTTTTAGAAACAGATATTTCTCTGTACAGCCTATGGTCCCATTCACTCGGGAATATCCCAACACAGCTCCTGGAAGAAACGTGTTTCTGACTCGCTGAATCTCAACATAGATTCAACTCTCTTAGGTGAACGAACGCACAGCAGAGCAGTTTCAAGGAAACGTTTCTCCTGAGTTTTAGACGAAGTTTCCTGCTGTTTAGTACGTATGCCGGAATTGGGCTGGAAATACTGGCTTTGGGATTCTGCACAGAAAGGGTTTGCAAACCACTGAATCCACACGTGAGTTTAAATCTGTCAGTTGAATGCACACATTGACAACCATTCAGTTAGATAGCTCCGTTTTGGTTTTAGAAGCAGATATTTCTCTGTACAGCCTATGGTCCCATTCACTCGGGAATATCCCAACGCAGCTCCTGGAAAAAACGTGTTTCTGACTCGCTGAATCTCAACATAGATTCAACTCTCTTAGGTGAACGAACGCACAGCAGAGCAGTTTCAAGGAAACGTTTCTCCTGAATTTTAGACGAAGTTTCCTGCTGTTTAGAACGTATGCCGGCATTGGGCTGGAAATACCGGTTTTGGGATTCTGCACAGAAAGGGTTTGCAAACCGCTGAATCCACACGTGAGTTTAATTTTGTCAGTTGAATGCACACATTGACAACCATCCAGTTAGATAGCTCCGTTTTGGTTTTAGAAGCAGATATTTCTCTGTACAGCCTATGGTCCCATTCACTCGGGAATATCCCAACACAGCTCCTGGAAGAAACGTGTTTCTGACTCGCTGAATCTCAACATAGATTCAACTCTCTTAGGTGAACCAACGCACAGCAGAGCAGTTTCAAGGAAACGTTTCTCCTGAGTTTTAGACGAAGTTTCCTGCTGTTTAGTACGTATGCCGGCATTGCGCTGGAAATACCGGTTTTGGGATTCTGCACAGAAAGGGTTTGCAAACCACTGAATCCACACGTGAGTTTAACTCTGTCAGTTGAATGCCCACACTGACAACCATTCAGTTAGATAGCTCCGTTTTGGTTTTAGAAGCCGATATTTCTCTGTACAGCCTATGGTCCCATTCACTCGGGAATATCCCAACGCAGCTCCTAGAAGAAACGTGTTTCAGACTCGCTGAATCTCCACATACATTCAACTCTCTTAGGTGAACGAACGCACAGCAGAGCAGTTTCAAGGAAACGTTTCTCCTGAGTTTTAGACGAAGTTTCCTGCTGTTTAGTACGGATGCCGGCATTGGGCTGGAAATACCGGTTTTGGGATTCTGCACAGAAAGTGTTTCCAAACCGCTGACTCCACACGTGAGTTTAACTTTGCCAGTTGAATGCACACGTTGACAACCATCCAGTTAGATAGCTCCGTTTTGGTTTTAGAAGCAGATATTTCTCTGTACAGCCTATGGTCCCATTCACTCGGGAATATCCCAACGCAGCTCCTAGAAGAAACGTGTTTCTGACTCGCTGAATCTCAACATAGATTCAACTCTCTTAGGTGAACGAACGCACAGCAGAGCAGTTTCAAGGAAACTTTTCTCCTGAGTTTTAGACGAAGTTTCCTGCTGTTTAGTACGTATGCCGGCATTGGGCTGGAAATACCGGTTTTGGGATTCTGCACAGAAACGGTTTGCAAACCGCTGAATCCACACGTGAGTTTAACTCTGTCACTTGAGTGCACACATTGACAACCATTCAGTTAGATAGCTCCGTTTTGGTTTTAGAAGCAGATATTTCTCTGTACAGCCTATGGTCCCATTCACTCGGGAATATCCCAATGCAGCTCCTAGCATAAACGTGTTTCTGACTCGCTGAATCTCAACATAGATTCAACTCTCTTAGGTGAACGAACGCACAGCAGAGCAGTTTCAAGGAAACGTTTCTCCTGAGTTTTAGACGAAGTTTCCTGCTGTTTAGTACGTATGCCGGCATTGGGCTGGAAATACCGGTTTTGGGATTCTGCACAGAAAGGGTTTGCAAACCGCTGAATCCAAACGTGATTTTAACTCTGTCAGTTGAATGCACACATTGACAACCATTCAGTTAGATAGCACCCTTTTGGTTTTAGGAGCAGATATTTCTCTGTACAGCCTATGGTCCCATTCACTCGGGATTATCCCAACGCAGCTCCTAGAAGAAACGTGTTTCTGACTCGCTGAATCTCAACATAGATTCAACTCTCTTAGGTGAACGAATGCACGGCAGAGCAGTTTCATGGAAACGTTTCTCCTGAGTTTTAGACGAAGTTTCCTGCTGTTTAGTACGTATGCCGGCATTGGGCTGGAAATACCGGTTTTGGGATTCTGCAAAGAAACCGTTTGCAAACCGCTGAATCCACACGTGCGTTTAACTCTGTCAGTTGAGTGCACATATTGACAACCATTCAGTTAGATAGCTCCGTTTTGGTTTTAGAAGCAGATATTTCTCTGTACAGCCTATGGTCCCATTCACTCGGGAATATCCCAACGCAGCTCCTAGAAGAAGCGTGTTTCTGACTCGCTGAATCTCAACATAGATTCAACTCTCTTAGGTGAACGAACGCACAGCAGAGCAGTTTCATGGAAACGTTTCTCCTGAGTTTTAGACGAAGTTTCCTGCTGTTTAGTACGTATGCCGGCATTGGGCTGGGAATACCGGTTTTGCGATTCTGCACAGAAAGGGTTTGCAAACCGCTGAATCCACACGTGAGTTTAACTTTGTCAGTTGAATGCACACGTTGACAACCATCCAGTTAGATAGCTCCGTTTTGGTTTTAGAAGCAGATATTTCTCTGTACAGCCTATGGTCCCATTCACTCGGGAATATCCCAACGCAGCTCCTAGAAGAAACGTGTTTCTGACTCGCTGAATCTCAACATAGATTCAACTCTCTTAGGTGAACGAACGCACAGCAGAGCAATTTCAAGGAAACGTTTCTCCTGAGTTTTAGACGAAGTTTCCTGCAGTTTAGTACGTATGCCGGCATTGAGCTGGAATTACCGGTTTTGGGATTCTGCACAGAAAGGGTTTGTAAACCGCTGAATCCAAACGTGAGTTTAACTCTGTCAGTTGAATGCACACATTGACTACCATTCAGTTAGATAGCACCCTTTTGGTTTTAGGAGCAGCTATCTCTCTGTACAGCCTATGGTCCCATTCACTCGGGAATATCCCAACGCAGCTCCTAGAAGAAACGTGTTTCTGACTCGCTGAATCTCAACATAGATTCAACTCTCTTAGGTGAACGAACGCACAGCAGAGCAGTTTCAAGGAAATGTTTCTCCTGAGTTTTAGACGAAGTTTCCTGCTGTTTAGTACGTATGCCGGCATTGGGCTGGAAATACCGGTTTTGGGATTCTGCACAGAAAGGGTTTGCAAACCGCTGATTCCAAACGTGAGTTTAACTCTGTCAGTTGAATGCACAAATTGAAAACCATTCAGTTTGGTAGCACCCTTTGGGTTTAAGGAGCAGATATTTCTCTGTACAGCCTATGGTCCCATTCATTCGGGATTATCGCAACGCAGCTCCTAGAAGAAACGTGTTTCTGACTCGCTGAATCTCAACATAGATTCAACTCTCTTAGGTGAACGAACGCACAGCAGAGCAGTTTCAAGGAAATGTTTCTCCTGAGTTTTAGACGAAGTTTCCTGCTGTTTAGTACGGATGCCGGCATTGGGCTGGAAATAACGGTTTTGGGATTCTGCACAGAAAGGGTTTGCAAACCGCTGAATCCAAACGTGAGTTTAACTCTGTCAGTTGAATGCACAAATTGACAACCATTCAGTTAGATAGCACCCTTTTGGTTTAAGGAGCAGATATTTCTCTGTACAGCCTATGGTCCCATTCACTCGGGATTATCCCAACGCAGCTCCTAGAAGAAACGTGTTTCTGACTCGCTGAATCTCAACATAGATTCAACTCTCTTAGGTGAACGAACGCACAGCAGAGCAGTTTCAAGGAAACTTTTCTCCTGAGTTTTAGACGAAATTTCCTGCTGTTTAATACGTATGCCGGCATTGGGCTGGAAATACCGGTTTTGGGATTCTGCACAGAAAGGGTTTGCAAACCACTGAATCCACAAGTGAGTTTAACTCTGTCAGTTGAATGCACACATTGACAACCATTCAGTTAGGTAGCTGCGTTTTGGTTTTAGAAGCAGATATTTCTCTGTACAGCCTATGGTCCCATTCACTCGGGAATATCCCAACGCAGCTCCTGGAAGAAACGTGTTTCTGACTCGCTGAATCTCAACATAGATTCAACTCTCTTAGGTGAACGAACACCCAGCAGGGCAGTTTCAAGGAAACGTTTCTCCTGAGTTTTAGACGAAGTTTCCTGCAGTTTAGTACGTATGCCGGCATTGGGCTGGAAATACCGGTTTTGGGATTCTGCACAGAAAGGGTTTGCAAACCACTGAATCCACACGTGAGTTTAACTCTGTCAGTTGAATGCACACACTGACAACCATTCAGTTAGATAGCTCCGTTTTGGTTTTAGAAGCCGATATTTCTCTGTACAGCCTATGGTCCCATTCACTCGGGAATATCCCAACGCAGCTCCTAGAAGAAACGTGTTTCTGACTCGCTGAATCTCAACATAGATTCAACTCTCTTAGGTGAACGAACGCACAGCAGAGCAGTTTCAAGGAAACTTTTCTCCTGAGTTTTAGACGAAGTTTCCTGCTGTTTAGTACGTATGCCGGAATTGGGCTGGAAATACTGGCTTTGGGATTCTGCACAGAAAGGGTTTGCAAACCACTGAATCCACACGTGAGTTTAAATCTGTCAGTTGAATGCACACATTGACAACCATTCAGTTAGATAGCTCCGTTTTGGTTTTAGAAGCAGATATTTCTCTGTACAGCCTATGGTCCCATTCACTCGGGAATATCCCAACGCAGCTCCTGGAAAAAACGTGTTTCTGACTCGCTGAATCTCAACATAGATTCAACTCTCTTAGGTGAACGAACGCACAGCAGAGCAGTTTCAAGGAAACGTTTCTCCTGAATTTTAGACGAAGTTTCCTGCTGTTTAGAACGTATGCCGGCATTGGGCTGGAAATACCGGTTTTGGGATTCTGCACAGAAAGGGTTTGCAAACCGCTGAATCCACACGTGAGTTTAATTTTGTCAGTTGAATGCACACATTGACAACCATCCAGTTAGATAGCTCCGTTTTGGTTTTAGAAGCAGATATTTCTCTGTACAGCCTATGGTCCCATTCACTCGGGAATATCCCAACACAGCTCCTGGAAGAAACGTGTTTCTGACTCGCTGAATCTCAACATAGATTCAACTCTCTTAGGTGAACCAACGCACAGCAGAGCAGTTTCAAGGAAACGTTTCTCCTGAGTTTTAGACGAAGTTTCCTGCTGTTTAGTACGTATGCCGGCATTGGGCTGGTAATACCGGCTTTGGGATTCTGCACAGAAAGGGTTTGCAAACCACTGAATCCACACGTGAGTTTAACTCTGTCAGTTGAATGCACACATTGACAACCATTCAGTTAGATAGCTCCGTTTTGGTTTTAGAAGCAGATATTTCTCTGTACAGCCTATGGTCCCATTCACTCGGGAATATCCCAACGCAGCTCCTGGAAGAAACGTGTTTCTGACACGCTGAATCTCAACATAGATTCTACTCTCTTAGGTGAACGAACGCCCAGCAGGGCAGTTTCAAGGAAACGTTTCTGCTGAGTTTTCGACCAAGTTTACTGCTGTTTAGTACGTATGCCGGCATTGGGCTGGAAATACCGGTTTTGGGATTCTGCACAGAAAGGGTTTGCAAACCGCTGAATCCACACGTGAGTTTAACTTTGTCAGTTGAATGCACACATTGACAACCATTCAGTTAGATAGCTCCGTTTTGGTTTTAGAAGCAGATATTTCTCTGTACAGCCTATGGTCCCATTCACTCGGGAATATCCCAACGCAGCTCCTAGAAGAAACGTGTTTCTGACTCGCTGAATCTCAACATAGATTCAACTCTCTTAGGTGAACGAACGCACAGCAGAGCAGTTTCAAGGAAACTTTTCTCCTGAGTTTTAGACGAAGTTTCCTGCTGTTTAGTACGTATGCTGGCATTGGGCTGGAAATACCGGTTTTGGGATTCTGCACAGAAAGGGTTTGCAAACCGCTGAATCCACACGTGAGTTTAACTCTGTCAGTTGAATGCACACATTGACAACCATCCAGTTAGATAGCTCCGTTTTGGTTTTAGAAGCAGATATTTCTCTGTACAGTCTATGGTCCCATTCACTCGGGAATATCCCAACGCAGCTCCTAGAAGAAACGTGTTTCTGACTCGCTGAATCTCAACATAGATTCAACTCTCTTAGGTGAACGAACGCACAGCAGAGCAGTTTCAAGGAAACGTTTCTCCTGAGTTTTAGACGAAGTTTCCTGCAGTTTAGTACGTATGCCGGCATTGGGCTGGAAATACCGGTTTTGGGATTCTGCACAGAAAGGGTTTGCAAACCACTGAATCCACACGTGAGTTTAACTCTGTCAGTTGAATGCACACACTTACAACCATTCAGTTAGATAGCTCCGTTTTGGTTTTAGAAGCCGATATTTCTCTGTACAGCCTATGGTCCCATTCACTCGGGAATATCCCAACGCAGCTCCTAGAAGAAACGTGTTTCTGACTCGCTGAATCTCAACATAGATTCAACTCTCTTAGGTGAACGAACGCACTGCAGAGCAGTTTCAAGGAAACTTTTCTCCTGAGTTTTAGACGAAGTTTCCTGCTGTTTAGTACGTATGCCGGCATTGGGCTGGAAATACCGGTTTTGGGATTCTGCACAGAAAGGGTTTGCAAACCGCTGAATCCACACGTGAGTTTAACTCTGTCAGTTGAATGCACACATTGACAACCATCCAGTTAGATAGCTCCGTTTTGGTTTTAGAAGCAGATATTTCTCTGTACAGTCTATGGTCCCATTCACTCGGGAATATCCCAACGCAGCTCCTAGAAGAAACGTGTTTCTGACTCGCTGAATCTCAACATAGATTCAACTCTCTTAGGTGAACGAACGCACAGCAGAGCAGTTTCAAGGAAACGTTTCTCCTGAGTTTTAGACGAAGTTTCCTGCAGTTTAGTACGTATGCCGGCATTGGGCTGGAAATACCGGTTTTGGGATTCTGCACAGAAAGGGTTTGCAAACCACTGAATCCACACGTGAGTTTAACTCTGTCAGTTGAATGCACACACTGACAACCATTCAGTTAGATAGCTCCGTTTTGGTTTTAGAAGCCGATATTTCTCTGTACAGCCTATGGTCCCATTCACTCGGGAATATCCCAACGCAGCTCCTAGAAGAAACGTGTTTCTGACTCGCTGAATCTCAACATAGATTCAACTCTCTTAGGTGAACGAACGCACAGCAGAGCAGTTTCAAGGAAACTTTTCTCCTGAGTTTTAGACGAAGTTTCCTGCTGTTTAGTACGTATGCCGGCATTGGGTTGGAAATACCGGTTTTGGGATTCTGCACAAAAAGGGTTTGCAAACCGCTGAATCCACACGTGAGTTTAACTCTGTCAGTTGAATGCACACATTGACAACCATCCAGTTAGATAGCTCCGTTTTGGTTTTAGAAGCAGATATTTCTCTGTACAGTCTATGGTCCCATTCACTCGGGAATATCCCAACGCAGCTCCTAGAAGAAACGTGTTTCTGACTCGCTGAATCTCAACATAGATTCAACTCTCTTAGGTGAACGAACGCACAGCAGAGCAGTTTCAAGGAAACGTTTCTCCTGAGTTTTAGACGAAGTTTCCTGCAGTTTAGTACGTATGCCGGCATTGGGCTGGAAATACCGGTTTTGGGATTCTGCACAGAAAGGGTTTGCAAACCGTTGAATCCACACGTGAGTTTAACTCTGTCAGTTGAATGCACACATTGACAACCATCCAGTTAGATAGCTCCGTTTTGGTTTTAGAAGCAGATATTTCTCTGTACAGCCTATGGTCCCATTCACTCGGGAATATCCCAACGCAGCTCCTAGAAGAAACGTGTTTCTGACTCGCTGAATCTCAACATAGATTCAACTCTCTTAGGTGAACGAACGCACAGCAGAGCAGTTTCAAGGAAACGTTTCTCCTGAGTTTTAGACGAAGTTTCCTGCTGTTTAGTACGCATGCCGGCATTGGGCTGGAAATACCGGTTTTGGGATTCTGCACAGAAAGGGTTTGCAAACCGCTGAATCCACACGTGAGTTTAACTCTGTCTGTTGAATGCACACATTGACAACCATTCAGTTAGATAGCTCCGTTTTGGTTTTAGAAGCAGATATTTCTCTGTACAGCCTATGGTCCCATTCACTCGGGAATATCCCAACGCAGCTCCTAGAAGAAACGTGTTTCTGACTCGCTGAATCTCAACATAGATTCAACTCTCTTAGTTGAACGAACGCACAGCAGAGCAGTTTCAAGGAAACGTTTCTCCTGAGTTTTAGACGAAGTTTCCTTCTCTTTAGTACGTATGCCGGCATTGGGCTGGAAATGCCGGTTTTGGGATTCTCCACAGAAAGGGTTTGCAAACCGCTGAATCCAAACGTGAGTTTAACTTTGTCAGTTGAATGCACACATTGACAACCATCCAGTTAGATAGCTCCGTTTTGGTTTTAGAAGCAGATATTTCTCTGTACAGCCTATGGTCCCATTCACTCGGGAATATCCCAACGCAGCTCCTAGAAGAAACGTGTTTCTGACTCGCTGAATCTCAACATAGATTCAACTCTCTTAGGTGAACGAACGCACAGCAGAGCAGTTTCAAGGAAACGTTTCTCCTGAGTTTTAGACGAAGTTTCCTGCTGTTTAGTACGGATGCCGGCATTGGGCTGGAAATACCGGTTTTGGGATTCTGCACAGAAAGGGTTTGCAAACCACTGAATCCACACGTGAGTTTAACTCTATCAGTTGAATGCACATATTGGCAACCATTCAGTTAGATAGCTCCGTTTTGGTTTTAGAAACAGATATTTCTCTGTACAGCCTATGGTCCCATTCACTCGGGAATATCCCAACACAGCTCCTGGAAGAAACGTGTTTCTGACTCGCTGAATCTCAACATAGATTCAACTCTCTTAGGTGAACGAACGCACAGCAGAGCAGTTTCAAGGAAACGTTTCTCCTGAGTTTTAGACGAAGTTTCCTGCTGTTTAGTACGTATGCCGGAATTGGGCTGGAAATACTGGCTTTGGGATTCTGCACAGAAAGGGTTTGCAAACCACTGAATCCACACGTGAGTTTAAATCTGTCAGTTGAATGCACACATTGACAACCATTCAGTTAGATAGCTCCGTTTTGGTTTTAGAAGCAGATATTTCTCTGTACAGCCTATGGTCCCATTCACTCGGGAATATCCCAACGCAGCTCCTGGAAAAAACGTGTTTCTGACTCGCTGAATCTCAACATAGATTCAACTCTCTTAGGTGAACGAACGCACAGCAGAGCAGTTTCAAGGAAACGTTTCTCCTGAATTTTAGACGAAGTTTCCTGCTGTTTAGAACGTATGCCGGCATTGGGCTGGAAATACCGGTTTTGGGATTCTGCACAGAAAGGGTTTGCAAACCGCTGAATCCACACGTGAGTTTAATTTTGTCAGTTGAATGCACACATTGACAACCATCCAGTTAGATAGCTCCGTTTTGGTTTTAGAAGCAGATATTTCTCTGTACAGCCTATGGTCCCATTCACTCGGGAATATCCCAACACAGCTCCTGGAAGAAACGTGTTTCTGACTCGCTGAATCTCAACATAGATTCAACTCTCTTAGGTGAACCAACGCACAGCAGAGCAGTTTCAAGGAAACGTTTCTCCTGAGTTTTAGACGAAGTTTCCTGCTGTTTAGTACGTATGCCGGCATTGCGCTGGAAATACCGGTTTTGGGATTCTGCACAGAAAGGGTTTGCAAACCACTGAATCCACACGTGAGTTTAACTCTGTCAGTTGAATGCCCACACTGACAACCATTCAGTTAGATAGCTCCGTTTTGGTTTTAGAAGCCGATATTTCTCTGTACAGCCTATGGTCCCATTCACTCGGGAATATCCCAACGCAGCTCCTAGAAGAAACGTGTTTCAGACTCGCTGAATCTCCACATACATTCAACTCTCTTAGGTGAACGAACGCACAGCAGAGCAGTTTCAAGGAAACGTTTCTCCTGAGTTTTAGACGAAGTTTCCTGCTGTTTAGTACGGATGCCGGCATTGGGCTGGAAATACCGGTTTTGGGATTCTGCACAGAAAGTGTTTCCAAACCGCTGACTCCACACGTGAGTTTAACTTTGCCAGTTGAATGCACACGTTGACAACCATCCAGTTAGATAGCTCCGTTTTGGTTTTAGAAGCAGATATTTCTCTGTACAGCCTATGGTCCCATTCACTCGGGAATATCCCAACGCAGCTCCTAGAAGAAACGTGTTTCTGACTCGCTGAATCTCAACATAGATTCAACTCTCTTAGGTGAACGAACGCACAGCAGAGCAGTTTCAAGGAAACTTTTCTCCTGAGTTTTAGACGAAGTTTCCTGCTGTTTAGTACGTATGCCGGCATTGGGCTGGAAATACCGGTTTTGGGATTCTGCACAGAAAGGGTTTGCAAACCGCTGAATCCAAACGTGATTTTAACTCTGTCAGTTGAATGCACACATTGACAACCATTCAGTTAGATAGCACCCTTTTGGTTTTAGGAGCAGATATTTCTCTGTACAGCCTATGGTCCCATTCACTCGGGATTATCCCAACGCAGCTCCTAGAAGAAACGTGTTTCTGACTCGCTGAATCTCAACATAGATTCAACTCTCTTAGGTGAACGAATGCACGGCAGAGCAGTTTCATGGAAACGTTTCTCCTGAGTTTTAGACGAAGTTTCCTGCTGTTTAGTACGTATGCCGGCATTGGGCTGGAAATACCGGTTTTGGGATTCTGCAAAGAAACCGTTTGCAAACCGCTGAATCCACACGTGCGTTTAACTCTGTCAGTTGAGTGCACATATTGACAACCATTCAGTTAGATAGCTCCGTTTTGGTTTTAGAAGCAGATATTTCTCTGTACAGCCTATGGTCCCATTCACTCGGGAATATCCCAACGCAGCTCCTAGAAGAAGCGTGTTTCTGACTCGCTGAATCTCAACATAGATTCAACTCTCTTAGGTGAACGAACGCACAGCAGAGCAGTTTCATGGAAACGTTTCTCCTGAGTTTTAGACGAAGTTTCCTGCTGTTTAGTACGTATGCCGGCATTGGGCTGGGAATACCGGTTTTGCGATTCTGCACAGAAAGGGTTTGCAAACCGCTGAATCCACACGTGAGTTTAACTTTGTCAGTTGAATGCACACGTTGACAACCATCCAGTTAGATAGCTCCGTTTTGGTTTTAGAAGCAGATATTTCTCTGTACAGCCTATGGTCCCATTCACTCGGGAATATCCCAACGCAGCTCCTAGAAGAAACGTGTTTCTGACTCGCTGAATCTCAACATAGATTCAACTCTCTTAGGTGAACGAACGCACAGCAGAGCAATTTCAAGGAAACGTTTCTCCTGAGTTTTAGACGAAGTTTCCTGCAGTTTAGTACGTATGCCGGCATTGAGCTGGAATTACCGGTTTTGGGATTCTGCACAGAAAGGGTTTGTAAACCGCTGAATCCAAACGTGAGTTTAACTCTGTCAGTTGAATGCACACATTGACTACCATTCAGTTAGATAGCACCCTTTTGGTTTTAGGAGCAGCTATCTCTCTGTACAGCCTATGGTCCCATTCACTCGGGAATATCCCAACGCAGCTCCTAGAAGAAACGTGTTTCTGACTCGCTGAATCTCAACATAGATTCAACTCTCTTAGGTGAACGAACGCACAGCAGAGCAGTTTCAAGGAAATGTTTCTCCTGAGTTTTAGACGAAGTTTCCTGCTGTTTAGTACGTATGCCGGCATTGGGCTGGAAATACCGGTTTTGGGATTCTGCACAGAAAGGGTTTGCAAACCGCTGATTCCAAACGTGAGTTTAACTCTGTCAGTTGAATGCACAAATTGAAAACCATTCAGTTTGGTAGCACCCTTTGGGTTTAAGGAGCAGATATTTCTCTGTACAGCCTATGGTCCCATTCATTCGGGATTATCGCAACGCAGCTCCTAGAAGAAACGTGTTTCTGACTCGCTGAATCTCAACATAGATTCAACTCTCTTAGGTGAACGAACGCACAGCAGAGCAGTTTCAAGGAAATGTTTCTCCTGAGTTTTAGACGAAGTTTCCTGCTGTTTAGTACGGATGCCGGCATTGGGCTGGAAATAACGGTTTTGGGATTCTGCACAGAAAGGGTTTGCAAACCGCTGAATCCAAACGTGAGTTTAACTCTGTCAGTTGAATGCACAAATTGACAACCATTCAGTTAGATAGCACCCTTTTGGTTTAAGGAGCAGATATTTCTCTGTACAGCCTATGGTCCCATTCACTCGGGATTATCCCAACGCAGCTCCTAGAAGAAACGTGTTTCTGACTCGCTGAATCTCAACATAGATTCAACTCTCTTAGGTGAACGAACGCACAGCAGAGCAGTTTCAAGGAAACTTTTCTCCTGAGTTTTAGACGAAATTTCCTGCTGTTTAATACGTATGCCGGCATTGGGCTGGAAATACCGGTTTTGGGATTCTGCACAGAAAGGGTTTGCAAACCACTGAATCCACAAGTGAGTTTAACTCTGTCAGTTGAATGCACACATTGACAACCATTCAGTTAGGTAGCTGCGTTTTGGTTTTAGAAGCAGATATTTCTCTGTACAGCCTATGGTCCCATTCACTCGGGAATATCCCAATGCAGCTCCTGGAAGAAACGTGTTTCTGACTCGCTGAATCTCAACATAGATTCAACTCTCTTAGGTGAACGAACGCACAGCAGAGCAGTTTCAAGGAAACGTTTCTCCTGAGTTTTAGACGAAGTTTCCTGCTGTTTAGTACGTATGCCGGCATTGGGCTGGAAATACCGGTTTTGGGATTCTGCACAGAAAGGGTTTGCAAACCACTGAAACCACACGTGAGTTTAACTCTGTCAGTTGAATGCACACACTGACAACCATTCAGTTAGATAGCTCCGTTTTGGTTTTAGAAGCCGATATTTCTCTGTACAGCCTATGGTCCCATTCACTCGGGAATATCCCAACGCAGCTCCTAGAAGAAACGTGTTTCTGACTCGCTGAATCTCAACATAGATTCAACTCTCTTAGGTGAACGAACGCACAGCAGAGCAGTTTCAAGGAAACGTTTCTCCTGAGTTTTAGACGAAGTTTCCTGCTGTTTAGTACGTATGCTGGCATTGGGCTGGAAATACCGGTTTTGGGATTCTGCACAGAAAGGGTTTGCAAACCGCTGAATCCACACGTGAGTTTAACTCTGTCAGTTGAATGCACACATTGACAACCATCCAGTTAGATAGCTCCGTTTTGGTTTTAGAAGCAGATATTTCTCTGTACAGTCTATGGTCCCATTCACTCGGGAATATCCCAACGCAGCTCCTAGAAGAAACGTGTTTCTGACTCGCTGAATCTCAACATAGATTCAACTCTCTTAGGTGAACGAACGCACTGCAGAGCAGTTTCAAGGAAACTTTTCTCCTGAGTTTTAGACGAAGTTTCCTGCTGTTTAGTACGTATGCCGGCATTGGGCTGGAAATACCGGTTTTGGGATTCTGCACAGAAAGGGTTTGCAAACCGCTGAATCCACACGTGAGTTTAACTCTGTCAGTTGAATGCACACATTGACAACCATCCAGTTAGATAGCTCCGTTTTGGTTTTAGAAGCAGATATTTCTCTGTACAGTCTATGGTCCCATTCACTCGGGAATATCCCAACGCAGCTCCTAGAAGAAACGTGTTTCTGACTCGCTGAATCTCAACATAGATTCAACTCTCTTAGGTGAACGAACGCACAGCAGAGCAGTTTCAAGGAAACGTTTCTCCTGAGTTTTAGACGAAGTTTCCTGCAGTTTAGTACGTATGCCGGCATTGGGCTGGAAATACCGGTTTTGGGATTCTGCACAGAAAGGGTTTGCAAACCACTGAATCCACACGTGAGTTTAACTCTGTCAGTTGAATGCACACACTGACAACCATTCAGTTAGATAGCTCCGTTTTGGTTTTAGAAGCCGATATTTCTCTGTACAGCCTATGGTCCCATTCACTCGGGAATATCCCAACGCAGCTCCTAGAAGAAACGTGTTTCTGACTCGCTGAATCTCAACATAGATTCAACTCTCTTAGGTGAACGAACGCACAGCAGAGCAGTTTCAAGGAAACTTTTCTCCTGAGTTTTAGACGAAGTTTCCTGCTGTTTAGTACGTATGCCGGAATTGGGCTGGAAATACTGGCTTTGGGATTCTGCACAGAAAGGGTTTGCAAACCACTGAATCCACACGTGAGTTTAAATCTGTCAGTTGAATGCACACATTGACAACCATTCAGTTAGATAGCTCCGTTTTGGTTTTAGAAGCAGATATTTCTCTGTACAGCCTATGGTCCCATTCACTCGGGAATATCCCAACGCAGCTCCTGGAAAAAACGTGTTTCTGACTCGCTGAATCTCAACATAGATTCAACTCTCTTAGGTGAACGAACGCACAGCAGAGCAGTTTCAAGGAAACGTTTCTCCTGAATTTTAGACGAAGTTTCCTGCTGTTTAGAACGTATGCCGGCATTGGGCTGGAAATACCGGTTTTGGGATTCTGCACAGAAAGGGTTTGCAAACCGCTGAATCCACACGTGAGTTTAATTTTGTCAGTTGAATGCACACATTGACAACCATCCAGTTAGATAGCTCCGTTTTGGTTTTAGAAGCAGATATTTCTCTGTACAGCCTATGGTCCCATTCACTCGGGAATATCCCAACACAGCTCCTGGAAGAAACGTGTTTCTGACTCGCTGAATCTCAACATAGATTCAACTCTCTTAGGTGAACCAACGCACAGCAGAGCAGTTTCAAGGAAACGTTTCTCCTGAGTTTTAGACGAAGTTTCCTGCTGTTTAGTACGTATGCCGGCATTGGGCTGGTAATACCGGCTTTGGGATTCTGCACAGAAAGGGTTTGCAAACCACTGAATCCACACGTGAGTTTAACTCTGTCAGTTGAATGCACACATTGACAACCATTCAGTTAGATAGCTCCGTTTTGGTTTTAGAAGCAGATATTTCTCTGTACAGCCTATGGTCCCATTCACTCGGGAATATCCCAACGCAGCTCCTGGAAGAAACGTGTTTCTGACACGCTGAATCTCAACATAGATTCTACTCTCTTAGGTGAACGAACGCCCAGCAGGGCAGTTTCAAGGAAACGTTTCTGCTGAGTTTTCGACCAAGTTTACTGCTGTTTAGTACGTATGCCGGCATTGGGCTGGAAATACCGGTTTTGGGATTCTGCACAGAAAGGGTTTGCAAACCGCTGAATCCACACGTGAGTTTAACTTTGTCAGTTGAATGCACACATTGACAACCATTCAGTTAGATAGCTCCGTTTTGGTTTTAGAAGCAGATATTTCTCTGTACAGCCTATGGTCCCATTCACTCGGGAATATCCCAACGCAGCTCCTGGAAGAAACGTGTTTCTGACTCGCTGAATCTCAACATAGATTCAACTCTCTTAGGTGAACGAACGCACAGCAGAGCAGTTTCAAGGAAACGTTTCTCCTGAGTTTTAGACGAAGTTTCCTGCTGTTTAGTACATATGCCGGCATTGGGCTGGAAATACCGGTTTTGGGATTCTGCACAGAAAGGGTTAGCAAACCTCTGAATCCACACGTGAGTTTAACTCTGTCAGTTGAATGCACACATTGACAACCATTCAGTTAGATAGCTCCGTTTTGGTTTTAGAAGCAGATATTTCTCTGTACAGCCTATGGTCCCATTCACTCGGGAATATCCCAACGCAGCTCCTGGAAGAAACGTGTTTCTGACACGCTGAATCTCAACATAGATTCTACTCTCTTAGGTGAACGAACGCCCAGCAGGGCAGTTTCAAGGAAACGTTTCTGCTGAGTTTTAGACAAAGTTTCCTGCTGTTTAGTACGTATGCCGGCATTGGGCTGGAAATACCGGTTTTGGGATTCTGCACAGAAAGGGTTTGCAAACCGCTGAATCCACACGTGAGTTTAACTTTGTCAGTTGAATGCACACATTGACAACCATCCAGTTAGATAGCTCCGTTTTGGTTTTAGAAGCAGATATTTCTCTGTACAGCCTAAGGTCCCATTCACTCGGGAATATCCCAACGCAGGTCCTAGAAGAAACGTGTTTCTGACTCGCTGAATCTCAACATAGATTCAACTCTCTTAGGTGAACGAACGCACAGCAGAGCAGTTTCAAGGAAACGTTTCTCCTGAGTTTTAGACGAAGTTTCCTGCTGTTTAGTACGTATGCCGGCATTGGGTTGGAAATACCGGTTTTGGGATTCTGCACAGAAAGGGTTTGCAAACCGCTGAATCCACACGTGAGTTTAACTCTGTCAGTTGAATGCACACATTGACAACCATTCAGTTAGATAACTCCGTTTTGGTTTTAGAAGCAGATATTTCTCTGTACAGCCTATGGTCCCATTCACTCGGGAATATCCCAACGCAGCTCCTAGAAGAAACGTGTTTCTGACTCGCTGAATCTCAACATAGATTCAACTCTCTTAGGTGAACGAACGCACAGCAGAGCAGTTTCAAGGAAACGTTTCTCCTGAGTTTTAGACGAAGTTTCCTGCTGTTTAGTACGTATGCCGGCATTTGGCTGGAAATACCGGTTTTGGGATTCTGCACAGGAAGGGTTTGCAAACCGCTGAATCCACACGTGAGTTTAACTCTGTCAGTTGAATGCACACATTGACAACCATCCAGTTAGATAGCTCCGTTTTGGTTTTAGAAGCAGCTATCTCTCTGTACAGCCTATGGTCCCATTCACTCGGGAATATCCCAACGCAGCTCCTAGAAGAAACGTGTTTCTGACTCGCTGAATCTCAACATAGATTCAAATCTCTTAGGTGAACGAACGCACAGCAGAGCAGTTTCAAGGAAACTTTTCTCCTGAGTTTTAGACGAAGTTTCCTGCTGTTTAGTACGGATGCCGGCATTGGCCTGGAATTACCGGGTTTGGGATTCTGCACAGAAAGGGTTTGCAAACCGCTGAATCCACACGTGAGTTTAACTCTGTCAGTTGAATGCACACATTGACAACCATTCAGTTTGATAGCATCCTTTTGGTTTTAGAAGCAGATATTTCTCTGTACAGCCTATGGTCCCATTCACTCGGGAATATCCCAACGGAGCTCCAAGAAGAAACGTGCTTCTGACTCGCTGAATCTCAACATAGATTCAACTCTCTTAGGTGAACGAACGCATAGCAGAGCAGTTTCAAGGAAACGTTTCTCCTGAGTTTTAGACGAAGTTTCCTGCTGTTTAGTACGTATGCCGGCATTGGGCTGGAAATACCGGTTTTGGGATTCTGCACAGAAAGGGTTTGCAAACCACTGAATCCACACGTGAGTTTAACTCTGTCAGTTGAATGCACACACTGACAACCATTCAGTTAGATAGCTACGTTTTGGTATTAGAAGCAGATATTTCTCTGTACAGCCTATGGTCCCATTCACTCGGGAATATCCCAACGCAGCTCCTAGAAGAAACGTGTTTCTGACTCGCTGAATCTCAACATAGATTGAACTCTCTTAGGTGAACGAACGCACAGCAGAGCAGTTTCAAGGAAACTTTTCTCCTGAGTTTTAGACGAAGTTTCCTGCTGTTAACTACGTATGCCGGCATTGGGCTGGAAATACCGGTTTTGGGATTCTGCACAGAAAGGGTTTGCAAACCGCTGAATCCACACGTGAGTTTAAGTCTGTCAGTTGAATGCACACATTGACAACCATTCAGTTTGATAGCATCCTTTTGGTTTTAGAAGCAGATATTTCTCTGTACAGCCTATGGTCCCATTCACTCGGGAATATCCCAACGGAGCTCCAAGAAGAAACGTGCTTCTGACTCGCTGAATCTCAACATAGATTCAACTCTCTTAGGTGAACGAACGCACAGCAGAGCAGTTTCAAGGAAACGTTTCTCCTGAGTTTTAGACGAAGTTTCCTGCTGTTTAGTACGTATGCCGGCATTTGGCTGGAAATACCGGTTTTGGGATTCTGCACAGGAAGGGTTTGCAAACCGCTGAATCCACACGTGAGTTTAACTCTGTCAGTTGAATGCACACATTGACAACCATCCAGTTAGATAGCTCCGTTTTGGTTTTAGAAGCAGCTATCTCTCTGTACAGCCTATGGTCCCATTCACTCGGGAATATCCCAACGCAGCTCCTAGAAGAAACGTGTTTCTGACTCGCTGAATCTCAACATAGATTCAAATCTCTTAGGTGAACGAACGCACAGCAGAGCAGTTTCAAGGAAACTTTTCTCCTGAGTTTTAGACGAAGTTTCCTGCTGTTTAGTACGGATGCCGGCATTGGCCTGGAATTACCGGGTTTGGGATTCTGCACAGAAAGGGTTTGCAAACCGCTGAATCCACACGTGAGTTTAACTCTGTCAGTTGAATGCACACATTGACAACCATTCAGTTTGATAGCATCCTTTTGGTTTTAGAAGCAGATATTTCTCTGTACAGCCTATGGTCCCATTCACTCGGGAATATCCCAACGGAGCTCCAAGAAGAAACGTGCTTCTGACTCGCTGAATCTCAACATAGATTCAACTCTCTTAGGTGAACGAACGCATAGCAGAGCAGTTTCAAGGAAACGTTTCTCCTGAGTTTTAGACGAAGTTTCCTGCTGTTTAGTACGTATGCCGGCATTGGGCTGGAAATACCGGTTTTGGGATTCTGCACAGAAAGGGTTTGCAAACCACTGAATCCACACGTGAGTTTAACTCTGTCAGTTGAATGCACACACTGACAACCATTCAGTTAGATAGCTACGTTTTGGTATTAGAAGCAGATATTTCTCTGTACAGCCTATGGTCCCATTCACTCGGGAATATCCCAACGCAGCTCCTAGAAGAAACGTGTTTCTGACTCGCTGAATCTCAACATAGATTGAACTCTCTTAGGTGAACGAACGCACAGCAGAGCAGTTTCAAGGAAACTTTTCTCCTGAGTTTTAGACGAAGTTTCCTGCTGTTAACTACGTATGCCGGCATTGGGCTGGAAATACCGGTTTTGGGATTCTGCACAGAAAGGGTTTGCAAACCGCTGAATCCACACGTGAGTTTAAGTCTGTCAGTTGAATGCACACATTGACAACCATTCAGTTTGATAGCATCCTTTTGGTTTTAGAAGCAGATATTTCTCTGTACAGCCTATGGTCCCATTCACTCGGGAATATCCCAACGGAGCTCCAAGAAGAAACGTGCTTCTGACTCGCTGAATCTCAACATAGATTCAACTCTCTTAGGTGAACGAACGCATAGCAGAGCAGTTTCAAGGAAACGTTTCTTCTGAGTTTTAGACGAAGTTTCCTGCTGTTTAGTACGGATGCCGGCATTGGGCTGGAAATACCGGTTTTGGGATTCTGCACAGAAAGGGTTTGCAAACCGCTGTATCCAAACGTGAGTTTTACACTGTCAGTTGAATGCACACAATGACAACCATCCAGTTAGATAGCTCCGTTTTGGTTTTAGAAGCAGATATTTCTCTGTACAGACTATGGTCCCATTCACTCGGGAATATCCCAACGCAGCTCTTAGAAGAAACGTGTTTCTGACTCGCTGAATCTCAACATAGATTCAACTCTCTTAGGTGAACGAACGCACAGCAGAGCAGTTTCAAGGAAACGTTTCTCCTGAGTTTTAGACGAAGTTTCCTGCTGTTTAGTACGTATGCCGGCATTGGGCTGGAAATACCGGTTTGGGGATTCTGCACAGAAAGGGTTTGCAAACCACTGAATCCACTCGTGAGTTTAACTCTGTCAGTTGAATGCACACACTGACAATCATTCAGTTAGATAGCTCCGTTTTGGTATTAGAAGCAGATATTTCTCTGTGCAGCCTATGGTCCCATTCACTCGGGAACATCCCAACGCAGCTCCTAGAAGAAACGTGTTTCTGACTCGCTGAATCTCAACATAGATTGAACTCTCTTAGGTGAACGAACGCACAGCAGAGCAGTTTCAAGGAAACTTTTCTCCTGAGTTTTAGACGAAGTTTCCTGCTGTTAACTACGTATGCCGGCATTGGGCTGGAAATACCGGTTTTGGGATTCTGCACAGAAAGGGTTTGCAAACCGCTGAATCCACACGTGAGTTTAACTCTGTCAGTTGAATGCACACATTGACAACCATCCAGTTAGATAGCTCCGTTTTGGTTTCAGAAGCAGATATTTCTCTGTACAGCCTATGGTCCCATTCACTCGGGATTATCCCAACGCAGCTCCTAGAAGAAACGTGTTTCTGACTCGCTGAATCTCAACATACATTCAAATCTCTTAGGTGAACGAACGCACAGCAGAGCAGTTTCAAGGAAACTTTTCTCCTGAGTTTTAGACGAAGTTTCCTGCTGTTTAGTACGGATGCCGGCATTGGGCTGGAATTACCGGTTTTGGGATTCTGCACAGAAAGGGTTTGCAAACCGCTGAATCCACACGTGAGTTTAACTTTGTCAGTTGAATGCACACATTGACAACCATCCAGTTAGATAGCTCCGTTTTGGTTTTAGAAGCAGATATTTCTCTGTACAGACTATGGTCCCATTCACTCGGGAATATCCCAACGCAGCTCCTGGAAGAAACGTGTTTCTGACTCGCTGAATCTCAACATAGATTCAACTCTCTTAGGTGAACGAACGCACAGCAGAGCAGTTTCAAGGAAACGTTTCTCCTGAGTTTTAGACGAAGTTTCCTGCTGTTTAGTACGTATGCCGGCATTGGCCTGGAAATACCGGTTTTGGGATTCTGCACAGAAAGGGTTTGCAAACCACTGAATCCACACGTGAGTTTAGCTCTGTCAGTTGAATGCAAACACTGACAACCATTCAGTTAGATAGCTCCGTTTTGGTTTTAGAAGCAGATATTTCTCTGTACAGCCTATGGTCCCATTCACTCGGGAATATCCCAACGCAGCTCCTAGAAGAAACGTGTTTCTGACTCGCTGAATCTCAACATAGATTCACCTCTCTTAGGTGAACGAACGCACAGCAGGGCAGTTTCAAGGAAACTTTTCTCCTGAGTTTTAGACGAAGTTTCCTGCTGTTAACTACGTATGCCGGCATTGGGCTGGAAATACCGGTTTTGGGATTCTGCACAGAAAGGGTTTGCAAACCGCTGAATCCACACGTGAGTTTAACTCTGTCAGTTGAATGCACACATTGACAACCATTCAGTTTGATAGCATCCTTTTGGTTTTAGAAGCAGATATTTCTCTGTACAGCCTATGGTCCCATTCACTCGGGAATATCCCAACGGAGCTCCAAGAAGAAACGTGCTTCTGACTCGCTGAATCTCAACATAGATTCAACTCTCTTAGGTGAACGAACGCATAGCAGAGCAGTTTCAAGGAAACGTTTCTCCTGAGTTTTAGACGAAGTTTCCTGCTGTTTAGTACGTATGCCGGCATTGGGCTGGAAATACCGGTTTTGGGATTCTGCACAGAAAGGGTTTGCAAACCACTGAATCCACACGTGAGTTTAACTCTGTCAGTTGAATGCACACACTGACAACCATTCAGTTAGATAGCTACGTTTTGGTATTAGAAGCAGATATTTCTCTGTACAGCCTATGGTCCCATTCACTCGGGAATATCCCAACGCAGCTCCTAGAAGAAACGTGTTTCTGACTCGCTGAATCTCAACATAGATTCAACTCTCTTAGGTGAACGAACGCACAGCAGAGCAGTTTCAAGGAAACTTTTCTCCTGAGTTTTAGACGAAGTTTCCTGCTGTTAACTACGTATGCCGGCATTGGGCTGGAAATACCGGTTTTGGGATTCTGCACAGAAAGGGTTTGCAAACCGCTGAATCCACACGTGAGTTTAAGTCTGTCAGTTGAATGCACACATTGACAACCATTCAGTTTGATAGCATCCTTTTGGTTTTAGAAGCAGATATTTCTCTGTACAGCCTATGGTCCCATTCACTCGGGAATATCCCAACGGAGCTCCAAGAAGAAACGTGCTTCTGACTCGCTGAATCTCAACATAGATTCAACTCTCTTAGGTGAACGAACGCACAGCAGAGCAGTTTCAAGGAAACGTTTCTCCTGAGTTTTAGACGAAGTTTCCTGCTGTTTAGTACGTATGCCGGCATTTGGCTGGAAATACCGGTTTTGGGATTCTGCACAGGAAGGGTTTGCAAACCGCTGAATCCACACGTGAGTTTAACTCTGTCAGTTGAATGCACACATTGACAACCATCCAGTTAGATAGCTCCGTTTTGGTTTTAGAAGCAGCTATCTCTCTGTACAGCCTATGGTCCCATTCACTCGGGAATATCCCAACGCAGCTCCTAGAAGAAACGTGTTTCTGACTCGCTGAATCTCAACATAGATTCAAATCTCTTAGGTGAACGAACGCACAGCAGAGCAGTTTCAAGGAAACTTTTCTCCTGAGTTTTAGACGAAGTTTCCTGCTGTTTAGTACGGATGCCGGCATTGGCCTGGAATTACCGGGTTTGGGATTCTGCACAGAAAGGGTTTGCAAACCGCTGAATCCACACGTGAGTTTAACTCTGTCAGTTGAATGCACACATTGACAACCATTCAGTTTGATAGCATCCTTTTGGTTTTAGAAGCAGATATTTCTCTGTACAGCCTATGGTCCCATTCACTCGGGAATATCCCAACGGAGCTCCAAGAAGAAACGTGCTTCTGACTCGCTGAATCTCAACATAGATTCAACTCTCTTAGGTGAACGAACGCATAGCAGAGCAGTTTCAAGGAAACGTTTCTCCTGAGTTTTAGACGAAGTTTCCTGCTGTTTAGTACGTATGCCGGCATTGGGCTGGAAATACCGGTTTTGGGATTCTGCACAGAAAGGGTTTGCAAACCACTGAATCCACACGTGAGTTTAACTCTGTCAGTTGAATGCACACACTGACAACCATTCAGTTAGATAGCTACGTTTTGGTATTAGAAGCAGATATTTCTCTGTACAGCCTATGGTCCCATTCACTCGGGAATATCCCAACGCAGCTCCTAGAAGAAACGTGTTTCTGACTCGCTGAATCTCAACATAGATTGAACTCTCTTAGGTGAACGAACGCACAGCAGAGCAGTTTCAAGGAAACTTTTCTCCTGAGTTTTAGACGAAGTTTCCTGCTGTTAACTACGTATGCCGGCATTGGGCTGGAAATACCGGTTTTGGGATTCTGCACAGAAAGGGTTTGCAAACCGCTGAATCCACACGTGAGTTTAAGTCTGTCAGTTGAATGCACACATTGACAACCATTCAGTTTGATAGCATCCTTTTGGTTTTAGAAGCAGATATTTCTCTGTACAGCCTATGGTCCCATTCACTCGGGAATATCCCAACGGAGCTCCAAGAAGAAACGTGCTTCTGACTCGCTGAATCTCAACATAGATTCAACTCTCTTAGGTGAACGAACGCATAGCAGAGCAGTTTCAAGGAAACGTTTCTTCTGAGTTTTAGACGAAGTTTCCTGCTGTTTAGTACGGATGCCGGCATTGGGCTGGAAATACCGGTTTTGGGATTCTGCACAGAAAGGGTTTGCAAACCGCTGTATCCAAACGTGAGTTTTACACTGTCAGTTGAATGCACACAATGACAACCATCCAGTTAGATAGCTCCGTTTTGGTTTTAGAAGCAGATATTTCTCTGTACAGACTATGGTCCCATTCACTCGGGAATATCCCAACGCAGCTCTTAGAAGAAACGTGTTTCTGACTCGCTGAATCTCAACATAGATTCAACTCTCTTAGGTGAACGAACGCACAGCAGAGCAGTTTCAAGGAAACGTTTCTCCTGAGTTTTAGACGAAGTTTCCTGCTGTTTAGTACGTATGCCGGCATTGGGCTGGAAATACCGGTTTGGGGATTCTGCACAGAAAGGGTTTGCAAACCACTGAATCCACTCGTGAGTTTAACTCTGTCAGTTGAATGCACACACTGACAATCATTCAGTTAGATAGCTCCGTTTTGGTATTAGAAGCAGATATTTCTCTGTGCAGCCTATGGTCCCATTCACTCGGGAACATCCCAACGCAGCTCCTAGAAGAAACGTGTTTCTGACTCGCTGAATCTCAACATAGATTGAACTCTCTTAGGTGAACGAACGCACAGCAGAGCAGTTTCAAGGAAACTTTTCTCCTGAGTTTTAGACGAAGTTTCCTGCTGTTAACTACGTATGCCGGCATTGGGCTGGAAATACCGGTTTTGGGATTCTGCACAGAAAGGGTTTGCAAACCGCTGAATCCACACGTGAGTTTAACTCTGTCAGTTGAATGCACACATTGACAACCATCCAGTTAGATAGCTCCGTTTTGGTTTCAGAAGCAGATATTTCTCTGTACAGCCTATGGTCCCATTCACTCGGGATTATCCCAACGCAGCTCCTAGAAGAAACGTGTTTCTGACTCGCTGAATCTCAACATACATTCAAATCTCTTAGGTGAACGAACGCACAGCAGAGCAGTTTCAAGGAAACTTTTCTCCTGAGTTTTAGACGAAGTTTCCTGCTGTTTAGTACGGATGCCGGCATTGGGCTGGAATTACCGGTTTTGGGATTCTGCACAGAAAGGGTTTGCAAACCGCTGAATCCACACGTGAGTTTAACTTTGTCAGTTGAATGCACACATTGACAACCATCCAGTTAGATAGCTCCGTTTTGGTTTTAGAAGCAGATATTTCTCTGTACAGACTATGGTCCCATTCACTCGGGAATATCCCAACGCAGCTCCTGGAAGAAACGTGTTTCTGACTCGCTGAATCTCAACATAGATTCAACTCTCTTAGGTGAACGAACGCACAGCAGAGCAGTTTCAAGGAAACGTTTCTCCTGAGTTTTAGACGAAGTTTCCTGCTGTTTAGTACGTATGCCGGCATTGGCCTGGAAATACCGGTTTTGGGATTCTGCACAGAAAGGGTTTGCAAACCACTGAATCCACACGTGAGTTTAGCTCTGTCAGTTGAATGCAAACACTGACAACCATTCAGTTAGATAGCTCCGTTTTGGTTTTAGAAGCAGATATTTCTCTGTACAGCCTATGGTCCCATTCACTCGGGAATATCCCAACGCAGCTCCTAGAAGAAACGTGTTTCTGACTCGCTGAATCTCAACATAGATTCACCTCTCTTAGGTGAACGAACGCACAGCAGGGCAGTTTCAAGGAAACTTTTCTCCTGAGTTTTAGACGAAGTTTCCTGCTGTTAACTACTTATGCCGGCATTGGGCTGGAAATACCGGTTTTGGGATTCTGCACAGAAAGGGTTTGCAAACCGCTGAATCCACACGTGAGTTTAACTCTGTCAGTTGAATGCACACATTGACAACCATTCAGTTTGATAGCATCCTTTTGGTTTTAGAAGCAGATATTTCTCTGTACAGCCTATGGTCCCATTCACTCGGGAATATCCCAACGGAGCTCCAAGAAGAAACGTGCTTCTGACTCGCTGAATCTCAACATAGATTCAACTCTCTTAGGTGAACGAACGCATAGCAGAGCAGTTTCAAGGAAACGTTTCTCCTGAGTTTTAGACGAAGTTTCCTGCTGTTTAGTACGTATGCCGGCATTGGGCTGGAAATACCGGTTTTGGGATTCTGCACAGAAAGGGTTTGCAAACCACTGAATCCACACGTGAGTTTAACTCTGTCAGTTGAATGCACACACTGACAACCATTCAGTTAGATAGCTACGTTTTGGTATTAGAAGCAGATATTTCTCTGTACAGCCTATGGTCCCATTCACTCGGGAATATCCCAACGCAGCTCCTAGAAGAAACGTGTTTCTGACTCGCTGAATCTCAACATAGATTGAACTCTCTTAGGTGAACGAACGCACAGCAGAGCAGTTTCAAGGAAACTTTTCTCCTGAGTTTTAGACGAAGTTTCCTGCTGTTAACTACGTATGCCGGCATTGGGCTGGAAATACCGGTTTTGGGATTCTGCACAGAAAGGGTTTGCAAACCGCTGAATCCACACGTGAGTTTAAGTCTGTCAGTTGAATGCACACATTGACAACCATTCAGTTTGATAGCATCCTTTTGGTTTTAGAAGCAGATATTTCTCTGTACAGCCTATGGTCCCATTCACTCGGGAATATCCCAACGGAGCTCCAAGAAGAAACGTGCTTCTGACTCGCTGAATCTCAACATAGATTCAACTCTCTTAGGTGAACGAACGCACAGCAGAGCAGTTTCAAGGAAACGTTTCTCCTGAGTTTTAGACGAAGTTTCCTGCTGTTTAGTATGGATGCCGGCATTGGTCTGGAAATACCTGTTTTGGGATTCTGCACAGAAAGGGTTTGCAAACCGCTGTATCCAAACGTGAGTTTTACTCTCTCAGTTGAATGCACACATTGACAACCATTCAGTTTGATAGCATCCTTTTGGTTTTAGAAGCAGATATTTCTCTGTACAGCCTATGGTCCCATTCACTCGGGAATATCCCAACGCAGCTCCTAGAAGAAACGTGCTTCTGACTCCCTGAATCTCAACATAGATTCAACTCTCTTAGGTGAACGAACGCACAGCAGAGCAGTTTCAAGGAAACGTTTCTCCTGAGGTTTAGACGAAGTTTCCTGCTGTTTAGTACGGATGCCGGCATTGGGCTGGAAATACCGGTTTTGGGATTCTGCACAGAAAGGGATTGCAAACCGCTGAATCCACACGTGAGTTTAACTTTGTCAGTTGAATGCACACACTGACAACCATCCAGTTAGATAGCTCCGTTTTGGTTTTAGAAGCAGATATTTCTCTGTACAGCCTATGGTCCCATTAACTCGGGAATATCCCAACGCAGCTCCTGGAAGAAACGTGTTTCTGACTCGCTGAATCTCAACATAGATTCAACTCTCTTAGGTGAACGAACGCACAGCAGAGCAGTTTCAAGGAAACGTTTCTCCTGAGTTTTAGACGAAGTTTCCTGCTGTTTAGTACGGATGCCGGCATTGGGCTGGAAATACCGGTTTTGGGATTCTGCACAGAAAGGGTTTGCAAACCGCTGAATCCACACGTGAGTTTAACTTTGTCAGTTGAATGCACACATTGACAACCATTCAGTTAGATAGCTCCGTTTTGGTTTTAGAAGCAGATATTTCTCTGTACAGACTATGGTCCCATTCACTCGGGAATATCCCAACGCAGCTCCTGGAAGAAACGTGTTTCTGACTCGCTGAATCTCAACATAGATTCAACTCTCTTAGGTGAACGAACGCACAGCAGAGCAGTTTCAAGGAAACGTTTCTCCTGAGTTTTAGACGAAGTTTCCTGCAGTTTAGTACGTATGCCGGCATTGGGCTGGAAATACCGGTTTTGGGATTCTGCACAGAAAGGGTTTGCAAACCACTGAATCCACACGTGAGTTTAACTCTGTCAGTTGAATGCACACATTGACAACCATTCAGTTAGATAGCTCCGTTTTGGTTTTAGAAGCAGATATTTCTCTGTACAGCCTATGGTCCCATTCACTCGGGAATATCCCAACGCAGCTCCTAGAAGAAACGTGTTTCTGACTCGCTGAATCTCAACATAGATTCAACGCTCTTAGGTGAACGAACGCACAGCAGAGCAGTTTCAAGGAAACGTTTCTCCTGAGTTTTAGACGAAGTTTCCTGCAGTTTAGTACGTATGCCGGCATTGGGCTGGAAATACCGGTTTTGGGATTTTGCACAGAAAGGGTTTGCAAACCGCTGAATCCACACGTGAGTTTAACTCTGTCAGTTGAATGCACACATTGACAACCATTCAGTTTGATAGCATCCTTTTGGTTTTAGAAGCAGATATTTCTCTGTACAGCCTATGGTCCCATTCACTCGGGAATATCCCAACGGAGCTCCAAGAAGAAACGTGCTTCTGACTCGCTGAATCTCAACATAGATTCAACTCTCTTAGGTGAACGAACGCACAGCAGAGCAGTTTCACGGAAACGTTTCTCCTGAGTTTTAGACGAAGTTTCCTGCTGTTTAGTACGGATGCCGGCATTGGGCTGGAAATACCGGTTTTGTGATTCTGCACAGAAAGGGTTTGCAAACCGCTGTATCCAAACGTGAGTTTTACTCTGTCAGTTGAATGCACACATTGACAACCATTCAGTTTGATAGCATCCTTTTGGTTTTAGAAGCAGATATTTCTCTGTACATCCTATGGTCCCATTCACTCGGGAATATCCCAACGCAGCTCCTGGAAGAAACGTGTTTCTGACTCGCTGAATCTCAACATAGATTCAACTCTCTTAGGTGAACGAACGCACAGCAGAGCAGTTTCAAGGAAACGTTTCTCCTGAGGTTTAGACGAAGTTTCCTGCTGGTTAGTACGGATGCCGGCATTGGGCTGGAAATACCGGTTTTGGGCTTCTGCACAGAAAGGGATTGCAAACCGCTGAATCCACACGTGAGTTTAACTTTGTCAGTTGAATGCACACATTGACAACCATCCAGTTAGATAGCTCCGTTTTGGTTTTAGAAGCAGATATTTCTCTGTACAGCCTATGGTCCCATTAACTCGGGAATATCCCAACGCAGCTCCTGGAAGAAACGTGTTTCTGACTCGCTGAATCTCAACATAGATTCAACTCTCTTAGGTGAACGAACGCACAGCAGAGCAGTTTCAAGGAAACGTTTCTCCTGAGTTTTAGACGAAGTTTCCTGCTGTTTAGTACGGATGCCGGCATTGGGCTGGAAATACCGGTTTTGGGATTCTGCACAGAAAGGGTTTGCAAACCGCTGAATCCACACGTGAGTTTAACTTTGTCAGTTGAATGCACACATTGACAACCATTCAGTTAGATAGCTCCGTTTTGGTTTTAGAAGCAGATATTTCTCTGTACAGACTATGGTCCCATTCACTCCGGAATATCCCAACGCAGCTCCTGGAAGAAACGTGTTTCTGACTCGCTGAATCTCAACATAGATTCAACTCTCTTAGGTGAACGAACGCACAGCAGAGCAGTTTCAAGGAAACGTTTCTACTGAGTTTTAGATGAAGTTTCCTGCTGTTTAGTACGTATGCCGGCATTGGGCTGGAAATACCGGTTTTGGGATTCTGCACAGAAAGGGTTTGCAAACCACTGAATCCACACGTGAGTTTAACTCTGTCAGTTGAATGCACACATTGACAACCATTCAGTTAGATAGCTCCGTTTTGGTTTTAGAAGCAGATATTTCTCTGTACAGCCTATGGTCCCATTCACTCGGGAATATCCCAACGCAGGTCCTAGAAGAAACGTGTTTCTGACTCGCTGAATCTCAACATAGATTCAACTCTCTTAGGTGAACGAACGCACAGCAGAGCAGTTTCAAGGAAACGTTTCTCCTGAGTTTTAGACGAAGTTTCCTGCAGTTTAGTACGTATGCCGGCATTGGGCTGGAAATACCGGTTTTGGGATTTTGCACAGAAAGGGTTTGCAAACCGCTGAATCCACACGTGAGTTTAACTCTGTCAGTTGAATGCACACATTGACAACCATTCAGTTTGATAGCATCCTTTTGGTTTTAGAAGCAGATATTTCTCTGTACAGCCTATGGTCCCATTCACTCGGGAATATCCCAACGGAGCTCCAAGAAGAAACGTGCTTCTGACTCGCTGAATCTCAACATAGATTCAACTCTCTTAGGTGAACGAACGCACAGCAGAGCAGTTTCAAGGATACTTTTCTCCTGAGTTTTAGACGAAGTTTCCTGCTGTTTAGTACGGATGCCGGCATTGGGCTGGAAATACCGGTTTTGGGATTCTGCACAGAAAGGGTTTGCAAACCGCTGAATCCACACGTGAGTTTAACTTTGTCAGTTGAATGCACACATTGACAACCATCCAGTTAGATAGCTCCGTTTTGGTTTTAGAAGCAGATATTTCTCTGTACAGACTATGGTCCAATTCCCTCGGGAATATCCCAACGCAGCTCCTAGAAGAAACGTGTTTCTGACTCGCTGAATCTCAACATAGATTCAACTCTCTTAGGTGAACGAAGGCACAGCAGAGCAGTTTCAAGGAAACGTTTCTACTGAGTTTTAGACGAAGTTTCCTGCTGTTTAGTACGTATGCCGGCATTGGGCTGGAAATACCGGTTTTGGGATTCTGCACAGAAAGGGTTTGCAAACCACTGAATCCACACGTGAGTTTAACTCTGTCAGTTGAATGCACACATTGACAACCATTCAGTTAGATAGCTCCGTTTTGGTTTTAGAAGCAGATATTTCTCTGTACAGCCTATGGTCCCATTCACTCGGGAATATCCCAACGGAGCTCCAAGAAGAAACGTGCTTCTGACTCGCTGAATCTCAACATAGATTCAACTCTCTTAGGTGAACGAACGCACAGCAGAGCAGTTTCAAGGAAACGTTTCTACTGAGTTTTAGACGAAGTTTCCTGCTGTTTAGTACGGATGCCGGCATTGGGCTGGAATTACCGGTTTTGGGATTCTGCACAGAAAGGGTTTGCAAACCGCTGAATCCACACGTGAGTTTAACTTTGTCAGTTGAATGCACACATTGACAACCATCCAGTTAGATAGCTCCGTTTTGGTTTTAGAAGCAGATATTTCTCTGTACAGACTATGGTCCCATTCACTCGGGAATATCCCAACGCAGCTCCTAGAAGAAACGTGTTTCTGACTCGCTGAATCTCAACATAGATTCAACTCTCTTAGGTGAACGAACGCACAGCAGAGCAGTTTCAAGGAAACGTTTCTCCTGAGTTTTAGACGAAGTTTCCTGCTGTTTAGTACGTATGCCGGCATTGGCCTGGAAATACCGGTTTTGGGATTCTGCACAGAAAGGGTTTGCAAACCACTGAATCCACACGTGAGTTTAGCTCTGTCAGTTGAATGCAAACACTGACAACCATTCAGTTAGATAGCTCCGTTTTGGTTTTAGAAGCAGATATTTCTCTGTACAGCCTATGGTCCCATTCACTCGGGAATTTCCCAACGCAGCTCCTAGAAGAAACGTGTTTCTGACTCGCTGAATCTCAACATAGATTCACCTCTCTTAGGTGAACGAACGCACATCAGGGCAGTTTCAAGGAAACTTTTCTCCTGAGTTTTAGACGAAGTTTCCTGCTGTTAACTACGTATGCCGGCATTGGTCTGGAAATACCGGTTTTGGGATTCTGCACAGAAAGGGTTTGCAAACCGCTGAATCCACACGTGAGTTTAACTCTGTCAGTTGAATGCACACATTGACAACCATTCAGTTTGATAGCATCCTTTTGGTTTTAGAAGCAGATATTTCTCTGTACAGCCTATGGTCCCATTCACTCGGGAATATCCCAACGGAGCTCCAAGAAGAAACGTGCTTCTGACTCGCTGAATCTCAACATAGATTCAACTCTCTTAGGTGAACGAACGCACAGCAGAGCAGTTTCAAGGAAACGTTTCTCCTGAGTTTTAGACGAAGTTTCCTGCTGTTTAGTACGTATGCCGGCATTGGGCTGGAAATACCGGTTTTGGGATTCTGCACAGAAAGGGTTTGCAAACCACTGAATCCACACGTGAGTTTAACTCTGTCAGTTGAATGCACACACTGACAACCATTCAGTTAGATAGCTACGTTTTGGTATTAGAAGCAGATATTTCTCTGTACAGCCTATGGTCCCATTCACTCGGGAATATCCCAACGCAGCTCCTAGAAGAAACGTGTTTCTGACTCGCTGAATCTCAACATAGATTGAACTCTCTTAGGTGAACGAACGCACAGCAGAGCAGTTTCAAGGAAACTTTTCTCCTGAGTTTTAGACGAAGTTTCCTGCTGTTAACTACGTATGCCGGCATTGGGCTGGAAATACCGGTTTTGGGATTCTGCACAGAAAGGGTTTGCAAACCGCTGAATCCACACGTGAGTTTAAGTCTGTCAGTTGAATGCACACATTGACAACCATTCAGTTTGATAGCATCCTTTTGGTTTTAGAAGCAGATATTTCTCTGTACAGCCTATGGTCCCATTCACTCGGGAATATCCCAACGGAGCTCCAAGAAGAAACGTGCTTCTGACTCGCTGAATCTCAACATAGATTCAACTCTCTTAGGTGAACGAACGCACAGCAGAGCAGTTTCAAGGAAACGTTTCTCCTGAGTTTTAGACGAAGTTTCCTGCTGTTTAGTATGGATGCCGGCATTGGTCTGGAAATACCTGTTTTGGGATTCTGCACAGAAAGGGTTTGCAAACCGCTGTATCCAAACGTGAGTTTTACTCTCTCAGTTGAATGCACACATTGACAACCATTCAGTTTGATAGCATCCTTTTGGTTTTAGAAGCAGATATTTCTCTGTACAGCCTATGGTCCCATTCACTCGGGAATATCCCAACGCAGCTCCTAGAAGAAACGTGCTTCTGACTCCCTGAATCTCAACATAGATTCAACTCTCTTAGGTGAACGAACGCACAGCAGAGCAGTTTCAAGGAAACGTTTCTCCTGAGGTTTAGACGAAGTTTCCTGCTGGTTAGTACGGATGCCGGCATTGGGCTGGAAATACCGGTTTTGGGCTTCTGCACAGAAAGGGATTGCAAACCGCTGAATCCACACGTGAGTTTAACTTTGTCAGTTGAATGCACACATTGACAACCATCCAGTTAGATAGCTCCGTTTTGGTTTTAGAAGCAGATATTTCTCTGTACAGCCTATGGTCCCATTAACTCGGGAATATCCCAACGCAGCTCCTGGAAGAAACGTGTTTCTGACTCGCTGAATCTCAACATAGATTCAACTCTCTTAGGTGAACGAACGCACAGCAGAGCAGTTTCAAGGAAACGTTTCTCCTGAGTTTTAGACGAAGTTTCCTGCTGTTTAGTACTGATGCCGGCATTGGGCTGGAAATACCGGTTTTGGGATTCTGCACAGAAAGGGTTTGCAAACCGCTGAATCCACACGTGAGTTTAACTTTGTCAGTTGAATGCACACATTGACAACCATTCAGTTAGATAGCTCCGTTTTGGTTTTAGAAGCAGATATTTCTCTGTACAGACTATGGTCCCATTCACTCCGGAATATCCCAACGCAGCTCCTGGAAGAAACGTGTTTCTGACTCGCTGAATCTCAACATAGATTCAACTCTCTTAGGTGAACGAACGCACAGCAGAGCAGTTTCAAGGAAACGTTTCTACTGAGTTTTAGATGAAGTTTCCTGCTGTTTAGTACGTATGCCGGCATTGGGCTGGAAATACCGGTTTTGGGATTCTGCACAGAAAGGGTTTGCAAACCACTGAATCCACACGTGAGTTTAACTCTGTCAGTTGAATGCACACATTGACAACCATTCAGTTAGATAGCTCCGTTTTGGTTTTAGAAGCAGATATTTCTCTGTACAGCCTATGGTCCCATTCACTCGGGAATATCCCAACGCAGGTCCTAGAAGAAACGTGTTTCTGACTCGCTGAATCTCAACATAGATTCAACTCTCTTAGGTGAACGAACGCACAGCAGAGCAGTTTCAAGGAAACGTTTCTCCTGAGTTTTAGACGAAGTTTCCTGCAGTTTAGTACGTATGCCGGCATTGGGCTGGAAATACCGGTTTTGGGATTTTGCACAGAAAGGGTTTGCAAACCGCTGAATCCACACGTGAGTTTAACTCTGTCAGTTGAATGCACACATTGACAACCATTCAGTTTGATAGCATCCTTTTGGTTTTAGAAGCAGATATTTCTCTGTACAGCCTATGGTCCCATTCACTCGGGAATATCCCAACGGAGCTCCAAGAAGAAACGTGCTTCTGACTCGCTGAATCTCAACATAGATTCAACTCTCTTAGGTGAACGAACGCACAGCAGAGCAGTTTCAAGGAAACGTTTCTCCTGAGTTTTAGACGAAGTTTCCTGCTGTTTAGTACGGATGCCGGCATTGGGCTGGAAATACCGGTTTTGGGATTCTGCACAGAAAGGGTTTGCAAACCGCTGTATCCAAACGTGAGTTTTACTCTGTCAGTTGAATGCACACATTGACAACCATTCAGTTTGATAGCATCCTTTTGGTTTTAGAAGCAGATATTTCTCTGTACAGCCTATGGTCCCATTCACTCGGGAATATCCCAACGCAGCTCCTAGAAGAAACGTGCTTCTTACTCGCTGAATCTCAACATAGATTCAACTCTCTTAGGTGAACGAACGCACAGCAGAGCAGTTTCAAGGAAACGTTTCTCCTGAGATTTAGACGAAGTTTCCTGCTGGTTAGTACGGATGCCGGCATTGGGCTGGAAATACCGGTTTTGGGATTCTGCACAGAAAGGGATTGCAAACCGCTGAATCCACACGTGAGTTTAACTTTGTCAGTTGAATGCACACATTGACAACCATCCAGTTAGATAGCTCCGTTTTGGTTTTAGAAGCAGATATTTCTCTGTACAGCCTATGGTCCCATTCACTCGGGAATATCCCAACGCAGCTCCTGGAAGAAACGTGTTTCTGACTCGCTGAATCTCAACATAGATTCAACTCTCTTAGGTGAACGAACGCACAGCAGAGCAGTTTCAAGGAAATGATTCTCCTGAGTTTTAGACGAAGTTTCCTGCTGTTTAGTACGTATGCCGGCATTGGCCTGGAAATACCGGTTTTGGGATTCTGCACAGAAAGGGTTTGCAAACCACTGAATCCACACGTGAGTTTAACTCTGTCAGTTGAATGCACACATTGACAACCATTCAGTTAGATAGCTCCGTTTTGGTTTTAGAAGCAGATATTTCTCTGTACAGCCTATGGTCCCATTCACTCGGGAATATCCCAACGGAGCTCCAAGAAGAAACGTGCTTCTGACTCGCTGAATCTCAACATAGATTCAACTCTCTTAGGTGAACGAACGCACAGCAGAGCAGTTTCAAGGAAACGTTTCTCCTGAGTTTTAGACGAAGTTTCCTGCAGTTTAGTACGGATGCCGGCATTGGGCTGGAAATACCGGTTTTGGGATTCTGCACAGAAAGGGTTTGCAAACCGCTGTATCCAAACGTGAGTTTTACTCTGTCAGTTGAATGCACACATTGACAAACATTCAGTTTGATAGCATCCTTTTGGTTTTAGAAGCAGATATTTCTCTGTACAGCCTATGGTCCCATTCACTCGGGAATATCCCAAAGCAGCTCCTAGAAGAAACGTGCTTCTGACTCGCTGAATCTCAACATAGATTCAACTCTCTTAGGTGAACGAACGCACAGCAGAGCAGTTTCAAGGAAACGTTTCTCCTGAGGTTTAGACGAAGTTTCCTGTTGGTTAGTACGGATGCCGGCATTGGGCTGGAAATACCGGTTTTCGGATTCTGCACAGAAAGGGATTGCAAACCGCTGAATCCACACGTGAGTTTAACTTTGTGAGTTGAATGCACACATTGACAACCATCCAGTTAGATAGCTCCGTTTTGGTTTTAGAAGCAGATATTTCTCTGTACAGCCTATGGTCCCATTAACTCGGGAATATCCCAACGCAGCTCCTGGAAGAAACGTGTTTCTGACTCGCTGAATCTCAACATAGATTCAACTCTCTTAGGTGAACGAACGCACAGCAGAGCAGTTTCAAGTAAATGTTTCTCCTGAGTTTTAGACGAAGTTTCCTGCTGTTTAGTACGTATGCCGGCATTGGGCTGGAAATACCGGTTTTGGGATTCTGCACAGAAAGGGTTTGCAAACCGCTGAATCCACACGTGAGTTTAACTCTGTCAGTTAAATGCACACATTGACAATCATCCAGTTAGATAGCTCCGTTTTGGTTTCAGAAGCAGATATTTCTCTGTACAGCCTATGGTCCCATTCACTCGGGAATATCCCAACGCAGGTCCTAGAAGAAACGTGTTTCTGACTCGCTGAATCTCAACATAGATTCAACTCTCTTAGGTGAACGAACCCACAGCAGAGCAGTTTCAAGGAAACGTTTCTCCTGAGTTTTCGACGAAGTTTCCTGCTGTTTAGTACGTATGCCGGCATTGGCCTGGAAATACCGGTTTTGGGATTCTGCACAGAAAGGGTTTGCAAACCGCTGAATCCACACGTGAGTTTAACTTTGTCAGTTGAATGCACACATTGACAACCATCCAGTTAGATAGCTCCGTTTTGGTTTTAGAAGCAGATATTTCTCTGTACAGACTATGGTCCAATTCCCTCGGGAATATCCCAACGCAGCTCCTAGAAGAAACGTGTTTCTGACTCGCTGAATCTCAACATAGATTCAACTCTCTTAGGTGAACGAAGGCACAGCAGAGCAGTTTCAAGGAAACGTTTCTACTGAGTTTTAGACGAAGTTTCCTGCTGTTTAGTACGTATGCCGGCATTGGGCTGGAAATACCGGTTTTGGGATTCTGCACAGAAAGGGTTTGCAAACCACTGAATCCACACGTGAGTTTAACTCTGTCAGTTGAATGCACACATTGACAACCATTCAGTTAGATAGCTCCGTTTTGGTTTTAGAAGCAGATATTTCTCTGTACAGCCTATGGTCCCATTCACTCGGGAATATCCCAACGGAGCTCCAAGAAGAAACGTGCTTCTGACTCGCTGAATCTCAACATAGATTCAACTCTCTTAGGTGAACGAACGCACAGCAGAGCAGTTTCAAGGAAACGTTTCTCCTGAGTTTTAGACGAAGTTTCCTGCTGTTTAGTACGGATGCCGGCATTGGGCTGGAAATACCGGTTTTGGGATTCTGCACAGAAAGGGTTTGCAAACCGCTGTATCCAAACGTGAGTTTTACTCTGTCAGTTGAATGCACACATTGACAAACATTCAGTTTGATAGCATCCTTTTGGTTTTAGAAGCAGATATTTCTCTGTACAGCCTATGGTCCCATTCACTCGGGAATATCCCAATGCAGCTCCTAGAAGAAACGTGCTTCTGACTCGCTGAATCTCAACATAGATTCAACTCTCTTAGGTGAACGAACGCACAGCAGAGCAGTTTCAAGGAAACGTTTCTCCTGAGGTTTAGACGAAGTTTCCTGCTGGTTAGTACGGATGCCGGCATTGGGCTGGAAATACCGGTTTTCGGATTCTGCACAGAAAGGGATTGCAAACCGCTGAATCCACACGTGAGTTTATCTTTGTGAGTTGAATGCACACATTGACAACCATCCAGTTAGATAGCTCCGTTTTGGTTTTAGAAGCAGATATTTCTCTGTACAGCCTATGGTCCCATTAACTCGGGAATGTCCCAACGCAGCTCCTGGAAGAAACGTGTTTCTGACTCGCTGAATCTCAACATAGATTCAACTCTCTTAGGTGAACGAACGCACAGCAGAGCAGTTTCAAGTAAATGTTTCTCCTGAGTTTTAGACGAAGTTTCCTGCTGTTTAGTACGTATGCCGGCATTGGGCTGGAAATACCGGTTTTGGGATTCTGCACAGAAAGGGTTTGCAAACCGCTGAATCCACACGTGAGTTTAACTCTGTCAGTTGAATGCACACATTGACAATCATCCAGTTAGATAGCTCCGTTTTGGTTTCAGAAGCAGATATTTCTCTGTACAGCCTATGGTCCCATTCACTCGGGAATATCCCAACGCAGGTCCTAGAAGAAACGTGTTTCTGACTCGCTGAATGTCAACATAGATTCAACTCTGTTAGGTGAACGAACCCACAGCAGAGCAGTTTCAAGGAAACGTTTCTCCTGAGTTTTCGACGAAGTTTCCTGCTGTTTAGTACGTATGCCGGCATTGGCCTGGAAATACCGGTTTTGGGATTCTGCTCAGAAAGGGTTTGCAAACCACTGAATCCACACGTGAGTTTAACTCTGTCAGTTGAATGCACACATTGACAACCATCCAGTTAGATAGCTCCGTTTTGGTTTTAGAAGCAGATATTTCTCTGTACACTCTATGGTCCCATTCACTCGGTAATATCCCAACGCAGCTCCTAGAAGAAACGTGTTTCTGACTCGCTGAATCTCAACATAGATTCAACTCTCTTAGGTGAACGAACGCACAACAGAGCAGTTTCAAGGATACTTTTCTCCTGAGTTTTAGACGAAGTTTCCTGCTGTTTAGTACGTATGCCGGCATTTGGCTGGAAATACCGGTTTTGGGATTCTGCACAGAAAGGGTTTGCAAACCGCTGAATCCACACGTGAGTTTAACTTTGTCAGTTGAATGCACACATTGACAACCATCCAGTTAGATAGCTCCGTTTTGGTTTTAGAAGCAGATATTTCTCTGTACAGCCTATGGTCCCATTCACTCGGGAATATCCCAACGCAGCTCCTAGAAGAAACGTGTTTCTGACTCGCTGAATCTCAACATAGATTCAACTCTCTTAGGTGAACGAACGCACAGCAGAGCAGTTTCAAGGAAACTTTTCTCCTGAGTTTTAGACGAAGTTTCCTGCTGTTTAGTACGGATGCCGGCATTGGGCTGGGAATACCGGTTTTGGGATTCTGCACAGAAAGGGTTTGCAAACCGCTGAATCCACAGGTGAGTTTAACTTTGTCAGTTGAATGCACACATTGACAACCATCCAGTTAGATAGCTCCGTTTTGGTTTTAGAAGCAGATATTTCTCTGTACAGCCTATGGTCCCATTCACTCGGGAATATCCCAACGCAGCTCCTGGAAGAAACGTGTTTCTGACTCGCTGAATCTCAACATAGATTCAACTATCTTAGGTGAACGAACGCACAGCAGAGCAGTTTCAAGGAAACGTTTCTCCTGAGTTTTAGACGAAGTTTCCTGCTGTTTAGTACGTATGCCGGCATTGGGCTGGAAATACCGGTTTTGGGATTCTGCACAGAAAGGGTTGCAAACCGCTGAATCCACACTTGAGTTTAACTTTGTCAGTTGAATGCACACATTGACAACCATCCAGTTAGATAGCTCCGTTTTGTTTTTAGAAGCAGATATTTCTCTGTACAGACTATGGTCCCATTCACTCGGGAATATCCCAACGCAGCTCCTAGAAGAAACGTGTTTCTGACTCGCTGAATCTCAACATAGATTCAACTCTCTTAGGTAAACGAACGCACAGCAGAGCAGTTTCAAGGAAACGTTTCTCCTGAGTTTTAGACGAAGTTTCCTGCTGTTTAGTACGTATGCCGGCATTGGGCTGGAAATACCGGTTTTGGGATTCTGCACAGAAAGGGTTGGCAAACCACTGAATCCACACGTGAGTTTAACTCTGTCAGTTGAATGCACACACTGACAACCATTCAGTTAGATAGCTCCGTTTTGGTTTTAGAAGCAGATATTTCTCTGTACAGCCTATGGTCCCATTCACTCGGGAATATCCCAACGCAGCTCCTAGAAGAAACGTGTTTCTGACTCGCTGAATCTCAACATAGATTGAACTCACTTAGGTGAAAGAACGCACAGCAGAGCAGTTTCAAGGAAACGTTTGTCCTGAGTTTTAGACGAAGTTTCCTGCTGTTTAGTACGGATGCCGGCATTGGGCTGGAAATACCGGTTTTGGGATTCTGCACAGAAAGGGTTTGCAAACCGCTGAATCCACACGTGAGTTTAACTTTGTCAGTTGAATGCACACATTGACAACCATCCAGTTAGATAGCTCCGTTTTGGTTTTAGAAGCAGATATTTCTCTGTACAGACTATGGTCCCATTCACTCAGGAATATCCCAACGCAGCTCCTAGAAGAAACGTGTTTCTGACTCGCTGAATCTCAACTTAGATTCAACTCTCTTAGGTGAACGAACGCACAGCAGAGCAGTTTCAAGGAATCGTTTCTCCTGAGTTTTAGATGAAGTTTCCTGCTGTTTAGTAGTTATGCCGGCATTGGGCTGGAAATACCGGTTTTGGGATTCTGCACAGAAAGAGTTTGCAAACCGCTGAATCCACACGTGAGTTTAACTCTGTCAGTTGAATGCACACATTGACAACCATTCAGTTAGATAGCTCCGTTTTGGTTTTAGAAGCAGATATTTCTCTGTACAGCCTATGGTACCATTCACTCGGGAATATCCCAACGCAGCTACTAGAAGAAACGTGTTTCTGACTCGCTGAATCTCAACATAGATTCAACTCTCTTAGGTGAACGAACCCACAGCAGAGCAGTTTCAAGGAAACGTTTCTCCTGAGTTTTAGACGAAGTTTCCTGCTGTTTAGGACGTATGCCGGCATTGGGCTGGAAATACCGGTTTTGGGATTCTGCACAGAAAGGGTTTGCAAACCGCTGAATCCACACGTGAGTTTAACTTTGTCAGTTGAATGCACACATTGACAACCATCCAGTTAGATAGCTCCGTTTTGGTTTTAGAAGCAGATATTTCTCTGTACAGACTATGGTCCCATTCACTCGGGAATATCCCAACGCAGCTCCTGGAAGAAACGTGTTTCTGACTCGCTGAATCTCAACATAGATTCAACTCTCTTAGGTGAAAGAACGCACAGCAGAGCAGTTTCAAGGAAACGTTTCTCCTGAGTTTTAGACGAAGTTTCCTGCAGTTTAGTACGTATGCCGGCATTGGGCTGGAAATACCGGTTTTGGGATTCTGCACAGAAAGGGTTTGCAAACCGCTGAATCCACACGTCAGTTTAACTTTGTCAGTTGAATGCACACATTGACAACCATCCAGTTAGATAGCTCCGTTTTGTTTTCACAAGCAGATATTTCTCTGTACAGACTATGGTCCCATTCACTCGGGAATATCCCAACGCAGCTCCTAGAAGAAACGTGTTTCTGACTCGCTGAATCTCAACATAGATTCAACTCTCCTAGGTGAACGAACGCACAGCAGGGCAGTTTCAAGGAAACGTTTCTCCTGAGTTTTAGACGAAGTTTCCTGCTGTTTAGTACGTATGCCGGCATTGGGCTTTAAATACCGGTTTTGGGATTCTGCACAGAAAGGGTTTGCAAACCACTGAATCCACACGTGAGTTTAACTCTGTCAGTTGAATGCACACACTGACAACCATTCAGTTAGATAGCTCCGTTTTGGTTTTAGAAGCAGATATTTCTCTGTACAGACTATGGTCCCATTCACTCGGGAATATCCCAACGCAGCTCCTAGAAGAAACGTGTTTCTGACTCGCTGAATCTCAACATAGATTCAACTCTCTTAATTGAACGAAGGCACAGCAGAGCAGTTTCAAGGAAACGTTTCTCCTGAGTTTTAGACGAAGTTTCCTGCTGTTTAGTACGTATGCCGGCATTTGGCTGGAAATACCGGTTTTGGGATTCTGCACAGAAAGGGATTGCAAACCGCTGAATACACACGTGAGTTTACCTCTGTCAGTTGAATGCACACATTGACAACCATCCAGTTAGATAGCTCCCTTTTGGTTTTAGAAGCAGATATTTCTCTGTACAGCCTATGGTCCCATTCACTCGGGAATATCCCAACGCAGCTCCTAGAAGAAACGTGTTTCTGACTCGCTGAATCTCAACATAGATTCAACTCTCTTAGGTGAACGAACGCACAGCAGAGCAGTTTCAAGGAAACTTTTCTCCTGAGTTTTAGACGAAGTTTCCTGCTGTTTAGTACGGATGCCGGCATTGGGCTGGAAATACCGGTTTTGGGATTCTGCACAGAAAGGGTTTGCAAACCGCTGAATCCACAGGTGAGTTTAACTTTGTCAGTTGAATGCACACATTGACAACCATCCAGTTAGATAGCTCCGTTTTGGTTTTAGAAGCAGATATTTCTCTGTACAGCCTATGGTCCCATTCACTCGGGAATATCCCAACGGAGCTCCTGGAAGAAACGTGTTTCTGACTCGCTGAATCTCAACATAGATTCAACTCTCTTAGGTGAACGAACGCACAGCAGAGCAGTTTCAAGGAAACGTTTCTCCTGAGTTTCAGACGAAGTTTCCTGCTGTTTAGTACGTATGCCGGCATTGGGCTGGAAATACCGGTTTTGGGATTCTGCACAGAAAGGGTTGCAAACCGCTGAATCCACACTTGAGTTTAACTTTGTCAGTTGAATGCACACATTGACAACCATCCAGTTAGATAGCTCCGTTTTGTTTTTAGAAGCAGATATTTCTCTGTACAGACTATGGTCCCATTCACTCGGGAATATCCCAACGCAGCTCCTAGAAGAAACGTGTTTCTGACTCGCTGAATCTCAACATAGATTCAACTCTCTTAGGTAAACGAACGCACAGCAGAGCAGTTTCAAGGAAACGTTTCTCCTGAGTTTTAGACGAAGTTTCCTGCTGTTTAGGACGTATGCCGGCATTGGGCTGGAAATACCGGTTTTGCGATTCTGCACAGAAAGGGTTTGCAAACCGCTGAATCCACACGTGAGTTTAACTTTGTCAGTTGAATGCACACATTGACAACCATCCAGTTAGATAGCTCCGTTTTGGTTTTAGAAGCAGATATTTCTCTGTACAGACTATGGTCCCATTCACTCGGGAATATCCCAACGCAGCTCCTGGAAGAAACGTGTTTCTGACTCGCTGAATCTCAACATAGATTCAACTCTCTTAGGTGAAAGAACGCACAGCAGAGCAGTTTCAAGGAAACGTTTCTCCTGAGTTTTAGACGAAGTTTCCTGCAGTTTAGTACGTATGCCGGCATTGGGCTGGAAATACCGGTTTTGGGATTCTGCACAGAAAGGGTTTGCAAACCGCTGAATCCACACGTCAGTTTAACTTTGTCAGTTGAATGCACACATTGACAACCATCCAGTTAGATAGCTCCGTTTTGGTTTTAGAAGCAGATATTTCTCTGTACAGACTATGGTCCCATTCACTCAGGAATATCCCAACGCAGCTCCTAGAAGAAACGTGTTTCTGACTCGCTGAATCTCAACTTAGATTCAACTCTCTTAGGTGAACGAACGCACAGCAGAGCAGTTTCAAGGAATCGTTTCTCCTGAGTTTTAGATGAAGTTTCCTGCTGTTTAGTACGTATGCCGGCATTGGGGTGGAAATACCGGTTTTGGGATTCTGCACAGAAAGGGTTTGCAAACCACTGAATCCACACGTGAGTTTAACTCTGTCAGTTGAATGCACACATTGACAACCATTCAATTAGATAGCTCCGTTTTGGTTTTAGAAACAGATATTCCTCTGTACAGCCTATGGTCCCATTCACTCGGGAATTTCCCAACGCAGCTCCTGGAAGAAACGTGTTTCTGACTCGCTGAATCTCAACATAGATTCAACTCTCTTAGGTGAACGAACGCACAGCAGAGCAGTTTCAAGGAAACGTTTCTCCTGAGTTTTAGACGAAGTTTCCTGCTGTTTAGTAGTTATGCCGGCATTGGGCTGGAAATACCGGTTTTGGGATTCTGCACAGAAAGAGTTTGCAAACCGCTGAATCCACACGTGAGTTTAACTCTGTCAGTTGAATGCACACATTGACAACCATTCAGTTAGATAGCTCCGTTTTGGTTTTAGAAGCAGATATTTCTGTGTACAGCCTATGGTACCATTCACTCGGGAATATCCCAACGCTGCTCCTAGAAGAAACGTGTTTCTGACTCGCTGAATCTCAACATAGATTCAACTCTCTTAGGTGAACGAACCCACAGCAGAGCAGTTTCAAGGAAACGTTTCTCCTGAGTTTTAGACGAAGTTTCCTGCTGTTTAGGACGTATGCCGGCATTGGGCTGGAAATACCGGTTTTGGGATTCTGCACAGAAAGGGTTTGCAAACCGCTGAATCCACAGGTGAGTTTAACTTTGTCAGTTGAATGCACACATTGACAACCATCCAGTTAGATAGCTCCGTTTTGGTTTTAGAAGCAGATATTTCTCTGTACAGACTATGGTCCCATTCACTCGGGAATATCCCAACGCAGCTCCTGGAAGAAACGTGTTTCTGACTCGCTGAATCTCAACATAGATTCAACTCTCTTAGGTGAAAGAACGCACAGCAGAGCAGTTTCAAGGAAACGTTTCTCCTGAGTTTTAGACGAAGTTTCCTGCAGTTTAGTACGTATGCCGGCATTGGGCTGGAAATACCGGTTTTGGGATTCTGCACAGAAAGGGTTTGCAAACCGCTGAATCCACACGTCAGTTTAACTTTGTCAGTTGAATGCACACATTGACAACCATCCAGTTAGATAGCTCCGTTTTGGTTTTAGAAGCAGATATTTCTCTGTACAGACTATGGTCCCATTCACTCAGGAATATCCCAACGCAGCTCCTGGAAGAAACGTGTTTCTGACTCGCTGAATCTCAACTTAGATTCAACTCTCTTAGGTGAACGAACGCACAGCAGAGCAGTTTCAAGGAATCGTTTCTCCTGAGTTTTAGATGAAGTTTCCTGCTGTTTAGTACGTATGCCGGCATTGGGCTGGAAATACCGGTTTTGGGATTCTGCACAGAAAGGGTTTGCAAACCACTGAATCCACACGTGAGTTTAACTCTGTCAGTTGAATGCACACATTGACAACCATTCAATTAGATAGCTCCGTTTTGGTTTTAGAAGCAGATATTTCTCTGTACAGCCTATGGTCCCATTCACTCGGGAATATCCCAACGGAGCTCCTGGAAGAAACGTGTTTCTGACTCGCTGAATCTCAACATAGATTCAACTCTCTTAGGTGAACGAACGCACAGCAGAGCAGTTTCAAGGAAACGTTTCTCCTGAGTTTCAGACGAAGTTTCCTGCTGTTTAGTACGTATGCCGGCATTGGGCTGGAAATACCTGTTTTGGGATTCTGCACAGAAAGGGTTGCAAACCGCTGAATCCACACTTGAGTTTAACTTTGTCAGTTGAATGCACACATTGACAACCATCCAGTTAGATAGCTCCGTTTTGTTTTTAGAAGCAGATATTTCTCTGTACAGACTATGGTCCCATTCACTCGGGAATATCCCAACGCAGCTCCTAGAAGAAACGTGTTTCTGACTCGCTGAATCTCAACATAGATTCAACTCTCTTAGGTAAACGAACGCACAGCAGAGCAGTTTCAAGGAAACGTTTCTCCTGAGTTTTAGACGAAGTTTCCTGCTGTTTAGTACGTATGCCGGCATTGGGCTGGAAATACCGGTTTTGGGATTCTGCACAGAAAGGGTTTGCAAACCACTGAATCCACACGTGAGTTTAACTCTGTCAGTTGAATGCACACACTGACAACCATTCAGTTAGATAGCTCCGTTTTGGTTTTAGAAGCAGATATTTCTCTGTACAGCCTATGGTCCCATTCACTCGGGAATATCCCTACGCAGCTCCTAGAAGAAACGTGTTTCTGACTCGCTGAATCTCAACATAGTTTCAACTCACTTAGGTGAAAGAACGCACAGCAGAGCAGTTTCAAGGAAACGTTTGTCCTGAGTTTTAGACGAAGTTTCCTGCTGTTTAGTACGGATGCCGGCATTGGGCTGGAAATACCGGTATTGGGATTCTGCACAGAAAGGGTTTGCAAACCGCTGAATCCACACGTGAGTTTAACTTTGTCAGTTGAATGCACACATTGACAACCATCCAGTTAGATAGCTCCGTTTTGGTTTTAGAAGCAGATATTTCTCTGTACAGACTATGGTCCCATTCACTCAGGAATATCCCAACGCAGCTCCTAGAAGAAACGTGTTTCTGACTCGCTGAATCTCAACTTAGATTCAACTCTCTTAGGTGAACGAACGCACAGCAGAGCAGTTTCAAGGAATCGTTTCTCCTGAGTTTTAGATGAAGTTTCCTGCTGTTTAGTACGTATGCCGGCATTGGGCTGGAAATACCGGTTTTGGGATTCTGCACAGAAAGGGTTTGCAAACCACTGAATCCACACGTGAGTTTAACTCTGTCAGTTGAATGCACACATTGACAACCATTCAATTAGATAGCTCCGTTTTGGTTTTAGAAACAGATATTTCTCTGTACAGCCTATGGTCCCATTCACTCGGGAATTTCCCAACGCAGCTCCTGGAAGAAACGTGTTTCTGACTCGCTGAATCTCAACATAGATTCAACTCTCTTAGGTGAACGAACGCACAGCAGAGCAGTTTCAAGGAAACGTTTCTCCTGAGTTTTAGACGAAGTTTCCTGCTGTTTAGTAGTTATGCCGGCATTGGGCTGGAAATACCGGTTTTGGGATTCTGCACAGAAAGAGTTTGCAAACCGCTGAATCCACACGTGAGTTTAACTCTGTCAGTTGAATGCACACATTGACAACCATTCAGTTAGATAGCTCCGTTTTGGTTTTAGAAGCAGATATTTCTCTGTACAGCCTATGGTACCATTCACTCGGGAATATCCCAACGCAGCTCCTAGAAGAAACGTGTTTCTGACTCGCTGAATCTCAACATAGATTCAACTCTCTTAGGTGAACGAACCCACAGCAGAGCAGTTTCAAGGAAACGTTTCTCCTGAGTTTTAGACGAAGTTTCCTGCTGTTTAGGACGTATGCCGGCATTGGGCTGGAAATACCGGTTTTGGGATTCTGCACAGAAAGGGTTTGCAAACCGCTGAATCCACACGTGAGTTTAACTTTGTCAGTTGAATGCACACATTGACAACCATCCAGTTAGATAGCTCCGTTTTGGTTTTAGAAGCAGATATTTCTCTGTACAGACTATGGTCCCATTCACTCGGGAATATCCCAACGCAGCTCCTGGAAGAAACGTGTTTCTGACTCGCTGAATCTCAACATAGATTCAACTCTCTTAGGTGAAAGAACGCACAGCAGAGCAGTTTCAAGGAAACGTTTCTCCTGAGTTTTAGACGAAGTTTCCTGCAGTTTAGTACGTATGCCGGCATTGGGCTGGAAATACAGGTTTTGGGATTCTGCACAGAAAGGGTTTGCAAACCGCTGAATCCACACGTCAGTTTAACTTTGTCAGTTGAATGCACACATTGACAACCATCCAGTTAGATAGCTCCGTTTTGGTTTTAGAAGCAGATATTTCTCTGTACAGACTATGGTCCCATTCACTCAGGAATATCCCAACGCAGCTCCTAGAAGAAACATGTTTCTGACTCGCTGAATCTCAACTTAGATTCAACTCTCTTAGGTGAACGAACGCACAGCAGAGCAGTTTCAAGGAATCGTTTCTCCTGAGTTTTAGATGAAGTTTCCTGCTGTTTAGTACGTATGCCGGCATTGGGCTGGAAATACCGGTTTTGGGATTCTGCACAGAAAGGGTTTGCAAACCACTGAATCCACACGTGAGTTTAACTCTGTCAGTTGAATGCACACATTGACAACCATTCAATTAGATAGCTCCGATTTGGTTTTAGAAACAGATATTTCTCTGTACAGCCTATGGTCCCATTCACTCGGGAATTTCCCAACGCAGCTCCTGGAAGAAACGTGTTTCTGACTCGCTGAATCTCAACATAGATTCAACTCTCTTAGGTGAACGAACGCACAGCAGAGCAGTTTCAAGGAAACGTTTCTCCTGAGTTTTAGACGAAGTTTCCTGCTGTTTAGTAGTTATGCCGGCATTGGGCTGGAAATACCGGTTTTGGGATTCTGCACAGAAAGAGTTTGCAAACCGCTGAATCCACACGTGAGTTTAACTCTGTCAGTTGAATGCACACATTGACAACCATTCAGTTAGATAGCTCCGTTTTGGTTTTAGAAGCAGATATTTCTCTGTACAGCCTATGGTACCATTCACTCGGGAATATCCCAACGCAGCTCCTAGAAGAAACGTGTTTCTGACTCGCTGAATCTCAACATAGATTCAACACTCTTAGGTGAACGAACCCACAGCAGAGCAGTTTCAAGGAAACGTTTCTCCTGAGTTTTAGACGAAGTTTCCTGCTGTTTAGGACGTATGCCGGCATTGGGCTGGAAATACCGGTTTTGGGATTCTGCACAGAAAGGGTTTGCAAACCGCTGAATCCACACGTGAGTTTAACTTTGTCAGTTGAATGCACACATTGACAACCATCCAGTTAGATAGCTCCGTTTTGGTTTTAGAAGCAGATATTTCTCTGTACAGACTATGGTCCCATTCACTCGGGAATATCCCAACGCAGCTCCTGGAAGAAACGTGTTTCTGACTCGCTGAATCTCAACATAGATTCAACTCTCTTAGGTGAAAGAACGCACAGCAGAGCAGTTTCAAGGAAACGTTTCTCCTGAGTTTTAGACGAAGTTTCCTGCAGTTTAGTACGTATGCCGGCATTGGGCTGGAAATACCGGTTTTGGGATTCTGCACAGAAAGGGTTTGCAAACCGCTGAATCCACACGTCAGTTTAACTTTGTCAGTTGAATGCACACATTGACAACCATCCAGTTAGATAGCTCCGTTTTGGTTTTAGAAGCAGATATTTCTCTGTACAGACTATGGTCCCATTCACTCAGGAATATCCCAACGCAGCTCCTGGAAGAAACGTGTTTCTGACTCGCTGAATCTCAACTTAGATTCAACTCTCTTAGGTGAACGAACGCACAGCAGAGCAGTTTCAAGGAATCGTTTCTCCTGAGTTTTAGATGAAGTTTCCTGCTGTTTAGTACGTATGCCGGCATTGGGCTGGAAATACCGGTTTTGGGATTCTGCACAGAAAGGGTTTGCAAACCACTGAATCCACACGTGAGTTTAACTCTGTCAGTTGAATGCACACATTGACAACCATTCAATTAGATAGCTCCGTTTTGGTTTTAGAAACAGATATTTCTCTGTACAGCCTATGGTCCCATTCACTCGGGAATTTCCCAACGCAGCTCCTGGAAGAAACGTGTTTCTGACTCGCTGAATCTCAACATAGATTCAACTCTCTTAGGTGAACGAACGCACAGCAGAGCAGTTTCAAGGAAACGTTTCTCCTGAGTTTTAGACGAAGTTTCCTGCTGTTTAGTAGTTATGCCGGCATTGGGCTGGAAATACCGGTTTTGGGATTCTGCACAGAAAGAGTTTGCAAACCGCTGAATCCACACGTGAGTTTAACTCTGTCAGTTGAATGCACACATTGACAACCATTCAGTTAGATAGCTCCGTTTTGGTTTTAGAAGCAGATATTTCTCTGTACAGCCTATGGTACCATTCACTCGGGAATATCCCAACGCAGCTCCTAGAAGAAACCTGTTTCTGACTCGCTGAATCTCAACATAGATTCAACTCTCTTAGGTGAACGAACCCACAGCAGAGCAGTTTCAAGGAAACGTTTCTCCTGAGTTTTAGACGAAGTTTCCTGCTGTTTAGGACGTATGCCGGCATTGGGCTGGAAATACCGGTTTTGGGATTCTGCACAGAAAGGGTTTGCAAACCGCTGAATCCACACGTGAGTTTAACTTTGTCAGTTGAATGCACACATTGACAACCATCCAGTTAGATAGCTCCGTTTTGGTTTTAGAAGCAGATATTTCTCTGTACAGACTATGGTCCCATTCACTCGGGAATATCCCAACGCAGCTCCTGGAAGAAACGTGTTTCTGACTCGCTGAATCTCAACATAGATTCAACTCTCTTAGGTGAAAGAACGCACAGCAGAGCAGTTTCAAGGAAACGTTTCTCCTGAGTTTTAGACGAAGTTTCCTGCAGTTTAGTACATATGCCGGCATTGGGCTGGAAATACCGGTTTTGGGATTCTGCACAGAAAGGGTTTGCAAACCGCTGAATCCACACGTCAGTTTAACTTTGTCAGTTGAATGCACACATTGACAACCATCCAGTTAGATAGCTCCGTTTTGTTTTCAGAAGCAGATATTTCTCTGTACAGACTAAGGTCCCATTCACTCGGGAATATCCCAACGCAGCTCCTAGAAGAAACGTGTTTCTGACTCGCTGAATCTCAACATAGATTCAACTCTCCTAGGTGAACGAACGCACAGCAGAGCAGTTTCAAGGAAACGTTTCTCCTGAGTTTTAGACGAAGTTTCCTGCTGTTTAGTACGTATGCCGGCATTGGGCTTTAAATACCGGTTTTGGGATTCTGCACAGAAAGGGTTTGCAAACCACTGAATCCACACGTGAGTTTAACTCTGTCAGTTGAATGCACTCACTGACAACCATTCAGTTAGATAGCTCCGTTTTGGTTTTAGAAGCAGATATTTCTCTGTACAGCCTATGGTCCCATTCACTCGGGAATATCCCTACGCAGCTCCTAGAAGAAACGTGTTTCTGACTCGCTGAATCTCAACATAGATTCAACTCACTTAGGTGAAAGAACGCACAGCAGAGCAGTTTCAAGGAAACTTTTGTCCTGAGTTTTAGACGAAGTTTCCTGCTGTTTAGTACGGATGCCGGCATTGGGCTGGAAATACCGGTATTGGGATTCTGCACAGAAAGGGTTTGCAAACCGCTGAATCCACACGTGAGTTTAACTCTGTCAGTTGAATGCACACATTGACAACCATCCAGTTAGATAGCTCCGTTTTGGTTTTAGAAGCAGATATTTCTCTGTACAGACTATGGTCCCATTCACTCAGGAATATCCCAACGCAGCTCCTAGAAGAAACGTGTTTCTGACTCGCTGAATCTCAACTTAGATTCAACTCTCTTAGGTGAACGAACGCACAGCAGAGCAGTTTCAAGGAATCGTTTCTCCTGAGTTTTAGATGAAGTTTCCTGCTGTTTAGTACGTATGCCGGCATTGGGCTGGAAATACCGGTTTTGGGATTCTGCACAGAAAGGGTTTGCAAACCACTGAATCCACACGTGAGTTTAACTCTGTCAGTTGAATGCACACATTGACAACCATTCAATTAGATAGCTCCGTTTTGGTTTTAGAAACAGATATTTCTCTGTACAGCCTATGGTCCCATTCACTCGGGAATTTCCCAACGCAGCTCCTGGAAGAAACGTGTTTCTGACTCGCTGAATCTCAACATAGATTCAACTCTCTTAGGTGAACGAACGCACAGCAGAGCAGTTTCAAGGAAACGTTTCTCCTGAGTTTTAGACGAAGTTTCCTGCTGTTTAGTTGTTATGCCGGCATTGGGCTGGAAATACCGGTTTTGGGATTCTGCACAGAAAGAGTTTGCAAACCGCTGAATCCACACGTGAGTTTAACTCTGTCAGTTGAATGCACACATTGACAACCATTCAGTTAGATAGCTCCGTTTTGGTTTTAGAAGCAGATATTTCTCTGTACAGCCTATGGTACCATTCACTCGGGAATATCCCAACGCAGCTCCTAGAAGAAACGTGTTTCTGACTCGCTGAATCTCAACATAGATTCAACTCTCTTAGGTGAACGAACCCACAGCAGAGCAGTTTCAAGGAAACGTTTCTCCTGAGTTTTAGACGAAGTTTCCTGCTGTTTAGGACGTATGCCGGCATTGGGCTGGAAATACCGGTTTTGGGATTCTGCACAGAAAGGGTTTGCAAACCGCTGAATCCACACGTGAGTTTAACTTTGTCAGTTGAATGCACACATTGACAACCATCCAGTTAGATAGCTCCGTTTTGGTTTTAGAAGCAGATATTTCTCTGTACAGACTATAGTCCCATTCACTCGGGAATATCCCAACGCAGCCCCTGGAAGAAACGTGTTTCTGACTCGCTGAATCTCAACATAGATTCAACTCTCTTAGGTGAAAGAACGCACAGCAGAGCAGTTTCAAGGAAACGTTTCTCCTGAGTTTTAGACGAAGTTTCCTGCAGTTTAGTACGTATGCCGGCATTGGGCTGGAAATACCGGTTTTGGGATTCTGCACAGAAAGGGTTTGCAAACCGCTGAATCCACACGTCAGTTTAACTTTGTCAGTTGAATGCACACATTGACAACCATCCAGTTAGATAGCTCTGTTTTGTTTTAAGAAGCAGATATTTCTCTGTACAGACTAAGGTCCCATTCACTCGGGAATATCCCAACGCAGCTCCTAGAAGAAACGTGTTTCTGACTCGCTGAATCTCAACATAGATTCAACTCTCTTAGGTGAACGAACGCACAGCAGAGCAGTTTCAAGGAAACGTTTCTCCTGAGTTTTAGACGAAGTTTCCTGCTGTTTAGTACGTATGCCGGCATTGGGCTTTAAATACCGGTTTTGGGATTCTGCACAGAAAGGGTTTGCAAACCACTGAATCCACACGTGAGTTTAACTCTGTCAGCTGAATGCACACACTGACAACCATTCAGTTAGATAGCTCCGTTTTGGTTTTAGAAGCAGATATTTCTCTGTACAGACTATGGTCCCATTCACTCGGGAATATCCCAACGCAGCTCCTAGAAGAAACGTGTTTCTGACTCGCTGAATCTCAACATAGATTCAACTCTCTTAGTTGAACGAACGCACAGCAGAGCAGTTTCAAGGAAACGTTTCTCCTGAGTTTTAGACGAAGTTTCCTGCTGTTTAGTACGTATGCCGGCATTTGGCTGGAAATACCGGTTTTGGGATTCTGCACAGGAAGGGATTGCAAACCGCTGAATACACACGTGAGTTTACCTCTGTCAGTTGAATGCACACATTGACAACCATCCAGTTAGATAGCTCCCTTTTGGTTTTAGAAGCAGATATTTCTCTGTACAGCCTATGGTCCCATTCACTCGGGAATATCCCAACGCAGCTCCTAGAAGAAACGTGTTTCTGACTCGCTGAATCTCAACATAGATTCAACTCTCTTAGGTGAACGAACGCACAGCAGAGCAGTTTCAAGGAATCTTTTCTCCTGAGTTTTAGACGAAGTTTCCTGCTGTTTAGTACGGATGCCGGCATTGGGCTGGAAATACCGGTTTTGGGATTCTGCACAGAAAGGGTTTGCAAACCGCTGAATCCACAGGTGAGTTTAACTTTGTCAGTTGAATGCACACATTGACAACCATCCAGTTAGATAGCTCCGTTTTGGTTTTAGAAGCAGATATTTCTCTGTACAGCCTATGGTCCCATTCACTCGGGAATATCCCAACGGAGCTCCTGGAAGAAACGTGTTTCTGACTCGCTGAATCTCAACATAGATTCAACTCTCTTAGGTGAACGAACGCACAGCAGAGCAGTTTCAAGGAAACGTTTCTCCTGAGTTTTAGACGAAGTTTCCTGCTGTTTAGTACGTATGCCGGCATTGGGCTGGAAATACCGGTTTTGGGATTCTGCACAGAAAGGGTTGCAAACCGCTGAATCCACACTTGAGTTTAACTTTGTCAGTTGAATGCACACATTGACAACCATCCAGTTAGATAGCTCCGTTTTGTTTTTAGAAGCAGATATTTCTCTGTACAGACTATGGTCCCATTCACTCGGGAATATCCCAACGCAGCTCCTAGAAGAAACGTGTTTCTGACTCGCTGAATCTCAACATAGATTCAACTCACTTAGGTGAAAGAACGCACAGCAGAGCAGTTTCAAGGAAACGTTTGTCCTGAGTTTTAGACGAAGTTTCCTGCTGTTTAGTACGGATGCCGGCATTTGGCTGGAAATACCGGTATTGGGATTCTGCACAGAAAGGGTTTGCAAACCGCTGAATCCACACGTGAGTTTAACTTTGTCAGTTGAATGCACACATTGACAACCATCCAGTTAGATAGCTCCGTTTTGGTTTTAGAAGGAGATATTTCTCTGTACAGACTATGGTCCCATTCACTCAGGAATATCCCAACGCAGCTCCTAGAAGAAACGTGTTTCTGACTCGCTGAATCTCAACTTAGATTCAACTCTCTTAGGTGAACGAACGCACAGCAGAGCAGTTTCAAGGAATCGTTTCTCCTGAGTTTTAGATGAAGTTTCCTGCTGTTTAGTACGTATGCCGGCATTGGGCTGGAAATACCGGTTTTGGGATTCTGCACAGAAAGGGTTTGCAAACCACTGAATCCACACGTGAGTTTAACTCTGTCAGTTGAATGCACACATTGACAACCATTCAGTTAGATAGCTCCGTTTTGGTTTTAGAAGCAGATATTTCTCTGTACAGCCTATGGTCCCATTCACTCGGGAATATCCCAACGCAGCTCCTAGAAGAAACGTGTTTCTGACTCGCTGAATCTCAACATAGATTCAACTCTCTTAGGTGAACGAACCCACAGCAGAGCAGTTTCAAGGAAACGTTTCTCCTGAGTTTTAGACGAAGTTTCCTGCTGTTTAGGACGTATGCCGGCATTGGGCTTTAAATACCGGTTTTGGGATTCTGCACAGAAAGGGTTTGCAAACCACTGAATCCACACGTGAGTTTAACTCTGTCAGTTGAATGCACACATTGACAACCATTCAGTTAGATAGCTCCGTTTTGGTTTTAGAAGCAGATATTTCTCTGTACAGCCTATGGTCCCATTCACTCGGGAATATCCCAACGCAGCTCCTAGAAGAAACGTGTTTCTGACTCGCTGAATCTCAACATAGATTCAACTCTCTTAGGTGAACGAACCCACAGCAGAGCAGTTTCAAGGAAACGTTTCTCCTGAGTTTTAGACGAAGTTTCCTGCTGTTTAGGACGTATGCCGGCATTGGGCTGGAAATACCGGTTTTGGGATTCTGCACAGAAAGGGTTTGCAAACCGCTGAATCCACACGTGAGTTTACCTTTGTCAGTTGAATGCACACATTGACAACCATCCAGTTAGATAGCTCCGTTTTGGTTTTAGAAGCAGATATTTCTCTGTATAGACTATGGTCCCATTCACTCGGGAATATCCCAACGCAGCTCCTGGAAGAAACGTGTTTCTGACTCGCTGAATCTCAACATAGATTCAACTCTCTTAGGTGAAAGAACGCACAGCAGAGCAGTTTCAAGGAAACGTTTCTCCTGAGTTTTAGACGAAGTTTCCTGCAGTTTAGTACGTATGCCGGCATTGGGCTGGAAATACCGGTTTTGGGATTCTGCACAGAAAGGGTTTGCAAACCGCTGAATCCACACGTCAGTTTAACTTTGTCAGTTGAATGCACACATTGACAACCATCCAGTTAGATAGCTCCGTTTTGTTTTCAGAAGCAGATATTTCTCTGTACAGACTATGGTCCCATTCACTCGGGAATATCCCAACGCAGCTCCTAGAAGAAACGTGTTTCTGACTCGCTGAATCTCAACATAGATTCAACTCTCTTAGGTGAACGAACGCACAACAGAGCAGTTTCAAGGAAACGTTTCTCCTGAGTTTTAGACGAAGTTTCCTGCTGTTTAGTACGTATGCCGGCATTGGGCTTTAAATACCGGTTTTGGGATTCTGCACAGAAAGGGTTTGCAAACCACTGAATCCACACGTGAGTTTAAATCTGTCAGTTGAATGCACACACTGACAACCATTCAGTTAGATAGCTCCGTTTTGGTTTTAGAAGCAGATATTTCTCTGTACAGACTATGGTCCCATTCACTCGGGAATATCCCAACGCAGCTCCTAGAAGAAACGTGTTTCTGACTCGCTGAATCTCAACATAGATTCAACTCTCTTAGTTGAACGAACGCACAGCAGAGCAGTTTCAAGGAAACGTTTCTCCTGAGTTTTAGACGAAGTTTCCTGCTGTTTAGTACGTATGCCGGCATTTGGCTGGAAATACCGGTTTTGGGATTCTGCACAGAAAGGGATTGCAAACCGCTGAATACACACGTGAGTTTACCTCTGTCAGTTGAATGCACACATTGACAACCATCCAGTTAGATAGCTCCGTTTTGGTTTTAGAAGCAGATATTTCTCTGTACAGCCTATGGTCCCATTCACTCGGGAATATCCCAACGCAGCTCCTAGAAGAAACGTGTTTCTGACTCGCTGAATCTCAACATAGATTCAACTCTCTTAGGTGAACGAACGCACAGCAGAGCAGTTTCAAGGAAACTTTTCTCCTGAGTTTTAGACGAAGTTTCCTGCTGTTTAGTACGGATGCCGGCATTGGGCTGGAAATACCGGTTTTGGGATTCTGCACAGAAAGGGTTTGCAAACCGCTGAATCCACAGGTGAGTTTAACTTTGTCAGTTGAATGCACACATTGACAACCATCCAGTTAGATAGCTCCGTTTTGGTTTTAGAAGCAGATATTTCTCTGTACAGCCTATGGTCCCATTCACTCGGGAATATCCCAACGCAGCTCCTGGAAGAAACGTCTTTCTGACTCGCTGAATCTCAACATAGATTCAACTCTCTTAGGTGAACGAACGCACAGCAGAGCAGTTTCAAGGAAACGTTTCTCCTGAGTTTTAGACGAAGTTTCCTGCTGTTTAGTACGTATGCCGGCATTGGGCTGGAAATACCGGTTTTGGGATTCTGCACAGAAAGGGTTGCAAACCGCTGAATCCACACTTGAGTTTAACTTTGTCAGTTGAATGCACACATTGACAACCATCCAGTTAGAGAGCTCCGTTTTGTTTTTAGAAGCAGATATTTCTCTGTACAGACTATGGTCCCATTCACTCGGGAATATCCCTACGCAGCTACTAGAAGAAACGTGTTTCTGACTCGCTGAATCTCAACATAGATTCAACTCTCTTAGGTAAACGAACGCACAGCAGAGCAGTTTCAAGGAAACGTTTCTCCTGAGTTTTAGACGAAGTTTCCTGCTGTTTAGTACGTATGCCGGCATTGGGCTGGAAATACCGGTTTTGGGATTCTGCACAGAAAGGGTTTGCAAACCACTGAATCCACACGTGAGTTTAACTCTGTCAGTTGAATGCACACACTGACAACCATTCAGTTAGATAGCTCCGTTTTGGTTTTAGAAGCAGATATTTCTCTGTACAGCCTATGGTCCCATTCACTCGGGAATATCCCAACGCAGCTCCTAGAAGAAACGTGTTTCTGACTCGCTGAATCTCAACATAGATTCAACTCACTTAGGTGAAAGAACGCACAGCAGAGCAGTTTCAAGGAAACGTTTGTCCTGAGTTTTAGACGAAGTTTCCTGCTGTTTAGTACGGATGCCGGCATTGGGCTGGAAATACCGGTATTGGGATTCTGCACAGAAAGGGTTTGCAAACCGCTGAATCCACACGTGAGTTTAACTTTGTCAGTTGAATGCACACATTGACAACCATCCAGTTAGATAGCTCCGTTTTGGTTTTAGAAGCAGATATTTCTCTGTACAGACTATGGTCCCATTCACTCAGGAATATCCCAACGCAGCTCCTAGAAGAAACGTGTTTCTGACTCGCTGAATCTCAACTTAGATTCAACTCTCTTAGGTGAACGAACGCACAGCAGAGCAGTTTCAAGGAATCGTTTCTCCTGAGTTTTAGATGAAGTTTCCTGCTGTTTAGTACGTATACCGGCATTGGGCTGGAAATACCGGTTTTGGGATTCTGCACAGAAAGGGTTTGCAAACCACTGAATCCACACGTGAGTTTAACTCTGTCAGTTGAATGCACACATTGACAACCATTCAATTAGATAGCTCCGTTTTGGTTTTAGAAACAGATATTTCTCTGTAAAGCCTATGGTCCCATTCACTCGGGAATTTCCCAACGCAGCTCCTGGAAGAAACGTGTTTCTGACTCGCTGAATCTCAACATAGATTCAACTCTCTTAGGTGAACGAACGCACAGCAGAGCAGTTTCAAGGAAACGTTTCTCCTGAGTTTTAGACGAAGTTTCCTGCTGTTTAGTTGTTATGCCGGCATTGGGCTGGAAATACCGGTTTTGGGATTCTGCACAGAAAGAGTTTGCAAACCGCTGAATCCACACGTGAGTTTAACTCTGTCAGTTGAATGCACACATTGACAACCATTCAGTTAGATAGCTCCGTTTTGGTTTTAGAAGCAGATATTTCTCTGTACAGCCTATGGTCCCATTCACTCGGGAATATCCCAACGCAGCTCCTAGAAGAAACGTGTTTCTGACTCGCCGAATCTCAACATAGATTCAACTCTCTTAGGTGAACGAACCCACAGCAGAGCAGTTTCAAGGAAACGTTTCTCCTGAGTTTTAGACGAAGTTTCCTGCTGTTTAGGACGTATGCCGGCATTGGGCTGGAAATACCGGTTTTGGGATTCTGCACAGAAAGGGTTTGCAAACCGCTGAATCCACACGTGAGTTTAACTTTGTCAGTTGAATGCACACATTGACAACCATCCAGTTAGATAGCTCCGTTTTGGTTTTAGAAGCAGATATTTCTCTGTACAGACTATGGTCCCATTCACTCGGGAATATCCCAACGCAGCTCCTGGAAGAAACGTGTTTCTGACTCGCTGAATCTCAACATAGATTCAACTCTCTTAGGTGAACGAACGCACAGCAGAGCAGTTTCAAGGAAACGTTTCTCCTGAGTTTTAGACGAAGTTTCCTGCTGTTTAGTACGTATGCCGGCATTGGGCTGGAAATACCGGTTTTGGGATTCTGCACAGAAAGGGTTGCAAACCGCTGAATCCACACTTGAGTTTAACTTTGTCAGTTGAATGCACACATTGACAACCATCCAGTTAGAGAGCTCCGTTTTGTTTTTAGAAGCAGATATTTCTCTGTACAGACTATGGTCCCATTCACTCGGGAATATCCCTACGCAGCTCCTAGAAGAAACGTGTTTCTGACTCGCTGAATCTCAACATAGATTCAACTCTCTTAGGTAAACGAACGCACAGCAGAGCAGTTTCAAGGAAACGTTTCTCCTGAGTTTTAGACGAAGTTTCCTGCTGTTTAGTACGTATGCCGGCATTGGGCTGGAAATACCGGTTTTGGGATTCTGCACAGAAAGGGTTTGCAAACCACTGAATCCACACGTGAGTTTAACTCTGTCAGTTGAATGCACACACTGACAACCATTCAGTTAGATAGCTCCGTTTTGGTTTTAGAAGCAGATATTTCTCTGTACAGCCTATGGTCCCATTCACTCGGGAATATCCCAACGCAGCTCCTAGAAGAAACGTGTTTCTGACTCGCTGAATCTCAACATAGATTCAACTCACTTAGGTGAAAGAACGCACAGCAGAGCAGTTTCAAGGAAACGTTTGTCCTGAGTTTTAGACGAAGTTTCCTGCTGTTTAGTACGGATGCCGGCATTGGGCTGGAAATACCGGTATTGGGATTCTGCACAGAAAGGGTTTGCAAACCGCTGAATCCACACGTGAGTTTAACTTTGTCAGTTGAATGCACACATTGACAACCATCCAGTTAGATAGCTCCGTTTTGGTTTTAGAAGCAGATATTTCTCTGTACAGACTATGGTCCCATTCACTCAGGAATATCCCAACGCAGCTCCTAGAAGAAACGTGTTTCTGACTCGCTGAATCTCAACTTAGATTCAACTCTCTTAGGTGAACGAACGCACAGCAGAGCAGTTTCAAGGAATCGTTTCTCCTGAGTTTTAGATGAAGTTTCCTGCTGTTTAGTACGTATGCCGGCATTGGGCTGGAAATACCGGTTTTGGGATTCTGCACAGAAAGGGTTTGCAAACCACTGAATCCACACGTGAGTTTAACTCTGTCAGTTGAATGCACACATTGACAACCATTCAATTAGATAGTTCCGTTTTGGTTTTAGAAACAGATATTTCTCTGTACAGCCTATGGTCCCATTCACTCGGGAATTTCCCAACGCAGCTCCTGGAAGAAACGTGTTTCTGACTCGCTGAATCTCAACATAGATTCAACTCTCTTAGGTGAACGAACGCACAGCAGAGCAGTTTCAAGGAAACGTTTCTCCTGAGTTTTAGACGAAGTTTCCTGCTGTTTAGTAGTTATGCCGGCATTGGGCTGGAAATACCGGTTTTGGGATTCTGCACAGAAAGAGTTTGCAAACCGCTGAATCCACACGTGAGTTTAACTCTGTCAGTTGAATGCACACATTGACAACCATTCAGTTAGATAGCTCCGTTTTGGTTTTAGAAGCAGATATTTCTCTGTACAGCCTATGGTCCCATTCACTCGGGAATATCCCAACGCAGCTCCTAGAAGAAACGTGTTTCTGACTCGCTGAATCTCAACATAGATTCAACTCTCTTAGGTGAACGAACCCACAGCAGAGCAGTTTCAAGGAAACGTTTCTCCTGAGTTTTAGACGAAGTTTCCTGCTGTTTAGGACGTATGCCGGCATTGGGCTGGAAATACCGGTTTTGGGATTCTGCACAGAAAGGGTTTGCAAACCGCTGAATCCACACGTGAGTTTAACTTTGTCAGTTGAATGCACACATTGACAACCATCCAGTTAGATAGCTCCGTTTTGTTTTCAGAAGCAGATATTTCTCTGTACAGACTATGGTCCCATTCACTCGGGAATATCCCAACGCAACTCCTAGAAGAAACGTGTTTCTGACTCGCTGAATCTCAACATAGATTCAACTCTCTTAGGTGAACGAACGCACAGCAGAGCAGTTTCAAGGAAACGTTTCTCCTGAGTTTTAGACGAAGTTTCCTGCTGTTTAGTACGTATGCCGGCATTGGGCTTTAAATACCGGTTTTGGGATTCTGCACAGAAAGGGTTTGCAAACCACTGAATCCACACGTGAGTTTAACTCTGTCAGTTGAATGCACACACTGACAACCATTCAGTTAGATAGCTCCGTTTTGGTTTTAGAAGCAGATATTTCTCTGTACAGACTATGGTCCCATTCCCTCGGGAATATCCCAACGCAGCTCCTAGAAGAAACGTGTTTCTGACTCGCTGAATCTCAACATAGATTCAACTCTCTTAGTTGAACGAACGCACAGCAGAGCAGTTTCAAGGAAACGTTTCTCCTGAGTTTTAGACGAAGTTTCCTGCTGTTTAGTACGTATGCCGGCATTTGGCTGGAAATACCGGTTTTGGGATTCTGCACAGAAAGGGTTTGCAAACCACTGAATCCACACGTGAGTTTAACTCTGTCAGTTGAATGCACACATTGACAACCATTCAGTTAGATAGCTCCGTTTTGGTTTTAGAAGCAGATATTTCTCTGTACAGCCTATGGTCCCATTCACTCGGGAATATCCCAACGCAGCTCCTAGAAGAAACGTGTTTCTGACTCGCTGAATCTCAACATAGATTCAACTCTCTTAGGTGAACGAACCCACAGCAGAGCAGTTTCAAGGAAACGTTTCTCCTGAGTTTTAGACGAAGTTTCCTGCTGTTTAGGACGTATGCCGGCATTGGGCTGGAAATACCGGTTTTGGGATTCTGCACAGAAAGGGTTTGCAAACCGCTGAATCCACACGTGAGTTTACCTTTGTCAGTTGAATGCACACATTGACAACCATCCAGTTAGATAGCTCCGTTTTGGTTTTAGAAGCAGATATTTCTCTGTATAGACTATGGTCCCATTCACTCGGGAATATCCCAACGCAGCTCCTGGAAGAAACGTGTTTCTGACTCGCTGAATCTCAACATAGATTCAACTCTCTTAGGTGAAAGAACGCACAGCAGAGCAGTTTCAAGGAAACGTTTCTCCTGAGTTTTAGACGAAGTTTCCTGCAGTTTAGTACGTATGCCGGCATTGGGCTGGAAATACCGGTTTTGGGATTCTGCACAGAAAGGGTTTGCAAACCGCTGAATCCACACGTCAGTTTAACTTTGTCAGTTGAATGCACACATTGACAACCATCCAGTTAGATAGCTCCGTTTTGTTTTCAGAAGCAGATATTTCTCTGTACAGACTATGGTCCCATTCACTCGGGAATATCCCAACGCAGCTCCTAGAAGAAACGTGTTTCTGACTCGCTGAATCTCAACATAGATTCAACTCTCTTAGGTGAACGAACGCACAACAGAGCAGTTTCAAGGAAACGTTTCTCCTGAGTTTTAGACGAAGTTTCCTGCTGTTTAGTACGTATGCCGGCATTGGGCTTTAAATACCGGTTTTGGGATTCTGCACAGAAAGGGTTTGCAAACCACTGAATCCACACGTGAGTTTAAATCTGTCAGTTGAATGCACACACTGACAACCATTCAGTTAGATAGCTCCGTTTTGGTTTTAGAAGCAGATATTTCTCTGTACAGACTATGGTCCCATTCACTCGGGAATATCCCAACGCAGCTCCTAGAAGAAACGTGTTTCTGACTCGCTGAATCTCAACATAGATTCAACTCTCTTAGTTGAACGAACGCACAGCAGAGCAGTTTCAAGGAAACGTTTCTCCTGAGTTTTAGACGAAGTTTCCTGCTGTTTAGTACGTATGCCGGCATTTGGCTGGAAATACCGGTTTTGGGATTCTGCACAGAAAGGGATTGCAAACCGCTGAATACACACGTGAGTTTACCTCTGTCAGTTGAATGCACACATTGACAACCATCCAGTTAGATAGCTCCGTTTTGGTTTTAGAAGCAGATATTTCTCTGTACAGCCTATGGTCCCATTCACTCGGGAATATCCCAACGCAGCTCCTAGAAGAAACGTGTTTCTGACTCGCTGAATCTCAACATAGATTCAACTCTCTTAGGTGAACGAACGCACAGCAGAGCAGTTTCAAGGAAACTTTTCTCCTGAGTTTTAGACGAAGTTTCCTGCTGTTTAGTACGGATGCCGGCATTGGGCTGGAAATACCGGTTTTGGGATTCTGCACAGAAAGGGTTTGCAAACCGCTGAATCCACAGGTGAGTTTAACTTTGTCAGTTGAATGCACACATTGACAACCATCCAGTTAGATAGCTCCGTTTTGGTTTTAGAAGCAGATATTTCTCTGTACAGCCTATGGTCCCATTCACTCGGGAATATCCCAACGCAGCTCCTGGAAGAAACGTCTTTCTGACTCGCTGAATCTCAACATAGATTCAACTCTCTTAGGTGAACGAACGCACAGCAGAGCAGTTTCAAGGAAACGTTTCTCCTGAGTTTTAGACGAAGTTTCCTGCTGTTTAGTACGTATGCCGGCATTGGGCTGGAAATACCGGTTTTGGGATTCTGCACAGAAAGGGTTGCAAACCGCTGAATCCACACTTGAGTTTAACTTTGTCAGTTGAATGCACACATTGACAACCATCCAGTTAGAGAGCTCCGTTTTGTTTTTAGAAGCAGATATTTCTCTGTACAGACTATGGTCCCATTCACTCGGGAATATCCCTACGCAGCTACTAGAAGAAACGTGTTTCTGACTCGCTGAATCTCAACATAGATTCAACTCTCTTAGGTAAACGAACGCACAGCAGAGCAGTTTCAAGGAAACGTTTCTCCTGAGTTTTAGACGAAGTTTCCTGCTGTTTAGTACGTATGCCGGCATTGGGCTGGAAATACCGGTTTTGGGATTCTGCACAGAAAGGGTTTGCAAACCACTGAATCCACACGTGAGTTTAACTCTGTCAGTTGAATGCACACACTGACAACCATTCAGTTAGATAGCTCCGTTTTGGTTTTAGAAGCAGATATTTCTCTGTACAGCCTATGGTCCCATTCACTCGGGAATATCCCAACGCAGCTCCTAGAAGAAACGTGTTTCTGACTCGCTGAATCTCAACATAGATTCAACTCACTTAGGTGAAAGAACGCACAGCAGAGCAGTTTCAAGGAAACGTTTGTCCTGAGTTTTAGACGAAGTTTCCTGCTGTTTAGTACGGATGCCGGCATTGGGCTGGAAATACCGGTATTGGGATTCTGCACAGAAAGGGTTTGCAAACCGCTGAATCCACACGTGAGTTTAACTTTGTCAGTTGAATGCACACATTGACAACCATCCAGTTAGATAGCTCCGTTTTGGTTTTAGAAGCAGATATTTCTCTGTACAGACTATGGTCCCATTCACTCAGGAATATCCCAACGCAGCTCCTAGAAGAAACGTGTTTCTGACTCGCTGAATCTCAACTTAGATTCAACTCTCTTAGGTGAACGAACGCACAGCAGAGCAGTTTCAAGGAATCGTTTCTCCTGAGTTTTAGATGAAGTTTCCTGCTGTTTAGTACGTATACCGGCATTGGGCTGGAAATACCGGTTTTGGGATTCTGCACAGAAAGGGTTTGCAAACCACTGAATCCACACGTGAGTTTAACTCTGTCAGTTGAATGCACACATTGACAACCATTCAATTAGATAGCTCCGTTTTGGTTTTAGAAACAGATATTTCTCTGTACAGCCTATGGTCCCATTCACTCGGGAATTTCCCAACGCAGCTCCTGGAAGAAACGTGTTTCTGACTCGCTGAATCTCAACATAGATTCAACTCTCTTAGGTGAACGAACGCACAGCAGAGCAGTTTCAAGGAAACGTTTCTCCTGAGTTTTAGACGAAGTTTCCTGCTGTTTAGTTGTTATGCCGGCATTGGGCTGGAAATACCGGTTTTGGGATTCTGCACAGAAAGAGTTTGCAAACCGCTGAATCCACACGTGAGTTTAACTCTGTCAGTTGAATGCACACATTGACAACCATTCAGTTAGATAGCTCCGTTTTGGTTTTAGAAGCAGATATTTCTCTGTACAGCCTATGGTCCCATTCACTCGGGAATATCCCAACGCAGCTCCTAGAAGAAACGTGTTTCTGACTCGCCGAATCTCAACATAGATTCAACTCTCTTAGGTGAACGAACCCACAGCAGAGCAGTTTCAAGGAAACGTTTCTCCTGAGTTTTAGACGAAGTTTCCTGCTGTTTAGGACGTATGCCGGCATTGGGCTGGAAATACCGGTTTTGGGATTCTGCACAGAAAGGGTTTGCAAACCGCTGAATCCACACGTGAGTTTAACTTTGTCAGTTGAATGCACACATTGACAACCATCCAGTTAGATAGCTCCGTTTTGGTTTTAGAAGCAGATATTTCTCTGTACAGACTATGGTCCCATTCACTCGGGAATATCCCAACGCAGCTCCTGGAAGAAACGTGTTTCTGACTCGCTGAATCTCAACATAGATTCAACTCTCTTAGGTGAACGAACGCACAGCAGAGCAGTTTCAAGGAAACGTTTCTCCTGAGTTTTAGACGAAGTTTCCTGCTGTTTAGTACGTATGCCGGCATTGGGCTGGAAATACCGGTTTTGGGATTCTGCACAGAAAGGGTTGCAAACCGCTGAATCCACACTTGAGTTTAACTTTGTCAGTTGAATGCACACATTGACAACCATCCAGTTAGAGAGCTCCGTTTTGTTTTTAGAAGCAGATATTTCTCTGTACAGACTATGGTCCCATTCACTCGGGAATATCCCTACGCAGCTCCTAGAAGAAACGTGTTTCTGACTCGCTGAATCTCAACATAGATTCAACTCTCTTAGGTAAACGAACGCACAGCAGAGCAGTTTCAAGGAAACGTTTCTCCTGAGTTTTAGACGAAGTTTCCTGCTGTTTAGTACGTATGCCGGCATTGGGCTGGAAATACCGGTTTTGGGATTCTGCACAGAAAGGGTTTGCAAACCACTGAATCCACACGTGAGTTTAACTCTGTCAGTTGAATGCACACACTGACAACCATTCAGTTAGATAGCTCCGTTTTGGTTTTAGAAGCAGATATTTCTCTGTACAGCCTATGGTCCCATTCACTCGGGAATATCCCAACGCAGCTCCTAGAAGAAACGTGTTTCTGACTCGCTGAATCTCAACATAGATTCAACTCACTTAGGTGAAAGAACGCACAGCAGAGCAGTTTCAAGGAAACGTTTGTCCTGAGTTTTAGACGAAGTTTCCTGCTGTTTAGTACGGATGCCGGCATTGGGCTGGAAATACCGGTATTGGGATTCTGCACAGAAAGGGTTTGCAAACCGCTGAATCCACACGTGAGTTTAACTTTGTCAGTTGAATGCACACATTGACAACCATCCAGTTAGATAGCTCCGTTTTGGTTTTAGAAGCAGATATTTCTCTGTACAGACTATGGTCCCATTCACTCAGGAATATCCCAACGCAGCTCCTAGAAGAAACGTGTTTCTGACTCGCTGAATCTCAACTTAGATTCAACTCTCTTAGGTGAACGAACGCACAGCAGAGCAGTTTCAAGGAATCGTTTCTCCTGAGTTTTAGATGAAGTTTCCTGCTGTTTAGTACGTATGCCGGCATTGGGCTGGAAATACCGGTTTTGGGATTCTGCACAGAAAGGGTTTGCAAACCACTGAATCCACACGTGAGTTTAACTCTGTCAGTTGAATGCACACATTGACAACCATTCAATTAGATAGTTCCGTTTTGGTTTTAGAAACAGATATTTCTCTGTACAGCCTATGGTCCCATTCACTCGGGAATTTCCCAACGCAGCTCCTGGAAGAAACGTGTTTCTGACTCGCTGAATCTCAACATAGATTCAACTCTCTTAGGTGAACGAACGCACAGCAGAGCAGTTTCAAGGAAACGTTTCTCCTGAGTTTTAGACGAAGTTTCCTGCTGTTTAGTAGTTATGCCGGCATTGGGCTGGAAATACCGGTTTTGGGATTCTGCACAGAAAGAGTTTGCAAACCGCTGAATCCACACGTGAGTTTAACTCTGTCAGTTGAATGCACACATTGACAACCATTCAGTTAGATAGCTCCGTTTTGGTTTTAGAAGCAGATATTTCTCTGTACAGCCTATGGTCCTATTCACTCGGGAATATCCCAACGCAGCTCCTAGAAGAAACGTGTTTCTGACTCGCTGAATCTCAACATAGATTCAACTCTCTTAGGTGAACGAACCCACAGCAGAGCAGTTTCAAGGAAACGTTTCTCCTGAGTTTTAGACGAAGTTTCCTGCTGTTTAGGACGTATGCCGGCATTGGGCTGGAAATACCGGTTTTGGGATTCTGCACAGAAAGGGTTTGCAAACCGCTGAATCCACACGTGAGTTTAACTTTGTCAGTTGAATGCACACATTGACAACCATCCAGTTAGATAGCTCCGTTTTGTTTTCAGAAGCAGATATTTCTCTGTACAGACTATGGTCCCATTCACTCGGGAATATCCCAACGCAACTCCTAGAAGAAACGTGTTTCTGACTCGCTGAATCTCAACATAGATTCAACTCTCTTAGGTGAACGAACGCACAGCAGAGCAGTTTCAAGGAAACGTTTCTCCTGAGTTTTAGACGAAGTTTCCTGCTGTTTAGTACGTATGCCGGCATTGGGCTTTAAATACCGGTTTTGGGATTCTGCACAGAAAGGGTTTGCAAACCACTGAATCCACACGTGAGTTTAACTCTGTCAGTTGAATGCACACACTGACAACCATTCAGTTAGATAGCTCCGTTTTGGTTTTAGAAGCAGATATTTCTCTGTACAGACTATGGTCCCATTCCCTCGGGAATATCCCAACGCAGCTCCTAGAAGAAACGTGTTTCTGACTCGCTGAATCTCAACATAGATTCAACTCTCTTAGTTGAACGAACGCACAGCAGAGCAGTTTCAAGGAAACGTTTCTCCTGAGTTTTAGACGAAGTTTCCTGCTGTTTAGTACGTATGCCGGCATTTGGCTGGAAATACCGGTTTTGGGATTCTGCACAGAAAGGGATTGCAAACCGCTGAATACACACGTGAGTTTACCTCTGTCAGTTGAATGCACACATTGACAACCATCCAGTTAGATAGCTCCGTTTTGGTTTTAGAAGCAGATATTTCTCTGTACAGACTATGGTCCCATTCACTCGGGAATATCCCAACGCAGCTCCTAGAAGAAACGTGTTTCTGACTCGCTGAATCTCAACATAGATTCAACTCTCTTAGGTGAACGAACGCACAGCAGAGCAGTTTCAAGGAAACTTTTCTCCTGAGTTTTAGACGAAGTTTCCTGCTGTTTAGTACGGATGCCGGCATTGGGCTGGAAATACCGGTTTTGGGATTCTGCACAGAAAGGGTTTGCAAACCGCTGAATCCACAGGTGAGTTTAACTTTGTCAGTTGAATGCACACATTGACAACGATCCAGTTAGAAAGCTCCGTTTTGGTTTTAGAAGCAGATATTTCTCTGTACAGCCTATGGTCCCATTCACTCGGGAATATCCCAACGCAGCTCCTGGAAGAAACGTGTTTCTGACTCGCTGAATCTCAACATAGATTCAACTCTCTTAGGTGAACGAACGCACAGCAGAGCAGTTTCAAGGAAACGTTTCTCCTGAGTTTTAGACGAAGTTTCCTGCTGTTTAGTACGTATGCCGGCATTGGGCTGGAAATACCGGTTTTGGGATTCTGCACAGAAAGGGTTGCATACCGCTGAATCCACACTTGAGTTTAACTTTGTCAGTTGAATGCACACATTGACAACCATCCAGTTAGAGAGCTCCGTTTTGTTTTTAGAAGCAGATATTTCTCTGTACAGACTATGGTCCCATTCACTCGGGAATATCCCTACGCAGCTCCTAGAAGAAACGTGTTTCTGACTCGCTGAATCTCAACATAGATTCAACTCTCTTAGGTAAACGAACGCACAGCAGAGCAGTTTCAAGGAAACGTTTCTCCTGAGTTTTAGACGAAGTTTCCTGCTGTTTAGTACGTATGCCGGCATTGGGCTGGAAATACCGGTTTTGGGATTCTGCACAGAAAGGGTTTGCAAACTACTGAATCCACACGTGAGTTTAACTCTGTCAGTTGAATGCACACACTGACAACCATTCAGTTAGATAGCTCCGTTTTGGTTTTAGAAGCAGATATTTCTCTGTACAGCCTATGGTCCCATTCACTCGGGAATATCCCAACGCAGCTCCTAGAAGAAACGTGTTTCTGACTCGCTGAATCTCAACATAGATTCAACTCACTTAGGTGAAAGAACGCACAGCAGAGCAGTTTCAAGGAAACGTTTGTCCTGAGTTTTAGACGAAGTTTCCTGCTGTTTAGTACGGATGCCGGCATTGGGCTGGAAATACCGGTATTGGGATTCTGCACAGAAAGGGTTTGCAAACCGCTGAATCCACACGTGAGTTTAACTTTGTCAGTTGAATGCACACATTGACAACCATCCAGTTAGATAGCTCCGTTTTGGTTTTAGAAGCAGATATTTCTCTGTACAGACTATGGTCCCATTCACTCAGGAATATCCCAACGCAGCTCCTAGAAGAAACGTGTTTCTGACTCGCTGAATCTCAACGTAGATTCAACTCTCTTAGGTGAACGAACGCACAGCAGAGCAGTTTCAAGGAATCGTTTCTCCTGAGTTTTAGATGAACTTTCCTGCTGTTTAGTACGTATGCCGGCATTGGGCTGGAAATACCGGTTTTGGGATTCTGCACAGAAAGGGTTTGCAAACCACTGAATCCACACGTGAGTTTAACTCTGTCAGTTGAATGCACACATTGACAACCATTCAATTAGATAGCTCCGTTTTGGTTTTAGAAACAGATATTTCTCTGTACAGCCTATGGTCCCATTCACTCGGGAATTTCCCAACGCAGCTCCTGGAAGAAACGTGTTTCTGACTCGCTGAATCTCAACATAGATTCAACTCTCTTAGGTGAACGAACGCACAGCAGAGCAGTTTCAAGGAAACGTTTCTCCTGAGTTTTAGACGAAGTTTCCTGCTGTTTAGTAGTTATGCCGGCATTGGGCTGGAAATACCGGTTTTGGGATTCTGCACAGAAAGAGTTTGCAAACCGCTGAATCCACACGTGAGTTTAACTCTGTCAGTTGAATGCACACATTGACAACCATTCAGTTAGATAGCTCCGTTTTGGTTTTAGAAGCAGATATTTCTCTGTACAGTCTATGGTACCATTCACTCGGGAATATCCCAACGCAGCTCCTAGAAGAAACGTGTTTCTGACTCGCTGAATCTCAACATAGATTCAACTCTCTTAGGTGAACGAACCCACAGCAGAGCAGTTTCAAGGAAACGTTTCTCCTGAGTTTTAGACGAAGTTTCCTGCTGTTTAGGACGTATGCCGGCATTGGGCTGGAAATACCGGTTTTGGGATTCTGCACAGAAAGGGTTTGCAAACCGCTGAATCCACACGTGAGTTTAACTTTGTCAGTTGAATGCACACATTGACAACCATCCAGTTAGATAGCTCCGTTTTGGTTTTAGAAGCAGATATTTCTCTGTACAGACTATGGTCCCATTCACTCGGGAATATCCCAACGCAGCTCCTGGAAGAAACGTGTTTCTGACTCGCTGAATCTCAACATAGATTCAACTCTCTTAGGTGAAAGAACGCACAGCAGAGCAGTTTCAAGGAAACGTTTCTCCTGAGTTTTAGACGAAGTTTCCTGCAGTTTAGTACGTATGCCGGCATTGGGCTGGAAATACCGGTTTTGGGATTCTGCACAGAAAGGGTTTGCAAACCGCTGAATCCACACGTCAGTTTAACTTTGTCAGTTGAATGCACACATTGACAACCATCCAGTTAGATAGCTCCGTTTTGTTTTAAGAAGCAGATATTTCTCTGTACAGACTAAGGTCCCATTCACTCGGGAATATCCCAACGCAGCTCCTAGAAGAAACGTGTTTCTGACTCGCTGAATCTCAACATAGATTCAACTCTCTTAGGTGAACGAACCCACAGCAGAGCAGTTTCAAGGAAACGTTTCTCCTGAGTTTTAGACGAAGTTTCCTGCTGTTTAGTACGTATGCCGGCATTGGGCTTTAAATACCGGTTTTGGGATTCTGCACAGAAAGGGTTTGCAAACCACTGAATCCACACGTGAGTTTAACTCTGTCAGTTGAATGCACACACTGACAACCATTCAGTTAGATAGCTCCGTTTTGGTTTTAGAAGCAGATATTTCTCTGTACAGACTATGGTCCCATTCACTCGGGAATATCCCAACGCAGCTCCTAGAAGAAACGTGTTTCTGACTCGCTGAATCTCAACATAGATTCAACTCTCTTATTTGAACGAACGCACAGCAGAGCAGTTTCAAGGAAACGTTTCTCCTGAGTTTTAGACGAAGTTTCCTGCTGTTTAGTACGTATGCCGGCATTTGGCTGGAAATACCGGTTTTGGGATTCTGCACAGAAAGGGATTGCAAACCGCTGAATACACAGGTGAGTTTACCTCTGTCAGTTGAATGCACACATTGACAACCATCCAGTTAGATAGCTCCCTTTTGGTTTTAGAAGCAGATATTTCTCTGTACAGCCTATGGTCCCATTCACTCGGGAATATCCCAACGCAGCTCCTAGAAGAAACGTGTTTCTGACTCGCTGAATCTCAACATAGATTCAACTCTCTTAGGTGAACGAACGCACAGCAGAGCAGTTTCAAGGAATCTTTTCTCCTGAGTTTTAGACGAAGTTTCCTGCTGTTTAGTACGGATGCCGGCATTGGGCTGGAAATACCGGTTTTGGGATTCTGCACAGAAAGGGTTTGCAAACCGCTGAATCCACAGGTGAGTTTAACTTTGTCAGTTGAATGCACACATTGACAACCATCCAGTTAGATAGCTCCGTTTTGGTTTTAGAAGCAGATATTTCTCTGTACAGCCTATGGTCCCATTCACTCGGGAATATCCCAACGGAGCTCCTGGAAGAAACGTGTTTCTGACTCGCTGAATCTCAACATAGATTCAACTCTCTTAGGTGAACGAACGCACAGCAGAGCAGTTTCAAGGAAACGTTTCTCCTGAGTTTTAGACGAAGTTTCCTGCTGTTTAGTACGTATGCCGGCATTGGGCTGGAAATACCGGTTTTGGGATTCTGCACAGAAAGGGTTGCAAACCGCTGAATCCACACTTGAGTTTAACTTTGTCAGTTGAATGCACACATTGACAACCAATCAGTTAGAGAGCTCCGTTTTGTTTTTAGAAGCAGATATTTCTCTGTACAGACTATGGTCCCATTCACTCGGGAATATCCCTACGCAGCTCCTAGAAGAAACGTGTTTCTGACTCGCTGAATCTCAACATAGATTCAACTCTCTTAGGTAAACGAACGCACAGCAGAGCAGTTTCAAGGAAACGTTTCTCCTGAGTTTTAGACGAAGTTTCCTGCTGTTTAGTACGTATGCCGGCATTGGGCTGGAAATACCGGTTTTGGGATTCTGCACAGAAAGGGTTTGCAAACCACTGAATTCACACGTGAGTTTAACTCTGTCAGTTGAATGCACACACTGACAACCATTCAGTTAGATAGCTCCGTTTTGGTTTTAGAAGCAGATATTTCTCTGTACAGCCTATGGTCCCATTCACTCGGGAATATCCCAACGCAGCTCCTAGAAGAAACGTGTTTCTGACTCGCTGAATCTCAACATTGATTCAACTCACTTAGGTGAAAGAACGCACAGCAGAGCAGTTTCAAGGAAACGTTTCTCCTGAGTTTTAGACGAAGTTTCCTGCTGTTTAGTACGGATGCCGGCATTGGGCTGGAAATACCGGTATTGGGATTCTGCACAGAAAGGGTTTGCAAACCGCTGAATCCACACGTGAGTTTAACTTTGTCAGTTGAATGCACACATTGACAACCATCCAGTTAGATAGCTCCGTTTTGGTTTTAGAAGCAGATATTTCTCTGTACAGACTATGGTCCCATTCACTCAGGAATATCCCAACGCAGCTCCTAGAAGAAACGTGTTTCTGACTCGCTGAATCTCAACTTAGATTCAACTCTCTTAGGTGAACGAACGCACAGCAGAGCAGTTTCAAGGAATCGTTTCTCCTGAGTTTTAGATGAAGTTTCCTGCTGTTTAGTACGTATGCCGGCATTGGGCTGGAAATACCGGTTTTGGGATTCTGCACAGAAAGGGTTTGCAAACCACTGAATCCACACGTGAGTTTAACTCTGTCAGTTGAATGCACACATTGACAACCATTCAGTTAGATAGCTCCGTTTTGGTTTTAGAAACAGATATTTCTCTGTACAGCCTATGGTCCCATTCACTCGGGAATTTCCCAACGCAGCTCCTGGAAGAAACGTGTTTCTGACTCGCTGAATCTCAACATAGATTCAACTCTCTTAGGTGAACGAACGCACAGCAGAGCAGTTTCAAGGAAACGTTTCTCCTGAGTTTTAGACGAAGTTTCCTGCTGTTTAGTAGTTATGCCGGCATTGGGCTGGAAATACCGGTTTTGGGATTCTGCACAGAAAGAGTTTGCAAACCGCTGAATCCACACGTGAGTTTAACTCTGTCAGTTGAATGCACACATTGACAACCATTCAGTTAGATAGCTCCGTTTTGGTTTTAGAAGCAGATATTTCTCTGTACAGCCTATGGTCCCATTCACTCGGGAATATCCCAACGCAGCTCCTAGAAGAAACGTGTTTCTGACTCGCTGAATCTCAACATAGATTCAACTCTCTTAGGTGAACGAACGCACAGCAGAGCAGTTTCAAGGAAACGTTTCTCCTGAGTTTTAGACGAAGTTTCCTGCTGTTTAGTACGTATGCCGGCATTGGGCTTTAAATACCGGTTTTGGGATTCTGCACAGAAAGGGTTTGCAAACCACTGAATCCACACGTGAGTTTAACTCTGTCAGTTGAATGCACACACTGACAACCATTCAGTTAGATAGCTCCGTTTTGGTTTTAGAAGCAGATATTTCTCTGTACAGACTATGGTCCCATTCACTCGGGAATATCCCAACGCAGCTCCTAGAAGAAACGTGTTTCTGACTCGCTGAATCTCAACATAGATTCAACTCTCTTAGTTGAACGAACGCACAGCAGAGCAGTTTCAAGGAAACGTTTCTCCTGAGTTTTAGACGAAGTTTCCTGCTGTTTAGTACGTATGCCGGCATTTGGCTGGAAATACCGGTTTTGGGATTCTGCACAGAAAGGGATTGCAAACCGCTGAATACACACGTGAGTTTACCTCTGTCAGTTGAATGCACACATTGACAACCATCCAGTTAGATAGCTCCGTTTTGGTTTTAGAAGCAGATATTTCTCTGTACAGCCTATGGTCCCATTCACTCGGGAATATCCCAACGCAGCTCCTAGAAGAAACGTGTTTCTGACTCGCTGAATCTCAACATAGATTCAACTCTCTTAGGTGAACGAACGCACAGCAGAGCAGTTTCAAGGAAACTTTTCTCCTGAGTTTTAGACGAAGTTTCCTGCTGTTTAGTACGGATGCCGGCATTGGGCTGGAAATACCGGTTTTGGGATTCTGCACAGAAAGGGTTTGCAAACCGCTGAATCCACAGGTGAGTTTAACTTTGTCAGTTGAATGCACACATTGACAACCATCCAGTTAGATAGCTCCGTTTTGGTTTTAGAAGCAGATATTTCTCTGTACAGCCTATGGTCCCATTCACTCGGGAATATCCCAACGCAGCTCCTGGAAGAAACGTCTTTCTGACTCGCTGAATCTCAACATAGATTCAACTCTCTTAGGTGAACGAACGCACAGCAGAGCAGTTTCAAGGAAACGTTTCTCCTGAGTTTTAGACGAAGTTTCCTGCTGTTTAGTACGTATGCCGGCATTGGGCTGGAAATACCGGTTTTGGGATTCTGCACAGAAAGGGTTGCAAACCGCTGAATCCACACTTGAGTTTAACTTTGTCAGTTGAATGCACACATTGACAACCATCCAGTTAGATAGCTCCGTTTTGTTTTTAGAAGCAGATATTTCTCTGTACAGACTATGGTCCCATTCACTCGGGAATATCCCAACGCAGCTCCTAGAAGAAACGTGTTTCTGACTCGCTGAATCTCAACATAGATTCAACTCTCTTAGGTAAACGAACGCACAGCAGAGCAGTTTCAAGGAAACGTTTCTCCTGAGTTTTAGACGAAGTTCCCTGCTGTTTAGTACGTATGCCGGCATTGGGCTGGAAATACCGGTTTTGGGATTCTGCACAGAAAGGGTTTGCAAACCACTGAATCCACACGTGAGTTTAACTCTGTCAGTTGAAGGCACACACTGACAACCATTCAGTTAGATAGCTCCGTTTTGGTTTTAGAAGCAGATATTTCTCTGTACAGCCTATGGTCCCATTCACTCGGGAATATCCCAACGCAGCTCCTAGAAGAAACGTGTTTCTGACTCGCTGAATCTCAACATAGATTCAACTCACTTAGGTGAAAGAACGCACAGCAGAGCAGTTTCAAGGAAACGTTTGTCCTGAGTTTTAGACGAAGTTTCCTGCTGTTTAGTACGGATGCCGGCATTGGGCTGGAAATACCGGTTTTGGGATTCTGCACAGAAAGGGTTTGCAAACCGCTGAATCCACACGTGAGTTTAACTTTGTCAGTTGAATGCACACATTGACAACCATCCAGTTAGATAGCTCCGTTTTGGTTTTAGAAGCAGATATTTCTCTGTACAGACTATGGTCCCATTCACTCAGGAATATCCCAACGCAGCTCCTAGAAGAAACGTGTTTCTGACTCGCTGAATCTCAACTTAGATTCAACTCTCTTAGGTGAACGAACGCACAGCAGAGCAGTTTCAAGGAATCGTTTCTCCTGAGTTTTAGATGAAGTTTCCTGCTGTTTAGTACGTATGCCGGCATTGGGCTGGAAATACCGGTTTTGGGATTCTGCACAGAAAGGGTTTGCAAACCACTGAATCCACACGTGAGTTTAACTCTGTCAGTTGAATGCACACATTGACAACCATTCAGTTAGATAGCTCCGTTTTGGTTTTAGAAACAGATATTTCTCTGTACAGCCTATGGTCCCATTCACTCGGGAATTTCCCAACGCAGCTCCTGGAAGAAACGTGTTTCTGACTCGCTGAATCTCAACATAGATTCAACCCTCTTAGGTGAACGAACGCACAGCAGAGCAGTTTCAAGGAAACGTTTCTCCTGAGTTTTAGACGAAGTTTCCTGCTGTTTAGTAGGTATGCCGGCATTGGGCTGGAAATACCGGTTTTGGGATTCTGCACAGAAAGAGTTTGCAAACCGCTGAATCCACACGTGAGTTTAACTCTGTCAGTTGAATGCACACATTGACAACCATTCTGTTAGATAGCTCCGTTTTGGTTTTAGAAGCAGATATTTCTCTGTACAGCCTATGGTCCGATTCACTCGGGAATATCCCAACGCAGCTCCTAGAAGAAACGTGTTTCTGACTCGCTGAATCTCAACATAGATTCAACTCTCTTAGGTGAACGAACCCACAGCAGACCAGTTTCAAGGAAACGTTTCTCCTGAGTTTTAGACGATGTTTCCTGCTGTTTAGGACGTATGCCGGCATTGGGCTGGAAATACCGGTTTTGGGATTCTGCACAGAAAGGGATTGCAAACCGCTGAATACACACGTGAGTTTAACTTTGTCAGTTGAATGCACACATTGACAACCATCCAGTTAGATAGCTCCCTTTTGGTTTTAGAAGCAGATATTTCTCTGTACAGACTATGGTCCCATTCACTCGGGAATATCCCAACGCAGCTCCTGGAAGAAACGTGTTTCTGACTCGCTGAATCTCAACATAGATTCAACTCTCTTAGGTGAAAGAACGCACAGCAGAGCAGTTTCAAGGAAACGTTTCTCCTGAGTTTTAGACGAAGTTTCCTGCAGTTTAGTACGTATGCCGTCATTGGGCTGGAAATACCGGTTTTGGGATTCTGCACAGAAAGGGTTTGCAAACCGCTGAATCCACACGTCAGTTTAACTTTGTCAGTTGAATGCACACATTGACAACCATCCAGTTAGATAGCTCCGTTTTGGTTTTAGAAGCAGATATTTCTCTGTACAGCCTATGGTCCCATTCACTCGGGAATATCCCAACGCAGCTCCTAGAAGAAACGTGTTTCTGACTCGCTGAATCTCAACATAGATTCAACTCTCTTAGGTGAACGAACGCACAGCAGAGCAGTTTCAAGGAAACTTTTCTCCTGAGTTTTAGACGAAGTTTCCTGCTGTTTAGTACGGATGCCGGCATTGGGCTGGAAACACCGGTATTGGGATTCTGCACAGAAAGGGTTTGCAAACCGCTGAATCCACACGTGAGTTTAACTTTGTCAGTTGAATGCACACATTGACAACTATCCAGTTAGATAGCTCCGTTTTGGTTTTAGAAGCAGATATTTCTCTGTACAGACTATGGTCCCATTCACTCAGGAATATCCCAACGCAGCTCCTAGAAGAAACGTGTTTCTGACTCGCTGAATCTCAACTTAGATTCAACTCTCTTAGGTGAACGAACGCACAGCAGAGCAGTTTCAAGGAATCGTTTCTCCTGAGTTTTAGATGAAGTTTCCTGCTGTTTAGTACGTATGCCGGCATTGGGCCGGAAATACCGGTTTTGGGATTCTGCACAGAAAGGGTTTGCAAACCACTGAATCCACACGTGAGTTTAACTCTGTCAGTTGAATGCACACATTGACAACCATTCAGTTAGATAGCTCCGTTTTGGTTTTAGAAACAGATATTTCTCTGTACAGCCTATGGTCCCATTCACTCGGGAATTTCCCAACGCAGCTCCTGGAGGAAACGTGTTTCTGACTCGCTGAATCTCAACATAGATTCAACTCTCTTAGGTGAACGAACGCACAGCAGAGCAGTTTCAAGGAAACGTTTCTCCTGAGTTTTAGACGAAGTTTCCTGCTGTTTAGTAGTTATGCCGGCATTGGGCTGGAAATACCGGTTTTGGGATTCTGCACAGAAAGAGTTTGCAAACCGCTGAATCCACACGTGAGTTTAACTCTGTCAGTTGAATGCACACATTGACAACCATTCAGTTAGATAGCTCCGTTTTGGTTTTAGAAGCAGATATTTCTCTGTACAGCCTATGGTCCCATTCACTCGGGAATATCCCAACGCAGCTCCTAGAAGAAACGTGTTTCTGACTCGCTGAATCTCAACATAGATTCAACTCTCTTAGGTGAACGAACCCACAGCAGAGCAGTTTCAAGGAAACGTTTCTCCTGAGTTTTAGACGAAGTTTCCTGCTGTTTAGGACGTATGCCGGCATTGGGCTGGAAATACCGGTTTTGGGATTCTGCACAGAAAGGGTTTGCAAACCGCTGAATCCACACGTGAGTTTAACTTTGTCAGTTGAATGCACACATTGACAACCATCCAGTTAGATAGCTCCGTTTTGGTTTTAGAAGCAGATATTTCTCTGTACAGACTATGGTCCCATTCACTCGGGAATATCCCAACGCAGCTCCTGGAAGAAACGTGTTTCTGACTCGCTGAATCTCAACATAGATTCAACTCTCTTAGGTGAAAGAACGCACAGCAGAGCAGTTTCAAGGAAACGTTTCTCCTGAGTTTTAGACGAAGTTTCCTGCAGTTTAGTACGTATGCCGGCATTGGGCTGGAAATACCGGTTTTGGGATTCTGCACAGAAAGGGTTTGCAAACCGCTGAATCCACACGTCAGTTTAACTTTGTCAGTTGAATGCACACATTGACAACCATCCAGTTAGATAGCTCCGTTTTGTTTTCAGAAGCAGATATTTCTCTGTACAGACTATGGTCCCATTCACTCGGGAATATCCCAACGCAGCTCCTAGAAGAAACGTGTTTCTGACTCGCTGAATCTCAACATAGATTCAACTCTCTTAGGTGAACGAACGCACAGCAGAGCAGTTTCAAGGAAACGTTTCTCCTGAGTTTTAGACGAAGTTTCCTGCTGTTTAGTACGTATGCCGGCATTGGGCTTTAAATACCGGTTTTGGGATTCTGCACAGAAAGGGTTTGCAAACCACTGAATCCACACGTGAGTTTAACTCTGTCAGTTGAATGCACACACTGACAACCATTCAGTTAGATAGCTCCGTTTTGGTTTTAGAAGCAGATATTTCTCTGTACAGACTATGGTCCCATTCACTCGGGAATATCCCAACGCAGCTCCTAGAAGAAACGTGTTTCTGACTCGCTGAATCTCAACATAGATTCAACTCTCTTAGTTGAACGAACGCACAGCAGAGCAGTTTCAAGGAAACGTTTCTCCTGAGTTTTAGACGAAGTTTCCTGCTGTTTAGTACGTATGGCGGCATTTGGCTGGAAATATCGGTTTTGGGATTCTGCACAGAAAGGGATTGCAAACCGCTGAATACACACGTGAGTTTACCTCTGTCAGTTGAATGCACACATTGACAACCATCCAGTTAGATAGCTCCGTTTTGGTTTTAGAAGCAGATATTTCTCTGTACAGCCTATGGTCCCATTCACTCGGGAATATCCCAACGCAGCTCCTAGAAGAAACGTGTTTCTGACTCGCTGAATCTCAACATAGATTCAACTCTCTTAGGTGAACGAACGCACAGCAGAGCAGTTTCAAGGAAACTTTTCTCCTGAGTTTTAGACGAAGTTTCCTGCTGTTTAGTACGGATGCCGGCATTGGGCTGGAAATACCGGTTTTGGGATTCTGCACAGAAAGGGTTTGCAAACCGCTGAATCCACAGGTGAGTTTAACTTTGTCAGTTGAATGCACACATTGACAACCATCCAGTTAGATAGCTCCGTTTTGGTTTTAGAAGCAGATATTTCTCTGTACAGCCTATGGTCCCATTCACTCGGGAATATCCCAACGCAGCTCCTGGAAGAAACGTCTTTCTGACTCGCTGAATCTCAACATAGATTCAACTCTCTTAGGTGAACGAACGCACAGCAGAGCAGTTTCAAGGAAACGTTTCTCCTGAGTTTTAGACGAAGTTTCCTGCTGTTTAGTACGTATGCCGGCATTGGGCTGGAAATACCGGTTTTGGGATTCTGCACAGAAAGGGTTGCAAACCGCTGAATCCACACTTGAGTTTAACTTTGTCATTTGAATGCACACATTGACAACCATCCAGTTAGATAGCTCCGTTTTGTTTTTAGAAGCAGATATTTCTCTGTACAGACTATGGTCCCATTCACTCGGGAATATCCCAACGCAGCTCCTAGAAGAAACGTGTTTCTGACTCGCTGAATCTCAACATAGATTCAACTATCTTAGGTAAACGAACGCACAGCAGAGCAGTTTCAAGGAAACGTTTCTCCTGAGTTTTAGACGAAGTTTCCTGCTGTTTAGTACGTATGCCGGCATTGGGCTGGAAATACCGGTTTTGGGATTCTGCACAGAAAGGGTTTGCAAACCACTGAATCCACACGTGAGTTTAACTCTGTCAGTTGAATGCACACACTGACAACCATTCAGTTAGATAGCTCCGTTTTGGTTTTAGAAGCAGATATTTCTCTGTACAGCCTATGGTCCCATTCACTCGGGAATATCCCAACGCAGCTCCTAGAAGAAACGTGTTTCTGACTCGCTGAATCTCAACATAGATTCAACTCACTTAGGTGAAAGAACGCACAGCAGAGCAGTTTCAAGGAAACGTTTGTCCTGAGTTTTAGACGAAGTTTCCTGCTGTTTAGTATGGATGCCGGCATTGGGCTGGAAATACCGGTTTTGGGATTCTGCACAGAAAGGGTTTGCAAACCGCTGAATCCACACGTGAGTTTAACTTTGTCAGTTGAATGCACACATTGACAACCATTCAGTTAGATAGCTCCGTTTTGGTTTTAGAAGCAGATATTTCTCTGTACAGACTATGGTCCCATTCACTCAGGAATATCCCAACGCAGCTCCTAGAAGAAACGTGTTTCTGACTCGCTGAATCTCAACTTAGATTCAACTCTCTTAGGTGAACGAACGCACAGCAGAGCAGTTTCAAGGAATCCTTTCTCCTGAGTTTTAGATGAAGTTTCCTGCTGTTTAGTACGTATGCCGGCATTGGGCCGGAAATACCGGTTTTGGGATTCTGCACAGAAAGGGTTTGCAAACCACTGAATCCACACGTGAGTTTAACTCTGTCAGTTGAATGCACACATTGACAACCATTCAGTTAGATAGCTCCGTTTTGGTTTTAGAAGCAGATATTTCTCTGTACAGCCTATGGTCCCATTCACTCGGGAATTTCCCAACGCAGCTCCTGGAAGAAACGTTTTTCTGACTCGCTGAATCTCAACATAGATTCAACTCTCTTAGGTGAACGAACGCACAGCAGAGCAGTTTCAAGGAAACGTTTCTCCTGAGTTTTAGACGAAGTTTCCTGCTGTTTAGTAGTTATGCCGGCATTGGGCTGGAAATACCGGTTTTGGGATTCTGCACAGAAAGGGTTTGCAAACCGCTGAATCCACACGTGAGTTTAACTCTGTCAGTTGAATGCACACATTGACAACCATCCAGTTAGATAGCTCCGTTTTGGTTTTAGAAGCAGATATTTCTCTGTACAGACTATGGTCCCATTCACTCGGGAATATCCCAACGCAGCTCCTGGAAGAAACGTGTTTCTGACTCGCTGAATCTCAACATAGATTCAACTCTCTTAGTTGAAAGAAAGCACAGCAGAGCAGTTTCAAGGAAACGTTTCTCCTGAGTTTTAGACGAAGTTTCCTGCAGTTTAGTACGTATGCCAGCATTGGGCTGGAAATACCGGTTTTGGGATTCTGCACAGAAAGGGATTGCAAACCGCTGAATCCACACGTGAGTTTACCTCTGTCAGTTGAATGCACACATTGACAACCATCCAGTTAGATAGCTCCGTTTTGGTTTTAGAAGCAGATATTTCTCTGTACAGCCTATGGTCCCATTCACTCGGGAATATCCCAACGCAGCTCCTAGAAGAAACGTGTTTCTGACTCGCTGAATCTCAACATAGATTCAACTCTCTTAGGTGAACGAACGCACAGCAGAGCAGTTTCAAGGAAACTTTTCTCCTGAGTTTTAGACGAAGTTTCCTGCTGTTTAGTACGGATGCCGGCATTGGGCTGGAAATACCGGTTTTGGGATTCTGCACAGAAAGGGTTTGCAAACCGCTGAATCCACAGGTGAGTTTAACTTTGTCAGTTGAATGCACACATTGACAACCATCCAGTTAGATAGCTCCGTTTTGGTTTTAGAAGCAGATATTTCTCTGTACAGCCTATGGTCCCATTCACTCGGGAATATCCCAACGCAGCTCCTGGAAGAAACGTCTTTCTGACTCGCTGAATCTCAACATAGATTCAACTCTCTTAGGTGAACGAACGCACAGCAGAGCAGTTTCAAGGAAACGTTTCTCCTGAGTTTTAGACGAAGTTTCCTGCTGTTTAGTACGTATGCCGGCATTGGGCTGGAAATACCGGTTTTGGGATTCTGCACAGAAAGGGTTGCAAACCGCTGAATCCACACTTGAGTTTAACTTTGTCATTTGAATGCACACATTGACAACCATCCAGTTAGATAGCTCCGTTTTGTTTTTAGAAGCAGATATTTCTCTGTACAGACTATGGTCCCATTCACTCGGGAATATCCCAACGCAGCTACTAGAAGAAACGTGTTTCTGACTCGCTGAATCTCAACATAGATTCAACTCTCTTAGGTAAACGAACGCACAGCAGAGCAGTTTCAAGGAAACGTTTCTCCTAAGTTTTAGACGAAGTTTCCTGCTGTTTAGTACGTATGCCGGCATTGGGCTGGAAATACCGGTTTTGGGATTCTGCACAGAAAGGGTTTGCAAACCACTGAATCCACACGTGAGTTTAACTCTGTCAGTTGAATGCACACACTGACAACCATTCAGTTAGATAGCTCCGTTTTGGTTTTAGAAGCAGATATTTCTCTGTACAGCCTATGGTCCCATTCACTCGGGAATATCCCAACGCAGCTCCTAGAAGAAACGTGTTTCTGACTCGCTGAATCTCAACATAGATTCAACTCACTTAGGTGAAAGAACGCACAGCAGAGCAGTTTCAAGGAAACGTTTGTCCTGAGTTTTAGACGAAGTTTCCTGCTGTTTAGTACGGATGCCGGCATTGGGCTGGAAACACCGGTATTGGGATTCTGCACAGAAAGGGTTTGCAAACCGCTGAATCCACACGTGAGTTTAACTTTGTCAGTTGAATGCACACATTGACAACTATCCAGTTAGATAGCTCCGTTTTGGTTTTAGAAGCAGATATTTCTCTGTACAGACTATGGTCCCATTCACTCAGGAATATCCCAACGCAGCTCCTAGAAGAAACGTGTTTCTGACTCGCTGAATCTCAACTTAGATTCAACTCTCTTAGGTGAACGAACGCACAGCAGAGCAGTTTCAAGGAATCGTTTCTCCTGAGTTTTAGATGAAGTTTCCTGCTGTTTAGTACGTATGCCGGCATTGGGCCGGAAATACCGGTTTTGGGATTCTGCACAGAAAGGGTTTGCAAACCACTGAATCCACACGTGAGTTTAACTCTGTCAGTTGAATGCACACATTGACAACCATTCAGTTAGATAGCTCCGTTTTGGTTTTAGAAACAGATATTTCTCTGTACAGCCTATGGTCCCATTCACTCGGGAATTTCCCAACGCAGCTCCTGGAAGAAACGTGTTTCTGACTCGCTGAATCTCAACATAGATTCAACTCTCTTAGGTGAACGAACGCACAGCAGAGCAGTTTCAAGGAAACGTTTCTCCTGAGTTTTAGACGAAGTTTCCTGCTGTTTAGTAGTTATGCCGGCATTGGGCTGGAAATACCGGTTTTGGGATTCTGCACAGAAAGAGTTTGCAAACCGCTGAATCCACACGTGAGTTTAACTCTGTCAGTTGAATGCACACATTGACAACCATTCAGTTAGATAGCTCCGTTTTGGTTTTAGAAGCAGATATTTCTCTGTACAGCCTATGGTCCCATTCACTCGGGAATATCCCAACGCAGCTCCTAGAAGAAACGTGTTTCTGACTCGCTGAATCTCAACATAGATTCAACTCTCTTAGGTGAACGAACCCACAGCAGAGCAGTTTCAAGGAAACGTTTCTCCTGAGTTTTAGACGAAGTTTCCTGCAGTTTAGTACGTATGCCGGCATTGGGCTGGAAATACCGGTTTTGGGATTCTGCACAGAAAGGGTTTGCAAACCACTGAATCCACACGTCAGTTTAACTTTGTCAGTTGAATGCACACATTGACAACCATCCAGTTAGATAGCTCCGTTTTGTTTTCAGAAGCAGATATTTCTCTGTACAGACTATGGTCCCATTCACTCGGGAATATCCCAACGCAGCTCCTAGAAGAAACGTGTTTCTGACTCGCTGAATCTCAACATAGATTCAACTCTCTTAGGTGAACGAACGCACAGCAGAGCAGTTTCAAGGAAACGTTTCTCCTGAGTTTTAGACGAAGTTTCCTGCTGTTTAGTACGTATGCCGGCATTGGGCTTTAAATACCGGTTTTGGGATTCTGCACAGAAACGGTTTGCAAACCACTGAATCCACACGTGAGTTTAACTCTGTCAGTTGAATGCACACACTGACAACCATTCAGTTAGATAGCTCCGTTTTGGTTTTAGAAGCAGATATTTCTCTGTACAGACTATGGTCCCATTCACTCGGTAATATCCCAACGCAGCTCCTAGAAGAAACGTGTTTCTGACTCGCTGAATCTCAACATAGATTCAACTCTCTTAGTTGAACGAACGCACAGCAGAGCAGTTTCAAGGAAACGTTTCTCCTGAGTTTTAGACGAAGTTTCCTGCTGTTTAGTACGTATGGCGGCATTTGGCTGGAAATATCGGTTTTGGGATTCTGCACAGAAAGGGATTGCAAACCGCTGAATACACACGTGAGTTTACCTCTGTCAGTTGAATGCACACATTGACAACCATCCAGTTAGATAGCTCCGTTTTGGTTTTAGAAGCAGATATTTCTCTGTACAGCCTATGGTCCCATTCACTCGGGAATATCCCAACGCAGCTCCTAGAAGAAACGTGTTTCTGACTCGCTGAATCTCAACATAGATTCAACTCTCTTAGGTGAACGAACGCACAGCAGAGCAGTTTCAAGGAAACTTTTCTCCTGAGTTTTAGACGAAGTTTCCTGCTGTTTAGTACGGATGCCGGCATTGGGCTGGAAATACCGGTTTTGGGATTCTGCACAGAAAGGGTTTGCAAACCGCTGAATCCACACGTGAGTTTAACTTTGTCAGTTGAATGCACACATTGACAACCATCCAGTTAGATAGCTCCGTTTTGGTTTTAGAAGCAGATATTTCTCTGTACAGCCTATGGTCCCATTCACTCGGGAATATCCCAACGCAGCTCCTGGAAGAAACGTCTTTCTGACTCGCTGAATCTCAACATAGATTCAACTCTCTTAGGTGAACGAACGCACAGCAGAGCAGTTTCAAGGAAACGTTTCTCCTGAGTTTTAGACGAAGTTTCCTGCTGTTTAGTACGTATGCCGGCATTGGGCTGGAAATACCGGTTTTGGGATTCTGCACAGAAAGGGTTGCAAACCGCTGAATCCACACTTGAGTTTAACTTTGTCATTTGAATGCACACATTGACAACCATCCAGTTAGATAGCTCCGTTTTGTTTTTAGAAGCAGATATTTCTCTGTACAGACTATGGTCCCATTCACTCGGGAATATCCCAACGCAGCTCCTAGAAGAAACGTGTTTCTGACTCGCTGAATCTCAACATAGATTCAACTCTCTTAGGTAAACGAACGCACAGCAGAGCAGTTTCAAGGAAACGTTTCTCCTGAGTTTTAGACGAAGTTTCCTGCTGTTTAGTACGTATGCTGGCATTGGGCTGGAAATACCGGTTTTGGGATTCTGCACAGAAAGGGTTTGCAAACCACTGAATCCACACGTGAGTTTAACTCTGTCAGTTGAATGCACACACTGACAACCATTCAGTTAGATAGCTCCGTTTTGGTTTTAGAAGCAGATATTTCTCTGTACAGCCTATGGTCCCATTCACTCGGGAATATCCCAACGCAGCTCCTAGAAGAAACGTGTTTCTGACTCGCTGAATCTCAACATAGATTCAACTCACTTAGGTGAAAGAACGCACAGCAGAGCAGTTTCAAGGAAACGTTTGTCCTGAGTTTTAGACGAAGTTTCCTGCTGTTTAGTACGGATGCCGGCATTTGGCTGGAAATACCGGTTTTGGGATTCTGCACAGAAAGGGTTTGCAAACCGCTGAATCCACACGTGAGTTTAACTTTGTCAGTTGAATGCACACATTGACAACCATCCAGTTAGATAGCTCCGTTTTGGTTTTAGAAGCAGATATTTCTCTGTACAGACTATGGTCCCATTCACTCAGGAATATCCCAACGCAGCTCCTAGAAGAAACGTGTTTCTGACTCGCTGAATCTCAACTTAGATTCAACTCTCTTAGGTGAACGAACGCACAGCAGAGCAGTTTCAAGGAATCGTTTCTCCTGAGTTTTAGATGAAGTTTCCTGCTGTTTAGTACGTATGCCGGCATTGGGCCGGAAATACCGGTTTTGGGATTCTGCACAGAAAGGGTTTGCAAACCACTGAATCCACACGTGAGTTTAACTCTGTCAGTTGAATGCACACATTGACAACCATTCAGTTAGATAGCTCCGTTTTGGTTTTAGAAACAGATATTTCTCTGTACAGCCTATGGTCCCATTCACTCGGGAATTTCCCAACGCAGCTCCTGGAAGAAACGTGTTTCTGACTCGCTGAATCTCAACATAGATTCAACTCTCTTAGGTGAACGAACGCACAGCAGAGCAGTTTCAAGGAAACGTTTCTCCTGAGTTTTAGACGAAGTTTCCTGCTGTTTAGTAGTTATGCCGGCATTGGGCTGGAAATACCGGTTTTGGGATTCTGCACAGAAAGAGTTTGCAAACCGCTGAATCCACACGTGAGTTTAACTCTGTCAGTTGAATGCACACATTGACAACCATTCAGTTAGATAGCTCCGTTTTGGTTTTAGAAGCAGATATTTCTCTGTACAGCCTATGGTCCCATTCACTCGGGAATATCCCAACGCAGCTCCTAGAAGAAACGTGTTTCTGACTCGCTGAATCTCAACATAGATTCAACTCTCTTAGGTGAACGAACCCACAGCAGAGCAGTTTCAAGGAAACGATTCTCCTGAGTTTTAGACGAAGTTTCCTGCTGTTTAGGACGTATGCCGGCATTGGGCTGGAAATACCGGTTTTGGGATTCTGCACAGAAAGGGTTTGCAAACCGCTGAATCCACACGTGAGTTTAACTTTGTCAGTTGAATGCACACATTGACAACCATCCAGTTAGATAGCTCCGTTTTGGTTTTAGAAGCAGATATTTCTCTGTACAGCCTATGGTCCCATTAACTCGGGAATATCCCAACGCAGCTCCTGGAAGAAACGTGTTTCTGACTCGCTGAATCTCAACATAGATTCAACTCTCTTAGGTGAACGAACGCACAGCAGAGCAGTTTCAAGTAAATGTTTCTCCTGAGTTTTAGACGAAGTTTCCTGCTGTTTAGTACGTATGCCGGCATTGGGCTGGAAATACCGGTTTTGGGATTCTGCACAGAAAGGGTTTGCAAAACGCTGAATCCACACGTGAGTTTAACTCTGTCAGTTGAATGCACACATTGACAATCATCCAGTTAGATAGCTCCGTTTTGGTTTCAGAAGCAGATATTTCTCTGTACAGCCTATGGTCCCATTCACTCGGGAATATCCCAACGCAGGTCCTAGAAGAAACGTGTTTCTGACTCGCTGAATCTCAACATAGATTCAACTCTCTTAGGTGAACGAACCCACAGCAGAGCAGTTTCAAGGAAACGTTTCTCCTGAGTTTTCGACGAAGTTTCCTGCTGTTTAGTACGTATGCCGGCATTGGCCTGGAAATACCGGTTTTGGGATTCTGCACAGAAAGGGTTTGCAAACCGCTGAATCCACACGTGAGTTTAACTTTGTCAGTTGAATGCACACATTGACAACCATCCAGTTAGATAGCTCCGTTTTGGTTTTAGAAGCAGATATTTCTCTGTACAGACTATGGTCCAATTCCCTCGGGAATATCCCAACGCAGCTCCTAGAAGAAACGTGTTTCTGACTCGCTGAATCTCAACATAGATTCAACTCTCTTAGGTGAACGAAGGCACAGCAGAGCAGTTTCAAGGAAACGTTTCTACTGAGTTTTAGACGAAGTTTCCTGCTGTTTAGTACGTATGCCGGCATTGGGCTGGAAATACCGGTTTTGGGATTCTGCACAGAAAGGGTTTGCAAACCACTGAATCCACACGTGAGTTTAACTATGTCAGTTGAATGCACACATTGACAACCATTCAGTTAGATAGCTCCGTTTTGGTTTTAGAAGCAGATATTTCTCTGTACAGCCTATGGTCCCATTCACTCGGGAATATCCCAACGGAGCTCCAAGAAGAAACGTGCTTCTGACTCGCTGAATCTCAACATAGATTCAACTCTCTTAGGTGAACGAACGCACAGCAGAGCAGTTTCAAGGAAACTTTTCTCCTGAGTTTTAGACGAAGTTTCCTGCTGTTAACTACGTATGCCGGCATTGGGCTGGAAATACCGGTTTTGGGATTCTGCACAGAAAGGGTTTGCAAACCGCTGAATCCACACGTGAGTTTAACTCTGTCAGTTGAATGCACACATTGACAACCATCCAGTTAGATAGCTCCGTTTTGGTTTCAGAAGCAGATATTTCTCTGTACAGCCTATGGTCCCATTCACTCGGGATTATCCCAACGCAGCTCCTAGAAGAAACGTGTTTCTGACTCGCTGAATCTCAACATAGATTCAAATCTCTTAGGTGAACGAACGCACAGCAGAGCAGTTTCAAGGAAACTTTTCTCCTGAGTTTTAGACGAAGTTTCCTGCTGTTTAGTACGGATGCCGGCATTGGGCTGGAATTACCGGTTTTGGGATTCTGCACAGAAAGGGTTTGCAAACCGCTGAATCCACACGTGAGTTTAACTCTGTCAGTTGAATGCACACATTGACAACCATCCAGTTAGATAGCTCCGTTTTGGTTTTAGAAGCAGATATTTCTCTGTACAGACTATGGTCCCATTCACTCGGGAATATCCCAACGCAGCTCCTAGAAGAAACGTGTTTCTGACTCGCTGAATCTCAACATAGATTCAACTCTCTTAGGTGAACGAACGCACAGCAGAGCAGTTTCAAGGAAACGTTTCTCCTGAGTTTTAGACGAAGTTTCCTGCTGTTTAGTACGTATGCCGGCATTGGCCTGGAAATACCGGTTTTGGGATTCTGCACAGAAAGGGTTTGCAAACCACTGAATCCACACGTGAGTTTAGCTCTGTCAGTTGAATGCAAACACTGACAACCATTCAGTTAGATAGCTCCGTTTTGGTTTTAGAAGCAGATATTTCTCTGTACAGCCTATGGTCCCATTCACTCGGGAATATCCCAACGCAGCTCCTAGAAGAAACGTGTTTCTGACTCGCTGAATCTCAACATAGATTCACCTCTCTTAGGTGAACGATCGCACAGCAGGGCAGTTTCAAGGAATCGTTTCTCCTGAGTTTTAGACGAAGTTTCCTGCTGTTAACTATGTATGCCGGCATTGGGCTGGAAATACCGGTTTTGGGATTCTGCACAGAAAGGGTTTGCAAACCGCTGAATCCACACGTGAGTTTAACTCTGTCAGTTGAATGCACACATTGACAACCATTCAGTTTGATAGCATCCTTTTGGTTTTAGAAGCAGATATTTCTCTGTACAGCCTATGGTCCCATTCACTCGGGAATATCCCAACGGAGCTCCAAGAAGAAACGTGCTTCTGACTCGCTGAATCTCAACATAGATTCAACTCTCTTAGGTGAACAAACGCACAGCAGAGCAGTTTCAAGGAAACGTTTCTCCTGAGTTTTAGACGAAGTTTCCTGCTGTTTAGTACGTATGCCGGCATTGGGCTGGAAATACCGGTTTTGGGATTCTGCACAGAAAGGGTTTGCAAACCACTGAATCCACACGTGAGTTTAACTCTGTCAGTTGAATGCACACACTGACAACCATTCAGTTAGATAGCTACGTTTTGGTATTAGAAGCAGATATTTCTCTGTACAGCCTATGGTCCCATTCACTCGGGAATATCCCAACGCAGCTCCTAGAAGAAACGTGTTTCTGACTCGCTGAATCTCAACATAGATTGAACTCTCTTAGGTGAACGAACGCACAGCAGAGCAGTTTCAAGGAAACTTTTCTCCTGAGTTTTAGACGAAGTTTCCTGCTGTTAACTACGTATGCCGGCATTGGGCTGGAAATACCGGTTTTGGGATTCTGCACAGAAAGGGTTTGCAAACCGCTGAATCCACACGTGAGTTTAAGTCTGTCAGTTGAATGCACACATTGACAACCATTCAGTTTGATAGCATCCTTTTGGTTTTAGAAGTAGATATTTCTCTGTACAGCCTATGGTCCCATTCACTCGGGAATATCCCAACGGAGCTCCAAGAAGAAACGTGCTTCTGACTCGCTGAATCTCAACATAGATTCAACTCTCTTAGGTGAACGAACGCACAGCAGAGCAGTTTCAAGGAAACGTTTCTCCTGAGTTTTAGACGAAGTTTCCTGCTGTTTAGTATGGATGCCGGCATTGGTCTGGAAATACCTGTTTTGGGATTCTGCACAGAAAGGGTTTGCAAACCGCTGTATCCAAACGTGAGTTTTACTCTCTCAGTTGAATGCACACATTGACAACCATTCAGTTTGATAGCATCCTTTTGGTTTTAGAAGCAGATATTTCTCTGTACAGCCTATGGTCCCATTCACTCGGGAATATCCCAACGCAGCTCCTAGAAGAAACGTGCTTCTGACTCCCTGAATCTCAACATAGATTCAACTCTCTTAGGTGAACGAACGCACAGCAGAGCAGTTTCAAGGAAACGTTTCTCCTGAGGTTTAGACGAAGTTTCCTGCTGGTTAGTACGGATGCCGGCATTGGGCTGGAAATACCGGTTTTGGGCTTCTGCACAGAAAGGGATTGCAAACCGCTGAATCCACACGTGAGTTTAACTTTGTCAGTTGAATGCACACATTGACAACCATCCAGTTAGATAGCTCCGTTTTGGTTTTAGAAGCAGATATTTCTCTGTACAGCCTATGGTCCCATTAACTCGGGAATATCCCAACGCAGCTCCTGGAAGAAACGTGTTTCTGACTCGCTGAATCTCAACATAGATTCAACTCTCTTAGGTGAACGAACGCACAGCAGAGCAGTTTCAAGGAAACGTTTCTCCTGAGTTTTAGACGAAGTTTCCTGCTGTTTAGTACGGATGCCGGCATTGGACTGGAAATACCGGTTTTGGGATTCTGCACAGAAAGGGTTTGCAAACCGCTGAATCCACACGTGAGTTTAACTTTGTCAGTTGAATGCACACATTGACAACCATTCAGTTAGATAGCTCCGTTTTGGTTTTAGAAGCAGATATTTCTCTGTACAGACTATGGTCCCATTCACTCGGGAATATCCCAACGCAGCTCCTGGAAGAAACGTGTTTCTGACTCGCTGAATCTCAACATAGATTCAACTCTCTTAGGTGAACGAACGCACAGCAGAGCAGTTTCAAGGAAACGTTTCTACTGAGTTTTAGACGAAGTTTCCTGCTGTTTAGTACGTATGCCGGCATTGGGCTGGAAATACCGGTTTTGGGATTCTGCACAGAAAGGGTTTGCAAACCACTGAATCCACACGTGAGTTTAACTCTGTCAGTTGAATGCACACATTGACAACCATTCAGTTAGATAGCTCCGTTTTGGTTTTAGAAGCAGATATTTCTCTGTACAGCCTATGGTCCCATTCACTCGGGAATATCCCAACGCAGGTCCTAGAAGAAACGTGTTTCTGACTCGCTGAATCTCAACATAGATTCAACGCTCTTAGGTGAACGAACGCACAGCAGAGCAGTTTCAAGGAAACGTTTCTCCTGAGTTTTAGACGAAGTTTCCTGCAGTTTAGTACTTATGCCGGCATTGGGCTGGAAATACCGGTTTTGGGATTTTGCACAGAAAGGGTTTGCAAACCGCTGAATCCACACGTGAGTTTAACTCTGTCAGTTGAATGCACACATTGACAACCATTCAGTTTGATAGCATCCTTTTGGTTTTAGAAGCAGATATTTCTCTGTACAGCCTATGGTCCCATTCACTCGGGAATATCCCAACGGAGCTCCAAGAAGAAACGTGCTTCTGACTCGCTGAATCTCAACATAGATTCAACTCTCTTAGTTGAACGAACGCACAGCAGAGCAGTTTCAAGGAAACGTTTCTCCTGAGTTTTAGACGAAGTTTCCTGCTGTTTAGTACGGATGCCGGCATTGGGCTGGAAATACCGGTTTTGGGATTCTGCACAGAAAGGGTTTGCAAACCGCTGTATCCAAACGTGAGTTTTACTCTGTCAGTTGAATGCACACATTGACAACCATTCAGTTTGATAGCATCCTTTTGGTTTTAGAAGCAGATATTTCTCTGTACAGCCTATGGTCCCATTCACTCGGGAATATCCCAACGCAGCTCCTTGAAGAAACGTGCTTCTTACTCGCTGAATCTCAAAATAGATTCAACTCTCTTAGGTGAACGAACGCACAGCAGAGCAGTTTCAAGGAAACGTTTCTCCTGAGATTTAGACGAAGTTTCCTGCTGGTTAGTACGGATGCCGGCATTGGGCTGGAAATACCGGTTTTGGGATTCTGCACAGAAAGGGATTGCAAACCGCTGAATCCACACGTGAGTTTAACTCTGTCAGTTGAATGCACACATTGACAACCATCCAGTTAGATAGCTCCGTTTTGGTTTTAGAAGCAGATATTTCTCTGTACACTCTATGGTCCCATTCACTCGGGAATATCCCAACGCAGCTCCTAGAAGAAACGTGTTTCTGACTCGCTGAATCTCAACATAGATTCAACTCTCTTAGGTGAACGAACGCACAGCAGAGCAGTTTCAAGGATACTTTTCTCCTGAGTTTTAGACGAAGTTTCCTGCTGTTTAGTACGGATGCCGGCATTGGGCTGGAAATACCGGTTTTGGGATTCTGCACAGAAAGGGTTTGCAAACCGCTGAATCCACACGTGAGTTTAACTTTGTCAGTTGAATGCACACATTGACAACCATCCAGTTAGATAGCTCCGTTTTGGTTTTAGAAGCAGATATTTCTCTGAACAGACTATGGTCCCATTCACTCGGGAATATCGCAACGCAGCTCCTGGAAGAAACGTGTTTCTGACTCGCTGAATCTCAACATAGATTCAACTCTCTTAGGTGAACGAACGTACAGCAGAGCAGTTTCAAGGAAACGTTTCTCCTGAGTTTTAGACGAAGTTTCCTGCTGTTTAGTACGGATGCCGGCACTGGGCTGGAAATACCGGTTTTGGGATTCTGCACAGAAAGGGTTTGCAAACCGCTGAATCCACACGTGAGTTTAACTTTGTCAGTTGAATGCACACATTGACAACCATCCAGTTAGATAGCTCCGTTTTGGTTTTAGAAGCAGATATTTCTCTGTACAGACTATGGTCCCATTCCCTCGGGAATATCCCAACGCAGCTCCTAGAAGAAACGTGTTTCTGACTCGCTGAATCTCAACATAGATTCAACTCTCTTAGGTGAACGAAGGCACAGCAGAGCAGTTTCAAGGAAACGTTTCTACTGAGTTTTAGACGAAGTTTCCTGCTGTTTAATACGTATGCCGGCATTGGGCTGGAAATACCGGTTTTGGGATTCTGCACAGAAAGGGTTTGCAAACCACTGAATCCACACGTGAGTTTAACTCTGTCAGTTGAATGCACACATTGACAACCATTCAGTTAGATAGCTCCGTTTTGGTTTTAGAAGCCGATATTTCTCTGTACAGCCTATGGTCCCATTCACTTGGGAATATCCCAACGGAGCTCCAAGAAGAAACGTGCTTCTGACTCGCTGAATCTCAACATAGATTCAACTCTCTTAGGTGAACGAACGCACAGCAGAGCAGTTTCAAGGAAACGTTTCTCCTGAGTTTTAGACGAAGTTTCCTGCTGTTTAGTACGGATGCCGGCATTGGGCTGGAAATACCGGTTTTGGGATTCTGCACAGAAAGGGTTTGCAAACCGCTGTATCCAAACGTGAATTTTACTCTGTCAGTTGAATGCACACATTGACAAACATTCAGTTTGATAGCATCCTTTTGGTTTTAGAAGCAGATATTTCTCTGTACAGCCTATGGTCCCATTCACTCGGGAATATCCCAATGCAGCTCCTAGAAGAAACGTGCTTCTGACTCGCTGAATCTCAACATAGATTCAACTCTCTTAGGTGAACGAACGCACAGCAGAGCAGTTTCAAGGAAACGTTTCTCCTGAGGTTTAGACGAAGTTTCCTGTTGGTTAGTACGGATGCCGGCATTGGGCTGGAAATACCGGTTTTCGGATTCTGCACAGAAAGGGATTGCAAACCGCTGAATCCACACGTGAGTTTAACTTTGTGAGTTGAATGCACACATTGACAACCATCCACTTAGATAGCTCCGTTTTGGTTTTAGAAGCAGATATTTCTCTGTACAGCCTATGGTCCCATTAACTCGGGAATATCCCAACGCAGCTCCTGGAAGAAACGTGTTTCTGACTCGCTGAATCTCAACATAGATTCAACTCTCTTAGGTGAACGAACGCACAGCAGAGCAGTTTCAAGTAAATGTTTCTCCTGAGTTTTAGACGAAGTTTCCTGCTGTTTAGTACGTATGCCAGCATTGGTCTGGAAATACCGGTTTTGGGATTCTGCACAGAAAGGGTTTGCAAACCGCTGAATCCACACGTGAGTTTAACTCTGTCAGTTGAATGCACACATTGACAATCATCCAGTTAGATAGCTCCGTTTTGGTTTAAGAAGCAGATATTTCTCTGTACAGCCTATGGTCCCATTCACTCGGGAATATCCCAACGCAGGTCCTAGAAGAAACGTGTTTCTGACTCGCTGAATCTCAACATAGATTCAACTCTCTTAGGTGAACGAACCCACAGCAGAGCAGTTTCAAGGAAACGTTTCTCCTGAGTTTTCGACGAAGTTTCCTGCTGTTTAGTACGTATGCCGGCATTGGCCTGGAAATACCGGTTTTGGGATTCTGCACAGAAAGGGTTTGCAAACCGCTGAATCCACACGTGAGTTTAACTTTGTCAGTTGAATGCACACATTGACAACCATCCAGTTAGATAGCTCCGTTTTGGTTTTAGAAGCAGATATTTCTCTGTACAGACTATGGTCCAATTCCCTCGGGAATATCCCAACGCAGCTCCTAGAAGAAACGTGTTTCTGACTCGCTGAATCTCAACATAGATTCAACTCTCTTAGGTGAACGAAGGCACAGCAGAGCAGTTTCAAGGAAACGTTTCTACTGAGTTTTAGACGAAGTTTCCTGCTGTTTAGTACGTATGCCGGCATTGGGCTGGAAATACCGGTTTTGGGATTCTGCACAGAAAGGGTTTGCAAACCACTGAATCCACACGTGAGTTTAACTCTGTCAGTTGAATGCACACATTGACAACCATTCAGTTAGATAGCTCCGTTTTGGTTTTAGAAGCAGATATTTCTCTGTACAGCCTATGGTCCCATTCACTCGGGAATATCCCAACGGAGCTCCAAGAAGAAACGTGCTTCTGACTCGCTGAATCTCAACATAGATTCAACTCCCTTAGGTGAACGAACGCACAGCAGAGCAGTTTCAAGGAAACGTTTCTCCTGAGGTTTAGACGAAGTTTCCTGCTGGTTAGTACGGATGCCGGCATTGGGCTGGAAATACCGTTTTTCGGATTCTGCACAGAAAGGGATTGCAAACCGCTGAATCCACACGTGAGTTTAACTTTGTGAGTTGAATGCACACATTGACAACCATCCAGTTAGATAGCTCCGTTTTGGTTTTAGAAGCAGATATTTCTCTGTACAGACTATGGTCCCATTCACTCGGGAATATCCCAACGCAGCTCCTGGAAGAAACGTGTTTCTGACTCGCTGAATCTCAACATAGATTCAACTCTCTTAGGTGAACGAAGGCACAGCAGAGCAGTTTCAAGGAAACGTTTCTACTGAGTTTTAGACGAAGTTTCCTGCTGTTTAATACGTATGCCGGCATTGGGCTGGAAATACCGGTTTTGGGATTCTGCACAGAAAGGGTTTGCAAACCACTGAATCCACACGTGAGTTTAACTCTGTCAGTTGAATGCACACATTGACAACCATTCAGTTAGATAGCTCCGTTTTGGTTTTAGAAGCCGATATTTCTCTGTACAGCCTATGGTCCCATTCACTTGGGAATATCCCAACGGAGCTCCAAGAAGAAACGTGCTTCTGACTCGCTGAATCTCAACATAGATTCAACTCTCTTAGGTGAACGAACGCACAGCAGAGCAGTTTCAAGGAAACGTTTCTCCTGAGTTTTAGACGAAGTTTCCTGCTGTTTAGTACGGATGCCGGCATTGGGCTGGAAATACCGGTTTTGGGATTCTGCACAGAAAGGGTTTGCAAACCGCTGTATCCAAACGTGAATTTTACTCTGTCAGTTGAATGCACACATTGACAAACATTCAGTTTGATAGCATCCTTTTGGTTTTAGAAGCAGATATTTCTCTGTACAGCCTATGGTCCCATTCACTCGGGAATATCCCAATGCAGCTCCTAGAAGAAACGTGCTTCTGACTCGCTGAATCTCAACATAGATTCAACTCTCTTAGGTGAACGAACGCACAGCAGAGCAGTTTCAAGGAAACGTTTCTCCTGAGGTTTAGACGAAGTTTCCTGTTGGTTAGTACGGATGCCGGCATTGGGCTGGAAATACCGGTTTTCGGATTCTGCACAGAAAGGGATTGCAAACCGCTGAATCCACACGTGAGTTTAACTTTGTGAGTTGAATGCACACATTGACAACCATCCACTTAGATAGCTCCGTTTTGGTTTTAGAAGCAGATATTTCTCTGTACAGCCTATGGTCCCATTAACTCGGGAATATCCCAACGCAGCTCCTGGAAGAAACGTGTTTCTGACTCGCTGAATCTCAACATAGATTCAACTCTCTTAGGTGAACGAACGCACAGCAGAGCAGTTTCAAGTAAATGTTTCTCCTGAGTTTTAGACGAAGTTTCCTGCTGTTTAGTACGTATGCCAGCATTGGGCTGGAAATACCGGTTTTGGGATTCTGCACAGAAAGGGTTTGCAAACCGCTGAATCCACACGTGAGTTTAACTCTGTCAGTTGAATGCACACATTGACAATCATCCAGTTAGATAGCTCCGTTTTGGTTTAAGAAGCAGATATTTCTCTGTACAGCCTATGGTCCCATTCACTCGGGAATATCCCAACGCAGGTCCTAGAAGAAACGTGTTTCTGACTCGCTGAATCTCAACATAGATTCAACTCTCTTAGGTGAACGAACCCACAGCAGAGCAGTTTCAAGGAAACGTTTCTCCTGAGTTTTCGACGAAGTTTCCTGCTGTTTAGTACGTATGCCGGCATTGGCCTGGAAATACCGGTTTTGGGATTCTGCACAGAAAGGGTTTGCAAACCGCTGAATCCACACGTGAGTTTAACTTTGTCAGTTGAATGCACACATTGACAACCATCCAGTTAGATAGCTCCGTTTTGGTTTTAGAAGCAGATATTTCTCTGTACAGACTATGGTCCAATTCCCTCGGGAATATCCCAACGCAGCTCCTAGAAGAAACGTGTTTCTGACTCGCTGAATCTCAACATAGATTCAACTCTCTTAGGTGAACGAAGGCACAGCAGAGCAGTTTCAAGGAAACGTTTCTACTGAGTTTTAGACGAAGTTTCCTGCTGTTTAGTACGTATGCCGGCATTGGGCTGGAAATACCGGTTTTGGGATTCTGCACAGAAAGGGTTTGCAAACCACTGAATCCACACGTGAGTTTAACTCTGTCAGTTGAATGCACACATTGACAACCATTCAGTTAGATAGCTCCGTTTTGGTTTTAGAAGCAGATATTTCTCTGTACAGCCTATGGTCCCATTCACTCGGGAATATCCCAACGGAGCTCCAAGAAGAAACGTGCTTCTGACTCGCTGAATCTCAACATAGATTCAACTCTCTTAGGTGAACGAACGCACAGCAGAGCAGTTTCAAGGAAACGTTTCTCCTGAGTTTTAGACGAAGTTTCCTGCTGTTTAGTACGGATGCCGGCATTGGGCTGGAAATACCGGTTTTGGGATTCTGCACAGAAAGGGTTTGCAAACCGCTGTATCCAAACGTGAGTTTTACTCTGTCAGTTGAATGCACACATTGACAAACATTCAGTTTGATAGCATCCTTTTGGTTTTAGAAGCAGATATTTCTCTGTACAGCCTATGGTCCCATTCACTCGGGAATATCCCAATGCAGCTCCTAGAAGAAACGTGCTTCTGACTCGCTGAATCTCAACATAGATTCAACTCCCTTAGGTGAACGAACGCACAGCAGAGCAGTTTCAAGGAAACGTTTCTCCTGAGGTTTAGACGAAGTTTCCTGCTGGTTAGTACGGATGCCGGCATTGGGCTGGAAATACCGTTTTTCGGATTCTGCACAGAAAGGGATTGCAAACCGCTGAATCCACACGTGAGTTTAACTTTGTGAGTTGAATGCACACATTGAAAACCATCCAGTTAGATAGCTCCGTTTTGGTTTTAGAAGCAGATATTTCTCTGTACAGCCTATGGTCCCATTCACTCGGGAATATCCCAACGCAGGTCCTAGAAGAAACGTGTTTCTGACTCGCTGAATCTCAACATAGATTCAACTCTGTTAGGTGAACGAACCCACAGCAGAGCAGTTTCAAGGAAACGTTTCTCCTGAGTTTTCGACGAAGTTTCCTGCTGTTTAGTACGTATGCCGGCATTGGCCTGGAAATACCGGTTTTGGGATTCTGCTCAGAAAGGGTTTGCAAACCACTGAATCCACACGTGAGTTTAACTCTGTCAGTTGAATGCACACATTGACAACCATCCAGTTAGATAGCTCCGTTTTGGTTTTAGAAGCAGATATTTCTCTGTACACTCTATGGTCCCATTCACTCGGGAATATCCCAACGCAGCTCCTAGAAGAAACGTGTTTCTGACTCGCTGAATCTCAACATAGATTCAACTCTCTTAGGTGAACGAACGCACAGCAGAGCAGTTTCAAGGATACTTTTCTCCTGAGTTTTAGACGAAGTTTCCTGCTGTTTAGTACGGATGCCGGCATTGGGCTGGAAATACCGGTTTTGGGATTCTGCACAGAAAGGGTTTGCAAACCGCTGTATCCAAACGTGAGTTTTACTCTGTCAGTTGAATGCACACATTGACAAACATTCAGTTTGATAGCATCCTTTTGGTTTTAGAAGCAGATATTTCTCTGTACAGCCTATGGTCCCATTCACTCGGGAATATCCCAATGCAGCTCCTAGAAGAAACGTGCTTCTGACTCGCTGAATCTCAACATAGATTCAACTCCCTTAGGTGAACGAACGCACAGCAGAGCAGTTTCAAGGAAACGTTTCTCCTGAGGTTTAGACGAAGTTTCCTGCTGGTTAGTACGGATGCCGGCATTGGGCTGGAAATACCGGTTTTGGGATTCTGCACAGAAAGGGTTTGCAAACCGCTGAATCCACACGTGAGTTTAACTCTGTCAGTTGAATGCACACATTGACAATCATCCAGTTAGATAGCTCCGTTTTGGTTTCAGAAGCAGATATTTCTATGTACAGCCTATGGTCCCATTCACTCGGGAATATCCCAACGCAGGTCCTAGAAGAAACGTGTTTCTGACTCGCTGAATCTCAACATAGATTCAACTCTGTTAGGTGAACGAACCCACAGCAGAGCAGTTTCAAGGAAACGTTTCTCCTGAGTTTTCGACGAAGTTTCCTGCTGTTTAGTACGTATCCCGGCATTGGCCTGGAAATACCGGTTTTGGGATTCTGCTCAGAAAGGGTTTGCAAACCACTGAATCCACACGTGAGTTTAACTCTGTCAGTTGAATGCACACATTGACAACCATCCACTTAGATAGCTCCGTTTTGGTTTTAGAAGCAGATATTTCTCTGTACACTCTATGGTCCCATTCACTCGGTAATATCCCAACGCAGCTCCTAGAAGAAACGTGTTTCTGACTCGCTGAATCTCAACATAGATTCTACTCTCTTAGGTGAACGAACGCACAGCAGAGCAGTTTCAAGGATACTTTTCTCCTGAGTTTTAGACGAAGTTTCCTGCTGTTTAGTACGTATGCCGGCATTTGGCTGGAAATACCGGTTTTGGGATTCTGCACAGAAAGGGTTTGCAAACCGCTGAATCCACACGTGAGTTTAACTTTGTCAGTTGAATGCACACATTGACAACCATCTAGTTAGATAGCTCCGTTTTGGTTTTAGAAGCAGATATTTCTCTGTACAGCCTATGGTCCCATTCACTCGGGAATATCCCAACGAAGCTCCTAGAAGAAACGTGTTTCTGACTCGCTGAATCTCAACATAGATTCAACTCTCTTAGGTGAACGAACGCACAGCAGAGCAGTTTCAAGGAAACTTTTCTCCTGAGTTTTAGACGAAGTTTCCTGCTGTTTAGTACGGATGCCGGCATTGGGCTGGAAATACCGGTTTTGGGATTCTGCACAGAAAGGGTTTGCAAACCGCTGAATCCACAGGTGAGTTTAACTTTGTCAGTTGAATGCACACATTGACAACCATCCAGTTAGATAGCTCCGTTTTGGTTTTAGAAGCAGATATTTCTCTGTACAGCCTATGGTCCCATTCACTCGGGAATATCCCAACGCAGCTCCTGGAAGAAACGTGTTTCTGACTCGCTGAATCTCAACATAGATTCAACTATCTTAGGTGAACGAACGCACAGCAGAGCAGTTTCAAGGAAACGTTTCTCCTGAGTTTTAGACGAAGTTTCCTGCTGTTTAGTACGTATGTCGGCATTGGGCTGGAAATACCGGTTTTGGGATTCTGTACAGAAAGGGTTGCAAACCGCTGAATCCACACTTGAGTTTAACTTTGTCAGTTGAATGCACACATTGACAACCATCCAGTTAGATAGCTCCGTTTTGTTTTTAGAAGCAGATATTTCTCTGTACAGACTATGGTCCCATTCACTCGGGAATATCCCAACGCAGCTCCTAGAAGAAACGTGTTTCTGACTCGCTGAATCTCAACATAGATTCAACTCTCTTAGGTAAACGAACGCACAGCAGAGCAGTTTCAAGGAAACGTTTCTCCTGAGTTTTAGACGAAGTTTCCTGCTGTTTAGTACGTATGCCGGCATTGGGCTGGAAATACCGGTTTTGGGATTCTGCACAGAAAGGGTTGGCAAACCACTGAATCCACACGTGAGTTTAACTCTGTCAGTTGAATGCACACACTGACAACCATTCAGTTAGATAGCTCCGTTTTGGTTTTAGAAGCAGATATTTCTCTGTACAGCCTATGGTCCCATTCACTCGGGAATATCCCAACGCAGCTCCTAGAAGAAACGTGTTTCTGACTCGCTGAATCTCAACATAGATTCAACTCACTTAGGTGAAAGAACGCACAGCAGAGCAGTTTCAAGGAAACGTTTGTCCTGAGTTTTAGACGAAGTTTCCTGCTGTTTAGTACGGATGCCGGCATTGGGCTGGAAATACCGGTTTTGGGATTCTGCACAGAAAGGGTTTGCAAACCGCTGAATCCACAGGTGAGTTTAACTTTGTCAGTTGAATGCACACATTGACAACCATCCAGTTAGATAGCTCCGTTTTGGTTTTAGAAGCAGATATTTCTCTGTACAGCCTATGGTCCCATTCACTCGGGAATATCCCAACGCAGCTCCTGGAAGAAACGTGTTTCTGACTCGCTGAATCTCAACATAGATTCAACTATCTTAGGTGAACGAACGCACAGCAGAGCAGTTTCAAGGAAACGTTTCTCCTGAGTTTTAGACGAAGTTTCCTGCTGTTTAGTACGTATGCCGGCATTGGGCTGGAAATACCGGTTTTGGGATTCTGTACAGAAAGGGTTGCAAACCGCTGAATCCACACTTGAGTTTAACTCTGTCAGTTGAATGCACACATTGACAACCATCCAGTTAGATAGCTCCGTTTTGTTTTTAGAAGCAGATATTTCTCTGTACAGACTATGGTCCCATTCACTCGGGAATATCCCAACGCAGCTCCTAGAAGAAACGTGTTTCTGACTCGCTGAATCTCAACATAGATTCAACTCTCTTAGGTAAACGAACGCACAGCAGAGCAGTTTCAAGGAAACGTTTCTCCTGAGTTTTAGACGAAGTTTCCTGCTGTTTAGTACGTATGCCGGCATTGGGCTGGAAATACCGATTTTGGGATTCTGCACAGAAAGGGTTGGCAAACCACTGAATCCACACGTGAGTTTAACTCTGTCAGTTGAATGCACACACTGACAACCATTCAGTTAGATAGCTCCGTTTTGGTTTTAGAAGCAGATATTTCTCTGTACAGCCTATGGTCCCATTCACTCGGGAATATCCCAACGCAGCTCCTAGAAGAAACGTGTTTCTGACTCGCTGAATCTCAACATAGATTCAACTCACTTAGGTGAAAGAACGCACAGCAGAGCAGTTTCAAGGAAACGTTTGTCCTGAGTTTTAGACGAAGTTTCCTGCTGTTTAGTACGGATGCCGGCATTGGGCTGGAAATACCGGTTTTGGGATTCTGCACAGAAAGGGTTTGCAAACCGCTGAATCCACAGGTGAGTTTAACTTTGTCAGTTGAATGCACACATTGACAACCATCCAGTTAGATAGCTCCGTTTTGGTTTTAGAAGCAGATATTTCTCTGTACAGACTATGGTCCCATTCACTCGGGAATATCCCAACGCAGCTCCTGGAAGAAACGTGTTTCTGACTCGCTGAATCTCAACATAGATTCAACTCTCTTAGGTGAAAGAACGCACAGCAGAGCAGTTTCAAGGAAACGTTTCTCCTGAGTTTTAGACGAAGTTTCCTGCAGTTTAGTACGTATGCCGGCATTGGGCTGGAAATACCGGTTTTGGGATTCTGCACAGAAAGGGTTTGCAAACCGCTGAATCCACACGTCAGTTTAACTTTGTCAGTTGAATGCACACATTGACAACCATCCAGTTAGATAGCTCCGTTTTGTTTTCAGAAGCAGATATTTCTCTGTACAGACTATGGTCCCATTCACTCGGGAATATCCCAACGCAGCTCCTAGAAGAAACGTGTTTCTGACTCGATGAATCTCAACATAGATTCAACTCTCCTAGGTGAACGAACGCACAGCAGGGCAGTTTCAAGGAAACGTTTCTCCTGAGTTTTAGACGAAGTTTCCTGCTGTTTAGTACGTATGCCGGCATTGGGCTTTAAATACCGGTTTTGGGATTCTGCACAGAAAGGGTTTGCAAACCACTGAATCCACACGTGAGTTTAACTCTGTCAGTTGAATGCACACACTGACAACCATTCAGTTAGATAGCTCCGTTTTGGTTCTAGAAGCAGATATTTCTCTGTACAGACTATGGTCCCATTCACTCGGGAATATCCCAACGCAGCTCCTAGAATAAACGTGTTTCTGACTCGCTGAATCTCAACATAGATTCAACTCTCTTAGTTGAACGAACGCACAGCAGAGCAGTTTCAAGGAAACGTTTCTCCTGAGTTTTAGACGAAGTTTCCTGCTGTTTAGTACGTATGCCGGCATTTGGCTGGAAATACCGGTTTTGGGATTCTGCACAGAAAGGGATTGCAAACCGCTGAATACACACGTGAGTTTACCTCTGTCAGTTGAATGCACACATTGACAACCATCCAGTTAGATAGCTCCCTTTTGGTTTTAGAAGCAGATATTTCTCTGTACAGCCTATGGTCCCATTCACTCGGGAATATCCCAACGCAGCTCCTAGAAGAAACGTGTTTCTGACTCGCTGAATCTCAACATAGATTCAACTCTCTTAGGTGAACGAACGCACAGCAGAGCAGTTTCAAGGAAACTTTTCTCCTGAGTTTTAGACGAAGTTTCCTGCTGTTTAGTACGGATGCCGGCATTGGGCTGGAAATACCGGTTTTGGGATTCTGCACAGAAAGGGTTTGCAAACCGCTGAATCCACAGGTGAGTTTAACTTTGTCAGTTGAATGCACACATTGACAACCATCCAGTTAGATAGCTCCGTTTTGGTTTTAGAAGCAGATATTTCTCTGTACAGCCTATGGTCCCATTCACTCGGGAATATCCCAACGCAGCTCCTGGAAGAAACGTGTTTCTGACTCGCTGAATCTCAACATAGATTCAACTATCTTAGGTGAACGAACGCACAGCAGAGCAGTTTCAAGGAAACGTTTCTCCTGAGTTTTAGACGAAGTTTCCTGCTGTTTAGTACGTATGCCGGCATTGGGCTGGAAATACCGGTTTTGGGATTCTGTACAGAAAGGGTTGCAAACCGCTGAATCCACACTTGAGTTTAACTTTGTCAGTTGAATGCACACATTGACAACCATCCAGTTAGATAGCTCCGTTTTGTTTTTAGAAGCAGATATTTCTCTGTACAGACTATGGTCCCATTCACTCGGGAATATCCCAACGCAGCTCCTAGAAGAAACGTGTTTCTGACTCGCTGAATCTCAACATAGATTCAACTCTCTTAGGTAAACGAACGCACAGCAGAGCAGTTTCAAGGAAACGTTTCTCCTGAGTTTTAGACGAAGTTTCCTGCTGTTTAGTACGTATGCCGGCATTGGGCTGGAAATACCGGTTTTGGGATTCTGCACAGAAAGGGTTGGCAAACCACTGAATCCACACGTGAGTTTAACTCTGTCAGTTGAATGCACACACTGACAACCATTCAGTTAGATAGCTCCGTTTTGGTTTTAGAAGCAGATATTTCTCTGTACAGCCTATGGTCCCATTCACTCGGGAATATCCCAACGCAGCTCCTAGAAGAAACGTGTTTCTGACTCGCTGAATCTCAACATAGATTCAACTCACTTAGGTGAAAGAACGCACAGCAGAGCAGTTTCAAGGAAACGTTTGTCCTGAGTTTTAGACGAAGTTTCCTGCTGTTTAGTACGGATGCCGGCATTGGGCTGGAAATACCGGTTTTGGGATTCTGCACAGAAAGGGTTTGCAAACCGCTGAATCCACAGGTGAGTTTAACTTTGTCAGTTGAATGCACACATTGACAACCATCCAGTTAGATAGCTCCGTTTTGGTTTTAGAAGCAGATATTTCTCTGTACAGCCTATGGTCCCATTCACTCGGGAATATCCCAACGCAGCTCCTGGAAGAAACGTGTTTCTGACTCGCTGAATCTCAACATAGATTCAACTATCTTAGGTGAACGAACGCACAGCAGAGCAGTTTCAAGGAAACGTTTCTCCTGAGTTTTAGACGAAGTTTCCTGCTGTTTAGTACGTATGCCGGCATTGGGCTGGAAATACCGGTTTTGGGATTCTGTACAGAAAGGGTTGCAAACCGCTGAATCCACACTTGAGTTTAACTCTGTCAGTTGAATGCACACATTGACAACCATCCAGTTAGATAGCTCCGTTTTGTTTTTAGAAGCAGATATTTCTCTGTACAGACTATGGTCCCATTCACTCGGGAATATCCCAACGCAGCTCCTAGAAGAAACGTGTTTCTGACTCGCTGAATCTCAACATAGATTCAACTCTCTTAGGTAAACGAACGCACAGCAGAGCAGTTTCAAGGAAACGTTTCTCCTGAGTTTTAGACGAAGTTTCCTGCTGTTTAGTACGTATGCCGGCATTGGGCTGGAAATACCGATTTTGGGATTCTGCACAGAAAGGGTTGGCAAACCACTGAATCCACACGTGAGTTTAACTCTGTCAGTTGAATGCACACACTGACAACCATTCAGTTAGATAGCTCCGTTTTGGTTTTAGAAGCAGATATTTCTCTGTACAGCCTATGGTCCCATTCACTCGGGAATATCCCAACGCAGCTCCTAGAAGAAACGTGTTTCTGACTCGCTGAATCTCAACATAGATTCAACTCACTTAGGTGAAAGAACGCACAGCAGAGCAGTTTCAAGGAAACGTTTGTCCTGAGTTTTAGACGAAGTTTCCTGCTGTTTAGTACGGATGCCGGCATTGGGCTGGAAATACCGGTTTTGGGATTCTGCACAGAAAGGGTTTGCAAACCGCTGAATCCACAGGTGAGTTTAACTTTGTCAGTTGAATGCACACATTGACAACCATCCAGTTAGATAGCTCCGTTTTGGTTTTAGAAGCAGATATTTCTCTGTACAGACTATGGTCCCATTCACTCGGGAATATCCCAACGCAGCTCCTGGAAGAAACGTGTTTCTGACTCGCTGAATCTCAACATAGATTCAACTCTCTTAGGTGAAAGAACGCACAGCAGAGCAGTTTCAAGGAAACGTTTCTCCTGAGTTTTAGACGAAGTTTCCTGCAGTTTAGTACGTATGCCGGCATTGGGCTGGAAATACCGGTTTTGGGATTCTGCACAGAAAGGGTTTGCAAACCGCTGAATCCACACGTCAGTTTAACTTTGTCAGTTGAATGCACACATTGACAACCATCCAGTTAGATAGCTCCGTTTTGTTTTCAGAAGCAGATATTTCTCTGTACAGACTATGGTCCCATTCACTCGGGAATATCCCAACGCAGCTCCTAGAAGAAACGTGTTTCTGACTCGCTGAATCTCAACATAGATTCAACTCTCCTAGGTGAACGAACGCACAGCAGGGCAGTTTCAAGGAAACGTTTCTCCTGAGTTTTAGACGAAGTTTCCTGCTGTTTAGTACGTATGCCGGCATTGGGCTTTAAATACCGGTTTTGGGATTCTGCATAGAAAGGGTTTGCAAACCACTGAATCCACACGTGAGTTTAACTCTGTCAGTTGAATGCACACACTGACAACCATTCAGTTAGATAGCTCCGTTTTGGTTTTAGAAGCAGATATTTCTCTGTACAGACTATGGTCCCATTCACTCGGGAATATCCCAACGCAGCTCCTAGAATAAACGTGTTTCTGACTCGCTGAATCTCAACATAGATTCAACTCTCTTAGTTGAACGAACGCACAGCAGAGCAGTTTCAAGGAAACGTTTCTCCTGAGTTTTAGACGAAGTTTCCTGCTGTTTAGTACGTATGCCGGCATTTGGCTGGAAATACCGGTTTTGGGATTCTGCACAGAAAGGGATTGCAAACCGCTGAATACACACGTGAGTTTACCTCTGTCAGTTGAATGCACACATTGACAACCATCCAGTTAGATAGCTCCCTTTTGGTTTTAGAAGCAGATATTTCTCTGTACAGCCTATGGTCCCATTCACTCGGGAATATCCCAACGCAGCTCCTAGAAGAAACGTGTTTCTGACTCGCTGAATCTCAACATAGATTCAACTCTCTTAGGTGAACGAACGCACAGCAGAGCAGTTTCAAGGAAACTTTTCTCCTGAGTTTTAGACGAAGTTTCCTGCTGTTTAGTACGGATGCCGGCATTGGGCTGGAAATACCGGTTTTGGGATTCTGCACAGAAAGGGTTTGCAAACCGCTGAATCCACAGGTGAGTTTAACTTTGTCAGTTGAATGCACACATTGACAACCATCCAGTTAGATAGCTCCGTTTTGCTTTTAGAAGCAGATATTTCTCTGTACAGCCTATGGTCCCATTCACTCGGGAATATCCCAACGGAGCTCCTGGAAGAAACGTGTTTCTGACTCGCTGAATCTCAACATAGATTCAACTCTCTTAGGTGAACGAACGCACAGCAGAGCAGTTTCAAGGAAACGTTTCTCCTGAGTTTCAGACGAAGTTTCCTGCTGTTTAGTACGTATGCCGGCATTGGGCTGGAAATACCGGTTTTGGGATTCTGCACAGAAAGGGTTGCAAACCGCTGAATCCACACTTGAGTTTAACTTTGTCAGTTGAATGCACACATTGACAACCATCCAGTTAGAGAGCTCCGTTTTGTTTTTAGAAGCAGATATTTCTCTGTACAGACTATGGTCCCATTCACTCGGGAATATCCCTACGCAGCTCCTAGAAGAAACGTGTTTCTGACTCGCTGAATCTCAACATAGATTCAACTCTCTTAGGTAAACGAACGCACAGCAGAGCAGTTTCAAGGAAACGTTTCTCCTGAGTTTTAGACGAAGTTTCCTGCTGTTTAGTACGTATGCCGGCATTGGGCTGGAAATACCGGTTTTGGGATTCTGCACAGAAAGGGTTTGCAAACCACTGAATCCACACGTGAGTTTAACTCTGTCAGTTGAATGCACACACTGACAACCATTCAGTTAGATAGCTCCGTTTTGGTTTTAGAAGCAGATATTTCTCTGTACAGCCTATGGTCCCATTCACTCGGGAATATCCCTACGCAGCTCCTAGAAGAAACGTGTTTCTGACTCGCTGAATCTCAACATAGATTCAACTCACTTAGGTGAAAGAACGCACAGCAGAGCAGTTTCAAGGAAACGTTTGTCCTGAGTTTTAGACGAAGTTTCCTGCTGTTTAGTACGGATGCCGGCATTGGGCTGGAAATACCGGTATTGGGATTCTGCACAGAAAGGGTTTGCAAACCGCTGAATCCACACGTGAGTTTAACTTTGTCAGTTGAATGCACACATTGACAACCATCCAGTTAGATAGCTCCGTTTTGGTTTTAGAAGCAGATATTTCTCTGTACAGACTATGGTCCCATTCACTCAGGAATATCCCAACGCAGCTCCTAGAAGAAACGTGTTTCTGACTCGCTGAATCTCAACTTAGATTCAACTCTCTTAGGTGAACGAACGCACAGCAGAGCAGTTTCAAGGAATCGTTTCTCCTGAGTTTTAGATGAAGTTTCCTGCTGTTTAGTACGTATGCCGGCATTGGGCTGGAAATACCGGTTTTGGGATTCTGCACAGAAAGGGTTTGCAAACCACTGAATCCACACGTGAGTTTAACTCTGTCAGTTGAATGCACACATTGACAACCATTCAATTAGATAGCTCCGTTTTGGTTTTAGAAACAGATATTTCTCTGTACAGCCTATGGTCCCATTCACTCGGGAATTTCCCAACGCAGCTCCTGGAAGAAACGTGTTTCTGACTCGCTGAATCTCAACATAGATTCAACTCTCTTAGGTGAACGAACGCACAGCAGAGCAGTTTCAAGGAAACGTTTCTCCTGAGTTTTAGACGAAGTTTCCTGCTGTTTAGTAGTTATGCCGGCATTGGGCTGGAAATACCGGTTTTGGGATTCTGCACAGAAAGAGTTTGCAAACCGCTGAATCCACACGTGAGTTTAACTCTGTCAGTTGAATGCACACATTGACAACCATTCAGTTAGATAGCTCCGTTTTGGTTTTAGAAGCAGATATTTCTCTGTACAGCCTATGGTACCATTCACTCGGGAATATCCCAACGCAGCTCCTAGAAGAAACGTGTTTCTGACTCGCTGAATCTCAACATAGATTCAACTCTCTTAGGTGAACGAACCCACAGCAGAGCAGTTTCAAGGAAACGTTTCTCCTGAGTTTTAGACGAAGTTTCCTGCTGTTTAGGACGTATGCCGGCATTGGGCTGGAAATACCGGTTTTGGGATTCTGCACAGAAAGGGTTTGCAAACCGCTGAATCCACACGTGAGTTTAACTTTGTCAGTTGAATGCACACATTGACAACCATCCAGTTAGATAGCTCCGTTTTGGTTTTAGAAGCAGATATTTCTCTGTACAGACTATGGTCCCATTCACTCGGGAATATCCCAACGCAGCTCCTGGAAGAAACGTGTTTCTGACTCGCTGAATCTCAACATAGATTCAACTCTCTTAGGTGAAAGAACGCACAGCAGAGCAGTTTCAAGGAAACGTTTCTCCTGAGTTTTAGACGAAGTTTCCTGCAGTTTAGTACGTATGCCGGCATTGGGCTGGAAATACAGGTTTTGGGATTCTGCACAGAAAGGGTTTGCAAACCGCTGAATCCACACGTGAGTTTAACTTTGTCAGTTGAATGAACACATTGACAACCATCCAGTTAGATAGCTCCGTTTTGGTTTTAGAAGTAGATATTTCTCTGTACAGACTATGGTCCCATTCACTCAGGAATATCCCAACGCAGCTCCTAGAAGAAACGTGTTTCTGACTCGCTGAATCTCAACTTAGATTCAACTCTCTTAGGTGAACGAACGCACAGCAGAGCAGTTTCAAGGAATCGTTTCTCCTGAGTTTTAGATGAAGTTTCCTGCTGTTTAGTACGTATGCCGGCATTGGGCTGGAAATACCGGTTTTGGGATTCTGCACAGAAAGGGTTTGCAAACCACTGAATCCACACGTGAGTTTAACTCTGTCAGTTGAATGCACACATTGACAACCATTCAATTAGATAGCTCCGTTTTGGTTTTAGAAACAGATATTTCTCTGTACAGCCTATGGTCCCATTCACTCGGGAATTTCCCAACGCAGCTCCTGGAAGAAACGTGTTTCTGACTCGCTGAATCTCAACATAGATTCAACTCTCTTAGGTGAACGAACGCACAGCAGAGCAGTTTCAAGGAAACGTTTCTCCTGAGTTTTAGACGAAGTTTCCTGCTGTTTAGTAGTTATGCCGGCATTGGGCTGGAAATACCGGTTTTGGGATTCTGCACAGAAAGAGTTTGCAAACCGCTGAATCCACACGTGAGTTTAACTCTGTCAGTTGAATGCACACATTGACAACCATTCAGTTAGATAGCTCCGTTTTGGTTTTAGAAGCAGATATTTCTCTGTACAGCCTATGGTACCATTCACTCGGGAATATCCCAACGCAGCTCCTAGAAGAAACGTGTTTCTGACTCGCTGAATCTCAACATAGATTCAACTCTCTTAGGTGAACGAACCCACAGCAGAGCAGTTTCAAGGAAACGTTTCTCCTGAGTTTTAGACGAAGTTTCCTGCTGTTTAGGACGTATGCCGGCATTGGGCTGGAAATACCGGTTTTGGGATTCTGCACAGAAAGGGTTTGCAAACCGCTGAATCCACACGTGAGTTTAACTTTGTCAGTTGAATGCACACATTGACAACCATCCAGTTAGATAGCTCCGTTTTGGTTTTAGAAGCAGATATTTCTCTGTACAGACTATGGTCCCATTCACTCGGGAATATCCCAACGCAGCTCCTGGAAGAAACGTGTTTCTGACTCGCTGAATCTCAACATAGATTCAACTCTCTTAGGTGAAAGAACGCACAGCAGAGCAGTTTCAAGGAAACGTTTCTCCTGAGTTTTAGACGAAGTTTCCTGCAGTTTAGTACGTATGCCGGCATTGGGCTGGAAATACCGGTTTTGGGATTCTGCACAGAAAGGGTTTGCAAACCGCTGAATCCACACGTCAGTTTAACTTTGTCAGTTGAATGCACACATTGACAACCATCCAGTTAGATAGCTCCGTTTTGTTTTAAGAAGCAGATATTTCTCTGTACAGACTAAGGTCCCATTCACTCGGGAATATCCCAACGCAGCTCCTAGAAGAAACGTGTTTCTGACTCGCTGAATCTCAACATAGATTCAACTCTCTTAGGTGAACGAACACACAGCAGAGCAGTTTCAAGGAAACGTTTCTCCTGAGTTTTAGACGAAGTTTCCTGCTGTTTAGTACGTATGCCGGCATTGGGCTTTAAATACCGGTTTTGGGATTCTGCACAGAAAGGGTTTGCAAACCACTGAATCCACACGTGAGTTTAACTCTGTCAGTTGAATGCACACACTGACAACCATTCAGTTAGATAGCTCCGTTTTGGTTTTAGAAGCAGATATTTCTCTGTACAGACTATGGTCCCATTCACTCGGGAATATCCCAACGCAGCTCCTAGAAGAAACGTGTTTCTGACTCGCTGAATCTCAACATAGATTCAACTCTCTTAGTTGAACGAACGCACAGCAGAGCAGTTTCAAGGAAACGTTTCTCCTGAGTTTTAGACGAAGTTTCCTGCTGTTTAGTACGTATGCCGGCATTTGGCTGGAAATACCGGTTTTGGGATTCTGCACAGAAAGGGATTGCAAACCGCTGAATACACACGTGAGTTTACCTCTGTCAGTTGAATGCACACATTGACAACCATCCAGTTAGATAGCTCCCTTTTGGTTTTAGAAGCAGATATTTCTCTGTACAGCCTATGGTCCCATTCACTCGGGAATATCCCAACGCAGCTCCTAGAAGAAACGTGTTTCTGACTCGCTGAATCTCAACATAGATTCAACTCTCTTAGGTGAACGAACGCACAGCAGAGCAGTTTCAAGGAATCTTTTCTCCTGAGTTTTAGACGAAGTTTCCTGCTGTTTAGTACGGATGCCGGCATTGGGCTGGAAATACCGGTTTTGGGATTCTGCACAGAAAGGGTTTGCAAACCGCTGAATCCACAGGTGAGTTTAACTTTGTCAGTTGAATGCACACATTGACAACCATCCAGTTAGATAGCTCCGTTTTGGTTTTAGAAGCAGATATTTCTCTGTACAGCCTATGGTCCCATTCACTCGGGAATATCCCAACGGAGCTCCTGGAAGAAACGTGTTTCTGACTCGCTGAATCTCAACATAGATTCAACTCTCTTAGGTGAACGAACGCACAGCAGAGCAGTTTCAAGGAAACGTTTCTCCTGAGTTTTAGACGAAGTTTCCTGCTGTTTAGTACGTATGCCGGCATTGGGCTGGAAATACCGGTTTTGGGATTCTGCACAGAAAGGGTTGCAAACCGCTGAATCCACACTTGAGTTTAACTTTGTCAGTTGAATGCACACATTGACAACCATCCAGTTAGATAGCTCCGTTTTGTTTTTAGAAGCAGATATTTCTCTGTACAGACTATGGTCCCATTCACTCGGGAATATCCCTACGCAGCTCCTAGAAGAAACGTGTTTCTGACTCGCTGAATCTCAACATAGATTCAACTCTCTTAGGTAAACGAACGCACAGCAGAGCAGTTTCAAGGAAACGTTTCTCCTGAGTTTTAGACGAAGTTTCCTGCTGTTTAGTACGTATGCCGGCATTGGGCTGGAAATACCGGCTTTGGGATTCTGCACAGAAAGGGTTTGCAAACCACTGAATCCACACGTGAGTTTAACTCTGTCAGTTGAATGCACACACTGACAACCATTCAGTTAGATAGCTCCGTTTTGGTTTTAGAAGCAGATATTTCTCTGTACAGCCTATGGTCCCATTCACTCGGGAATATCCCAACGCAGCTCCTAGAAGAAACGTGTTTCTGACTCGCTGAATCTCAACATAGATTCAACTCACTTAGGTGAAAGAACGCACAGCAGAGCAGTTTCAAGGAAACGTTTGTCCTGAGTTTTAGACGAAGTTTCCTGCTGTTTAGTACGGATGCCGGCATTGGGCTGGAAATACCGGTATTGGGATTCTGCACAGAAAGGGTTTGCAAACCGCTGAATCCACACGTGAGTTTAACTTTGTCAGTTGAATGCACACATTGACAACCATCCAGTTAGATAGCTCCGTTTTGGTTTTAGAAGCAGATATTTCTCTGTACAGACTATGGTCCCATTCACTCAGGAATATCCCAACGCAGCTCCTAGAAGAAACGTGTTTCTGACTCGCTGAATCTCAACTTAGATTCAACTCTCTTAGGTGAACGAACGCACAGCAGAGCAGTTTCAAGGAATCGTTTCTCCTGAGTTTTAGATGAAGTTTCCTGCTGTTTAGTACGTATGCCGGCATTGGGCTGGAAATACCGGTTTTGGGATTCTGCACAGAAAGGGTTTGCAAACCACTGAATCCACACGTGAGTTTAACTCTGTCAGTTGAAAGCACACATTGACAACCATTCAGTTAGATAGCTCCGTTTTGATTTTAGAAACAGATATTTCTCTGTACAGCCTATGGTCCCATTCACTCGGGAATTTCCCAACGCAGCTCCTGGAAGAAACGTGTTTCTGACTCGCTGAATCTCAACATAGATTCAACTCTCTTAGGTGAACGAACGCACAGCAGAGCAGTTTCAAGGAAACGTTTCTCCTGAGTTTTAGACGAAGTTTCCTGCTGTTTAGTAGTTATGCCGGCATTGGGCTGGAAATACCGGTTTTGGGATTCTGCACAGAAAGAGTTTGCAAACCGCTGAATCCACACGTGAGTTTAACTCTGTCAGTTGAATGCACACATTGACAACCATTCAGTTAGATAGCTCCGTTTTGGTTTTAGAAGCAGATATTTCTCTGTACAGCCTATGGTCCCATTCACTCGGGAATATCCCAACGCAGCTCCTAGAAGAAACGTGTTTCTGACTCGCTGAATCTCAACATAGATTCAACTCTCTTAGGTGAACGAACCCACAGCAGAGCAGTTTCAAGGAAACGTTTCTCCTGAGTTTTAGACGAAGTTTCCTGCTGTTTAGGACGTATGCCGGCATTGGGCTGGAAATACCGGTTTTGGGATTCTGCACAGAAAGGGTTTGCAAACCGCTGAATCCACACGTGAGTTTAACTTTGTCAGTTGAATGCACACATTGACAACCATCCAGTTAGATAGCTCCGTTTTGGTTTTAGAAGCAGATATTTCTCTGTACAGCCTATGGTCCCATTCACTCGGGAATATCCCAACGCAGCTCCTGGAAGAAACGTGTTTCTGACTCGCTGAATCTCAACATAGATTCAACTCTCTTAGGTGAAAGAACGCACAGCAGAGCAGTTTCAAGGAAACGTTTCTCCTGAGTTTTAGACGAAGTTTCCTGCAGTTTAGTACGTATGCCGGCATTGGGCTGGAAATACCGGTTTTGGGATTCTGCACAGAAAGGGTTTGCAAACCGCTGAATCCACACGTCAGTTTAACTTTGTCAGTTGAATGCACACATTGACAACCATCCAGTTAGATAGCTCCGTTTTGTTTTCAGAAGCAGATATTTCTCTGTACAGACTATGGTCCCATTCACTCGGGAATATCCCAACGCAGCTCCTAGAAGAAACGTGTTTCTGACTCGCTGAATCTCAACATAGATTCAACTCTCCTAGGTGAACGAACGCACAGCAGGGCAGTTTCAAGGAAACGTTTTTCCTGAGTTTTAGACGAAGTTTCCTGCTGTTTAGTACGTATGCCGGCATTGGGCTTTAAATACCGGTTTTGGGATTCTGCACAGAAAGGGTTTGCAAACCACTGAATCCACACGTGAGTTTAACTCTGTCAGTTGAATGCACACACTGACAACCATTCAGTTAGATAGCTCCGTTTTGGTTTTAGAAGCAGATATTTCTCTGTACAGACTATGGTCCCATTCACTCGGGAATATCCCAACGCAGCTCCTAGAATAAACGTGTTTCTGACTCGCTGAATCTCAACATAGATTCAACTCTCTTAGTTGAACGAACGCACAGCAGAGCAGTTTCAAGGAAACGTTTCTCCTGAGTTTTAGACGAAGTTTCCTGCTGTTTAGTACGTATGCCGGCATTTGGCTGGAAATACCGGTTTTGGGATTCTGCACAGAAAGGGATTGCAAACCGCTGAATACACACGTGAGTTTACCTCTGTCAGTTGAATGCACACATTGACAACCATCCAGTTAGATAGCTCCCTTTTGGTTTTAGAAGCAGATATTTCTCTGTACAGCCTATGGTCCCATTCACTCGGGAATATCCCAACGCAGCTCCTAGAAGAAACGTGTTTCTGACTCGCTGAATCTCAACATAGATTCAACTCTCTTAGGTGAACGAACGCACAGCAGAGCAGTTTCAAGGAAACTTTTCTCCTGAGTTTTAGACGAAGTTTCCTGCTGTTTAGTACGGATGCCGGCATTGGGCTGGAAATACCGGTTTTGGGATTCTGCACAGAAAGGGTTTGCAAACCGCTGAATCCACAGGTGAGTTTAACTTTGTCAGTTGAATGCACACATTGACAACCATCCAGTTAGATAGCTCCGTTTTGCTTTTAGAAGCAGATATTTCTCTGTACAGCCTATGGTCCCATTCACTCGGGAATATCCCAACGGAGCTCCTGGAAGAAACGTGTTTCTGACTCGCTGAATCTCAACATAGATTCAACTCTCTTAGGTGAACGAACGCACAGCAGAGCAGTTTCAAGGAAACGTTTCTCCTGAGTTTCAGACGAAGTTTCCTGCTGTTTAGTACGTATGCCGGCATTGGGCTGGAAATACCGGTTTTGGGATTCTGCACAGAAAGGGTTGCAAACCGCTGAATCCACACTTGAGTTTAACTTTGTCAGTTGAATGCACACATTGACAACCATCCAGTTAGACAGCTCCGTTTTGTTTTTAGAAGCAGATATTTCTCTGTACAGACTATGGTCCCATTCACTCGGGAATATCCCTACGCAGCTCCTAGAAGAAACGTGTTTCTGACTCGCTGAATCTCAACATAGATTCAACTCTCTTAGGTAAACGAACGCACAGCAGAGCAGTTTCAAGGAAACGTTTCTCCTGAGTTTTAGACGAAGTTTCCTGCTGTTTAGTACGTATGCCGGCATTGGGCTGGAAATACCGGTTTTGGGATTCTGCACAGAAAGGGTTTGCAAACCACTGAATCCACACGTGAGTTTAACTCTGTCAGTTGAATGCACACACTGACAACCATTCAGTTAGATAGCTCCGTTTTGGTTTTAGAAGCAGATATTTCTCTGTACAGCCTATGGTCCCATTCACTCGGGAATATCCCTACGCAGCTCCTAGAAGAAACGTGTTTCTGACTCGCTGAATCTCAACATAGATTCAACTCACTTAGGTGAAAGAACGCACAGCAGAGCAGTTTCAAGGAAACGTTTGTCCTGAGTTTTAGACGAAGTTTCCTGCTGTTTAGTACGGATGCCGGCATTGGGCTGGAAATACCGGTATTGGGATTCTGCACAGAAAGGGTTTGCAAACCGCTGAATCCACACGTGAGTTTAACTTTGTCAGTTGAATGCACACATTGACAACCATCCAGTTAGATAGCTCCGTTTTGGTTTTAGAAGCAGATATTTCTCTGTACAGACTATGGTCCCATTCACTCAGGAATATCCCAACGCAGCTCCTAGAAGAAACGTGTTTCTGACTCGCTGAATCTCAACTTAGATTCAACTCTCTTAGGTGAACGAACGCACAGCAGAGCAGTTTCAAGGAATCGTTTCTCCTGAGTTTTAGATGAAGTTTCCTGCTGTTTAGTACGTATGCCGGCATTGGGCTGGAAATACCGGTTTTGGGATTCTGCACAGAAAGGGTTTGCAAACCACTGAATCCACACGTGAGTTTAACTCTGTCAGTTGAATGCACACATTGACAACCATTCAATTAGATAGCTCCGTTTTGGTTTTAGAAACAGATATTTCTCTGTACAGCCTATGGTCCCATTCACTCGGGAATTTCCCAACGCAGCTCCTGGAAGAAACGTGTTTCTGACTCGCTGAATCTCAACATAGATTCAACTCTCTTAGGTGAACGAACGCACAGCAGAGCAGTTTCAAGGAAACGTTTCTCCTGAGTTTTAGACGAAGTTTCCTGCTGTTTAGTACGTATGCCGGCATTGGGCTGGAAATACCGGCTTTGGGATTCTGCACAGAAAGGGTTTGCAAACCACTGAATCCACACGTGAGTTTAACTCTGTCAGTTGAATGCACACACTGACAACCATTCAGTTAGATAGCTCCGTTTTGGTTTTAGAAGCAGATATTTCTCTGTACAGCCTATGGTCCCATTCACTCGGGAATATCCCAACGCAGCTCCTAGAAGAAACGTGTTTCTGACTCGCTGAATCTCAACATAGATTCAACTCACTTAGGTGAAAGAACGCACAGCAGAGCAGTTTCAAGGAAACGTTTGTCCTGAGTTTTAGACGAAGTTTCCTGCTGTTTAGTACGGATGCCGGCATTGGGCTGGAAATACCGGTATTGGGATTCTGCACAGAAAGGGTTTGCAAACCGCTGAATCCACACGTGAGTTTAACTTTGTCAGTTGAATGCACACATTGACAACCATCCAGTTAGATAGCTCCGTTTTGGTTTTAGAAGCAGATATTTCTCTGTACAGACTATGGTCCCATTCACTCAGGAATATCCCAACGCAGCTCCTAGAAGAAACGTGTTTCTGACTCGCTGAATCTCAACTTAGATTCAACTCTCTTAGGTGAACGAACGCACAGCAGAGCAGTTTCAAGGAATCGTTTCTCCTGAGTTTTAGATGAAGTTTCCTGCTGTTTAGTACGTATGCCGGCATTGGGCTGGAAATACCGGTTTTGGGATTCTGCACAGAAAGGGTTTGCAAACCACTGAATCCACACGTGAGTTTAACTCTGTCAGTTGAATGCACACATTGACAACCATTCAATTAGATAGCTCCGTTTTGGTTTTAGAAACAGATATTTCTCTGTACAGCCTATGGTCCCATTCACTCGGGAATTTCCCAACGCAGCTCCTGGAAGAAACGTGTTTCTGACTCGCTGAATCTCAACATAGATTCAACTCTCTTAGGTGAACGAACGCACAGCAGAGCAGTTTCAAGGAAACGTTTCTCCTGAGTTTTAGACGAAGTTTCCTGCTGTTTAGTACGTATGCCGGCATTGGGCTGGAAATACCGGCTTTGGGATTCTGCACAGAAAGGGTTTGCAAACCACTGAATCCACACGTGAGTTTAACTCTGTCAGTTGAATGCACACACTGACAACCATTCAGTTAGATAGCTCCGTTTTGGTTTTAGAAGCAGATATTTCTCTGTACAGCCTATGGTCCCATTCACTCGGGAATATCCCAACGCAGCTCCTAGAAGAAACGTGTTTCTGACTCGCTGAATCTCAACATAGATTCAACTCACTTAGGTGAAAGAACGCACAGCAGAGCAGTTTCAAGGAAACGTTTGTCCTGAGTTTTAGACGAAGTTTCCTGCTGTTTAGTACGGATGCCGGCATTGGGCTGGAAATACCGGTATTGGGATTCTGCACAGAAAGGGTTTGCAAACCGCTGAATCCACACGTGAGTTTAACTTTGTCAGTTGAATGCACACATTGACAACCATCCAGTTAGATAGCTCCGTTTTGGTTTTAGAAGCAGATATTTCTCTGTACAGACTATGGTCCCATTCACTCAGGAATATCCCAACGCAGCTCCTAGAAGAAACGTGTTTCTGACTCGCTGAATCTCAACGTAGATTCAACTCTCTTAGGTGAACGAACGCACAGCAGAGCAGTTTCAAGGAATCGTTTCTCCTGAGTTTTAGATGAAGTTTCCTGCTGTTTAGTACGTATGCCGGCATTGGGCTGGAAATACCGGTTTTGGGATTCTGCACAGAAAGGGTTTGCAAACCACTGAATCCACACGTGAGTTTAACTCTGTCAGTTGAAAGCACACATTGACAACCATTCAGTTAGATAGCTCCGTTTTGATTTTAGAAACAGATATTTCTCTGTACAGCCTATGGTCCCATTCACTCGGGAATTTCCCAACGCAGCTCCTGGAAGAAACGTGTTTCTGACTCGCTGAATCTCAACATAGATTCAACTCTCTTAGGTGAACGAACGCACAGCAGAGCAGTTTCAAGGAAACGTTTCTCCTGAGTTTTAGACGAAGTTTCCTGCTGTTTAGTAGTTATGCCGGCATTGGGCTGGAAATACCGGTTTTGGGATTCTGCACAGAAAGAGTTTGCAAACCGCTGAATCCACACGTGAGTTTAACTCTGTCAGTTGAATGCACACATTGACAACCATTCAGTTAGATAGCTCCGTTTTGGTTTTAGAAGCAGATATTTCTCTGTACAGCCTATGGTCCCATTCACTCGGGAATATCCCAACGCAGCTCCTAGAAGAAACGTGTTTCTGACTCGCTGAATCTCAACATAGATTCAACTCTCTTAGGTGAACGAACCCACAGCAGAGCAGTTTCAAGGAAACGTTTCTCCTGAGTTTTAGACGAAGTTTCCTGCTGTTTAGGACGTATGCCGGCATTGGGCTGGAAATACCGGTTTTGGGATTCTGCACAGAAAGGGTTTGCAAACCGCTGAATCCACACGTGAGTTTAACTTTGTCAGTTGAATGCACACATTGACAACCATCCAGTTAGATAGCTCCGTTTTGGTTTTAGAAGCAGATATTTCTCTGTACAGCCTATGGTCCCATTCACTCGGGAATATCCCAACGCAGCTCCTGGAAGAAACGTGTTTCTGACTCGCTGAATCTCAACATAGATTCAACTCTCTTAGGTGAAAGAACGCACAGCAGAGCAGTTTCAAGGAAACGTTTCTCCTGAGTTTTAGACGAAGTTTCCTGCAGTTTAGTACGTATGCCGGCATTGGGCTGGAAATACCGGTTTTGGGATTCTGCACAGAAAGGGTTTGCAAACCGCTGAATCCACACGTCAGTTTAACTTTGTCAGTTGAATGCACACATTGACAACCATCCAGTTAGATAGCTCCGTTTTGTTTTCAGAAGCAGATATTTCTCTGTACAGACTATGGTCCCATTCACTCGGGAATATCCCAACGCAGCTCCTAGAAGAAACGTGTTTCTGACTCGCTGAATCTCAACATAGATTCAACTCTCCTAGGTGAACGAACGCACAGCAGGGCAGTTTCAAGGAAACGTTTCTCCTGAGTTTTAGACGAAGTTTCCTGCTGTTTAGTACGTATGCCGGCATTGGGCTTTAAATACCGGTTTTGGGATTCTGCACAGAAAGGGTTTGCAAACCACTGAATCCACACGTGAGTTTAACTCTGTCAGTTGAATGCACACACTGACAACCATTCAGTTAGATAGCTCCGTTTTGGTTTTAGAAGCAGATATTTCTCTGTACAGACTATGGTCCCATTCACTCGGGAATATCCCAACGCAGCTCCTAGAATAAACGTGTTTCTGACTCGCTGAATCTCAACATAGATTCAACTCTCTTAGTTGAACGAACGCACAGCAGAGCAGTTTCAAGGAAACGTTTCTCCTGAGTTTTAGACGAAGTTTCCTGCTGTTTAGTACGTATGCCGGCATTTGGCTGGAAATACCGGTTTTGGGATTCTGCACAGAAAGGGATTGCAAACCGCTGAATACACACGTGAGTTTACCTCTGTCAGTTGAATGCACACATTGACAACCATCCAGTTAGATAGCTCCCTTTTGGTTTTAGAAGCAGATATTTCTCTGTACAGCCTATGGTCCCATTCACTCGGGAATATCCCAACGCAGCTCCTAGAAGAAACGTGTTTCTGACTCGCTGAATCTCAACATAGATTCAACTCTCTTAGGTGAACGAACGCACAGCAGAGCAGTTTCAAGGAAACTTTTCTCCTGAGTTTTAGACGAAGTTTCCTGCTGTTTAGTACGGATGCCGGCATTGGGCTGGAAATACCGGTTTTGGGATTCTGCACAGAAAGGGTTTGCAAACCGCTGAATCCACAGGTGAGTTTAACTTTGTCAGTTGAATGCACACATTGACAACCATCCAGTTAGATAGCTCCGTTTTGCTTTTAGAAGCAGATATTTCTCTGTACAGCCTATGGTCCCATTCACTCGGGAATATCCCAACGGAGCTCCTGGAAGAAACGTGTTTCTGACTCGCTGAATCTCAACATAGATTCAACTCTCTTAGGTGAACGAACGCACAGCAGAGCAGTTTCAAGGAAACGTTTCTCCTGAGTTTCAGACGAAGTTTCCTGCTGTTTAGTACGTATGCCGGCATTGGGCTGGAAATACCGGTTTTGGGATTCTGCACAGAAAGGGTTGCAAACCGCTGAATCCACACTTGAGTTTAACTTTGTCAGTTGAATGCACACATTGACAACCATCCAGTTAGAGAGCTCCGTTTTGTTTTTAGAAGCAGATATTTCTCTGTACAGACTATGGTCCCATTCACTCGGGAATATCCCTACGCAGCTCCTAGAAGAAACGTGTTTCTGACTCGCTGAATCTCAACATAGATTCAACTCTCTTAGGTAAACGAACGCACAGCAGAGCAGTTTCAAGGAAACGTTTCTCCTGAGTTTTAGACGAAGTTTCCTGCTGTTTAGTACGTATGCCGGCATTGGGCTGGAAATACCGGTTTTGGGATTCTGCACAGAAAGGGTTTGCAAACCACTGAATCCACACGTGAGTTTAACTCTGTCAGTTGAATGCACACACTGACAACCATTCAGTTAGATAGCTCCGTTTTGGTTTTAGAAGCAGATATTTCTCTGTACAGCCTATGGTCCCATTCACTCGGGAATATCCCTACGCAGCTCCTAGAAGAAACGTGTTTCTGACTCGCTGAATCTCAACATAGATTCAACTCACTTAGGTGAAAGAACGCACAGCAGAGCAGTTTCAAGGAAACGTTTGTCCTGAGTTTTAGACGAAGTTTCCTGCTGTTTAGTACGGATGCCGGCATTGGGCTGGAAATACCGGTATTGGGATTCTGCACAGAAAGGGTTTGCAAACCGCTGAATCCACACGTGAGTTTAACTTTGTCAGTTGAATGCACACATTGACAACCATCCAGTTAGATAGCTCCGTTTTGGTTTTAGAAGCAGATATTTCTCTGTACAGACTATGGTCCCATTCACTCAGGAATATCCCAACGCAGCTCCTAGAAGAAACGTGTTTCTGACTCGCTGAATCTCAACTTAGATTCAACTCTCTTAGGTGAACGAACGCACAGCAGAGCAGTTTCAAGGAATCGTTTCTCCTGAGTTTTAGATGAAGTTTCCTGCTGTTTAGTACGTATGCCGGCATTGGGCTGGAAATACCGGTTTTGGGATTCTGCACAGAAAGGGTTTGCAAACCACTGAATCCACACGTGAGTTTAACTCTGTCAGTTGAATGCACACATTGACAACCATTCAATTAGATAGCTCCGTTTTGGTTTTAGAAACAGATATTTCTCTGTACAGCCTATGGTCCCATTCACTCGGGAATTTCCCAACGCAGCTCCTGGAAGAAACGTGTTTCTGACTCGCTGAATCTCAACATAGATTCAACTCTCTTAGGTGAACGAACGCACAGCAGAGCAGTTTCAAGGAAACGTTTCTCCTGAGTTTTAGACGAAGTTTCCTGCTGTTTAGTAGTTATGCCGGCATTGGGCTGGAAATACCGGTTTTGGGATTCTGCACAGAAAGAGTTTGCAAACCGCTGAATCCACACGTGAGTTTAACTCTGTCAGTTGAATGCACACATTGACAACCATTCAGTTAGATAGCGCCGTTTTGGTTTTAGAAGCAGATATTTCTCTGTACAGCCTATGGTACCATTCACTCGGGAATATCCCAACGCAGCTCCTAGAAGAAACGTGTTTCTGACTCGCTGAATCTCAACATAGATTCAACTCTCTTAGGTGAACGAACCCACAGCAGAGCAGTTTCAAGGAAACGTTTCTCCTGAGTTTTAGACGAAGTTTCCTGCTGTTTAGGACGTATGCCGGCATTGGGCTGGAAATACCGGTTTTGGGATTCTGCACAGAAAGGGTTTGCAAACCGCTGAATCCACACGTGAGTTTAACTTTGTCAGTTGAATGCACACATTGACAACCATCCAGTTAGATAGCTCCGTTTTGGTTTTAGAAGCAGATATTTCTCTGTACAGACTATGGTCCCATTCACTCGGGAATATCCCAACGCAGCTCCTGGAAGAAACGTGTTTCTGACTCGCTGAATCTCAACATAGATTCAACTCTCTTAGGTGAAAGAACGCACAGCAGAGCAGTTTCAAGGAAACGTTTCTCCTGAGTTTTAGACGAAGTTTCCTGCAGTTTAGTACGTATGCCGGCATTGGGCTGGAAATACAGGTTTTGGGATTCTGCACAGAAAGGGTTTGCAAACCGCTGAATCCACACGTGAGTTTAACTTTGTCAGTTGAATGCACACATTGACAACCATCCAGTTAGATAGCTCCGTTTTGGTTTTAGAAGTAGATATTTCTCTGTACAGACTATGGTCCCATTCACTCAGGAATATCCCAACGCAGCTCCTAGAAGAAACGTGTTTCTGACTCGCTGAATCTCAACTTAGATTCAACTCTCTTAGGTGAACGAACGCACAGCAGAGCAGTTTCAAGGAATCGTTTCTCCTGAGTTTTAGATGAAGTTTCCTGCTGTTTAGTACGTATGCCGGCATTGGGCTGGAAATACCGGTTTTGGGATTCTGCACAGAAAGGGTTTGCAAACCACTGAATCCACACGTGAGTTTAACTCTGTCAGTTGAATGCACACATTGACAACCATTCAATTAGATAGCTCCGTTTTGGTTTTAGAAACAGATATTTCTCTGTACAGCCTATGGTCCCATTCACTCGGGAATTTCCCAACGCAGCTCCTGGAAGAAACGTGTTTCTGACTCGCTGAATCTCAACATAGATTCAACTCTCTTAGGTGAACGAACGCACAGCAGAGCAGTTTCAAGGAAACGTTTCTCCTGAGTTTTAGACGAAGTTTCCTGCTGTTTAGTAGTTATGCCGGCATTGGGCTGGAAATACCGGTTTTGGGATTCTGCACAGAAAGAGTTTGCAAACCGCTGAATCCACACGTGAGTTTAACTCTGTCAGTTGAATGCACACATTGACAACCATTCAGTTAGATAGCTCCGTTTTGGTTTTAGAAGCAGATATTTCTCTGTACAGCCTATGGTACCATTCACTCGGGAATATCCCAACGCAGCTCCTAGAAGAAACGTGTTTCTGACTCGCTGAATCTCAACATAGATTCAACTCTCTTAGGTGAACGAACCCACAGCAGAGCAGTTTCAAGGAAACGTTTCTCCTGAGTTTTAGACGAAGTTTCCTGCTGTTTAGGACGTATGCCGGCATTGGGCTGGAAATACCGGTTTTGGGATTCTGCACAGAAAGGGTTTGCAAACCGCTGAATCCACACGTGAGTTTAACTTTGTCAGTTGAATGCACACATTGACAACCATCCAGTTAGATAGCTCCGTTTTGGTTTTAGAAGCAGATATTTCTCTGTACAGACTATGGTCCCATTCACTCGGGAATATCCCAACGCAGCTCCTGGAAGAAACGTGTTTCTGACTCGCTGAATCTCAACATAGATTCAACTCTCTTAGGTGAAAGAACGCACAGCAGAGCAGTTTCAAGGAAACGTTTCTCCTGAGTTTTAGACGAAGTTTCCTGCAGTTTAGTACGTATGCCGGCATTGGGCTGGAAATACCGGTTTTGGGATTCTGCACAGAAAGGGTTTGCAAACCGCTGAATCCACACGTCAGTTTAACTTTGTCAGTTGAATGCACACATTGACAACCATCCAGTTAGATAGCTCCGTTTTGTTTTAAGAAGCAGATATTTCTCTGTACAGACTAAGGTCCCATTCACTCGGGAATATCCCAACGCAGCTCCTAGAAGAAGCGTGTTTCTGACTCGCTGAATCTCAACATAGATTCAACTCTCTTAGGTGAACGAACACACAGCAGAGCAGTTTCAAGGAAACGTTTCTCCTGAGTTTTAGACGAAGTTTCCTGCTGTTTAGTACGTATGCCGGCATTGGGCTTTAAATACCGGTTTTGGGATTCTGCACAGAAAGGGTTTGCAAACCACTGAATCCACACGTGAGTTTAACTCTGTCAGTTGAATGCACACACTGACAACCATTCAGTTAGATAGCTCCGTTTTGGTTTTAGAAGCAGATATTTCTCTGTACAGACTATGGTCCCATTCACTCGGGAATATCCCAACGCAGCTCCTAGAAGAAACGTGTTTCTGACTCGCTGAATCTCAACATAGATTCAACTCTCTTAGTTGAACGAACGCACAGCAGAGCAGTTTCAAGGAAACGTTTCTCCTGAGTTTTAGACGAAGTTTCCTGCTGTTTAGTACGTATGCCGGCATTTGGCTGGAAATACCGGTTTTGGGATTCTGCACAGAAAGGGATTGCAAACCGCTGAATACACACGTGAGTTTACCTCTGTCAGTTGAATGCACACATTGACAACCATCCAGTTAGATAGCTCCCTTTTGGTTTTAGAAGCAGATATTTCTCTGTACAGCCTATGGTCCCATTCACTCGGGAATATCCCAACGCAGCTCCTAGAAGAAACGTGTTTCTGACTCGCTGAATCTCAACATAGATTCAACTCTCTTAGGTGAACGAACGCACAGCAGAGCAGTTTCAAGGAATCTTTTCTCCTGAGTTTTAGACGAAGTTTCCTGCTGTTTAGTACGGATGCCGGCATTGGGCTGGAAATACCGGTTTTGGGATTCTGCACAGAAAGGGTTTGCAAACCGCTGAAACCACACGTGAGTTTAACTCTGTCAGTTGAATGCACACATTGACAACCATTCAGTTAGATAGCTCCGTTTTGGTTTTAGAAGCAGATATTTCTCTGTACAGCCTATGGTCCCATTCACTCGGGAATATCCCAACGGAGCTCCTGGAAGAAACGTGTTTCTGACTCGCTGAATCTCAACATAGATTCAACTCTCTTAGGTGAACGAACGCACAGCAGAGCAGTTTCAAGGAAACGTTTCTCCTGAGTTTTAGACGAAGTTTCCTGCTGTTTAGTACGTATGCCGGCATTGGGCTGGAAATACCGGTTTTGGGATTCTGCACAGAAAGGGTTGCAAACCGCTGAATCCACACTTGAGTTTAACTTTGTCAGTTGAATGCACACATTGACAACCATCCAGTTAGATAGCTCCGTTTTGTTTTTAGAAGCAGATATTTCTCTGTACAGACTATGGTCCCATTCACTCGGGAATATCCCTACGCAGCTCCTAGAAGAAACGTGTTTCTGACTCGCTGAATCTCAACATAGATTCAACTCACTTAGGTGAAAGAACGCACAGCAGAGCAGTTTCAAGGAAACGTTTGTCCTGAGTTTTAGACGAAGTTTCCTGCTGTTTAGTACGGATGCCGGCATTGGGCTGGAAATACCGGTATTGGGATTCTGCACAGAAAGGGTTTGCAAACCGCTGAATCCACACGTGAGTTTAACTTTGTCAGTTGAATGCACACATTGACAACCATCCAGTTAGATAGCTCCGTTTTGGTTTTAGAAGCAGATATTTCTCTGTACAGACTATGGTCCCATTCACTCAGGAATATCCCAACGCAGCTCCTAGAAGAAACGTGTTTCTGACTCGCTGAATCTCAACTTAGATTCAACTCTCTTAGGTGAACGAACGCACAGCAGAGCAGTTTCAAGGAATCGTTTCTCCTGAGTTTTAGATGAAGTTTCCTGCTGTTTAGTACGTATGCCGGCATTGGGCTGGAAATACCGGTTTTGGGATTCTGCACAGAAAGGGTTTGCAAACCACTGAATCCACACGTGAGTTTAACTCTGTCAGTTGAATGCACACATTGACAACCATTCAGTTAGATAGCTCCGTTTTGATTTTAGAAACAGATATTTCTCTGTACAGCCTATGGTCCCATTCACTCGGGAATTTCCCAACGCAGCTCCTGTAAGAAACGTGTTTCTGACTCGCTGAATCTCAACATAGATTCAACTCTCTTAGGTGAACGAACGCACAGCAGAGCAGTTTCAAGGAAACGTTTCTCCTGAGTTTTAGACGAAGTTTCCTGCTGTTTAGTAGTTATGCCGGCATTGGGCTGGAAATACCGGTTTTGGGATTCTGCACAGAAAGAGTTTGCAAACCGCTGAATCCACACGTGAGTTTAACTCTGTCAGTTGAATGCACACATTGACAACCATTCAGTTAGATAGCTCCGTTTTGGTTTTAGAAGCAGATATTTCTCTGTACAGCCTATGGTCCCATTCACTCGGGAATATCCCAACGCAGCTCCTAGAAGAAACGTGTTTCTGACTCGCTGAATCTCAACATAGATTCAACTCTCTTAGGTGAACGAACCCACAGCAGAGCAGTTTCAAGGAAACGTTTCTCCTGAGTTTTAGACGAAGTTTCCTGCTGTTTAGGACGTATGCCGGCATTGGGCTGGAAATACCGGTTTTGGGATTCTGCACAGAAAGGGTTTGCAAACCGCTGAATCCACACGTGAGTTTAACTTTGTCAGTTGAATGCACACATTGACAACCATCCAGTTAGATAGCTCCGTTTTGGTTTTAGAAGCAGATATTTCTCTGTACAGCCTATGGTCCCATTCACTCGGGAATATCCCAACGCAGCTCCTGGAAGAAACGTGTTTCTGACTCGCTGAATCTCAACATAGATTCAACTCTCTTAGGTGAAAGAACGCACAGCAGAGCAGTTTCAAGGAAACGTTTCTCCTGAGTTTTCGACGAAGTTTCCTGCAGTTTAGTACGTATGCCGGCATTGGGCTGGAAATACCGGTTTTGGGATTCTGCACAGAAAGGGTTTGCAAACCGCTGAATCCACACGTCAGTTTAACTTTGTCAGTTGAATGCACACATTGACAACCATCCAGTTAGATAGCTCCGTTTTGTTTTCAGAAGCAGATATTTCTCTGTACAGACTATGGTCCCATTCACTCGGGAATATCCCAACGCAGCTCCTAGAAGAAACGTGTTTCTGACTCGCTGAATCTCAACATAGATTCAACTCTCTTAGGTGAACGAACGCACAGCAGAGCAGTTTCAAGGAAACGTTTCTCCTGAGTTTTAGACGAAGTTTCCTGCTGTTTAGTACGTATGCCGGCATTGGGCTTTAAATACCGGTTTTGGGATTCTGCACAGAAAGGGTTTGCAAACCACTGAATCCACACGTGAGTTTAACTCTGTCAGTTGAATGCACACACTGACAACCATTCAGTTAGATAGCTCCGTTTTGGTTTTAGAAGCAGATATTTCTCTGTACAGACTATGGTCCCATTCACTCGGGAATATCCCAACGCAGCTCCTAGAAGAAACGTGTTTCTGACTCGCTGAATCTCAACATAGATTCAACTCTCTTAGTTGAACGAACGCACAGCAGAGCAGTTTCAAGGAAACGTTTCTCCTGAGTTTTAGACGAAGTTTCCTGCTGTTTAGTACGTATGCCGGCATTTGGCTGGAAATACCGGTTTTGGGATTCTGCACAGAAAGGGATTGCAACCCGCTGAATACACACGTGAGTTTACCTCTGTCAGTTGAATGCACACATTGACAACCATCCAGTTAGATAGCTCCGTTTTGGTTTTAGAAGCAGATATTTCTCTGTACAGCCTATGGTCCCATTCACTCGGGAATATCCCAACGCAGCTCCTAGAAGAAACGTGTTTCTGACTCGCTGAATCTCAACATAGATTCAACTCTCTTAGGTGAACGAACGCACAGCAGAGCAGTTTCAAGGAAACTTTTCTCCTGAGTTTTAGACGAAGTTTCCTGCTGTTTAGTACGGATGCCGGCATTGGGCTGGAAATACCGGTTTTGGGATTCTGCACAGAAAGGGTTTGCAAACCGCTGAATCCACAGGTGAGTTTAACTTTGTCAGTTGAATGCACACATTGACAACCATCCAGTTAGATAGCTCCGTTTTGGTTTTAGAAGCAGATATTTCTCTGTACAGCCTATGGTCCCATTCACTCGGGAATATCCCAACGCAGCTCCTGGAAGAAACGTCTTTCTGACTCGCTGAATCTCAACATAGATTCAACTCTCTTAGGTGAACGAACGCACAGCAGAGCAGTTTCAAGGAAACGTTTCTCCTGAGTTTTAGACGAAGTTTCCTGCTGTTTAGTACGTATGCCGGCATTGGGCTGGAAATACCGGTTTTGGGATTCTGCACAGAAAGGGTTGCAAACCGCTAAATCCACACTTGAGTTTAACTTTGTCAGTTGAATGCACACATTGACAACCATCCAGTTAGAGAGCTCCGTTTTGTTTTTAGAAGCAGATATTTCTCTGTACAGACTATGGTCCCATTCACTCGGGAATATCCCTACGCAGCTCCTAGAAGAAACGTGTTTCTGACTCGCTGAATCTCAACATAGATTCAACTCTCTTAGGTAAACGAACGCACAGCAGAGCAGTTTCAAGGAAACGTTTCTCCTGAGTTTTAGACGAAGTTTCCTGCTGTTTAGTACGTATGCCGGCATTGGGCTGGAAATACCGGTTTTGGGATTCTGCACAGAAAGGGTTTGCAAACCACTGAATCCACACGTGAGTTTAACTCTGTCAGTTGAATGCACACACTGACAACCATTCAGTTAGATAGCTCCGTTTTGGTTTTAGAAGCAGATATTTCTCTGTACAGCCTATGGTCCCATTCACTCGGGAATATCCCAACGCAGCTCCTAGAAGAAACGTGTTTCTGACTCGCTGAATCTCAACATAGATTCAACTCACTTAGGTGAAAGAACGCACAGCAGAGCAGTTTCAAGGAAACGTTTGTCCTGAGTTTTAGACGAAGTTTCCTGCTGTTTAGTACGGATGCCGGCATTGGGCTGGAAATACCGGTATTGGGATTCTGCACAGAAAGGGTTTGCAAACCGCTGAATCCACACGTGAGTTTAACTTTGTCAGTTGAATGCACACATTGACAACCATCCAGTTAGATAGCTCCGTTTTGGTTTTAGAAGCAGATATTTCTCTGTACAGACTATGGTCCCATTCACTCAGGAATATCCCAACGCAGCTCCTAGAAGAAACGTGTTTCTGACTCGCTGAATCTCAACTTAGATTCAACTCTCTTAGGTGAACGAACGCACAGCAGAGCAGTTTCAAGGAATCGTTTCTCCTGAGTTTTAGATGAAGTTTCCTGCTGTTTAGTACGTATGCCGGCATTGGGCTGGAAATACCGGTTTTGGGATTCTGCACAGAAAGGGTTTGCAAACCACTGAATCCACACGTGAGTTTAACTCTGTCAGTTGAATGCACACATTGACAACCATTCAATTAGATAGCTCCGTTTTGGTTTTAGAAACAGATATTTCTCTGTACAGCCTATGGTCCCATTCACTCGGGAATTTCCCAACGCAGCTCCTGGAAGAAACGTGTTTCTGACTCGCTGAATCTCAACATAGATTCAACTCTCTTAGGTGAACGAACGCACAGCAGAGCAGTTTCAAGGAAACGTTTCTCCTGAGTTTTAGACGAAGTTTCCTGCTGTTTAGTACGTATGCCGGCATTGGGCTTTAAATACCGGTTTTGGGATTCTGCACAGAAAGGGTTTGCAAACCACTGAATCCACACGTGAGTTTAACTCTGTCAGTTGAATGCACACACTGACAACCATTCAGTTAGATAGCTCCGTTTTGGTTTTAGAAGCAGATATTTCTCTGTACAGACTATGGTCCCATTCACTCGGGAATATCCCAACGCAGCTCCTAGAAGAAACGTGTTTCTGACTCGCTGAATCTCAACATAGATTCAACTCTCTTAGTTGAACGAACGCACAGCAGAGCAGTTTCAAGGAAACGTTTCTCCTGAGTTTTAGACGAAGTTTCCTGCTGTTTAGTACGTATGCCGGCATTTGGCTGGAAATACCGGTTTTGGGATTCTGCACAGAAAGGGATTGCAAACCGCTGAATACACACGTGAGTTTACCTCTGTCAGTTGAATGCACACATTGACAACCATCCAGTTAGATAGCTCCGTTTTGGTTTTAGAAGCAGATATTTCTCTGTACAGCCTATGGTCCCATTCACTCGGGAATATCCCAACGCAGCTCCTGGAAGAAACGTCTTTCTGACTCGCTGAATCTCAACATAGATTCAACTCTCTTAGGTGAACGAACGCACAGCAGAGCAGTTTCAAGGAAACGTTTCTCCTGAGTTTTAGACGAAGTTTCCTGCTGTTTAGTACGTATGCCGGCATTGGGCTGGAAATACCGGTTTTGGGATTCTGCACAGAAAGGGTTGCAAACCGCTAAATCCACACTTGAGTTTAACTTTGTCAGTTGAATGCACACATTGACAACCATCCAGTTAGAGAGCTCCGTTTTGTTTTTAGAAGCAGATATTTCTCTGTACAGACTATGGTCCCATTCACTCGGGAATATCCCAACGCAGCTCCTAGAAGAAACGTGTTTCTGACTCGCTGAATCTCAACATAGATTCAACTCTCTTAGGTAAACGAACGCACAGCAGAGCAGTTTCAAGGAAACGTTTCTCCTGAGTTTTAGACGAAGTTTCCTGCTGTTTAGTACGTATGCCGGCATTGGGCTGGAAATACCGGTTTTGGGATTCTGCACAGAAAGGGTTTGCAAACCACTGAATCCACACGTGAGTTTAACTCTGTCAGTTGAATGCACACACTGACAACCATTCAGTTAGATAGCTCCGTTTTGGTTTTAGAAGCAGATATTTCTCTGTACAGCCTATGGTCCCATTCACTCGGGAATATCCCAACGCAGCTCCTAGAAGAAACGTGTTTCTGACTCGCTGAATCTCAACATAGATTCAACTCACTTAGGTGAAAGAACGCACAGCAGAGCAGTTTCAAGGAAACGTTTGTCCTGAGTTTTAGACGAAGTTTCCTGCTGTTTAGTACGGATGCCGGCATTGGGCTGGAAATACCGGTATTGGGATTCTGCACAGAAAGGGTTTGCAAACCGCTGAATCCACACGTGAGTTTAACTTTGTCAGTTGAATGCACACATTGACAACCATCCAGTTAGATAGCTCCGTTTTGGTTTTAGAAGCAGATATTTCTCTGTACAGACTATGGTCCCATTCACTCAGGAATATCCCAACGCAGCTCCTAGAAGAAACGTGTTTCTGACTCGCTGAATCTCAACTTAGATTCAACTCTCTTAGGTGAACGAACGCACAGCAGAGCAGTTTCAAGGAATCGTTTCTCCTGAGTTTTAGATGAAGTTTCCTGCTGTTTAGTACGTATGCCGGCATTGGGCTGGAAATACCGGTTTTGGGATTCTGCACAGAAAGGGTTTGCAAACCACTGAATCCACACGTGAGTTTAACTCTGTCAGTTGAATGCACACATTGACAACCATTCAATTAGATAGCTCCGTTTTGGTTTTAGAAACAGATATTTCTCTGTACAGCCTATGGTCCCATTCACTCGGGAATTTCCCAACGCAGCTCCTGGAAGAAACGTGTTTCTGACTCGCTGAATCTCAACATAGATTCAACTCTCTTAGGTGAACGAACGCACAGCAGAGCAGTTTCAAGGAAACGTTTCTCCTGAGTTTTAGACGAAGTTTCCTGCTGTTTAGTAGTTATGCCGGCATTGGGCTGGAAATACCGGTTTTGGGATTCTGCACAGAAAGAGTTTGCAAACCGCTGAATCCACACGTGAGTTTAACTCTGTCAGTTGAATGCACACATTGACAACCATTCAGTTAGATAGCTCCGTTTTGGTTTTAGAAGCAGATATTTCTCTGTACAGCCTATGGTCCCATTCACTCGGGAATATCCCAACGCAGCTCCTAGAAGAAACGTGTTTCTGACTCGCTGAATCTCAACATAGATTCAACTCTCTTAGGTGAACGAACCCACAGCAGAGCAGTTTCAAGGAAACGTTTCTCCTGAGTTTTAGACGAAGTTTCCTGCTGTTTAGGACGTATGCCGGCATTGGGCTGGAAATACCGGTTTTGGGATTCTGCACAGAAAGGGTTTGCAAACCGCTGAATCCACACGTGAGTTTAACTTTGTCAGTTGAATGCACACATTGACAACCATCCAGTTAGATAGCTCCGTTTTGGTTTTAGAAGCAGATATTTCTCTGTACAGACTATGGTCCCATTCACTCGGGAATATCCCAACGCAGCTCCTGGAAGAAACGTGTTTCTGACTCGCTGAATCTCAACATAGATTCAACTCTCTTAGGTGAACGAACGCACAGCAGAGCAGTTTCAAGGAAACGTTTCTCCTGAGTTTTAGACGAAGTTACCTGCTGTTTAGTACGTATGCCGGCATTGGGCTGGAAATACCGGTTTTGGGATTCTGCACAGAAAGGGTTGCAAACCGCTGAATCCACACTTGAGTTTAACTTTGTCAGTTGAATGCACACATTGACAACCATCCAGTTAGAGAGCTCCGTTTTGTTTTTAGAAGCAGATATTTCTCTGTACAGACTATGGTCCCATTCACTCGGGAATATCCCTACGCAGCTCCTAGAAGAAACGTGTTTCTGACTCGCTGAATCTCAACATAGATTCAACTCTCTTAGGTAAACGAACGCACAGCAGAGCAGTTTCAAGGAAACGTTTCTCCTGAGTTTTAGACGAAGTTTCCTGCTGTTTAGTACGTATGCCGGCATTGGGCTGGAAATACCGGTTTTGGGATTCTGCACAGAAAGGGTTTTTAAACCACTGAATCCACACGTGAGTTTAACTCTGTCAGTTGAATGCACACACTGACAACCATTCAGTTAGATAGCTCCGTTTTGGTTTTAGAAGCAGATATTTCTCTGTACAGCCTATGGTCCCATTCACTCGGGAATATCCCAACGCAGCTCCTAGAAGAAACGTGTTTCTGACTCGCTGAATCTCAACATAGATTCAACTCACTTAGGTGAAAGAACGCACAGCAGAGCAGTTTCAAGGAAACGTTTGTCCTGAGTTTTAGACGAAGTTTCCTGCTGTTTAGTACGGATGCCGGCATTGGGCTGGAAATACCGGTATTGGGATTCTGCACAGAAAGGGTTTGCAAACCGCTGAATCCACACGTGAGTTTAACTTTGTCAGTTGAATGCACACATTGACAACCATCCAGTTAGATAGCTCCGTTTTGGTTTTAGAAGCAGATATTTCTCTGTACAGACTATGGTCCCATTCACTCAGGAACATCCCAACGCAGCTCCTAGAAGAAACGTGTTTCTGACTCGCTGAATCTCAACTTAGATTCAACTCTCTTAGGTGAACGAACGCACAGCAGAGCAGTTTCAAGGAATCGTTTCTCCTGAGTTTTAGATGAAGTTTCCTGCTGTTTAGTACGTATGCCGGCATTGGGCTGGAAATACCGGTTTTGGGATTCTGCACAGAAAGGGTTTGCAAACCACTGAATCCACACGTGAGTTTAACTCTGTCATTTGAATGCACACATTGACAACCATTCAATTAGATAGCTCCGTTTTGGTTTTAGAAACAGATATTTCTCTGTACAGCCTATGGTCCCATTCACTCGGGAATTTCCCAACGCAGCTCCTGGAAGAAACGTGTTTCTGACTCGCTGAATCTCAACATAGATTCAACTCTCTTAGGTGAACGAACGCACAGCAGAGCAGTTTAAAGGAAACGTTTCTCCTGAGTTTTAGACGAAGTTTCCTGCTGTTTAGTAGTTATGCCGGCATTGGGCTGGAAATACCGGTTTTGGGATTCTGCACAGAAAGAGTTTGCAAACCGCTGAATCCACACGTGAGTTTAACTCTGTCAGTTGAATGCACACATTGACAACCATTCAGTTAGATAGCTCCGTTTTGGTTTTAGAAGCAGATATTTCTCTGTACAGCCTATGGTCCCATTCACTCGGGAATATCCCAACGCAGCTCCTGGAAGAAACGTGTTTCTGACTCGCTGAATCTCAACATAGATTCAACTCTCTTAGGTGAACGAACCCACAGCAGAGCAGTTTCAAGGAAACGTTTCTCCTGAGTTTTAGACGAAGTTTCCTGCTGTTTAGGACGTATGCCGGCATTGGGCTGGAAATACCGGTTTTGGGATTCTGCACAGAAAGGGTTTGCAAACCGCTGAATCCACACGTGAGTTTAACTTTGTCAGTTGAATGCACACATTGACAACCATCCAGTTAGATAGCTCCGTTTTGTTTTCAGAAGCAGATATTTCTCTGTACAGACTATGGTCCCATTCACTCGGGAATATCCCAACGCAGCTCCTAGAAGAAACGTGTTTCTGACTCGCTGAATCTCAACATAGATTCAACTCTCTTAGGTGAACGAACGCACAGCAGAGCAGTTTCAAGGAAACGTTTCTCCTGAGTTTTAGACGAAGTTTCCTGCTGTTTAGTACGTATGCCGGCATTGGGCTTTAAATACCGGTTTTGGGATTCTGCACAGAAAGGGTTTGCAAACCACTGAATCCACACGTGAGTTTAACTCTGTCAGTTGAATGCACACACTGACAACCATTCAGTTAGATAGCTCCGTTTTGGTTTTAGAAGCAGATATTTCTCTGTACAGACTATGGTCCCATTCACTCGGGAATATCCCAACGCAGCTCCTAGAAGAAACGTGTTTCTGACTCGCTGAATCTCAACATAGATTCAACTCTCTTAGTTGAACGAACGCACAGCAGAGCAGTTTCAAGGAAACGTTTCTCCTGAGTTTTAGACGAAGTTTCCTGCTGTTTAGTACGTATGCCGGCATTTGGCTGGAAATACCGGTTTTGGGATTCTGCACAGAAAGGGATTGCAAACCGCTGAATACACACGTGAGTTTACCTCTGTCAGTTGAATGCACACATTGACAATCATCCAGTTAGATAGCTCCGTTTTGGTTTTAGAAGCAGATATTTCTCTGTACAGCCTATGGTCCCATTCACTCGGGAATATCCCAACGCAGCTCCTAGAAGAAACGTGTTTCTGACTCGCTGAATCTCAACATAGATTCAACTCTCTTAGGTGAACGAACGCACAGCAGAGCAGTTTCAAGGAAACTTTTCTCCTGAGTTTTAGACGAAGTTTCCTGCTGTTTAGTACGGATGCCGGCATTGGGCTGGAAATACCGGTTTTGGGATTCTGCACAGAAAGGGTTTGCAAACCGCTGAATCCACAGGTGAGTTTAACTTTGTCAGTTGAATGCACACATTGACAACCATCCAGTTAGATAGCTCCGTTTTGGTTTTAGAAGCAGATATTTCTCTGTACAGCCTATGGTCCCATTCACTCGGGAATATCCCAACGCAGCTCCTGGAAGAAACGTGTTTCTGACTCGCTGAATCTCAACATAGATTCAACTCTCTTAGGTGAACGAACGCACAGCAGAGCAGTTTCAAGGAAACGTTTCTCCTGAGTTTTAGACGAAGTTTCCTGCTGTTTAGTACGTATGCCGGCATTGGGCTGGAAATACCGGTTTTGGGATTCTGCACAGAAAGGGTTGCATACCGCTGAATCCACACTTGAGTTTAACTTTGTCAGTTGAATGCACACATTGACAACCATCCAGTTAGAGAGCTCCGTTTTGTTTTTAGAAGCAGATATTTCTCTGTACAGACTATGGTCCCATTCACTCGGGAATATCCCTACGCAGCTCCTAGAAGAAACGTGTTTCTGACTCGCTGAATCTCAACATAGATTCAACTCTCTTAGGTAAACGAACGCACAGCAGAGCAGTTTCAAGGAAACGTTTCTCCTGAGTTTTAGACGAAGTTTCCTGCTGTTTAGTACGTATGCCGGCATTGGGCTGGAAATACCGGTTTTGGGATTCTGCACAGAAAGGGTTTGCAAACCACTGAATCCACACGTGAGTTTAACTCTGTCAGTTGAATGCACACACTGACAACCATTCAGTTAGATAGCTCCGTTTTGGTTTTAGAAGCAGATATTTCTCTGTACAGCCTATGGTCCCATTCACTCGGGAATATCCCAACGCAGCTCCTAGAAGAAACGTGTTTCTGACTCGCTGAATCTCAACATAGATTCAACTCACTTAGGTGAAAGAACGCACAGCAGAGCAGTTTCAAGGAAACGTTTGTCCTGAGTTTTAGACGAAGTTTCCTGCTGTTTAGTACGGATGCCGGCATTGGGCTGGAAATACCGGTATTGGGATTCTGCACAGAAAGGGTTTGCAAACCGCTGAATCCACACGTGAGTTTAACTTTGTCAGTTGAATGCACACATTGACAACCATCCAGTTAGATAGCTCCGTTTTGGTTTTAGAAGCAGATATTTCTCTGTACAGACTATGGTCCCATTCACTCAGGAATATCCCAACGCAGCTCCTAGAAGAAACGTGTTTCTGACTCGCTGAATCTCAACGTAGATTCAACTCTCTTAGGTGAACGAACGCACAGCAGAGCAGTTTCAAGGAATCGTTTCTCCTGAGTTTTAGATGAAGTTTCCTGCTGTTTAGTACGTATGCCGGCATTGGGCTGGAAATACCGGTTTTGGGATTCTGCACAGAAAGGGTTTGCAAACCACTGAATCCACACGTGAGTTTAACTCTGTCAGTTGAATGCACACATTGACAACCATTCAATTAGATAGCTCCGTTTTGGTTTTAGAAACAGATATTTCTCTGTACAGCCTATGGTCCCATTCACTCGGGAATTTCCCAACGCAGCTCCTGGAGGAAACGTGTTTCTGACTCGCTGAATCTCAACATAGATTCAACTCTCTTAGGTGAACGAACGCACAGCAGAGCAGTTTCAAGGAAACGTTTCTCCTGAGTTTTAGACGAAGTTTCCTGCTGTTTAGTAGTTATGCCGGCATTGGGCTGGAAATACCGGTTTTGGGATTCTGCACAGAAAGAGTTTGCAAACCGCTGAATCCACACGTGAGTTTAACTCTGTCAGTTGAATGCACACATTGACAACCATTCAGTTAGATAGCTCCGTTTTGGTTTTAGAAGCAGATATTTCTCTGTACAGTCTATGGTACCATTCACCCGGGAATATCCCAACGCAGCTCCTAGAAGAAACGTGTTTCTGACTCGCTGAATCTCAACATAGATTCAACTCTCTTAGGTGAACGAACCCACAGCAGAGCAGTTTCAAGGAAACGTTTCTCCTGAGTTTTAGACGAAGTTTCCTGCTGTTTAGGACGTATGCCGGCATTGGGCTGGAAATACCGGTTTTGGGATTCTGCACAGAAAGGGTTTGCAAACCGCTGAATCCACACGTCAGTTTAACTTTGTCAGTTGAATGCACACATTGACAACCATCCAGTTAGATAGCTCCGTTTTGGTTTTAGAAGCAGATATTTCTCTGTACAGACTATGGTCCCATTCACTCGGGAATATCCCAACGCAGCTCCTGGAAGAAACGTGTTTCTGACTCGCTGAATCTCAACATAGATTCAATTCTCTTAGGTGAAAGAACGCACAGCAGAGCAGTTTCAAGGAAACGTTTCTCCTGAGTTTTAGACGAAGTTTCCTGCAGTTTAGTACGTATGCCGGCATTGGGCTGGAAATACCGGTTTTGGGATTCTGCACAGAAAGGGTTTGCAAACCGCTGAATCCACACGTCAGTTTAACTTTGTCAGTTGAATGCACACATTGACAACCATCCAGTTAGATAGCTCCGTTTTGTTTTAAGAAGCAGATATTTCTCTGTACAGACTAAGGTCCCATTCACTCGGGAATATCCCAACGCAGCTCCTAGAAGAAACGTGTTTCTGACTCGCTGAATCTCAACATAGATTCAACTCTCTTAGGTGAACGAACGCACAGCAGAGCAGTTTCAAGGAAACGTTTCTCCTGAGTTTTAGACGAAGTTACCTGCTGTTTAGTACGTATGCCGGCATTGGGCTTTAAATACCGGTTTTGGGATTCTGCACAGAAAGGGTTTGCAAACCACTGAATCCACACGTGAGTTTAACTCTGTCAGTTAAATGCACACACTGACAACCATTCAGTTAGATAGCTCCGTTTTGGTTTTAGAAGCAGATATTTCTCTGTACAGACTATGGTCCCATTCACTCGGGAATATCCCAACGCAGCTCCTAGAAGAAACGTGTTTCTGACTCGCTGAATCTCAACATAGATTCAACTCTCTTATTTGAACGAACGCACAGCAGAGCAGTTTCAAGGAAACGTTTCTCCTGAGTTTTAGACGAAGTTTCCTGCTGTTTAGTACGTATGCCGGCATTTGGCTGGAAATACCGGTTTTGGGATTCTGCACAGAAAGGGATTGCAAACCGCTGAATACACAGGTGAGTTTACCTCTGTCAGTTGAATGCACACATTGACAACCATCCAGTTAGATAGCTCCCTTTTGGTTTTAGAAGCAGATATTTCTCTGTACAGCCTATGGTCCCATTCACTCGGGAATATCCCAACGCAGCTCCTAGAAGAAACGTGTTTCTGACTCGCTGAATCTCAACATAGATTCAACTCTCTTAGGTGAACGAACGCACAGCAGAGCAGTTTCAAGGAATCTTTTCTTCTGAGTTTTAGACGAAGATTCCTGCTGTTTAGTACGGATGCCGGCATTGGGCTGGAAATACCGGTTTTGGGATTCTGCACAGAAAGGGTTTGCAAACCGCTGAATCCACAGGTGAGTTTAACTTTGTCAGTTGAATGCACACATTGACAACCATCCAGTTAGATAGCTCCGTTTTGGTTTTAGAAGCAGATATTTCTCTGTACAGCCTATGGTCCCATTCACTCGGGAATATCCCAACGCAGCTCCTGGAAGAAACGTGTTTCTGACTCGCTGAATCTCAACATAGATTCAACTCACTTAGGTGAAAGAACGCACAGCAGAGCAGTTTCAAGGAAACGTTTGTCCTGAGTTTTAGACGAAGTTTCCTGCTGTTTAGTACGGATGCCGGCATTGGGCTGGAAATACCGGTTTTGGGATTCTGCACAGAAAGGGTTTGCAAACCGCTGAATCCACACGTGAGTTTAACTTTGTCAGTTGAATGCACACATTGACAACCATCCAGTTAGATAGCTCCGTTTTGGTTTTAGAAGCAGATATTTCTCTGTACAGACTATGGTCCCATTCACTCAGGAATATCCCAACGCAGCTCCTAGAAGAAACGTGTTTCTGACTCGCTGAATCTCAACTTAGATTCAACTCTCTTAGGTGAACGAACGCACAGCAGAGCAGTTTCAAGGAATCGTTTCTCCTGAGTTTTAGATGAAGTTTCCTGCTGTTTAGTACGTATGCCGGCATTGGGCTGGAAATACCGGTTTTGGGATTCTGCACAGAAAGGGTTTGCAAACCACTGAATCCACACGTGAGTTTAACTCTGTCAGTTGAATGCACACATTGACAACCATTCAGTTAGATAGCTCCGTTTTGGTTTTAGAAACAGATATTTCTCTGTACAGCCTATGGTCCCATTCACTCGGGAATTTCCCAACGCAGCTCCTGGAAGAAACGTGTTTCTGACTCGCTGAATCTCAACATAGATTCAACCCTCTTAGGTGAACGAACGCACAGCAGAGCAGTTTCAAGGAAACGTTTCTCCTGAGTTTTAGACGAAGTTTCCTGCTGTTTAGTAGGTATGCCGGCATTGGGCTGGAAATACCGGTTTTGGGATTCTGCACAGAAAGAGTTTGCAAACCGCTGAATCCACACGTGAGTTTAACTCTGTCAGTTGAATGCACACATTGACAACCATTCAGTTAGATAGCTCCGTTTTGGTTTTAGAAGCAGATATTTCTCTGTACAGCCTATGGTCCCATTCACTCGGGAATATCCCAACGCAGCTCCTAGAAGAAACGTGTTTCTGACTCGCTGAATCTCAACATAGATTCAACTCTCTTAGGTGAACGAACCCACAGCAGAGCAGTTTCAAGGAAACGTTTCTCCTGAGTTTTAGACGAAGTTTCCTGCTGTTTAGGACGTATGCCGGCATTGGGCTGGAAATACCGGTTTTGGGATTCTGCACAGAAAGGGATTGCAAACCGCTGAATACACACGTGAGTTTAACTTTGTCAGTTGAATGCACACATTGACAACCATCCAGTTAGATAGCTCCCTTTTGGTTTTAGAAGCAGATATTTCTCTGTACAGACTATGGTCCCATTCACTCGGGAATATCCCAACGCAGCTCCTGGAAGAAACGTGTTTCTGACTCGCTGAATCTCAACATAGATTCAACTCTCTTAGGTGAAAGAACGCACAGCAGAGCAGTTTCAAGGAAACGTTTCTCCTGAGTTTTAGACGAAGTTTCCTGCAGTTTAGTACGTATGCCGGCATTGGGCTGGAAATACCGGTTTTGGGATTCTGCACAGAAAGGGTTTGCAAACCGCTGAATCCACACGTCAGTTTAACTTTTTCAGTTGAATGCACACATTGACAACCATCCAGTTAGATAGCTCCGTTTTGTTTTCAGAAGCAGATATTTCTCTGTACAGACTATGGTCCCATTCACTCGGGAATATCCCAACGCAGCTCCTAGAAGAAACGTGTTTCTGACTCGCTGAATCTCAACATAGATTCAACTCTCTTAGGTGAACGAACGCACAGCAGAGCAGTTTCAAGGAAACGTTTCTCCTGAGTTTTAGACGAAGTTTCCTGCTGTTTAGTACGTATGCCGGCATTGGGCTTTAAATACCGGTTTTGGGATTCTGCACAGAAAGGGTTTGCAAACCACTGAATCCACACGTGAGTTTAACTCTGTCAGTTGAATGCACACACTGACAACCATTCAGTTAGATAGCTCCGTTTTGGTTTTAGAAGCAGATATTTCTCTGTACAGACTATGGTCCCATTCACTCCGGAATATCCCAACGCAGCTCCTAGAAGAAACGTGTTTCTGACTCGCTGAATCTCAACATAGATTCAACCCTCTTAGGTGAACGAACGCACAGCAGAGCAGTTTCAAGGAAACGTTTCTCCTGAGTTTTAGACGAAGTTTCCTGCTGTTTAGTAGGTATGCCGGCATTGGGCTGGAAATACCGGTTTTGGGATTCTGCACAGAAAGAGTTTGCAAACCGCTGAATCCACACGTGAGTTTAACTCTGTCAGTTGAATGCACACATTGACAACCATTCAGTTAGATAGCTCCGTTTTGGTTTTAGAAGCAGATATTTCTCTGTACAGCCTATGGTCCCATTCACTCGGGAATATCCCAACGCAGCTCCTAGAAGAAACGTGTTTCTGACTCGCTGAATCTCAACATAGATTCAACTCTCTTAGGTGAACGAACCCACAGCAGAGCAGTTTCAAGGAAACGTTTCTCCTGAGTTTTAGACGAAGTTTCCTGCTGTTTAGGACGTATGCCGGCATTGGGCTGGAAATACCGGTTTTGGGATTCTGCACAGAAAGGGATTGCAAACCGCTGAATACACACGTGAGTTTAACTTTGTCAGTTGAATGCACACATTGACAACCATCCAGTTAGATAGCTCCCTTTTGGTTTTAGAAGCAGATATTTCTCTGTACAGACTATGGTCCCATTCACTCGGGAATATCCCAACGCAGCTCCTGGAAGAAACGTGTTTCTGACTCGCTGAATCTCAACATAGATTCAACTCTCTTAGGTGAAAGAACGCACAGCAGAGCAGTTTCAAGGAAACGTTTCTCCTGAGTTTTAGACGAAGTTTCCTGCAGTTTAGTACGTATGCCGGCATTGGGCTGGAAATACCGGTTTTGGGATTCTGCACAGAAAGGGTTTGCAAACCGCTGAATCCACACGTCAGTTTAACTTTGTCAGTTGAATGCACACATTGACAACCATCCAGTTAGATAGCTCCGTTTTGTTTTCAGAAGCAGATATTTCTCTGTACAGACTATGATCCCATTCACTCGGGAATATCCCAACGCAGCTCCTAGAAGAAACGTGTTTCTGACTCGCTGAATCTCAACATAGATTCAACTCTCTTAGGTGAACGAACCCACAGCAGAGCAGTTTCAAGGAAACGTTTCTCCTGAGTTTTAGACGAAGTTTCCTGCTGTTTAGTACGTATGCCGGCATTGGGCTTTAAATACCGGTTTTGGGATTCTGCACAGAAAGGGTTTGCAAACCACTGAATCCACACGTGAGTTTAACTCTGTCAGTTGAATGCACACACTGACAACCATTCAGTTAGATAGCTCCGTTTTGGTTTTAGAAGCAGATATTTCTCTGTACAGACTATGGTCCCATTCACTCCGGAATATCCCAACGCAGCTCCTAGAAGAAACGTGTTTCTGACTCGCTGAATCTCAACATAGATTCAACCCTCTTAGGTGAACGAACGCACAGCAGAGCAGTTTCAAGGAAACGTTTCTCCTGAGTTTTAGACGAAGTTTCCTGCTGTTTAGTAGGTATGCCGGCATTGGGCTGGAAATACCGGTTTTGGGATTCTGCACAGAAAGAGTTTGCAAACCGCTGAATCCACACGTGAGTTTAACTCTGTCAGTTGAATGCACACATTGACAACCATTCAGTTAGATAGCTCCGTTTTGGTTTTAGAAGCAGATATTTCTCTGTACAGCCTATGGTCCCATTCACTCGGGAATATCCCAACGCAGCTCCTAGAAGAAACGTGTTTCTGACTCGCTGAATCTCAACATAGATTCAACTCTCTTAGGTGAACGAACCCACAGCAGAGCAGTTTCAAGGAAACGTTTCTCCTGAGTTTTAGACGAAGTTTCCTGCTGTTTAGGACGTATGCCGGCATTGGGCTGGAAATACCGGTTTTGGGATTCTGCACAGAAAGGGATTGCAAACCGCTGAATACACACGTGAGTTTAACTTTGTCAGTTGAATGCACACATTGACAACCATCCAGTTAGATAGCTCCCTTTTGGTTTTAGAAGCAGATATTTCTCTGTACAGACTATGGTCCCATTCACTCGGGAATATCCCAACGCAGCTCCTGGAAGAAACGTGTTTCTGACTCGCTGAATCTCAACATAGATTCAACTCTCTTAGGTGAAAGAACGCACAGCAGAGCAGTTTCAAGGAAACGTTTCTCCTGAGTTTTAGACGAAGTTTCCTGCAGTTTAGTACGTATGCCGGCATTGGGCTGGAAATACCGGTTTTGGGATTCTGCACAGAAAGGGTTTGCAAACCGCTGAATCCACACGTCAGTTTAACTTTGTCAGTTGAATGCACACATTGACAACCATCCAGTTAGATAGCTCCGTTTTGTTTTCAGAAGCAGATATTTCTCTGTACAGACTATGATCCCATTCACTCGGGAATATCCCAACGCAGCTCCTAGAAGAAACGTGTTTCTGACTCGCTGAATCTCAACATAGATTCAACTCTCTTAGGTGAACGAACCCACAGCAGAGCAGTTTCAAGGAAACGTTTCTCCTGAGTTTTAGACGAAGTTTCCTGCTGTTTAGTACGTATGCCGGCATTGGGCTTTAAATACCGGTTTTGGGATTCTGCACAGAAAGGGTTTGCAAACCACTGAATCCACACGTGAGTTTAACTCTGTCAGTTGAATGCACACACTGACAACCATTCAGTTAGATAGCTCCGTTTTGGTTTTAGAAGCAGATATTTCTCTGTACAGACTATGGTCCCATTCACTCCGGAATATCCCAACGCAGCTCCTAGAAGAAACGTGTTTCTGACTCGCTGAATCTCAACATAGATTCAACTCTCTTAGTTGAACGAACGCACAGCAGAGCAGTTTCAAGGAAACGTTTCTCCTGAGTTTTAGACGAAGTTTCCTGCTGTTTAGTACGTATGCCGGCATTTGGCTGGAAATACCGGTTTTGGGATTCTGCACAGAAAGGGATTGCAAACCGCTGAATACACACGTGAGTTTACCTCTGTCAGTTGAATGCACACATTGACAACCATCCAGTTAGATAGCTCCGTTTTGGTTTTAGAAGCAGATATTTCTCTGTACAGCCTATGGTCCCATTCACTCGGGAATATCCCATCGCAGCTCCTAGAAGAAACGTGTTTCTGACTCGCTGAATCTCAACATAGATTCAACTCTCTTAGGTGAACGAACGCACAGCAGAGCAGTTTCAAGGAAACTTTTCTCCTGAGTTTTAGACGAAGTTTCCTGCTGTTTAGTACGGATGCCGGCATTGGGCTGGAAATACCGGTTTTGGGATTCTGCACAGAAAGGGTTTGCAAACCGCTGAATCCACAGGTGAGTTTAACTTTGTCAGTTGAATGCACACATTGACAACCATCCAGTTAGATAGCTCCGTTTTGGTTTTAGAAGCAGATATTTCTCTGTACAGCCTATGGTCCCATTCACTCGGGAATATCCCAACGCAGCTCCTGGAAGAAACGTGTTTCTGACTCGCTGAATCTCAACATAGATTCAACTCTCTTAGGTGAACGAACGCACAGCAGAGCAGTTTCAAGGAAACGTTTCTCCTGAGTTTTAGACGAAGTTTCCTGCTGTTTAGTACGTATGCCGGCATTGGGCTGGAAATACCGGTTTTGGGATTCTGCACAGAAAGGGTTGCAAACCGCTGAATCCACACTTGAGTTTAACTTTGTCAGTTGAATGCACACATTGACAACCATCCAGTTAGATAGCTCCGTTTTGTTTTTAAAAGCAGATATTTCTCTGTACAGACTATGGTCCCATTCACTCGGGAATATCCCAACGCAGCTCCTAGAAGAAACGTGTTTCTGACTCGCTGAATCTCAACATAGATTCAACTCTCTTAGGTAAACGAACGCACAGCAGAGCAGTTTCAAGGAAACGTTTCTCCTGAGTTTTAGACGAAGTTTCCTGCTGTTTAGTACGTATGCCGGCATTGGGCTGGAAATACCGGTTTTGGGATTCTGCACAGAAAGGGTTTGCAAACCACTGAATCCACACGTGAGTTTAACTCTGTCAGTTGAATGCACACACTGACAACCATTCAGTTAGATAGCTCCGTTTTGGTTTTAGAAGCAGATATTTCTCTGTACAGCCTATGGTCCCATTCACTCGGGAATATCCCAACGCAGCTCCTAGAAGAAACGTGTTTCTGACTCGCTGAATCTCAACATAGATTCAACTCACTTAGGTGAAAGAACGCACAGCAGAGCAGTTTCAAGGAAACGTTTGTCCTGTGTTTTAGACGAAGTTTCCTGCTGTTTAGTACGGATGCCGGCATTGGGCTGGAAACACCGGTATTGGGATTCTGCACAGAAAGGGTTTGCAAACCGCTGAATCCACACGTGAGTTTAACTTTGTCAGTTGAATGCACACATTGACAACTATCCAGTTAGATAGCTCCGTTTTGGTTTTAGAAGCAGATATTTCTCTGTACAGACTATGGTCCCATTCACTCAGGAATATCCCAACGCAGCTCCTAGAAGAAACGTGTTTCTGACTCGCTGAATCTCAACTTAGATTCAACTCTCTTAGGTGAACGAACGCACAGCAGAGCAGTTTCAAGGAATCGTTTCTCCTGAGTTTTAGATGAAGTTTCCTGCTGTTTAGTACGTTTGCCGGCATTGGGCCGGAAATACCGGTTTTGGGATTCTGCACAGAAAGGGTTTGCAAACCACTGAATCCACACGTGAGTTTAACTCTGTCAGTTGAATGCACACATTGACAACCATTCAGTTAGATAGCTCCGTTTTGGTTTTAGAAACAGATATTTCTCTGTACAGCCTATGGTCCCATTCACTCGGGAATTTCCCAACGCAGCTCCTGGAAGAAACGTGTTTCTGACTCGCTGAATCTCAACATAGATTCAACTCTCTTAGGTGAACGAAGGCACAGCAGAGCAGTTTCAAGGAAACGTTTCTCCTGAGTTTTAGACGAAGTTTCCTGCTGTTTAGTAGTTATGCCGGCATTGGGCTGGAAATACCGGTTTTGGGATTCTGCACAGAAAGAGTTTGCAAACCGCTGAATCCACACGTGAGTTTAACTCTGTCAGTTGAATGCACACATTGACAACCATTCAGTTAGATAGCTCCGTTTTGGTTTTAGAAGCAGATATTTCTCTGTACAGCCTATGGTCCCATTCACTCGGGAATATCCCAACGCAGCTCCTAGAAGAAACGTGTTTCTGACTCGCTGAATCTCAACATAGATTCAACTCTCTTAGGTGAACGAACCCACAGCAGAGCAGTTTCAAGGAAACGTTTCTCCTGAGTTTTAGACGAAGTTTCCTGCTGTTTAGGACGTATGCCGGCATTGGGCTGGAAATACCGGTTTTGGGATTCTGCACAGAAAGGGTTTGCAAACCGCTGAATCCACACGTGAGTTTAACTTTGTCAGTTGAATGCACACATTGACAACCATCCAGTTAGATAGCTCCGTTTTGGTTTTAGAAGCAGATATTTCTCTGTACAGACTATGGTCCCATTCACTCGGGAATATCCCAACGCAGCTCCTGGAAGAAACGTGTTTCTGACTCGCTGAATCTCAACATAGATTCAACTCTCTTAGGTGAAAGAACGCACAGCAGAGCAGTTTCAAGGAAACGTTTCTCCTGAGTTTTAGACGAAGTTTCCTGCAGTTTAGTACGTATGCCGGCATTTGGCTGAAAATACCGGTTTTGGGATTCTGCACAGAAAGGGTTTGCAAACCGCTGAATCCACACGTCAGTTTAACTTTGTCAGTTGAATGCACACACTGACAACCATTCAGTTAGATAGCTCCGTTTTGGTTTTAGAAGCAGATATTTCTCTGTACAGACTATGGTCCCATTCACTCGGGAATATCCCAACGCAGCTCCTAGAAGAAACGTGTTTCTGACTCGCTGAATCTCAACATAGATTCAACTCTCTTAGTTGAACGAACGCACAGCAGAGCAGTTTCAAGGAAACGTTTCTCCTGAGTTTTAGACGAAGTTTCCTGCTGTTTAGTACGTATGGCGGCATTTGGCTGGAAATATCGGTTTTGGGATTCTGCACAGAAAGGGATTGCAAACCGCTGAATACACACGTGAGTTTACCTCTGTCAGTTGAATGCACACATTGACAACCATCCAGTTAGATAGCTCCGTTTTGGTTTTAGAAGCAGATATTTCTCTGTACAGCCTATGGTCCCATTCACTCGGGAATATCCCAACGCAGCTCCTAGAAGAAACGTGTTTCTGACTCGCTGAATCTCAACATAGATTCAACTCTCTTAGGTGAACGAACGCACAGCAGAGCAGTTTCAAGGAAACTTTTCTCCTGAGTTTTAGACGAAGTTTCCTGCTGTTTAGTACGGATGCCGGCATTGGGCTGGAAATACCGGTTTTGGGATTCTGCACAGAAAGGGTTTGCAAACCGCTGAATCCACAGGTGAGTTTAACTTTGTCAGTTGAATGCACACATTGACAACCATCCAGTTAGATAGCTCCGTTTTGGTTTTAGAAGCAGATATTTCTCTGTACAGCCTATGGTCCCATTCACTCGGGAATATCCCAACGCAGCTCCTGGAAGAAACGTCTTTCTGACTCGCTGAATCTCAACATAGATTCAACTCTCTTAGGTGAACGAACGCACAGCAGAGCAGTTTCAAGGAAACGTTTCTCCTGAGTTTTAGACGAAGTTTCCTGCTGTTTAGTACGTATGCCGGCATTGGGCTGGAAATACCGGTTTTGGGATTCTGCACAGAAAGGGTTGCAAACCGCTGAATCCACACTTGAGTTTAACTTTGTCATTTGAATGCACACATTGACAACCATCCAGTTAGATAGCTCCGTTTTGTTTTTAGAAGCAGATATTTCTCTGTACAGACTATGGTCCCATTCACTCGGGAATATCCCAACGCAGCTCCTAGAAGAAACGTGTTTCTGACTCGCTGAATCTCAACATAGATTCAACTCTCTTAGGTAAACGAACGCACAGCAGAGCAGTTTCAAGGAAACGTTTCTCCTGAGTTTTAGACGAAGTTTCCTGCTGTTTAGTACGTATGCCGGCATTGGGCTGGAAATACCGGTTTTGGGATTCTGCACAGAAAGGGTTTGCAAACCACTGAATCCACACGTGAGTTTAACTCTGTCAGTTGAATGCACACACTGACAACCAATCAGTTAGATAGCTCCGTTTTGGTTTTAGAAGCAGATATTTCTCTGTACAGCCTATGGTCCCATTCACTCGGGAATATCCCAACGCAGCTCCTAGAAGAAACGTGTTTCTGACTCGCTGAATCTCAACATAGATTCAACTCACTTAGGTGAAAGAACGCACAGCAGAGCAGTTTCAAGGAAACGTTTGTCCTGAGTTTTAGACGAAGTTTCCTGCTGTTTAGTATGGATGCCGGCATTGGGCTGGAAATACCGGTTTTGGGATTCTGCACAGAAAGGGTTTGCAAACCGCTGAATCCACACGTGAGTTTAACTTTGTCAGTTGAATGCACAAATTGACAACCATTCAGTTAGATAGCTCCGTTTTGGTTTTAGAAGCAGATATTTCTCTGTACAGACTATGGTCCCATTCACTCAGGAATATCCCAACGCAGCTCCTAGAAGAAACGTGTTTCTGACTCGCTGAATCTCAACTTAGATTCAACTCTCTTAGGTGAACGAACGCACAGCAGAGCAGTTTCAAGGAATCGTTTCTCCTGAGTTTTAGATGAAGTTTCCTGCTGTTTAGTACGTATGCCGGCATTGGGCCGGAAATACCGGTTTTGGGATTCTGCACAGAAAGGGTTTGCAAACCACTGAATCCACACGTGAGTTTAACTCTGTCAGTTGAATGCACACATTGACAACCATTCAGTTAGATAGCTCCGTTTTGGTTTTAGAAGCAGATATTTCTCTGTACAGCCTATGGTCCCATTCACTCGGGAATTTCCCAACGCAGCTCCTGGAAGAAACGTGTTTCTGACTCGCTGAATCTCAACATAGATTCAACTCTCTTAGGTGAACGAACGCACAGCAGAGCAGTTTCAAGGAAACGTTTCTCCTGAGTTTTAGACGAAGTTTCCTGCTGTTTAGTAGTTATGCCGGCATTGGGCTGGAAATACCGGTTTTGGGATTCTGCACAGAAAGGGTTTGCAAACCGCTGAATCCACACGTGAGTTTAACTTTGTCAGTTGAATGCACACATTGACAACCATCCAGTTAGATAGCTCCGTTTTGGTTTTAGAAGCAGATATTTCTCTGTACAGACTATGGTCCCATTCACTCGGGAATATCCCAACGCAGCTCCTGGAAGAAACGTGTTTCTGACTCGCTGAATCTCAACATAGATTCAACTCTCTTAGGTGAAAGAACGCACAGCAGAGCAGTTTCAAGGAAACGTTTCTCCTGAGTTTTAGACGAAGTTTCCTGCAGTTTAGTACGTATGCCGGCATTGGGCTGGAAATACCGGTTTTGGGATTCTGCACAGAAAGGGTTTGCAAACCGCTGAATCCACACGTCAGTTTAACTTTGTCAGTTGAATGCACACATTGACAACCATCCAGTTAGATAGCTCCGTTTTGTTTTCAGAAGCAGATATTTCTCTGTACAGACTATGGTCCCATTCACTCGGGAATATCCCAACGCAGCTCCTAGAAGAAACGTGTTTCTGACTCGCTGAATCTCAACATAGATTCAACTCTCTTAGGTGAACGAACGCACAGCAGAGCAGTTTCAAGGAAACGTTTCTCCTGAGTTTTAGACGAAGTTTCCTGCTGTTTAGTACGTATGCCGGCATTGGGCTTTAAATACCGGTTTTGGGATTCTGCACAGAAAGGGTTTGCAAACCACTGAATCCACACGTGAGTTTAACTCTGTCAGTTGAATGCACACACTGACAACCATTCAGTTAGATAGCTCCGTTTTGGTTTTAGAAGCAGATATTTCTCTGTACAGACTATGGTCCCATTCACTCGGGAATATCCCAACGCAGCTCCTAGAAGAAACGTGTTTCTGACTCGCTGAATCTCAACATAGATTCAACTCTCTTAGTTGAACGAACGCACAGCAGAGCAGTTTCAAGGAAACGTTTCTCCTGAGTTTTAGACGAAGTTTCCTGCTGTTTAGTACGTATGCCGGCATTTGGCTGGAAATACCGGTTTTGGGATTCTGCACAGAAAGGGATTGCAAACCGCTGAATACACACGTGAGTTTACCTCTGTCAGTTGAATGCACACATTGACAACCATCCAGTTAGATAGCTCCGTTTTGGTTTTAGAAGCAGATATTTCTCTGTACAGCCTATGGTCCCATTCACTCGGGAATATCCCAACGCAGCTCCTAGAAGAAACGTGTTTCTGACTCGCTGAATCTCAACATAGATTCAACTCTCTTAGGTGAACGAACGCACAGCAGAGCAGTTTCAAGGAAACTTTTCTCCTGAGTTTTAGACGAAGTTTCCTGCTGTTTAGTACGGATGCCGGCATTGGGCTGGAAATACCGGTTTTGGGATTCTGCACAGAAAGGGTTTGCAAACCGCTGAATCCACAGGTGAGTTTAACTTTGTCAGTTGAATGCACACATTGACAACCATCCAGTTAGATAGATCCGTTTTGGTTTTAGAAGCAGATATTTCTCTGTACAGCCTATGGTCCCATTCACTCGGGAATATCCCAACGCAGCTCCTGGAAGAAACGTCTTTCTGACTCGCTGAATCTCAACATAGATTCAACTCTCTTAGGTGAACGAACGCACAGCAGAGCAGTTTCAAGGAAACGTTTCTCCTGAGTTTTAGACGAAGTTTCCTGCTGTTTAGTACGTATGCCGGCATTGGGCTGGAAATACCGGTTTTGGGATTCTGCACAGAAAGGGGTGGAAACCGCTGAATCCACACTTGAGTTTAACTTTGTCAGTTGAATGCACACATTGACAACCATCCAGTTAGATAGCTCCGTTTTGTTTTTAGAAGCAGATATTTCTCTGTACAGACTATGGTCCCATTCACTCGGGAATATCCCTACGCAGCTCCTAGAAGAAACGTGTTTCTGACTCGCTGAATCTCAACATAGATTCAACTCTCTTAGGTAAACGAACGCACAGCAGAGCAGTTTCAAGGAAACGTTTCTTCTGAGTTTTAGACGAAGTTTCCTGCTGTTTAGTACGTATGCCGGCATTGGGCTGGAAATACCGGTTTTGGGATTCTGCACAGAAAGGGTTTGCAAACCACTGAATCCACACGTGAGTTTAACTCTGTCAGTTGAATGCACACACTGACAACCATTCAGTTAGATAGCTCCGTTTTGGTTTTAGAAGCAGATATTTCTCTGTACAGCCTATGGTCCCATTCACTCGGGAATATCCCAACGCAGCTCCTGGAAGAAACGTGTTTCTGACTCGCTGAATCTCAACATAGATTCAACTCACTTAGGTGAAAGAACGCACAGCAGAGCAGTTTCAAGGAAACGTTTGTCCTGAGTTTTAGACGAAGTTTCCTGCTGTTTAGTACGGATGCCGGCATTGGGCTGGAAATACCGGTTTTGGGATTCTGCACAGAAAGGGTTTGCAAACCGCTGAATCCACACGTGAGTTTAACTTTGTCAGTTGAATGCACACATTGACAACCATCCAGTTAGATAGCTCCGTTTTGGTTTTAGAAGCAGATATTTCTCTGTACAGACTATGGTCCCATTCACTCAGGAATATCCCAACGCAGCTCCTAGAAGAAACGTGTTTCTGACTCGCTGAATCTCAACTTAGATTCAACTCTCTTAGGTGAACGAACGCACAGCAGAGCAGTTTCAAGGAATCGTTTCTCCTGAGTTTTAGATGAAGTTTCCTGCTGTTTAGTACGTATGCCGGCATTGGGCTGGAAATACCGGTTTTGGGATTCTGCACAGAAAGGGTTTGCAAACCACTGAATCCACACGTGAGTTTAACTCTGTCAGTTGAATGCACACATTGACAACCATTCAGTTAGATAGCTCCGTTTTGGTTTTAGAAACAGATATTTCTCTGTACAGCCTATGGTCCCATTCACTCGGGAATTTCCCAACGCAGCTCCTGGAAGAAACGTGTTTCTGACTCGCTGAATCTCAACATAGATTCAACCCTCTTAGGTGAACGAACGCACAGCAGAGCAGTTTCAAGGAAACGTTTCTCCTGAGTTTTAGACGAAGTTTCCTGCTGTTTAGTAGGTATGCCGGCATTGGGCTGGAAATACCGGTTTTGGGATTCTGCACAGAAAGAGTTTGCAAACCGCTGAATCCACACGTGAGTTTAACTCTGTCAGTTGAATGCACACATTGACAACCATTCAGTTAGATAGCTCCGTTTTGGTTTTAGAAGCAGATATTTCTCTGTACAGCCTATGGTCCCATTCACTCGGGAATATCCCAACGCAGCTCCTAGAAGAAACGTGTTTCTGACTCGCTGAATCTCAACATAGATTCAACTCTCTTAGGTGAACGAAGCCACAGCAGAGCAGTTTCAAGGAAACGTTTCTCCTGAGTTTTAGACGAAGTTTCCTGCTGTTTAGGACGTATGCCGGCATTGGGCTGGAAATACCGGTTTTGGGATTCTGCACAGAAAGGGATTGCAAACCGCTGAATACACACGTGAGTTTAACTTTGTCAGTTGAATGCACACATTGACAACCATCCAGTTAGATAGCTCCCTTTTGGTTTTAGAAGCAGATATTTCTCTGTACAGACTATGGTCCCATTCACTCGGGAATATCCCAACGCAGCTCCTGGAAGAAACGTGTTTCTGACTCGCTGAATCTCAACATAGATTCAACTCTCTTAGGTGAAAGAACGCACAGCAGAGCAGTTTCAAGGAAACGTTTCTCCTGAGTTTTAGACGAAGTTTCCTGCAGTTTAGTACGTATGCCGGCATTGGGCTGGAAATACCGGTTTTGGGATTCTGCACAGAAAGGGTTTGCAAACCGCTGAATCCACACGTCAGTTTAACTTTGTCAGTTGAATGCACACATTGACAACCATCCAGTTAGATAGCTCCGTTTTGTTTTCAGAAGCAGATATTTCTCTGTACAGACTATGGTCCCATTCACTCGGGAATATCCCAACGCAGCTCCTAGAAGAAACGTGTTTCTGACTCGCTGAATCTCAACATAGATTCAACTCTCTTAGGTGAACGAACGCACAGCAGAGCAGTTTCAAGGAAACGTTTCTCCTGAGTTTTAGACGAAGTTTCCTGCTGTTTAGTACGTATGCCGGCATTGGGCTTTAAATACCGGTTTTGGGATTCTGCACAGAAAGGGTTTGCAAACCACTGAATCCACACGTGAGTTTAACTCTGTCAGTTGAATGCACACACTGACAACCATTCAGTTAGATAGCTCCGTTTTGGTTTTAGAAGCAGATATTTCTCTGTACAGACTATGGTCCCATTCACTCCGGAATATCCCAACGCAGCTCCTAGAAGAAACGTGTTTCTGACTCGCTGAATCTCAACATAGATTCAACCCTCTTAGGTGAACGAACGCACAGCAGAGCAGTTTCAAGGAAACGTTTCTCCTGAGTTTTAGACGAAGTTTCCTGCTGTTTAGTAGGTATGCCGGCATTGGGCTGGAAATACCGGTTTTGGGATTCTGCACAGAAAGAGTTTGCAAACCGCTGAATCCACACGTGAGTTTAACTCTGTCAGTTGAATGCACACATTGACAACCATTCAGTTAGATAGCTCCGTTTTGGTTTTAGAAGCAGATATTTCTCTGTACAGCCTATGGTCCCATTCACTCGGGAATATCCCAACGCAGCTCCTAGAAGAAACGTGTTTCTGACTCGCTGAATCTCAACATAGATTCAACTCTCTTAGGTGAACGAACCCACAGCAGAGCAGTTTCAAGGAAACGTTTCTCCTGAGTTTTAGACGAAGTTTCCTGCTGTTTAGGACGTATGCTGGCATTGGGCTGGAAATACCGGTTTTGGGATTCTGCACAGAAAGGGATTGCAAACCGCTGAATACACACGTGAGTTTAACTTTGTCAGTTGAATGCACACATTGACAACCATCCAGTTAGATAGCTCCCTTTTGGTTTTAGAAGCAGATATTTCTCTGTACAGACTATGGTCCCATTCACTCGGGAATATCCCAACGCAGCTCCTGGAAGAAACGTGTTTCTGACTCGCTGAATCTCAACATAGATTCAACTCTCTTAGGTGAAAGAACGCACAGCAGAGCAGTTTCAAGGAAACGTTTCTCCTGAGTTTTAGACGAAGTTTCCTGCAGTTTAGTACGTATGCCGGCATTGGGCTGGAAATACCGGTTTTGGGATTCTGCACAGAAAGGGTTTGCAAACCGCTGAATCCACACGTCAGTTTAACTTTGTCAGTTGAATGCACACATTGACAACCATCCAGTTAGATAGCTCCGTTTTGTTTTCAGAAGCAGATATTTCTCTGTACAGACTATGATCCCATTCACTCGGGAATATCCCAACGCAGCTCCTAGAAGAAACGTGTTTCTGACTCGCTGAATCTCAACATAGATTCAACTCTCTTAGGTGAACGAACGCACAGCAGAGCAGTTTCAAGGAAACGTTTCTCCTGAGTTTTAGACGAAGTTTCCTGCTGTTTAGTACGTATGCCGGCATTGGGCTTTAAATACCGGTTTTGGGATTCTGCACAGAAAGGGTTTGCAAACCACTGAATCCACACGTGAGTTTAACTCTGTCAGTTGAATGCACACACTGACAACCATTCAGTTAGATAGCTCCGTTTTGGTTTTAGAAGCAGATATTTCTCTGTACAGACTATGGTCCCATTCACTCCGGAATATCCCAACGCAGCTCCTAGAAGAAACGTGTTTCTGACTCGCTGAATCTCAACATAGATTCAACTCTCTTAGTTGAACGAACGCACAGCAGAGCAGTTTCAAGGAAACGTTTCTCCTGAGTTTTAGACGAAGTTTCCTGCTGTTTAGTACGTATGCCGGCATTTGGCTGGAAATACCGGTTTTGGGATTCTGCACAGAAAGGGATTGCAAACCGCTGAATACACACGTGAGTTTACCTCTGTCAGTTGAATGCACACATTGACAACCATCCAGTTAGATAGCTCCGTTTTGGTTTTAGAAGCAGATATTTCTCTGTACAGCCTATGGTCCCATTCACTCGGGAATATCCCAACGCAGCTCCTAGAAGAAACGTGTTTCTGACTCGCTGAATCTCAACATAGATTCAACTCTCTTAGGTGAACGAACGCACAGCAGAGCAGTTTCAAGGAAACTTTTCTCCTGAGTTTTAGACGAAGTTTCCTGCTGTTTAGTACGGATGCCGGCATTGGGCTGGAAATACCGGTTTTGGGATTCTGCACAGAAAGGGTTTGCAAACCGCTGAATCCACAGGTGAGTTTAACTTTGTCAGTTGAATGCACACATTGACAACCATCCAGTTAGATAGCTCCGTTTTGGTTTTAGAAGCAGATATTTCTCTGTACAGCCTATGGTCCCATTCACTCGGGAATATCCCAACGCAGCTCCTGGAAGAAACGTGTTTCTGACTCGCTGAATCTCAACATAGATTCAACTCTCTTAGGTGAACGAACGCACAGCAGAGCAGTTTCAAGGAAACGTTTCTCCTGAGTTTTAGACGAAGTTTCCTGCTGTTTAGTACGTATGCCGGCATTGGGCTGGAAATACCGGTTTTGGGATTCTGCACAGAAAGGGTTGCAAACCGCTGAATCCACACTTGAGTTTAACTTTGTCAGTTGAATGCACACATTGACAACCATCCAGTTAGATAGCTCCGTTTTGTTTTTAAAAGCAGATATTTCTCTGTACAGACTATGGTCCCATTCACTCGGGAATATCCCAACGCAGCTCCTAGAAGAAACGTGTTTCTGACTCGCTGAATCTCAACATAGATTCAACTCTCTTAGGTAAACGAACGCACAGCAGAGCAGTTTCAAGGAAACGTTTCTCCTGAGTTTTAGACGAAGTTTCCTGCTGTTTAGTACGTATGCCGGCATTGGGCTGGAAATACCGGTTTTGGGATTCTGCACAGAAAGGGTTTGCAAACCACTGAATCCACACGTGAGTTTAACTCTGTCAGTTGAATGCACACACTGACAACCATTCAGTTAGATAGCTCCGTTTTGGTTTTAGAAGCAGATATTTCTCTGTACAGCCTATGGTCCCATTCACTCGGGAATATCCCAACGCAGCTCCTAGAAGAAACGTGTTTCTGACTCGCTGAATCTCAACATAGATTCAACTCACTTAGGTGAAAGAACGCACAGCAGAGCAGTTTCAAGGAAACGTTTGTCCTGTGTTTTAGACGAAGTTTCCTGCTGTTTAGTACGGATGCCGGCATTGGGCTGGAAACACCGGTATTGGGATTCTGCACAGAAAGGGTTTGCAAACCGCTGAATCCACACGTGAGTTTAACTTTGTCAGTTGAATGCACACATTGACAACTATCCAGTTAGATAGCTCCGTTTTGGTTTTAGAAGCAGATATTTCTCTGTACAGACTATGGTCCCATTCACTCAGGAATATCCCAACGCAGCTCCTAGAAGAAACGTGTTTCTGACTCGCTGAATCTCAACTTAGATTCAACTCTCTTAGGTGAACGAACGCACAGCAGAGCAGTTTCAAGGAATCGTTTCTCCTGAGTTTTAGATGAAGTTTCCTGCTGTTTAGTACGTTTGCCGGCATTGGGCCGGAAATACCGGTTTTGGGATTCTGCACAGAAAGGGTTTGCAAACCACTGAATCCACACGTGAGTTTAACTCTGTCAGTTGAATGCACACATTGACAACCATTCAGTTAGATAGCTCCGTTTTGGTTTTAGAAACAGATATTTCTCTGTACAGCCTATGGTCCCATTCACTCGGGAATTTCCCAACGCAGCTCCTGGAAGAAACGTGTTTCTGACTCGCTGAATCTCAACATAGATTCAACTCTCTTAGGTGAACGAAGGCACAGCAGAGCAGTTTCAAGGAAACGTTTCTCCTGAGTTTTAGACGAAGTTTCCTGCTGTTTAGTAGTTATGCCGGCATTGGGCTGGAAATACCGGTTTTGGGATTCTGCACAGAAAGAGTTTGCAAACCGCTGAATCCACACGTGAGTTTAACTCTGTCAGTTGAATGCACACATTGACAACCATTCAGTTAGATAGCTCCGTTTTGGTTTTAGAAGCAGATATTTCTCTGTACAGCCTATGGTCCCATTCACTCGGGAATATCCCAACGCAGCTCCTAGAAGAAACGTGTTTCTGACTCGCTGAATCTCAACATAGATTCAACTCTCTTAGGTGAACGAACCCACAGCAGAGCAGTTTCAAGGAAACGTTTCTCCTGAGTTTTAGACGAAGTTTCCTGCTGTTTAGGACGTATGCCGGCATTGGGCTGGAAATACCGGTTTTGGGATTCTGCACAGAAAGGGTTTGCAAACCGCTGAATCCACACGTGAGTTTAACTTTGTCAGTTGAATGCACACATTGACAACCATCCAGTTAGATAGCTCCGTTTTGGTTTTAGAAGCAGATATTTCTCTGTACAGACTATGGTCCCATTCACTCGGGAATATCCCAACGCAGCTCCTGGAAGAAACGTGTTTCTGACTCGCTGAATCTCAACATAGATTCAACTCTCTTAGGTGAAAGAACGCACAGCAGAGCAGTTTCAAGGAAACGTTTCTCCTGAGTTTTAGACGAAGTTTCCTGCAGTTTAGTACGTATGCCGGCATTTGGCTGAAAATACCGGTTTTGGGATTCTGCACAGAAAGGGTTTGCAAACCGCTGAATCCACACGTCAGTTTAACTTTGTCAGTTGAATGCACACACTGACAACCATTCAGTTAGATAGCTCCGTTTTGGTTTTAGAAGCAGATATTTCTCTGTACAGACTATGGTCCCATTCACTCGGGAATATCCCATCGCAGCTCCTAGAAGAAACGTGTTTCTGACTCGCTGAATCTCAACATAGATTCAACTCTCTTAGTTGAACGAACGCACAGCAGAGCAGTTTCAAGGAAACGTTTCTCCTGAGTTTTAGACGAAGTTTCCTGCTGTTTAGTACGTATGGCGGCATTTGGCTGGAAATATCGGTTTTGGGATTCTGCACAGAAAGGGATTGCAAACCGCTGAATACACACGTGAGTTTACCTCTGTCAGTTGAATGCACACATTGACAACCATCCAGTTAGATAGCTCCGTTTTGGTTTTAGAAGCAGATATTTCTCTGTACAGCCTATGGTCCCATTCACTCGGGAATATCCCAACGCAGCTCCTAGAAGAAACGTGTTTCTGACTCGCTGAATCTCAACATAGATTCAACTCTCTTAGGTGAACGAACGCACAGCAGAGCAGTTTCAAGGAAACTTTTCTCCTGAGTTTTAGACGAAGTTTCCTGCTGTTTAGTACGGATGCCGGCATTGGGCTGGAAATACCGGTTTTGGGATTCTGCACAGAAAGGGTTTGCAAACCGCTGAATCCACAGGTGAGTTTAACTTTGTCAGTTGAATGCACACATTGACAACCATCCAGTTAGATAGCTCCGTTTTGGTTTTAGAAGCAGATATTTCTCTGTACAGCCTATGGTCCCATTCACTCGGGAATATCCCAACGCAGCTCCTGGAAGAAACGTCTTTCTGACTCGCTGAATCTCAACATAGATTCAACTCTCTTAGGTGAACGAACGCACAGCAGAGCAGTTTCAAGGAAACGTTTCTCCTGAGTTTTAGACGAAGTTTCCTGCTGTTTAGTACGTATGCCGGCATTGGGCTGGAAATACCGGTTTTGGGATTCTGCACAGAAAGGGTTGCAAACCGCTGAATCCACACTTGAGTTTAACTTTGTCATTTGAATGCACACATTGACAACCATCCAGTTAGATAGCTCCGTTTTGTTTTTAGAAGCAGATATTTCTCTGTACAGACTATGGTCCCATTCACTCGGGAATATCCCAACGCAGCTCCTAGAAGAAACGTGTTTCTGACTCGCTGAATCTCAACATAGATTCAACTCTCTTAGGTAAACGAACGCACAGCAGAGCAGTTTCAAGGAAACGTTTCTCCTGAGTTTTAGACGAAGTTTCCTGCTGTTTAGTACGTATGCCGGCATTGGGCTGGAAATACCGGTTTTGGGATTCTGCACAGAAAGGGTTTGCAAACCACTGAATCCACACGTGAGTTTAACTCTGTCAGTTGAATGCACACACTGACAACCAATCAGTTAGATAGCTCCGTTTTGGTTTTAGAAGCAGATATTTCTCTGTACAGCCTATGGTCCCATTCACTCGGGAATATCCCAACGCAGCTCCTAGAAGAAACGTGTTTCTGACTCGCTGAATCTCAACATAGACTCAACTCACTTAGGTGAAAGAACGCACAGCAGAGCAGTTTCAAGGAAACGTTTGTCCTGAGTTTTAGACGAAGTTTCCTGCTGTTTAGTATGGATGCCGGCATTGGGCTGGAAATACCGGTTTTGGGATTCTGCACAGAAAGGGTTTGCAAACCGCTGAATCGACACGTGAGTTTAACTTTGTCAGTTGAATGCACAAATTGACAACCATTCAGTTAGATAGCTCCGTTTTGGTTTTAGAAGCAGATATTTCTCTGTACAGACTATGGTCCCATTCACTCAGGAATATCCCAACGCAGCTCCTAGAAGAAACGTGTTTCTGACTCGCTGAATCTCAACTTAGATTCAACTCTCTTAGGTGAACGAACGCACAGCAGAGCAGTTTCAAGGAATCGTTTCTCCTGAGTTTTAGATGAAGTTTCCTGCTGTTTAGTACGTATGCCGGCATTGGGCCGGAAATACCGGTTTTGGGATTCTGCACAGAAAGGGTTTGCAAACCACTGAATCCACACGTGAGTTTAACTCTGTCACTTGAATGCACACATTGACAACCATTCAGTTAGATAGCTCCGTTTTGGTTTTAGAAGCAGATATTTCTCTGTACAGCCTATGGTCCCATTCACTCGGGAATTTCCCAACGCAGCTCCTGGAAGAAACGTGTTTCTGACTCGCTGAATCTCAACATAGATTCAACTCTCTTAGGTGAACGAACGCACAGCAGAGCAGTTTCAAGGAAACGTTTCTCCTGAGTTTTAGACGAAGTTTCCTGCTGTTTAGTAGTTATGCCGGCATTGGGCTGGAAATACCGGTTTTGGGATTCTGCACAGAAAGGGTTTGCAAACCGCTGAATCCACACGTGAGTTTAACTTTGTCAGTTGAATGCACACATTGACAACCATCCAGTTAGATAGCTCCGTTTTGGTTTTAGAAGCAGATATTTCTCTGTACAGACTATGGTCCCATTCACTCGGGAATATCCCAACGCAGCTCCTGGAAGAAACGTGTTTCTGACTCGCTGAATCTCAACATAGATTCAACTCTCTTAGGTGAAAGAACGCACAGCAGAGCAGTTTCAAGGAAACGTTTCTCCTGAGTTTTAGACGAAGTTTCCTGCAGTTTAGTACGTATGCCGGCATTGGGCTGGAAATACCGGTTTTGGGATTCTGCACAGAAAGGGTTTGCAAACCGCTGAATCCACACGTCAGTTTAACTTTGTCAGTTGAATGCACACATTGACAACCATCCAGTTAGATAGCTCCGTTTTGTTTTCAGAAGCAGATATTTCTCTGTACAGACTATGGTCCCATTCACTCGGGAATATCCCAACGCAGCTCCTAGAAGAAACGTGTTTCTGACTCGCTGAATCTCAACATAGATTCAACTCTCTTAGGTGAACGAACGCACAGCAGAGCAGTTTCAAGGAAACGTTTCTCCTGAGTTTTAGACGAAGTTTCCTGCTGTTTAGTACGTATGCCGGCATTGGGCTTTAAATACCGGTTTTGGGATTCTGCACAGAAAGGGTTTGCAAACCACTGAATCCACACGTGAGTTTAACTCTGTCAGTTGAATGCACACACTGACAACCATTCAGTTAGATAGCTCCGTTTTGGTTTTAGAAGCAGATATTTCTCTGTACAGACTATGGTCCCATTCACTCGGGAATATCCCAACGCAGCTCCTAGAAGAAACGTGTTTCTGACTCGCTGAATCTCAACATAGATTCAACTCTCTTAGTTGAACGAACGCACAGCAGAGCAGTTTCAAGGAAACGTTTCTCCTGAGTTTTAGACGAAGTTTCCTGCTGTTTAGTACGTATGCCGGCATTTGGCTGGAAATACCGGTTTTGGGATTCTGCACAGAAAGGGATTGCAAACCGCTGAATACACACGTGAGTTTACCTCTGTCAGTTGAATGCACACATTGACAACCATCCAGTTAGATAGCTCCCTTTTGGTTTTAGAAGCAGATATTTCTCTGTACAGCCTATGGTCCCATTCACTCGGGAATATCCCAACGCAGCTCCTAGAAGAAACGTGTTTCTGACTCGCTGAATCTCAACATAGATTCAACTCTCTTAGGTGAACGAACGCACAGCAGAGCAGTTTCAAGGAAACTTTTCTCCTGAGTTTTAGACGAAGTTTCCTGCTGTTTAGTACGGATGCCGGCATTGGGCTGGAAATACCGGTTTTGGGATTCTGCACAGAAAGGGTTTGCAAACCGCTGAATCCACAGGTGAGTTTAACTTTGTCAGTTGAATGCACACATTGACAACCATCCAGTTAGATAGATCCGTTTTGGTTTTAGAAGCAGATATTTCTCTGTACAGCCTATGGTCCCATTCACTCGGGAATATCCCAACGCAGCTCCTGGAAGAAACGTCTTTCTGACTCGCTGAATCTCAACATAGATTCAACTCTCTTAGGTGAACGAACGCACAGCAGAGCAGTTTCAAGGAAACGTTTCTCCTGAGTTTTAGACGAAGTTTCCTGCTGTTTAGTACGTATGCCGGCATTGGGCTGGAAATACCGGTTTTGGGATTCTGCACAGAAAGGGTTGCAAACCGCTGAATCCACACTTGAGTTTAACTTTGTCATTTGAATGCACACATTGACAACCATCCAGTTAGATAGCTCCGTTTTGTTTTTAGAAGCAGATATTTCTCTGTACAGACTATGGTCCCATTCACTCGGGAATATCCCAACGCAGCTACTAGAAGAAACGTGTTTCTGACTCGCTGAATCTCAACATAGATTCAACTCTCTTAGGTAAACGAACGCACAGCAGAGCAGTTTCAAGGAAACGTTTCTCCTGAGTTTTAGACGAAGTTTCCTGCTGTTTAGTACGTATGCCGGCATTGGGCTGGAAATACCGGTTTTGGGATTCTGCACAGAAAGGGTTTGCAAACCACTGAATCCACACGTGAGTTTAACTCTGTCAGTTGAATGCACACACTGACAACCATTCAGTTAGATAGCTCCGTTTTGGTTTTAGAAGCAGATATTTCTCTGTACAGCCTATGGTCCCATTCACTCGGGAATATCCCAACGCAGCTCCTAGAAGAAACGTGTTTCTGACTCGCTGAATCTCAACATAGATTCAACTCACTTAGGTGAAAGAACGCACAGCAGAGCAGTTTCAAGGAAACGTTTGTCCTGAGTTTTAGACGAAGTTTCCTGCTGTTTAGTACGGATGCCGGCATTGGGCTGGAAACACCGGTATTGGGATTCTGCACAGAAAGGGTTTGCAAACCGCTGAATCCACACGTGAGTTTAACTTTGTCAGTTGAATGCACACATTGACAACTATCCAGTTAGATAGCTCCGTTTTGGTTTTAGAAGCAGATATTTCTCTGTACAGACTATGGTCCCATTCACTCGGGAATATCCCAACGCAGCTCCTAGAAGAAACGTGTTTCTGACTCGCTGAATCTCAACTTAGATTCAACTCTCTTAGGTGAACGAACGCACAGCAGAGCAGTTTCAAGGAATCGTTTCTCCTGAGTTTTAGATGAAGTTTAATGCTGTTTAGTACGTATGCCGGCATTGGGCTGGAAATACCGGTTTTGGGATTCTGCACAGAAAGGGTTTGCAAACCACTGAATCCACACGTGAGTTTAACTCTGTCAGTTGAATGCACACATTGACAACCATTCAGTTAGATAGCTCCGTTTTGGTTTTAGAAACAGATATTTCTCTGTACAGCCTATGGTCCCATTCACTCGGGAATTTCCCAACGCAGCTCCTGGAAGAAACGTGTTTCTGACTCGCTGAATCTCAACATAGATTCAACTCTCTTAGGTGAACGAACGCACAGCAGAGCAGTTTCAAGGAAACGTTTCTCCTGAGTTTTAGACGAAGTTTCCTGCTGTTTAGTAGTTATGCCGGCATTGGGCTGGAAATACCGGTTTTGGGATTCTGCACAGAAAGAGTTTGCAAACCGCTGAATCCACACGTGAGTTTAACTCTGTCAGTTGAATGCACACATTGACAACCATTCAGTTAGATAGCTCCGTTTTGGTTTTAGAAGCAGATATTTCTCTGTACAGCCTATGGTCCCATTCACTCGGGAATATCCCAACGCAGCTCCTAGAAGAAACGTGTTTCTGACTCGCTGAATCTCAACATAGATTCAACTCTCTTAGGTGAACGAACCCACAGCAGAGCAGTTTCAAGGAAACGTTTCTCCTGAGTTTTAGACGAAGTTTCCTGCTGTTTAGGACGTATGCCGGCATTGGGCTGGAAATACCGGTTTTGGGATTCTGCACAGAAAGGGTTTGCAAACCGCTGAATCCACACGTGAGTTTAACTTTGTCAGTTGAATGCACACATTGACAACCATCCAGTTAGATAGCTCCGTTTTGGTTTTAGAAGCAGATATTTCTCTGTACAGACTATGGTCCCATTCACTCGGGAATATCCCAACGCAGCTCCTAGAAGAAACGTGTTTCTGACTCGCTGAATCTCAACATAGATTCAACTCTCTTAGGTGAAAGAACGCACAGCAGAGCAGTTTCAAGGAAACGTTTCTCCTGAGTTTTAGACGAAGTTTCCTGCAGTTTAGTACGTATGCCGGCATTGGGCTGGAAATACCGGTTTTGGGATTCTGCACAGAAAGGGTTTGCAAACCACTGAATCCACACGTCAGTTTAACTTTGTCAGTTGAATGCACACATTGACAACCATCCAGTTAGATAGCTCCGTTTTGTTTTCAGAAGCAGATATTTCTCTGTACAGACTATGGTCCCATTCACTCGGGAATATCCCAACGCAGCTCCTAGAAGAAACGTGTTTCTGACTCGCTGAATCTCAACATAGATTCAACTCTCTTAGGTGAACGAACGCACAGCAGAGCAGTTTCAAGGAAACGTTTCTCCTGAGTTTTAGACGAAGTTTCCTGCTGTTTAGTACGTATGCCGGCATTGGGCTTTAAATACCGGTTTTGGGATTCTGCACAGAAAGGGTTTGCAAACCACTGAATCCACACGTGAGTTTAACTCTGTCAGTTGAATGCACACACTGACAACCATTCAGTTAGATAGCTCCGTTTTGGTTTTAGAAGCAGATATTTCTCTGTACAGACTATGGTCCCATTCACTCGGGAATATCCCAACGCAGCTCCTAGAAGAAACGTGTTTCTGACTCGCTGAATCTCAACATAGATTCAACTCTCTTAGTTGAACGAACGCACAGCAGAGCAGTTTCAAGGAAACGTTTCTCCTGAGTTTTAGACGAAGTTTCCTGCTGTTTAGTACGTATGGCGGCATTTGGCTGGAAATATCGGTTTTGGGATTCTGCACAGAAATGGATTGCAAACCGCTGAATACACACGTGAGTTTACCTCGGTCAGTTGAATGCACACATTGACAACCATCCAGTTAGATAGCTCCGTTTTGGTTTTAGAAGCAGATATTTCTCTGTACAGCCTATGGTCCCATTCACTCGGGAATATCCCAACGCAGCTCCTAGAAGAAACGTGTTTCTGACTCGCTGAATCTCAACATAGATTCAACTCTCTTAGGTGAACGAACGCACAGCAGAGCAGTTTAAAGGAAACTTTTCTCCTGAGTTTTAGACGAAGTTTCCTGCTGTTTAGTACGGATGCCGGCATTGGGCTGGAAATACCGGTTTTGGGATTCTGCACAGAAAGGGTTTGCAAACCGCTGAATCCACAGGTGAGTTTAACTTTGTCAGTTGAATGCACACATTGACAACCATCCAGTTAGATAGCTCCGTTTTGGTTTTAGAAGCAGATATTTCTCTGTACAGCCTATGGTCCCATTCACTCGGGAATATCCCAACGCAGCTCCTGGAAGAAACGTCTTTCTGACTCGCTGAATCTCAACATAGATTCAACTCTCTTAGGTGAACGAACGCACAGCAGAGCAGTTTCAAGGAAACGTTTCTCCTGAGTTTTAGACGAAGTTTCCTGCTGTTTAGTACGTATGCCGGCATTGGGCTGGAAATACCGGTTTTGGGATTCTGCACAGAAAGGGTTGCAAACCGCTGAATCCACACTTGAGTTTAACTTTGTCATTTGAATGCACACATTGACAACCATCCAGTTAGATAGCTCCGTTTTGTTTTTAGAAGCAGATATTTCTCTGTACAGACTATGGTCCCATTCACTCGGGAATATCCCAACGCAGCTCCTAGAAGAAACGTGTTTCTGACTCGCTGAATCTCAACATAGATTCAACTCTCTTAGGTAAACGAACGCACAGCAGAGCAGTTTCAAGGAAACGTTTCTCCTGAGTTTTAGACGAAGTTTCCTGCTGTTTAGTACGTATGCTGGCATTGGGCTGGAAATACCGGTTTTGGGATTCTGCACAGAAAGGGTTTGCAAACCACTGAATCCACACGTGAGTTTAACTCTGTCAGTTGAATGCACACACTGACAACCATTCAGTTAGATAGCTCCGTTTTGGTTTTAGAAGCAGATATTTCTCTGTACAGCCTATGGTCCCATTCACTCGGGAATATCCCAACGCAGCTCCTAGAAGAAACGTGTTTCTGACTCGCTGAATCTCAACATAGATTCAACTCTCTTAGGTGAAAGAACGCACAGCAGAGCAGTTTCAAGGAAACGTTTGTCCTGAGTTTTAGACGAAGTTTCCTGCTGTTTAGTACGGATGCCGGCATTGGGCTGGAAATACCGGTTTTGGGATTCTGCACAGAAAGGGTTTGCAAACCGCTGAATCCACACGTGAGTTTAACTTTGTCAGTTGAATGCACACATTGACAACCATTCAGTTAGATAGCTCCGTTTTGGTTTTAGAAGCAGATATTTCTCTGTACAGACTATGGTCCCATTCACTCAGGAATATCCCAACGCAGCTCCTAGAAGAAACGTGTTTCTGACTCGCTGAATCTCAACTTAGATTCAACTCTCTTAGGTGAACGAACGCACAGCAGAGCAGTTTCAAGGAATCGTTTCTCCTGAGTTTTAGATGAAGTTTCCTGCTGTTTAGTACGTATGCCGGCATTGGGCCAGAAATACCGGTTTTGGGATTCTGCACAGAAAGGGTTTGCAAACCACTGAATCCACACGTGAGTTTAACTCTGTCAGTTGAATGCACACATTGACAACCATTCAGTTAGATAGCTCCGTTTTGGTTTTAGAAACAGATATTTCTCTGTACAGCCTATGGTCCCATTCACTCGGGAATTTCCCAACGCAGCTCCTGGAAGAAACGTGTTTCTGACTCGATGAATCTCAACATAGATTCAACTCTCTTAGGTGAACGAACGCACAGCAGAGCAGTTTCAAGGAAACGTTTCTCCTGAGTTTTAGACGAAGTTTCCTGCTGTTTAGTAGTTATGCCGGCATTGGGCTGGAAATACCGGTTTTGGGATTCTTCACAGAAAGAGTTTGCAAACCGCTGAATCCACACGTGAGTTTAACTCTGTCAGTTGAATGCACACATTGACAATCATTCAGTTAGATAGCTCCGTTTTGGTTTTAGAAGCAGATATTTCTCTGTACAGCCTATGGTCCCATTCACTCGGGAATATCCCAATGCAGCTCCTGGAAGAAACGTGTTTCTGACTCGCTGAATCTCAACATAGATTCAACTCTCTTAGGTGAACGAACCCACAGCAGAGCAGTTTCAAGGAAACGTTTCTCCTGAGTTTTAGACGAAGTTTCCTGCTGTTTAGGACGTATGCCGGCATTGGGCTGAAAATACCGGTTTTGGGATTCTGCACAGAAAGGGTTTGCAAACCGCTGAATCCACACGTGAGTTTAACTTTGTCAGTTGAATGCACACATTGACAACCATCCAGTTAGATAGCTCCGTTTTGGTTTTAGAAGCAGATATTTCTCTGTACAGACTATGGTCCCATTCACTCGGGAATATCCCAACGCAGCTCCTGGAAGAAACGTGTTTCTGACTCGCTGAATCTCAACATAGATTCAACTCTCTTAGGTGAAAGAACGCACAGCAGAGCAGTTTCAAGGAAACGTTTCTCCTGAGTTTTAGACGAAGTTTCCTGCAGTTTAGTACGTATGCCGGCATTGGGCTGGAAATACCGGTTTTGGGATTCTGCACAGAAAGGGTTTGCAAACCGCTGAATCCACACGTCAGTTTAACTTTGTCAGTTGAATGCACACATTGACAACCATCCAGTTAGATAGCTCCGTTTTGTTTTCAGAAGCAGATATTTCTCTGTACAGACTATGGTCCCATTCACTCGGGAATATCCCAACGCAGCTCCTAGAAGAAACGTGTTTCTGACTCGCTGAATCTCAACATAGATTCAACTCTCTTAGGTGAACGAACGCACAGCAGAGCAGTTTCAAGGAAACGTTTCTCCTGAGTTTTAGACGAAGTTTCCTGCTGTTTAGTACGTATGCCGGCATTGGGCTTTAAATACCGGTTTTGGGATTCTGCACAGAAAGGGTTTGCAAACCACTGAATCCACACGTGAGTTTAACTCTGTCAGTTGAATGCACACACTGACAACCATTCAGTTAGATAGCTCCGTTTTGGTTTTAGAAGCAGATATTTCTCTGTACAGACTTTGGTCCCATTCACTCGGAAATATCCCAACGCAGCTCCTAGAAGAAACGTGTTTCTGACTCGCTGAATCTCAACATAGATTCAACTCTCTTAGTTGAACGAACGCACAGCAGAGCAGTTTCAAGGAAACGTTTCTCCTGAGTTTTAGACGAAGTTTCCTGCTGTTTAGTACGTATGGCGGCATTTGGCTGGAAATATCGGTTTTGGGATTCTGCACAGAAAGGGTTTGCAAACCGCTGAATACACACGTGAGTTTACCTCTGTCAGTTGAATGCACACATTGACAACCATCCAGTTAGATAGCTCCGTTTTGGTTTTAGAAGCAGATATTTCTCTGTACAGCCTATGGTCCCATTCACTCGGGAATATCCCAACGCAGCTCCTAGAAGAAACGTGTTTCTGACTCGCTGAATCTCAACATAGATTCAACTCTCTTAGGTGAACGAACGCACAGCAGAGCAGTTTCAAGGAAACTTTTCTCCTGAGTTTTAGACGAAGTTTCCTGCTGTTTAGTACGGATGCCGGCATTGGGCTGGAAATACCGGTTTTGGGATTCTGCACAGAAAGGGTTTGCAAACCGCTGAATCCACAGGTGAGTTTAACTTTGTCAGTTGAATGCACACATTGACAACCATCCAGTTAGATAGCTCCGTTTTGGTTTTAGAAGCAGATATTTCTCTGTACAGCCTACGGTCCCATTCACTCGGGAATATCCCAACGCAGCTCCTGGAAGAAACGTCTTTCTGACTCGCTGAATCTCAACATAGATTCAACTCTCTTAGGTGAACGAACGCACAGCAGAGCAGTTTCAAGGAAACGTTTCTCCTGAGTTTTAGACGAAGTTTCCTGCTGTTTAGTACGTATGCCGGCATTGGGCTGGAAATACCGGTTTTGGGATTCTGCACAGAAAGGGTTGCAAACCGCTGAATCCACACTTGAGTTTAACTTTGTCATTTGAATGCACACATTGACAACCATCCAGTTAGATAGCTCCGTTTTGTTTTTAGAAGCAGATATTTCTCTGTACAGACTATGGTCCCATTCACTCGGGAATATCCCAACGCAGCTCCTAGAAGAAACGTGTTTCTGACTCGCTGAATCTCAACATAGATTCAACTCTCTTAGGTAAACGAACGCACAGCAGAGCAGTTTCAAGGAAACGTTTCTCCTGAGTTTTAGACGAAGTTTCCTGCTGTTTAGTACATATGCTGGCATTGGGCTGGAAATACCGGTTTTGGGATTCTGCACAGAAAGGGTTTGCAAACCACTGAATCCACACGTGAGTTTAACTCTGTCAGTTGAATGCACACACTGACAACCATTCAGTTAGATAGCTCCGTTTTGGTTTTAGAAGCAGATATTTCTCTGTACAGCCTATGGTCCCATTCACTCGGGAATATCCCAACGCAGCTCCTAGAAGAAACGTGTTTCTGACTCGCTGAATCTCAACATAGATTCAACTCTCTTAGGTGAAAGAACGCACAGCAGAGCAGTTTCAAGGAAACGTTTGTCCTGAGTTTTAGACGAAGTTTCCTGCTGTTTAGTACGGATGCCGGCATTGGGCTGGAAATACCGGTTTTGGGATTCTGCACAGAAAGGGTTTGCAAACCGCTGAATCCACACGTGAGTTTAACTTTGTCAGTTGAATGCACACATTGACAACCATTCAGTTAGATAGCTCCGTTTTGGTTTTAGAAGCAGATATTTCTCTGTACAGACTATGGTCCCATTCACTCAGGAATATCCCAACGGAGCTCCTAGAAGAAACGTGTTTCTGACTCGCTGAATCTCAACTTAGATTCAACTCTCTTAGGTGAACGAACGCACAGCAGAGCAGTTTCAAGGAATCGTTTCTCCTGAGTTTTAGATGAAGTTTCCTGCTGTTTAGTACGTATGCCGGCATTGGGCCAGAAATACCGGTTTTGGGATTCTGCACAGAAAGGGTTTGCAAACCACTGAATCCACACGTGAGTTTAACTCTGTCAGTTGAATGCACACATTGACAACCATTCAGTTAGATAGCTCCGTTTTGGTTTTAGAAACAGATATTTCTCTGTACAGCCTATGGTCCCATTGACTCGGGAATTTCCCAACGCAGCTCCTGGAAGAAACGTGTTTCTGACTCGATGAATCTCAACATAGATTCAACTCTCTTAGGTGAACGAACGCACACCAGAGCAGTTTCAAGGAAACGTTTCTCCTGAGTTTTAGACGAAGTTTCCTGCTGTTTAGTAGTTATGCCGGCATTGGGCTGGAAATACCGGTTTTGGGATTCTTCACAGAAAGAGTTTGCAAACCGCTGAATCCACACGTGAGTTTAACTCTGTCAGTTGAATGCACACATTGACAATCATTCAGTTAGATAGCTCCGTTTTGGTTTTAGAAGCAGATATTTCTCTGTACAGCCTATGGTCCCATTCACTCGGGAATATCCCAACGCAGCTCCTAGAAGAAACGTGTTTCTGACTCGCTGAATCTCAACATAGATTCAACTCTCTTAGGTGAACGAACCCACAGCAGAGCAGTTTCAAGGAAACGTTTCTCCTGAGTTTTAGACGAAGTTTCCTGCTGTTTAGGACGTATGCCGGCATTGGGCTGGAAATACCGGTTTTGGGATTCTGCACAGAAAGGGTTTGCAAACCGCTGAATCCACACGTGAGTTTAACTTTGTCAGTTGAATGCACACATTGACAACCATCCAGTTAGATAGCTCCGTTTTGGTTTTAGAAGCAGATATTTCTCTGTACAGACTATGGTCCCATTCACTCGGGAATATCCCAACGCAGCTCCTGGAAGAAACGTGTTTCTGACTCGCTGAATCTCAACATAGATTCAACTCTCTTAGGTGAAAGAACGCACAGCAGAGCAGTTTCAAGGAAACGTTTCTCCTGAGTTTTAGACGAAGTTTCCTGCAGTTTAGTACGTATGCCGGCATTGGGCTGGAAATACCGGTTTTGGGATTCTGCACAGAAAGGGTTTGCAAACCGCTGAATCCACACGTCAGTTTAACTTTGTCAGTTGAATGCACACATTGACAACCATCCAGTTAGATAGCTCCGTTTTGTTTTCAGAAGCAGATATTTCTCTGTACAGACTATGGTCCCATTCACTCGGGAATATCCCAACGCAGCTCCTAGAAGAAACGTGTTTCTGACTCGCTGAATCTCAACATAGATTCAACTCTCTTAGGTGAACGAACGCACAGCAGAGCAGTTTCAAGGAAACGTTTCTCCTGAGTTTTAGACGAAGTTTCCTGCTGTTTAGTACGTATGCCGGCATTGGGCTTTAAATACCGGTTTTGGGATTCTGCACAGAAAGGGTTTGCAAACCACTGAATCCACACGTGAGTTTAACTCTGTCAGTTGAATGCACACACTGACAACCATTCAGTTAGATAGCTCCGTTTTGGTTTTAGAAGCAGATATTTCTCTGTACAGACTTTGGTCCCATTCACTCGGAAATATCCCAACGCAGCTCCTAGAAGAAACGTGTTTCTGACTCGCTGAATCTCAACATAGATTCAACTCTCTTAGTTGAACGAACGCACAGCAGAGCAGTTTCAAGGAAACGTTTCTCCTGAGTTTTAGACGAAGTTTCCTGCTGTTTAGTACGTATGGCGGCATTTGGCTGGAAATATCGGTTTTGGGATTCTGCACAGAAAGGGTTTGCAAACCGCTGAATACACACGTGAGTTTACCTCTGTCAGTTGAATGCACACATTGACAACCATCCAATTAGATAGCTCCGTTTTGGTTTTAGAAGCAGATATTTCTCTGTACAGCCTATGGTCCCATTCACTCGGGAATATCCCAACGCAGCTCCTAGAAGAAACGTGTTTCTGACTCGCTGAATCTCAACATAGATTCAACTCTCTTAGGTGAACGAACGCACAGCAGAGCAGTTTCAAGGAAACTTTTCTCCTGAGTTTTAGACGAAGTTTCCTGCTGTTTAGTACGGATGCCGGCATTGGGCTGGAAATACCGGTTTTGGGATTCTGCACAGAAAGGGTTTGCAAACCGCTGAATCCACAGGTGAGTTTAACTTTGTCAGTTGAATGCACACATTGACAACCATCCAGTTAGATAGCTCCGTTTTGGTTTTAGAAGCAGATATTTCTCTGTACAGCCTACGGTCCCATTCACTCGGGAATATCCCAACGCAGCTCCTGGAAGAAACGTCTTTCTGACTCGCTGAATCTCAACATAGATTCAACTCTCTTAGGTGAACGAACGCACAGCAGAGCAGTTTCAAGGAAACGTTTCTCCTGAGTTTTAGACGAAGTTTCCTGCTGTTTAGTACGTATGCCGGCATTGGGCTGGAAATACCGGTTTTGGGATTCTGCACAGAAAGGGTTGCAAACCGCTGAATCCACACTTGAGTTTAACTTTGTCATTTGAATGCACACATTGACAACCATCCAGTTAGATAGCTCCGTTTTGTTTTTAGAAGCAGATATTTCTCTGTACAGACTATGGTCCCATTCACTCGGGAATATCCCAACGCAGCTCCTAGAAGAAACGTGTTTCTGACTCGCTGAATCTCAACATAGATTCAACTCTCTTAGGTAAACGAACGCACAGCAGAGCAGTTTCAAGGAAACGTTTCTCCTGAGTTTTAGACGAAGTTTCCTGCTGTTTAGTACGGATGCCGGCATTGGGCTGGAAATACCGGTTTTGGGATTCTGCACAGAAAGGGTTTGCAAACCACTGAATCCACACGTGAGTTTAACTCTGTCAGTTGAATGCACACACTGACAACCATTCAGTTAGATAGCTCCGTTTTGGTTTTAGAAGCAGATATTTCTCTGTACAGCCTATGGTCCCATTCACTCGGGAATATCCCAACGCAGCTCCTAGAAGAAACGTGTTTCTGACTCGCTGAATCTCAACATAGATTCAACTCACTTAGGTGAAAGAACGCACAGCAGAGCAGTTTCAAGGAAACGTTTGTCCTGAGTTTTAGACGAAGTTTCCTGCTGTTTAGTACGGATGCCGGCATTGGGCTGGAAATACCGGTTTTGGGATTCTGCACAGAAAGGGTTTGCAAACCGCTGAATCCACACGTGAGTTTAACTCTGTCAGTTGAATGCACACATTGACAACCATTCAGTTAGATAGCTCCGTTTTGGTTTTAGAAGCAGATATTTCTCTGTACAGACTATGGTCCCATTCACTCAGGAATATCCCAACGCAGCTCCTAGAAGAAACGTGTTTCTGACTCGCTGAATCTCAACTTAGATTCAACTCTCTTAGGTGAACGAACGCACAGCAGAGCAGTTTCAAGGAATCGTTTCTCCTGAGTTTTAGATGAAGTTTCCTGCTGTTTAGTACGTATGCCGGCATTGGGCCGGAAATACCGGTTTTGGGATTCTGCACAGAAAGGGTTTGCAAACCACTGAATCCACACGTGAGTTTAACTCTGTCAGTTGAATGCACACATTGACAACCATTCAGTTAGATAGCTCCGTTTTGGTTTTAGAAACAGATAGTTCTCTGTACAGCCTATGGTCCCATTCACTCGGGAATTTCCCAACGCAGCTCCTGGAAGAAACGTGTTTCTCACTCGCTGAATCTCAACATAGATTCAACTCTCTTAGGTGAACGAACGCACAGCAGAGCAGTTTCAAGGAAACGTTTCTCCTGAGTTTTAGACGAAGTTTCCTGCTGTTTAGTAGTTATGCCGGCATTGGGCTGGAAATACCGGTTTTGGGATTCTGCACAGAAAGAGTTTGCAAACCGCTGAATCCACACGTGAGTTTAACTCTGTCAGTTGAATGCACACATTGACAACCATTCAGTTAGATAGCTCCGTTTTGGTTTTAGAAGCAGATATTTCTCTGTACAGACTATGGTCCCATTCACTCGGGAATATCCCAACGCAGCTCCTGGAAGAAACGTGTTTCTCACTCGCTGAATCTCAACATAGATTCAACTCTCTTAGGTGAACGAACGCACAGCAGAGCAGTTTCAAGGAAACGTTTCTCCTGAGTTTTAGACGAAGTTTCCTGCTGTTTAGTAGTTATGCCGGCATTGGGCTGGAAATACCGGTTTTGGGATTCTGCACAGAAAGAGTTTGCAAACCGCTGAATCCACACGTGAGTTTAACTCTGTCAGTTGAATGCACACATTGACAACCATTCAGTTAGATAGCTCCGTTTTGGTTTTAGAAGCAGATATTTCTCTGTACAGACTATGGTCCCATTCACTCGGGAATATCCCAACGCAGCTCCTGGAAGAAACGTGTTTCTGACTCGCTGAATCTCAACATAGATTCAACTCTCTTAGGTGAACGAACCCACAGCAGAGCAGTTTCAAGGAAACGTTTCTCCTGAGTTTTAGACGAAGTTTCCTGCTGTTTAGGACGTATGCCGGCATTGGGCTGGAAATACCGGTTTTGGGATTCTGCACAGAAAGGGTTTGCAAACCGCTGAATCCACACGTGAGTTTAACTTTGTCAGTTGAATGCACACATTGACAACCATCCAGTTAGATAGCTCCGTTTTGGTTTTAGAAGCAGATATTTCTCTGTACAGACTATGGTCCCATTCACTCGGGAATATCCCAACGCAGCTCCTGGAAGAAACGTGTTTCTGACTCGCTGAATCTCAACATAGATTCAACTCTCTTAGGTGAAAGAACGCACAGCAGAGCAGTTTCAAGGAAACGTTTCTCCTGAGTTTTAGACGAAGTTTCCTGCAGTTTAGTACGTATGCCGGCATTGGGCTGGAAATACCGGTTTTGGGATTCTGCACAGAAAGGGTTTGCAAACCGCTGAATCCACACGTCAGTTTAACTTTGTCAGTTGAATGCACACATTGACAACCATCCAGTTAGATAGCTCCGTTTTGTTTTCAGAAGCAGATATTTCTCTGTACAGACTATGGTCCCATTCACTCGGGAATATCCCAACGCAGCTCCTAGAAGAAACGTGTTTCTGACTCGCTGAATCTCAACATAGATTCAACTCTCTTAGGTGAACGAACGCACAGCAGAGCAGTTTCAAGGAAACGTTTCTCCTGAGTTTTAGACGAAGTTTCCTGCTGTTTAGTACGTATGCCGGCATTGGGCTTTAAATACCGGTTTTGGGATTCTGCACAGAAAGGGTTTGCAAACCACTGAATCCACACGTGAGTTTAACTCTGTCAGTTGAATGCACACACTGACAACCATTCAGTTAGATAGCTCCGTTTTGGTTTTAGAAGCAGATATTTCTCTGTACAGACTTTGGTCCCATTCACTCGGAAATATCCCAACGCAGCTCCTAGAAGAAACGTGTTTCTGACTCGCTGAATCTCAACATAGATTCAACTCTCTTAGTTGAACGAACGCACAGCAGAGCAGTTTCAAGGAAACGTTTCTCCTGAGTTTTAGACGAAGTTTCCTGCTGTTTAGTACGTATGGCGGCATTTGGCTGGAAATATCGGTTTTGGGATTCTGCACAGAAAGGGTTTGCAAACCGCTGAATACACACGTGAGTTTACCTCTGTCAGTTGAATGCACACATTGACAACCATCCAATTAGATAGCTCCGTTTTGGTTTTAGAAGCAGATATTTCTCTGTACAGCCTATGGTCCCATTCACTCGGGAATATCCCAACGCAGCTCCTAGAAGAAACGTGTTTCTGACTCGCTGAATCTCAACATAGATTCAACTCTCTTAGGTGAACGAACGCACAGCAGAGCAGTTTCAAGGAAACTTTTCTCCTGAGTTTTAGACGAAGTTTCCTGCTGTTTAGTACGGATGCCGGCATTGGGCTGGAAATACCGGTTTTGGGATTCTGCACAGAAAGGGTTTGCAAACCGCTGAATCCACAGGTGAGTTTAACTTTGTCAGTTGAATGCACACATTGACAACCATCCAGTTAGATAGCTCCGTTTTGGTTTTAGAAGCAGATATTTCTCTGTACAGCCTACGGTCCCATTCACTCGGGAATATCCCAACGCAGCTCCTGGAAGAAACGTCTTTCTGACTCGCTGAATCTCAACATAGATTCAACTCTCTTAGGTGAACGAACGCACAGCAGAGCAGTTTCAAGGAAACGTTTCTCCTGAGTTTTAGACGAAGTTTCCTGCTGTTTAGTACGTATGCCGGCATTGGGCTGGAAATACCGGTTTTGGGATTCTGCACAGAAAGGGTTGCAAACCGCTGAATCCACACTTGAGTTTAACTTTGTCATTTGAATGCACACATTGACAACCATCCAGTTAGATAGCTCCGTTTTGTTTTTAGAAGCAGATATTTCTCTGTACAGACTATGGTCCCATTCACTCGGGAATATCCCAACGCAGCTCCTAGAAGAAACGTGTTTCTGACTCGCTGAATCTCAACATAGATTCAACTCTCTTAGGTAAACGAACGCACAGCAGAGCAATTTCAAGGAAACGTTTCTCCTGAGTTTTAGACGAAGTTTCCTGCTGTTTAGTACGTATGCCGGCATTGGGCTGGAAATACCGGTTTTGGGATTCTGCACAGAAAGGGTTTGCAAACCACTGAATCCACACGTGAGTTTAACTCTGTCAGTTGAATGCACACACTGACAACCATTCAGTTAGATAGCTCCGTTTTGGTTTTAGAAGCAGATATTTCTCTGTACAGCCTATGGTCCCATTCACTCGGGAATATCCCAACGCAGCTCCTAGAAGAAACGTGTTTCTGACTCGCTGAATCTCAACATAGATTCAACTCACTTAGGTGAAAGAACGCACAGCAGAGCAGTTTCAAGGAAACGTTTGTCCTGAGTTTTAGACGAAGTTTCCTGCTGTTTAGTACGGATGCCGGCATTGGGCTGGAAATACCGGTTTTGGGATTCTGCACAGAAAGGGTTTGCAAACCGCTGAATCCACACGTGAGTTTAACTCTGTCAGTTGAATGCACACATTGACAACCATTCAGTTAGATAGCTCCGTTTTGGTTTTAGAAGCAGATATTTCTCTGTACAGACTATGGTCCCATTCACTCAGGAATATCCCAACGCAGCTCCTAGAAGAAACGTGTTTCTGACTCGCTGAATCTCAACTTAGATTCAACTCTCTTAGGTGAACGAACGCACAGCAGAGCAGTTTCAAGGAATCGTTTCTCCTGAGTTTTAGATGAAGTTTCCTGCTGTTTAGTACGTATGCCGGCATTGGGCCGGAAATACCGGTTTTGGGATTCTGCACAGAAAGGGTTTGCAAACCACTGAATCCACACGTGAGTTTAACTCTGTCAGTTGAATGCACACATTGACAACCATTCAGTTAGATAGCTCCGTTTTGGTTTTAGAAACAGATAGTTCTCTGTACAGCCTATGGTCCCATTCACTCGGGAATTTCCCAACGCAGCTCCTGGAAGAAACGTGTTTCTCACTCGCTGAATCTCAACATAGATTCAACTCTCTTAGGTGAACGAACGCACAGCAGAGCAGTTTCAAGGAAACGTTTCTCCTGAGTTTTAGACGAAGTTTCCTGCTGTTTAGTAGTTATGCCGGCATTGGGCTGGAAATACCGGTTTTGGGATTCTGCACAGAAAGAGTTTGCAAACCGCTGAATCCACACGTGAGTTTAACTCTGTCAGTTGAATGCACACATTGACAACCATTCAGTTAGATAGCTCCGTTTTGGTTTTAGAAGCAGATATTTCTCTGTACAGACTATGGTCCCATTCACTCGGGAATATCCCAACGCAGCTCCTGGAAGAAACGTGTTTCTGACTCGCTGAATCTCAACATAGATTCAACTCTCTTAGGTGAAAGAACGCACAGCAGAGCAGTTTCAAGGAAACGTTTCTCCTGAGTTTTAGACGAAGTTTCCTGCAGTTTAGTACGTATGCCGGCATTGGGCTGGAAATACCGGTTTTGGGATTCTGCACAGAAAGGGTTTGCAAACCGCTGAATCCACACGTCAGTTTAACTTTGTCAGTTGAATGCACACATTGACAACCATCCAGTTAGATAGCTCCGTTTTGTTTTCAGAAGCAGATATTTCTCTGTACAGACTATGGTCCCATTCACTCGGGAATATCCCAACGCAGCTCCTAGAAGAAACGTGTTTCTGACTCGCTGAATCTCAACATAGATTCAACTCTCTTAGGTGAACGAACGCACAGCAGAGCAGTTTCAAGGAAACGTTTCTCCTGAGTTTTAGACGAAGTTTCCTGCTGTTTAGTACGTATGCCGGCATTGGGCTTTAAATACCGGTTTTGGGATTCTGCACAGAAAGGGTTTGCAAACCACTGAATCCACACGTGAGTTTAACTCTGTCAGTTGAATGCACACACTGACAACCATTCAGTTAGATAGCTCCGTTTTGGTTTTAGAAGCAGATATTTCTCTGTACAGACTATGGTCCCATTCACTCGGGAATATCCCAACGCAGCTCCTAGAAGAAACGTGTTTCTGACTCGCTGAATCTCAACATAGATTCAACTCTCTTAGTTGAACGAACGCACAGCAGAGCAGTTTCAAGGAAACGTTTCTCCTGAGTTTTAGACGAAGTTTCCTGCTGTTTAGTACGTATGGCGGCATTTGGCTGGAAATATCGGTTTTGGGATTCTGCACAGAAAGGGATTGCAAACCGCTGAATACACACGTGAGTTTACCTCTGTCAGTTGAATGCACACATTGACAACCATCCAGTTAGATAGCTCCGTTTTGGTTTTAGAAGCAGATATTTCTCTGTACAGCCTATGGTCCCATTCACTCGGGAATATCCCAACGCAGCTCCTAGAAGAAACGTGTTTCTGACTCGCTGAATCTCAACATAGATTCAACTCTCTTAGGTGAACGAACCCACAGCACAGCAGTTTCAAGGAAACGTTTCTCCTGAGTTTTAGACGAAGTTTCCTGCTGTTTAGGACGTATGCCGGCATTGGGCTGGAAATACCGGTTTTGGGATTCTGCACAGAAAGGGTTTGCAAACCGCTGAATCCACACGTGAGTTTAACTTTGTCAGTTGAATGCACACATTGACAACCATCCAGTTAGATTTCTCCTGAGTTTTAGACGGAGTTTCCTGCTGTTCAGTACGTATGCCGGCATTGGGCTGGAAATACCGTTTTTGGGATTCTGCACAGAAAGGGTTTGCAAACCACTGAAACCACAAGTGAGTTTAACTCTGTCAGTTGAATGCACACATTGACAACCATTCAGTTAGGTAGCTCCGTTTTGGTTTTAGAAGCAGATATTTCTCTGTACAGCCTATGGTCCCATTCACTCGGGAATATCCCAACGCAGCTCCTGGAAGAAACGTGTTTCTGACTCGCTGAATCTCAACATAGATTCAACTCTCTTAGGTGAACGAACGCACAGCAGAGCAGTTTCAAGGAAACGTTTCTCCTGAGTTTTAAACGAAGTTTCCTGCAGTTTAGTACGTATGCCGGCATTGGGCTGGAAATACCGGTTTTGGGATTCTGCACAGAAAGGGTTTGCAAACCGCTGAATCCACACGTGAGTTTAACTCTGTCAGTTGAATGCACACATTGACAACCATCCAGTTAGATAGCTCCGTTTTGGTTTTAGAAGCAGATATTTCTCTGTACAGCCTATGGTCCCATTCACTCGGGAATTTCCCAACGCAGCTCCTGGAAGAAACGTGTTTCTGACTCGCTGAATCTCAACATAGATTCAACTCTCTTAGGTGAACGAACGCACAGCAGAGCAGTTTCAAGGAAACGTTTCTCCTGAGTTTTAGACGAAGTTTCCTGCTGTTTAGTAGTTATGCCGGCATTGGGCTGGAAATACCGGTTTTGGGATTCTGCACAGAAAGAGTTTGCAAACCGCTGAATCCACACGTGAGTTTAACTCTGTCAGTTGAATGCACACATTGACAACCATTCAGTTAGATAGCTCCGTTTTGGTTTTAGAAGCAGATATTTCTCTGTACAGCCTATGGTCCCATTCACTCGGGAATATCCCAACGCAGCTCCTAGAAGAAACGTGTTTCTGACTCGCTGAATCTCAACATAGATTCAACTCTCTTAGGTGAACGAACCCACAGCAGAGCAGTTTCAAGGAAACGTTTCTCCTGAGTTTTAGACGAAGTTTCCTGCTGTTTAGGACGTATGCCGGCATTGGGCTGGAAATACCGGTTTTGGGATTCTGCACAGAAAGGGTTTGCAAACCGCTGAATCCACACGTGAGTTTAACTTTGTCAGATGAATGCACACATTGACAACCATCCAGTTAGATAGCTCCGTTTTGGTTTTAGAAGCAGATATTTCTCTGTACAGACTATGGTCCCATTCACTCGGGAATATCCCAACGCAGCTCCTGGAAGAAACGTGTTTCTGACTCGCTGAATCTCAACATAGATTCAACTCTCTTAGGTGAAAGAACGCACAGCAGAGCAGTTTCAAGGAAACGTTTCTCCTGAGTTTTAGACGAAGTTTCCTGCAGTTTAGTACGTATGCCGGCATTGGGCTGGAAATACCGGTTTTGGGATTCTGCACAGAAAGGGTTTGCAAACCGCTGAATCCACACGTCAGTTTAACTTTGTCAGTTGAATGCACACATTGACAACCATCCAGTTAGATAGCTCCGTTTTGTTTTCAGAAGCAGATATTTCTCTGTACAGACTATGGTCCCATTCACTCGGGAATATCCCAACGCAGCTCCTAGAAGAAACGTGTTTCTGACTCGCTGAATCTCAACATAGATTCAACTCTCTTAGGTGAACGAACGCACAGCAGAGCAGTTTCAAGGAAACGTTTCTCCTGAGTTTTAGACGAAGTTTCCTGCTGTTTAGTACGTATGCCGGCATTGGGCTTTAAATACCGGTTTTGGGATTCTGCACAGAAAGGGTTTGCAAACCACTGAATCCACACGTGAGTTTAACTCTGTCAGTTGAATGCACACACTGACAACCATTCAGTTAGATAGCTCCGTTTTGGTTTTAGAAGCAGATATTTCTCTGTACAGCCTATGGTCCCATTCACTCGGGAATATCCCAACGCAGCTCCTAGAAGAAACGTGTTTCTGACTCGCTGAATCTCAACATAGATTCAACTCACTTAGGTGAAAGAACGCACAGCAGAGCAGTTTCAAGGAAACGTTTGTCCTGAGTTTTAGACGAAGTTTCCTGCTGTTTAGTACGGATGCCGGCATTGGGCTGGAAATACCGGTTTTGGGATTCTGCACAGAAAGGGTTTGCAAACCGCTGAATCCACACGTGAGTTTAACTCTGTCAGTTGAATGCACACATTGACAACCATCCAGTTAGATAGCTCCGTTTTGGTTTTAGAAGCAGATATTTCTCTGTACAGCCTATGGTCCCATTCACTCGGGAATATCCCAACGCAGCTCCTAGAAGAAACGTGTTTCTGACTCGCTGAATCTCAACATAGATTCAACTCTCTTAGGTGAACGAACCCACAGCACAGCAGTTTCAAGGAAACGTTTCTCCTGAGTTTTAGACGAAGTTTCCTGCTGTTTAGGACGTATGCCGGCATTGGGCTGGAAATACCGGTTTTGGGATTCTGCACAGAAAGGGTTTGCAAACCGCTGAATCCACACGTGAGTTTAACTTTGTCAGTTGAATGCACACATTGACAACCATCCAGTTAGATAGCTCCGTTTTGGTTTTAGAAGCAGATATTTCTCTGTACAGACTATGGTCCCATTCACTCAGGAATATCCCAACGCAGCTCCTAGAAGAAACGTGTTTCTGACTCGCTGAATCTCAACATAGATTCAACTCTCTTAGGTGAACGAACGCACAGCAGAGCAGTTTCAAGGAAACGTTTCTCCTGAGTTTTAGACGAAGTTTCCTGCTGTTTAGTACGTATGCCGGCATTGGGCTGGAAATACCGGTTTTGTGATTCTGCACAGAAAGGGTTTGCAAACCACTGAAACCACAAGTGAGTTTAACTCTGTCAGTTGAATGCACACATTGACAACCATTCAGTTAGGTAGCTCCGTTTTGGTTTTAGAAGCAGATATTTCTCTGTACAGCCTATGGTCCCATTCACTCGGGAATATCCCAACGCAGCTCCTGGAAGAAACGTGTTTCTGACTCGCTGAATCTCAACATAGATTCAACTCTCTTAGGTGAACGAACGCACAGCAGAGCAGTTTCAAGGAAACGTTTCTCCTGAGTTTTAAACGAAGTTTCCTGCAGTTTAGTACGTATGCCGGCATTGGGCTGGAAATACCGGTTTTGGGATTCTGCACAGAAAGGGTTTGCAAACCGCTGAATCCACACGTGAGTTTAACTCTGTCAGTTGAATGCACACATTGACAACCATCCAGTTAGATAGCTCCGTTTTGGTTTTAGAAGCAGATATTTCTCTGTACAGCCTATGGTCCCATTCACTCGGGAATATCCCAACGCAGCTCCTGGAAGAAACGTGTTTCTGACTCGCTGAATCTCAACATAGATTCAACTCTCTTAGGTGAACGAACGCACAGCAGAGCAGTTTCAAGGAAACGTTTCTCCTGAGTTTTAAACGAAGTTTCCTGCAGTTTAGTACGTATGCCGGCATTGGGCTGGAAATACCGGTTTTGGGATTCTGCACAGAAAGGGTTTGCAAACCGCTGAATCCACAGGTGAGTTTAACTTTGTCAGTTGAATGCACACATTGACAACCATCCAGTTAGATAGCTCCGTTTTGGTTTTAGAAGCAGATATTTCTCTGTACAGCCTATGGTCCCATTCACTCGGGAATATCCCAACGCAGCTCCTAGAAGAAACGTGTTTCTGACTCGCTGAATCTCAACATAGATTCAACTCTCTTAGGTGAACGAACGCACAGCAGAGCAGTTTCAAGGAAACGTTTCTCCTGAGTTTTAGACGAAGTTTCCTCCTGTTTAGTACGTATGCCGGCATTTGGCTGGAAATACCGGTTTTGGGATTCTGCACAGAAAGGGATTGCAAACCGCTGAATACACACGTGAGTTTACCTCTGTCAGTTGAATGCACACATTGACAACCATCCAGTTAGATAGCTCCGTTTTGGTTTTAGAAGCAGATATTTCTCTGTACAGCCTATGGTCCCATTCACTCGGGAATATCCCAACGCAGCTCCTAGAAGAAACGTGTTTCTGACTCGCTGAATCTCAACATAGATTCAACTCTCTTAGGTGAACGAACGCACAGCAGAGCAGTTTCAAGGAAACTTTTCTCCTGAGTTTTAGACGAAGTTTCCTGCTGTTTAGTACGGATGCCGGCATTGGGCTGGAAATACCGGTTTTGGGATTCTGCACAGAAAGGGTTTGCAAACCGCTGAATCCACAGGTGAGTTTAACTTTGTCAGTTGAATGCACACATTGACAACCATCCAGTTAGATAGCTCCGTTTTGGTTTTAGAAGCAGATATTTCTCTGTACAGCCTATGGTCCCATTCACTCGGGAATATCCCAACGCAGCTCCTGGAAGAAACGTCTTTCTGACTCGCTGAATCTCAACATAGATTCAACTCTCTTAGGTGAACGAACGCACAGCAGAGCAGTTTCAAGGAAACGTTTCTCCTGAGTTTTAGACGAAGTTTCCTGCTGTTTAGTACGTATGCCGGCATTGGGCTGGAAATACCGGTTTTTGGATTCTGCACAGAAAGGGTTGCAAACCGCTGAATCCACACTTGAGTTTAACTTTGTCAGTTGAATGCACACATTGACAACCATCCAGTTAGATAGCTCCGTTTTGTTTTTAGAAGCAGATATTTCTCTGTACAGACTATGGTCCCATTCACTCGGGAATATCCCAACGCAGCTCCTAGAAGAAACGTGTTTCTGACTCGCTGAATCTCAACATAGATTCAACTCTCTTAGGTAAACGAACGCACAGCAGAGCAGTTTCAAGGAAACGTTTCTCCTGAGTTTTAGACGAAGTTTCCTGCTGTTTAGTACGTATGCCGGCATTGGGCTGGAAATACCGGTTTTGGGATTCTGCACAGAAAGGGTTTGCAAACCACTGAATCCACACGTGAGTTTAACTCTGTCAGTTGAATGCACACACTGACAACCATTCAGTTAGATAGCTCCGTTTTGGTTTTAGAAGCAGATATTTCTCTGTACAGCCTATGGTCCCATTCACTCGGGAATATCCCAACGCAGCTCCTAGAAGAAACGTGTTTCTGACTCGCTGAATCTCAACATAGATTCAACTCACTTAGGTGAAAGAACGCACAGCAGAGCAGTTTCAAGGAAACGTTTCTCCTGAGTTTTAGACGAAGTTTCCTGCTGTTTAGTACGTATGCCGGCATTTGGCTGGAAATACCGGTTTTGGGATTCTGCACAGAAAGGGATTGCAAACCGCTGAATACACACGTGAGTTTACCTCTGTCAGTTGAATGCACACATTGACAACCATCCAGTTAGATAGCTCCGTTTTGGTTTTAGAAGCAGATATTTCTCTGTACAGCCTATGGTCCCATTCACTCGGGAATATCCCAACGCAGCTCCTAGAAGAAACGTGTTTCTGACTCACTGAATCTCAACATAGATTCAACTCTCTTAGGTGAACGAACGCACAGCAGAGCAGTTTCAAGGAAACTTTTCTCCTGAGTTTTAGACTAAGTTTCCTGCTGTTTAGTACGGATGCCGGCATTGGGCTGGAAATACCGGTTTTGGGATTCTGCACAGAAAGGGTTTGCAAACCGCTGAATCCACAGGTGAGTTTAACTTTGTCAGTTGAATGCACACATTGACAACCATCCAGTTAGATAGCTCCGTTTTGGTTTTAGAAGCAGATATTTCTCTGTACAGCCTATGGTCCCATTCACTCGGGAATATCCCAACGCAGCTCCTGGAAGAAACGTGTTTCTGACTCGCTGAATCTCAACATAGATTCAACTATCTTAGGTGAACGAACGCACAGCAGAGCAGTTTCAAGGAAACGTTTCTCCTGAGTTTTAGACGAAGTTTCCTGCTGTTTAGTACGTATGCCGATATTGGGCTGGAAATACCGGTTTTGGGATTCTGCACAGAAAGGGTTGCAAACCGCTGAATCCACACTTGAGTTTAACTTTGTCAGTTGAATGCACACATTGACAACCATCCAGTTAGATAGCTCCGTTTTGTTTTTAGAAGCAGATATTTCTCTGTACAGACTATGGTCCCATTCACTCGGGAATATCCCAACGCAGCTCCTAGAAGAAACGTGTTTCTGACTCGCTGAATCTCAACATAGATTCAACTCTCTTAGGTAAACGAACGCACAGCAGAGCAGTTTCAAGGAAACGTTTCTCCTGAGTTTTAGACGAAGTTTCCTGCTGTTTAGTACGTATGCCGGCATTGGGCTGGAAATACCGGTTTTGGGATTCTGCACAGAAAGGGTTTGCAAACCTCTGAATCCACACGTGAGTTTAACTCTGTCAGTTGAATGCACACACTGACAACCATTCAGTTAGATAGCTCCGTTTTGGTTTTAGAAGCAGATATTTCTCTGTACAGCCTATGGTCCCATTCACTCGGGAATATCCCAACGCAGCTCCTAGAAGAAACGTGTTTCTGACTCGCTGAATCTCAACATAGATTCAACTCACTTAGGTGAAAGAACGCACAGCAGAGCAGTTTCAAGGAAACGTTTGTCCTGAGTTTTAGACGAAGTTTCCTGCTGTTTAGTACGGATGCCGGCATTGGGCTGGAAACACCGGTATTGGGATTCTGCACAGAAAGGGTTTGCAAACCGCTGAATCCACACGTGAGTTTAACTTTGTCAGTTGAATGCACACATTGACAACTATCCAGTTAGATAGCTCCGTTTTGGTTTTAGAAGCAGATATTTCTCTGTACAGACTATGGTCCCATTCACTCAGGAATATCCCAACGCAGCTCCTAGAAGAAACGTGTTTCTGACTCGCTGAATCTCAACTTAGATTCAACTCTCTTAGGTGAACGAACGCACAGCAGAGCAGTTTCATGGAATCGTTTCTCCTGAGTTTTAGATGAAGTTTCCTGCTGTTTAGTACGTATGCCGGCATTGGGCCGGAAATACCGGTTTTGGGATTCTGCACAGAAAGGGTTTGCAAACCACTGAATCCACACGTGAGTTTAACTCTGTCAGTTGAATGCACACATTGACAACCATTCAGTTAGATAGCTCCGTTTTGGTTTTAGAAACAGATATTTCTCTGTACAGCCTATGGTCCCATTCACTCGGGAATTTCCCAACGCAGCTCCTGGAAGAAACGTGTTTCTGACTCGCTGAATCTCAACATAGATTCAACTCTCTTAGGTGAACGAACGCACAGCAGAGCAGTTTCAAGGAAACGTTTCTCCTGAGTTTTAGACGAAGTTTCCTGCTGTTTAGTAGTTATGCCGGCATTGGGCTGGAAATACCGGTTTTGGGATTCTGCACAGAAAGAGTTTGCAAACCGCTGAATCCACACGTGAGTTTAACTCTGTCAGTTGAATGCACACATTGACAACCATTCAGTTAGATAGCTCCGTTTTGGTTTTAGAAGCAGATATTTCTCTGTACAGCCTATGGTCCCATTCACTCGGGAATATCCCAACGCAGCTCCTAGAAGAAACGTGTTTCTGACTCGCTGAATCTCAACATAGATTCAACTCTCTTAGGTGAACGAACCCACAGCAGAGCAGTTTCAAGGAAACGTTTCTCCTGAGTTTTAGACGAAGTTTCCTGCTGTTTAGGACGTATGCCGGCATTGGGCTGGAAATACCGGTTTTGGGATTCTGCACAGAAAGGGTTTGCAAACCGCTGAATCCACACGTGAGTTTAACTTTGTCAGTTGAATGCACACATTGACAACCATCCAGTTAGATAGCTCCGTTTTGGTTTTAGAAGCAGATATTTCTCTGTACAGACTATGGTCCCATTCACTCGGGAATATCCCAACGCAGCTCCTGGAAGAAACGTGTTTCTGACTCGCTGAATCTCAACATAGATTCAACTCTCTTAGGTGAAAGAAGGCACAGCAGAGCAGTTTCAAGGAAACGTTTCTCCTGAGTTTTAGACGAAGTTTCCTGCAGTTTAGGACGTATGCCGGCATTGGGCTGGAAATACCGGTTTTGGGATTCTGCACAGAAAGGGTTTGCAAACCGCTGAATCCACACGTCAGTTTAACTTTGTCAGTTGAATGCACACATTGACAACCATCCATTTAGATAGCTCCGTTTTGTTTTCAGAAGCAGATATTTCTCTGTACAGCCTATGGTCCCATTCACTCGGGAATATCCCAACGGAGCTCCTGGAAGAAACGTGTTTCTGACTCGCTGAATCTCAACATAGATTCAACTCTCTTAGGTGAACGAACGCACAGCAGAGCAGTTTCAAGGAAACGTTTCTCCTGAGTTTTAGACGAAGTTTCCTGCTGTTTAGTACGTATGCCGGCATTGGGCTTTAAATACCGGTTTTCGGATTCTGCACAGAAAGGGTTTGCAAACCACTGAATCCACACGTGAGTTTAACTCTGTCAGTTGAATGCACACACTGACAACCATTCAGTTAGATAGCTCCGTTTTGGTTTTAGAAGCAGATATTTCTCTGTACAGACTATGGTCCCATTCACTCGGGAATATCCCAACGCAGCTCCTAGAAGAAACGTGTTTCTGACTCGCTGAATCTCAACATAGATTCAACTCTCTTAGTTGAACGAACGCACAGCAGAGCAGTTTCAAGGAAACGTTTCTCCTGAGTTTTAGACGAAGTTTCCTGCTGTTTAGTACGTATGGCGGCATTTGGCTGGAAATATCGGTTTTGGGATTCTGCACAGAAAGGGATTGCAAACCACTGAATCCACACGTGAGTTTACCTCTGTCAGTTGAATGCACACATTGACAACCATCCAGTTAGATAGCTCCGTTTTGGTTTTAGAAGCAGATATTTCTCTGTACAGCCTATGGTCCCATTCACTCGGGAATATCCCAACGCAGCTCCTAGAAGAAACGTGTTTCTGACTCGCTGAATCTCAACATAGATTCAACTCTCTTAGTTGAACGAACGCACAGCAGAGCAGTTTCAAGGAAACGTTTCTCCTGAGTTTTAGACGAAGTTTCCTGCTGTTTAGTACGTATGCCGGCATTTGGCTGGAAATACCGGTTTTGGGATTCTGCACAGAAAGGGATTGCAAACCGCTGAATACACACGTGAGTTTACCTCTGTCAGTTGAATGCAAACATTGACAACCATCCAGTTAGATAGCTCCGTTTTGGTTTTAGAAGCAGATATTTCTCTGTACAGCCTATGGTCCCATTCACTCGGGAATATCCCAACGCAGCTCCTAGAAGAAACGTGTTTCTGACTCGCTGAATCTCAACATAGATTCAACTCTCTTAGGTGAACGAACGCACAGCAGAGCAGTTTCAAGGAAACTTTTCTCCTGAGTTTTAGACGAAGTTTCCTGCTGTTTAGTACGGATGCCGGCATTGGGCTGGAAATACCGGTTTTGGGATTCTGCACAGAAAGGGTTTGCAAACCGCTGAATCCACAGGTGAGTTTAACTTTGTCAGTTGAATGCACACATTGACAACCATCCAGTTAGATAGCTCCGTTTTGGTTTTAGAAGCAGATATTTCTCTGTACAGCCTATGGTCCCATTCACTCGGGAATATCCCAACGCAGCTCCTGGAAGAAACGTGTTTCTGACTCGCTGAATCTCAACATAGATTCAACTCTCTTAGGTGAACGAACGCACAGCAGAGCAGTTTCAAGGAAACGTTTCTCCTGAGTTTTAGACGAAGTTTCCTGCTGTTTAGTACGTATGCCGATATTGGGCTGGAAATACCGGTTTTGGGATTCTGCACAGAAAGGATTGCAAACCGCTGAATCCACACTTGAGTTTAACTTTGTCAGTTGAATGCACAAATTGACAACCATCCAGTTAGATAGCTCCGTTTTGTTTTTAGAAGCAGATATTTCTCTGTACAGACTATGGTCCCATTCACTCGGGAATATCCCAACGCAGCTCCTAGAAGAAACGTGTTTCTGACTCGCTGAATCTCAACATAGATTCAACTCTCTTAGGTAAACGAACGCACAGCAGAGCAGTTTCAAGGAAACGTTTCTCCTGAGTTTTAGACGAAGTTTCCTGCTGTTTAGTACGTATGCCGGCATTGGGCTGGAAATACCGGTTTTGGGATTCTGCACAGAAAGGGTTTGCAAACCACTGAATCCACACGTGAGTTTAACTCTGTCAGTTGAATGCACACACTGACAACCATTCAGTTAGATAGCTCCGTTTTGGTTTTAGAAGCAGATATTTCTCTGTACAGCCTATGGTCCCATTCACTCGGGAATATCCCAACGCAGCTCCTAGAAGAAACGTGTTTCTGACTCGCTGAATCTCAACATAGATTCAACTCACTTAGGTGAAAGAACGCACAGCAGAGCAGTTTCAAGGAAACGTTTGTCCTGAGTTTTAGACGAAGTTTCCTGCTGTTTAGTACGGATGCCGGCATTGGGCTGGAAACACCGGTATTGGGATTCTGCACAGAAAGGGTTTGCAAACCGCTGAATCCACACGTGAGTTTAACTTTGTCAGTTGAATGCACACATTGACAACTATCTAGTTAGATAGCTCCGTTTTGGTTTTAGAAGCAGATATTTCTCTGTACAGACTATGGTCCCATTCACTCAGGAATATCCCAACGCAGCTCCTAGAAGAAACGTGTTTCTGACTCGCTGAATCTCAACTTAGATTCAACTCTCTTAGGTGAACGAACGCACAGCAGAGCAGTTTCAAGGAATCGTTTCTCCTGAGTTTTAGATGAAGTTTCCTGCTGTTTAGTACGTATGCCGGCATTGGGCCGGAAATACCGGTTTTGGGATTCTGCACAGAAAGGGTTTGCAAACCACTGAATCCACACGTGAGTTTAACTCTGTCAGTTGAATGCACACATTGACAACCATTCAGTTAGATAGCTCCGTTTTGGTTTTAGAAACAGATATTTCTCTGTACAGCCTATGGTCCCATTCACTCGGGAATTTCCCAACGCAGCTCCTGGAAGAAACGTGTTTCTGACTCGCTGAATCTCAACATAGATTCAACTCTCTTAGGTGAACGAACGCACAGCAGAGCAGTTTCAAGGAAACGTTTCTCCTGAGTTTTAGACGAAGTTTCCTGCTGTTTAGTAGTTATGCCGGCATTGGGCTGGAAATACCGGTTTTGGGATTCTGCACAGAAAGAGTTTGCAAACCGCTGAATCCACACGTGAGTTTAACTCTGTCAGTTGAATGCACACATTGACAACCATTCAGTTAGATAGCTCCGTTTTGGTTTTAGAAGCAGATATTTCTCTGTACAGCCTATGGTCCCATTCACTCGGGAATATCCCAACGCAGCTCCTAGAAGAAACGTGTTTCTGACTCGCTGAATCTCAACATAGATTCAACTCTCTTAGGTGAACGAACCCACAGCAGAGCAGTTTCAAGGAAACGTTTCTCCTGAGTTTTAGACGAAGTTTCCTGCTGTTTAGGACGTATGCCGGCATTGGGCTGGAAATACCGGTTTTGGGATTCTGCACAGAAAGGGTTTGCAAACCGCTGAATCCACAGGTGAGTTTAACTTTGTCAGTTGAATGCACACATTGACAACCATCCAGTTAGATAGCTCCGTTTTGGTTTTAGAAGCAGATATTTCTCTGTACAGCCTATGGTCCCATTCACTCGGGAATATCCCAACGCAGCTCCTGGAAGAAACGTGTTTCTGACTCGCTGAATCTCAACATAGATTCAACTCTCTTAGGTGAACGAACGCACAGCAGAGCAGTTTCAAGGAAACGTTTCTCCTGAGTTTTAGACGAAGTTTCCTGCTGTTTAGTACGTATGCCGATATTGGGCTGGAAATACCGGTTTTGGGATTCTGCACAGAAAGGGTTGCAAACCGCTGAATCCACACTTGAGTTTAACTTTGTCAGTTGAATGCACACATTGACAACCATCCAGTTAGATAGCTCCGTTTTGTTTTTAGAAGCAGATATTTCTCTGTACAGACTATGGTCCCATTCACTCGGGAATATCCCAACGCAGCTCCTAGAAGAAACGTGTTTCTGACTCGCTGAATCTCAACATAGATTCAACTCTCTTAGGTGAACGAACCCACAGCAGAGCAGTTTCAAGGAAACGTTTCTCCTGAGTTTTAGACGAAGTTTCCTGCTGTTTAGGACGTATGCCGGCATTGGGCTGGAAATACCGGTTTTGGGATTCTGCACAGAAAGGGTTTGCAAACCGCTGAATCCACACGTGAGTTTAACTTTGTCAGTTGAATGCACACATTGACAACCATCCAGTTAGATAGCTCCGTTTTGGTTTTAGAAGCAGATATTTCTCTGTACAGACTATGGTCCCATTCACTCGGGAATATCCCAACGCAGCTCCTGGAAGAAACGTGTTTCTGACTCGCTGAATCTCAACATAGATTCAACTCTCTTAGGTGAAAGAACGCACAGCAGAGCAGTTTCAAGGAAACGTTTCTCCTGAGTTTTAGACGAAGTTTCCTGCAGTTTAGGACGTATGCCGGCATTGGGCTGGAAATACCGGTTTTGGGATTCTGCACAGAAAGGGTTTGCAAACCGCTGAATCCACACGTCAGTTTAACTTTGTCAGTTGAATGCACACATTGACAACCATCCAGTTAGATAGCTCCGTTTTGTTTTCAGAAGCAGATATTTCTCTGTACAGACTATGGTCCCATTCACTCGGGAATATCCCAACGCAGCTCCTAGAAGAAACGTGTTTCTGACTCGCTGAATCTCAACATAGATTCAACTCTCTTAGGTGAACGAACGCACAGCAGAGCAGTTTCAAGGAAACGTTTCTCCTGAGTTTTAGACGAAGTTTCCTGCTGTTTAGTACGTATGCCGGCATTGGGCTTTAAATACCGGTTTTCGGATTCTGCACAGAAAGGGTTTGCAAACCACTGAATCCACACGTGAGTTTAACTCTGTCAGTTGAATGCACACACTGACAACCATTCAGTTAGATAGCTCCGTTTTGGTTTTAGAAGCAGATATTTCTCTGTACAGACTATGGTCCCATTCACTCGGGAATATCCCAACGCAGCTCCTAGAAGAAACGTGTTTCTGACTCGCTGAATCTCAACATAGATTCAACTCTCTTAGTTGAACGAACGAACAGCAGAGCAGTTTCAAGGAAACGTTTCTCCTGAGTTTTAGACGAAGTTTCCTGCTGTTTAGTACGTATGGCGGCATTTGGCTGGAAATATCGGTTTTGGGATTCTGCACAGAAAGGGATTGCAAACCGCTGAATACACACGTGAGTTTACCTCTGTCAGTTGAATGCACACATTGACAACCATCCAGTTAGATAGCTCCGTTTTGGTTTTAGAAGCAGATATTTCTCTGTACAGCCTATGGTCCCATTCACTCGGGAATATCCCAACGCAGCTCCTAGAAGAAACGTGTTTCTGACTCGCTGAATCTCAGCATAGATTCAACTCTCTTAGGTGAACGAACGCACAGCAGAGCAGTTTCAAGGAAACTTTTCTCCTGAGTTTTAGACGAAGTTTCCTGCTGTTTAGTACGGATGCCGGCATTGGGCTGGAAATACCGGTTTTGGGATTCTGCACAGAAAGGGTTTGCAAACCGCTGAATCCACAGGTGAGTTTAACTTTGTCAGTTGAATGCACACATTGACAACCATCCAGTTAGATAGCTCCGTTTTGGTTTTAGAAGCAGATATTTCTCTGTACAGCCTATGGTCCCATTCACTCGGGAATATCCCAACGCAGCTCCTGGAAGAAACGTCTTTCTGACTCGCTGAATCTCAACATAGATTCAACTCTCTTAGGTGAACGAACGCACAGCAGAGCAGTTTCAAGGAAACGTTTCTCCTGAGTTTTAGACGAAGTTTCCTGCTGTTTAGTACGTATGCCGGCATTGGGCTGGAAATACCGGTTTTTGGATTCTGCACAGAAAGGGTTGCAAACCGCTGAATCCACACTTGAGTTTAACTTTGTCATTTGAATGCACACATTGACAACCATCCAGTTAGATAGCTCCGTTTTGTTTTTAGAAGCAGATATTTCTCTGTACAGACTATGGTCCCATTCACTCGGGAATATCCCAACGCAGCTCCTAGAAGAAACGTGTTTCTGACTCGCTGAATCTCAACATAGATTCAACTCTCTTAGGTAAACGAACGCACAGCAGAGCAGTTTCAAGGAAACGTTTCTCCTGAGTTTTAGACGAAGTTTCCTGCTGTTTAGTACGTATGCCGGCATTGGGCTGGAAATACCGGTTTTGGGATTCTGCACAGAAAGGGTTTGCAAACCACTGAATCCACACGTGAGTTTAACTCTGTCAGTTGAATGCACACACTAACAACCATTCAGTTAGATAGCTCCGTTTTGGTTTTAGAAGCAGATATTTCTCTGTACAGCCTATGGTCCCATTCACTCGGGAATATCCCAACGCAGCTCCTAGAAGAAACGTGTTTCTGACTCGCTGAATCTCAACATAGATTCAACTCACTTAGGTGAAAGAACGCACAGCAGAGCAGTTTCAAGGAAACGTTTGTCCTGAGTTTTAGACGAAGTTTCCTGCTGTTTAGTACGGATGCCGGCATTGGGCTGGAAATACCGGTTTTGGGATTCTGCACAGAAAGGGTTTGCAAACCGCTGAATCCACACGTGAGTTTAACTTTGTCAGTTGAATGCACACATTGACAACCATTCAGTTAGATAGCTCCGTTTTGGTTTTAGAAGCAGATATTTCTCTGTACAGACTATGGTCCCATTCACTCAGGAATATCCCAACGCAGCTCCTAGAAGAAACGTGTTTCTGACTCGCTGAATCTCAACTTAGATTCAACTCTCTTAGGTGAACGAACGCACAGCAGAGCAGTTTCAAGGAATCGTTTCTCCTGAGTTTTAGATGAAGTTTCCTGCTGTTTAGTACGTATGCCGGCATTGGGCCGGAAATACCGGTTTTGGGATTCTGCACAGAAAGGGTTTGCAAACCACTGAATCCACACGTGAGTTTAACTCTGTCAGTTGAATGCACACATTGACAACCATTCAGTTAGATAGCTCCGTTTTGGTTTTAGAAACAGATATTTCTCTGTACAGCCTATGGTCCCATTCACTCGGGAATTTCCCAACGCAGCTCCTGGAAGAAACGTGTTTCTGACTCGCTGAATCTCAACATAGATTCAACTCTCTTAGGTGAACGAACGCACAGCAGAGCAGTTTCAAGGAAACGTTTCTCCTGAGTTTTAGACGAAGTTTCCTGCTGTTTAGTAGTTATGCCGGCATTGGACTGGAAATACCGGTTTTGGGATTCTGCACAGAAAGAGTTTGCAAACCGCTGAATCCACACGTGAGTTTAACTCTGTCAGTTGAATGCACACATTGACAACCATTCAGTTAGATAGCTCCGTTTTGGTTTTAGAAGCAGATATTTCTCTGTACAGCCTATGGTCCCATTCACTCGGGAATATCCCAACGCAGCTCCTAGAAGAAACGTGTTTCTGACTCGCTGAATCTCAACATAGATTCAACTCTCTTAGGTGAACGAACCCACAGCAGAGCAGTTTCAAGGAAACGTTTCTCCTGAGTTTTAGACGAAGTTTCCTGCTGTTTAGGACGTATGCCGGCATTGGGCTGGAAATACCGGTTTTGGGATTCTGCACAGAAAGGGTTTGCAAACCGCTGAATCCACACGTGAGTTTAACTTTGTCAGTTGAATGCACACATTGACAACCATCCAGTTAGATAGCTCCGTTTTGGTTTTAGAAGCAGATATTTCTCTGTACAGCCTATGGTCCCATTCACTCGGGAATATCCCAACGCAGCTCCTGGAAGAAACGTGTTTCTGACTCGCTGAATCTCAACATAGATTCAACTCTCTTAGGTGAACGAACGCACAGCAGAGCAGTTTCAAGGAAACGTTTCTCCTGAGTTTTAGACGAAGTTTCCTGCTGTTTAGTACGTATGCCGATATTGGGCTGGAAATACCGGTTTTGGGATTCTGCACAGAAAGGGTTGCAAACCGCTGAATCCACACTTGAGTTTAACTTTGTCAGTTGAATGCACACATTGACAACCATCCAGTTAGATAGCTCCGTTTTGTTTTTAGAAGCAGATATTTCTCTGTACAGACTATGGTCCCATTCACTCGGGAATATCCCAACGCAGCTCCTAGAAGAAACGTGTTTCTGACTCGCTGAATCTCAACATAGATTCAACTCTCTTAGGTGAACGAACCCACAGCAGAGCAGTTTCAAGGAAACGTTTCTCCTGAGTTTTAGACGAAGTTTCCTGCTGTTTAGGACGTATGCCGGCATTGGGCTGGAAATACCGGTTTTGGGATTCTGCACAGAAAGGGTTTGCAAACCGCTGAATCCACACGTGAGTTTAACTTTGTCAGTTGAATGCACACATTGACAACCATCCAGTTAGATAGCTCCGTTTTGGTTTTAGAAGCAGATATTTCTCTGTACAGACTATGGTCCCATTCACTCGGGAATATCCCAACGCAGCTCCTGGAAGAAACGTGTTTCTGACTCGCTGAATCTCAACATAGATTCAACTCTCTTAGGTGAAAGAACGCACAGCAGAGCAGTTTCAAGGAAACGTTTCTCCTGAGTTTTAGACGAAGTTTCCTGCAGTTTAGGACGTATGCCGGCATTGGGCTGGAAATACCGGTTTTGGGATTCTGCACAGAAAGGGTTTGCAAACCGCTGAATCCACACGTCAGTTTAACTTTGTCAGTTGAATGCACACATTGACAACCATCCGGTTAGATAGCTCCGTTTTGTTTTCAGAAGCAGATATTTCTCTGTACAGACTATGGTCCCATTCACTCGGGAATATCCCAACGCAGCTCCTAGAAGAAACGTGTTTCTGACTCGCTGAATCTCAACATAGATTCAACTCTCTTAGGTGAACGAACGCACAGCAGAGCAGTTTCAAGGAAACGTTTCTCCTGAGTTTTAGACGAAGTTTCCTGCTGTTTAGTACGTATGCCGGCATTGGGCTTTAAATACCGGTTTTCGGATTCTGCACAGAAAGGGTTTGCAAACCACTGAATCCACACGTGAGTTTAACTCTGTCAGTTGAATGCACACACTGACAACCATTCAGTTAGATAGCTCCGTTTTGGTTTTAGAAGCAGATATTTCTCTGTACAGACTATGGTCCCATTCACTCGGGAATATCCCAACGCAGCTCCTAGAAGAAACGTGTTTCTGACTCGCTGAATCTCAACATAGATTCAACTCTCTTAGTTGAACGAACGCACAGCAGAGCAGTTTCAAGGAAACGTTTCTCCTGAGTTTTAGACGAAGTTTCCTGCTGTTTAGTACGTATGGCGGCATTTGGCTGGAAATATCGGTTTTGGGATTCTGCACAGAAAGGGATTGCAAACCGCTGAATACACACGTGAGTTTACCTCTGTCAGTTGAATGCACACATTGACAACCATCCAGTTAGATAGCTCCGTTTTGGTTTTAGAAGCAGATATTTCTCTGTACAGCCTATGGTCCCATTCACTCGGGAATATCCCAACGCAGCTCCTAGAAGAAACGTGTTTCTGACTCGCTGAATCTCAACATAGATTCAACTCTCTTAGGTGAACGAACGCACAGCAGAGCAGTTTCAAGGAAACTTTTCTCCTGAGTTTTAGACGAAGTTTCCTGCTGTTTAGTACGGATGCCGGCATTGGGCTGGAAATACCGGTTTTGGGATTCTGCACAGAAAGGGTTTGCAAACCGCTGAATCCACAGGTGAGTTTAACTTTGTCAGTTGAATGCACACATTGACAACCATCCAGTTAGATAGCTCCGTTTTGGTTTTAGAAGCAGATATTTCTCTGTACAGCCTATGGTCCCATTCACTCGGGAATATCCCAACGCAGCTCCTGGAAGAAACGTCTTTCTGACTCGCTGAATCTCAACATAGATTCAACTCTCTTAGGTGAACGAACGCACAGCAGAGCAGTTTCAAGGAAACGTTTCTCCTGAGTTTTAGACGAAGTTTCCTGCTGTTTAGTACGTATGCCGGCATTGGGCTGGAAATACCGGTTTTGGGATTCTGCACAGAAAGGGTTGCAAACCGCTGAATCCACACTTGAGTTTAACTTTGTCATTTGAATGCACACATTGACAACCATCCAGTTAGATAGCTCCGTTTTGTTTTTAGAAGCAGATATTTCTCTGTACAGACTATGGTCCCATTCACTCGGGAATATCCCAACGCAGCTCCTAGAAGAAACGTGTTTCTGACTCGCTGAATCTCAACATAGATTCAACTCTCTTAGGTAAACGAACGCACAGCAGAGCAGTTTCAAGGAAACGTTTCTCCTGAGTTTTAGACGAAGTTTCCTGCTGTTTAGTACGTATGCCGGCATTGGGCTGGAAATACTGGTTTTGGGATTCTGCACAGAAAGGGTTTGCAAACCACTGAATCCACACGTGAGTTTAACTCTGTCAGTTGAATGCACACACTAACAACCATTCAGTTAGATAGCTCCGTTTTGGTTTTAGAAGCAGATATTTCTCTGTACAGCCTATGGTCCCATTCACTCGGGAATATCCCAACGCAGCTCCTAGAAGAAACGTGTTTCTGACTCGCTGAATCTCAACATAGATTCAACTCACTTAGGTGAAAGAACGCACAGCAGAGCAGTTTCAAGGAAACGTTTGTCCTGAGTTTTAGACGAAGTTTCCTGCTGTTTAGTACGGATGCCGGCATTGGGCTGGAAATACCGGTTTTGGGATTCTGCACAGAAAGGGTTTGCAAACCGCTGAATCCACACGTGAGTTTAACTTTGTCAGTTGAATGCACACATTGACAACCATTCAGTTAGATAGCTCCGTTTTGGTTTTAGAAGCAGATATTTCTCTGTACAGACTATGGTCCCATTCACTCAGGAATATCCCAACGCAGCTCCTAGAAGAAACGTGTTTCTGACTCGCTGAATCTCAACTTAGATTCAACTCTCTTAGGTGAACGAACGCACAGCAGAGCAGTTTCAAGGAATCGTTTCTCCTGAGTTTTAGATGAAGTTTCCTGCTGTTTAGTACGTATGCCGGCATTGGGCCGGAAATACCGGTTTTGGGATTCTGCACAGAAAGGGTTTGCAAACCACTGAATCCACACGTGAGTTTAACTCTGTCAGTTGAATGCACACATTGACAACCATTCAGTTAGATAGCTCCGTTTTGGTTTTAGAAACAGATATTTCTCTGTACAGCCTATGGTCCCATTCACTCGGGAATTTCCCAACGCAGCTCCTGGAAGAAACGTGTTTCTGACTCGCTGAATCTCAACATAGATTCAACTCTCTTAGGTGAACGAACGCACAGCAGAGCAGTTTCAAGGAAACGTTTCTCCTGAGTTTTAGACGAAGTTTCCTGCTGTTTAGTAGTTATGCCGGCATTGGGCTGGAAATACCGGTTTTGGGATTCTGCACAGAAAGAGTTTGCAAACCGCTGAATCCACACGTGAGTTTAACTCTGTCAGTTGAATGCACACATTGACAACCATTCAGTTAGATAGCTCCGTTTTGGTTTTAGAAGCAGATATTTCTCTGTACAGCCTATGGTCCCATTCACTCGGGAATATCCCAACGCAGCTCCTAGAAGAAACGTGTTTCTGACTCGCTGAATCTCAACATAGATTCAACTCTCTTAGGTGAACGAACCCACAGCAGAGCAGTTTCAAGGAAACGTTTCTCCTGAGTTTTAGACGAAGTTTCCTGCTGTTTAGGACGTATGCCGGCATTGGGCTGGAAATACCGGTTTTGGGATTCTGCACAGAAAGGGTTTGCAAACCGCTGAATCCACACGTGAGTTTAACTTTGTCAGTTGAATGCACACATTGACAACCATCCAGTTAGATAGCTCCGTTTTGGTTTTAGAAGCAGATATTTCTCTGTACAGACTTTGGTCCCATTCACTCGGGAATATCCCAACGCAGCTCCTGGAAGAAACGTGTTTCTGACTCGCTGAATCTCAACATAGATTCAACTCTCTTAGGTGAAAGAACGCACAGCAGAGCAGTTTCAAGGAAACGTTTCTCCTGAGTTTTAGACGAAGTTTCCTGCAGTTTAGTACGTATGCCGGCATTGGGCTGGAAATACCGGTTTTGGGATTCTGCACAGAAAGGGTTTGCAAACCGCTGAATCCACACGTCAGTTTAACTTTGTCAGTTGAATGCACACATTGACAACCATCCAGTTAGATAGCTCCGTTTTGTTTTCAGAAGCAGATATTTCTCTGTACAGACTATGGTCCCATTCACTCGGGAATATCCCAACGCAGCTCCTAGAAGAAACGTGTTTCTGACTCGCTGAATCTCAACATAGATTCAACTCTCTTAGGTGAACGAACGCACAGCAGAGCAGTTTCAAGGAAACGTTTCTCCTGAGTTTTAGACGAAGTTTCCTGCTGTTTAGTACGTATGCCGGCATTTGGCTTTAAATACCGGTTTTGGGATTCTGCACAGAAAGGGATTGCAAACCGCTGAATCCACACGTGAGTTTAACTCTGTCAGTTGAATGCACACATTGACAACCATCCAGTTAGATAGCTCCGTTTTGGTTTTAGAAGCAGATATTTCTCTGTACAGCCTATGGTCCCATTCACTCGGGAATATCCCAACGCAGCTCCTAGAAGAAACGTGTTTCTGACTCGCTGAATCTCAACATAGATTCAACTCTCTTAGGTGAACGAACGCACAGCAGAGCAGTTTCAAGGAAACTTTTCTCCTGAGTTTTAGACGAAGTTTCCTGCTGTTTAGTACGGATGCCGGCATTGGGCTGGAAATACCGGTTTTGGGATTCTGCACAGAAAGGGTTTGCAAACCGCTGAATCCACAGGTGAGTTTAACTTTGTCAGTTGAATGCACACATTGACAACCATCCAGTTAGATAGCTCCGTTTTGGTTTTACAAGCAGATATTTCTCTGTACAGCCTATGGTCCCATTCACTCGGGAATATCCCAACGCAGCTCCTGGAAGAAACGTCTTTCTGACTCGCTGAATCTCAACATAGATTCAACTCTCTTAGGTGAACGAACGCACAGCAGAGCAGTTTCAAGGAAACGTTTCTCCTGAGTTTTAGACGAAGTTTCCTGCTGTTTAGGACGTATGCCGGCATTGGGCTGGAAATACCGGTTTTGGGATTCTGCACAGAAAGGGTTGCAAACCGCTGAATCCACACTTGAGTTTAACTTTGTCATTTGAATGCACACATTGACAACCATCCAGTTAGATAGCTCCGTTTTGTTTTTTGAAGCAGATATTTCTCTGTACAGACTATGGTCCCATTCACTCGGGAATATCCCAACGCAGCTCCTAGAAGAAACGTGTTTCTGACTCGCTGAATCTCAACATAGATTCAACTCTCTTAGGTGAACGAACGCACAGCAGAGCAGTTTCAAGGAAACGTTTCTCCTGAGTTTTAGACGAAGTTTCCTGCTGTTTAGTACGTATGCCGGCATTGGGCTTTAAATACCGGTTTTGGGATTCTGCACAGAAAGGGTTTGCAAACCACTGAATCCACACGTGAGTTTAACTCTGTCAGTTGAATGCACACACTGACAACCATTCAGTTAGATAGCTCCGTTTTGGTTTTAGAAGCAGATATTTCTCTGTACAGACTATGGTCCCATTCACTCGGGAATATCCCAACGCAGCTCCTAGAAGAAACGTGTTTCTGACTCGCTGAATCTCAACATAGATTCAACTCTCTTAGTTGAACGAACGCACAGCAGAGCAGTTTCAAGGAAACGTTTCTCCTGAGTTTTAGACGAAGTTTCCTGCTGTTTAGTACGTATGGCGGCATTTGGCTGGAAATATCGGTTTTGGGATTCTGCACAGAAAGGGATTGCAAACCGCTGAATACACACGTGAGTTTACCTCTGTCAGTTGAATGCACACATTGACAACCATCCAGTTAGATAGCTCCGTTTTGGTTTTAGAAGCAGATATTTCTCTGTACAGCCTATGGTCCCATTCACTCGGGAATATCCCAACGCAGCTCCTAGAAGAAACGTGTTTCTGACTCGCTGAATCTCAACATAGATTCAACTCTCTTAGTTGAACGAACGCACAGCAGAGCAGTTTCAAGGAAACGTTTCTCCTGAGTTTTAGACGAAGTTTCCTGCTGTTTAGTACGTATGCCGGCATTTGGCTGGAAATACCGGTTTTGGGATTCTGCACAGAAAGGGTTTGCAAACCGCTGAATCCACAGGTGAGTTTAACTTTGTCAGTTGAATGCACACATTGACAACCATCCAGTTAGATAGCTCCGTTTTGGTTTTAGAAGCAGATATTTCTCTGTACAGCCTATGGTCCCATTCACTCGGGAATATCCCAACGCAGCTCCTGGAAGAAACGTCTTTCTGACTCGCTTAATCTCAACATAGATTCAACTCTCTTAGGTGAACGAACGCACAGCAGAGCAGTTTCAAGGAAACGTTTCTCCTGAGTTTTAGACGAAGTTTCCTGCTGTTTAGTACGTATGCCGGCATTGGGCTGGAAATACCGGTTTTGGGATTCTGCACAGAAAGGGTTGCAAACCGCTGAATCCACACTTGAGTTTAACTTTGTCATTTGAATGCACACATTGACAACCATCCAGTTAGATAGCTCCGTTTTGTTTTTAGAAGCAGATATTTCTCTGTACAGACTATGGTCCCATTCACTCGGGAATATCCCAACGCAGCTCCTAGAAGAAACGTGTTTCTGACTCGCTGAATCTCAACATAGATTCAACTCTCTTAGGTAAACGAACGCACAGCAGAGCAGTTTCAAGGAAACGTTTCTCCTGAGTTTTAGACGAAGTTTCCTGCTGTTTAGTACGTATGCCGGCATTGGGCTGGAAATACCGGTTTTGGGATTCTGCACAGAAAGGGTTTGCAAACCACTGAATCCACACGTCAGTTTAACTCTGTCAGTTGAATGCACACACTGACAACCATTCAGTTAGATAGCTCCGTTTTGGTTTTAGAAGCAGATATTTCTCTGTACAGCCTATGGTCCCATTCACTCGGGAATATCCCAACGCAGCTCCTAGAAGAAACCTGTTTCTGACTCGCTGAATCTCAACATAGATTCAACTCACTTAGGTGAAAGAACGCACAGCAGAGCAGTTTCAAGGAAACGTTTGTCCTGAGTTTTAGACGAAGTTTCCTGCTGTTTAGTACGGATGCCGGCATTGGGCTGGAAATACCGGTTTTGGGATTCTGCACAGAAAGGGTTTGCAAACCGCTGAATCCACACGTGAGTTTAACTTTGTCAGTTGAATGCACACATTGACAACCATTCAGTTAGATAGCTCCGTTTTGGTTTTAGAAGCAGATATTTCTCTGTACAGACTATGGTCCCATTCACTCAGGAATATCCCAACGCAGCTCCTAGAAGAAACGTGTTTCTGACTCGCTGAATCTCAACTTAGATTCAACTCTCTTAGGTGAACGAACGCACAGCAGAGCAGTTTCAAGGAATCGTTTCTCCTGAGTTTTAGATGAAGTTTCCTGCTGTTTAGTACGTATGCCGGCATTGGGCCGGAAATACCGGTTTTGGGATTCTGCACAGAAAGGGTTTGCAAACCACTGAATCCACACGTGAGTTTAACTCTGTCAGTTGAATGCACACATTGACAACCATTCAGTTAGATAGCTCCGTTTTGGTTTTAGAAACAGATATTTCTCTGTACAGCCTATGGTCCCATTCACTCGGGAATTTCCCAACGCAGCTCCTGGAAGAAACGTGTTTCTGACTCGCTGAATCTCAACATAGATTCAACTCTCTTAGGTGAACGAACGCACAGCAGAGCAGTTTCAAGGAAACGTTTCTCCTGAGTTTTAGACGAAGTTTCCTGCTGTTTAGTACGGATGCCGGCATTGGGCTGGAAATACCGTTTTTGGGATTCTGCACAGAAAGAGTTTGCAAACCGCTGAATCCACACGTGAGTTTAACTCTGTCAGTTGAATGCACACATTGACAACCATTCAGTTAGATAGCTCCGTTTTGGTTTTAGAAGCAGATATTTCTCTGTACAGCCTATGGTCCCATTCACTCGGGAATATCCCAACGCAGCTCCTAGAAGAAACGTGTTTCTGACTCGCTGAATCTCAACATAGATTCAACTCTCTTAGGTGAACGAACCGACAGCAGAGCAGTTTCAAGGAAACGTTTCTCCTGAGTTTTAGACGAAGTTTCCTGCTGTTTAGGACGTATGCCGGCATTGGGCTGGAAATACCGGTTTTGGGATTCTGCACAGAAAGGGTTTGCAAACCGCTGAATCCACACGTGAGTTTAACTTTGTCAGTTGAATGCACACATTGACAACCATCCAGTTAGATAGCTCCGTTTTGGTTTTAGAAGCAGATATTTCTCTGTACAGACTATGGTCCCATTCACTCGGGAATATCCCAACGCAGCTCCTGGAAGAAACGTGTTTCTGACTCGCTGAATCTCAACATAGATTCAACTCTCTTAGGTGAAAGAACGCACAGCAGAGAAGTTTCAAGGAAACGTTTCTCCTGAGTTTTAGACGAAGTTTCCTGCAGTTTAGTACGTATGCCGGCATTGGGCCGGAAATACCGGTTTTGGGATTCTGCACAGAAAGGGTTTGCAAACCACTGAATCCACACGTGAGTTTAACTCTGTCAGTTGAATGCACACATTGACAACCATTCAGTTAGATAGCTCCGTTTTGGTTTTAGAAACAGATATTTCTCTGTACAGCCTATGGTCCCATTCACTCGGGAATTTCCCAACGCAGCTCCTGGAAGAAACGTGTTTCTGACTCGCTGAATCTCAACATAGATTCAACTCTCTTAGGTGAACGAACGCACAGCAGAGCAGTTTCAAGGAAACGTTTCTCCTGAGTTTTAGACGAAGTTTCCTGCTGTTTAGTAGTTATGCCGGCATTGGGCTGGAAATACCGGTTTTGGGATTCTGCACAGAAAGAGTTTGCAAACCGCTGAATCCACACGTGAGTTTAACTCTGTCAGTTGAATGCACACATTGACAACCATCCAGTTAGATAGCTCCGTTTTGGTTTTAGAAGCAGATATTTCTCTGTACAGCCTATGGTCCCATTCACTCGGGAATATCCCAACGCAGCTCCTAGAAGAAACGTGTTTCTGACTCGCTGAATCTCAACATAGATTCAACTCTCTTAGGTGAACGAACCCACAGCAGAGCAGTTTCAAGGAAACGTTTCTCCTGAGTTTTAGACGAAGTTTCCTGCTTTTTAGGACGTATGCCGGCATTGGGCTGGAAATACCGCTTTTGGGATTCTGCACAGAAAGGGTTTGCAAACCGCTGAATCCACACGTGAGTTTAACTTTGTCAGTTGAATGCACACATTGACAACCATCCAGTTAGATAGCTCCGTTTTGGTTTTAGAAGCAGATATTTCTCTGTACAGACTATGGTCCCATTCACTCGGGAATATCCCAACGCAGCTCCTAGAAGAAACGTGTTTCTGACTCGCTGAATCTCAACATAGATTCAACTCTCTTAGGTGAACGAACGCACAGCAGAGCAGTTTCAAGGAAACGTTTCTCCTGAGTTTTAGACGAAGTTTCCTGCTGTTTAGTACGTATGCCGGCATTGGGCTTTAAATACCGGTTTTGGGATTCTGCACAGAAAGGGTTTGCAAACCACTGAATCCACACGTGAGTTTAACTCTGTCAGTTGAATGCACACACTGACAACCATTCAGTTAGATAGCTCCGTTTTGGTTTTAGAAGCAGATATTTCTCTGTACAGCCTATGGTCCCATTCACTCGGGAATATCCCAACGCACCTCCTAGAAGAAACGTGTTTCTGACTCGCTGAATCTCAACATACATTCAACTCTCTTAGTTGAACGAACGCACAGCAGAGCAGTTTCAAGGAAACGTTTCTCCTGAGTTTTAGACGAAGTTTCCTGCTGTTTAGTACGTATGGCGGCATTTGGCTGGAAATATCGGTTTTGGGATTCTGCACAGAAAGGGATTGCAAACCGCTGAATACACACGTGAGTTTACCTCTGTCAGTTGAATGCACACATTGACAACCATCCAGTTAGATAGCTCCGTTTTGGTTTTAGAAGCAGATATTTCTCTGTACAGCCTATGGTCCCATTCACTCGGGAATATCCCAACGCAGCTCCTAGAAGAAACGTGTTTCTGACTCGCTGAATCTCAACATAGATTCAACTCTCTTAGGTGAACGAACGCACAGCAGAGCAGTTTCAAGGAAACTTTTCTCCTGAGTTTTAGACGAAGTTTCCTGCTGTTTAGTACGGATGCCGGCATTGGGCTGGAAATACCGGTTTTGGGATTCTGCACAGAAAGGGTTTGCAAACCGCTGAATCCACAGGTGAGTTTAACTTTGCCAGTTGAATGCACACATTGACAACCATCCAGTTAGATAGCTCCGTTTTGGTTTTAGAAGCAGATATTTCTCTGTACAGCCTATGGTCCCATTCACTCGGGAATATCCCAACGCAGCTCCTGGAAGAAACGTCTTTCTGACTCGCTGAATCTCAACATAGATTCAACTCTCTTAGGTGAACGAACGCACAGCAGAGCAGTTTCAAGGAAACGTTTCTACTGAGTTTTAGACGAAGTTTCCTGCTGTTTAGTACGTATGCCGGCATTGGGCTGGAAATACCGGTTTTGGGATTCTGCACAGAAAGGGTTGCAAACCGCTGAATCCACACTTGAGTTTAACTTTGTCATTTGAATGCACACATTGACAACCATCCAGTTAGATAGCTCCGTTTTGTTTTTAGAAGCAGATATTTCTCTGTACAGACTATGGTCCCATTCACTCGGGAATATCCCAACGCAGCTCCTAGAAGAAACGTGTTTCTGACTCGCTGAATCTCAACATAGATTCAACTCTCTTAGGTAAACGAACGCACAGCAGGGCAGTTTCAAGGAAACGTTTCTCCTGAGTTTTAGACGAAGTTTCCTGCTGTTTAGTACGTATGCCGGCATTGGGCTGGAAATACCGGTTTTGGGATTCTGCACAGAAAGGGTTTGCAAACCACTGAATCCACACGTGAGTTTAACTCTGTCAGTTGAATGCACACACTGACAACCATTCAGTTAGATAGCTCCGTTTTGGTTTTAGAAGCAGATATTTCTCTGTACAGCCTATGGTCCCATTCACTCGGGAATATCCCAACGCAGCTCCTAGAAGAAACGTGTTTCTGACTCGCTGAATCTCAACATAGATTCAACTCACTTAGGTGAAAGAACGCACAGCAGAGCAGTTTCAAGGAAACGTTTGTCCTGAGTTTTAGACGAAGTTTCCTGCTGTTTAGTACGTATGCCGGCATTGGGCTGGAAATACCGGTTTTGGGATTCTGCACAGAAAGGGTTTGCAAACCGCTGAATCCACACGTGAGTTTAACTCTGTCAGTTGAATGCACACATTGACAACCATTCAGTTAGATAGCTCCGTTTCGGTTTTAGAAGTAGATATTTCTCTGTACAGCCTATGGTCCCATTCACTCGGGAATATCCCAACGCAGCTCCTAGAAGAAACGTGTTTCTGACTCGCTGAATCTCAACATAGATTCAACTCTCTTAGGTGAAAGAACGCACAGCAGAGCAGTTTCAAGGAAACGTTTCTCCTGAGTTTTAGACGAAGTTTCCTGCAGTTTAGTACGTATGCCGGCATTGGGCTGGAAATACCGGTTTTGGGATTCTGCACAGAAAGGGTTTTCAAACCGCTTAATCCACACGTCAGTTTAACTTTGTCAGTTGAATGCACACATTGACAACCATCCATTTAGATAGCTCCGTTTTGTTTTCAGAAGCAGATATTTCTCTGTACAGACTATGGTCCCATTCACTCGGGAATATCCCAACGCAGCTCCTGGAAGAAACGTGTTTCTGACTCGCTGAATCTCAACATAGATTCAACTCTCTTAGGTGAACGAACGCACAGCAGAGCAGTTTCAAGGAAACGTTTCTCCTGAGATTTAGACGAAGTTTCCTGCTGTTTAGTACGGATGCCGGCATTGGGCTGGAAATACCGGTTTTGGGATTCTGCACAGAAAGGGTTTGCAAACCGCTGAATCCACACGTGAGTTTAACTTTGTCAGTTGGATGCACACATTGACAACCATCCAGTTAGATAGCTCCGTTTTGGTTTTAGAAGCAGATATTTCTCTGTACAGACTATGGTCCCATTCACTCAGGAATATCCCAACGCAGCTCCTAGAAGAAACGTGTTTCTGACTCGCTGAATCTCAACATAGATTCAACTCTCTTAGGTGAACGAACGCACAGCAGAGCAGTTTCAAGGAAACGTTTCTCCTGAGTTTTAGACGGAGTTTCCTGCTGTTCAGTACGTATGCCGGCATTGGGCTGGAAATACCGGTTTTGGGATTCTGCACAGAAAGGGTTTGCAAACCGCTGAATCCACACGTCAGTTTAACTTTGTCAGTTGAATGCACACATTGACAACCATCCAGTTAGATAGCTCCGTTTTGTTTTCAGAAGCAGATATTTCTCTGTACAGACTATGGTCCCATTCACTCGGGAATATCCCAACGCAGCTCCTAGAAGAAACGTGTTTCTGACTCGCTGAATCTCAACATAGATTCAACTCTCTTAGGTGAACGAACGCACAGCAGAGCAGTTTCAAGGAAACGTTTCTCCTGAGTTTTAGACGAAGTTTCCTGCTGTTTAGTACGTATGCCGGCATTGGGCTTTAAATACCGGTTTTGGGATTCTGCACAGAAAGGGTTTGCAAACCACTGAATCCACACGTGAGTTTAACTCTGTCAGTTGAATGCACACACTGACAACCATTCAGTTAGATAGCTCCGTTTTGGTTTTAGAAGCAGATATTTCTCTGTACAGACTATGGTCCCATTCACTCGGGAATATCCCAACGCAGCTCCTAGAAGAAACGTGTTTCTGACTCGCTGAATCTCAACATAGATTCAACTCTCTTAGTTGAACGAACGCACAGCAGAGCAGTTTCAAGGAAACGTTTCTCCTGAGTTTTAGACGAAGTTTCCTGCTGTTTAGTACGTATGCCGGCATTTGGCTGGAAATACCGGTTTTGGGATTCTGCACAGAAAGGGATTGCAAACCGCTGAATACACACGTGAGTTTACCTCTGTCAGTTGAATGCACACATTGACAACCATCCAGTTAGATAGCTCCGTTTTGGTTTTAGAAGCAGATATTTCTCTGTACAGCCTATGGTCCCATTCACTCGGGAATATCCCAACGCAGCTCCTAGAAGAAACGTGTTTCTGACTCGCTGAATCTCAACATAGATTCAACTCTCTTAGGTGAACGAACGCACAGCAGAGCAGTTTCAAGGAAACTTTTCTCCTGAGTTTTAGACGAAGTTTCCTGCTGTTTAGTACGGATGCCGGCATTGGGCTGGACATACCGGTTTTGGGATTCTGCACAGAAAGGGTTTGCAAACCGCTGAATACACACGTGAGTTTACCTCTGTCAGTTGAATGCACACATTGACAACCATCCAGTTAGATAGCTCCGTTTTGGTTTTAGAAGCAGATATTTCTCTGTACAGCCTATGGTCCCATTCACTCGGGAATATCCCAACGCAGCTCCTGGAAGAAACGTCTTTCTGACTCGCTGAATCTCAACATAGATTCAACTCTCTTAGGTGAACGAACGCACAGCAGAGCAGTTTCAAGGAAACGTTTCTCCTGAGTTTTAGACGAAGTTTCCTGCTGTTTAGTACGTATGCCGGCATTGGGCTGGAAATACCGGTTTTGGGATTCTGCACAGAAAGGGTTGCAAACCGCTGAATCCACACTTGACTTTAACTTTGTCATTTGAATGCACACATTGACAACCATCCAGTTAGATAGCTCCGTTTTGTTTTTAGAAGCAGATATTTCTCTGTACAGACTATGGTCCCATTCACTCGGGAATATCCCAACGCAGCTCCTAGAAGAAACGTGTTTCTGACTCGCTGAATCTCAACATAGATTCAACTCTCTTAGGTAAACGAACGCACAGCAGAGCAGTTTCAAGGAAACGTTTCTCCTGAGTTTTAGACGAAGTTTCCTGCTGTTTAGTACGTATGCCGGCATTGGGCTGGAAATACCGGTTTTGGGATTCTGCACAGAAAGGGTTTGCAAACCACTGAATCCACACGTGAGTTTAACTCTGTCAGTTGAATGCACACACTGACAACCATTCAGTTAGATAGCTCCGTTTTGGTTTTAGAAGCAGATATTTCTCTGTACATCCTATGGTCCCATTCACTCGGGAATATCCCAACGCAGCTCCTAGAAGAAACGTGTTTCTGACTCGCTGAATCTCAACATAGATTCAACTCACTTAGGTGAAAGAACGCACAGCAGAGCAGTTTCAAGGAAACGTTTGTCCTGAGTTTTAGACGAAGTTTCCTGCTGTTTAGTACGGATGCCGGCATTGGGCTGGAAACACCGGTATTGGGATTCTGCACAGAAAGGGTTTGCAAACCGCTGAATCCACACGTGAGTTTAACTTTGTCAGTTGAATGCACACATTGACAACTATCCAGTTAGATAGCAACGTTTTGGTTTTAGAAGCAGATATTTCTCTGTACAGCCTATGGTCCCATTCACTCGGGAATATCCCAACGCAGCTCCTAGAAGAAACGTGTTTCTGACTCGCTGAATCTCAACATAGATTCAACTCTCTTAGGTGAACGAACCCACAGCACAGCAGTTTCAAGGAAACGTTTCTCCTGAGTTTTAGACGAAGTTTCCTGCTGTTTAGGACGTATGCCGGCATTGGGCTGGAAATACCGGTTTTGGGATTCTGCACAGAAAGGGTTTGCAAACCGCTGAATCCACACGTGAGTTTAACTTTGTCAGTTGAATGCACACATTGACAACCATCCAGTTAGATAGCTCCGTTTTGGTTTTAGAAGCAGATATTTCTCTGTACAGACTATGGTCCCATTCACTCGGGAATATCCCAACGCAGCTCCTGGAAGAAACGTGTTTCTGACTCGCTGAATCTCAACATAGATTCAACTCTCTTAGGTGAAAGAACGCACAGCAGAGCAGTTTCAAGGAAACGTTTCTCCTGAGTTTTAGACGAAGTTTCCTGCAGTTTAGTACGTATGCCGGCATTGGGCTGGAAATACCGGTTTTGGGATTCTGCACAGAAAGGGTTTTCAAACCGCTTAATCCACACGTCAGTTTAACTTTGTCAGTTGAATGCACACATTGACAACCATCCAGTTAGATAGCTCCGTTTTGTTTTCAGAAGCAGATATTTCTCTGTACAGACTATGGTCCCATTCACTCGGGAATATCCCAACGCAGCTCCTGGAAGAAACGTGTTTCTGACTCGCTGAATCTCAACATAGATTCAACTCTCTTAGGTGAACGAACGCACAGCAGAGCAGTTTCAAGGAAACGTTTCTCCTGAGATTTAGACGAAGTTTCCTGCTGTTTAGTACGGATGCCGGCATTGGGCTGGAAATACCGGTTTTGGGATTCTGCACAGAAAGGGTTTGCAAACCGCTGAATCCACACGTGAGTTTAACTTTGTCAGTTGGATGCTCACATTGACAACCATCCAGTTAGATAGCTCCGTTTTGGTTTTAGAAGCAGATATTTCTCTGTACAGACTATGGTCCCATTCACTCAGGAATATCCCAACGCAGCTCCTAGAAGAAACGTGTTTCTGACTCGCTGAATCTCAACATAGATTCAACTCTCTTAGGTGAACGAACGCACAGCAGAGCAGTTTCAAGGAAACGTTTCTCCTGAGTTTTAGACGGAGTTTCCTGCTGTTCAGTACGTATGCCGGCATTGGGCTGGAAATACCGGTTTTGGGATTCTGCACAGAAAGGGTTTGCAAACCGCTGAATCCACACGTCAGTTTAACTTTGTCAGTTGAATGCACACATTGACAACCATCCAGTTAGATAGCTCCGTTTTGTTTTCAGAAGCAGATATTTCTCTGTACAGACTATGGTCCCATTCACTCGGGAATATCCCAACGCAGCTCCTGGAAGAAACGTGTTTCTGACTCGCTGAATCTCAACATAGATTCAACTCTCTTAGGTGAACGAACGCACAGCAGAGCAGTTTCAAGGAAACGTTTCTCCTGAGTTTTAGACGAAGTTTCCTGCTGTTTAGTACGTATGCCGGCATTGGGCTTTAAATACCGGTTTTGGGATTCTGCACAGAAAGGGTTTGCAAACCACTGAATCCACACGTGAATTTAACTCTGTCAGTTGAATGCACACACTGACAACCATTCAGTTAGATAGCTCCGTTTTGGTTTTAGAAGCAGATATTTCTCTGTACAGACTTTGGTCCCATTCACTCGGGAATATCCCAACGCAGCTCCTAGAAGAAACGTGTTTCTGACTCGCTGAATCTCAACATAGATTCAACTCTCTTAGTTGAACGAACGCACAGCAGAGCAGTTTCAAGGAAACGTTTCTCCTGAGTTTTAGACGAAGTTTCCTGCTGTTTAGTACGTATGCCGGCATTTGGCTGGAAATACCGGTTTTGGGATTCTGCACAGAAAGGGATTGCAAACCGCTGAATACACACGTGAGTTTACCTCTGTCAGTTGAATGCACACATTGACAACCATCCAGTTAGATAGCTCCGTTTTGGTTTTAGAAGCAGATATTTCTCTGTACAGCCTATGGTCCCATTCACTCGGGAATATCCCAACGCAGCTCCTAGAAGAAACGTGTTTCTGACTCGCTGAATCTCAACATAGATTCAACTCTCTTAGGTGAACGAACGCACAGCAGAGCAGTTTCAAGGAAACTTTTCTCCTGAGTTTTAGACGAAGTTTCCTGCTGTTTAGTACGGATGCCGGCATTGGGCTGGAAATACCGGTTTTGGGATTCTGCACAGAAAGGGTTTCCAAACCGCTGAATCCACAGGTGAGTTTAACTTTGTCAGTTGAATGCACACATTGACAACCATCCAGTTAGATAGCTCCGTTTTGGTTTTAGAAGCAGATATTTCTCTGTACAGCCTATGGTCCCATTCACTCGGGAATATCCCAACGCAGCTCCTGGAAGAAACGTCTTTCTGACTCGCTGAATCTCAACATAGATTCAACTCTCTTAGGTGAACGAACGCACAGCAGAGCAGTTTCAAGGAAACGTTTCTCCTGAGTTTTAGACGAAGTTTCCTGCTGTTTAGTACGTATGCCGGCATTGGGCTGGAAATACCGGTTTTGGGATTCTGCACAGAAAGGGTTGCAAACCGCTGAATCCACACTTGAGTTTAACTTTGTCATTTGAATGCACACATTGACAACCATCCAGTTAGATAGCTCCGTTTTGTTTTTAGAAGCAGATATTTCTCTGTACAGACTATGGTCCCATTCACTCGGGAATATCCCAACGCAGCTCCTAGAAGAAACGTGTTTCTGACTCGCTGAATCTCAACATAGATTCAACTCTCTTAGGTAAACGAACACACAGCAGAGCAGTTTCAAGGAAACGTTTCTCCTGAGTTTTAGACGAAGTTTCCTGCTGTTTAGTACGTATGCCGGCATTGGGCTGGAAATACCGGTTTTGGGAATCTGCACAGAAAGGGTTTGCAAACCACTGAATCCACACGTGAGTTTAACTCTGTCAGTTGAATGCACACACTGACAACCATTCAGTTAGATAGCTCCGTTTTGGTTTTAGAAGCAGATATTTCTCTGTACAGCCTATGGTCCCATTCACTCGGGAATATCCCAACGCAGCTCCTAGAAGAAACGTGTTTCTGACTCGCTGAATCTCAACATAGATTCAACTCACTTAGGTGAAAGAACGCACAGCAGAGCAGTTTCAAGGAAACGTTTGTCCTGAGTTTTAGACGAAGTTTCCTGCTGTTTAGTACGGATGCCGGCATTGGGCTGGAAACACCGGTATTGGGATTCTGCACAGAAAGGGTTTGCAAACCGCTGAATCCACACGTGAGTTTAACTTTGTCAGTTGAATGCACACATTGACAACTATCCAGTTAGATAGCTCCGTTTTGGTTTTAGAAGCAGATATTTCTCTGTACAGACTATGGTCCCATTCAGTCAGGAATATCCCAACGCAGCTCCTAGAAGAAACGTGTTTCTGACTCGCTGAATCTCAACTTAGATTCAACTCTCTTAGGTGAACGAACGCACAGCAGAGCAGTTTCAAGGAATCGTTTCTCCTGAGTTTTAGATGAAGTTTCCTGCTGTTTAGTACGTATGCCGGCATTGGGCCGGAAATACCGGTTTTGGGATTCTGCACAGAAAGGGTTTGCAAACCACTGAATCCACACGTGAGTTTAACTCTGTCAGTTGAATGCACACATTGACAACCATTCAGTTAGATAGCTCCGTTTTGGTTTTAGAAACAGATATTTCTCTGTACAGCCTATGGTCCCATTCACTCGGGAATTTCCCAACGCAGCTCCTAGAAGAGACGTGTTTCTGACTCGCTGAATCTCAACATAGATTCAACTCTCTTAGGTGAACGAACCCACAGCAGAGCAGTTTCAAGGAAACGTTTCTCCTGAGTTTTAGACGAAGTTTCCTGCAGTTTAGTACGTATGCCGGCATTGGGCTGGAAATACCGGTTTTGGGATTCTGCACAGAAAGGGTTTGCAAACCGCTGAATACACACGTCAGTTTAACTTTGTCAGTTGAATGCACACATTGACAACCATCCAGTTAGATAGCTCCGTTTTGTTTTCAGAAGCAGATATTTCTCTGTACAGACTATGGTCCCATTCACTCGGGAATATCCCAACGCAGCTCCTAGAAGAAACGTGTTTCTGACTCGCTGAATCTCAACATAGATTCAACTCTCTTAGGTGAACGAACGCACAGCAGAGCAGTTTCAAGGAAACGTTTCTCCTGAGTTTTAGACGAAGTTTCCTGCTGTTTAGTACGTATGCCGGCATTGGGCTTTAAATACCGGTTTTGGGATTCTGCACAGAAAGGGTTTGCAAACCACTGAATCCACACGTGAGTTTAACTCTGTCACTTGAATGCACACACTGACAACCATTCAGTTAGATAGCTCCGTTTTGGTTTTAGAAGCAGATATTTCTCTGTACAGACTATGGTCCCATTCACTCGGGAATATCCCAACGCAGCTCCTAGAAGAAACGTGTTTCTGACTCGCTGAATCTCAACATAGATTCAACTCTCTTAGTTGAACGAACGCACAGCAGAGCAGTTTCAAGGAAACGTTTCTCCTGAGTTTTAGACGAAGTTTCCTGCTGTTTAGTACGTATGGCGGCATTTGGCTGGAAATACCAGTTTTGGGATTCTGCACAGAAAGGGATTGCAAACCGCTGAATACACACGTGAGTTTACCTCTGTCAGTTGAATGCACACATTGACAACCATCCAGTTAGATAGCTCCGTTTTGGTTTTAGAAGCAGATATTTCTCTGTACAGCCTATGGTCCCATTCACTCGGGAATATCCCAACGCAGCTCCTGGAAGAAACGTGTTTCTGACTCGCTGAATCTCAACATAGATTCAACTCTCTTAGGTGAACGAACGCACAGCAGAGCAGTTTCAAGGAAACTTTTCTCCTGAGTTTTAGACGAAGTTTCCTGCTGTTTAGTACGGATGCCGGCATTGGGCTGGAAATACCGGTTTTGGGATTCTGCACAGAAAGGGTTTGCAAACCGCTGAATCCACAGGTGAGTTTAACTTTGTCAGTTGAATGCACACATTGACAACCATCCAGTTAGATAGCTCCGTTTTGGTTTTAGAAGCAGATATTTCTCTGTACAGCCTATGGTCCCATTCACTCGGGAATATCCCAACGCAGCTCCTGGAAGAAACGTCTTTCTGACTCGCTGAATCTCAACATAGATTCAACTCTCTTAGGTGAACGAACGCACAGCAGAGCAGTTTCAAGGAAACGTTTCTCCTGAGTTTTAGACGAAGTTTCCTGCTGTTTAGTACGTATGCCGGCATTGGGCTGGAAATACCGGTTTTGGGATTCTGCACAGAAAGGGTTGCAAACCGCTGAATCCACACTTGACTTTAACTTTGTCATTTGAATGCACACATTGACAACCATCCAGTTAGATAGCTCCGTTTTGTTTTTAGAAGCAGATATTTCTCTGTACAGACTATGGTCCCATTCACTCGGGAATATCCCAACGCAGCTCCTAGAAGAAACGTGTTTCTGACTCGCTGAATCTCAACATAGATTCAACTCTCTTAGGTAAACGAACGCACAGCAGAGCAGTTTCAAGGAAACGTTTCTCCTGAGTTTTAGACGAAGTTTCCTGCTGTTTAGTACGTATGCCGGCATTGGGCTGGAAATACCGGTTTTGGGATTCTGCACAGAAAGGGTTTGCAAACCACTGAATCCACACGTGAGTTTAACTCTGTCAGTTGAATGCACACACTGACAACCATTCAGTTAGATAGCTCCGTTTTGGTTTTAGAAGCAGATATTTCTCTGTACAGCCTATGGTCCCATTCACTCGGGAATATCCCAACGCAGCTCCTAGAAGAAACGTGTTTCTGACTCGCTGAATCTCAACATAGATTCAACTCACTTAGGTGAAAGAACGCACAGCAGAGCAGTTTCAAGGAAACGTTTGTCCTGAGTTTTAGACGAAGTTTCCTGCTGTTTAGTACGGATGCCGGCATTGGGCTGCAAACACCGGTATTGGGATTCTGCACAGAAAGGGTTTGCAAACCGCTGAATCCACACGTGAGTTTAACTTTGTCAGTTGAATGCACACATTGACAACTATCCAGTTAGATAGCTCCGTTTTGGTTTTAGAAGCAGATATTTCTCTGTACAGACTATGGTCCCATTCAGTCAGGAATATCCCAACGCAGCTCCTAGAAGAAACGTGTTTCTGACTCGCTGAATCTCAACTTAGATTCAACTCTCTTAGGTGAACGAACGCACAGCAGAGCAGTTTCAAGGAATCGTTTCTCCTGAGTTTTAGATGAAGTTTCCTGCTGTTTAGTACGTATGCCGGCATTGGGCCGGAAATACCGGTTTTGGGATTCTGCACAGAAAGGGTTTGCAAACCACTGAATCCACACGTGAGTTTAACTCTGTCAGTTGAATGCACACATTGACAACCATTCAGTTAGATAGCTCCGTTTTGGTTTTAGAAACAGATATTTCTCTGTACAGCCTATGGTCCCATTCACTCGGGAATTTCCCAACGCAGCTCCTGGAAGAAACGTGTTTCTGACTCGCTGAATCTCAACATAGATTCAACTCTCTTAGGTGAATGAACGCACAGCAGAGCAGTTTCAAGGAAACGTTTCTCCTGAGTTTTAGACGAAGTTTCCTGCTGTTTAGTAGTTATGCCGGCATTGGGCTGGAAATACCGGTTTTGGGATTCTGCACAGAAAGAGTTTGCAAACCGCTGAATCCACACGTGAGTTTAACTCTGTCAGTTGAATGCACACATTGACAACCATTCAGTTAGATAGCTCCGTTTTGGTTTTAGAAGCAGATATTTCTCTGTACAGCCTATGGTCCCATTCACTCGGGAATATCCCAACGCAGCTCCTAGAAGAAACGTGTTTCTGACTCGCTGAATCTCAACATAGATTCAACTCTCTTAGGTGAACGAACCCACAGCAGAGCAGTTTCAAGGAAACGTTTCTCCTGAGTTTTAGACGAAGTTTCCTGCTGTTTAGGACGTATGCCGGCATTGGGCTGGAAATACCGGTTTTGGGATTATGCACAGAAAGGGTTTGCAAACCGCTGAATCCACACGTGAGTTTAACTTTGTCAGTTGAATGCACACATTGACAACCATCCAGTTAGATAGCTCCGTTTTGGTTTTAGAAGCAGATATTTCTCTGTACAGCCTATGGTCCCATTCACTCGGGAATATCCCAACGCAGCTCCTGGAAGAAACGTGTATCTGACTCGCTGAATCTCAACATAGATTCAACTCTCTTAGGTGAAAGAACGCACAGCAGAGCAGTTTCAAGGAAACGTTTCTCCTGAGTTTTAGACGAAGTTTCCTGCAGTTTAGTACGTATGCCGGCATTGGGCTGGAAATACCGGTTTTGGGATTCTGCACAGAAAGGGTTTGCAAACCGCTGAATACACACGTCAGTTTAACTTTGTCAGTTGAATGCACACATTGACAACCATCCAGTTAGATAGCTCCGTTTTGTTTTCAGAAGCAGATATTTCTCTGTACAGACTATGGTCCCATTCACTCGGGAATATCCCAACGCAGCTCCTAGAAGAAACGTGTTTCTGACTCGCTGAATCTCAACATAGATTCAACTCTCTTAGGTGAACGAACGCACAGCAGAGCAGTTTCAAGGAAACGTTTCTCCTGAGTTTTAGAGGAAGTTTCCTGCTGTTTAGTACGTATGCCGGCATTGGGCTTTAAATACCGGTTTTGGGATTCTGCACAGAAAGGGTTTGCAAACCACTGAATCCACACGTGAGTTTAACTCTGTCACTTGAATGCACACACTGACAACCATTCAGTTAGATAGCTCCGTTTTGGTTTTAGAAGCAGATATTTCTCTGTACAGACTATGGTCCCATTCACTCGGGAATATCCCAACGCAGCTCCTAGAAGAAACGTGTTTCTGACTCGCTGAATCTCAACATAGATTCAACTCTCTTAGTTGAACGAACGCACAGCAGAGCAGTTTCAAGGAAACGTTTCCCCTGAGTTTTAGACGAAGTTTCCTGCTGTTTAGTACGTATGGCGGCATTTGGCTGGAAATATCGGTTTTGGGATTCTGCACAGAAAGGGATTGCAAACCGCTGAATACACACGTGAGTTTACCTCTGTCAGTTGAATGCACACATTGACAACCATCCAGTTAGATAGCTCCGTTTTGGTTTTAGAAGCAGATATTTCTCTGTACAGCCTATGGTCCCATTCACTCGGGAATATCCCAACGCAGCTCCTAGAAGAAACGTGTTTCTGACTCGCTGAATCTCAACATAGATTCAACTCTCTTAGGTGAACGAACGCACAGCAGAGCAGTTTCAAGGAAACTTTTCTCCTGAGTTTTAGACGAAGTTTCCTGCTGTTTAGTACGGATGCCGGCATTGGGCTGGAAATACCGGTTTTGGGATTCTGCACAGAAAGGGTTTGCAAACCACTGAATCCACACGTGAGTTTAACTCTGTCAGTTGAATGCACACACTGACAACCATTCAGTTAGATAGCTCCGTTTTGGTTTTAGAAGCAGATATTTCTCTGTACAGTCTATGGTCCCATTCACTCGGGAATATCCCAACGCAGCTCCTAGAAGAAACGTGTTTCTGACTCGCTGAATCTCAACATAGATTCAACTCTCTTAGGTGAACGAACGCCCAGCAGAGCAGTTTCAAGGAAACGTTTCTCCTGAGTTTTAGACGAAGTTTCCTGCTGTTTAGTACGGATGCCGGCATTGGGCTGGAAATACCGGTTTTGGGATTCTGCAGAGAAAGGGTTTGCAAACCACTGAATCCACAAGTGAGTTTAACTCTGTCAGTTGAATGCACACATTGACAACCATTCAGTTAGGTAGCTCCGTTTTGGTTTTAGAAGCAGATATTTCTCTGTACAGCCTATGGTCCCATTCACTCGGGAATATCGCAACGCAGCTCCTGGAAGAAAAGTGTTTCTGACTCGCTGAATCTCAACATAGATTCAACTCTCTTAGGTGAACGAACGCACAGCAGAGCAGTTTCAAGGAAACGTTTCTCCTGAGTTTTAGACGAAGTTTCCTGCAGTTTAGTACGTATGCCGGCATTGGGCTGGAAATACCGGTTTTGGGATTCTGCACAGAAAGGGTTTGCAAACCGCTGAATCCACACGTGAGTTTAACTCTGTCAGTTGAATGCACACATTGACAACCATCCAGTTAGATAGCTCCGTTTTGGTTTTAGAAGCAGATATTTCTCTGTACAGCCTATGGTCCCATTCACTCGGGAATATCCCAACGCAGCTCCTAGAAGAAACGTGTTTCTGACTCGCTGAATCTCAACATAGATTCAACTTTCTTAGGTGAACGAACGCACAGCAGAGCAGTTTCAAGGAAACTTTTCTCCTGAGTTTTAGACGAAGTTTCCTGCTGTTTAGTACGTATGGCGGCATTGGGCTGGAAATACCGGTTTTGGGATTCTGCACAGAAAGGGTTTGCAAACCGCTGAATCCACACGTGAGTTTAACATTGTCAGTTGAATGCACACATTGACAACCATCCAGTTAGATAGCTCCGTTTTGGATTTAGAAGCAGATATTTCTCTGTACAGACTATGGTCCCATTCACTCGGGAATATCCCAACGCAGCTCCTAGAAGAAACGTGTTTCTGACTCGCTGAATCTCAACATAGATTCAACTCTCTTAGGTGAACGAACGCACAGCAGAGCAGTTTCAAGGAAACGTTTCTCCTGAGTTTTAGACGAAGTTTCCTGCTGTTTAGTACGTATGCCGGCATTGGGCTGGAAATACCGGTTTTGGGATTCTGCACAAAAAGGGTTTGCAAACCACTGAATCCACAAGTGAGTTTAACTCTGTCAGTTGAATGCACACATTGACAACCATTCAGTTAGGTAGCTCCGTTTTGGTTTTAGAAGCAGATATTTCTCTGTACAGCCTATGGTCCCATTCACTCGGGAATATCCCAACGCAGCTCCTGGAAGAAACGTGTTTCTGACTCGCTGAATCTCAACATAGATTCAACTCTCTTAGGTGAGCGAACGCACAGCAGAGCAGTTTCAAGGAAACGTTTCTCCTGAGTTTTAGACGAAGTTTCCTGCTGTTTAGTACGTATGCCGGCATTGGGCTGGAAATACCGGTTTTGGGATTCTGCACAGAAAGGGTTTGCAAACCACTGAATCCACAAGTGAGTTTAACTCTGTCAGTTGAATGCACACATTGACAACCATTCAGTTAGGTAGCTCCGTTTTGGTTTTAGAAGCAGATATTTCTCTGTACAGCCTATGGTCCCATTCACTCGGGAATATCCCAACGCAGCTCCTGGAAGAAACGTGTTTCTGACTCGCTGAATCTCAACATAGATTCAACTCTCTTAGGTGAACGAACGCACAGCAGAGCAGATTCAAGGAAACGTTTCTCCTGAGTTTTAGACGAAGTTTCCTGCTCTTTAGTACGTATGCCGGCATTGGGCTGGAAATACCGGTTTTGGGATTCTGCACAGAAAGGGTTTGCAAACCACTGAATCCACACGTGAGTTTAAGTCTGTCAGTTGAATGCACACACTGACAACCATTCAGTTAGATAGCTCCGTTTTGGTTTTAGAAGCAGATATTTCTCTGTACAGTCTATGGTCCCATTCACTCGGGAATATCCCAACGCAGCTCCTAGAAGAAACGTGTTTCTGACTCGCTGAATCTCAACATAGATTCACCTCTCTTAGGTGAACGAACGCACAGCAGAGCAGTTTCAAGGAAACGTTTCTCCTGAGTTTTAGACGAAGTTTCCTGCAGTTTAGTACGTATGCCGGCATTGGGCTGGAAATACCGGTTTTGGGATTCTGCACAGAAAGGGTTTGCAAACCGCTGAATCCACACGTGAGTTTAACTCTGTCAGTTGAATGCACACATTGACAACCATCCAGTTAGATAGCTCCGTTTTGGTTTTAGAAGCAGATATTTCTCTGTACAGCCTATGGTCCCATTCACTCGGGAATATCCCAACGCAGCTCCTAGAAGAAACGTGTTTCTGACTCGCTGAATCTCAACATAGATTCAACTTTCTTAGGTGAACGAACGCACAGCAGAGCAGTTTCAAGGAAACTTTTTTCCTGAGTTTTAGACGAAGTTTCCTGCTGTTAAGTACGGATGCCGGCATTGGGCTGGAAATGCCGGTTTTGGGATTCTGCACAGAAAGGGTTTGCAAACCGCTGAATCCACACGTGAGTTTAACTTTGTCAGTTGAATGCACACATTGACAACCATCCAGTTAGATAGCTCCGTTTTGGTTTTAGAAGCAGATATTTCTCTGTACAGACTATGGTCCCATTCACTCGGGAATATCCCAACGCAGCTCCTAGAAGAAACGTGTTTCTGACTCGCTGAATCTCAACATAGATTCAACTCTCTTAGGTGAACGAACGCACAGCAGAGCAGTTTCAAGGAAACGTTTCTCCTGAGTTTTAGACGAAGTTTCCTTCTGTTTAGTACGTATGCCGGCATTGGGCTGGAAATACCGGTTTTGGGATTCTGCACAGAAAGGGTTTGCAAACCACTGAATCCACAAGTGAGTTTAACTCTGTCAGTTGAATGCACACATTGACAACCATTCAATTAGGTAGCTCCGTTTTGGTTTTAGAAGCAGATATTTCTCTGTACAGCCTATGGTCCCATTCACTCGGGAATATCCCAACGCAGCTCCTGGAAGAAACGTGTTTCTGACTCGCTGAATCTCAACATAGATTCAACTCTCTTAGGTGAACGAACGCACAGCAGAGCAGTTTCAAGGAAACGTTTCTCCTGAGTTATAGACGAAGTTTCCTGCTGTTTAGTACGTATGCCGGCATTGGGCTGGAAATACCGGTTTTGGGATTCTGCACAGAAAGGGTTTGCAAACCACTGAATCCACACGTGAGTTTAACTCTGTCAGTTGAATGCACACACTGACAACCATTCAGTTAGATAGCTCCGTTTTGGTTTTAGAAGCCGATATTTCTCTGTACAGCCTATGGTCCCATTCACTCGGGAATATCCCAACGCAGCTCCTAGAAGAAACGTGTTTCTGACTCGCTGAATCTCAACATAGATTCAACTCTCTTAGGTGAACGAACGCACAGCAGAGCAGTTTCAAGGAAACGTTTCTCCTGAGTTTTAGACGAAGTTTCCTGCTGTTTAGTACGTATGCCGGCATTGGGCTGGAAATACCGGTTTTGGGATTCTGCACAGAAAGGGTTTGCAAACCGCTGAATGCACACGTGAGTTTAACTCTGTCAGTTGAATGCACACATTGACAACCATCCAGTTAGATAGCTCCGTTTTGGTTTTAGAAGCAGATATTTCTCTGTACAGTCTATGGTCCCATTCACTCGGGAATATCCCAACGCAGCTCCTAGAAGAAACGTGTTTCTGACTCGCTGAATCTCAACATAGATTCAACTCTCTTAGGTGAACGAACGCACAGCAGAGCAGTTTCAAGGAAACGTTTCTCCTGAGTTTTAGACGAAGTTTCCTGCTGTTTAGTAGTTATGCCGGCATTGGGCTGGAAATACCGGTTTTGGGATTCTGCACAGAAAGAGTTTGCAAACCGCTGAATCCACACGTGAGTTTAACTCTGTCAGTTGAATGCACACATTGACAACCATTCAGTTAGATAGCTCCGTTTTGGTTTTAGAAGCAGATATTTCTCTGTACAGCCTATGGTCCCATTCACTCGGGAATATCCCAACGCAGCTCCTAGAAGAAACGTGTTTCTGACTCGCTGAATCTCAACATAGATTCAACTCTCTTAGGTGAACGAACCCACAGCAGAGCAGTTTCAAGGAAACGTTTCTCCTGAGTTTTAGACGAAGTTTCCTGCTGTTTAGGACGTATGCCGGCATTGGGCTGGAAATACCGTTTTTGGGATTCTGCACAGAAAGGGTTTGCAAACCGCTGAATCCACACGTGAGTTTAACTTTGTCAGTTGAATGCACACATTGACAACCATCCAGTTAGATAGCTCCGTTTTGGTTTTAGAAGCAGATATTTCTCTGTACAGCCTATGGTCCCATTCACTCGGGAATATCCCAACGCAGCTCCTAGAAGAAACGTGTTTCTGACTCGCTGAATCTCAACATAGATTCAACTCACTTAGGTGAAAGAACGCACAGCAGAGCAGTTTCAAGGAAACGTTTGTCCTGAGTTTTAGACGAAGTTTCCTGCTGTTTAGTACGGATGCCGGCATTGGGCTGGAAACACCGGTATTGGGATTCTGCACAGAAAGGGTTTGCAAACCGCTGAATCCACACGTGAGTTTAACTTTGTCAGTTGAATGCACACATTGACAACTATCCAGTTAGATAGCTCCGTTTTGGTTTTAGAAGCAGATATTTCTCTGTACAGACTATGGTCCCATTCAGTCAGGAATATCCCAACGCAGCTCCTAGAAGAAACGTGTTTCTGACTCGCTGAATCTCAACTTAGATTCAACTCTCTTAGGTGAACGAACGCACAGCAGAGCAGTTTCAAGGAATCGTTTCTCCTGAGTTTTAGATGAAGTTTCCTGCTGTTTAGTACGTATGCCGGCATTGGGCCGGAAATACCGGTTTTGGGATTCTGCACAGAAAGGGTTTGCAAACCACTGAATCCACACGTGAGTTTAACTCTGTCAGTTGAATGCACACATTGACAACCATTCAGTTAGATAGCTCCGTTTTGGTTTTAGAAACAGATATTTCTCTGTACAGCCTATGGTCCCATTCACTCGGGAATTTCCCAACGCAGCTCCTAGAAGAGACGTGTTTCTGACTCGCTGAATCTCAACATAGATTCAACTCTCTTAGGTGAACGAACGCACAGCAGAGCAGTTTCAAGGAAACGTTTCTCCTGAGTTTTAGACGAAGTTTCCTGCTGTTTAGTAGTTATGCCGGCATTGGGCTGGAAATACCGGTTTTGGGATTCTGCACAGAAAGAGTTTGCAAACCGCTGAATCCACACGTGAGTTTAACTCTGTCAGTTGAATGCACACATTGACAACCATTCAGTTAGATAGCTCCGTTTTGGTTTTAGAAGCAGATATTTCTCTGTACAGCCTATGGTCCCATTCACTCGGGAATATCCCAACGCAGCTCCTAGAAGAAACGTGTTTCTGACTCGCTGAATCTCAACATAGATTCAACTCTCTTAGGTGAACGAACCCACAGCAGAGCAGTTTCAAGGAAACGTTTCTCCTGAGTTTTAGACGAAGTTTCCTGCAGTTTAGTACGTATGCCGGCATTGGGCTGGAAATACCGGTTTTGGGATTCTGCACAGAAAGGGTTTGCAAACCGCTGAATACACACGTCAGTTTAACTTTGTCAGTTGAATGCACACATTGACAACCATCCAGTTAGATAGCTCCGTTTTGTTTTCAGAAGCAGATATTTCTCTGTACAGACTATGGTCCCATTCACTCGGGAATATCCCAACGCAGCTCCTAGAAGAAACGTGTTTCTGACTCGCTGAATCTCAACATAGATTCAACTCTCTTAGGTGAACGAACGCACAGCAGAGCAGTTTCAAGGAAACGTTTCTCCTGAGTTTTAGACGAAGTTTCCTGCTGTTTAGTACGTATGCCGGCATTGGGCTTTAAATACCGGTTTTGGGATTCTGCACAGAAAGGGTTTGCAAACCACTGAATCCACACGTGAGTTTAACTCTGTCACTTGAATGCACACACTGACAACCATTCAGTTAGATAGCTCCGTTTTGGTTTTAGAAGCAGATATTTCTCTGTACAGACTATGGTCCCATTCACTCGGGAATATCCCAACGCAGCTCCTAGAAGAAACGTGTTTCTGACTCGCTGAATCTCAACATAGATTCAACTCTCTTAGTTGAACGAACGCACAGCAGAGCAGTTTCAAGGAAACGTTTCTCCTGAGTTTTAGACGAAGTTTCCTGCTGTTTAGTACGTATGGCGGCATTTGGCTGGAAATACCAGTTTTGGGATTCTGCACAGAAAGGGATTGCAAACCGCTGAATACACACGTGAGTTTACCTCTGTCAGTTGAATGCACACATTGACAACCATCCAGTTAGATAGCTCCGTTTTGGTTTTAGAAGCAGATATTTCTCTGTACAGCCTATGGTCCCATTCACTCGGGAATATCCCAACGCAGCTCCTGGAAGAAACGTGTTTCTGACTCGCTGAATCTCAACATAGATTCAACTCTCTTAGGTGAACGAACGCACAGCAGAGCAGTTTCAAGGAAACTTTTCTCCTGAGTTTTAGACGAAGTTTCCTGCTGTTTAGTACGGATGCCGGCATTGGGCTGGAAATACCGGTTTTGGGATTCTGCACAGAAAGGGTTTGCAAACCGCTGAATCCACAGGTGAGTTTAACTTTGTCAGTTGAATGCACACATTGACAACCATCCAGTTAGATAGCTCCGTTTTGGTTTTAGAAGCAGATATTTCTCTGTACAGCCTATGGTCCCATTCACTCGGGAATATCCCAACGCAGCTCCTGGAAGAAACGTCTTTCTGACTCGCTGAATCTCAACATAGATTCAACTCTCTTAGGTGAACGAACGCACAGCAGAGCAGTTTCAAGGAAACGTTTCTCCTGAGTTTTAGACGAAGTTTCCTGCTGTTTAGTACGTATGCCGGCATTGGGCTGGAAATACCGGTTTTGGGATTCTGCACAGAAAGGGTTGCAAACCGCTGAATCCACACTTGACATTAACTTTGTCATTTGAATGCACACATTGACAACCATCCAGTTAGATAGCTCCGTTTTGTTTTTAGAAGCAGATATTTCTCTGTACAGACTATGGTCCCATTCACTCGGGAATATCCCAACGCAGCTCCTAGAAGAAACGTGTTTCTGACTCGCTGAATCTCAACATAGATTCAACTCTCTTAGGTAAACGAACGCACAGCAGAGCAGTTTCAAGGAAACGTTTCTCCTGAGTTTTAGACGAAGTTTCCTGCTGTTTAGTACGTATGCCGGCATTGGGCTGGAAATACCGGTTTTGGGATTCTGCACAGAAAGGGTTTGCAAACCACTGAATCCACACGTGAGTTTAACTCTGTCAGTTGAATGCACACACTGACAACCATTCAGTTAGATAGCTCCGTTTTGGTTTTAGAAGCAGATATTTCTCTGTACAGCCTATGGTCCCATTCACTCGGGAATATCCCAACGCAGCTCCTAGAAGAAACGTGTTTCTGACTCGCTGAATCTCAACATAGATTCAACTCACTTAGGTGAAAGAACGCACAGCAGAGCAGTTTCAAGGAAACGTTTGTCCTGAGTTTTAGACGAAGTTTCCTGCTGTTTAGTACGGATGCCGGCATTGGGCTGCAAACACCGGTATTGGGATTCTGCACAGAAAGGGTTTGCAAACCGCTGAATCCACACGTGAGTTTAACTTTGTCAGTTGAATGCACACATTGACAACTATCCAGTTAGATAGCTCCGTTTTGGTTTTAGAAGCAGATATTTCTCTGTACAGACTATGGTCCCATTCAGTCAGGAATATCCCAACGCAGCTCCTAGAAGAAACGTGTTTCTGACTCGCTGAATCTCAACTTAGATTCAACTCTCTTAGGTGAACGAACGCACAGCAGAGCAGTTTCAAGGAATCGTTTCTCCTGAGTTTTAGATGAAGTTTCCTGCTGTTTAGTACGTATGCCGGCATTGGGCCGGAAATACCGGTTTTGGGATTCTGCACAGAAAGGGTTTGCAAACCACTGAATCCACACGTGAGTTTAACTCTGTCAGTTGAATGCACACATTGACAACCATTCAGTTAGATAGCTCCGTTTTGGTTTTAGAAACAGATATTTCTCTGTACAGCCTATGGTCCCATTCACTCGGGAATTTCCCAACGCAGCTCCTGGAAGAAGCGTGTTTCTGACTCGCTGAATCTCAACATAGATTCAACTCTCTTAGGTGAATGAACGCACAGCAGAGCAGTTTCAAGGAAACGTTTCTCCTGAGTTTTAGACGAAGTTTCCTGCTGTTTAGTAGTTATGCCGGCATTGGGCTGGAAATACCGGTTTTGGGATTCTGCACAGAAAGAGTTTGCAAACCGCTGAATCCACACGTGAGTTTAACTCTGTCAGTTGAATGCACACATTGACAACCATTCAGTTAGATAGCTCCGTTTTGGTTTTAGAAGCAGATATTTCTCTGTACAGCCTATGGTCCCATTCACTCGGGAATATCCCAACGCAGCTCCTAGAAGAAACGTGTTTCTGACTCGCTGAATCTCAACATAGATTCAACTCTCTTAGGTGAACGAACCCACAGCAGAGCAGTTTCAAGGAAACGTTTCTCCTGAGTTTTAGACGAAGTTTCCTGCTGTTTAGGACGTATGCCGGCATTGGGCTGGAAATACCGGTTTTGGGATTATGCACAGAAAGGGTTTGCAAACCGCTGAATCCACACGTGAGTTTAACTTTGTCAGTTGAATGCACACATTGACAACCATCCAGTTAGATAGCTCCGTTTTGGTTTTAGAAGCAGATATTTCTCTGTACAGCCTATGGTCCCATTCACTCGGGAATATCCCAACGCAGCTCCTGGAAGAAACGTGTATCTGACTCGCTGAATCTCAACATAGATTCAACTCTCTTAGGTGAAAGAACGCACAGCAGAGCAGTTTCAAGGAAACGTTTCTCCTGAGTTTTAGACGAAGTTTCCTGCAGTTTAGTACGTATGCCGGCATTGGGCTGGAAATACCGGTTTTGGGATTCTGCACAGAAAGGGTTTGCAAACCGCTGAATACACACGTCAGTTTAACTTTGTCAGTTGAATGCACACATTGACAACCATCCAGTTAGATAGCTCCGTTTTGTTTTCAGAAGCAGATATTTCTCTGTACAGACTATGGTCCCATTCACTCGGGAATATCCCAACGCAGCTCCTAGAAGAAACGTGTTTCTGACTCGCTGAATCTCAACATAGATTCAACTCTCTTAGGTGAACGAACGCACAGCAGAGCAGTTTCAAGGAAACGTTTCTCCTGAGTTTTAGAGGAAGTTTCCTGCTGTTTAGTACGTATGCCGGCATTGGGCTTTAAATACCGGTTTTGGGATTCTGCACAGAAAGGGTTTGCAAACCACTGAATCCACACGTGAGTTTAACTCTGTCACTTGAATGCACACACTGACAACCATTCAGTTAGATAGCTCCGTTTTGGTTTTAGAAGCAGATATTTCTCTGTACAGACTATGGTCCCATTCACTCGGGAATATCCCAACGCAGCTCCTAGAAGAAACGTGTTTCTGACTCGCTGAATCTCAACATAGATTCAACTCTCTTAGTTGAACGAACGCACAGCAGAGCAGTTTCAAGGAAACGTTTCCCCTGAGTTTTAGACGAAGTTTCCTGCTGTTTAGTACGTATGGCGGCATTTGGCTGGAAATATCGGTTTTGGGATTCTGCACAGAAAGGGATTGCAAACCGCTGAATACACACGTGAGTTTACCTCTGTCAGTTGAATGCACACATTGACAACCATCCAGTTAGATAGCTCCGTTTTGGTTTTAGAAGCAGATATTTCTCTGTACAGCCTATGGTCCCATTCACTCGGGAATATCCCAACGCAGCTCCTAGAAGAAACGTGTTTCTGACTCGCTGAATCTCAACATAGATTCAACTCTCTTAGGTGAACGAACGCACAGCAGAGCAGTTTCAAGGAAACTTTTCTCCTGAGTTTTAGACGAAGTTTCCTGCTGTTTAGTACGGATGCCGGCATTGGGCTGGAAATACCGGTTTTGGGATTCTGCACAGAAAGGGTTTGCAAACCACTGAATCCACACGTGAGTTTAACTCTGTCAGTTGAATGCACACACTGACAACCATTCAGTTAGATAGCTCCGTTTTGGTTTTAGAAGCAGATATTTCTCTGTACAGTCTATGGTCCCATTCACTCGGGAATATCCCAACGCAGCTCCTAGAAGAAACGTGTTTCTGACTCGCTGAATCTCAACATAGATTCAACTCTCTTAGGTGAACGAACGCACAGCAGAGCAGTTTCAAGGAAACGTTTCTCCTGAGTTTTAGACGAAGTTTCCTGCTGTTTAGTACGGATGCCGGCATTGGGCTGGAAATACCGGTTTTGGGATTCTGCAGAGAAAGGGTTTGCAAACCACTGAATCCACAAGTGAGTTTAACTCTGTCAGTTGAATGCACACATTGACAACCATTCAGTTAGGTAGCTCCGTTTTGGTTTTAGAAGCAGATATTTCTCTGTACAGCCTATGGTCCCATTCACTCGGGAATATCGCAACGCAGCTCCTGGAAGAAAAGTGTTTCTGACTCGCTGAATCTCAACATAGATTCAACTCTCTTAGGTGAACGAACGCACAGCAGAGCAGTTTCAAGGAAACGTTTCTCCTGAGTTTTAGACGAAGTTTCCTGCAGTTTAGTACGTATGCCGGCATTGGGCTGGAAATACCGGTTTTGGGATTCTGCACAGAAAGGGTTTGCAAACCGCTGAATCCACACGTGAGTTTAACTCTGTCAGTTGAATGCACACATTGACAACCATCCAGTTAGATAGCTCCGTTTTGGTTTTAGAAGCAGATATTTCTCTGTACAGCCTATGGTCCCATTCACTCGGGAATATCCCAACGCAGCTCCTAGAAGAAACGTGTTTCTGACTCGCTGAATCTCAACATAGATTCAACTTTCTTAGGTGAACGAACGCACAGCAGAGCAGTTTCAAGGAAACTTTTCTCCTGAGTTTTAGACGAAGTTTCCTGCTGTTTAGTACGTATGGCGGCATTGGGCTGGAAATACCGGTTTTGGGATTCTGCACAGAAAGGGTTTGCAAACCGCTGAATCCACACGTGAGTTTAACATTGTCAGTTGAATGCACACATTGACAACCATCCAGTTAGATAGCTCCGTTTTGGATTTAGAAGCAGATATTTCTCTGTACAGACTATGGTCCCATTCACTCGGGAATATCCCAACGCAGCTCCTAGAAGAAACGTGTTTCTGACTCGCTGAATCTCAACATAGATTCAACTCTCTTAGGTGAACGAACGCACAGCAGAGCAGTTTCAAGGAAACGTTTCTCCTGAGTTTTAGACGAAGTTTCCTGCTGTTTAGTACGTATGCCGGCATTGGGCTGGAAATACCGGTTTTGGGATTCTGCACAAAAAGGGTTTGCAAACCACTGAATCCACAAGTGAGTTTAACTCTGTCAGTTGAATGCACACATTGACAACCATTCAGTTAGGTAGCTCCGTTTTGGTTTTAGAAGCAGATATTTCTCTGTACAGCCTATGGTCCCATTCACTCGGGAATATCCCAACGCAGCTCCTGGAAGAAACGTGTTTCTGACTCGCTGAATCTCAACATAGATTCAACTCTCTTAGGTGAGCGAACGCACAGCAGAGCAGTTTCAAGGAAACGTTTCTCCTGAGTTTTAGACGAAGTTTCCTGCTGTTTAGTACGTATGCCGGCATTGGGCTGGAAATACCGGTTTTGGGATTCTGCACAGAAAGGGTTTGCAAACCACTGAATCCACAAGTGAGTTTAACTCTGTCAGTTGAATGCACACATTGACAACCATTCAGTTAGGTAGCTCCGTTTTGGTTTTAGAAGCAGATATTTCTCTGTACAGCCTATGGTCCCATTCACTCGGGAATATCCCAACGCAGCTCCTGGAAGAAACGTGTTTCTGACTCGCTGAATCTCAACATAGATTCAACTCTCTTAGGTGAACGAACGCACAGCAGAGCAGATTCAAGGAAACGTTTCTCCTGAGTTTTAGACGAAGTTTCCTGCTCTTTAGTACGTATGCCGGCATTGGGCTGGAAATACCGGTTTTGGGATTCTGCACAGAAAGGGTTTGCAAACCACTGAATCCACACGTGAGTTTAAGTCTGTCAGTTGAATGCACACACTGACAACCATTCAGTTAGATAGCTCCGTTTTGGTTTTAGAAGCAGATATTTCTCTGTACAGTCTATGGTCCCATTCACTCGGGAATATCCCAACGCAGCTCCTAGAAGAAACGTGTTTCTGACTCGCTGAATCTCAACATAGATTCACCTCTCTTAGGTGAACGAACGCACAGCAGAGCAGTTTCAAGGAAACGTTTCTCCTGAGTTTTAGACGAAGTTTCCTGCAGTTTAGTACGTATGCCGGCATTGGGCTGGAAATACCGGTTTTGGGATTCTGCACAGAAAGGGTTTGCAAACCGCTGAATCCACACGTGAGTTTAACTCTGTCAGTTGAATGCACACATTGACAACCATCCAGTTAGATAGCTCCGTTTTGGTTTTAGAAGCAGATATTTCTCTGTACAGCCTATGGTCCCATTCACTCGGGAATATCCCAACGCAGCTCCTAGAAGAAACGTGTTTCTGACTCGCTGAATCTCAACATAGATTCAACTTTCTTAGGTGAACGAACGCACAGCAGAGCAGTTTCAAGGAAACTTTTTTCCTGAGTTTTAGACGAAGTTTCCTGCTGTTAAGTACGGATGCCGGCATTGGGCTGGAAATGCCGGTTTTGGGATTCTGCACAGAAAGGGTTTGCAAACCGCTGAATCCACACGTGAGTTTAACTTTGTCAGTTGAATGCACACATTGACAACCATCCAGTTAGATAGCTCCGTTTTGGTTTTAGAAGCAGATATTTCTCTGTACAGACTATGGTCCCATTCACTCGGGAATATCCCAACGCAGCTCCTAGAAGAAACGTGTTTCTGACTCGCTGAATCTCAACATAGATTCAACTCTCTTAGGTGAACGAACGCACAGCAGAGCAGTTTCAAGGAAACGTTTCTCCTGAGTTTTAGACGAAGTTTCCTTCTGTTTAGTACGTATGCCGGCATTGGGCTGGAAATACCGGTTTTGGGATTCTGCACAGAAAGGGTTTGCAAACCACTGAATCCACAAGTGAGTTTAACTCTGTCAGTTGAATGCACACATTGACAACCATTCAATTAGGTAGCTCCGTTTTGGTTTTAGAAGCAGATATTTCTCTGTACAGCCTATGGTCCCATTCACTCGGGAATATCCCAACGCAGCTCCTGGAAGAAACGTGTTTCTGACTCGCTGAATCTCAACATAGATTCAACTCTCTTAGGTGAACGAACGCACAGCAGAGCAGTTTCAAGGAAACGTTTCTCCTGAGTTATAGACGAAGTTTCCTGCTGTTTAGTACGTATGCCGGCATTGGGCTGGAAATACCGGTTTTGGGATTCTGCACAGAAAGGGTTTGCAAACCACTGAATCCACACGTGAGTTTAACTCTGTCAGTTGAATGCACACACTGACAACCATTCAGTTAGATAGCTCCGTTTTGGTTTTAGAAGCCGATATTTCTCTGTACAGCCTATGGTCCCATTCACTCGGGAATATCCCAACGCAGCTCCTAGAAGAAACGTGTTTCTGACTCGCTGAATCTCAACATAGATTCAACTCTCTTAGGTGAACGAACGCACAGCAGAGCAGTTTCAAGGAAACGTTTCTCCTGAGTTTTAGACGAAGTTTCCTGCTGTTTAGTACGTATGCCGGCATTGGGCTGGAAATACCGGTTTTGGGATTCTGCACAGAAAGGGTTTGCAAACCGCTGAATGCACACGTGAGTTTAACTCTGTCAGTTGAATGCACACATTGACAACCATCCAGTTAGATAGCTCCGTTTTGGTTTTAGAAGCAGATATTTCTCTGTACAGTCTATGGTCCCATTCACTCGGGAATATCCCAACGCAGCTCCTAGAAGAAACGTGTTTCTGACTCGCTGAATCTCAACATAGATTCAACTCTCTTAGGTGAACGAACGCACAGCAGAGCAGTTTCAAGGAAACGTTTCTCCTGAGTTTTAGACGAAGTTTCCTGCTGTTTAGTAGTTATGCCGGCATTGGGCTGGAAATACCGGTTTTGGGATTCTGCACAGAAAGAGTTTGCAAACCGCTGAATCCACACGTGAGTTTAACTCTGTCAGTTGAATGCACACATTGACAACCATTCAGTTAGATAGCTCCGTTTTGGTTTTAGAAGCAGATATTTCTCTGTACAGCCTATGGTCCCATTCACTCGGGAATATCCCAACGCAGCTCCTAGAAGAAACGTGTTTCTGACTCGCTGAATCTCAACATAGATTCAACTCTCTTAGGTGAACGAACCCACAGCAGAGCAGTTTCAAGGAAACGTTTCTCCTGAGTTTTAGACGAAGTTTCCTGCTGTTTAGGACGTATGCCGGCATTGGGCTGGAAATACCGTTTTTGGGATTCTGCACAGAAAGGGTTTGCAAACCGCTGAATCCACACGTGAGTTTAACTTTGTCAGTTGAATGCACACATTGACAACCATCCAGTTAGATAGCTCCGTTTTGGTTTTAGAAGCAGATATTTCTCTGTACAGCCTATGGTCCCATTCACTCGGGAATATCCCAACGCAGCTCCTAGAAGAAACGTGTTTCTGACTCGCTGAATCTCAACATAGATTCAACTCTCTTAGGTGAACGAACGCACAGCAGAGCAGTTTCAAGGAAACTTTTCTCCTGAGTTTTAGACGAAGTTTCCTGCTGTTTAGTACGGATGCCGGCATTGGGCTGGAAATACCGGTTTTGGGATTCTGCACAGAAAGGGTTTGCAAACCGCTGAATCCACAGGTGAGTTTAACTTTGTCAGTTGAATGCACACATTGACAACCATCCAGTTAGATAGCTCCGTTTTGGTTTTAGAAGCAGATATTTCTCTGTACAGCCTATGGTCCCATTCACTCGGGAATATCCCAACGCAGCTCCTGGAAGAAACGTCTTTCTGACTCGCTGAATCTCAACATAGATTCAACTCTCTTAGGTGAACGAACGCACAGCAGAGCAGTTTCAAGGAAACGTTTCTCCTGAGTTTTAGACGAAGTTTCCTGCTGTTTAGTACGTATGCCGGCATTGGGCTGGAAATACCGGTTTTGGGATTCTGCACAGAAAGGGTTGCAAACCGCTGAATCCACACTTGAGTTTAACTTTGTCATTTGAATGCACACATTGACAACCATCCAGTTAGATAGCTCCGTTTTGTTTTTAGAAGCAGATATTTCTCTGTACAGACTATGGTCCCATTCACTCGGGAATATCCCAACGCAGCTCCTAGAAGAAACGTGTTTCTGACTCGCTGAATCTCAACATAGATTCAACTCTCTTAGGTAAACGAACGCACAGCACAGCAGTTTCAAGGAAACGTTTCTCCTGAGTTTTAGACGAAGTTTCCTGCTGTTTAGTACGTATGCCGGCATTGGGCTGGAAATACCGGTTTTGGGATTCTGCACAGAAAGGGTTTGCAAACCACTGAATCCACACGTGAGTTTAACTCTGTCATTTGAATGCACACACTGACAACCATTCAGTTAGATAGCTCCGTTTTGGTTTTAGAAGCAGATATTTCTCTGTACAGCCTATGGTCCCATTCACTCGGGAATATCCCAACGCAGCTCCTAGAAGAAACGTGTTTCTGACTCGCTGAATCTCAACATAGATTCAACTCTCTTAGGTGAACGAACGCACAGCAGAGCAGTTTCAAGGAAACGTTTCTCCTGAGTTTTAGACGAAGTTTCCTGCTGTTTAGTACGGATGCCGGCATTGGGCTGGAAATACCGGTTTTGGGATTCTGCACAGAAAGGGTTTGCAAACCGCTGAATGCACACGTGAGTTTAACTCTGTCAGTTGAATGCACACATTGACAACCATCCAGTTAGATAGCTCCGTTTTGGTTTTAGAAGCAGATATTTCTCTGTACAGTCTATGGTCCCATTCACTCGGGAATATCCCAACGCAGCTCCTAGAAGAAACGTGTTTCTGACTCGCTGAATCTCAACATAGATTCAACTCTCTTAGGTGAACGAACGCACAGCAGAGCAGTTTCAAGGAAACGTTTCTCCTGAGTTTTAGACGAAGTTTCCTGCTGTTTAGTAGTTATGCCGGCATTGGGCTGGAAATACCGGTTTTGGGATTCTGCACAGAAAGAGTTTGCAAACCGCTGAATCCACACGTGAGTTTAACTCTGTCAGTTGAATGCACACATTGACAACCATTCAGTTAGATAGCTCCGTTTTGGTTTTAGAAGCAGATATTTCTCTGTACAGCCTATGGTCCCATTCACTCGGGAATATCCCAACGCAGCTCCTAGAAGAAACGTGTTTCTGACTCGCTGAATCTCAACATAGATTCAACTCTCTTAGGTGAACGAACCCACAGCAGAGCAGTTTCAAGGAAACGTTTCTCCTGAGTTTTAGACGAAGTTTCCTGCTGTTTAGGACGTATGCCGGCATTGGGCTGGAAATACCGGTTTTGGGATTCTGCACAGAAAGGGTTTGCAAACCGCTGAATCCACACGTGAGTTTAACTTTGTCAGTTGAATGCACACATTGACAACCATCCAGTTAGATAGCTCCGTTTTGGTTTTAGAAGCAGATATTTCTCTGTACAGCCTATGGTCCCATTCACTCGGGAATATCCCAACGCAGCTCCTAGAAGAAACGTGTTTCTGACTCGCTGAATCTCAACATAGATTCAACTCTCTTAGGTGAACGAACGCACAGCAGAGCAGTTTCAAGGAAACTTTTCTCCTGAGTTTTAGACGAAGTTTCCTGCTGTTTAGTACGGATGCCGGCATTGGGCTGGAAATACCGGTTTTGGGATTCTGCACAGAAAGGGTTTGCAAACCGCTGAATCCACAGGTGAGTTTAACTTTGTCAGTTGAATGCACACATTGACAACCATCCAGTTAGATAGCTCCGTTTTGGTTTTAGAAGCAGATATTTCTCTGTACAGCCTATGGTCCCATTCACTCGGGAATATCCCAACGCAGCTCCTGGAAGAAACGTCTTTCTGACTCGCTGAATCTCAACATAGATTCAACTCTCTTAGGTGAACGAACGCACAGCAGAGCAGTTTCAAGGAAACGTTTCTCCTGAGTTTTAGACGAAGTTTCCTGCTGTTTAGTACGTATGCCGGCATTGGGCTGGAAATACCGGTTTTGGGATTCTGCACAGAAAGGGTTGCAAACCGCTGAATCCACACTTGAGTTTAACTTTGTCATTTGAATGCACACATTGACAACCATCCAGTTAGATAGCTCCGTTTTGGTTTTAGAAGCAGATATTTCTCTGTACAGCCTATGGTCCCATTCACTCGGGAATATCCCAACGCAGCTCCTAGAAGAAACGTGTTTCTGACTCGCTGAATCTCAACATAGATTCAACTCTCTTAGGTGAACGAACCCACAGCAGAGCAGTTTCAAGGAAACGTTTCTCCTGAGTTTTAGACGAAGTTTCCTGCTGTTTAGGACGTATGCCGGCATTGGGCTGGAAATACCGTTTTTGGGATTCTGCACAGAAAGGGTTTGCAAACCGCTGAATCCACACGTGAGTTTAACTTTGTCAGTTGAATGCACACATTGACAACCATCCAGTTAGATAGCTCCGTTTTGGTTTTAGAAGCAGATATTTCTCTGTACAGCCTATGGTCCCATTCACTCGGGAATATCCCAACGCAGCTCCTAGAAGAAACGTGTTTCTGACTCGCTGAATCTCAACATAGATTCAACTCACTTAGGTGAAAGAACGCACAGCAGAGCAGTTTCAAGGAAACGTTTGTCCTGAGTTTTAGACGAAGTTTCCTGCTGTTTAGTACGGATGCCGGCATTGGGCTGGAAACACCGGTATTGGGATTCTGCACAGAAAGGGTTTGCAAACCGCTGAATCCACACGTGAGTTTAACTTTGTCAGTTGAATGCACACATTGACAACTATCCAGTTAGATAGCTCCGTTTTGGTTTTAGAAGCAGATATTTCTCTGTACAGACTATGGTCCCATTCAGTCAGGAATATCCCAACGCAGCTCCTAGAAGAAACGTGTTTCTGACTCGCTGAATCTCAACTTAGATTCAACTCTCTTAGGTGAACGAACGCACAGCAGAGCAGTTTCAAGGAATCGTTTCTCCTGAGTTTTAGATGAAGTTTCCTGCTGTTTAGTACGTATGCCGGCATTGGGCCGGAAATACCGGTTTTGGGATTCTGCACAGAAAGGGTTTGCAAACCACTGAATCCACACGTGAGTTTAACTCTGTCAGTTGAATGCACACATTGACAACCATTCAGTTAGATAGCTCCGTTTTGGTTTTAGAAACAGATATTTCTCTGTACAGCCTATGGTCCCATTCACTCGGGAATTTCCCAACGCAGCTCCTAGAAGAGACGTGTTTCTGACTCGCTGAATCTCAACATAGATTCAACTCTCTTAGGTGAACGAACGCACAGCAGAGCAGTTTCAAGGAAACGTTTCTCCTGAGTTTTAGACGAAGTTTCCTGCTGTTTAGTAGTTATGCCGGCATTGGGCTGGAAATACCGGTTTTGGGATTCTGCACAGAAAGAGTTTGCAAACCGCTGAATCCACACGTGAGTTTAACTCTGTCAGTTGAATGCACACATTGACAACCATTCAGTTAGATAGCTCCGTTTTGGTTTTAGAAGCAGATATTTCTCTGTACAGCCTATGGTCCCATTCACTCGGGAATATCCCAACGCAGCTCCTAGAAGAAACGTGTTTCTGACTCGCTGAATCTCAACATAGATTCAACTCTCTTAGGTGAACGAACCCACAGCAGAGCAGTTTCAAGGAAACGTTTCTCCTGAGTTTTAGACGAAGTTTCCTGCAGTTTAGTACGTATGCCGGCATTGGGCTGGAAATACCGGTTTTGGGATTCTGCACAGAAAGGGTTTGCAAACCGCTGAATACACACGTCAGTTTAACTTTGTCAGTTGAATGCACACATTGACAACCATCCAGTTAGATAGCTCCGTTTTGTTTTCAGAAGCAGATATTTCTCTGTACAGACTATGGTCCCATTCACTCGGGAATATCCCAACGCAGCTCCTAGAAGAAACGTGTTTCTGACTCGCTGAATCTCAACATAGATTCAACTCTCTTAGGTGAACGAACGCACAGCAGAGCAGTTTCAAGGAAACGTTTCTCCTGAGTTTTAGACGAAGTTTCCTGCTGTTTAGTACGTATGCCGGCATTGGGCTTTAAATACCGGTTTTGGGATTCTGCACAGAAAGGGTTTGCAAACCACTGAATCCACACGTGAGTTTAACTCTGTCACTTGAATGCACACACTGACAACCATTCAGTTAGATAGCTCCGTTTTGGTTTTAGAAGCAGATATTTCTCTGTACAGACTATGGTCCCATTCACTCGGGAATATCCCAACGCAGCTCCTAGAAGAAACGTGTTTCTGACTCGCTGAATCTCAACATAGATTCAACTCTCTTAGTTGAACGAACGCACAGCAGAGCAGTTTCAAGGAAACGTTTCTCCTGAGTTTTAGACGAAGTTTCCTGCTGTTTAGTACGTATGGCGGCATTTGGCTGGAAATACCAGTTTTGGGATTCTGCACAGAAAGGGATTGCAAACCGCTGAATACACACGTGAGTTTACCTCTGTCAGTTGAATGCACACATTGACAACCATCCAGTTAGATAGCTCCGTTTTGGTTTTAGAAGCAGATATTTCTCTGTACAGCCTATGGTCCCATTCACTCGGGAATATCCCAACGCAGCTCCTGGAAGAAACGTGTTTCTGACTCGCTGAATCTCAACATAGATTCAACTCTCTTAGGTGAACGAACGCACAGCAGAGCAGTTTCAAGGAAACTTTTCTCCTGAGTTTTAGACGAAGTTTCCTGCTGTTTAGTACGGATGCCGGCATTGGGCTGGAAATACCGGTTTTGGGATTCTGCACAGAAAGGGTTTGCAAACCGCTGAATCCACAGGTGAGTTTAACTTTGTCAGTTGAATGCACACATTGACAACCATCCAGTTAGATAGCTCCGTTTTGGTTTTAGAAGCAGATATTTCTCTGTACAGCCTATGGTCCCATTCACTCGGGAATATCCCAACGCAGCTCCTGGAAGAAACGTCTTTCTGACTCGCTGAATCTCAACATAGATTCAACTCTCTTAGGTGAACGAACGCACAGCAGAGCAGTTTCAAGGAAACGTTTCTCCTGAGTTTTAGACGAAGTTTCCTGCTGTTTAGTACGTATGCCGGCATTGGGCTGGAAATACCGGTTTTGGGATTCTGCACAGAAAGGGTTGCAAACCGCTGAATCCACACTTGACTTTAACTTTGTCATTTGAATGCACACATTGACAACCATCCAGTTAGATAGCTCCGTTTTGTTTTTAGAAGCAGATATTTCTCTGTACAGACTATGGTCCCATTCACTCGGGAATATCCCAACGCAGCTCCTAGAAGAAACGTGTTTCTGACTCGCTGAATCTCAACATAGATTCAACTCTCTTAGGTAAACGAACGCACAGCAGAGCAGTTTCAAGGAAACGTTTCTCCTGAGTTTTAGACGAAGTTTCCTGCTGTTTAGTACGTATGCCGGCATTGGGCTGGAAATACCGGTTTTGGGATTCTGCACAGAAAGGGTTTGCAAACCACTGAATCCACACGTGAGTTTAACTCTGTCAGTTGAATGCACACACTGACAACCATTCAGTTAGATAGCTCCGTTTTGGTTTTAGAAGCAGATATTTCTCTGTACAGCCTATGGTCCCATTCACTCGGGAATATCCCAACGCAGCTCCTAGAAGAAACGTGTTTCTGACTCGCTGAATCTCAACATAGATTCAACTCACTTAGGTGAAAGAACGCACAGCAGAGCAGTTTCAAGGAAACGTTTGTCCTGAGTTTTAGACGAAGTTTCCTGCTGTTTAGTACGGATGCCGGCATTGGGCTGCAAACACCGGTATTGGGATTCTGCACAGAAAGGGTTTGCAAACCGCTGAATCCACACGTGAGTTTAACTTTGTCAGTTGAATGCACACATTGACAACTATCCAGTTAGATAGCTCCGTTTTGGTTTTAGAAGCAGATATTTCTCTGTACAGACTATGGTCCCATTCAGTCAGGAATATCCCAACGCAGCTCCTAGAAGAAACGTGTTTCTGACTCGCTGAATCTCAACTTAGATTCAACTCTCTTAGGTGAACGAACGCACAGCAGAGCAGTTTCAAGGAATCGTTTCTCCTGAGTTTTAGATGAAGTTTCCTGCTGTTTAGTACGTATGCCGGCATTGGGCCGGAAATACCGGTTTTGGGATTCTGCACAGAAAGGGTTTGCAAACCACTGAATCCACACGTGAGTTTAACTCTGTCAGTTGAATGCACACATTGACAACCATTCAGTTAGATAGCTCCGTTTTGGTTTTAGAAACAGATATTTCTCTGTACAGCCTATGGTCCCATTCACTCGGGAATTTCCCAACGCAGCTCCTGGAAGAAGCGTGTTTCTGACTCGCTGAATCTCAACATAGATTCAACTCTCTTAGGTGAATGAACGCACAGCAGAGCAGTTTCAAGGAAACGTTTCTCCTGAGTTTTAGACGAAGTTTCCTGCTGTTTAGTAGTTATGCCGGCATTGGGCTGGAAATACCGGTTTTGGGATTCTGCACAGAAAGAGTTTGCAAACCGCTGAATCCACACGTGAGTTTAACTCTGTCAGTTGAATGCACACATTGACAACCATTCAGTTAGATAGCTCCGTTTTGGTTTTAGAAGCAGATATTTCTCTGTACAGCCTATGGTCCCATTCACTCGGGAATATCCCAACGCAGCTCCTAGAAGAAACGTGTTTCTGACTCGCTGAATCTCAACATAGATTCAACTCTCTTAGGTGAACGAACCCACAGCAGAGCAGTTTCAAGGAAACGTTTCTCCTGAGTTTTAGACGAAGTTTCCTGCTGTTTAGGACGTATGCCGGCATTGGGCTGGAAATACCGGTTTTGGGATTATGCACAGAAAGGGTTTGCAAACCGCTGAATCCACACGTGAGTTTAACTTTGTCAGTTGAATGCACACATTGACAACCATCCAGTTAGATAGCTCCGTTTTGGTTTTAGAAGCAGATATTTCTCTGTACAGCCTATGGTCCCATTCACTCGGGAATATCCCAACGCAGCTCCTGGAAGAAACGTGTATCTGACTCGCTGAATCTCAACATAGATTCAACTCTCTTAGGTGAAAGAACGCACAGCAGAGCAGTTTCAAGGAAACGTTTCTCCTGAGTTTTAGACGAAGTTTCCTGCAGTTTAGTACGTATGCCGGCATTGGGCTGGAAATACCGGTTTTGGGATTCTGCACAGAAAGGGTTTGCAAACCGCTGAATACACACGTCAGTTTAACTTTGTCAGTTGAATGCACACATTGACAACCATCCAGTTAGATAGCTCCGTTTTGTTTTCAGAAGCAGATATTTCTCTGTACAGACTATGGTCCCATTCACTCGGGAATATCCCAACGCAGCTCCTAGAAGAAACGTGTTTCTGACTCGCTGAATCTCAACATAGATTCAACTCTCTTAGGTGAACGAACGCACAGCAGAGCAGTTTCAAGGAAACGTTTCTCCTGAGTTTTAGAGGAAGTTTCCTGCTGTTTAGTACGTATGCCGGCATTGGGCTTTAAATACCGGTTTTGGGATTCTGCACAGAAAGGGTTTGCAAACCACTGAATCCACACGTGAGTTTAACTCTGTCACTTGAATGCACACACTGACAACCATTCAGTTAGATAGCTCCGTTTTGGTTTTAGAAGCAGATATTTCTCTGTACAGACTATGGTCCCATTCACTCGGGAATATCCCAACGCAGCTCCTAGAAGAAACGTGTTTCTGACTCGCTGAATCTCAACATAGATTCAACTCTCTTAGTTGAACGAACGCACAGCAGAGCAGTTTCAAGGAAACGTTTCCCCTGAGTTTTAGACGAAGTTTCCTGCTGTTTAGTACGTATGGCGGCATTTGGCTGGAAATATCGGTTTTGGGATTCTGTACAGAAAGGGATTGCAAACCGCTGAATACACACGTGAGTTTACCTCTGTCAGTTGAATGCACACATTGACAACCATCCAGTTAGATAGCTCCGTTTTGGTTTTAGAAGCAGATATTTCTCTGTACAGCCTATGGTCCCATTCACTCGGGAATATCCCAACGCAGCTCCTAGAAGAAACGTGTTTCTGACTCGCTGAATCTCAACATAGATTCAACTCTCTTAGGTGAACGAACGCACAGCAGAGCAGTTTCAAGGAAACTTTTCTCCTGAGTTTTAGACGAAGTTTCCTGCTGTTTAGTACGGATGCCGGCATTGGGCTGGAAATACCGGTTTTGGGATTCTGCACAGAAAGGGTTTGCAAACCACTGAATCCACACGTGAGTTTAACTCTGTCAGTTGAATGCACACACTGACAACCATTCAGTTAGATAGCTCCGTTTTGGTTTTAGAAGCAGATATTTCTCTGTACAGTCTATGGTCCCATTCACTCGGGAATATCCCAACGCAGCTCCTAGAAGAAACGTGTTTCTGACTCGCTGAATCTCAACATAGATTCAACTCTCTTAGGTGAACGAACGCACAGCAGAGCAGTTTCAAGGAAACGTTTCTCCTGAGTTTTAGACGAAGTTTCCTGCTGTTTAGTACGGATGCCGGCATTGGGCTGGAAATACCGGTTTTGGGATTCTGCAGAGAAAGGGTTTGCAAACCACTGAATCCACAAGTGAGTTTAACTCTGTCAGTTGAATGCACACATTGACAACCATTCAGTTAGGTAGCTCCGTTTTGGTTTTAGAAGCAGATATTTCTCTGTACAGCCTATGGTCCCATTCACTCGGGAATATCGCAACGCAGCTCCTGGAAGAAAAGTGTTTCTGACTCGCTGAATCTCAACATAGATTCAACTCTCTTAGGTGAACGAACGCACAGCAGAGCAGTTTCAAGGAAACGTTTCTCCTGAGTTTTAGACGAAGTTTCCTGCAGTTTAGTACGTATGCCGGCATTGGGCTGGAAATACCGGTTTTGGGATTCTGCACAGAAAGGGTTTGCAAACCGCTGAATCCACACGTGAGTTTAACTCTGTCAGTTGAATGCACACATTGACAACCATCCAGTTAGATAGCTCCGTTTTGGTTTTAGAAGCAGATATTTCTCTGTACAGCCTATGGTCCCATTCACTCGGGAATATCCCAACGCAGCTCCTAGAAGAAACGTGTTTCTGACTCGCTGAATCTCAACATAGATTCAACTTTCTTAGGTGAACGAACGCACAGCAGAGCAGTTTCAAGGAAACTTTTCTCCTGAGTTTTAGACGAAGTTTCCTGCTGTTTAGTACGTATGGCGGCATTGGGCTGGAAATACCGGTTTTGGGATTCTGCACAGAAAGGGTTTGCAAACCGCTGAATCCACACGTGAGTTTAACATTGTCAGTTGAATGCACACATTGACAACCATCCAGTTAGATAGCTCCGTTTTGGATTTAGAAGCAGATATTTCTCTGTACAGACTATGGTCCCATTCACTCGGGAATATCCCAACGCAGCTCCTAGAAGAAACGTGTTTCTGACTCGCTGAATCTCAACATAGATTCAACTCTCTTAGGTGAACGAACGCACAGCAGAGCAGTTTCAAGGAAACGTTTCTCCTGAGTTTTAGACGAAGTTTCCTGCTGTTTAGTACGTATGCCGGCATTGGGCTGGAAATACCGGTTTTGGGATTCTGCACAAAAAGGGTTTGCAAACCACTGAATCCACAAGTGAGTTTAACTCTGTCAGTTGAATGCACACATTGACAACCATTCAGTTAGGTAGCTCCGTTTTGGTTTTAGAAGCAGATATTTCTCTGTACAGCCTATGGTCCCATTCACTCGGGAATATCCCAACGCAGCTCCTGGAAGAAACGTGTTTCTGACTCGCTGAATCTCAACATAGATTCAACTCTCTTAGGTGAGCGAACGCACAGCAGAGCAGTTTCAAGGAAACGTTTCTCCTGAGTTTTAGACGAAGTTTCCTGCTGTTTAGTACGTATGCCGGCATTGGGCTGGAAATACCGGTTTTGGGATTCTGCACAGAAAGGGTTTGCAAACCACTGAATCCACAAGTGAGTTTAACTCTGTCAGTTGAATGCGCACATTGACAACCATTCAGTTAGGTAGCTCCGTTTTGGTTTTAGAAGCAGATATTTCTCTGTACAGCCTATGGTCCCATTCACTCGGGAATATCCCAACGCAGCTCCTGGAAGAAACGTGTTTCTGACTCGCTGAATCTCAACATAGATTCAACTCTCTTAGGTGAACGAACGCACAGCAGAGCAGATTCAAGGAAACGTTTCTCCTGAGTTTTAGACGAAGTTTCCTGCTCTTTAGTACGTATGCCGGCATTGGGCTGGAAATACCGGTTTTGGGATTCTGCACAGAAAGGGTTTGCAAACCACTGAATCCACACGTGAGTTTAAGTCTGTCAGTTGAATGCACACACTGACAACCATTCAGTTAGATAGCTCCGTTTTGGTTTTAGAAGCAGATATTTCTCTGTACAGTCTATGGTCCCATTCACTCGGGAATATCCCAACGCAGCTCCTAGAAGAAACGTGTTTCTGACTCGCTGAATCTCAACATAGATTCACCTCTCTTAGGTGAACGAACGCACAGCAGAGCAGTTTCAAGGAAACGTTTCTCCTGAGTTTTAGACGAAGTTTCCTGCAGTTTAGTACGTATGCCGGCATTGGGCTGGAAATACCGGTTTTGGGATTCTGCACAGAAAGGGTTTGCAAACCGCTGAATCCACACGTGAGTTTAACTCTGTCAGTTGAATGCACACATTGACAACCATCCAGTTAGATAGCTCCGTTTTGGTTTTAGAAGCAGATATTTCTCTGTACAGCCTATGGTCCCATTCACTCGGGAATATCCCAACGCAGCTCCTAGAAGAAACGTGTTTCTGACTCGCTGAATCTCAACATAGATTCAACTTTCTTAGGTGAACGAACGCACAGCAGAGCAGTTTCAAGGAAACTTTTTTCCTGAGTTTTAGACGAAGTTTCCTGCTGTTAAGTACGGATGCCGGCATTGGGCTGGAAATGCCGGTTTTGGGATTCTGCACAGAAAGGGTTTGCAAACCGCTGAATCCACACGTGAGTTTAACTTTGTCAGTTGAATGCACACATTGACAACCATCCAGTTAGATAGCTCCGTTTTGGTTTTAGAAGCAGATATTTCTCTGTACAGACTATGGTCCCATTCACTCGGGAATATCCCAACGCAGCTCCTAGAAGAAACGTGTTTCTGACTCGCTGAATCTCAACATAGATTCAACTCTCTTAGGTGAACGAACGCACAGCAGAGCAGTTTCAAGGAAACGTTTCTCCTGAGTTTTAGACGAAGTTTCCTTCTGTTTAGTACGTATGCCGGCATTGGGCTGGAAATACCGGTTTTGGGATTCTGCACAGAAAGGGTTTGCAAACCACTGAATCCACAAGTGAGTTTAACTCTGTCAGTTGAATGCACACATTGACAACCATTCAATTAGGTAGCTCCGTTTTGGTTTTAGAAGCAGATATTTCTCTGTACAGCCTATGGTCCCATTCACTCGGGAATATCCCAACGCAGCTCCTGGAAGAAACGTGTTTCTGACTCGCTGAATCTCAACATAGATTCAACTCTCTTAGGTGAACGAACGCACAGCAGAGCAGTTTCAAGGAAACGTTTCTCCTGAGTTATAGACGAAGTTTCCTGCTGTTTAGTACGTATGCCGGCATTGGGCTGGAAATACCGGTTTTGGGATTCTGCACAGAAAGGGTTTGCAAACCACTGAATCCACACGTGAGTTTAACTCTGTCAGTTGAATGCACACACTGACAACCATTCAGTTAGATAGCTCCGTTTTGGTTTTAGAAGCCGATATTTCTCTGTACAGCCTATGGTCCCATTCACTCGGGAATATCCCAACGCAGCTCCTAGAAGAAACGTGTTTCTGACTCGCTGAATCTCAACATAGATTCAACTCTCTTAGGTGAACGAACGCACAGCAGAGCAGTTTCAAGGAAACGTTTCTCCTGAGTTTTAGACGAAGTTTCCTGCTGTTTAGTACGTATGCCGGCATTGGGCTGGAAATACCGGTTTTGGGATTCTGCACAGAAAGGGTTTGCAAACCGCTGAATGCACACGTGAGTTTAACTCTGTCAGTTGAATGCACACATTGACAACCATCCAGTTAGATAGCTCCGTTTTGGTTTTAGAAGCAGATATTTCTCTGTACAGTCTATGGTCCCATTCACTCGGGAATATCCCAACGCAGCTCCTAGAAGAAACGTGTTTCTGACTCGCTGAATCTCAACATAGATTCAACTCTCTTAGGTGAACGAACGCACAGCAGAGCAGTTTCAAGGAAACGTTTCTCCTGAGTTTTAGACGAAGTTTCCTGCTGTTTAGTAGTTATGCCGGCATTGGGCTGGAAATACCGGTTTTGGGATTCTGCACAGAAAGAGTTTGCAAACCGCTGAATCCACACGTGAGTTTAACTCTGTCAGTTGAATGCACACATTGACAACCATTCAGTTAGATAGCTCCGTTTTGGTTTTAGAAGCAGATATTTCTCTGTACAGCCTATGGTCCCATTCACTCGGGAATATCCCAACGCAGCTCCTAGAAGAAACGTGTTTCTGACTCGCTGAATCTCAACATAGATTCAACTCTCTTAGGTGAACGAACCCACAGCAGAGCAGTTTCAAGGAAACGTTTCTCCTGAGTTTTAGACGAAGTTTCCTGCTGTTTAGGACGTATGCCGGCATTGGGCTGGAAATACCGTTTTTGGGATTCTGCACAGAAAGGGTTTGCAAACCGCTGAATCCACACGTGAGTTTAACTTTGTCAGTTGAATGCACACATTGACAACCATCCAGTTAGATAGCTCCGTTTTGGTTTTAGAAGCAGATATTTCTCTGTACAGCCTATGGTCCCATTCACTCGGGAATATCCCAACGCAGCTCCTAGAAGAAACGTGTTTCTGACTCGCTGAATCTCAACATAGATTCAACTCTCTTAGGTGAACGAACGCACAGCAGAGCAGTTTCAAGGAAACTTTTCTCCTGAGTTTTAGACGAAGTTTCCTGCTGTTTAGTACGGATGCCGGCATTGGGCTGGAAATACCGGTTTTGGGATTCTGCACAGAAAGGGTTTGCAAACCGCTGAATCCACAGGTGAGTTTAACTTTGTCAGTTGAATGCACACATTGACAACCATCCAGTTAGATAGCTCCGTTTTGGTTTTAGAAGCAGATATTTCTCTGTACAGACTATGGTCCCATTCACTCGGGAATATCCCAACGCAGCTCCTAGAAGAAACGTGTTTCTGACTCGCTGAATCTCAACATAGATTCAACTCTCTTAGGTAAACGAACGCACAGCACAGCAGTTTCAAGGAAACGTTTCTCCTGAGTTTTAGACGAAGTTTCCTGCTGTTTAGTACGTATGCCGGCATTGGGCTGGAAATACCGGTTTTGGGATTCTGCACAGAAAGGGTTTGCAAACCACTGAATCCACACGTGAGTTTAACTCTGTCATTTGAATGCACACACTGACAACCATTCAGTTAGATAGCTCCGTTTTGGTTTTAGAAGCAGATATTTCTCTGTACAGCCTATGGTCCCATTCACTCGGGAATATCCCAACGCAGCTCCTAGAAGAAACGTGTTTCTGACTCGCTGAATCTCAACATAGATTCAACTCTCTTAGGTGAACGAACGCACAGCAGAGCAGTTTCAAGGAAACGTTTCTCCTGAGTTTTAGACGAAGTTTCCTGCTGTTTAGTACGGATGCCGGCATTGGGCTGGAAATACCGGTTTTGGGATTCTGCACAGAAAGGGTTTGCAAACCGCTGAATGCACACGTGAGTTTAACTCTGTCAGTTGAATGCACACATTGACAACCATCCAGTTAGATAGCTCCGTTTTGGTTTTAGAAGCAGATATTTCTCTGTACAGTCTATGGTCCCATTCACTCGGGAATATCCCAACGCAGCTCCTAGAAGAAACGTGTTTCTGACTCGCTGAATCTCAACATAGATTCAACTCTCTTAGGTGAACGAACGCACAGCAGAGCAGTTTCAAGGAAACGTTTCTCCTGAGTTTTAGACGAAGTTTCCTGCTGTTTAGTAGTTATGCCGGCATTGGGCTGGAAATACCGGTTTTGGGATTCTGCACAGAAAGAGTTTGCAAACCGCTGAATCCACACGTGAGTTTAACTCTGTCAGTTGAATGCACACATTGACAACCATTCAGTTAGATAGCTCCGTTTTGGTTTTAGAAGCAGATATTTCTCTGTACAGCCTATGGTCCCATTCACTCGGGAATATCCCAACGCAGCTCCTAGAAGAAACGTGTTTCTGACTCGCTGAATCTCAACATAGATTCAACTCTCTTAGGTGAACGAACCCACAGCAGAGCAGTTTCAAGGAAACGTTTCTCCTGAGTTTTAGACGAAGTTTCCTGCTGTTTAGGACGTATGCCGGCATTGGGCTGGAAATACCGGTTTTGGGATTCTGCACAGAAAGGGTTTGCAAACCGCTGAATCCACACGTGAGTTTAACTTTGTCAGTTGAATGCACACATTGACAACCATCCAGTTAGATAGCTCCGTTTTGGTTTTAGAAGCAGATATTTCTCTGTACAGCCTATGGTCCCATTCACTCGGGAATATCCCAACGCAGCTCCTAGAAGAAACGTGTTTCTGACTCGCTGAATCTCAACATAGATTCAACTCTCTTAGGTGAACGAACGCACAGCAGAGCAGTTTCAAGGAAACTTTTCTCCTGAGTTTTAGACGAAGTTTCCTGCTGTTTAGTACGGATGCCGGCATTGGGCTGGAAATACCGGTTTTGGGATTCTGCACAGAAAGGGTTTGCAAACCGCTGAATCCACAGGTGAGTTTAACTTTGTCAGTTGAATGCACACATTGACAACCATCCAGTTAGATAGCTCCGTTTTGGTTTTAGAAGCAGATATTTCTCTGTACAGCCTATGGTCCCATTCACTCGGGAATATCCCAACGCAGCTCCTGGAAGAAACGTCTTTCTGACTCGCTGAATCTCAACATAGATTCAACTCTCTTAGGTGAACGAACGCACAGCAGAGCAGTTTCAAGGAAACGTTTCTCCTGAGTTTTAGACGAAGTTTCCTGCTGTTTAGTACGTATGCCGGCATTGGGCTGGAAATACCGGTTTTGGGATTCTGCACAGAAAGGGTTGCAAACCGCTGAATCCACACTTGAGTTTAACTTTGTCATTTGAATGCACACATTGACAACCATCCAGTTAGATAGCTCCGTTTTGTTTTTAGAAGCAGATATTTCTCTGTACAGACTATGGTCCCATTCACTCGGGAATATCCCAACGCAGCTCCTAGAAGAAACGTGTTTCTGACTCGCTGAATCTCAACATAGATTCAACTCTCTTAGGTAAACGAACGCACAGCACAGCAGTTTCAAGGAAACGTTTCTCCTGAGTTTTAGACGAAGTTTCCTGCTGTTTAGTACGTATGCCGGCATTGGGCTGGAAATACCGGTTTTGGGATTCTGCACAGAAAGGGTTTGCAAACCACTGAATCCACACGTGAGTTTAACTCTGTCAGTTGAATGCACACACTGACAACCATTCAGTTAGATAGCTCCGTTTTGGTTTTAGAAGCAGATATTTCTCTGTACAGCCTATGGTCCCATTCACTCGGGAATATCCCAACGCAGCTCCTAGAAGAAACGTGTTTCTGACTCGCTGAATCTCAACATAGATTCAACTCACTTAGGTGAAAGAACGCACAGCAGAGCAGTTTCAAGGAAACGTTTGTCCTGAGTTTTAGACGAAGTTTCCTGCTGTTTAGTACGGATGCCGGCATTGGGCTGGAAATACCGGTTTTGGGATTCTGCACAGAAAGGGTTTGCAAACCGCTGAATCCACACGTGAGTTTAACTCTGTCAGTTGAATGCACACATTGACAACCATTCAGTTAGATAGCTCCGTTTCGGTTTTAGAAGCAGATATTTCTCTGTACAGCCTATGGTCCCATTCACTCTGGAATATCCCAACGCAGCTCCTAGAAGAAACGTGTTTCTGACTCGCTGAATCTCAACATAGATTCAACTCTCTTAGGTGAACGAACCCACAGCACAGCAGTTTCAAGGAAACGTTTCTCCTGAGTTTTAGACGAAGTTTCCTGCTGTTTAGGACGTATGCCGGCATTGGGCTGGAAATACCGGTTTTGGGATTCTGCACAGAAAGGGTTTTCAAACCGCTTAATCCACACGTCAGTTTAACTTTGTCAGTTGAATGCACACATTGACAACCATCCAGTTAGATAGCTCCGTTTTGTTTTCAGAAGCAGATATTTCTCTGTACAGACTATGGTCCCATTCACTCGGGAATATCCCAACGCAGCTCCTGGAAGAAACGTGTTTCTGACTCGCTGAATCTCAACATAGATTCAACTCTCTTAGGTGAACGAACGCACAGCAGAGCAGTTTCAAGGAAACGTTTCTCCTGAGATTTAGACGAAGTTTCCTGCTGTTTAGTACGGATGCCGGCATTGGGCTGGAAATACCGGTTTTGGGATTCTGCACAGAAAGGGTTTGCAAACCGCTGAATCCACACGTGAGTTTAACTTTGTCAGTTGGATGCACACATTGACAACCATCCAGTTAGATAGCTCCGTTTTGGTTTTAGAAGCAGATATTTCTCTGTACAGACTATGGTCCCATTCACTCAGGAATATCCCAACGCAGCTCCTAGAAGAAACGTGTTTCTGACTCGCTGAATCTCAACATAGATTCAACTCTCTTAGGTGAACGAACGCACAGCAGAGCAGTTTCAAGGAAACGTTTCTCCTGAGTTTTAGACGGAGTTTCCTGCTGTTCAGTACGTATGCCGGCATTGGGCTGGAAATACCGGTTTTGGGATTCTGCACAGAAAGGGTTTGCAAACCACTGAATCCACAAGTGAGTTTAACTCTGTCAGTTGAATGCACACATTGACAACCATTCAGTTAGGTAGCTCCGTTTTGGTTTTAGAAGCAGATATTTCTCTGTACAGCCTATGGTCCCATTCACTCGGGAATATCCCAACGCAGCTCCTGGAAGAAACGTGTTTCTGACTCGCTGAATCTCAACATAGATTCAACTCTCTTAGGTGAACGAACGCACAGCAGAGCAGTTTCAAGGAAACGTTCCTCCTGAGTTCTAGACGAAGTTTCCTGCTGTTTAGTACGGATGCCGGCATTGGGCTGGAAATACCGGTTTTGGGATTCTGCACAGATAGGGTTTGCAAACCGCTGAATCCACACGTGAGTTTAACTCTGTCAGTTGAATGCACACATTGACAACCATCCAGTTAGATAGCTCCGTTTTGGTTTTAGAAGCAGATATTTCTCTGTACAGTCTATGGTCCCATTCACTCGGAAATATCCCAACGCAGCTCCTAGAAGAAACGTGTTTCTGACTCGCTGAATCTCAACATAGATTCAACTCTCTTAGGTGAACGAACGCACAGCAGAGCAGTTTCAAGGAAACGTTTCTCCTGAGTTTTAGACGAAGTTTCCTGCAGTTTAGTACGTATGCCGGCATTGGGCTTGAAATACCGGTTTTGGGATTCTGCACAGAAAGGGTTTGCAAACCGCTGAATCCACACGTGAGTTTAACTCTGTCAGTTGAATGCACACATTGACAACCATTCAGTTACATAGCTCCATTTTGGTTTTAGAAGCAGATATTTCTCTGTACAGCCTATGGTCCCATTCACTCGGGAATATCCCAACGCAGCTCCTAGAAGAAACGTGTTTCTGACTCGCTGAATCTCAACATAGATTCAACTTTCTTAGGTGAACGAACGCACAGCAGAGCAGTTTCAAGGAAACTTTTCTCCTGAATTTTAGACGAAGTTTCCTCCTGTTTAGTACGTATGCCGGCATTGGGCTGGAAATACCGGTTTTGGGATTCTGCACAGAAAGGGTTTGCAAACCGCTGAATCCACACGTCAGTTTAACTTTGTCAGTTGAATGCACACATTGACAACCATCCAGTTAGATAGCTCCGTTTTGTTTTCAGAAGCAGATATTTCTCTGTACAGACTATGGTCCCATTCACTCGGGAATATCCCAACGCAGCTCCTAGAAGAAACGTGTTTCTGACTCGCTGAATCTCAACATAGATTCAACTCTCTTAGGTGAACGAACGCACAGCAGAGCAGTTTCAAGGAAACGTTTCTCCTGAGTTTTAGACGAAGTTTCCTGCAGTTTAGTACGTATGCCGGCATTGGGCTGGAAATACCGGTTTTGGGATTCTGCACAGAAAGGGTTTGCAAACCGCTGAATCCACACGTGAGTTTAACTCTGTCAGTTGAATGCACACATTGACAACCATTCAGTTAGATAGCTCCGTTTTGGTTTTAGAAGCAGATATTTCTCTGTACAGCCTATGGTCCCATTCACTCGGGAATATCCCAACGCAGCTCCTAGAAGAAACGTGTTTCTGACTCGCTGAATCTCAACATAGATTCAACTTTCTTAGGTGAACGAACGCACAGCAGAGCAGTTTCAAGGAAACTTTTCTCCTGAGTTTTAGACGAAGTTTCCTGCTGTTTAGTACGGATGCCGGCATTGGGCTGGAAATACCGGTTTTGGGATTCTGCACAGAAAGGGTTGGCAAACCGCTGAATCCACACGTGAGTTTAACTTTGTCAGTTGAATGCCCACATTGACAACCATTCAGTTAGGTAGCTCCGTTTTGGTTTTAGAAGCAGATATTTCTCTGTACAGCCTATGGTCCCATTCACTCGGGAATATCCCAACGCAGCTCCTGGAAGAAACGTGTTTCTGACTCGCTGAATCTCAACATAGATTCAACTCTCTTAGGTGAACGAACGCACAGCAGAGCAGTTTCAAGGAAACGTTTCTCCTGAGTTTTAGACGAAGTTTCCTGCTGTTTAGTACGTATGCCGGCATTGGGCTGGAAATACCGGTTTTGGGATTCTGCACAGAAAGGGTTTGCAAACCACTGAATCCACACGTGAGTTTAACTCTGTCAGTTGAATGCACACACTGACAACCATTCAGTTAGATAGCTCCGTTTTGGTTTTAGAAGCAGATATTTCTCTGTACAGTCTATGGTCCCATTCACTCGGGAATATCCCAACGCAGCTCCTAGAAGAAACGTGTTTCTGACTCGCTGAATCTCAACATAGATTCAACTCTCTTAGGTGAACGAACGCACAGCAGAGCAGTTTCAAGGAAACGTTTCTCCTGAGTTTTAGACGAAGTTTCCTGCTGTTTAGTACGGATGCCGGCATTGGGCTGGAAATACCGGTTTTGGGATTCTGCAGAGAAAGGGTTTACAAACCACTGAATCCACAAGTGAGTTTAACTCTGTCAGTTGAATGCACACATTGACAACCATTCAGTTAGGTAGCTCCGTTTTGGTTTTAGAAGCAGATATTTCTCTGTACAGCCTATGGTCCCATTCACTCGGGAATATCGCAACGCAGCTCCTGGAAGAAAAGTGTTTCTGACTCGCTGAATCTCAACATAGATTCAACTCTCTTAGGTGAACGAACGCAGAGCAGAGCAGTTTCAAGGAAAGGTTTCTCCTGAGTTTTAGACGAAGTTTCCTGCTGTTTAGTACGTATGCCGGCATTGGGCTGGAAATACCGGTTTTGGGATTCTGCACAGAAAGGGTTTGCAAACCACTGAATCCACACGTGAGTTTAACTCTGTCAGTTGAATGCACACACTGACAACCATTCAGTTAGATAGCTCCGTTTTGGTTTTAGAAGCAGATATTTCTCTGTACAGCCTATGGTCCCATTCACTCGGGAATATCCCAACGCAGCTCCTAGAAGAAACGTGTTTCTGACTCGCTGAATCTCAACATAGATTCAACTCTCTTAGGTGAACGAACGCACAGCAGAGCAGTTTCAAGGAAACGTTTCTCCTGAGTTTTAGACGAAGTTTCCTGCTGTTTAGTACGGATGCCGGCATTGGGCTGGAAATACCGGTTTTGGGATTCTGCACAGAAAGGGTTTGCAAACCACTGAATCCACACGTGAGTTTAACTCTGTCAGTTGAATGCACACATTGACAATCATCCAGTTAGATAGCTCCATTTTGGTTTTAGAAGCAGATATTTCTCTGTACAGTCTATGGTCCCATTCACTCGGGAATATCCCAACGCAGCTCCTAGAAGAAACGTGTTTCTGACTCGCTGAATCTCAACATAGATTCAACTCTCTTAGGTGAACGAACGCACAGCAGAGCAGTTTCAAGGAAACGTTTCTCCTGAGTTTTAGACGAAGTTTCCTGCAGTTTAGTACGTATGCCGGCATTGGGCTGGAAATACCGGTTTTGGGATTCTGCACAGAAAGGGTTTGCAAACCGCTGAATCCACACGTGAGTTTAACTCTGTCAGTTGAATGCACACATTGACAACCATCCAGTTAGATAGCTCCGTTTTGGTTTTAGAAGCAGATATTTCTCTGTACAGCCTATGGTCCCATTCACTCGGGAATATCCCAACGCAGCTCCTAGAAGAAACGTGTTTCTGACTCGCTGAATCTCAACATAGATTCAACTTTCTTAGGTGAACGAACGCACAGCAGAGCATTTTCAAGGAAACTTTTCTCCTGAGTTTTAGACGAAGTTTCCTGCTGTTTAGTACGTATGGCGGCATTGGGCTGGAAATACCGGTTTTGGGATTCTGCACAGAAAGGGTTTGCAAACCGCTGAATCCACACGTGAGTTTAACATTGTCAGTTGAATGCACACATTGACAACCATCCAGTTAGATAGCTCCGTTTTGGATTTAGAAGCAGATATTTCTCTGTACAGACTATGGTCCCATTCACTCGGGAATATCCCAACGCAGCTCCTAGAAGAAACGTGTTTCTGACTCGCTGAATCTCAACATAGATTCAACTCTCTTAGGTGAACGAACGCACAGCAGAGCAGTTTCAAGGAAACGTTTCTCCTGAGTTTTAGACGAAGTTTCCTGCTGTTTAGTACGTATGACGGCATTGGGCTGGAAATACCGGTTTTGGGATTCTGCACAAAAAGGGTTTGCAAACCACTGAATCCACAAGTGAGTTTAACTCTGTCAGTTGAATGCACACATTGACAACCATTCAGTTAGGTAGCTCCGTTTTGGTTTTAGAAGCAGATATTTCTCTGTACAGCCTATGGTCCCATTCACTCGGGAATATCCCAACGCAGCTCCTGGAAGAAACGTGTTTCTGACTCGCTGAATCTCAACATAGATTCAACTCTCTTAGGTGAGCGAACGCACAGCAGAGCAGTTTCAAGGAAACGTTTCTCCTGAGTTTTAGACGAAGTTTCCTGCTGTTTAGTACGTATGCCGGCATTGGGCTGGAAATACCGGTTTTGGGATTCTGCACAGAAAGGGTTTGCAAACCACTGAATCCACAAGTGAGTTTAACTCTGTCAGTTGAATGCACACATTGACAACCATTCAGTTAGGTAGCTCCGTTTTGGTTTTAGAAGCAGATATTTCTCTGTACAGTCTATGGTCCCATTCACTCGGGAATATCCCAACGCAGCTCCTTGAAGAAACGTGTTTCTGACTCGCTGAATCTCAACATAGATTCACCTCTCTTAGGTGAACGAACGCACAGCAGAGCAGTTTCAAGGAAACGTTTCTCCTGAGTTTTAGACGAAGTTTCCTGCTGTTTAGTACGTATGACGGCATTGGGCTGGAAATACCGGTTTTGGGATTCTGCACAAAAAGGGTTTGCAAACCACTGAATCCACAAGTGAGTTTAACTCTGTCAGTTGAATGCACACATTGACAACCATTCAGTTAGGTAGCTCCGTTTTGGTTTTAGAAGCAGATATTTCTCTGTACAGCCTATGGTCCCATTCACTCGGGAATATCCCAACGCAGCTCCTGGAAGAAACGTGTTTCTGACTCGCTGAATCTCAACATAGATTCAACTCTCTTAGGTGAGCGAACGCACAGCAGAGCAGTTTCAAGGAAACGTTTCTCCTGAGTTTTAGACGAAGTTTCCTGCTGTTTAGTACGTATGCCGGCATTGGGCTGGAAATACCGGTTTTGGGATTCTGCACAGAAAGGGTTTGCAAACCACTGAATCCACAAGTGAGTTTAACTCTGTCAGTTGAATGCACACATTGACAACCATTCAGTTAGGTAGCTCCGTTTTGGTTTTAGAAGCAGATATTTCTCTGTACAGCCTATGGTCCCATTCACTCGGGAATATCCCAACGCAGCTCCTGGAAGAAACGTGTTTCTGACTCGCTGAATCTCAACATAGATTCAACTCTCTTAGGTGAACGAACGCACAGCAGAGCAGATTCAAGGAAACGTTTCTCCTGAGTTTTAGACGAAGTTTCCTGCTCTTTAGTACGTATGCCGGCATTGGGCTGGAAATACCGGTTTTGGGATTCTGCACAGAAAGGGTTTGCAAACCACTGAATCCACACGTGAGTTTAAGTCTGTCAGTTGAATGCACACACTGACAACCATTCAGTTAGATAGCTCCGTTTTGGTTTTAGAAGCAGATATTTCTCTGTACAGTCTATGGTCCCATTCACTCGGGAATATCCCAACGCAGCTCCTAGAAGAAACGTGTTTCTGACTCGCTGAATCTCAACATAGATTCACCTCTCTTAGGTGAACGAACGCACAGCAGAGCAGTTTCAAGGAAACGTTTCTCCTGAGTTTTAGACGAAGTTTCCTGCAGTTTAGTACGTATGCCGGCATTGGGCTGGAAATACCGGTTTTGGGATTCTGCACAGAAAGGGTTTGCAAACCGCTGAATCCACACGTGAGTTTAACTCTGTCAGTTGAATGCACACATTGACAACCATCCAGTTAGATAGCTCCGTTTTGGTTTTAGAAGCAGATATTTCTCTGTACAGCCTATGGTCCCATTCACTCGGGAATATCCCAACGCAGCTCCTAGAAGAAACGTGTTTCTGACTCGCTGAATCTCAACATAGATTCAACTTTCTTAGGTGAACGAACGCACAGCAGAGCAGTTTCAAGGAAACTTTTTTCCTGAGTTTTAGACGAAGTTTCCTGCTGTTTAGTACGGATGCCGGCATTGGGCTGGAAATGCCGGTTTTGGGATTCTGCACAGAAAGGGTTTGCAAACCGCTGAATCCACACGTGAGTTTAACTTTGTCAGTTGAATGCACACATTGACAACCATCCAGTTAGATAGCTCCGTTTTGGTTTTAGAAGCAGATATTTCTCTGTACAGACTATGGTCCCATTCACTCGGGAATATCCCAACGCAGCTCCTAGAAGAAACGTGTTTCTGACTCGCTGAATCTCAACATAGATTCAACTCTCTTAGGTGAACGAACGCACAGCAGAGCAGTTTCAAGGAAACGTTTCTCCTGAGTTTTAGACGAAGTTTCCTTCTGTTTAGTACGTATGCCGGCATTGGGCTGGAAATACCGGTTTTGGGATTCTGCACAGAAAGGGTTTGCAAACCACTGAATCCACACGTGAGTTTAACTCTGTCAGTTGAATGCACACACTGACAACCATTCAGTTAGATAGCTCCGTTTTGGTTTTAGAAGCCGATATTTCTCTGTACAGCCTATGGTCCCATTCACTCGGGAATATCCCAACGCAGCTCCTAGAAGAAACGTGTTTCTGACTCGCTGAATCTCAACATAGATTCAACTCTCTTAGGTGAACGAACGCACAGCAGAGCAGTTTCAAGGAAACGTTTCTCCTGAGTTTTAGACGAAGTTTCCTGCTGTTTAGTACGTATGCCGGCATTGGGCTGGAAATACCGGTTTTGGGATTCTGCACAGAAAGGGTTTGCAAACCGCTGAATGCACACGTGAGTTTAACTCTGTCAGTTGAATGCACACATTGACAACCATCCAGTTAGATAGCTCCGTTTTGGTTTTAGAAGCAGATATTTCTCTGTACAGTCTATGGTCCCATTCACTCGGGAATATCCCAACGCAGCTCCTAGAAGAAACGTGTTTCTGACTCGCTGAATCTCAACATAGATTCAACTCTCTTAGGTGAACGAACGCACAGCAGAGCAGTTTCAAGGAAACGTTTCTCCTGAGTTTTAGACGAAGTTTCCTGCAGTTTAGTACGTATGCCGACATTGGGCTGGAAACACCGGTTTTGGGATTCTGCACAGAAAGGGTTTGCAAACCGTTGAATCCACACGTGAGTTTAACTCTGTCAGTTGAATGCACACATTGACAACCATCCAGTTAGATAGCTCCGTTTTGGTTTTAGAAGCAGATATTTCTCTGTACAGACTATGGTCCCATTCACTCGGGAATATCCCAACGCAGCTCCTAGAAGAAACGTGTTTCTGACTCGCTGAATCTCAACATAGATTCAACTCTCTTAGGTGAACGAACGCACAGCAGAGCAGTTTCAAGGAAACGTTTCTCCTGAGTTTTAGACGAAGTTTCCTTCTGTTTAGTACGTATGCCGGCATTGGGCTGGAAATACCGGTTTTGGGATTCTGCACAGAAAGGGTTTGCAAACCGCTGAATGCACACGTGAGTTTAACTCTGTCAGTTGAATGCACACATTGACAACCATCCAGTTAGATAGCTCCGTTTTGGTTTTAGAAGCAGATATTTCTCTGTACAGTCTATGGTCCCATTCACTCGGGAATATCCCAACGCAGCTCCTAGAAGAAACGTGTTTCTGACTCGCTGAATCTCAACATAGATTCAACTCTCTTAGGTGAACGAACGCACAGCAGAGCAGTTTCAAGGAAACGTTTCTCCTGAGTTTTAGACGAAGTTTCCTTCTGTTTAGTACGTATGCCGGCATTGGGCTGGAAATACCGGTTTTGGGATTCTGCACAGAAAGGGTTTGCAAACCACTGAATCCACAAGTGAGTTTAACTCTGTCAGTTGAATGTACACATTGACAACCATTTAATTAGGTAGCTCCGTTTTGGTTTTAGAAGCAGATATTTCTCTGTACAGCCTATGGTCCCATTCACTCGGGAATATCCCAACGCAGCTCCTGGAAGAAAAGTGTTTCTGACTCGCTGAATCTCAACATAGATTCAACTCTCTTAGGTGAACGAACGCACAGCAGAGCAGTTTCAAGGAAACGTTTCTCCTGAGTTTTAGACGAAGTTTCCTGCTGTTTAGTACGGATGCCGGCATTGGGCTGGAAATATCGGTTTTGGGATTCTGCACAGAAAGGGTTTGCAAACCACTGAATCCACAAGTGAGTTTAACTCTGTCAGTTGAATGCACACATTGACAACCATTCAGTTAGGTAGCTCCGTTTTGGTTTTAGAAGCAGATATTTCTCTGTACAGCCTATGGTGCCATTCACTCGGGAATATCCCAACGCAGCTCCTGGAAGAAACGTGTTTCTGACTCGCTGAATCTCAACATAGATTCAACTCTCTTAGGTGAACGAACGCACAGCAGAGCAGTTTCAAGGAAACGTTTCTCCTGAGTTTTAGACGAAGTTTCCTGCTGTTTAGTACGTATGCCGGCATTGGGCTGGAAATACCGGTTTTGGGATTCTGCACAGAAAGGGTTTGCAAACCACTGAATCCACACGTGAGTTTAACTCTGTCAGTTGAATGCACACACTGACAACCATTCAGTTAGATAGCTCCGTTTTGGTTTTAGAAGCCGATATTTCTCTGTACAGCCTATGGTCCCATTCACTCGGGAATATCCCAACGCAGCTCCTAGAAGAAACGTGTTTCTGACTCGCTGAATCTCAACATAGATTCAACTCTCTTAGGTGAAAGAACGCACAGCAGAGCAGTTTCAAGGAAACTTTTCTCCTGAGTTTTAGACGAAGTTTCCTGCTGTTTAGTACGTATGCCGGCATTGGGCTGGAATTACCGGTTTTGGGATTCTGCACAGAAAGGGTTTGCAAACCGCTGAATGCACACGTGAGTTTAACTCTGTCAGTTGAATGCACACATTGACAACCATCCAGTTAGATAGCTCCGTTTTGGTTTTAGAAGCAGATATTTCTCTGTACAGTCTATGGTCCCATTCTCTCGGGAATATCCCAACGCAGCTCCTAGAAGAAAGGTGTTTCTGACTCGCTGAATCTCAACATAGATTCAACTCTCTTAGGTGAACGAACGCACAGCAGAGCAGTTTCAAGGAAACGTTTCTCCTGAGTTTTAGACGAAGTTTCCTGCTGTTTAGTACGTATGCCGGCATTGGGCTGGAAATACCGGTTTTGTGATTCTGCACAGAAAGGGTTTGCAAACCACTGAATCCACAAGTGAGTTTAACTCTGTCAGTTGAATGCACACATTGACAACCATTCAGTTAGGTAGCTCCGTTTTGGTTTTAGAAGCAGATATTTCTCTGTACAGTCTATGGTCCCATTCACTCGGGAATATCCCAACGCAGCTCCTAGAAGAAACGTGTTTCTGACTCGCTGAATCTCAACATAGATTCAACTCTCTTAGGTGAACGAACGCACAGCAGAGCAGTTTCAAGGAAACGTTTCTCCTGAGTTTTAGACGAAGTTTCCTGCAGTTTAGTACGTATGCCGGCATTGGGCTGGAAATACCGGTTTTGGGATTCTGCACAGAAAGGGTTTGCAAACCACTGAATACACAAGTGAGTTTAACTCTGTCAGTTGAATGCACACATTGGCAACCATTCAGTTAGGTAGCTCCGTTTTGGTTTTAGAAGCAGATATTTCTCTGTACAGCCTATGGTCCCATTCACTCGGGAATATCCCAACGCAGCTCCTAGAAGAAACGTGTTTCTGACTCGCTGAATCTCAACATAGATTCAACTCTCTTAGGTGAACGAACGCACAGCAGAGCAGTTTCAAGGAAACGTTTCTCCTGAGTTTTAGACGAAGTTTCCTGCTCTTTAGTACGTATGGCGGCATTGGGCTGGAAATACCGGTTTTGGGATTCTGCACAGAAAGGGTTTGCAAACCGCTGAATCCACACGTGAGTTTAACTTTGTCAGTTGAATGCACACATTGACAACCATCCAGTTAGATAGCTCCGTTTTGGTTTTAGAAGCAGATATTTCTCTGTACAGACTATGGTCCCATTCACTCGGGAATATCCCAACGCAGCTCCTAGAAGAAACGTGTTTCTGACTCGCTGAATCTCAACATAGATTCAACTCTCTTAGGTGAACGAACGCACAGCAGAGCAGTTTCAAGGAAACTTTTCTCCTGAGTTTTAGACGAAGTTTCCTGCTGTTTAGTACGTATGCCGGCATTGGGCTGGAAATACCGGTTTTGGGATTCTGCACAGAAAGGGTTTGCAAACCGCTGAATGCACACGTGAGTTTAACTCTGTCAGTTGAATGCACACATTGACAACCATCCAGTTAGATAGCTCCGTTTTGGTTTTAGAAGCAGATATTTCTCTGTACAGTCTATGGTCCCATTCTCTCGGGAATAAACCAACGCAGCTCCTAGAAGAAACGGGTTTCTGACTCGCTGAATATCAACATAGATTCAACTCTCTTAGGTGAACGAACGCACAGCAGAGCAGTTTCAAGGAAACGTTTCTCCTGAGTTTTAGACGAAGTTTCCTGCTGTTTAGTACGGATGCCGGCATTGGGCTGGAAATACTGGTTTTGGGATTCTGCACAGAAAGGGTTTGCAAACCACTGAATCCACAAGTGAGTTTAACTCTGTCAGTTGAATGCACACATTGACAACCATTCAGTTAGGTAGCTCCGTTTTGGTTTTAGAAGCAGATATTTCTCTGTACAGCATATGGTCCCATTCACTCGGGAATATCCCAACGCAGCTCCTGGAAGAAACGTGTTTCTGACTCACTGAATCTCAACATAGATTCAACTCTCTTAGGTGAACGAACGCACAGCAGAGCAGTTTCAAGGAAACGTTTGTCCTGAGTTTTAGACGAAGTTTCCTGCTGTTTAGTACCGATGCCGGCATTGGGCTGGAAATACCGGTTTTGGGATTCTGCACAGAAAGGGTTTGCAAACCGCTGAATCCACACGTGAGTTTAACTTTGTCAGTTGAATGCACACATTGACAACCATCCAGTTAGATAGCTCCGTTTTGGTTTTAGAAGCAGATATTTCTCTGTACAGACTATGGTCCCATTCACTCGGGAATATCCCAACGCAGCTCCTAGAAGAAACGTGTTTCTGACTCGCTGAATCTCAACATAGATTCAACTCTCTTAGGTGAACGAACGCACAGCAGAGCAGTTTCAAGGAAACGTTTCTCCTGAGTTTTAGACGAAGTTTCCTGCTGTTTAGTACGTATGCCGGCATTGGGCTGGAAATACCGGTTTTGGGATTCTGCACAGAAAGGGTTTGCAAACCACTGAATCCACAAGTGAGTTTAACTCTGTCAGTTGAATGCACACATTGACAAACATTCAGTTAGGTAGCTCCGTTTTGGTTTTAGAAGCAGATATTTCTCTGTACAGCATATGGTCCCATTCACTCGGGAATATCCCAACGCAGCTCCTGGAAGAAACGTGTTTCTGACTCGCTGAATCTCAACATAGATTCAACTCTCTTAGGTGAACGAACGCACAGCAGAGCAGTTTCAAGGAAACGTTTCTCCTGAGTTTTAGACGAAGTTTCCTGCTGTTTAGTACGTATGGCGGCATTGGGCTGGAAATACCGGTTTTGGGATTCTGCACAGAAAGGGTTTGCAAACCGCTGAATCCACACGTGAGTTTAACTTTGTCAGTTGAATGCACACATTGACAACCATCCAGTTAGATAGCTCCGTTTTGGTTTTAGAAGCAGATATTTCTCTGTACAGACTATGGTCCCATTCACTCGGGAATATCCCAACGCAGCTCCTAGAAGAAACGTGTTTCTGACTCGCTGAATCTCAACATAGATTCAACTCTCTTAGGTGAACGAACGCACAGCAGAGCAGTTTCAAGGAAACGTTTCTCCTGAGTTTTAGACGAAGTTTCCTGCTGTTTAGTACGTATGCCGGCATTGGGCTGGAAATACCGGTTTTGGGATTCTGCACAGAAAGGGTTTGCAAACCACTGAATCCACACGTGAGTTTAACTCTGTCAGTTGAATGCACACATTGACAACCATTCAGTTAGGTAGCTCCGTTTTGGTTTTAGAAGCAGATATTTCTCTGTACAGCCTATGGTCCCATTCACTCGGGAATATCCCAACGCAGCTCCTGGAAGAAACGTGTTTCTGACTCGCTGAATCTCAACATAGATTCAACTCTCTTAGGTGAATGAACGCACAGCAGAGCAGTTTCAAGGAAACGTTTCTCCTGAGTTTTAGACGAAGTTTCCTGCTGTTTAGTACGTATGCCGGCATTGGGCTGGAAATACAGGTTTTGGGATTCTGCACGGAAAGGGTTTGCAAACCACTGAATCCACACGTGAGTTTAACTCTGTCAGTTGAATGCACACACTGACAACCATTCAGTTAGATAGCTCCGTTTTGGTTTTAGAAGCAGATATTTCTCTGTACAGTCTATGGTCCCATTCACTCGGGAATATCCCAACGCAGCTCCTAGAAGAAACGTGTTTCTGACTCGCTGAATCTCAACATAGATTCAACTCTCTTAGGTGAACGAACGCACAGCAGAGCAGTTTCAAGGAAACGTTTCTCCTGAGTTTTAGACGAAGTTTCCTGCAGTTTAGTACGTATGCCGGCATTGGGCTGGAAATACCGGTTTTGGGATTCTGCACAGAAAGGGTTTGCAAACCGCTGAATCCACACGTGAGTTTAACTCTGTCAGTTGAATGCACACATTGACAAACATCCAGTTAGATAGCTCCGTTTTGGTTTTAGAAGCAGATATTTCTCTGTACAGCCTATGGTCCCATTCACTCGGGAATATCCCAACGCAGCTCCTAGAAGAAACGTGTTTCTGACTCGCTGAATCTCAACATAGATTGAACTCTCTTAGGTGAACGAACGCACAGCAGAGCAGTTTCAAGGAAACGTTTCTCCTGAGTTTTAGACGAAGTTTCCTTCTGTTTAGTACGTATGCCGGCATTGGGCTGGAAATACCGGTTTTGGGATTCTGCACAGAAAGGGTTTGCAAACCACTGAATCCACAAGTGAGTTTAACTCTGTCAGTTGAATGCACACATTGACAACAATTCAGTTAGGTAGCTCCGTTTTGGTTTTAGAAGCAGATATTTCTCTGTACAGCCTATGGTCCCATTCACTCGGGAATATCCCAACGCAGCTCCTGGAAGAAACGTGTTTCTGACTCGCTGAATCTCAACATAGATTCAACTCTCTTAGGTGAACGAACGCACAGCAGAGCAGTTTCAAGGAAACGTTTCTCCTGAGTTTTAGACGAAGTTTCCTGCTGTTTAGTACGTATGGCGGCATTGGGCTGGAAATACCGGTTTTGGGATTCTGCACAGAAAGGGTTTGCAAACCGCTGAATCCACACGTGAGTTTAACTTTGTCAGTTGAATGCACACATTGACAACCATCCAGTTAGATAGCTCCGTTTTGGTTTTAGAAGCAGATATTTCTCTGTACAGACTATGGTCCCATTCACTCGGGAATATCCCAACGCAGCTCCTAGAAGAAACGTGTTTCTGACTCGCTGAATCTCAACATAGATTCAACTCTCTTAGGTGAACGAACGCACAGCAGAGCAGTTTCAAGGAAACGTTTCTCCTGAGTTTTAGACGAAGTTTCCTGCTGTTTAGTACGGATGCCGGCATTGGGCTGGAAATACTGGTTTTGGGATTCTGCACAGAAAGGGTTTGCAAACCACTGAATCCACAAGTGAGTTTAACTCTGTCAGTTGAATGCACACATTGACAACCATTCAGTTAGGTAGCTCCGTTTTGGTTTTAGAAGCAGATATTTCTCTGTACAGCCTATGGTCCCATTCACTCGGGAATATCCCAACGCAGCTCCTAGAAGAAACGTGTTTCTGACTCGCTGAATCTCAACATAGATTGAACTCTCTTAGGTGAATGAACGCACAGCAGAGCAGTTTCAAGGAAAAGTTTCTCCTGAGTTTTAGACGAAGTTTCCTTCTGTTTAGTACGTATGCCGGCATTGGGCTGGAAATACCGGTTTTGGGATTCTGCACAGAAAGGGTTTGCAAACCACTGAATCCACAAGTGAGTTTAACTCTGTCAGTTGAATGCACACATTGACAAACATTCAGTTAGGTAGCTCCGTTTTGGTTTTAGAAGCAGATATTTCTCTGTACAGCCTATGGTCCCATTCACTCGGGAATATCCCAACGCAGCTCCTAGAAGAAACGTGTTTCTGACTCGCTGAATCTCAACATAGATTCAACTCTCTTAGGTGAACGAACGCACAGCAGAGCAGTTTCAAGGAAACGTTTCTCCTGAGTTTTAGACGAAGTTTCCTGCTGTTTAGTACGTATGGCGGCATTGGGCTGGAAATACCGGTTTTGGGATTCTGCACAGAAAGGGTATGCAAACCGCTGAATCCACACGTGAGTTTAACTTTGTCAATTGAATGCACACATTGACAACCATCCAGTTAGATAGCTCCGTTTTGGTTTTAGAAGCAGATATTTCTCTGTACAGACTATGGTCCCATTCACTCGGGAATATCCCAACGCAGCTCCTAGAAGAAACGTGTTTCTGACTCGCTGAATCTCAACATAGATTCAACTCTCTTAGGTGAACGAACGCACAGCAGAGCAGTTTCAAGGAAACGTTTCTCCTGAGTTTTAGACGAAGTTTCCTGCTGTTTAGTACGGATGCCGGCATTGGGCTGGAAATATCGGTTTTGGGATTCTGCACAGAAAGGGTTTGCAAACCACTGAATCCACAAGTGAGTTTAACTCTGTCAGTTGAATGCACACATTGACAACCATTCAGTTAGGTAGCTCCGTTTTGGTTTTAGAAGCAGATATTTCTCTGTACAGCCTATGGTGCCATTCACTCGGGAATATCCCAACGCAGCTCCTGGAAGAAACGTGTTTCTGACTCGCTGAATCTCAACATAGATTCAACTCTCTTAGGTGAACGAACGCACAGCAGAGCAGTTTCAAGGAAACGTTTCTCCTGAGTTTTAGACGAAGTTTCCTGCAGTTTAGTACGTATGCCGGCATTGGGCTGGAAATACCGGTTTTGGGATTCTGCACAGAAAGGGTTTGCAAACCACTGAATACACAAGTGAGTTTAACTCTGTCAGTTGAATGCACACATTGGCAACCATTCAGTTAGGTAGCTCCGTTTTGGTTTTAGAAGCAGATATTTCTCTGTACAGCCTATGGTCCCATTCACTCGGGAATATCCCAACGCAGCTCCTAGAAGAAACGTGTTTCTGACTCGCTGAATCTCAACATAGATTCAACTCTCTTAGGTGAACGAACGCACAGCAGAGCAGTTTCAAGGAAACGTTTCTCCTGAGTTTTAGACGAAGTTTCCTGCTGTTTAGTACGTATGGCGGCATTGGGCTGGAAATACCGGTTTTGGGATTCTGCACAGAAAGGGTTTGCAAACCGCTGAATCCACACGTGAGTTTAACTTTGTCAGTTGAATGCACACATTGACAACCATCCAGTTAGATAGCTCCGTTTTGGTTTTAGAAGCAGATATTTCTCTGTACAGACTATGGTCCCATTCACTCGGGAATATCCCAACGCAGCTCCTAGAAGAAACGTGTTTCTGACTCGCTGAATCTCAACATAGATTCAACTCTCTTAGGTGAACGAACGCACAGCAGAGCAGTTTCAAGGAAACGTTTCTCCTGAGTTTTAGACGAAGTTTCCTGCTGTTTAGTACGGATGCCGGCATTGGGCTGGAAATATCGGTTTTGGGATTCTGCACAGAAAGGGTTTGCAAACCACTGAATCCACAAGTGAGTTTAACTCTGTCAGTTGAATGCACACATTGACAACCATTCAGTTAGGTAGCTCCGTTTTGGTTTTAGAAGCAGATATTTCTCTGTACAGCCTATGGTGCCATTCACTCGGGAATATCCCAACGCAGCTCCTGGAAGAAACGTGTTTCTGACTCGCTGAATCTCAACATAGATTGAACTCTCTTAGTTGAACGAACGCACAGCAGAGCAGTTTCAAGGAAACGTTTCTCCTGAGTTTTAGACGAAGTTTCCTGCTGTTTAGTACGTATGCCGGCATTGGGCTGGAAATACCGGTTTTGGGATTCTGCACAGAAAGGGTTTGCAAACCACTGAATCCACACGTGAGTTTAACTCTGTCAGTTGAATGCACACACTGACAACCATTCAGTTAGATAGCTCCGTTTTGGTTTTAGAAGCCGATATTTCTCTGTACAGCCTATGGTCCCATTCACTCGGGAATATCCCAACGCAGCTCCTAGAAGAAACGTGTTTCTGACTCGCTGAATCTCAACATAGATTCAACTCTCTTAGGTGAACGAACGCACAGCAGAGCAGTTTCAAGGAAACTTTTCTCCTGAGTTTTAGACGAAGTTTCCTGCTGTTTAGTACGTATGCCGGCATTGGGCTGGAAATACCGGTTTTGGGATTCTGCACAGAAAGGGTTTGCAAACCGCTGAATCCACACGTGAGTTTAACTTTGTCAGTTGAATGCACACATTGACAACCATCCAGTTAGATAGCTCCGTTTTGGTTTTAGAAGCAGATATTTCTCTGTACAGACTATGGTCCCATTCACTCGGGAATATCCCAACGCAGCTCCTAGAAGAAACGTGTTTCTGACTCGCTGAATCTCAACATAGATTCAACTCTCTTAGGTGAACGAACGCACAGCAGAGCAGTTTCAAGGAAACGTTTCTCCTGAGTTTTAGACGAAGTTTCCTGCTGTTTAGTACGGATGCCGGCATTGGGCTGGAAATATCGGTTTTGGGATTCTGCACAGAAAGGGTTTGCAAACCACTGAATCCACAAGTGAGTTTAACTCTGTCAGTTGAATGCACACATTGACAACCATTCAGTTAGGTAGCTCCGTTTTGGTTTTAGAAGCAGATATTTCTCTGTACAGCCTATGGTGCCATTCACTCGGGAATATCCCAACGCAGCTCCTAGAAGAAACGTGTTTCTGACTCGCTGAATCTCAACATAGATTCAACTCTCTTAGGTGAACGAACGCACAGCAGAGCAGTTTCAAGGAAACGTTTCTCCTGAGTTTTAGACGAAGTTTCCTGCTGTTTAGTACGTATGCCGGCATTGGGCTGGAAATACCGGTTTTGGGATTCTGCACAGAAAGGGTTTGCAAACCGCTGAATCCACACGTGAGTTTAACTTTGTCAGTTGAATGCACACATTGACAACCATCCAGTTAGATAGCTCCGTTTTGGTTTTAGAAGCAGATATTTCTCTGTACAGACTATGGTCCCATTCACTCGGGAATATCCCAACGCAGCTCCTAGAAGAAACGTGTTTCTGACTCGCTGAATCTCAACATAGATTCAACTCTCTTAGGTGAACGAACGCACAGCAGAGCAGTTTCAAGGAAACGTTTCTCCTGAGTTTTAGACGAAGTTTCCTGCTGTTTAGTACGTATGCCGGCATTTGGCTGGAAATACCGGTTTTGGGATTCTGCACAGAAAGGGTTTGCAAACCACTGAATCCACAAGTGAGTTTAACTCTGTCAGTTGAATGCACACATTGACAACCATTCAGTTAGGTAGCTCCGTTTTGGTTTTAGAAGCAGATATTTCTCTGTACAGCATATGGTCCCATTCACTCGGGAATATCCCAACGCAGCTCCTAGAAGAAACGTGTTTCTGACTCGCTGAATCTCAACATAGATTCAACTCTCTTAGGTGAACGAACGCACAGCAGAGCAGTTTCAAGGAAACGTTTCTCCTGAGTTTTAGACGAAGTTTCCTGCTGTTTAGTACGTATGCCGGCATTGGGCTGGAAATACCGGTTTTGGGATTCTGCACAGAAAGGGTTTGCAAACCACTGAATCCACACGTGAGTTTAACTCTGTCAGTTGAATGCACACATTGACAACCATTCAGTTAGGTAGCTCCGTTTTGGTTTTAGAAGCAGATATTTCTCTGTACAGCCTATGGTCCCATTCACTCGGGAATATCCCAACGCAGCTCCTGGAAGAAACGTGTTTCTGACTCGCTGAATCTCAACATAGATTCAACTCTCTTAGGTGAATGAACGCACAGCAGAGCAGTTTCAAGGAAACGTTTCTCCTGAGTTTTAGACGAAGTTTCCTGCTGTTTAGTACGTATGCCGGCATTGGGCTGGAAATACAGGTTTTGGGATTCTGCACGGAAAGGGTTTGCAAACCACTGAATCCACACGTGAGTTTAACTCTGTCAGTTGAATGCACACACTGACAACCATTCAGTTAGATAGCTCCGTTTTGGTTTTAGAAGCAGATATTTCTCTGTACAGTCTATGGTCCCATTCACTCGGGAATATCCCAACGCAGCTCCTAGAAGAAACGTGTTTCTGACTCGCTGAATCTCAACATAGATTCAACTCTCTTAGGTGAACGAACGCACAGCAGAGCAGTTTCAAGGAAACGTTTCTCCTGAGTTTTAGACGAAGTTTCCTGCAGTTTAGTACGTATGCCGGCATTGGGCTGGAAATACCGGTTTTGGGATTCTGCACAGAAAGGGTTTGCAAACCGCTGAATCCACACGTGAGTTTAACTCTGTCAGTTGAATGCACACATTGACAACCATCCAGTTAGATAGCTCCGTTTTGGTTTTAGAAGCAGATATTTCTCTGTACAGCCTATGGTCCCATTCACTCGGGAATATCCCAACGCAGCTCCTAGAAGAAACGTGTTTCTGACTCGCTGAATCTCAACATAGATTGAACTCTCTTAGGTGAACGAACGCACAGCAGAGCAGTTTCAAGGAAACGTTTCTCCTGAGTTTTAGACGAAGTTTCCTTCTGTTTAGTACGTATGCCGGCATTGGGCTGGAAATACCGGTTTTGGGATTCTGCACAGAAAGGGTTTGCAAACCACTGAATCCACAAGTGAGTTTAACTCTGTCAGTTGAATGCACACATTGACAACAATTCAGTTAGGTAGCTCCGTTTTGGTTTTAGAAGCAGATATTTCTCTGTACAGCCTATGGTCCCATTCACTCGGGAATATCCCAACGCAGCTCCTGGAAGAAACGTGTTTCTGACTCGCTGAATCTCAACATAGATTCAACTCTCTTAGGTGAACGAACGCACAGCAGAGCAGTTTCAAGGAAACGTTTCTCCTGAGTTTTAGACGAAGTTTCCTGCTGTTTAGTACGTATGGCGGCATTGGGCTGGAAATACCGGTTTTGGGATTCTGCACAGAAAGGGTTTGCAAACCGCTGAATCCACACGTGAGTTTAACTTTGTCAGTTGAATGCACACATTGACAACCATCCAGTTAGATAGCTCCGTTTTGGTTTTAGAAGCAGATATTTCTCTGTACAGACTATGGTCCCATTCACTCGGGAATATCCCAACGCAGCTCCTAGAAGAAACGTGTTTCTGACTCGCTGAATCTCAACATAGATTCAACTCTCTTAGGTGAACGAACGCACAGCAGAGCAGTTTCAAGGAAACGTTTCTCCTGAGTTTTAGACGAAGTTTCCTGCTGTTTAGTACGGATGCCGGCATTGGGCTGGAAATACTGGTTTTGGGATTCTGCACAGAAAGGGTTTGCAAACCACTGAATCCACAAGTGAGTTTAACTCTGTCAGTTGAATGCACACATTGACAACCATTCAGTTAGGTAGCTCCGTTTTGGTTTTAGAAGCAGATATTTCTCTGTACAGCCTATGGTCCCATTCACTCGGGAATATCCCAACGCAGCTCCTGGAAGAAACGTGTTTCTGACTCGCTGAATCTCAACATAGATTCAACTCTCTTAGGTGAACGAACGCACAGCAGAGCAGTTTCAAGGAAACGTTTCTCCTGAGTTTTAGACGAAGTTTCCTGCTGTTTAGTACGTATGCCGGCATTGGGCTGGAAATACCGGTTTTGGGATTCTGCACAGAAAGGGTTTGCAAACCACTGAATCCACACGTGAGTTTAACTCTGTCAGTTGAATGCACACACTGACAACCATTCAGTTAGATAGCTCCGTTTTGGTTTTAGAAGCCGATATTTCTCTGTACAGCCTATGGTCCCATTCACTCGGGAATATCCCAACGCAGCTCCTAGAAGAAACGTGTTTCTGACTCGCTGAATCTCAACATAGATTCAACTCTCTTAGGTGAACGAACGCACAGCAGAGCAGTTTCAAGGAAACTTTTCTCCTGAGTTTTAGACGAAGTTTCCTGCTGTTTAGTACGTATGCCGGCATTGGGCTGGAAATACCGGTTTTGGGATTCTGCACAGAAAGGGTTTGCAAACCGCTGAATGCACACGTGAGTTTAACTCTGTCAGTTGAATGCACACATTGACAACCATCCAGTTAGATAGCTCCGTTTTGGTTTAAGAAGCAGATATTTCTCTGTACAGTCTATGGTCCCATTCACTCGGGAATATCCCAACGCAGCTCCTAGAAGAAACGTGTTTCTGACTCGCTGAATCTCAACATAGATTCAACTCTCTTAGGTGAACGAACGCACAGCAGAGCAGTTTCAAGGAAACGTTTCTCCTGAGTTTTAGACGAAGTTTCCTGCAGTTTAGTACGTATGCCGGCATTGGGCTGGAAACACCGGTTTTGGGATTCTGCACAGAAAGGGTTTGCAAACCGTTGAATCCACACGTGAGTTTAACTCTGTCAGTTGAATGCACACATTGACAACCATCCAGTTAGATAGCTCCGTTTTGGTTTTAGAAGCAGATATTTCTCTGTACAGCCTATGGTCCCATTCACTCGGGAATATCCCAACGCAGCTCCTGGAAGAAACGTGTTTCTGACTCGCTGAATCTCAACATAGATTCAACTCTCTTAGGTGAACGAACGCACAGCAGAGTAGTTTCAAGGAAACGTTTCTCCTGAGTTTTAGACGAAGTTTCCTGCTGTTTAGTACGGATGCCGGCATTGGGCTGGAAATACCGGTTTTGGGATTCTGCACAGAAAGGGTTTGCAAACCGCTGAATCCACACGTGAGTTTAACTTTGTCAGTTGAATGCACACATTGACAACCATCCAGTTAGATAGCTCCGTTTTGGTTTTAGAAGCAGATATTTCTCTGTACAGACTATGGTCCCATTCACTCGGGAATATCCCAACGCAGCTCCTAGAAGAAACGTGTTTCTGACTCGCTGAATCTCAACATAGATTCAACTCTCTTAGGTGAACGAACGCACAGCAGAGCAGTTTCAAGGAAACGTTTCTCCTGAGTTTTAGACGAAGTTTCCTGCTGTTTAGTACGGATGCCGGCATTGCGCTGGAAATACTGGTTTTGGGATTGTGCACAGAAAGGTTTTCCAAACCACTGAATCCACAAGTGAGTTTAACTCTGTCAGTTGAATGCACACATTGACAACCATTCAGTTAGGTAGCTCCGTTTTGGTATTAGAAGCAGATATTTGTCTGTACAGCATATGGTCCCATTCACTCGGGAATATCCCAACGCAGCTCCTGGAAGAAACGTGTTTCTGACTCGCTGAATCTCAACATAGATTCAACTCTCTTAGGTGAACGAACGCACAGCAGAGCAGTTTCAAGGAAACGTTTCTCCTGAGTTTTAGACGAAGTTTCCTGCTGTTTAGTACGTATGGCGGCATTGGGCTGGAAATACCGGTTTTGGGATTCTGCACAGAAAGGGTTTGCAAACCGCTGAATCCACACGTCAGTTTAACTTTGTCAGTTGAATGCACACATTGACAACCATCCAGTTAGATAGCTCCGTTTTGGTTTTAGAAGCAGATATTTCTCTGTACAGACTATGGTCCCATTCACTCGGAAATATCCCAACGCAGCTCCTAGAAGAAACGTGTTTCTGACTCGCTGAATCTCAACATAGATTCAACTCTCTTAGGTGAACGAACGCACAGCAGAGCAGTTTCAAGGAAACGTTTCTCCTGAGTTTTAGACGAAGTTTCCTGCTGTTTAGTACGTATGCCGGCATTGGGCTGGAAATACCGGTTTTGGGATTCTGCACGGAAAGGGTTTGCAAACCACTGAATCCACACGTGAGTTTAACTCTGCCAGTTGAATGCACACACTGACAACCATTCAGTTAGATAGCTCCGTTTTGGTTTTAGAAGCAGATATTTCTCTGTACAGTCTATGGTCCCATTCACTCGGCAATATCCCAACGCAGCTCCTAGAAGAAACGTGTTTCTGACTCGCTGAATCTCAACATTGATTCAACTCTCTTAGGTGAACGAACGCACAGCAGAGCAGTTTCAAGGAAACGTTTCTCCTGAGTTTTAGACGAAGTTTCCTGCAGTTTAGTACGTATGCCGGCATTGGGCTGGAAATACCGGTTTTGGGATTCTGCACAGAAAGGGTTTGCAAACCGCTGAATCCACACGTGAGTTTAACTCTGTCAGTTGAATGCACACATTGACAACCATCCAGTTAGATAGCTCCGTTTTGGTTTTAGAAGCAGATATTTCTCTGTACAGCCTATGGTCCAATTCACTCGGGAATATCCCAACGCAGCTCCTTGAAGAAATGTGTTTCTGACTCGCTGAATCTCAACATAGATTGAACTCTCTTAGGTGAACGAACGCACAGCAGAGCAGTTTCAAGGAAACGTTTCTCCTGAGTTTTAGACGAAGTTTCCTTCTGTTTAGTACGTATGCCGGCATTGGGCTGGAATTACCGGTTTTGGGATTCTACACAGAAAGGGTTTGCAAACCACTGAATCCACAAGTGAGTTTAACTCTGTCAGTTGAATGCACACATTGACAACCATTCAGTTAGGTAGCTCCGTTTTGGTTTTAGAAGCAGATATTTCTCTGTACAGCCTATGGTCCCATTCACTCGGGAATATCCCAACGCAGCTCCTGGAAGAAACGTGTTTCTGACTCGCTGAATCTCAACATAGATTCAACTCTCTTAGGTGAACGAACGCACAGCAGAGCAGTTTCAAGGAAACGTTTCTCCTGAGTTTTAGACGAAGTTTCTTGCTGTTTAGTACGTATGGCGGCATTGGGCTGGAAATACCGGTTTTGGGATTCTGCACAGAAAGGGTTTGCAAACCGCTGAATCCACACGTGAGTTTAACTTTGTCAGTTGAATGCACACATTGACAACCATCCAGTTAGATAGCTCCGTTTTGGTTTTAGAAGCAGATATTTCTCTGTACAGACTATGGTCCCATTCACTCGGGAATATCCCAACGCAGCTCCTAGAAGAAACGTGTTTCTGACTCGCTGAATCTCAACATAGATTCAACTCTCTTAGGTGAACGAACGCACAGCAGAGCAGTTTCAAGGAAACGTTTCTCCTGAGTTTTAGACGAAGTTTCCTGCTGTTTAGGACGTATGCCGGCATTGGGCTGGAAATACCGGTTTTGGGATTCTGCACAGAAAGGGTTTGCAAACCGCTGAATCCACACGTGAGTTTAACTTTGTCAGTTGAATGCACACATTGACAACCATCCAGTTAGATAGCTCCGTTTTGGTTTTAGAAGCAGATATTTCTCTGTACAGACTATGGTCCCATTCACTCGGGAATATCCCAACGCAGCTCCTGGAAGAAACGTGTTTCTGACTCGCTGAATCTCAACATAGATTCAACTCTCTTAGGTGAAAGAACGCACAGCAGAGCAGTTTCAAGGAAACGTTTCTCCTGAGTTTTAGACGAAGTTTCCTGCAGTTTAGTACGTATGCCGGCATTGGGCTGGAAATACCGGTTTTGGGATTCTGCACAGAAAGGGTTTTCAAACCGCTGAATCCACACGTCAGTTTAACTTTGTCAGTTGAATGCACACATTGACAACCATCCAGTTAGATAGCTCCGTTTTGTTTTCAGAAGCAGATATTTCTCTGTACAGACTATGGTCCCATTCACTCGGGAATATCCCAACGCAGCTCCTGGAAGAAACGTGTTTCTGACTCGCTGAATCTCAACATAGATTCAACTCTCTTAGGTGAACGAACGCACAGCAGAGCAGTTTCAAGGAAACGTTTCTCCTGAGATTTAGACGAAGTTTCCTGCTGTTTAGTACGGATGCCGGCATTGGGCTGGAAATACCGGTTTTGGGATTCTGCACAGAAAGGGTTTGCAAACCGCTGAATCCACACGTGAGTTTAACTTTGTCAGTTGAATGCACACATTGACAACCATCCAGTTAGATAGCTCCGTTTTGGTTTTAGAAGCAGATATTTCTCTGTACAGACTATGGTCCCATTCACTCGGGAATATCCCAACGCAGCTCCTAGAAGAAACGTGTTTCTGACTCGCTGAATCTCAACATAGATTCAACTCTCTTAGGTGAACGAACGCACAGCAGAGCAGTTTCAAGGAAACGTTTCTCCTGAGTTTTAGACGAAGTTTCCTTCTGTTTAGTACGTATGCCGGCATTGGGCTGGAAATACCGGTTTTGGGATTCTGCACAGAAAGGGTTTGCAAACCACTGAATCCACAAGTGAGTTTAACTCTGTCAGTTGAATGCACACATTGACAACCATCCAGTTAGATAGCTCCGTTTTGGTTTTAGAAGCAGATATTTCTCTGTACAGCCTATGGTCCCATTCACTCGGGAATATCCCAACGCAGCTCCTAGAAGAAACGTGTTTCTGACTCGCTGAATCTCAACATAGATTGAACTCTCTTAGGTGAACGAACGCACAGCAGAGCAGTTTCAAGGAAACGTTTCTCCTGAGTTTTAGACGAAGTTTCCTTCTGTTTAGTACGTATGCCGGCATTGGGCTGGAAATACCGGTTTTGGGATTCTGCACAGAAAGGGTTTGCAAACCACTGAATCCACAAGTGAGTTTAACTCTGTCAGTTGAATGCACACATTGACAACCATTCAGTTAGGTAGCTCCGTTTTGGTTTTAGAAGCAGATATTTCTCTGTACAGCCTATGGTCCCATTCACTCGGGAATATCCCAACGCAGCTCCTGGAAGAAACGTGTTTCTGACTCGCTGAATCTCAACATAGATTCAACTCTCTTAGGTGAACGAACGCACAGCAGAGCAGTTTCAAGGAAACGTTTCTCCTGAGTTTTAGACGAAGTTTCCTGCTGTTTAGTACGTATGGCGGCATTGGGCTGGAAATACCGGTTTTGGGATTCTGCACAGAAAGGGTTTGCAAACCGCTGAATCCACACGTGAGTTTAACTTTGTCAGTTGAATGCACACATTGACAACCATCCAGTTAGATAGCTCCGTTTTGGTTTTAGAAGCAGATATTTCTCTGTACAGCCTATGGTCCCATTCACTCGGGAATATCCCAACGCAGCTCCTAGAAGAAACGTGTTTCTGACTCGCTGAATCTCAACATAGATTGAACTCTCTTAGGTGAACGAACGCACAGCAGAGCAGTTTCAAGGAAACGTTTCTCCTGAGTTTTAGACGAAGTTTCCTTCTGTTTAGTACGTATGCCGGCATTGGGCTGGAAATACCGGTTTTGGGATTCTGCACAGAAAGGGTTTGCAAACCACTGAATCCACAAGTGAGTTTAACTCTGTCAGTTGAATGCACACATTGACAACCATTCAGTTAGGTAGCTCCGTTTTGGTTTTAGAAGCAGATATTTCTCTGTACAGCCTATGGTCCCATTCACTCGGGAATATCCCAACGCAGCTCCTGGAAGAAACGTGTTTCTGACTCGCTGAATCTCAACATAGATTCAACTCTCTTAGGTGAACGAACGCACAGCAGAGCAGTTTCAAGGAAACGTTTCTCCTGAGTTTTAGACGAAGTTTCCTGCTGTTTAGTACGTATGCCGGCATTGGGCTGGAAATACCGGTTTTGGGATTCTGCACAGAAAGGGTTTGCAAACCACTGAATCCACACGTGAGTTTAACTCTGTCAGTTGAATGCACACATTGACAACCATTCAGTTAGGTAGCTCCGTTTTGGTTTTAGAAGCAGATATTTCTCTGTACAGCCTATGGTCCCATTCACTCGGGAATATCCCAACGCAGCTCCTGGAAGAAACGTATTTCTGACTCGCTGAATCTCAACATAGATTCAACTCTCTTAGGTGAATGAACGCACAGCAGAGCAGTTTCAAGGAAACGTTTCTCCTGAGTTTTAGACGAAGTTTCCTGCTGTTTAGTACGTATGCCGGCATTGGGCTGGAAATACAGGTTTTGGGATTCTGCACGGAAAGGGTTTGCAAACCACTGAATCCACACGTGAGTTTAACTCTGTCAGTTGAATGCACACACTGACAACCATTCAGTTAGATAGCTCCGTTTTGGTTTTAGAAGCAGATATTTCTCTGTACAGTCTATGGTCCCATTCACTCGGGAATATCCCAACGCAGCTCCTAGAAGAAACGTGTTTCTGACTCGCTGAATCTCAACATAGATTCAACTCTCTTAGGTGAACGAACGCACAGCAGAGCAGTTTCAAGGAAACGTTTCTCCTGAGTTTTAGACGAAGTTTCCTGCAGTTTAGTACGTATGCCGGCATTGGGCTGGAAATACCGGTTTTGGGATTCTGCACAGAAAGGGTTTGCAAACCGCTGAATCCACACGTGAGTTTAACTCTGTCAGTTGAATGCACACATTGACAACCATCCAGTTAGATAGCTCCGTTTTGGTTTTAGAAGCAGATATTTCTCTGTACAGCCTATGGTCCCATTCACTCGGGAATATCCCAACGCAGCTCCTAGAAGAAACGTGTTTCTGACTCGCTGAATCTCAACATAGATTGAACTCTCTTAGGTGAACGAACGCACAGCAGAGCAGTTTCAAGGAAACGTTTCTCCTGAGTTTTAGACGAAGTTTCCTTCTGTTTAGTACGTATGCCGGCATTGGGCTGGAAATACCGGTTTTGGGATTCTGCACAGAAAGGGTTTGCAAACCACTGAATCCACAAGTGAGTTTAACTCTGTCAGTTGAATGCACACATTGACAACAATTCAGTTAGGTAGCTCCGTTTTGGTTTTAGAAGCAGATATTTCTCTGTACAGCCTATGGTCCCATTCACTCGGGAATATCCCAACGCAGCTCCTGGAAGAAACGTGTTTCTGACTCGCTGAATCTCAACATAGATTCAACTCTCTTAGGTGAACGAACGCACAGCAGAGCAGTTTCAAGGAAACGTTTCTCCTGAGTTTTAGACGAAGTTTCCTGCTGTTTAGTACGTATGGCGGCATTGGGCTGGAAATACCGGTTTTGGGATTCTGCACAGAAAGGGTTTGCAAACCGCTGAATCCACACGTGAGTTTAACTTTGTCAGTTGAATGCACACATTGACAACCATCCAGTTAGATAGCTCCGTTTTGGTTTTAGAAGCAGATATTTCTCTGTACAGACTATGGTCCCATTCACTCGGGAATATCCCAACGCAGCTCCTAGAAGAAACGTGTTTCTGACTCGCTGAATCTCAACATAGATTCAACTCTCTTAGGTGAACGAACGCACAGCAGAGCAGTTTCAAGGAAACGTTTCTCCTGAGTTTTAGACGAAGTTTCCTGCTGTTTAGTACGGATGCCGGCATTGGGCTGGAAATACTGGTTTTGGGATTCTGCACAGAAAGGGTTTGCAAACCACTGAATCCACAAGTGAGTTTAACTCTGTCAGTTGAATGCACACATTGACAACCATTCAGTTAGGTAGCTCCGTTTTGGTTTTAGAAGCAGATATTTCTCTGTACAGCCTATGGTCCCATTCACTCGGGAATATCCCAACGCAGCTCCTGGAAGAAACGTGTTTCTGACTCGCTGAATCTCAACATAGATTCAACTCTCTTAGGTGAACGAACGCACAGCAGAGCAGTTTCAAGGAAACGTTTCTCCTGAGTTTTAGACGAAGTTTCCTGCTGTTTAGTACGTATGCCGGCATTGGGCTGGAAATACCGGTTTTGGGATTCTGCACAGAAAGGGTTTGCAAACCACTGAATCCACACGTGAGTTTAACTCTGTCAGTTGAATGCACACACTGACAACCATTCAGTTAGATAGCTCCGTTTTGGTTTTAGAAGCCGATATTTCTCTGTACAGCCTATGGTCCCATTCACTCGGGAATATCCCAACGCAGCTCCTAGAAGAAACGTGTTTCTGACTCGCTGAATCTCAACATAGATTCAACTCTCTTAGGTGAACGAACGCACAGCAGAGCAGTTTCAAGGAAACTTTTCTCCTGAGTTTTAGACGAAGTTTCCTGCTGTTTAGTACGTATGCCGGCATTGGGCTGGAAATACCGGTTTTGGGATTCTGCACAGAAAGGGTTTGCAAACCGCTGAATGCACACGTGAGTTTAACTCTGTCAGTTGAATGCACACATTGACAACCATCCAGTTAGATAGCTCCGTTTTGGTTTTAGAAGCAGATATTTCTCTGTAGAGTCTATGGTCCCATTCACTCGGGAATATCCCAACGCAGCTCCTAGAAGAAACGTGTTTCTGACTCGCTGAATCTCAACATAGATTCAACTCTCTTAGGTGAACGAACGCACAGCAGAGCAGTTTCAAGGAAACGTTTCTCCTGAGTTTTAGACGAAGTTTCCTGCAGTTTAGTACGTATGCCGGCATTGGGCTGGAAACACCGGTTTTGGGATTCTGCACAGAAAGGGTTTGCAAACCGTTGAATCCACACGTGAGTTTAACTCTGTCAGTTGAATGCACACATTGACAACCATCCAGTTAGATAGCTCCGTTTTGGTTTTAGAAGCAGATATTTCTCTGTACAGCCTATGGTCCCATTCACTCGGGAATATCCCAACGCAGCTCCTGGAAGAAACGTGTTTCTGACTCGCTGAATCTCAACATAGATTCAACTCTCTTAGGTGAACGAACGCACAGCAGAGTAGTTTCAAGGAAACGTTTCTCCTGAGTTTTAGACGAAGTTTCCTGCTGTTTAGTACGGATGCCGGCATTGGGCTGGAAATACCGGTTTTGGGATTCTGCACAGAAAGGGTTTGCAAACCGCTGAATCCACACGTGAGTTTAACTTTGTCAGTTGAATGCACACATTGACAACCATCCAGTTAGATAGCTCCGTTTTGGTTTTAGAAGCAGATATTTCTCTGTACAGACTATGGTCCCATTCACTAGGGAATATCCCAACGCAGCTCCTAGAAGAAACGTGTTTCTGACTCGCTGAATCTCAACATAGATTCAACTCTCTTAGGTGAACGAACGCACAGCAGAGCAGTTTCAAGGAAACGTTTCTCCTGAGTTTTAGACGAAGTTTCCTGCTGTTTAGTACGGATGCCGGCATTGGGCTGGAAATACTGGTTTTGGGATTGTGCACAGAAAGGTTTTCCAAACCACTGAATCCACAAGTGAGTTTAACTCTGTCAGTTGAATGCACACATTGACAACCATTCAGTTAGGTAGCTCCGTTTTGGTATTAGAAGCAGATATTTGTCTGTACAGCATATGGTCCCATTCACTCGGGAATATCCCAACGCAGCTCCTGGAAGAAACGTGTTTCTGACTCGCTGAATCTCAACATAGATTCAACTCTCTTAGGTGAACGAACGCACAGCAGAGCAGTTTCAAGGAAACGTTTCTCCTGAGTTTTAGACGAAGTTTCCTGCTGTTTAGTACGTATGGCGGCATTGGGCTGGAAATACCGGTTTTGGGATTCTGCACAGAAAGGGTTTGCAAACCGCTGAATCCACACGTCAGTTTAACTTTGTCAGTTGAATGCACACATTGACAACCATCCAGTTAGATAGCTCCGTTTTGGTTTTAGAAGCAGATATTTCTCTGTACAGACTATGGTCCCATTCACTCGGAAATATCCCAACGCAGCTCCTAGAAGAAACGTGTTTCTGACTCGCTGAATCTCAACATAGATTCAACTCTCTTAGGTGAACGAACGCACAGCAGAGCAGTTTCAAGGAAACGTTTCTCCTGAGTTTTAGACGAAGTTTCCTGCTGTTTAGTACGTATGCCGGCATTGGGCTGGAAATACCGGTTTTGGGATTCTGCACGGAAAGGGTTTGCAAACCACTGAATCCACACGTGAGTTTAACTCTGTCAGTTGAATGCACACACTGACAACCATTCAGTTAGATAGCTCCGTTTTGGTTTTAGAAGCAGATATTTCTCTGTACAGTCTATGGTCCCATTCACTCGGGAATATCCCAACGCAGCTCCTAGAAGAAACGTGTTTCTGACTCGCTGAATCTCAACATTGATTCAACTCTCTTAGGTGAACGAACGCACAGCAGAGCAGTTTCAAGGAAACGTTTCTCCTGAGTTTTAGACGAAGTTTCCTGCAGTTTAGTACGTATGCCGGCATTGGGCTGGAAATACCGGTTTTGGGATTCTGCACAGAAAGGGTTTGCAAACCGCTGAATCCACACGTGAGTTTAACTCTGTCAGTTGAATGCACACATTGACAACCATCCAGTTAGATAGCTCCGTTTTGGTTTTAGAAGCAGATATTTCTCTGTACAGCCTATGGTCCAATTCACTCGGGAATATCCCAACGCAGCTCCTTGAAGAAACGTGTTTCTGACTCGCTGAATCTCAACATAGATTGAACTCTCTTAGGTGAACGAACGCACAGCAGAGCAGTTTCAAGGAAACGTTTCTCCTGAGTTTTAGACGAAGTTTCCTTCTGTTTAGTACGTATGCCGGCATTGGGCTGGAATTACCGGTTTTGGGATTCTACACAGAAAGGGTTTGCAAACCACTGAATCCACAAGTGAGTTTAACTCTGTCAGTTGAATGCACACATTGACAACCATTCAGTTAGGTAGCTCCGTTTTGGTTTTAGAAGCAGATATTTCTCTGTACAGCCTATGGTCCCATTCACTCGGGAATATCCCAACGCAGCTCCTGGAAGAAACGTGTTTCTGACTCGCTGAATCTCAACATAGATTCAACTCTCTTAGGTGAACGAACGCACAGCAGAGCAGTTTCAAGGAAACGTTTCTCCTGAGTTTTAGACGAAGTTTCTTGCTGTTTAGTACGTATGGCGGCATTGGGCTGGAAATACCGGTTTTGGGATTCTGCACAGAAAGGGTTTGCAAACCGCTGAATCCACACGTGAGTTTAACTTTGTCAGTTGAATGCACACATTGACAACCATCCAGTTAGATAGCTCCGTTTTGGTTTTAGAAGCAGATATTTCTCTGTACAGACTATGGTCCCATTCACTCGGGAATATCCCAACGCAGCTCCTAGAAGAAACGTGTTTCTGACTCGCTGAATCTCAACATAGATTCAACTCTCTTAGGTGAACGAACGCACAGCAGAGCAGTTTCAAGGAAACGTTTCTCCTGAGTTTTAGACGAAGTTTCCTGCTGTTTAGGACGTATGCCGGCATTGGGCTGGAAATACCGGTTTTGGGATTCTGCACAGAAAGGGTTTGCAAACCGCTGAATCCACACGTGAGTTTAACTTTGTCAGTTGAATGCACACATTGACAACCATCCAGTTAGATAGCTCCGTTTTGGTTTTAGAAGCAGATATTTCTCTGTACAGACTATGGTCCCATTCACTCGGGAATATCCCAACGCAGCTCCTGGAAGAAACGTGTTTCTGACTCGCTGAATCTCAACATAGATTCAACTCTCTTAGGTGAAAGAACGCACAGCAGAGCAGTTTCAAGGAAACGTTTCTCCTGAGTTTTAGACGAAGTTTCCTGCAGTTTAGTACGTATGCCGGCATTGGGCTGGAAATACCGGTTTTGGGATTCTGCACAGAAAGGGTTTTCAAACCGCTGAATCCACACGTCAGTTTAACTTTGTCAGTTGAATGCACACATTGACAACCATCCAGTTAGATAGCTCCGTTTTGTTTTCAGAAGCAGATATTTCTCTGTACAGACTATGGTCCCATTCACTCGGGAATATCCCAACGCAGCTCCTGGAAGAAACGTGTTTCTGACTCGCTGAATCTCAACATAGATTCAACTCTCTTAGGTGAACGAACGCACAGCAGAGCAGTTTCAAGGAAACGTTTCTCCTGAGATTTAGACGAAGTTTCCTGCTGTTTAGTACGGATGCCGGCATTGGGCTGGAAATACCGGTTTTGGGATTCTGCACAGAAAGGGTTTGCAAACCGCTGAATCCACACGTGAGTTTAACTTTGTCAGTTGAATGCACACATTGACAACCATCCAGTTAGATAGCTCCGTTTTGGTTTTAGAAGCAGATATTTCTCTGTACAGACTATGGTCCCATTCACTCGGGAATATCCCAACGCAGCTCCTAGAAGAAACGTGTTTCTGACTCGCTGAATCTCAACATAGATTCAACTCTCTTAGGTGAACGAACGCACAGCAGAGCAGTTTCAAGGAAACGTTTCTCCTGAGTTTTAGACGAAGTTTCCTTCTGTTTAGTACGTATGCCGGCATTGGGCTGGAAATACCGGTTTTGGGATTCTGCACAGAAAGGGTTTGCAAACCACTGAATCCACAAGTGAGTTTAACTCTGTCAGTTGAATGCACACATTGACAACCATCCAGTTAGATAGCTCCGTTTTGGTTTTAGAAGCAGATATTTCTCTGTACAGCCTATGGTCCCATTCACTCGGGAATATCCCAACGCAGCTCCTAGAAGAAACGTGTTTCTGACTCGCTGAATCTCAACATAGATTGAACTCTCTTAGGTGAACGAACGCACAGCAGAGCAGTTTCAAGGAAACGTTTCTCCTGAGTTTTAGACGAAGTTTCCTTCTGTTTAGTACGTATGCCGGCATTGGGCTGGAAATACCGGTTTTGGGATTCTGCACAGAAAGGGTTTGCAAACCACTGAATCCACAAGTGAGTTTAACTCTGTCAGTTGAATGCACACATTGACAACCATTCAGTTAGGTAGCTCCGTTTTGGTTTTAGAAGCAGATATTTCTCTGTACAGCCTATGGTCCCATTCACTCGGGAATATCCCAACGCAGCTCCTGGAAGAAACGTGTTTCTGACTCGCTGAATCTCAACATAGATTCAACTCTCTTAGGTGAACGAACGCACAGCAGAGCAGTTTCAAGGAAACGTTTCTCCTGAGTTTTAGACGAAGTTTCCTGCTGTTTAGTACGTATGGCGGCATTGGGCTGGAAATACCGGTTTTGGGATTCTGCACAGAAAGGGTTTGCAAACCGCTGAATCCACACGTGAGTTTAACTTTGTCAGTTGAATGCACACATTGACAACCATCCAGTTAGATAGCTCCGTTTTGGTTTTAGAAGCAGATATTTCTCTGTACAGCCTATGGTCCCATTCACTCGGGAATATCCCAACGCAGCTCCTAGAAGAAACGTGTTTCTGACTCGCTGAATCTCAACATAGATTGAACTCTCTTAGGTGAACGAACGCACAGCAGAGCAGTTTCAAGGAAACGTTTCTCCTGAGTTTTAGACGAAGTTTCCTTCTGTTTAGTACGTATGCCGGCATTGGGCTGGAAATACCGGTTTTGGGATTCTGCACAGAAAGGGTTTGCAAACCACTGAATCCACAAGTGAGTTTAACTCTGTCAGTTGAATGCACACATTGACAACCATTCAGTTAGGTAGCTCCGTTTTGGTTTTAGAAGCAGATATTTCTCTGTACAGCCTATGGTCCCATTCACTCGGGAATATCCCAACGCAGCTCCTGGAAGAAACGTGTTTCTGACTCGCTGAATCTCAACATAGATTCAACTCTCTTAGGTGAACGAACGCACAGCAGAGCAGTTTCAAGGAAACGTTTCTCCTGAGTTTTAGACGAAGTTTCCTGCTGTTTAGTACGGATGCCGGCATTGGGCTGGAAATACCGGTTTTGGGATTCTGCACAGAAAGGGTTTGCAAACCGCTGAATCCACACGTGAGTTTAACTTTGTCAGTTGAATGCACACATTGACAACCATCCAGTTAGATAGCTCCGTTTTGGTTTTAGAAGCAGATATTTCTCTGTACAGACTATGGTCACATTCACTCGGGAATATCCCAACGCAGCTCCTAGAAGAAACGTGTTTCTGACTCGCTGAATCTCAACATAGATTCAACTCTCTTAGGTGAACGAACGCACAGCAGAGCAGTTTCAAGGAAACGTTTCTCCTGAGTTTTAGACGAAGTTTCCTGCTGTTTAGTACGGATGCCGGCATTGGGCTGGAAATACTGGTTTTGGGATTCTGCACAGAAAGGGTTTGCAAACCACTGAATCCACAAGTGAGTTTAACTCTGTCAGTTGAATGCACACATTGACAACCATTCAGTTAGGTAGCTCCGTTTTGGTTTTAGAAGCAGATATTTCTCTGTACAGCCTATGGTCCCATTCACTCGGGAATATCCCAACGCAGCTCCTGGAAGAAACGTGTTTCTGACTCGCTGAATCTCAACATAGATTCAACTCTCTTAGGTGAACGAACGCACAGCAGAGCAGTTTCAAGGAAACGTTTCTCCTGAGTTTTAGACGAAGTTTCCTGCTGTTTAGTACGTATGCCGGCATTGGGCTGGAAATACCGGTTTTGGGATTCTGCACAGAAAGGGTTTGCAAACCACTGAATCCACACGTGAGTTTAACTCTGTCAGTTGAATGCACACACTGACAACCATTCAGTTAGATAGCTCCGTTTTGGTTTTAGAAGCCGATATTTCTCTGTACAGCCTATGGTCCCATTCACTCGGGAATATCCCAACGCAGCTCCTAGAAGAAACGTGTTTCTGACTCGCTGAATCTCAACATAGATTCAACTCTCTTAGGTGAACGAACGCACAGCAGAGCAGTTTCAAGGAAACTTTTCTCCTGAGTTTTAGACGAAGTTTCCTGCTGTTTAGTACGTATGCCGGCATTGGGCTGGAAATACCGGTTTTGGGATTCTGCACAGAAAGGGTTTGCAAACCGCTGAATGCACACGTGAGTTTAACTCTGTCAGTTGAATGCACACATTGACAACCATCCAGTTAGATTGCTCCGTTTTGGTTTTAGAAGCAGATATTTCTCTGTACAGCCTATGGTCCCATTCACTCGGGAATATCCCAACGCAGCTCCTGGAAGAAACGTGTTTCTGACTCGCTGAATCTCAACATAGATTCAACTCTCTTAGGTGAACGAACGCACAGCAGAGCAGTTTCAAGGAAACGTTTCTCCTGAGTTTTAGACGAAGTTTCCTGCAGTTTAGTACGTATGCCGGCATTGGGCTGGAAACACCGGTTTTGGGATTCTGCACAGAAAGGGTTTGCAAACCGTTGAATCCACACGTGAGTTTAACTCTGTCAGTTGAATGCACACATTGACAACCATCCAGTTAGATAGCTCCGTTTTGGTTTTAGAAGCAGATATTTCTCTGTACAGCCTATGGTCCCATTCACTCGGGAATATCCCAACGCAGCTCCTGGAAGAAACGTGTTTCTGACTCGCTGAATCTCAACATAGATTCAACTCTCTTAGGTGAACGAACGCACAGCAGAGCAGTTTCAAGGAAACGTTTCTCCTGAGTTTTAGACGAAGTTTCCTGCTGTTTAGTACGGATGCCGGCATTGGGCTGGAAATACCGGTTTTGGGATTCTGCACAGAAAGGGTTTGCAAACCGCTGAATCCACACGTGAGTTTAACTTTGTCAGTTGAATGCACACATTGACAACCATCCAGTTAGATAGCTCCGTTTTGGTTTTAGAAGCAGATATTTCTCTGTACAGACTATGGTCCCATTCACTCGGGAATATCCCAACGCATCTCCTAGAAGAAACGTGTTTCTGACTCGCTGAATCTCAACATAGATTCAACTCTCTTAGGTGAAAGAACGCACAGCAGAGCAGTTTCAAGGAAACGTTTCTCCTGAGTTTTAGACGAAGTTTCCTGCAGTTTAGTACGTATGCCGGCATTGGGCTGGAAATACCGGTTTTGGGATTCTGCACAGAAAGGGTTTTCAAACCGCTGAATCCACACGTCAGTTTAACTTTGTCAGTTGAATGCACACATTGACAACCATCCAGTTAGATAGCTCCGTTTTGTTTTCAGAAGCAGATATTTCTCTGTACAGACTATGGTCCCATTCACTCGGGAATATCCCAACGCAGCTCCTGGAAGAAACGTGTTTCTGACTCGCTGAATCTCAACATAGATTCAACTCTCTTAGGTGAACGAACGCACAGCAGAGCAGTTTCAAGGAAACGTTTCTCCTGAGATTTAGACGAAGTTTCCTGCTGTTTAGTATGGATGCCGGCATTGGGCTGGAAATACCGGTTTTGGGATTCTGCACAGAAAGGGTTTGCAAACGGCTGAATCCACACGTGAGTTTAACTTTGTCAGTTGAATGCACACATTGACAACCATCCAGTTAGATAGCTCCGTTTTGGTTTTAGAAGCAGATATTTCTCTGTACAGACTATGGTCCCATTCACTCGGGAATATCCCAACGCAGCTCCTAGAAGAAACGTGTTTCTGCCTCGCTGAATCTCAACATAGATTCAACTCTCTTAGGTGAACGAACGCACAGCAGAGCAGTTTCAAGGAAACGTTTCTCCTGAGTTTTAGACGGAGTTTCCTGCTGTTCAGTACGTATGCCGGCATTGGGCTGGAAATACCGGTTTTGGGATTCTGCACAGAAAGGGTTTGCAAACCACTGAATCCACAAGTGAGTTTAACTCTGTCAGTTGAATGCACACATTGACAACCATCCAGTTAGATAGCTCCGTTTTGGTTTTAGAAGCAGATATTTCTCTGTACAGACTATGGTCCCATTCACTCGGGAATATCCCAACGCAGCTCCTAGAAGAAACGTGTTTCTGACTCGCTGAATCTCAACATAGATTGAACTCTCTTAGGTGAACGAACGCACAGCAGAGCAGTTTCAAGGAAACGTTTCTCCTGAGTTTTAGACGAAGTTTCCTTCTGTTTAGTACGTATGCCGGCATTGGGCTGGAAATACCGGTTTTGGGATTCTGCACAGAAAGGGTTTGCAAACCACTGAATCCACAAGTGAGTTTAACTCTGTCAGTTGAATGCACACATTGACAACCATTCAGTTAGGTAGCTCCGTTTTGGTTTTAGAAGCAGATATTTCTCTGTACAGCCTATGGTCCCATTCACTCGGGAATATCCCAACGCAGCTCCTGGAAGAAACGTGTTTCTGACTCGCTGAATCTCAACATAGATTCAACTCTCTTAGGTGAACGAACGCACAGCAGAGCAGTTTCAAGGAAACGTTTCTCCTGAGTTTTAGACGAAGTTTCCTGCTGTTTAGTACGTATGGCGGCATTGGGCTGGAAATACCGGTTTTGGGATTCTGCACAGAAAGGGTTTGCAAACCGCTGAATCCACACGTCAGTTTAACTTTGTCAGTTGAATGCACACATTGACAACCATCCAGTTAGATAGCTCCGTTTTGGTTTTAGAAGCAGATATTTCTCTATACAGACTATGGTCCCATTCACTCGGGAATATCCCAACGCAGCTCCTAGAAGAAACGTGTTTCTGACTCGCTGAATCTCAACATAGATTCAACTCTCTTAGGTGAACGAACGCACAGCAGAGCAGTTTCAAGGAAACGTTTCTCCTGAGTTTTAGACGAAGTTTCCTGCTGTTTAGTACGGATGCCGGCATTGGGCTGGAAATACTGGTTTTGGGATTCTGCACAGAAAGGGTTTGCAAACCACTGAATCCACAAGTGAGTTTAACTCTGTCAGTTGAATGCACACATTGACAACCATTCTGTTAGGTAGCTCCGTTTTGGTTTTAGAAGCAGATATTTCTCTGTACAGCCTATGGTCCCATTCACTCGGGAATATCCCAACGCAGCTCCTAGAAGAAACGTGTTTCTGACTCGCTGAATCTCAACATAGATTCAACTCTCTTAGGTGAACGAACGCACAGCAGAGCAGTTTCAAGGAAACGTTTCTCCTGAGTTTTAGACGAAGTTTCCTGCTGTTTAGTACGTATGCCGGCATTGGGCTGGAAATACCGGTTTTGGGATTCTGCACAGAAAGGGTTTGCAAACCACTGAATCCACACGTGAGTTTAACTCTGTCAGTTGAATGCACACACTGACAACCATTCAGTTAGATAGCTCCGTTTTGGTTTTAGAAGCCGATATTTCTCTGTACAGCCTATGGTCCCATTCACTCGGGAATATCCCAACGCAGCTCCTAGAAGAAACGTGTTTCTGACTCGCTGAATCTCAACATAGATTCAACTCTCTTAGGTGAACGAACGCACAGCAGAGCAGTTTCAAGGAAACTTTTCTCCTGAGTTTTAGACGAAGTTTCCTGCTGTTTAGTACGTATGCCGGCATTGGGCTGGAAATACCGGTTTTGGAATTCTGCACAGAAAGGGTTTGCAAACCGCTGAATGCACACGTGAGTTTAACTCTGTCAGTTGAATGCACACATTGACAACCATCCAGTTAGATTGCTCCGTTTTGGTTTTAGAAGCAGATATTTCTCTGTACAGCCTATGGTCCCATTCACTCGGGAATATCCCAACGCAGCTCCTAGAAGAAACGTGTTTCTGACTCGCTGAATCTCAACATAGATTCAACTCTCTTAGGTGAACGAACGCACAGCAGAGCAGTTTCAAGGAAACGTTTCTCCTGAGTTTTAGACGAAGTTTCCTGCAGTTTAGTACGTATGCCGGCATTGGGCTGGAAACACCGGTTTTGGGATTCTGCACAGAAAGGGTTTGCAAACCGTTGAATCCACACGTGAGTTTAACTCTGTCAGTTGAATGCACACATTGACAACCATCCAGTTAGATAGCTCCGTTTTGGTTTTAGAAGCAGATATTTCTCTGTACAGCCTATGGTCCCATTCACTCGGGAATATCCCAACGCAGCTCCTGGAAGAAACGTGTTTCTGACTCGCTGAATCTCAACATAGATTCAACTCTCTTAGGTGAACGAACGCACAGCAGAGCAGTTTCAAGGAAACGTTTCTCCTGAGTTTTAGACGAAGTTTCCTGCTGTTTAGTACGGATGCCGGCATTGGGCTGGAAATACCGGTTTTGGGATTCTGCACAGAAAGGGTTTGCAAACCGCTGAATCCACACGTGAGTTTAACTTTGTCAGTTGAATGCACACATTGACAACCATCCAGTTAGATAGCTCCGTTTTGGTTTTAGAAGCAGATATTTCTCTGTACAGACTATGGTCCCATTCACTCGGGAATATCCCAACGCATCTCCTAGAAGAAACGTGTTTCTGACTCGCTGAATCTCAACATAGATTCAACTCTCTTAGGTGAACGAACGCACAGCAGAGCAGTTTCAAGGAAACGTTTCTCCTGAGTTTTAGACGAAGTTTCCTGCTGTTTAGTACGGATGCCGGCATTGGGCTGGAAATACTGGTTTTGGGATTCTGCACAGAAAGGTTTTGCAAACCACTGAATCCACAAGTGAGTTTAACTCTGTCAGTTGAATGCACACATTGACAACCATTCAGTTAGGTAGCTCCGTTTTGGTTTTAGAAGCAGATATTTCTCTGTACAGCATATGGTCCCATTCACTCGGGAATATCCCAACGCAGCTCCTGGAAGAAACGTGTTTCTGACTCGCTGAATCTCAACATAGATTCAACTCTCTTAGGTGAACGAACGCACAGCAGAGCAGTTTCAAGGAAACGTTTCTCCTGAGTTTTAGACGAAGTTTCCTGCTGTTTAGTACGTATGGCGGCATTGGGCTGGAAATACCGGTTTTGGGATTCTGCACAGAAAGGGTTTGCAAACCGCTGAATCCACACGTCAGTTTAACTTTGTCAGTTGAATGCACACATTGACAACCATCCAGTTAGATAGCTCCGTTTTGGTTTTAGAAGCAGATATTTCTCTGTACAGACTATGGTCCCATTCACTCGGAAATATCCCAACGCAGCTCCTAGAAGAAACGTGTTTCTGACTCGCTGAATCTCAACATAGATTCAACTCTCTTAGGTGAACGAACGCACAGCAGAGCAGTTTCAAGGAAACGTTTCTCCTGAGTTTTAGACGAAGTTTCCTGCTGTTTAGTACGTATGGCGGCATTGGGCTGGAAATTCCGGTTTTGGGATTCTGCACAGAAAGGGTTTGCAAACCGCTGAATCCACACGTGAGTTTAACTCTGTCAGTTGAATGCACACATTGACAACCATCCAGTTAGATTGCTCCGTTTTGGTTTTAGAAGCAGATATTTCTCTGTACAGCCTATGGTCCCATTCACTCGGGAATATCCCAACGCAGCTCCTGGAAGAAACGTGTTTCTGACTCGCTGAATCTCAACATAGATTCAACTCTCTTAGGTGAACGAACGCACAGCAGAGCAGTTTCAAGGAAACGTTTCTCCTGAGTTTTAGACGAAGTTTCCTGCAGTTTAGTACGTATGCCGGCATTGGGCTGGAAACACCGGTTTTGGGATTCTGCACAGAAAGGGTTTGCAAACCGTTGAATCCACACGTGAGTTTAACTCTGTCAGTTGAATGCACACATTGACAACCATCCAGTTAGATAGCTCCGTTTTGGTTTTAGAAGCAGATATTTCTCTGTACAGCCTATGGTCCCATTCACTCGGGAATATCCCAACGCAGCTCCTGGAAGAAACGTGTTTCTGACTCGCTGAATCTCAACATAGATTCAACTCTCTTAGGTGAACGAACGCACAGCAGAGCAGTTTCAAGGAAACGTTTCTCCTGAGTTTTAGACGAAGTTTCCTGCTGTTTAGTACGGATGCCGGCATTGGGCTGGAAATACCGGTTTTGGGATTCTGCACAGAAAGGGTTTGCAAACCGCTGAATCCACACGTGAGTTTAACTTTGTCAGTTGAATGCACACATTGACAACCATCCAGTTAGATAGCTCCGTTTTGGTTTTAGAAGCAGATATTTCTCTGTACAGACTATGGTCCCATTCACTCGGGAATATCCCAACGCATCTCCTAGAAGAAACGTGTTTCTGACTCGCTGAATCTCAACATAGATTCAACTCTCTTAGGTGAAAGAACGCACAGCAGAGCAGTTTCAAGGAAACGTTTCTCCTGAGTTTTAGACGAAGTTTCCTGCAGTTTAGTACGTATGCCGGCATTGGGCTGGAAATACCGGTTTTGGGATTCTGCACAGAAAGGGTTTTCAAACCGCTGAATCCACACGTCAGTTTAACTTTGTCAGTTGAATGCACACATTGACAACCATCCAGTTAGATAGCTCCGTTTTGTTTTCAGAAGCAGATATTTCTCTGTACAGACTATGGTCCCATTCACTCGGGAATATCCCAACGCAGCTCCTGGAAGAAACGTGTTTCTGACTCGCTGAATCTCAACATAGATTCAACTCTCTTAGGTGAACGAACGCACAGCAGAGCAGTTTCAAGGAAACGTTTCTCCTGAGATTTAGACGAAGTTTCCTGCTGTTTAGTATGGATGCCGGCATTGGGCTGGAAATACCGGTTTTGGGATTCTGCACAGAAAGGGTTTGCAAACGGCTGAATCCACACGTGAGTTTAACTTTGTCAGTTGAATGCACACATTGACAACCATCCAGTTAGATAGCTCCGTTTTGGTTTTAGAAGCAGATATTTCTCTGTACAGACTATGGTCCCATTCACTCGGGAATATCCCAACGCAGCTCCTAGAAGAAACGTGTTTCTGCCTCGCTGAATCTCAACATAGATTCAACTCTCTTAGGTGAACGAACGCACAGCAGAGCAGTTTCAAGGAAACGTTTCTCCTGAGTTTTAGACGGAGTTTCCTGCTGTTCAGTACGTATGCCGGCATTGGGCTGGAAATACCGGTTTTGGGATTCTGCACAGAAAGGGTTTGCAAACCACTGAATCCACAAGTGAGTTTAACTCTGTCAGTTGAATGCACACATTGACAACCATCCAGTTAGATAGCTCCGTTTTGGTTTTAGAAGCAGATATTTCTCTGTACAGACTATGGTCCCATTCACTCGGGAATATCCCAACGCAGCTCCTAGAAGAAACGTGTTTCTGACTCGCTGAATCTCAACATAGATTGAACTCTCTTAGGTGAACGAACGCACAGCAGAGCAGTTTCAAGGAAACGTTTCTCCTGAGTTTTAGACGAAGCTTCCTTCTGTTTAGTACGTATGCCGGCATTGGGCTGGAAATACCGGTTTTGGGATTCTGCACAGAAAGGGTTTGCAAACCACTGAATCCACAAGTGAGTTTAACTCTGTCAGTTGAATGCACACATTGACAACCATTCAGTTAGGTAGCTCCGTTTTGGTTTTAGAAGCAGATATTTCTCTGTACAGCCTATGGTCCCATTCACTCGGGAATATCCCAACGCAGCTCCTGGAAGAAACGTGTTTCTGACTCGCTGAATCTCAACATAGATTCAACTCTCTTAGGTGAACGAACGCACAGCAGAGCAGTTTCAAGGAAACGTTTCTCCTGAGTTTTAGACGAAGTTTCCTGCTGTTTAGTACGTATGGCGGCATTGGGCTGGAAATACCGGTTTTGGGATTCTGCACAGAAAGGGTTTGCAAACCGCTGAATCCACACGTCAGTTTAACTTTGTCAGTTGAATGCACACATTGACAACCATCCAGTTAGATAGCTCCGTTTTGGTTTTAGAAGCAGATATTTCTCTATACAGACTATGGTCCCATTCACTCGGGAATATCCCAACGCAGCTCCTAGAAGAAACGTGTTTCTGACTCGCTGAATCTCAACATAGATTCAACTCTCTTAGGTGAACGAACGCACAGCAGAGCAGTTTCAAGGAAACGTTTCTCCTGAGTTTTAGACGAAGTTTCCTGCTGTTTAGTACGGATGCCGGCATTGGGCTGGAAATACTGGTTTTGGGATTCTGCACAGAAAGGGTTTGCAAACCACTGAATCCACAAGTGAGTTTAACTCTGTCAGTTGAATGCACACATTGACAACCATTCTGTTAGGTAGCTCCGTTTTGGTTTTAGAAGCAGATATTTCTCTGTACAGCCTATGGTCCCATTCACTCGGGAATATCCCAACGCAGCTCCTAGAAGAAACGTGTTTCTGACTCGCTGAATCTCAACATAGATTCAACTCTCTTAGGTGAACGAACGCACAGCAGAGCAGTTTCAAGGAAACGTTTCTCCTGAGTTTTAGACGAAGTTTCCTGCTGTTTAGTACGTATGCCGGCATTGGGCTGGAAATACCGGTTTTGGGATTCTGCACAGAAAGGGTTTGCAAACCACTGAATCCACACGTGAGTTTAACTCTGTCAGTTGAATGCACACACTGACAACCATTCAGTTAGATAGCTCCGTTTTGGTTTTAGAAGCCGATATTTCTCTGTACAGCCTATGGTCCCATTCACTCGGGAATATCCCAACGCAGCTCCTAGAAGAAACGTGTTTCTGACTCGCTGAATCTCAACATAGATTCAACTCTCTTAGGTGAACGAACGCACAGCAGAGCAGTTTCAAGGAAACGTTTCTCCTGAGTTTTAGACGAAGTTTCCTGCAGTTTAGTACGTATGCCGGCATTGGGCTGGAAACACCGGTTTTGGGATTCTGCACAGAAAGGGTTTGCAAACCGTTGAATCCACACGTGAGTTTAACTCTGTCAGTTGAATGCACACATTGACAACCATCCAGTTAGATAGCTCCGTTTTGGTTTTAGAAGCAGATATTTCTCTGTACAGCCTATGGTCCCATTCACTCGGGAATATCCCAACGCAGCTCCTGGAAGAAACGTGTTTCTGACTCGCTGAATCTCAACATAGATTCAACTCTCTTAGGTGAACGAACGCACAGCAGAGCAGTTTCAAGGAAACGTTTCTCCTGAGTTTTAGACGAAGTTTCCTGCTGTTTAGTACGGATGCCGGCATTGGGCTGGAAATACCGGTTTTGGGATTCTGCACAGAAAGGGTTTGCAAACCGCTGAATCCACACGTGAGTTTAACTTTGTCAGTTGAATGCACACATTGACAACCATCCAGTTAGATAGCTCCGTTTTGGTTTTAGAAGCAGATATTTCTCTGTACAGACTATGGTCCCATTCACTCGGGAATATCCCAACGCATCTCCTAGAAGAAACGTGTTTCTGACTCGCTGAATCTCAACATAGATTCAACTCTCTTAGGTGAACGAACGCACAGCAGAGCAGTTTCAAGGAAACGTTTCTCCTGAGTTTTAGACGAAGTTTCCTGCTGTTTAGTACGGATGCCGGCATTGGGCTGGAAATACTGGTTTTGGGATTCTGCACAGAAAGGTTTTGCAAACCACTGAATCCACAAGTGAGTTTAACTCTGTCAGTTGAATGCACACATTGACAACCATTCAGTTAGGTAGCTCCGTTTTGGTTTTAGAAGCAGATATTTCTCTGTACAGCATATGGTCCCATTCACTCGGGAATATCCCAACGCAGCTCCTGGAAGAAACGTGTTTCTGACTCGCTGAATCTCAACATAGATTCAACTCTCTTAGGTGAACGAACGCACAGCAGAGCAGTTTCAAGGAAACGTTTCTCCTGAGTTTTAGACGAAGTTTCCTGCTGTTTAGTACGTATGGCGGCATTGGGCTGGAAATACCGGTTTTGGGATTCTGCACAGAAAGGGTTTGCAAACCGCTGAATCCACACGTCAGTTTAACTTTGTCAGTTGAATGCACACATTGACAACCATCCAGTTAGATAGCTCCGTTTTGGTTTTAGAAGCAGATATTTCTCTGTACAGACTATGGTCCCATTCACTCGGAAATATCCCAACGCAGCTCCTAGAAGAAACGTGTTTCTGACTCGCTGAATCTCAACATAGATTCAACTCTCTTAGGTGAACGAACGCACAGCAGAGCAGTTTCAAGGAAACGTTTCTCCTGAGTTTTAGACGAAGTTTCCTGCTGTTTAGTACGTATGGCGGCATTGGGCTGGAAATTCCGGTTTTGGGATTCTGCACAGAAAGGGTTTGCAAACCGCTGAATCCACACGTGAGTTTAACTCTGTCAGTTGAATGCACACATTGACAACCATCCAGTTAGATTGCTCCGTTTTGGATTTAGAAGCAGATATTTCTCTGTACAGCCTATGGTCCCATTCACTCGGGAATATCCCAACGCAGCTCCTGGAAGAAACGTGTTTCTGACTCGCTGAATCTCAACATAGATTCAACTCTCTTAGGTGAACGAACGCACAGCAGAGCAGTTTCAAGGAAACGTTTCTCCTGAGTTTTAGACGAAGTTTCCTGCAGTTTAGTACGTATGCCGGCATTGGGCTGGAAACACCGGTTTTGGGATTCTGCACAGAAAGGGTTTGCAAACCGTTGAATCCACACGTGAGTTTAACTCTGTCAGTTGAATGCACACATTGACAACCATCCAGTTAGATAGCTCCGTTTTGGTTTTAGAAGCAGATATTTCTCTGTACAGCCTATGGTCCCATTCACTCGGGAATATCCCAACGCAGCTCCTGGAAGAAACGTGTTTCTGACTCGCTGAATCTCAACATAGATTCAACTCTCTTAGGTGAACGAACGCACAGCAGAGCAGTTTCAAGGAAACGTTTCTCCTGAGTTTTAGACGAAGTTTCCTGCTGTTTAGTACGGATGCCGGCATTGGGCTGGAAATACCGGTTTTGGGATTCTGCACAGAAAGGGTTTGCAAACCGCTGAATCCACACGTGAGTTTAACTTTGTCAGTTGAATGCACACATTGACAACCATCCAGTTAGATAGCTCCGTTTTGGTTTTAGAAGCAGATATTTCTCTGTACAGACTATGGTCCCATTCACTCGGGAATATCCCAACGCATCTCCTAGAAGAAACGTGTTTCTGACTCGCTGAATCTCAACATAGATTCAACTCTCTTAGGTGAAAGAACGCACAGCAGAGCAGTTTCAAGGAAACGTTTCTCCTGAGTTTTAGACGAAGTTTCCTGCAGTTTAGTACGTATGCCGGCATTGGGCTGGAAATACCGGTTTTGGGATTCTGCACAGAAAGGGTTTTCAAACCGCTGAATCCACACGTCAGTTTAACTTTGTCAGTTGAATGCACACATTGACAACCATCCAGTTAGATAGCTCCGTTTTGTTTTCAGAAGCAGATATTTCTCTGTACAGACTATGGTCCCATTCACTCGGGAATATCCCAACGCAGCTCCTGGAAGAAACGTGTTTCTGACTCGCTGAATCTCAACATAGATTCAACTCTCTTAGGTGAACGAACGCACAGCAGAGCAGTTTCAAGGAAACGTTTCTCCTGAGATTTAGACGAAGTTTCCTGCTGTTTAGTATGGATGCCGGCATTGGGCTGGAAATACCGGTTTTGGGATTCTGCACAGAAAGGGTTTGCAAACGGCTGAATCCACACGTGAGTTTAACTTTGTCAGTTGAATGCACACATTGACAACCATCCAGTTAGATAGCTCCGTTTTGGTTTTAGAAGCAGATATTTCTCTGTACAGACTATGGTCCCATTCACTCGGGAATATCCCAACGCAGCTCCTAGAAGAAACGTGTTTCTGCCTCGCTGAATCTCAACATAGATTCAACTCTCTTAGGTGAACGAACGCACAGCAGAGCAGTTTCAAGGAAACGTTTCTCCTGAGTTTTAGACGGAGTTTCCTGCTGTTCAGTACGTATGCCGGCATTGGGCTGGAAATACCGGTTTTGGGATTCTGCACAGAAAGGGTTTGCAAACCACTGAATCCACAAGTGAGTTTAACTCTGTCAGTTGAATGCACACATTGACAACCATCCAGTTAGATAGCTCCGTTTTGGTTTTAGAAGCAGATATTTCTCTGTACAGACTATGGTCCCATTCACTCGGGAATATCCCAACGCAGCTCCTAGAAGAAACGTGTTTCTGACTCGCTGAATCTCAACATAGATTGAACTCTCTTAGGTGAACGAACGCACAGCAGAGCAGTTTCAAGGAAACGTTTCTCCTGAGTTTTAGACGAAGTTTCCTTCTGTTTAGTACGTATGCCGGCATTGGGCTGGAAATACCGGTTTTGGGATTCTGCACAGAAAGGGTTTGCAAACCACTGAATCCACAAGTGAGTTTAACTCTGTCAGTTGAATGCACACATTGACAACCATTCAGTTAGGTAGCTCCGTTTTGGTTTTAGAAGCAGATATTTCTCTGTACAGCCTATGGTCCCATTCACTCGGGAATATCCCAACGCAGCTCCTGGAAGAAACGTGTTTCTGACTCGCTGAATCTCAACATAGATTCAACTCTCTTAGGTGAACGAACGCACAGCAGAGCAGTTTCAAGGAAACGTTTCTCCTGAGTTTTAGACGAAGTTTCCTGCTGTTTAGTACGTATGGCGGCATTGGGCTGGAAATACCGGTTTTGGGATTCTGCACAGAAAGGGTTTGCAAACCGCTGAATCCACACGTCAGTTTAACTTTGTCAGTTGAATGCACACATTGACAACCATCCAGTTAGATAGCTCCGTTTTGGTTTTAGAAGCAGATATTTCTCTATACAGACTATGGTCCCATTCACTCGGGAATATCCCAACGCAGCTCCTAGAAGAAACGTGTTTCTGACTCGCTGAATCTCAACATAGATTCAACTCTCTTAGGTGAACGAACGCACAGCAGAGCAGTTTCAAGGAAACGTTTCTCCTGAGTTTTAGACGAAGTTTCCTGCTGTTTAGTACGGATGCCGGCATTGGGCTGGAAATACTGGTTTTGGGATTCTGCACAGAAAGGGTTTGCAAACCACTGAATCCACAAGTGAGTTTAACTCTGTCAGTTGAATGCACACATTGACAACCATTCTGTTAGGTAGCTCCGTTTTGGTTTTAGAAGCAGATATTTCTCTGTACAGCCTATGGTCCCATTCACTCGGGAATATCCCAACGCAGCTCCTAGAAGAAACGTGTTTCTGACTCGCTGAATCTCAACATAGATTCAACTCTCTTAGGTGAACGAACGCACAGCAGAGCAGTTTCAAGGAAACGTTTCTCCTGAGTTTTAGACGAAGTTTCCTGCTGTTTAGTACGTATGCCGGCATTGGGCTGGAAATACCGGTTTTGGGATTCTGCACAGAAAGGGTTTGCAAACCACTGAATCCACACGTGAGTTTAACTCTGTCAGTTGAATGCACACACTGACAACCATTCAGTTAGATAGCTCCGTTTTGGTTTTAGAAGCCGATATTTCTCTGTACAGCCTATGGTCCCATTCACTCGGGAATATCCCAACGCAGCTCCTAGAAGAAACGTGTTTCTGACTCGCTGAATCTCAACATAGATTCAACTCTCTTAGGTGAACGAACGCACAGCAGAGCAGTTTCAAGGAAACTTTTCTCCTGAGTTTTAGACGAAGTTTCCTGCTGTTTAGTACGTATGCCGGCATTGGGCTGGAAATACCGGTTTTGGGATTCTGCACAGAAAGGGTTTGCAAACCGCTGAATGCACACGTGAGTTTAACTCTGTCAGTTGAATGCACACATTGACAACCATCCAGTTAGATTGCTCCGTTTTGGTTTTAGAAGCAGATATTTCTCTGTACAGCCTATGGTCCCATTCACTCGGGAATATCCCAACGCAGCTCCTAGAAGAAACGTGTTTCTGACTCGCTGAATCTCAACATAGATTCAACTCTCTTAGGTGAACGAACGCACAGCAGAGCAGTTTCAAGGAAACGTTTCTCCTGAGTTTTAGACGAAGTTTCCTGCAGTTTAGTACGTATGCCGGCATTGGGCTGGAAACACCGGTTTTGGGATTCTGCACAGAAAGGGTTTGCAAACCGTTGAATCCACACGTGAGTTTAACTCTGTCAGTTGAATGCACACATTGACAACCATCCAGTTAGATAGCTCCGTTTTGGTTTTAGAAGCAGATATTTCTCTGTACAGCCTATGGTCCCATTCACTCGGGAATATCCCAACGCAGCTCCTGGAAGAAACGTGTTTCTGACTCGCTGAATCTCAACATAGATTCAACTCTCTTAGGTGAACGAACGCACAGCAGAGCAGTTTCAAGGAAACGTTTCTCCTGAGTTTTAGACGAAGTTTCCTGCTGTTTAGTACGGATGCCGGCATTGGGCTGGAAATACCGGTTTTGGGATTCTGCACAGAAAGGGTTTGCAAACCGCTGAATCCACACGTGAGTTTAACTTTGTCAGTTGAATGCACACATTGACAACCATCCAGTTAGATAGCTCCGTTTTGGTTTTAGAAGCAGATATTTCTCTGTACAGACTATGGTCCCATTCACTCGGGAATATCCCAACGCATCTCCTAGAAGAAACGTGTTTCTGACTCGCTGAATCTCAACATAGATTCAACTCTCTTAGGTGAACGAACGCACAGCAGAGCAGTTTCAAGGAAACGTTTCTCCTGAGTTTTAGACGAAGTTTCCTGCTGTTTAGTACGGATGCCGGCATTGGGCTGGAAATACTGGTTTTGGGATTCTGCACAGAAAGGTTTTGCAAACCACTGAATCCACAAGTGAGTTTAACTCTGTCAGTTGAATGCACACATTGACAACCATTCAGTTAGGTAGCTCCGTTTTGGTTTTAGAAGCAGATATTTCTCTGTACAGCATATGGTCCCATTCACTCGGGAATATCCCAACGCAGCTCCTGGAAGAAACGTGTTTCTGACTCGCTGAATCTCAACATAGATTCAACTCTCTTAGGTGAACGAACGCACAGCAGAGCAGTTTCAAGGAAACGTTTCTCCTGAGTTTTAGACGAAGTTTCCTGCTGTTTAGTACGTATGGCGGCATTGGGCTGGAAATACCGGTTTTGGGATTCTGCACAGAAAGGGTTTGCAAACCGCTGAATCCACACGTCAGTTTAACTTTGTCAGTTGAATGCACACATTGACAACCATCCAGTTAGATAGCTCCGTTTTGGTTTTAGAAGCAGATATTTCTCTGTACAGACTATGGTCCCATTCACTCGGAAATATCCCAACGCAGCTCCTAGAAGAAACGTGTTTCTGACTCGCTGAATCTCAACATAGATTCAACTCTCTTAGGTGAACGAACGCACAGCAGAGCAGTTTCAAGGAAACGTTTCTCCTGAGTTTTAGACGAAGTTTCCTGCTGTTTAGTACGTATGGCGGCATTGGGCTGGAAATTCCGGTTTTGGGATTCTGCACAGAAAGGGTTTGCAAACCGCTGAATCCACACGTGAGTTTAACTCTGTCAGTTGAATGCACACATTGACAACCATCCAGTTAGATAGCTCCGTTTTGGTTTTAGAAGCAGATATTTCTCTGTACAGCCTATGGTCCAATTCACTCGGGAATATCCCAACGCAGCTCCTAGAAGAAACGTGTTTCTGACTCGCTGAATCTCAACATAGATTGAACTCTCTTAGGTGAACGAACGCACAGCAGAGCAGTTTCAAGGAAACGTTTCTCCTGAGTTTTAGACGAAGTTTCCTGCTGTTTAGGACGTATGCCGGCATTGGGCTGGAAATACCGGTTTTGGGATTCTGCACAGAAAGGGTTTGCAAACCGCTGAATCCACACGTGAGTTTAACTTTGTCAGTTGAATGCACACATTGACAACCATCCAGTTAGATAGCTCCGTTTTGGTTTTAGAAGCAGATATTTCTCTGTACAGACTATGGTCCCATTCACTCGGGAATATCCCAACGCAGCTCCTGGAAGAAACGTGTTTCTGACTCGCTGAATCTCAACATAGATTCAACTCTCTTAGGTGAACGAACGCACAGCAGAGCAGTTTCAAGGAAACGTTTCTCCTGAGTTCTAGACGAAGTCTCCTGCTGTTTAGTACGGATGCCGGCATTGGGCTGGAAATACCGTTTTTGGGATTCTGCACAGAACGGGTTTGCAAACCGCTGAATCCACACGTGAGTTTAACTCTGTCAGTTGAATGCACACATTGACAACCATCCAGTTAGATAGCTCCGTTTTGGTTTTAGAAGCAGATATTTCTCTGTACAGTCTATGGTCCCATTCACTCGGAAATATCCCAACGCAGCTCCTAGAAGAAACGTGTTTCTGACTCGCTGAATCTCAACATAGATTCAACTCTCTTAGGTGAACGAACGCACAGCAGAGCAGTTTCAAGGAAACGTTTCTCCTGAGTTTTAGACGAAGTTTCCTGCAGTTTAGTACGTATGCCGGCATTGGGCTTGAAATACCGGTTTTGGGATTCTGCACAGAAAGGGTTTGCAAACCGCTGAATCCACACGTGAGTTTAACTCTGTCAGTTGAATGCACACATTGACAACCATTCAGTTACATAGCTCCATTTTGGTTTTAGAAGCAGATATTTCTCTGTACAGCCTATGGTCCCATTCACTCGGGAATATCCCAACGCAGCTCCTAGAAGAAACGTGTTTCTGACTCGCTGAATCTCAACATAGATTCAACTTTCTTAGGTGAACGAACGCACAGCAGAGCAGTTTCAAGGAAACTTTTCTCCTGAATTTTAGACGAAGTTTCCTCCTGTTTAGTACGTATGCCGGCATTGGGCTGGAAATACCGGTTTTGGGATTCTGCACAGAAAGGGTTTGCAAACCGCTGAATCCACACGTCAGTTTAACTTTGTCAGTTGAATGCACACATTGACAACCATCCAGTTAGATAGCTCCGTTTTGTTTTCAGAAGCAGATATTTCTCTGTACAGACTATGGTCCCATTCACTCGGGAATATCCCAACGCAGCTCCTAGAAGAAACGTGTTTCTGACTCGCTGAATCTCAACATAGATTCAACTCTCTTAGGTGAACGAACGCACAGCAGAGCAGTTTCAAGGAAACGTTTCTCCTGAGTTTTAGACGAAGTTTCCTGCAGTTTAGTACGTATGCCGGCATTGGGCTGGAAATACCGGTTTTGGGATTCTGCACAGAAAGAGTTTGCAAACCGCTGAATCCACACGTGAGTTTAACTCTGTCAGTTGAATGCACACATTGACAACCATTCAGTTAGATAGCTCCGTTTTGGTTTTAGAAGCAGATATTTCTCTGTACAGCCTATGGTCCCATTCACTCGGGAATATCCCAACGCAGCTCCTAGAAGAAACGTGTTTCTGACTCGCTGAATCTCAACATAGATTCAACTTTCTTAGGTGAACGAACGCACAGCAGAGCAGTTTCAAGGAAACTTTTCTCCTGAGTTTTAGACGAAGTTTCCTGCTGTTTAGTACGGATGCCGGCATTGGGCTGGAAATACCGGTTTTGGGATTCTGCACAGAAAGGGTTGGCAAACCGCTGAATCCACACGTGAGTTTAACTTTGTCAGTTGAATGCCCACATTGACAACCATCCAGTTAGATAGCTCCGTTTTGGTTTTAGAAGCAGATATTTCTCTGTACAGACTATGGTCCCATTCACTCGGGAATATCCCAACGCAGCTCCTAGAAGAAACGTGTTTCTGACTCGCTGAATCTCAACATAGATTCAACTCTCTTAGGTGAACGAACGCACAGCAGAGCAGTTTCAAGGAAACGTTTCTCCTGAGTTTTAGACGAAGTTTCCTGCTGTTTAGTACGTATGCCGGCATTGGGCTGGAAATACCGGTTTTGGGATTCTGCAGAGAAAGGGTTTGCAAACCACTGAATCCACAAGTGAGTTTAACTCTGTCAGTTGAATGCACACATTGACAACCATTCAGTTAGGTAGCTCCGTTTTGGTTTTAGAAGCAGATGTTTCTCTGTACAGCCTATGGTCCCATTCACTCGGGAATATCCCAACGCAGCTCCTGGAAGAAACGTGTTTCTGACTCGCTGAATCTCAACATAGATTCAACTCTCTTAGGTGAACGAACGCACAGCAGAGCAGTTTCAAGGAAACGTTTCTCCTGAGTTTTAGACGAAGTTTCCTGCAGTTTAGTACGTATGCCGGCATTGGGCTGGAAATACCGGTTTTGGGATTCTGCACAGAAAGGGTTTGCAAACCACTGAATCCACACGTGAGTTTAACTCTGTCAGTTGAATGCACACACTGACAACCATTCAGTTAGATAGCTCCGTTTTGGTTTTAGAAGCAGATATTTCTCTGTACAGTCTATGGTCCCATTCACTCGGGAATATCCCATCGCAGCTCCTAGAAGAAACGTGTTTCTGACTCGCTGAATCTCAACATAGATTCAACTCTCTTAGGTGAACGAACGCACAGCAGAGCAGTTTCAAGGAAACGTTTCTCCTGAGTTTTAGACGAAGTTTCCTGCTGTTTAGTACGGATGCCGGCATTGGGCTGGAAATACCGGTTTTGGGATTCTGCAGAGAAAGGGTTTGCAAACCACTGAATCCACAAGTGAGTTTAACTCTGTCAGTTGAATGCACACATTGACAACCATTCAGTTAGGTAGCTCCGTTTTGGTTTTAGAAGCAGATATTTCTCTGTACAGCCTATGGTCCCATTCACTCGGGAATATCGCAACGCAGCTCCTGGAAGAAAAGTGTTTCTGACTCGCTGAATCTCAACATAGATTCAACTCCCTTAGGTGAACGAACGCAGAGCAGAGCAGTTTCAAGGAAACGTTTCTCCTGAGTTTTAGACGAAGTTTCCTGCTGTTTAGTACGTATGCCGGCATTGGGCTGGAAATACCGGTTTTGGGATTCTGCACAGAAAGGGTTTGCAAACCACTGAATCCACACGTGAGTTTAACTCTGTCAGTTGAATGCACACACTGACAACCATTCAGTTAGATAGCTCCGTTTTGGTTTTAGAAGCAGATATTTCTCTGTACAGCCTATGGTCCAATTCACTCGGGAATATCCCAACGCAGCTCCTAGAAGAAACGTGTTTCTGACTCGCTGAATCTCAACATAGATTGAACTCTCTTAGGTGAACGAACGCACAGCAGAGCAGTTTCAAGGAAACGTTTCTCCTGAGTTTTAGACGAAGTTTCCTTCTGTTTAGTACGTATGCCGGCATTGGGCTGGAATTACCGGTTTTGGGATTCTACACAGAAAGGGTTTGCAAACCACTGAATCCACAAGTGAGTTTAACTCTGTCAGTTGAATGCACACATTGACAACCATTCAGTTAGGTAGCTCCGTTTTGGTTTTAGAAGCAGATATTTCTCTGTACAGCCTATGGTCCCATTCACTCGGGAATATCCCAACGCAGCTCCTGGAAGAAACGTGTTTCTGACTCGCTGAATCTCAACATAGATTCAACTCTCTTAGGTGAACGAACGCACAGCAGAGCAGTTTCAAGGAAACGTTTCTCCTGAGTTTTAGACGAAGTTTCCTGCTGTTTAGTACGTATGGCGGCATTGGGCTGGAAATACCGGTTTTGGGATTCTGCACAGAAAGGGTTTGCAAACCGCTGAATCCACACGTGAGTTTAACTTTGTCAGTTGAATGCACACATTGACAACCATCCAGTTAGATAGCTCCGTTTTGGTTTTAGAAGCAGATATTTCTCTGTACAGACTATGGTCCCATTCACTCGGGAATATCCCAACGCAGCTCCTAGAAGAAACGTGTTTCTGACTCGCTGAATCTCAACATAGATTCAACTCTCTTAGGTGAACGAACGCACAGCAGAGCAGTTTCAAGGAAACGTTTCTCCTGAGTTTTAGACGAAGTTTCCTGCTGTTTAGGACGTATGCCGGCATTGGGCTGGAAATACCGGTTTTGGGATTCTGCACAGAAAGGGTTTGCAAACCGCTGAATCCACACGTGAGTTTAACTTTGTCAGTTGAATGCACACATTGACAACCATCCAGTTAGATAGCTCCGTTTTGGTTTTAGAAGCAGATATTTCTCTGTACAGACTATGGTCCCATTCACTCGGGAATATCCCAACGCAGCTCCTAGAAGAAACGTGTTTCTGACTCGCTGAATCTCAACATAGATTCAACTCTCTTAGGTGAACGAACGCACAGCAGAGCAGTTTCAAGGAAACGTTTCTCCTGAGTTTTAGACGGAGTTTCCTGCTGTTCAGTACGTATGCCGGCATTGGGCTGGAAATACCGGTTTTGGGATTCTGCACAGAAAGGGTTTGCAAACCACTGAATCCACAAGTGAGTTTAACTCTGTCAGTTGAATGCACACATTGACAACCATCCAGTTAGATAGCTCCGTTTTGGTTTTAGAAGCAGATATTTCTCTGTACAGCCTATGGTCCCATTCACTCGGGAATATCCCAACGCAGCTCCTAGAAGAAACGTGTTTCTGACTCGCTGAATCTCAACATAGATTGAACTCTCTTAGGTGAACGAACGCACAGCAGAGCAGTTTCAAGGAAACGTTTCTCCTGAGTTTTAGACGAAGTTTCCTTCTGTTTAGTACGTATGCCGGCATTGGGCTGGAAATACCGGTTTTGGGATTCTGCACAGAAAGGGTTTGCAAACCACTGAATCCACAAGTGAGTTTAACTCTGTCAGTTGAATGCACACATTGACAACCATTCAGTTAGATAGCTCCGTTTTGGTTTTAGAAGCAGATATTTCTCTGTACAGCCTATGGTCCCATTCACTCGGGAATATCCCAACGCAGCTCCTGGAAGAAACGTGTTTCTGACTCGCTGAATCTCAACATAGATTCAACTCTCTTAGGTGAACGAACGCACAGCAGAGCAGTTTCAAGGAAACGTTTCTCCTGAGTTTTAGACGAAGTTTCCTGCTGTTTAGTACGGATGCCGGCATTGGGCTGGAAATACTGGTTTTGGGATTCTGCACAGAAAGGGTTTGCAAACCACTGAATCCACAAGTGAGTTTAACTCTGTCAGTTGAATGCACACATTGACAACCATCCAGTTAGATAGCTCCGTTTTGGTTTTAGAAGCAGATATTTCTCTGTACAGCCTATGGTCCCATTCACTCGGGAATATCCCAACGCAGCTCCTGGAAGAAACGTGTTTCTGACTCGCTGAATCTCAACATAGATTCAACTCTCTTAGGTGAACGAACGCACAGCAGAGCAGTTTCAAGGAAACGTTTCTCCTGAGTTTTAGACGAAGTTTCCTGCTGTTTAGTACGGATGCCGGCATTGGGCTGGAAATACCGGTTTTGGGATTCTGCACAGAAAGGGTTTGCAAACCGCTGAATCCACACGTGAGTTTAACTTTGTCAGTTGAATGCACACATTGACAACCATCCAGTTAGATAGCTCCGTTTTGGTTTTAGAAGCAGATATTTCTCTGTACAGACTATGGTCCCATTCACTCGGGAATATCCCAACGCATCTCCTAGAAGAAACGTGTTTCTGACTCGCTGAATCTCAACATAGATTCAACTCTCTTAGGTGAACGAACGCATAGCAGAGCAGTTTCAAGGAAACGTTTCTCCTGAGTTTTAGACGAAGTTTCCTGCTGTTTAGTACGGATGCCGGCATTGGGCTGGAAATACCGGTTTTGGGATTCTGCACAGAAAGGGTTTGCAAACCACTGAATCCACAAGTGAGTTTAACTCTGTCAGTTGAATGCACACATTGACAACCATTCAGTTAGGTAGCTCCGTTTTGGTTTTAGAAGCAGATATTTCTCTGTACAGCATATGGTCCCATTCACTCGGGAATATCCCAACGCAGCTCCTGGAAGAAACGTGTTTCTGACTCGCTGAATCTCAACATAGATTCAACTCTCTTAGGTGAACGAACGCACAGCAGAGCAGTTTCAAGGAAACGTTTCTCCTGAATTTTAGACGAAGTTTCCTGCTGTTTAGTACGTATGGCGGCATTGGGCTGGAAATACCGGTTTTGGGATTCTGCACAGAAAGGGTTTGCAAACCGCTGAATCCACACGTCAGTTTAACTTTGTCAGTTGAATGCACACATTGACAACCATCCAGTTAGATAGCTCCGTTTTGGTTTTAGAAGCAGATATTTCTCTGTACAGACTATGGTCCCATTCACTCGGAAATATCCCAACGCAGCTCCTAGAAGAAACGTGTTTCTGACTCGCTGAATCTCAACATAGATTCAACTCTCTTAGGTGAACGAACGCACAGCAGAGCAGTTTCAAGGAAACGTTTCTCCTGAGTTTTAGACGAAGTTTCCTGCTGTTTAGTACGTATGCCGGCATTGGGCTGGAAATACCGGTTTTGGGATTCTGCACAGAAAGGGTTTGCAAACCACTGAATCCACAAGTGAGTTTAACTCTGTCAGTTGAATGCACACATTGACAACCATTCAGTTAGGTAGCTCCGTTTTGGTTTTAGAAGCAGATATTTCTCTGTACAGCCTATGGTCCCATTCACTCGGGAATATCCCAACGCAGCTCCTGGAAGAAACGTGTTTCTGACTCGCTGAATCTCAACATAGATTCAACTCTCTTAGGTGAACGAACGCACAGCAGAGCAGTTTCAAGGAAACGTTTCTCCTGAGTTTTAGACGAAGTTTCCTGCTGTTTAGTACGTATTCCGGCATTGGGCTGGAAATACCGGTTTTGGGATTCTGCACGGAAAGGGTTTGCAAACCACTGAATCCACACGTGAGTTTAACTCTGTCAGTTGAATGCACACACTGACAACCATTCAGTTAGATAGCTCCGTTTTGGTTTTAGAAGCAGATATTTCTCTGTACAGTCTATGGTCCCATTCACTCGGGAATATCCCAACGCAGCTCCTAGAAGAAACGTGTTTCTGACTCGCTGAATCTCAACATAGATTCAACTCTCTTAGGTGAACGAACGCACAGCAGAGCAGTTTCAAGGAAACGTTTCTCCTGAGTTTTAGACGAAGTTTCCTGCAGTTTAGTACGTATGCCGGCATTGGGCTGGAAATACCGGTTTTGGGATTCTGCACAGAAAGGGTTTGCAAACCGCTGAATCCACACGTGAGTTTAACTCTGTCAGTTGAATGCACACATTGACAACCATCCAGTTAGATAGCTCCGTTTTGGTTTTAGAAGCAGATATTTCTCTGTACAGCCTATGGTCCAATTCACTCGGGAATATCCCAACGCAGCTCCTAGAAGAAACGTGTTTCTGACTCGCTGAATCTCAACATAGATTGAACTCTCTTAGCTGAACGAACGCACAGCAGAGCAGTTTCAAGGAAACGTTTCTCCTGAGTTTTAGACGAAGTTTCCTGCTGTTTAGGACGTATGCCGGCATTGGGCTTGAAATACCGGTTTTGGGATTCTGCACAGAAAGGGTTTGCAAACCGCTGAATCCACACGTGAGTTTAACTTTGTCAGTTGAATGCACACATTGACAACCATCCAGTTAGATAGCTCCGTTTTGGTTTTAGAAGCAGATATTTCTCTGTACAGACTATGGTCCCATTCACTCGGGAATATCCCAACGCAGCTCCTGGAAGAAACGTGTTTCTGACTCGCTGAATCTCAACATAGATTCAACTCTCTTAGGTGAACGAACGCACAGCAGAGCAGTTTCAAGGAAACGTTTCTCCTGAGTTCTAGACGAAGTCTCCTGCTGTTTAGTACGGATGCCGGCATTGGGCTGGAAATACCGTTTTTGGGATTCTGCACAGAAAGGGTTTGCAAACCGCTGAATCCACACGTGAGTTTAACTCTGTCAGTTGAATGCACACATTGACAACCATCCAGTTAGATAGCTCCGTTTTGGTTTTAGAAGCAGATATTTCTCTGTACAGTCTATGGTCCCATTCACTCGGAAATATCCCAACGCAGCTCCTAGAAGAAACGTGTTTCTGACTCGCTGAATCTCGACATAGATTCAACTCTCTTAGGTGAACGAACGCACAGCAGAGCAGTTTCAAGGAAACGTTTCTCCTGAGTTTTAGACGAAGTTTCCTGCAGTTTAGTACGTATGCCGGCATTGGGCTTGAAATACCGGTTTTGGGATTCTGCACAGAAAGGGTTTGCAAACCGCTGAATCCACACGTGAGTTTAACTCTGTCAGTTGAATGCACACATTGACAACCATTCAGTTACATAGCTCCATTTTGGTTTTAGAAGCAGATATTTCTCTGTACAGCCTATGGTCCCATTCACTCGGGAATATCCCAACGCAGCTCCTAGAAGAAACGTGTTTCTGACTCGCTGAATCTCAACATAGATTCAACTTTCTTAGGTGAACGAACGCACAGCAGAGCAGTTTCAAGGAAACCTTTCTCCTGAATTTTAGACGAAGTTTCCTCCTGTTTAGTACGTATGCCGGCATTGGGCTTCAAATACCGGTTTTGGGATTCTGCACAGAAAGGGTTTGCAAACCGCTGAATCCACACGTCAGTTTAACTTTGTCAGTTGAATGCACACATTGACAACCATCCAGTTAGATAGCTCCGTTTTGTTTTCAGAAGCAGATATTTCTCTGTACAGACTATGGTCCCATTCACTCGGGAATATCCCAACGCAGCTCCTAGAAGAAACGTGTTTCTGACTCGCTGAATCTCAACATAGATTCAACTCTCTTAGGTGAACGAACGCACAGCAGAGCAGTTTCAAGGAAACGTTTCTCCTGAGTTTTAGACGAAGTTTCCTGCAGTTTAGTACGTATGCCGGCATTGGGCTGGAAATACCGGTTTTGGGATTCTGCACAGAAAGGGTTTGCAAACCGCTGAATCCACACGTGAGTTTAACTCTGTCAGTTGAATGCACACATTGACAACCATTCAGTTAGATAGCTCCGTTTTGGTTTTAGAAGCAGATATTTCTCTGTACAGCCTATGGTCCCATTCACTCGGGAATATCCCAACGCAGCTCCTAGAAGAAACGCGTTTCTGACTCGCTGAATCTCAACATAGATTCAACTTTCTTAGGTGAACGAACGCACAGCAGAGCAGTTTCAAGGAAACTTTTCTCCTGAGTTTTAGACGAAGTTTCCTGCTGTTTAGTACGGATGCCGGCATTGGGCTGGAAATACCGGTTTTGGGATTCTGCACAGAAAGGGTTGGCAAACCGCTGAATCCACACGTGAGTTTAACTTTGTCAGTTGAATGCCCACATTGACAACCATCCAGTTAGATAGCTCCGTTTTGGTTTTAGAAGCAGATATTTCTCTGTACAGACTATGGTCCCATTCACTCGGGAATATCCCAACGCAGCTCCTAGAAGAAACGTGTTTCTGACTCGCTGAATCTCAACATAGATTCAACTCTCTTAGGTGAACGAACGCACAGCAGAGCAGTTTCAAGGAAACGTTTCTCCTGAGTTTTAGACGAAGTTTCCTGCTGTTTAGTACGTATGCCGGCATTGGGCTGGAAATACCGGTTTTGGGATTCTGCACAGAAAGGGTTTGCAAACCACTGAATCCACAAGTGAGTTTAACTCTGTCAGTTGAATGCACACATTGACAACCATTCAGTTAGGTAGCTCCGTTTTGGTTTTAGAAGCAGATGTTTCTCTGTACAGCCTATGGTCCCATTCACTCGGGAATATCCCAACGCAGCTCCTGGAAGAAACGTGTTTCTGACTCGCTGAATCTCAACATAGATTCAACTCTCTTAGGTGAACGAACGCACAGCAGAGCAGTTTCAAGGAAACGTTTCTCCTGAGTTTTAGACGAAGTTTCCTGCTGTTTAGTACGTATGCCGGCATTGGGCTGGAAATACCGGTTTTGGGATTCTGCACAGAAAGGGTTTGCAAACCACTGAATCCACACGTGAGTTTAACTCTGTCAGTTGAATGCACACACTGACAACCATTCAGTTAGATAGCTCCGTTTTGGTTTTAGAAGCAGATATTTCTCTGTACAGTCTATGGTCCCATTCACTCGGGAATATCCCATCGCAGCTCCTAGAAGAAACGTGTTTCTGACTCGCTGAATCTCAACATAGATTCAACTCTCTTAGGTGAACGAACGCACAGCAGAGCAGTTTCAAGGAAACGTTTCTCCTGAGTTTTAGACGAAGTTTCCTGCTGTTTAGTACGGATGCCGGCATTGGGCTGGAAATACCGGTTTTGGGATTCTGCAGAGAAAGGGTTTGCAAACCACTGAATCCACAAGTGAGTTTAACTCTGTCAGTTGAATGCACACATTGACAACCATTCAGTTAGGTAGCTCCGTTTTGGTTTTAGAAGCAGATATTTCTCTGTACAGCCTATGGTCCCATTCACTCGGGAATATCGCAACGCAGCTCCTGGAAGAAACGTGTTTCTGACTCGCTGAATCTCAACATAGATTCAACGCTCTTAGGTGAACGAACGCAGAGCAGAGCAGTTTCAAGGAAACGTTTCTCCTGAGTTTTAGACGAAGTTTCCTGCTGTTTAGTACGTATGCCGGCATTGGGCTGGAAATACCGGTTTTGGGATTCTGCACAGAAAGGGTTTGCAAACCGCTGAATCCACACGTGAGTTTAACTCTGTCAGTTGAATGCACATATTGACAATCATCCAGTTAGATAGCTCCATTTTGGTTTTAGAAGCAGATATTTCTCTGTACACTCTATGGTCCCATTCACTCGGGAATATCCCAACGCAGCTCCTAGAAGAAACGTGTTTCTGACTCGCTGAATCTCAACATAGATTCAACTCTCTTAGGTGAACGAACGCACAGCAGAGCAGTTTCAAGGAAACGTTTCTCCTGAGTTTTAGACGAAGTTTCCTGCAGTTTAGTACGTATGCCGGCATTGGGCTGGAAATACCGGTTTTGGGATTCTGCACAGAAAGGGTTTGCAAACCGCTGAATCCACATGTGAGTTTAACTCTGTCAGTTGAATGCACACATTGACAACCATCCAGTTAGATAGCTCCGTTTTGGTTTTAGAAGCAGATATTTCTCTGTACAGCCTATGGTCCCATTCACTCGGGAATATCCCAACGCAGCTCCTAGAAGAAACGTGTTTCTGACTCGCTGAATCTCAACATAGATTCAACTTTCTTAGGTGAACGAACGCACAGCAGAGCAGTTTCAAGGAAACGTTTCTCCTGAATTTTAGACGAAGTTTCCTGCTGTTTAGTACGTATGCCGGCATTGGGCTGGAAATACCGGTTTTGGGATTCTGCACAGAAAGGGTTTGCAAACCACTGAATCCACACGTGAGTTTAACTCTGTCAGTTGAATGCACACACTGACAACCATTCAGTTAGATAGCTCCGTTTTGGTTTTAGAAGCAGATATTTCTCTGTACAGTCTATGGTCCCATTCACTCGGGAATATCCCAACGCAGCTCCTAGAAGAAACGTGTTTCTGACTCCCTGAATCTCAACATAGATTCACCTCTCTTAGGTGAACGAACGCACAGCAGAGCAGTTTCAAGGAAACGTTTCTCCTGAGTTTTAGACGAAGTTTCCTGCAGTTTAGTACGTATGCCGGCATTGGGCTGGAAATACCGGTTTTGGGATTCTGCACAGAAAGGGTTTGCAAACCTCTGAATCCACACGTGAGTTTAACTCTGTCAGTTGAATGCACACATTGACAACCATCCAGTTAGATAGCTCCGTTTTGGTTTTAGAAGCAGATATTTCTCTGTACAGCCTATGGTCCCATTCACTCGGGAATATCCCAACGCAGCTCCTAGAAGAAACGTGTTTCTGACTCGCTGAATCTCAACATAGATTCAACTTTCTTAGGTGAACGAACGCACAGCAGAGCAGTTTCAAGGAAACTTTTCTCCTGAGTTTTAGACGAAGTTTCCTGCTGTTAAGTACGGATGCCGGCATTGGGCTGGAAATACCGGTTTTGGGATTCTGCACAGAAAGGGTTTGCAAACCGCTGAATCCACACGTGAGTTTAACTTTGTCAGTTGAATGCACACATTGACAACCATCCAGTTAGATAGCTCCGTTTTGGTTTTAGAAGCAGATATTTCTCTGTACAGACTATGGTCCCATTCACTCGGGAATATCCCAACGCAGCTCCTAGAAGAAACGTGTTTCTGACTCGCTGAATCTCAACATAGATTCAACTCTCTTAGGTGAACGAACGCACAGCAGAGCAGTTTCAAGGAAACGTTTCTCCTGAGTTTTAGACGAAGTTTCCTTCTGTTTAGTACGTATGCCGGCATTGGGCTGGAAATACCGGTTTTGGGATTCTGCACAGAAAGGGTTTGCAAACCACTGAATCCACAAGTGAGTTTAACTCTGTCAGTTGAATGCACACATTGACAAACATTCAATTAGGTAGCTCCGTTTTGGTTTTAGAAGCAGATATTTCTCTGTACAGCCTATGGTCCCATTCACTCGGGAATATCCCAACGCAGCTCCTGGAAGAAACGTGTTTCTGACTCGCTGAATCTCAACATAGATTCAACTCTCTTAGGTGAACGAACGCACAGCAGAGCAGTTTCAAGGAAACGTTTCTCCTGAGTTTTAGACGAAGTTTCCTGCTGTTTAGTACGTATGCCGGCATTGGGCTGGAAATACCGGTTTTGGGATTCTGCACAGAAAGGGTTTGCAAACCACTGAATCCACACGTGAGTTTAACTCTGTCAGTTGAATGCACACATTGACAACCATTCAGTTAGATAGCTCCGTTTTGGTTTTAGAAGCCGATATTTCTCTGTACAGCCTATGGTCCCTTTCACTCGGGAATATCCCAACGCAGCTCCTAGAAGAAACGTGTTTCTGACTCGCTGAATCTCAACATAGATTCAACTCTCTTAGGTGAACGAACGCACAGCAGAGCAGTTTCAAGGAAACGTTTCTCCTGAGTTTTAGACGAAGTTTCCTGCTGTTTAGTACGTATGCCGGCATTGGGCTGGAAATACCGGTTTTGGGATTCTGCACAGAAAGGGTTTGCAAACCGCTGAATGCACACGTGAGTTTAACTCTGTCAGTTGAATGCACACATTGACAACCATCCAGTTAGATAGCTCCGTTTTGGTTTTAGAAGCAGATATTTCTCTGTACAGTCTATGGTCCCATTCACTCGGAAATATCCCAACGCAGCTCCTAGAAGAAACGTGTTTCTGACTCGCTGAATCTCAACATAGATTCAACTCTCTTAGGTGAACGAACGCACAGCAGAGCAGTTTCAAGGAAACGTTTCTCCTGAGTTTTAGACGAAGTTTCCTGCAGTTTAGTACGTATGCCGGCATTGGGCTTGAAATACCGGTTTTGGGATTCTGCACAGAAAGGGTTTGCAAACCGCTGAATCCACACGTGAGTTTAACTCTGTCAGTTGAATGCACACATGGACAACCATTCAGTTACATAGCTCCATTTTGGTTTTAGAAGCAGATATTTCTCTGTACAGCCTATGGTCCCATTCACTCGGGAATATCCCAACGCAGCTCCTAGAAGAAACGTGTTTCTGACTCGCTGAATCTCAACATAGATTCAACTTTCTTAGGTGAACGAACGCACAGCAGAGCAGTTTCAAGGAAACTTTTCTCCTGAATTTTAGACGAAGTTTCCTCCTGTTTAGTACGTATGCCGGCATTGGGCTGGAAATACCGGTTTTGGGATTCTGCACAGAAAGGGTTTGCAAACCGCTGAATCCACACGTCAGTTTAACTTTGTCAGTTGAATGCACACATTGACAACCATCCAGTTAGATAGCTCCGTTTTGTTTTCAGAAGCAGATATTTCTCTGTACAGACTATGGTCCCATTCACTCGGGAATATCCCAACGCAGCTCCTAGAAGAAACGTGTTTCTGACTCGCTGAATCTCAACATAGATTCAACTCTCTTAGGTGAACGAACGCACAGCAGAGCAGTTTCAAGGAAACGTTTCTCCTGAGTTTTAGACGAAGTTTCCTGCAGTTTAGTACGTATGCCGGCATTGGGCTGGAAATACCGGTTTTGGGATTCTGCACAGAAAGAGTTTGCAAACCGCTGAATCCACACGTGAGTTTAACTCTGTCAGTTGAATGCACACATTGACAACCATTCAGTTAGATAGCTCCGTTTTGGTTTTAGAAGCAGATATTTCTCTGTACAGCCTATGGTCCCATTCACTCGGGAATATCCCATCGCAGCTCCTAGAAGAAACGTGTTTCTGACTCGCTGAATCTCAACATAGATTCAACTTTCTTAGGTGAACGAACGCACAGCAGAGCAGTTTCAAGGAAACGTTTCTCCTGAGTTTTAGACGAAGTTTCCTGCTGTTTAGTACGGATGCCGGCATTGGGCTGGAAATACCGGTTTTGGGATTCTGCAGAGAAAGGGTTTGCAAACCACTGAATCCACAAGTGAGTTTAACTCTGTCAGTTGAATGCACACATTGACAACCATTCAGTTAGGTAGCTCCGTTTTGGTTTTAGAAGCAGATATTTCTCTGTACAGCCTATGGTCCCATTCACTCGGGAATATCGCAACGCAGCTCCTGGAAGAAACGTGTTTCTGACTCGCTGAATCTCAACATAGATTCAACTCTCTTAGGTGAACGAACGCAGAGCAGAGCAGTTTCAAGGAAACGTTTCTCCTGAGTTTTAGACGAAGTTTCCTGCTGTTTAGTACGTATGCCGGCATTGGGCTGGAAATACCGGTTTTGGGATTCTGCACAGAAAGGGTTTGCAAACCGCTGAATCCACACGTGAGTTTAACTCTGTCAGTTGAATGCACATATTGACAATCATCCAGTTAGATAGCTCCATTTTGGTTTTAGAAGCAGATATTTCTCTGTACACTCTATGGTCCCATTCACTCGGGAATATCCCAACGCAGCTCCTAGAAGAAACGTGTTTCTGACTCGCTGAATCTCAACATAGATTCAACTCTCTTAGGTGAACGAACGCACAGCAGAGCAGTTTCAAGGAAACGTTTCTCCTGAGTTTTAGACGAAGTTTCCTGCAGTTTAGTACGTATGCCGGCATTGGGCTGGAAATACCGGTTTTGGGATTCTGCACAGAAAGGGTTTGCAAACCGCTGAATCCACATGTGAGTTTAACTCTGTCAGTTGAATGCACACATTGACAACCATCCAGTTAGATAGCTCCGTTTTGGTTTTAGAAGCAGATATTTCTCTGTACAGCCTATGGTCCCATTCACTCGGGAATATCCCAACGCAGCTCCTAGAAGAAACGTGTTTCTGACTCGCTGAATCTCAACATAGATTCAACTTTCTTAGGTGAACGAACGCACAGCAGAGCAGTTTCAAGGAAACGTTTCTCCTGAATTTTAGACGAAGTTTCCTGCTGTTTAGTACGTATGCCGGCATTGGGCTGGAAATACCGGTTTTGGGATTCTGCACAGAAAGGGTTTGCAAACCACTGAATCCACACGTGAGTTTAACTCTGTCAGTTGAATGCACACACTGACAACCATTCAGTTAGATAGCTCCGTTTTGGTTTTAGAAGCAGATATTTCTCTGTACAGTCTATGGTCCCATTCACTCGGGAATATCCCAACGCAGCTCCTAGAAGAAACGTGTTTCTGACTCCCTGAATCTCAACATAGATTCACCTCTCTTAGGTGAACGAACGCACAGCAGAGCAGTTTCAAGGAAACGTTTCTCCTGAGTTTTAGACGAAGTTTCCTGCAGTTTAGTACGTATGCCGGCATTGGGCTGGAAATACCGGTTTTGGGATTCTGCACAGAAAGGGTTTGCAAACCGCTGAATCCACACGTGAGTTTAACTCTGTCAGTTGAATGCACACATTGACAACCATCCAGTTAGATAGCTCCGTTTTGGTTTTAGAAGCAGATATTTCTCTGTACAGCCTATGGTCCCATTCACTCGGGAATATCCCAACGCAGCTCCTAGAAGAAACGTGTTTCTGACTCGCTGAATCTCAACATAGATTCAACTTTCTTAGGTGAACGAACGCACAGCAGAGCAGTTTCAAGGAAACTTTTCTCCTGAGTTTTAGACGAAGTTTCCTGCTGTTAAGTACGGATGCCGGCATTGGGCTGGAAATACCGGTTTTGGGATTCTGCACAGAAAGGGTTTGCAAACCGCTGAATCCACACGTGAGTTTAACTTTGTCAGTTGAATGCACACATTGACAACCATCCAGTTAGATAGCTCCGTTTTGGTTTTAGAAGCAGATATTTCTCTGTACAGACTATGGTCCCATTCACTCGGGAATATCCCAACGCAGCTCCTAGAAGAAACGTGTTTCTGACTCGCTGAATCTCAACATAGATTCAACTCTCTTAGGTGAACGAACGCACAGCAGAGCAGTTTCAAGGAAACGTTTCTCCTGAGTTTTAGACGAAGTTTCCTTCTGTTTAGTACGTATGCCGGCATTGGGCTGGAAATACCGGTTTTGGGATTCTGCACAGAAAGGGTTTGCAAACCACTGAATCCACAAGTGAGTTTAACTCTGTCAGTTGAATGCACACATTGACAACCATTCAATTAGGTAGCTCCGTTTTGGTTTTAGAAGCAGATATTTCTCTGTACAGCCTATGGTCCCATTCACTCGGGAATATCCCAACGCAGCTCCTGGAAGAAACGTGTTTCTGACTCGCTGAATCTCAACATAGATTCAACTCTCTTAGGTGAACGAACGCACAGCAGAGCAGTTTCAAGGAAACGTTTCTCCTGAGTTTTAGACGAAGTTTCCTGCTGTTTAGTACGTATGCCGGCATTGGGCTGGAAATACCGGTTTTGGGATTCTGCACAGAAAGGGTTTGCAAACCACTGAATCCACACGTGAGTTTAACTCTGTCAGTTGAATGCACACATTGACAACCATTCAGTTAGATAGCTCCGTTTTGGTTTTAGAAGCCGATATTTCTCTGTACAGCCTATGGTCCCTTTCAGTCGGGAATATCCCAACGCAGCTCCTAGAAGAAACGTGTTTCTGACTCGCTGAATCTCAACATAGATTCAACTCTCTTAGGTGAACGAACGCACAGCAGAGCAGTTTCAAGGAAACGTTTCTCCTGAGTTTTAGACGAAGTTTCCTGCTGTTTAGTACGTATGCCGGCATTGGGCTGGAAATACCGGTTTTGGGATTCTGCACAGAAAGGGTTTGCAAACCGCTGAATGCACACGTGAGTTTAACTCTGTCAGTTGAATGCACACATTGACAACCATCCAGTTAGATAGCTCCGTTTTGGTTTTAGAAGCAGATATTTCTCTGTACAGTCTATGGTCCCATTCACTCGGAAATATCCCAACGCAGCTCCTAGAAGAAACGTGTTTCTGACTCGCTGAATCTCAACATAGATTCAACTCTCTTAGGTGAACGAACGCACAGCAGAGCAGTTTCAAGGAAACGTTTCTCCTGAGTTTTAGACGAAGTTTCCTGCAGTTTAGTACGTATGCCGGCATTGGGCTTGAAATACCGGTTTTGGGATTCTGCACAGAAAGGGTTTGCAAACCGCTGAATCCACACGTGAGTTTAACTCTGTCAGTTGAATGCACACATTGACAACCATTCAGTTACATAGCTCCATTTTGGTTTTAGAAGCAGATATTTCTCTGTACAGCCTATGGTCCCATTCACTCGGGAATATCCCAACGCAGCTCCTAGCATAAACGTGTTTCTGACTCGCTGAATCTCAACATAGATTCAACTTTCTTAGGTGAACGAACGCACAGCAGAGCAGTTTCAAGGAAACGTTTCTCCTGAATTTTAGACGAAGTTTCCTGCTGTTTAGTAGTTATGCCGGCATTGGGCTGGAAATACCGGTTTTGGGATTCTGCACAGAAAGGGTTTGCAAACCGCTGAATCCACACGTCAGTTTAACTTTGTCAGTTGAATGCACACATTGACAACCATCCAGTTAGATAGCTCCGTTTTGTTTTCAGAAGCAGATATTTCTCTGTACAGACTATGGTCCCATTCACTCGGGAATATCCCAACGCAGCTCCTAGAAGAAACGTGTTTCTGACTCGCTGAATCTCAACATAGATTCAACTCTCTTAGGTGAACGAACGCACAGCAGAGCAGTTTCAAGGAAACGTTTCTCCTGAGTTTTAGACGAAGTTTCCTGCAGTTTAGTACGTATGCCGGCATTGGGCTGGAAATACCGGTTTTGGGATTCTGCACAGAAAGAGTTTGCAAACCGCTGAATCCACACGTGAGTTTAACTCTGTCAGTTGAATGCACACATTGACAACCATTCAGTTAGATAGCTCCGTTTTGGTTTTAGAAGCAGATATTTCTCTGTACAGCCTATGGTCCCATTCACTCGGGAATATCCCAACGCAGCTCCTAGAAGAAACGTGTTTCTGACTCGCTGAATCTCAACATAGATTCAACTTTCTTAGGTGAACGAACGCACAGCAGAGCAGTTTCAAGGAAACTTTTCTCCTGAGTTTTAGACGAAGTTTCCTGCTGTTTAGTACGGATGCCGGCATTGGGCTGGAAATACCGGTTTTGGGATTCTGCACAGAAAGGGTTGGCAAACCGCTGAATCCACACGTGAGTTTAACTTTGTCAGTTGAATGCCCACATTGACAACCATCCAGTTAGATAGCTCCGTTTTGGTTTTAGAAGCAGATATTTCTCTGTACAGACTATGGTCCCATTCACTCGGGAATATCCCAACGCAGTTCCTAGAAGAAACGTGTTTCTGACTCGCTGAATCTCAACATAGATTCAACTCTCTTAGGTGAACGAACGCACAGCAGAGCAGTTTCAAGGAAACGTTTCTCCTGAGTTTTAGACGAAGTTTCCTGCTGTTTAGTACGTATGCCGGCATTGGGCTGGAAATACCGGTTTTGGGATTCTGCACAGAAAGGGTTTGCAAACCACTGAATCCACAAGTGAGTTTAACTCTGTCAGTTGAATGCACACATTGACAACCATTCAGTTAGGTAGCTCCGTTTTGGTTTTAGAAGCAGATGTTTCTCTGTACAGCCTATGGTCCCATTCACTCGGGAATATCCCAACGCAGCTCCTGGAAGAAACGTGTTTCTGACTCGCTGAATCTCAACATAGATTCAACTCTCTTAGGTGAACGATCGCACAGCAGAGCAGTTTCAAGGAAACGTTTCTCCTGAGTTTTAGACGAAGTTTCCTGCTGTTTAGTACGTATGCCGGCATTGGGCTGGAAATACCGGTTTTGGGATTCTGCACAGAAAGGGTTTGCAAACCACTGAATCCACACGTGAGTTTAACTCTGTCAGTTGAATGCACACACTGACAACCATTCAGTTAGATAGCTCCGTTTTGGTTTTAGAAGCAGATATTTCTCTGTACAGTCTATGGTCCCATTCACTCGGGAATATCCCATCGCAGCTCCTAGAAGAAACGTGTTTCTGACTCGCTGAATCTCAACATAGATTCAACTCTCTTAGGTGAACGAACGCACAGCAGAGCAGTTTCAAGGAAACGTTTCTCCTGAGTTTTAGACGAAGTTTCCTGCTGTTTAGTACGTATGCCGGCATTGGGCTGGAAATACCGGTTTTGGGATTCTGCACAGAAAGGGTTTGCAAACGGCTGAATGCACACGTGAGTTTAACTCTGTCAGTTGAATGCACACATTGACAACCATCCAGTTAGATAGCTCCGTTTTGGTTTTAGAAGCAGATATTTCTCTGTACAGTCTATGGTCCCATTCACTCGGGAATATCCCAACGCAGCTCCTAGAAGAAACGTGTTTCTGACTCGCTGAATCTCAACATAGATTCAACTCTCTTAGGTGAACGAACGCACAGCAGAGCAGTTTCAAGGAAACGTTTCTCCTGAGTTTTAGACGAAGTTTCCTGCAGTTTAGTACGTATGCCGGCATTGGGCTTGAAATACCGGTTTTGGGATTCTGCACAGAAAGGGTTTGCAAACCGCTGAATCCACACGTGAGTTTAACTCTGTCAGTTGAATGCACACATTGACAACCATTCAGTTACATAGCTCCATTTTGGTTTTAGAAGCAGATATTTCTCTGTACAGCGTATGGTCCCATTCACTCGGGAATATCCCAACGCAGCTCCTAGAAGAAACGTGTTTCTGACTCGCTGAATCTCAACATAGATTCAACTTTCTTAGGTGAACGAACGCACAGCAGAGCAGTTTCAAGGAAACTTTTCTCCTGAATTTTAGACGAAGTTTCCTCCTGTTTAGTACGTATGCCGGCATTGGGCTGGAAATACCGGTTTTGGGATTCTGCACAGAAAGGGTTTGCAAACCGCTGAATCCACACGTCAGTTTAACTTTGTCAGTTGAATGCACACATTGACAAGCATCCAGTTAGATAGCTCCGTTTTGTTTTCAGAAGCAGATATTTCTCTGTACAGACTATGGTCCCATTCACTCGGGAATATCCCAACGCAGCTCCTAGAAGAAACGTGTTTCTGACTCGCTGAATCTCAACATAGATTCAACTCTCTTAGGTGAACGAACGCACAGCAGAGCAGTTTCAAGGAAACGTTTCTCCTGAGTTTTAGACGAAGTTTCCTGCAGTTTAGTACGTATGCCGGCATTGGGCTGGAAATACCGGTTTTGGGATTCTGCACAGAAAGGGTTTGCAAACCGCTGAATCCACACGTGAGTTTAACTCTGTCAGTTGAATGCACACATTGACAACCATTCAGTTAGATAGCTCCGTTTTGGTTTTAGAAGCAGATATTTCTCTGTACAGCCTATGGTCCCATTCACTCGGGAATATCCCAACGCAGCTCCTAGAAGAAACGTGTTTCTGACTCGCTGAATCTCAACATAGATTCAACTTTCTTAGGTGAACGAACGCACAGCAGAGCAGTTTCAAGGAAACTTTTCTCCTGAGTTTTAGACGAAGTTTCCTGCTGTTTAGTACGGATGCCGGCATTGGGCTGGAAATACCGGTTTTGGGATTCTGCACAGAAAGGGTTTGCAAACCGCTGAATCCACACGTGAGTTTAACTTTGTCAGTTGAATGCCCACATTGACAACCATCCAGTTAGATAGCTCCGTTTTGGTTTTAGAAGCAGATATTTCTCTGTACAGACTATGGTCCCATTCACTCGGGAATATCCCAACGCAGCTCCTAGAAGAAACGTGTTTCTGACTCGCTGAATCTCAACATAGATTCAACTCTCTTAGGTGAACGAACGCACAGCAGAGCAGTTTCAAGGAAACGTTTCTCCTGAGTTTTAGACGAAGTTTCCTGCTGTTTAGTACGTATGCCGGCATTGGGCTGGAAATACCGGTTTTGGGATTCTGCACAGAAAGGGTTTGCAAACCACTGAATCCACAAGTGAGTTTAACTCTGTCAGTTGAATGCACACATTGACAACCATTCAGTTAGGTAGCTCCGTTTTGGTTTTAGAAGCAGTTGTTTCTCTGTACAGCCTATGGTCCCATTCACTCGGGAATATCCCAACGCAGCTCCTGGAAGAAACGTGTTTCTGACTCGCTGAATCTCAACATAGATTCAACTCTCTTAGGTGAACGAACGCACAGCAGAGCAGTTTCAAGGAAACGTTTCTCCTGAGTTTTAGACGAAGTTTCCTGCTGTTTAGTACGTATGCCGGCATTGGGCTGGAAATACCGGTTTTGGGATTCTGCACAGAAAGGGTTTGCAAACCACTGAATCCACACGTGAGTTTAACTCTGTCAGTTGAATGCACACACTGACAACCATTCAGTTAGATAGCTCCGTTTTGGTTTTAGAAGCAGATATTTCTCTGTACAGTCTATGGTCCCATTCACTCGGGAATATCCCATCGCAGCTCCTAGAAGAAACGTGTTTCTGACTCGCTGAATCTCAACATAGATTCAACTCTCTTAGGTGAACGAACGCACAGCAGAGCAGTTTCAAGGAAACGTTTCTCCTGAGTTTTAGACGAAGTTTCCTGCTGTTTAGTACGGATGCCGGCATTGGGCTGGAAATACCGGTTTTGGGATTCTGCAGAGAAAGGGTTTGCAAACCACTGAATCCACAAGTGAGTTTAACTCTGTCAGTTGAATGCACACATTGACAACCATTCAGTTAGGTAGCTCCGTTTTGGTTTTAGAAGCAGATATTTCTCTGTACAGCCTATGGTCCCATTCACTCGGGAATATCGCAACGCAGCTCCTGGAAGAAAAGTGTTTCTGACTCGCTGAATCTCAACATAGATTCAACTCTCTTAGGTGAACGAACGCAGAGCAGAGCAGTTTCAAGGAAACGTTTCTCCTGAGTTTTAGACGAAGTTTCCTGCTGTTTAGTACGTATGCCGGCATTGGGCTGGAAATACCGGTTTTGGGATTCTGCACAGAAAGGGTTTGCAAACCACTGAATCCACACGTGAGTTTAACTCTGTCAGTTGAATGCACACACTGACAACCATTCAGTTAGATAGCTCCGTTTTGGTTTTAGAAGCAGATATTTCTCTGTACAGCCTATGGTCCCATTCACTCGGGAATATCCCAACGCAGCTCCTAGAAGAAACGTGTTTCTGACTCGCTGAATCTCAACATAGATTCAACTCTCTTAGGTGAACGAACGCACAGCAGAGCAGTTTCAAGGAAACGTTTCTCCTGAGTTTTAGACGAAGTTTCCTGCTGTTTAGTACGGATGCCGGCATTGGGCTGGAAATACCGGTTTTGGGATTCTGCACAGAAAGGGTTTGCAAACCGCTGAATCCACACGTGAGTTTAACTCTGTCAGTTGAATGCACACATTGACAACCATCCAGTTAGATAGCTCCATTTTGGTTTTAGAAGCAGATATTTCTCTGTACACTCTATGGTCCCATTCACTCGGGAATATCCCAACGCAGCTCCTAGAAGAAACGTGTTTCTGACTCGCTGAATCTCAACATAGATTCAACTCTCTTAGGTGAACGAACGCACAGCAGAGCAGTTTCAAGGAAACGTTTCTCCTGAGTTTTAGACGAAGTTTCCTGCAGTTTAGTACGTATGCCGGCATTGGGCTGGAAATACCGGTTTTGGGATTCTGCACAGAAAGGGTTTGCAAACCGCTGAATCCACATGTGAGTTTAACTCTGTCAGTTGAATGCACACATTGACAACCATCCAGTTAGATAGCTCCGTTTTGGTTTTAGAAGCAGATATTTCTCTGTACAGCCTATGGTCCCATTCACTCGGGAATATCCCAACGCAGCTCCTAGAAGAAACGTGTTTCTGACTCGCTGAATCTCAACATAGATTCAACTCTCTTAGGTGAACGAACGCCCAGCAGAGCAGTTTCAAGGAAACGTTTCTCCTGAGTTTTAGACGAAGTTTCCTGCTGTTTAGTACGGATGCCGGCATTGGGCTGGAAATACCGGTTTTGGGATTCTGCACAGAAAGGGTTTGCAAACCGCTGAATCCACACGTGAGTTTAACTCTGTCAGTTGAATGCACACATTGACAATCATCCACTTAGATAGCTCCATTTTCGTTTTAGAAGCAGATATTTCTCTGTACACTCTATGGTCCCATTCACTCGGGAATATCCCAACGCAGCTCCTAGAAGAAACGTGTTTCTGACTCGCTGAATCTCAACATAGATTCAACTCTCTTAGGTGAACGAACGCACAGCAGAGCAGTTTCAAGGAAACGTTTCTCCTGAGTTTTAGACGAAGTTTCCTGCAGTTTAGTACGTATGCCGGCATTGGGCTGGAAATACCGGTTTTGGGATTCTGCACAGAAAGGGTTTGCAAACCGCTGAATCCACATGTGAGTTTAACTCTGTCAGTTGAATGCACACATTGACAACCATCCAGTTAGATAGCTCCGTTTTGGTTTTAGAAGCAGATATTTCTCTGTACAGACTATGGTCCCATTCACTCGGGAATATCCCAACGCAGCTCCTAGAAGAAACGTGTTTCTGACTCGCTGAATCTCAACATAGATTCAACTTTCTTAGGTGAACGAACGCACAGCAGAGCAGTTTCAAGGAAACTTTTCTCCTGAGTTTTAGACGAAGTTTCCTGCTGTTTAGTACGGATGCCGGCATTGGGCTGGAAATACCGGTTTTGGGATTCTGCACAGAAAGGGTTTGCAAACCGCTGAATCCACACGTGAGTTTAACATTGTCAGTTGAATGCACACATTGACAACCATCCAGTTAGATAGCTCCGTTTTGGTTTTAGAAGCAGATATTTCTCTGTACAGACTATGGTCCCATTCACTCGGGAATATCCCAACGCAGCTCCTAGAAGAAACGTGTTTCTGACTCGCTGAATCTCAACATAGATTCAACTCTCTTAGGTGAACGAACGCACAGCAGAGCAGTTTCAAGGAAACGTTTCTCCTGAGTTTTAGACGAAGTTTCCTGCTGTTTAGTACGTATGCCGGCATTGGGCTGGAAATACCGGTTTTGGGATTCTGCACAGAAAGGGTTTGCAAACCACTGAATCCACACGTGAGTTTAACTCTGTCAGTTGAATGCACACATTGACAACCATTCAGTTAGGTAGCTCCGTTTTGGTTTTAGAAGCAGATATTTCTCTGTACAGCCTATGGTCCCATTCACTCGGGAATATCCCAACGCAGCTCCTGGAAGAAACGTGTTTCTGACTCGCTGAATCTCAACATAGATTCAACTCTCTTAGGTGAACGAACGCACAGCAGAGCAGTTTCAAGGAAACGTTTCTCCTGAGTTTTAGACGAAGTTTCCTGCTGTTTAGTACGTATGCCGGCATTGGGCTGGAAATACCGGTTTTGGGATTCTGCACAGAAAGGGTTTGCAAACCACTGAATCCACAAGTGAGTTTAACTCTGTCAGTTGAATGCACACATTGACAACCATTCAGTTAGGTAGCTCCGTTTTGGTTTTAGAAGCAGATATTTCTCTGTACAGCCTATGGTCCCATTCACTCGGGAATATCCCAACGCAGCTCCTGGAAGAAACGTGTTTCTGACTCGCTGAATCTCAACATAGATTCAACTCTCTTAGGTGAACGAACGCACAGCAGAGCAGTTTCAAGGAAACGTTTCTCCTGAGTTTTAGACGAAGTTTCCTGCTGTTTAGTACGTATGCCGGCATTGGGCTGGAAATACCGGTTTTGGGATTCTGCACAGAAAGGGTTTGCAAACCACTGAATCCACACGTGAGTTTAACTCTGTCAGTTGAATGCACACACTGACAACCATTCAGTTAGATAGCTCCGTTTTGGTTTTAGAAGCAGATATTTCTCTGTACAGTCTATGGTCCCATTCACTCGGGAATATCCCAACGCAGCTCCTAGAAGAAACGTGTTTCTGACTCGCTGAATCTCAACATAGATTCACCTCTCTTAGGTGAACGAACGCACAGCAGAGCAGTTTCAAGGAAACGTTTCTCCTGAGTTTTAGACGAAGTTTCCTGCAGTTTAGTACGTATGCCGGCATTGGGCTGGAAATACCGGTTTTGGGATTCTGCACAGAAAGGGTTTGCAAACCGCTGAATCCACAGGTGAGTTTAACTCTGTCAGTTGAATGCACACATTGACAACCATCCAGTTAGATAGCTCCGTTTTGGTTTTAGAAGCAGATATTTCTCTGTACAGCCTATGGTCCCATTCACTCGGGAATATCCCAACGCAGCTCCTAGAAGAAACGTGTTTCTGACTCGCTGAATCTCAACATAGATTCAACTTTCTTAGGTGAACGAACGCACAGCAGAGCAGTTTCAAGGAAACTTTTCTCCTGAGTTTTAGACGAAGTTTCCTGCTGTTAAGTACGGATGCCGGCATTGGGCTGGAAATACCGGTTTTGGGATTCTGCACAGAAAGGGTTTGCAAACCGCTGAATCCACACGTGAGTTTAACTTTGTCAGTTGAATGCACACATTGACAACCATCCAGTTAGATAGCTCCGTTTTGGTTTTAGAAGCAGATATTTCTCTGTACAGACTATGGTCCCATTCACTCGGGAATATCCCAACGCAGCTCCTAGAAGAAACGTGTTTCTGACTCGCTGAATCTCAACATAGATTCAACTCTCTTAGGTGAACGAACGCACAGCAGAGCAGTTTCAAGGAAACGTTTCTCCTGAGTTTTAGACGAAGTTTCCTTCTGTTTAGTACGTATGCCGGCATTGGGCTGGAAATACCGGTTTTGGGATTCTGCACAGAAAGGGTTTGCAAACCACTGAATCCACAAGTGAGTTTAACTCTGTCAGTTGAATGCACACATTGACAACCATTCAATTAGGTAGCTCCGTTTTGGTTTTAGAAGCAGATATTTCTCTGTACAGCCTATGGTCCCATTCACTCGGGAATATCCCAACGCAGCTCCTGGAAGAAACGTGTTTCTGACTCGCTGAATCTCAACATAGATTCAACTCTCTTAGGTGAACGAACGCACAGCAGAGCAGTTTCAAGGAAACGTTTCTCCTGAGTTTTAGACGAAGTTTCCTGCAGTTTAGTACGTATGCCGGCATTGGGCTGGAAATACCGGTTTTGGGATTCTGCACAGAAAGGGTTTGCAAACCACTGAATCCACACGTGAGTTTAACTCTGTCAGTTGAATGCACACACTGACAACCATTCAGTTAGATAGCTCCGTTTTGGTTTTAGAAGCCGATATTTCTCTGTACAGCCTATGGTCCCATTCACTCGGGAATATCCCAACGCAGCTCCTAGAAGAAACGTGTTTCTGACTCGCTGAATCTCAACATAGATTCAACTCTCTTAGGTGAACGAACGCACAGCAGAGCAGTTTCAAGGAAACTTTTCTCCTGAGTTTTAGACGAAGTTTCCTGCTGTTTAGTACGTATGCCGGCATTGGGCTGGAAATACCGGTTTTGGGATTCTGCACAGAAAGGGTTTGCAAACCGCTGAATGCACACGTGAGTTTAACTCTGTCAGTTGAATGCACACATTGACAACCATCCAGTTAGATAGCTCCGTTTTGGTTTTAGAAGCAGATATTTCTCTGTACAGTCTATGGTCCCATTCACTCGGGAATATCCCAACGCAGCTCCTAGAAGAAACGTGTTTCTGACTCGCTGAATCTCAACATAGATTCAACTCTCTTAGGTGAACGAACGCACAGCAGAGCAGTTTCAAGGAAACGTTTCTCCTGAGTTTTAGACGAAGTTTCCTGCAGTTTAGTACGTATGCCGGCATTGGGCTGGAAACACCGGTTTTGGGATTCTGCACAGAAAGGGTTTGCAAACCGTTGAATCCACACGTGAGTTTAACTCTGTCAGTTGAATGCACACATTGACAACCATCCAGTTAGATAGCTCCGTTTTGGTTTTAGAAGCAGATATTTCTCTGTACAGACTATGGTCCCATTCACTCGGGAATATCCCAACGCAGTTCCTAGAAGAAACGTGTTTCTGACTCGCTGAATCTCAACATAGATTCAACTCTCTTAGGTGAACGAACGCACAGCAGAGCAGTTTCAAGGAAACGTTTCTCCTGAGTTTTAGACGAAGTTTCCTTCTGTTTAGTACGTATGCCGGCATTGGGCTGGAAATACCGGTTTTGGGATTCTGCACAGAAAGGGTTTGCAAACCGCTGAATCCACACGTGAGTTTAACTCTGTCAGTTGAATGCACACATTGACAACCATCCAGTTAGATAGCTCCGTTTTGGTTTTAGAAGCAGATATTTCTCTGTACAGACTATGGTCCCATTCACTCGGGAATATCCCAACGCAGCTCCTAGAAGAAACGTGTTTCTGACTCGCTGAATCTCAACATAGATTCAACTCTCTTAGGTGAACGAACGCACAGCAGAGCAGTTTCAAGGAAACGTTTCTCCTGAGTTTTAGACGAAGTTTCCTTCTGTTTAGTACGTATGCCGGCATTGGGCTGGAAATACCGGTTTTGGGATTCTGCACAGAAAGGGTTTGCAAACCACTGAATCCACAAGTGAGTTTAACTCTGTCAGTTGAATGCACACATTGACAACCATTCAATTAGGTAGCTCCGTTTTGGTTTTAGAAGCAGATATTTCTCTGTACAGCCTATGGTCCCATTCACTCGGGAATATCCCAACGCAGCTCCTGGAAGAAACGTGTTTCTGACTCGCTGAATCTCAACATAGATTCAACTCTCTTAGGTGAACGAACGCACAGCAGAGCAGTTTCAAGGAAACGTTTCTCCTGAGTTTTAGACGAAGTTTCCTGCTGTTTAGTACGTATGCCGGCATTGGGCTGGAAATACCGGTTTTGGGATTCTGCACAGAAAGGGTTTGCAAACCACTGAATCCACACGTGAGTTTAACTCTGTCAGTTGAATGCACACACTGACAACCATTCAGTTAGATAGCTCCGTTTTGGTTTTAGAAGCCGATATTTCTCTGTACAGCCTATGGTCCCATTCACTCGGGAATATCCCAACGCAGCTCCTAGAAGAAACGTGTTTCTGACTCGCTGAATCTCAACATAGATTCAACTCTCTTAGGTGAACGAACGCACAGCAGAGCAGTTTCAAGGAAACTTTTCTCCTGAGTTTTAGACGAAGTTTCCTGCTGTTTAGTACGTATGCCGGCATTGGGCTGGAAATACCGGTTTTGGGATTCTGCACAGAAAGGGTTTGCAAACCGCTGAATGCACACGTGAGTTTAACTCTGTCAGTTGAATGCACACATTGACAACCATCCAGTTAGATAGCTCCGTTTTGGTTTTAGAAGCAGATATTTCTCTGTACAGTCTATGGTCCCATTCACTCGGGAATATCCCAACGCAGCTCCTAGAAGAAACGTGTTTCTGACTCGCTGAATCTCAACATAGATTCAACTCTCTTAGGTGAACGAACGCACAGCAGAGCAGTTTCAAGGAAACGTTTCTCCTGAGTTTTAGACGAAGTTTCCTGCAGTTTAGTACGTATGCCGGCATTGGGCTGGAAACACCGGTTTTGGGATTCTGCACAGAAAGGGTTTGCAAACCGTTGAATCCACACGTGAGTTTAACTCTGTCAGTTGAATGCACACATTGACAACCATCCAGTTAGATAGCTCCGTTTTGGTTTTAGAAGCAGATATTTCTCTGTACAGACTATGGTCCCATTCACTCGGGAATATCCCAACGCAGTTCCTAGAAGAAACGTGTTTCTGACTCGCTGAATCTCAACATAGATTCAACTCTCTTAGGTGAACGAACGCACAGCAGAGCAGTTTCAAGGAAACGTTTCTCCTGAGTTTTAGACGAAGTTTCCTTCTGTTTAGTACGTATGCCGGCATTGGGCTGGAAATACCGGTTTTGGGATTCTGCACAGAAAGGGTTTGCAAACCGCTGAATGCACACGTGAGTTTAACTCTGTCAGTTGAATGCACACATTGACAACCATCCAGTTAGATAGCTCCGTTTTGGTTTTAGAAGCAGATATTTCTCTGTACAGTCTATGGTCCCATTCACTCGGGAATATCCCAACGCAGCTCCTAGAAGAAACGTGTTTCTGACTCGCTGAATCTCAACATAGATTCAACTCTCTTAGGTGAACGAACGCACAGCAGAGCAGTTTCAAGGAAACGTTTCTCCTGAGTTTTAGACGAAGTTTCCTGCAGTTTAGTACGTATGCCGGCATTGGGCTGGAAACACCGGTTTTGGGATTCTGCACAGAAAGGGTTTGCAAACCGTTGAATCCACACGTGAGTTTAACTCTGTCAGTTGAATGCACACATTGACAACCATCCAGTTAGATAGCTCCGTTTTGGTTTTAGAAGCAGATATTTCTCTGTACAGACTATGGTCCCATTCACTCGGGAATATCCCAACGCAGCTCCTAGAAGAAACGTGTTTCTGACTCGCTGAATCTCAACATAGATTCAACTCTCTTAGGTGAACGAACGCACAGCAGAGCAGTTTCAAGGAAACTTTTCTCCTGAGTTTTAGACGAAGTTTCCTGCTGTTTAGTACGTATGCCGGCATTGGGCTGGAAATACCGGTTTTGGGATTCTGCACAGAAAGGGTTTGCAAACCACTGAATGCACACGTGAGTTTAACTCTGTCAGTTGAATGCACACATTGACAACCATCCAGTTAGATAGCTCCGTTTTGGTTTTAGAAGCAGATATTTCTCTGTACAGTCTATGGTCCCATTCACTCGGGAATATCCCAACGCAGCTCCTAGAAGAAACGTGTTTCTGACTCGCTGAATCTCAACATAGTTTCAACTCTCTTAGGTGAACGAACGCACAGCAGAGCAGTTTCAAGGAAACGTTTCTCCTGAGTTTTAGACGAAGTTTCCTGCAGTTTAGTACGTATGCCGGCATTGGGCTGGAAACACCGGTTTTGGGATTCTGCACAGAAAGGGTTTGCAAACCGTTGAATCCACACGTGAGTTTAACTCTGTCAGTTGAATGCACAGATTGACAACCATCCAGTTAGATAGCTCCGTTTTGGTTTTAGAAGCAGATATTTCTCTGTACAGCCTATGGTCCCATTCACTCGGGAATATCCCAACGCAGCTCCTAGAAGAAACGTGTTTCTGACTCGCTGAATCTCAACATAGATTCAACTCTATTAGGTGAACGAACGCACAGCAGAGCAGTTTCAAGGAAACGTTTCTCCTGAGTTTTAGACGAAGTTTCCTGCTGTTTAGTACGGATGCCGGCATTGGGCTGGAAATACCGGTTTTGGGATTCTGCACAGAAAGGGTTTGCAAACCGCTGAATCCACACGTGAGTTTAACTTTGTCAGTTGAATGCACACATTGACAACCATCCAGTTAGATAGCTCCGTTTTGGTTTTAGAAGCAGATATTTCTCTGTACAGACTATGGTCCCATTCACTCGGGAATATCCCAACGCAGCTCCTAGAAGAAACGTGTTTCTGACTCGCTGAATCTCAACATAGATTCAACTCTCTTAGGTGAACGAACGCACAGCAGAGCAGTTTCAAGGAAACGTTTCTCCTGAGTTTTAGACGAAGTTTCCTGCTGTTTAGTACGGATGCCGGCATTGGGCTGGAAATATCGGTTTTGGGATTCTGCACAGAAAGGGTTTGCAAACCACTGAATCCACAAGTGAGTTTAACTCTGTCAGTTGAATGCACACATTGACAACCATTCAGTTAGGTAGCTCCGTTTTGGTTTTAGAAGCAGATATTTCTCTGTACAGCATATGGTCCCATTCACTCGGGAATATCCCAACGCAGCTCCTGGAAGAAACGTGTTTCTGACTCGCTGAATCTCAACATAGATTCAACTCTCTTAGGTGAACGAACGCACAGCAGAGCAGTTTCAAGGAAACGTTTCTCCTGAGTTTTAGACGAAGTTTCCTGCTGTTTAGTACGTATGCCGGCATTGGGCTGGAAATACCGGTTTTGGGATTCTGCACAGAAAGGGTTTGCAAACCGCTGAATCCACAAGTGAGTTTAACTCTGTCAGTTGAATGCACACATTGACAACCATTCAGTTAGGTAGCTCCGTTTTGCTTTTAGAAGCAGATATTTCTCTGTACAGCCTATGGTCCCATTCACTCGGGAATATCCCAACGCAGCTCCTGGAAGAAACGTGTTTCTGACTCGCTGAATCTCAACATAGATTCAACTCTCTTAGGTGAACGAACGCACAGCAGAGCAGTTTCAAGGAAACGTTTCTCCTGAGTTTTAGACGAAGTTTCCTGCTGTTTAGTACGTATTCCGGCATTGGGCTGGAAATACCGGTTTTGGGATTCTGCACGGAAAGGGTTTGCAAACCACTGAATCCACACGTGAGTTTAACTCTGTCAGTTGAATGCACACACTGACAACCATTCAGTTAGATAGCTCCGTTTTGGTTTTAGAAGCAGATATTTCTCTGTACAGTCTATGGTCCCATTCACTCGGGAATATCCCAACGCAGCTCCTAGAAGAAACGTGTTTCTGTCTCGCTGAATCTCAACATAGATTCAACTCTCTTAGGTGAACGAACGCACAGCAGAGCAGTTTCAAGGAAACGTTTCTCCTGAGTTTTAGACGAAGTTTCCTGCTGTTTAGTACGTATGCCGGCATTGGGCTGGAAATACCGGTTTTGGGATTCTGCACAGAAAGGGTTTGCAAACCGCTGAATCCACACGTGAGTTTAACTCTGTCAGTTGAATGCACACATTGACAACCATCCAGTTAGATAGCTCCGTTTTGGTTGTAGAAGCAGATATTTCTCTGTACAGCCTATGGTCCCATTCACTCGGGAATATCCCAACGCAGCTCCTAGAAGAAACGTGTTTCTGACTCGCTGAATCTCAACATAGATTGAACTCTCTTAGGTGAATGAACGCACAGCAGAGCAGTTTCAAGGAAACGTTTCTCCTGAGTTTTAGACGAAGTTTCCTTCTGTTTAGTACGTATGCCGGCATTGGGCTGGAAATACCGGTTTTGGGATTCTGCACAGAAAGGGTTTGCAAACCACTGAATCCACAAGTGAGTTTAACTCTGTCAGTTGAATGCACACATTGACAACCATTCATTTAGGTAGCTCCGTTTTGGTTTTAGAAGCAGATATTTCTCTGTACAGCCTATGGTCCCATTCACTCGGGAATATCCCAACGCAGCTCCTAGAAGAAACGTGTTTCTGACTCGCTGAATCTCAACATAGATTCAACTCTCTTAGGTGAACGAACGCACAGCAGAGCAGTTTCAAGGAAACGTTTCTCCTGAGTTTTAGACGAAGTTTCCTGCTGTTTAGTACGTATGGCGGCATTGGGCTGGAAATACCGGTTTTGGGATTCTGCACAGAAAGGGTTTGCAAACCGCTGAATCCACACGTGAGTTTAACTTTGTCAGTTGAATGCACACATTCACAACCATCCAGTTAGATAGCTCCGTTTTGGTTTTAGAAGCAGATATTTCTCTGTACAGACTATGGTCCCATTCACTCGGGAATATCCCAACGCAGCTCCTAGAAGAAACGTGTTTCTGACTCGCTGAATCTCAACATAGATTCAACTCTCTTAGGTGAACGAACGCACAGCAGAGCAGTTTCAAGGAAACGTTTCTCCTGAGTTTTAGACGAAGTTTCCTGCTGTTTAGTACGGATGCCGGCATTGGGCTGGAAATATCGGTTTTGGGATTCTGCACAGAAAGGGTTTGCAAACCACTGAATCCACAAGTGAGTTTAACTCTGTCAGTTGAATGCACACATTGACAACCATTCAGTTAGGTAGCTCCGTTTTGGTTTTAGAAGCAGATATTTCTCTGTACAGCCTATGGTGCCATTCACTCGGGAATATCCCAACGCAGCTCCTGGAAGAAACGTGTTTCTGACTCGCTGAATCTCAACATAGATTCAACTCTCTTAGGTGAACGAACGCACAGCAGAGCAGTTTCAAGGAAACGTTTCTCCTGAGTTTTAGACGAAGTTTCCTGCTGTTTAGTACGTATGCCGGCATTGGGCTGGAAATACCGGTTTTGGGATTCTGCACAGAAAGGGTTTGCAAACCGCTGAATGCACACGTGAGTTTAACTCTGTCAGTTGAATGCACACATTGACAACCATCCAGTTAGATAGCTCCGTTTTGGTTTTAGAAGCAGATATTTCTCTGTACAGCCTATGGTCCCATTCTCTCGGGAATATCCCAACGCAGCTCCTAGAAGAAACGTGTTTCTGACTCGCTGAATCTCAACATAGATTCAACTCTCTTAGGTGAACGAACGCACAGCAGAGCAGTTTCAAGGAAACGTTTCTCCTGAGTTTTAGACGAAGTTTCCTGCAGTTTAGTACGTATGCCGGCATTGGGCTGGAAATACCGGTTTTGGGATTCTGCACAGAAAGGGTTTGCAAACCGCTGAATCCACACGTGAGTTTAACTCTGTCAGTTGAATGCACACATTGACAACCATCCAGTTAGATAGCTCCGTTTTGGTTTTAGAAGCAGATATTTCTCTTTACAGCCTATGTTTCCATTCACTCGGGAATATCCCAACGCAGCTCCTAGAAGAAACGTGTTTCTGACTCGCTGAATCTCAACATAGATTCAACTCTCTTAGGTGAACGAACGCACAGCAGAGCAGTTTCAAGGAAACGTTTCTCCTGAGTTTTAGACGAAGTTTCCTTCTGTTTAGTACGTATGCCGGCATTGGGCTGGAAATACCGGTTTTGGGATTCTGCACAGAAAGGGTTTGCAAACCACTGAATCCACAAGTGAGTTTAACTCTGTCAGTTGAATGCACACATTGACAACCATTCAGTTAGGTAGCTCCGTTTTGGTTTTAGAAGCAGATATTTCTCTGTACAGCCTATGGTCCCATTCACTCGGGAATATCCCAACGCAGCTCCTGGAAGAAACGTGTTTCTGACTCGCTGAATCTCAACATAGATTCAACTCTCTTAGGTGAACGAACGCACAGCAGAGCAGTTTCAAGGAAACGTTTCTCCTGAGTTTTAGACGAAGTTTCCTGCTGTTTAGTACGTATGCCGGCATTGGGCTGGAAATACCGGTTTTGGGATTCTGCACAGAAAGGGTTTGCAAACCACTGAATCCACACGTGAGTTTAACTCTGTCAGTTGAATGCACACACTGACAACCATTCAGTTAGATAGCTCCGTTTTGGTTTTAGAAGCCGATATTTCTCTGTACAGCCTATGGTCCCATTCACTCGGGAATATCCCAACGCAGCTCCTAGAAGAAACGTGTTTCTGACTCGCTGAATCTCAACATAGATTCAACTCTCTTAGGTGAACGAACGCACAGCAGAGCAGTTTCAAGGAAACTTTTCTCCTGAGTTTTAGACGAAGTTTCCTGCTGTTTAGTACGTATGCCGGCATTGGGCTGGAAATACCGGTTTTGGGATTCTGCACAGAAAGGGTTTGCAAACCGCTGAATGCACACGTGAGTTTAACTCTGTCAGTTGAATGCACACATTGACAACCATCCAGTTAGATAGCTCCGTTTTGGTTTTAGAAGCAGATATTTCTCTGTACAGTCTATGGTCCCATTCACTCGGGAATATCCCAACGCAGCTCCTAGAAGAAACGTGTTTCTGACTCGCTGAATCTCAACATAGATTCAACTCTCTTAGGTGAACGAACGCACAGCAGAGCAGTTTCAAGGAAACGTTTCTCCTGAGTTTTAGACGAAGTTTCCTGCAGTTTAGTACGTATGCCGGCATTGGGCTGGAAACACCGGTTTTGGGATTCTGCACAGAAAGGGTTTGCAAACCGTTGAATCCACACGTGAGTTTAACTCTGTCAGTTGAATGCACACATTGACAACCATCCAGTTAGATAGCCCCGTTTTGGTTTTAGAAGCAGATATTTCTCTGTACAGCCTATGGTCCCATTCACTCGGGAATATCCCAACGCAGCTCCTGGAAGAAACGTGTTTCTGACTCGCTGAATCTCAACATAGATTCAACTCTCTTAGGTGAACGAACGCACAGCAGAGCAGTTTCAAGGAAACGTTTCTCCTGAGTTTTAGACGAAGTTTCCTGCTGTTTAGTACGGATGCCGGCATTGGGCTGGAAATACCGGTTTTGGGATTCTGCACAGAAAGGGTTTGCAAACCGCTGAATCCACACGTGAGTTTAACTTTGTCAGTTGAATGCACACATTGACAACCATCCAGTTAGATAGCTCCGTTTTGGTTTTAGAAGCAGATATTTCTCTGTACAGACTATGGTCCCATTCACTCGGGAATATCCCAACGCAGCTCCTAGAAGAAACGTGTTTCTGACTCGCTGAATCTCAACATAGATTCAACTCTCTTAGGTGAACGAACGCACAGCAGAGCAGTTTCAAGGAAACGTTTCTCCTGAGTTTTAGACGAAGTTTCCTGCTGTTTAGTACGGATGCCGGCATTGGGCTGGAAATACTGGTTTTGGGATTCTGCACAGAAAGGTTTTGCAAACCACTGAATCCACAAGTGAGTTTAACTCTGTCAGTTGAATGCACACATTGACAACCATTCAGTTAGGTAGCTCCGTTTTGGTTTTAGAAGCAGATATTTCTCTGTACAGCATATGGTCCCATTCACTCGGGAATATCCCAACGCAGCTCCTGGAAGAAACGTGTTTCTGACTCGCTGAACCTCAACATAGATTCAACTCTCTTAGGTGAACGAACGCACAGCAGAGCAGTTTCAAGGAAACGTTTCTCCTGAGTTTTAGACGAAGTTTCCTGCTGTTTAGTACGTATGGCGGCATTGGGCTGGAAATACCGGTTTTGGGATTCTGCACAGAAAGGGTTTGCAAACCGCTGAATCCACACGTGAGTTTAACTTTGTCAGTTGAATGCACACATTGACAACCATCCAGTTAGATAGCTCCGTTTTGGTTTTAGAAGCAGATATTTCTCTGTACAGACTATGGTCCCATTCACTCGGAAATATCCCAACGCAGCTCCTAGAAGAAACGTGTTTCTGACTCGCTGAATCTCAACATAGATTCAACTCTCTTAGGTGAACGAACGCACAGCAGAGCAGTTTCAAGGAAACGTTTCTCCTGAGTTTTAGACGAAGTTTCCTGCTGTTTAGTACGTATGCCGGCATTGGGCTGGAAATACCGGTTTTGGGATTCTGCACAGAAAGGGTTTGCAAACCACTGAATCCACAAGTGAGTTTAACTCTGTCAGTTGAATGCACACATTGACAACCATTCAGTTAGGTAGCTCCGTTTTGGTTTTAGAAGCAGATATTTCTCTGTACAGCCTATGGTCCCATTCACTCGGGAATATCCCAACGCAGCTCCTGGAAGAAACGTGTTTCTGACTCGCTGAATCTCAACATAGATTCAACTCTCTTAGGTGAACGAACGCACAGCAGAGCAGTTTCAAGGAAACGTTTCTCCTGAGTTTTAGACGAAGTTTCCTGCTGTTTAGTACGTATGCCGGCATTTGGCTGGAAATACCGGTTTTGGGATTCTGCACAGAAAGGGTTTGCAAACCGCTGAATGCACACGTGAGTTTAACTCTGTCAGTTGAATGCACACATTGACAACCATCCAGTTAGATAGCTCCGTTTTGGTTTTAGAAGCAGATATTTCTCTGTACAGTCTATGGTCCCATTCACTCGGGAATATCCCAACGCAGCTCCTAGAAGAAACGTGTTTCTGACTCGCTGAATCTCAACATAGATTCAACTCTCTTAGGTGAACGAACGCACAGCAGAGCAGTTTCAAGGAAACGTTTCTCCTGAGTTTTAGACGAAGTTTCCTGCAGTTTAGTACGTATGCCGGCATTGGGCTGGAAATACCGGTTTTGGGATTCTGCACAGAAAGGGTTTGCAAACCGTTGAATCCACACGTGAGTTTAACTCTGTCAGTTGAATGCACACATTGACAACCATCCAGTTAGATAGCTCCGTTTTGGTTTTAGAAGCAGATATTTCTCTGTACAGCCTATGGTCCCATTCACTCGGGAATATCCCAACGCAGCTCCTAGAAGAAACGTGTTTCTGACTCGCTGAATCTCAACATAGATTCAACTCTCTTAGGTGAACGAACGCACAGCAGAGCAGTTTCAAGGAAACGTTTCTCCTGAGTTTTAGACGAAGTTTCCTTCTGCTTAGTACGTATGCCGGCATTGGGCTGGAAATACCGGTTTTGGGATTCTGCACAGAAAGGGTTTGCAAACCGCTGAATCCACACGTGAGTTTAACTTTGTCAGTTGAATGCACACATTGACAACCATCCAGTTAGATAGCTCCGTTTTGGTTTTAGAAGCAGATATTTCTCTGTACAGCCTATGGTCCCATTCACTCGGGAATATCCCAACGCAGCTCCTAGAAGAAACGTGTTTCTGACTCGCTGAATCTCAACATAGATTCAACTCTCTTAGGTGAACGAACGCACAGCAGAGCAGTTTCAAGGAAACGTTTCTCCTGAGTTTTAGACGAAGTTTCCTGCTGTTTAGTACGTATGCCGGCATTGGGCTGGAAATACTGGTTTTGGGATTCTGCACAGAAAGGGTTTGCAAACCACTGAATCCACAAGTGAGTTTAACTCTGTCAGTTGAATGCACACATTGACAACCATTCAGTTAGGTAGCTCCGTTTCGGTTTTAGAAGCAGATATTTCTCTGTACAGCATATGGTCCCATTCACTCGGGAATATCCCAACGCAGCTCCTGGAAGAAACGTGTTTCTGACTCGCTGAATCTCAACATAGATTCAACTCTCTTAGGTGAACGAACGCACAGCAGAGCAGTTTCAAGGAAACGTTTCTCCTGAGTTTTAGACGAAGTTTCCTGCTGTTTAGTACGTATGGCGGCATTGGGCTGGAAATTCCGGTTTTGGGATTCTGCACAGAAAGGGTTTGCAAACCGCTGAATCCACACGTGAGTTTAACTTTGTCAGTTGAATGCACACATTGACAACCATCCAGTTAGATAGCTCCGTTTTGGTTTTAGAAGCAGATATTTCTCTGTACAGACTATGGTCCCAGTCACTCGGGAATATCCCAACGCAGCTCCTAGAAGTAACGTGTTTCTGACTCGCTGAATCTCAACATAGATTCAACTCTCTTAGGTGAACGAACGCATAGCAGAGCAGTTTCAAGGAAACGTTTCTCCTGAGTTTTAGACGAAGTTTCCTGCTGTTTAGTACGGATGCCGGCATTGGGCTGGAAATACCGGTTTTGGGATTCTGCACAGAAAGGGTTTGCAAACCACTGAATCCACAAGTGAGTTTAACTCTGTCAGTTGAATGCACACATTGACAACCATTCAGTTAGGTAGCTCCGTTTTGGTTTTAGAAGCAGATATTTCTCTGTACAGCCTATGGTCCCATTCACTCGGGAATATCCCAACGCAGCTCCTGGAAGAAACGTGTTTCTGACTCGCTGAATCTCAACATAGATTCAACTCTCTTAGGTGAACGAACGCACAGCAGAGCAGTTTCAAGGAAACGTTTCTCCTGAGTTTTAGACGAAGTTTCCTGCTGTTTAGTACGGATGCCGGCATTGGGCTGGAAATACCGGTTTTGGGATTCTGCACAGAAAGGGTTTGCAAACCGCTGAATCCACACGTGAGTTTAACTCTGTCAGTTGAATGCACACATTGACAACCATCCAGTTAGATAGCTCCGTTTTGGTTTTAGAAGCAGATATTTCTCTGTACAGACTATGGTCCCATTCACTCGGGAATATCCCAACGCAGCTCCTAGAAGAAACGTGTTTCTGACTCGCTGAATCTCAACATAGATTCAACTCTCTTAGGTGAACGAACGCACAGCAGAGCAGTTTCAAGGAAACGTTTCTCCTGAGTTTTAGACGAAGTTTCCTGCTGTTTAGTACGGATGCCGGCATTGGGCTGGAAATACTGGTTTTGGGATTCTGCACAGAAAGGGTTTGCAAACCACTGAATCCACAAGTGAGTTTAACTCTGTCAGTTGAATGCACACATTGACAACCATTCAGTTAGGTAGCTCCGTTTTGGTTTTAGAAGCAGATATTTCTCTGTACAGCATATGGTCCCATTCACTCGGGAATATCCCAACGCAGCTCCTGGAAGAAACGTGTTTCTGACTCGCTGAATCTCAACATAGATTCAACTCTCTTAGGTGAACGAACGCACAGCAGAGCAGTTTCAAGGAAACGTTTCTCCTGAGTTTTAGACGAAGTTTCCTGCTGTTTAGTACGTATGCCGGCATTGGGCTGGAAATACCGGTTTTGGGATTCTGCACAGAAAGGGTTTGCAAACCACTGAATCCACACGTGAGTTTAACTCTGTCAGTTGAATGCACACATTGACAACCATTCAGTTAGGTAGCTCCGTTTTGGTTTTAGAAGCAGATATTTCTCTGTACAGACTATGGTCCCATTCACTCGGGAATATCCCAACGCAGCTCCTGGAAGAAACGTGTTTCTGACTCGCTGAATCTCAACATAGATTCAACTCTCTTAGGTGAACGAACGCACAGCAGAGCAGTTTCAAGGAAACGTTTCTCCTGAGTTTTAGACGAAGTTTCCTGCTGTTTAGTACGTATTCCGGCATTGGGCTGGAAATACCGGTTTTGGGATTCTGCACGGAAAGGGTTTGCAAACCACTGAATCCACACGTGAGTTTAACTCTGTCAGTTGAATGCACACACTGACAACCATTCAGTTAGATAGCTCCGTTTTGGTTTTAGAAGCAGATATTTCTCTGTACAGTCTATGGTCCCATTCACTCGGGAATATCCCAACGCAGCTCCTAGAAGAAACGTGTTTCTGACTCGCTGAATCTCAACATAGATTCAACTCTCTTAGGTGAACGAACGCACAGCAGAGCAGTTTCAAGGAAACGTTTCTCCTGAGTTTTAGACGATGTTTCCTGCAGTTTAGTACGTATGCCGGCATTGGGCTGGAAATACCGGTTTTGGGATTCTGCACAGAAAGGGTTTGCAAACCGCTGAATCCACACGTGAGTTTAACTCTGTCAGTTGAATGCACACATTGACAACCATCCAGTTAGATAGCTCCGTTTTGGTTTTAGAAGCAGATATTTCTCTGTACAGCCTATGGTCCCATTCACTCGGGAATATCCCAACGCAGCTCCTAGAAGAAACGTGTTTCTGACTCGCTGAATCTCAACATAGATTCAACTCTCTTAGGTGAACGAACGCACAGCAGAGCAGTTTCAAGGAAACGTTTCTCCTGAGTTTTAGACGAAGTTTCCTTCTGTTTAGTACGTATGCCGGCATTGGGCTGGAAATACCGGTTTTGGGATTCTGCACAGAAAGGGTTTGTAAACCACTGAATCCACAAGTGAGTTTAACTCTGTCAGTTGAATGCACACATTGACAACCATTCAGTTAGGTAGCTCCGTTTTGGTTTTAGAAGCAGATATTTCTCTGTACAGCCTATGGTCCCATTCACTCGGGAATATCCCAACGCAGCTCCTGGAAGAAACGTGTTTCTGACTCGCTGAATCTCAACATAGATTCAACTCTCTTAGGTGAACGAACGCACAGCAGAGCAGTTTCAAGGAAACGTTTCTCCTGAGTTTTAGACGAAGTTTCCTGCTGCTGAGTACGTATGGCGGCATTGGGCTGGAAATACCGGTTTTGGGATTCTGCACAGAAAGGGTTTGCAAACCGCTGAATCCACACGTGAGTTTAACTTTGTCAGTTGAATGCACACATTGACAACCATCCAGTTAGATAGCTCCGTTTTGGTTTTAGAAGCAGATATTTCTCTGTACAGACTATGGTCCCATTCACTCGGGAATATCCCAACGCAGCTCCTAGAAGAAACGTGTTTCTGACTCGCTGAATCTCAACATAGATTCAACTCTCTTAGGTGAACGAACGCACAGCAGAGCAGTTTCAAGGAAACGTTTCTCCTGAGTTTTAGACGAAGTTTCCTGCTGTTTAGTACGTATGCCGGCATTGGGCAGGAAATATCGGTTTTGGGATTCTGCACAGAAAGGGTTTGCAAACCACTGAATCCACAAGTGAGTTTAACTCTGTCAGTTGAATGCACACATTGACAACCATTCAGTTAGGTAGCTCCGTTTTGGTTTTAGAAGCAGATATTTCTCTGTACAGCCTATGGTCCCATTCACTCGGGAATATCCCAACGCAGATCCTGGAAGAAACGTGTTTCTGACTCGCTGAATCTCAACATAGATTCAACTCTCTTAGGTGAACGAACGCACAGCAGAGCAGTTTCAAGGAAACGTTTCTCCTGAGTTTTAGACGAAGTTTCCTGCTGTTTAGTACGTATGCCGGCATTGGGCTGGAAATACCGGTTTTGGGATTCTGCACAGAAAGGGTTTGCAAACCACTGAATCCACAAGTGAGTTTAACTCTGTCAGTTGAATGCACACACTGACAACCATTCAGTTAGATAGCTCCGTTTTGGTTTTAGAAGCCGATATTTCTCTGTACAGCCTATGGTCCCATTCACTTGGGAATATCCCAACGCAGCTCCTAGAAGAAACGTGTTTCTGACTCGCTGAATCTCAACATAGATTAAACTCTCTTAGGTGAACGAACGCACAGCAGAGCAGTTTCAAGGAAACTTTTCTCCTGAGTTTTAGACGAAGTTTCCTGCTGTTTAGTACGTATGCCGGCATTGGGCTGGAAATACCGGTTTTGGGATTCTGCACAGAAAGGGTTTGCAAACCGCTGAATGCACACGTGAGTTTAACTCTGTCAGTTGAATGCACACATTGACAACCATCCAGTTAGATAGCTCCGTTTTGGTTTTAGAAGCAGATATTTCTCTGTACAGTCTATGGTCCCATTCACTCGGGAATATCCCAACGCAGCTCCTAGAAGAAACGTGTTTCTGACTCGCTGAATCTCAACATAGATTCAACTCTCCTAGGTGAACGAACGCACAGCAGAGCAGTTTCAAGGAAACGTTTCTCCTGAGTTTTAAACGAAGTTTCCTGCAGTTTAGTACGTATGCCGGCATTGGGCTGGAAACACCGGTTTTGGGATTCTGCACAGAAAGGGTTTGCAAACCGTTGAATCCACACGTGAGTTTAACTCTGTCAGTTGAATGCACACATTGACAACCATCCAGTTAGATAGCTCCGTTTTGGTTTTAGAAGCAGATATTTCTCTGTACAGCCTATGGTCCCATTCACTCGGGAATATCCCAACGCAGATCCTGGAAGAAACGTGTTTCTGACTCGCTGAATCTCAACATAGATTCAACTCTCTTAGGTGAACGAACGCACAGCAGAGCAGTTTCAAGGAAACGTTTCTCCTGAGTTTTAGACGAAGTTTCCTGCTGTTTAGTACGTATGCCGGCATTGGGCTGGAAATACCGGTTTTGGGATTCTGCACAGAAAGGGTTTGCAAACCACTGAATCCACAAGTGAGTTTAACTCTGTCAGTTGAATGCACACACTGACAACCATTCAGTTAGATAGCTCCGTTTTGGTTTTAGAAGCCGATATTTCTCTGTACAGCCTATGGTCCCATTCACTTGGGAATATCCCAACGCAGCTCCTAGAAGAAACGTGTTTCTGACTCGCTGAATCTCAACATAGATTAAACTCTCTTAGGTGAACGAACGCACAGCAGAGCAGTTTCAAGGAAACTTTTCTCCTGAGTTTTAGACGAAGTTTCCTGCTGTTTAGTACGTATGCCGGCATTGGGCTGGAAATACCGGTTTTGGGATTCTGCACAGAAAGGGTTTGCAAACCGCTGAATGCACACGTGAGTTTAACTCTGTCAGTTGAATGCACACATTGACAACCATCCAGTTAGATAGCTCCGTTTTGGTTTTAGAAGCAGATATTTCTCTGTACAGTCTATGGTCCCATTCACTCGGGAATATCCCAACGCAGCTCCTAGAAGAAACGTGTTTCTGACTCGCTGAATCTCAACATAGATTCAACTCTCCTAGGTGAACGAACGCACAGCAGAGCAGTTTCAAGGAAACGTTTCTCCTGAGTTTTAAACGAAGTTTCCTGCAGTTTAGTACGTATGCCGGCATTGGGCTGGAAACACCGGTTTTGGGATTCTGCACAGAAAGGGTTTGCAAACCGTTGAATCCACACGTGAGTTTAACTCTGTCAGTTGAATGCACACATTGACAACCATCCAGTTAGATAGCTCCGTTTTGGTTTTAGAAGCAGATATTTCTCTGTACAGCCTATGGTCCCATTCACTCGGGAATATCCCAACGCAGCTCCTGGAAGAAACGTGTTTCTGACTCGCTGAATCTCAACATAGATTCAACTCTCTTAGGTGAACGAACGCACAGCAGAGCAGTTTCAAGGAAACGTTTCTCCTGAGTTTTAGACGAAGTTTCCTGCTGTTTAGTACGTATGCCGGCATTGGGCTGGAAATACCGGTTTTGGGATTCTGCACAGAAAGGGTTTGCAAACCACTGAATCCACAAGTGAGTTTAACTCTGTCAGTTGAATGCACACATTGACAACCATTCAGTTAGGTAGCTCCGTTTTGGTTTTAGAAGCAGATATTTCTCTGTACAGCCTATGGTCCCATTCACTCGGGAATATCCCAACGCAGCTCCTGGAAGAAACGTGTTTCTGACTCGCTGAATCTCAACATAGATTCAACTCTCTTAGGTGAACGAACGCACAGCAGAGCAGTTTCAAGGAAACGTTTCTCCTGAGATTTAGACGAAGTTTCCTGCTGTTTAGTACGTATGGCGGCATTGGGCTGGAAATTCCGGTTTTGGGATTCTGCACAGAAAGGGTTTGCAAACCGCTGAATCCACACGTGAGTTTAACTTTGTCAGTTGAATGCACACATTGACAACCATCCAGTTAGATAGCTCCGTTTTGGTTTTAGAAGCAGATATTTCTCTGTACAGACTATGGTCCCAGTCACTCGGGAATATCCCAACGCAGCTCCTAGAAGAAACGTGTTTCTGACTCGCTGAATCTCAACATAGATTCAACTCTCTTAGGTGAACGAACGCATAGCAGAGCAGTTTCAAGGAAACGTTTCTCCTGAGTTTTAGACGAAGTTTCCTGCTGTTTAGTACGGATGCCGGCATTGGGCTGGAAATACCGGTTTTGGGATTCTGCACAGAAAGGGTTTGAAAACCACTGAATCCACAAGTGAGTTTAACTCTGTCAGTTGAATGCACACATTGACAACCATTCAGTTAGGTAGCTCCGTTTTGGTTTTAGAAGCAGATATTTCTCTGTACAGCCTATGGTCCCATTCACTCGGGAATATCCCAACGCAGCTCCTGGAAGAAACGTGTTTCTGACTCGCTGAATCTCAACATAGATTCAACTCTCTTAGGCGAACGGACGCACAGCAGAGCAGTTTCAAGGAAACGTTTCTCCTGAGTTTCAGACGAAGTTTCCTGCTGTTTAGTACGTATTCCGGCATTGGGCTGGAAATATCGGTTTTGGGATTCTGCACGGAAAGGGTTTGCAAACCACTGAATCCACACGTGAGTTTAACTCTGTCAGTTGAATGCACACACTGACAACCATTCAGTTAGATAGCTCCGTTTTGGTTTTAGAAACAGATATTTCTCTGTACAGTCTATGGTCCCATTCACTCGGGAATATCCCAACGCAGCTCCTAGAAGAAACGTGTTTCTGACTCGCTGAATCTCAACATAGATTCAACTCTCTTAGGTGAACGAACGCACAGCAGAGCACTTTCAAGGAAACGTTTCTCCTGAGTTTTAGACGAAGTTTCCTGCAGTTTAGTACGTATGCCGGCATTGGGCTGGAAATACCGGTTTTGGGATTCTGCACAGAAAGGGTTTGCAAACCGCTGAATCCACACGTGAGTTTAACTCTGTCAGTTGAATGCACACATTGACAACCATCCAGTTAGATAGCTCCGTTTTGGTTTTAGAAGCAGATATTTCTCTGTACAGCCTATGGTCCCATTCACTCGGGAATACCCCAACGCTGCTCCTAGAAGAAACGTGTTTCTGACTCGCTTAATCTCAACATAGATTCAACTCTCTTAGGTGAACGAACGCACAGCAGAGCAGTTTCAAGGAAACGTTTCTCCTGAGTTTTAGACGAAGTTTCCTGCTGTTTAGTACGTATGGCGGCATTGGGCTGGAAATACCGGTTTTGGGATTCTGCACAGAAAGGGTTTGCAAACCGCTGAATCCACACGTGAGTTTAACTCTGTCAGTTGAATGCACACATTGACAACCATCCAGTTAGATAGCTCCGTTTTGGTTTTAGAAGCAGATATTTCTCTTTACAGCCTATGTTTCCATTCACTCGGGAATATCCCAACGCAGCTCCTAGAAGAAACGTGTTTCTGACTCGCTGAATCTCAACATAGATTCAACTCTCTTAGGTGAACGAACGCACAGCAGAGCAGTTTCAAGGAAACGTTTCTCCTGAGTTTTAGACGAAGTTTCCTTCTGTTTAGTACGTATGCCGGCATTGGGCTGGAAATACCGGTTTTGGGATTCTGCACAGAAAGGGTTTGCAAACCACTGAATCCACAAGTGAGTTTAACTCTGTCAGTTGAATGCACACATTGACAACCATTCAGTTAGGTAGCTCCGTTTTGGTTTTAGAAGCAGATATTTCTCTGTACAGCCTATGGTCCCATTCACTCGGGAATATCCCAACGCAGCTCCTGGAAGAAACGTGTTTCTGACTCGCTGAATCTCAACATAGATTCAACTCTCTTAGGTGAACGAACGCACAGCAGAGCAGTTTCAAGGAAACGTTTCTCCTGAGTTTTAGACGAAGTTTCCTGCTGCTGAGTACGTATGGCGGCATTGGGCTGGAAATACCGGTTTTGGGATTCTGCACAGAAAGGGTTTGCAAACCGCTGAATCCACACGTGAGTTTAACTTTGTCAGTTGAATGCACACATTGACAACCATCCAGTTAGATAGCTCCGTTTTGGTTTTAGAAGCAGATATTTCTCTGTACAGACTATGGTCCCATTCACTCGGGAATATCCCAACGCAGCTCCTAGAAGAAACGTGTTTCTGACTCGCTGAATCTCAACATAGATTCAACTCTCTTAGGTGAACGAACGCACAGCAGAGCAGTTTCAAGGAAACGTTTCTCCTGAGTTTTAGACGAAGTTTCCTGCTGTTTAGTACGTATGCCGGCATTGGGCAGGAAATATCGGTTTTGGGATTCTGCACAGAAAGGGTTTGCAAACCACTGAATCCACAAGTGAGTTTAACTCTGTCAGTTGAATGCACACATTGACAACCATTCAGTTAGGTAGCTCCGTTTTGGTTTTAGAAGCAGATATTTCTCTGTACAGCCTATGGTCCCATTCACTCGGGAATATCCCAACGCAGATCCTGGAAGAAACGTGTTTCTGACTCGCTGAATCTCAACATAGATTCAACTCTCTTAGGTGAACGAACGCACAGCAGAGCAGTTTCAAGGAAACGTTTCTCCTGAGTTTTAGACGAAGTTTCCTGCTGTTTAGTACGTATGCCGGCATTGGGCTGGAAATACCGGTTTTGGGATTCTGCACAGAAAGGGTTTGCAAACCACTGAATCCACAAGTGAGTTTAACTCTGTCAGTTGAATGCACACACTGACAACCATTCAGTTAGATAGCTCCGTTTTGGTTTTAGAAGCCGATATTTCTCTGTACAGCCTATGGTCCCATTCACTTGGGAATATCCCAACGCAGCTCCTAGAAGAAACGTGTTTCTGACTCGCTGAATCTCAACATAGATTAAACTCTCTTAGGTGAACGAACGCACAGCAGAGCAGTTTCAAGGAAACTTTTCTCCTGAGTTTTAGACGAAGTTTCCTGCTGTTTAGTACGTATGCCGGCATTGGGCTGGAAATACCGGTTTTGGGATTCTGCACAGAAAGGGTTTGCAAACCGCTGAATGCACACGTGAGTTTAACTCTGTCAGTTGAATGCACACATTGACAACCATCCAGTTAGATAGCTCCGTTTTGGTTTTAGAAGCAGATATTTCTCTGTACAGTCTATGGTCCCATTCACTCGGGAATATCCCAACGCAGCTCCTAGAAGAAACGTGTTTCTGACTCGCTGAATCTCAACATAGATTCAACTCTCCTAGGTGAACGAACGCACAGCAGAGCAGTTTCAAGGAAACGTTTCTCCTGAGTTTTAAACGAAGTTTCCTGCAGTTTAGTACGTATGCCGGCATTGGGCTGGAAACACCGGTTTTGGGATTCTGCACAGAAAGGGTTTGCAAACCGTTGAATCCACACGTGAGTTTAACTCTGTCAGTTGAATGCACACATTGACAACCATCCAGTTAGATAGCTCCGTTTTGGTTTTAGAAGCAGATATTTCTCTGTACAGCCTATGGTCCCATTCACTCGGGAATATCCCAACGCAGCTCCTGGAAGAAACGTGTTTCTGACTCGCTGAATCTCAACATAGATTCAACTCTCTTAGGTGAACGAACGCACAGCAGAGCAGTTTCAAGGAAACGTTTCTCCTGAGTTTTAGACGAAGTTTCCTGCTGTTTAGTACGTATGCCGGCATTGGGCTGGAAATACCGGTTTTGGGATTCTGCACAGAAAGGGTTTGCAAACCACTGAATCCACAAGTGAGTTTAACTCTGTCAGTTGAATGCACACATTGACAACCATTCAGTTAGGTAGCTCCGTTTTGGTTTTAGAAGCAGATATTTCTCTGTACAGCCTATGGTCCCATTCACTCGGGAATATCCCAACGCAGCTCCTGGAAGAAACGTGTTTCTGACTCGCTGAATCTCAACATAGATTCAACTCTCTTAGGTGAACGAACGCACAGCAGAGCAGTTTCAAGGAAACGTTTCTCCTGAGATTTAGACGAAGTTTCCTGCTGTTTAGTACGTATGGCGGCATTGGGCTGGAAATTCCGGTTTTGGGATTCTGCACAGAAAGGGTTTGCAAACCGCTGAATCCACACGTGAGTTTAACTTTGTCAGTTGAATGCACACATTGACAACCATCCAGTTAGATAGCTCCGTTTTGGTTTTAGAAGCAGATATTTCTCTGTACAGACTATGGTCCCAGTCACTCGGGAATATCCCAACGCAGCTCCTAGAAGAAACGTGTTTCTGACTCGCTGAATCTCAACATAGATTCAACTCTCTTAGGTGAACGAACGCACAGCAGAGCAGTTTCAAGGAAACGTTTCTCCTGAGTTTTAGACGAAGTTTCCTGCTGTTTAGTACGTATGCCGGCATTGGGCTGGAAATACCGGTTTTGGGATTCTGCACAGAAAGGGTTTGCAAACCACTGAATCCACAAGTGAGTTTAACTCTGTCAGTTGAATGCACACACTGACAACCATTCAGTTAGATAGCTCCGTTTTGGTTTTAGAAGCCGATATTTCTCTGTACAGCCTATGGTCCCATTCACTTGGGAATATCCCAACGCAGCTCCTAGAAGAAACGTGTTTCTGACTCGCTGAATCTCAACATAGATTAAACTCTCTTAGGTGAACGAACGCACAGCAGAGCAGTTTCAAGGAAACTTTTCTCCTGAGTTTTAGACGAAGTTTCCTGCTGTTTAGTACGTATGCCGGCATTGGGCTGGAAATACCGGTTTTGGGATTCTGCACAGAAAGGGTTTGCAAACCGCTGAATGCACACGTGAGTTTAACTCTGTCAGTTGAATGCACACATTGACAACCATCCAGTTAGATAGCTCCGTTTTGGTTTTAGAAGCAGATATTTCTCTGTACAGTCTATGGTCCCATTCACTCGGGAATATCCCAACGCAGCTCCTAGAAGAAACGTGTTTCTGACTCGCTGAATCTCAACATAGATTCAACTCTCCTAGGTGAACGAACGCACAGCAGAGCAGTTTCAAGGAAACGTTTCTCCTGAGTTTTAAACGAAGTTTCCTGCAGTTTAGTACGTATGCCGGCATTGGGCTGGAAACACCGGTTTTGGGATTCTGCACAGAAAGGGTTTGCAAACCGTTGAATCCACACGTGAGTTTAACTCTGTCAGTTGAATGCACACATTGACAACCATCCAGTTAGATAGCTCCGTTTTGGTTTTAGAAGCAGATATTTCTCTGTACAGCCTATGGTCCCATTCACTCGGGAATATCCCAACGCAGCTCCTGGAAGAAACGTGTTTCTGACTCGCTGAATCTCAACATAGATTCAACTCTCTTAGGTGAACGAACGCACAGCAGAGCAGTTTCAAGGAAACGTTTCTCCTGAGTTTTAGACGAAGTTTCCTGCTGTTTAGTACGTATGCCGGCATTGGGCTGGAAATACCGGTTTTGGGATTCTGCACAGAAAGGGTTTGCAAACCACTGAATCCACAAGTGAGTTTAACTCTGTCAGTTGAATGCACACATTGACAACCATTCAGTTAGGTAGCTCCGTTTTGGTTTTAGAAGCAGATATTTCTCTGTACAGCCTATGGTCCCATTCACTCGGGAATATCCCAACGCAGCTCCTGGAAGAAACGTGTTTCTGACTCGCTGAATCTCAACATAGATTCAACTCTCTTAGGTGAACGAACGCACAGCAGAGCAGTTTCAAGGAAACGTTTCTCCTGAGATTTAGACGAAGTTTCCTGCTGTTTAGTACGTATGGCGGCATTGGGCTGGAAATTCCGGTTTTGGGATTCTGCACAGAAAGGGTTTGCAAACCGCTGAATCCACACGTGAGTTTAACTTTGTCAGTTGAATGCACACATTGACAACCATCCAGTTAGATAGCTCCGTTTTGGTTTTAGAAGCAGATATTTCTCTGTACAGACTATGGTCCCAGTCACTCGGGAATATCCCAACGCAGCTCCTAGAAGAAACGTGTTTCTGACTCGCTGAATCTCAACATAGATTCAACTCTCTTAGGTGAACGAACGCATAGCAGAGCAGTTTCAAGGAAACGTTTCTCCTGAGTTTTAGACGAAGTTTCCTGCTGTTTAGTACGGATGCCGGCATTGGGCTGGAAATACCGGTTTTGGGATTCTGCACAGAAAGGGTTTGAAAACCACTGAATCCACAAGTGAGTTTAACTCTGTCAGTTGAATGCACACATTGACAACCATTCAGTTAGGTAGCTCCGTTTTGGTTTTAGAAGCAGATATTTCTCTGTACAGCCTATGGTCCCATTCACTCGGGAATATCCCAACGCAGCTCCTGGAAGAAACGTGTTTCTGACTCGCTGAATCTCAACATAGATTCAACTCTCTTAGGCGAACGGACGCACAGCAGAGCAGTTTCAAGGAAACGTTTCTCCTGAGTTTCAGACGAAGTTTCCTGCTGTTTAGTACGTATTCCGGCATTGGGCTGGAAATATCGGTTTTGGGATTCTGCACGGAAAGGGTTTGCAAACCACTGAATCCACACGTGAGTTTAACTCTGTCAGTTGAATGCACACACTGACAACCATTCAGTTAGATAGCTCCGTTTTGGTTTTAGAAACAGATATTTCTCTGTACAGTCTATGGTCCCATTCACTCGGGAATATCCCAACGCAGCTCCTAGAAGAAACGTGTTTCTGACTCGCTGAATCTCAACATAGATTCAACTCTCTTAGGTGAACGAACGCACAGCAGAGCAGTTTCAAGGAAACGTTTCTCCTGAGTTTTAGACGAAGTTTCCTGCAGTTTAGTACGTATGCCGGCATTGGGCTGGAAATACCGGTTTTGGGATTCTGCACAGAAAGGGTTTGCAAACCGCTGAATCCACACGTGAGTTTAACTCTGTCAGTTGAATGCACACATTGACAACCATCCAGTTAGATAGCTCCGTTTTGGTTTTAGAAGCAGATATTTCTCTGTACAGCCTATGGTCCCATTCACTCGGGAATACCCCAACGCTGCTCCTAGAAGAAACGTGTTTCTGACTCGCTTAATCTCAACATAGATTCAACTCTCTTAGGTGAACGAACGCACAGCAGAGCAGTTTCAAGGAAACGTTTCTCCTGAGTTTTAGACGAAGTTTCCTGCTGTTTAGTACGTATGGCGGCATTGGGCTGGAAATACCGGTTTTGGGATTCTGCACAGAAAGGGTTTGCAAACCACTGAATCCACAAGTGAGTTTAACTCTGTCAGTTGAATGCACACATTGACAACCATTCAGTTAGGTAGCTCCGTTTTGGTTTTAGAAGCAGATATTTCTCTGTACAGCCTATGGTCCCATTCACTCGGGAATATCCCAACGCAGCTCCTGGAAGAAACGTGTTTCTGACTCGCTGAATCTCAACATAGATTCAACTCTCTTAGGTGAACGAACGCACAGCAGAGCAGTTTCAAGGAAACGTTTCTCCTGAGTTTTAGACGAAGTTTCCTGCTGTTTAGTACGTATGGCGGCATTGGGCTGGAAATACCGGTTTTGGGATTCTGCACAGAAAGGGTTTGCAAACCGCTGAATCCACACGTGAGTTTAACTCTGTCAGTTGAATGCACACATTGACAACCATCCAGTTAGATAGCTCCGTTTTGGTTTTAGAAGCAGATATTTCTCTTTACAGCCTATGTTTCCATTCACTCGGGAATATCCCAACGCAGCTCCTAGAAGAAACGTGTTTCTGACTCGCTGAATCTCAACATAGATTCAACTCTCTTAGGTGAACGAACGCACAGCAGAGCAGTTTCAAGGAAACGTTTCTCCTGAGTTTTAGACGAAGTTTCCTTCTGTTTAGTACGTATGCCGGCATTGGGCTGGAAATACCGGTTTTGGGATTCTGCACAGAAAGGGTTTGCAAACCACTGAATCCACAAGTGAGTTTAACTCTGTCAGTTGAATGCACACATTGACAACCATTCAGTTAGGTAGCTCCGTTTTGGTTTTAGAAGCAGATATTTCTCTGTACAGCCTATGGTCCCATTCACTCGGGAATATCCCAACGCAGCTCCTGGAAGAAACGTGTTTCTGACTCGCTGAATCTCAACATAGATTCAACTCTCTTAGGTGAACGAACGCACAGCAGAGCAGTTTCAAGGAAACGTTTCTCCTGAGTTTTAGACGAAGTTTCCTGCTGTTTAGTACGTATGCCGGCATTGGGCTGGAAATACCGGTTTTGGGATTCTGCACAGAAAGGGTTTGCAAACCACTGAATCCACACGTGAGTTTAACTCTGTCAGTTGAATGCACACACTGACAACCATTCAGTTAGATAGCTCCATTTTGGTTTTAGAAGCCGATATTTCTCTGTACAGCCTATGGTCCCATTCACTCGGGAATATCCCAACGCAGCTCCTAGAAGAAACGTGTTTCTGACTCGCTGAATCTCAACATAGATTCAACTCTCTTAGGTGAACGAACGCACAGCAGAGCAGTTTCAAGGAAACTTTTCTCCTGAGTTTTAGACGAAGTTTCCTGCTGTTTAGTACGTATGCCGGCATTGGGCTGGAAATACCGGTTTTGGGATTCTGCACAGAAAGGGTTTGCAAACCGCTGAATGCACACGTGAGTTTAACTCTGTCAGTTGAATGCACACATTGACAACCATCCAGTTAGATAGCTCCGTTTTGGTTTTAGAAGCAGATATTTCTCTGTACAGTCTATGGTCCCATTCACTCGGGAATATCCCAACGCAGCTCCTAGAAGAAACGTGTTTCTGACTCGCTGAATCTCAACATAGTTTCAACTCTCTTAGGTGAACGAACGCACAGCAGAGCAGTTTCAAGGAAACGTTTCTCCTGAGTTTTAGACGAAGTTTCCTGCAGTTTAGTACGTATGCCGGCATTGGGCTGGAAACACCGGTTTTGGGATTCTGCACAGAAAGGGTTTGCAAACCGTTGAATCCACACGTGAGTTTAACTCTGTCAGTTGAATGCACAGATTGACAGCCATCCAGTTAGATAGCTCCGTTTTGGTTTTAGAAGCAGATATTTCTCTGTACAGCCTATGGTCCCATTCACTCGGGAATATCCCAACGCAGCTCCTAGAAGAAACGTGTTTCTGACTCGCTGAATCTCAACATAGATTCAACTCTATTAGGTGAACGAACGCACAGCAGAGCAGTTTCAAGGAAACGTTTCTCCTGAGTTTTAGACGAAGTTTCCTGCTGTTTAGTACGGATGCCGGCATTGGGCTGGAAATACCGGTTTTGGGATTCTGCACAGAAAGGGTTTGCAAACCGCTGAATCCACACGTGAGTTTAACTTTGTCAGTTGAATGCACACATTGACAACCATCCAGTTAGATAGCTCCGTTTTGGTTTTAGAAGCAGATATTTCTCTGTACAGACTATGGTCCCATTCACTCGGGAATATCCCAACGCAGCTCCTAGAAGAAACGTGTTTCTGACTCGCTGAATCTCAACATAGATTCAACTCTCTTAGGTGAACGAACGCACAGCAGAGCAGTTTCAAGGAAACGTTTCTCCTGAGTTTTAGACGAAGTTTCCTGCTGTTTAGTACGGATGCCGGCATTGGGCTGGAAATATCGGTTTTGGGATTCTGCACAGAAAGGGTTTGCAAACCACTGAATCCACAAGTGAGTTTAACTCTGTCAGTTGAATGCACACATTGACAACCATTCAGTTAGGTAGCTCCGTTTTGGTTTTAGAAGCAGATATTTCTCTGTACAGCATATGGTCCCATTCACTCGGGAATATCCCAACGCAGCTCCTGGAAGAAACGTGTTTCTGACTCGCTGAATCTCAACATAGATTCAACTCTCTTAGGTGAACGAACGCACAGCAGAGCAGTTTCAAGGAAACGTTTCTCCTGAGTTTTAGACGAAGTTTCCTGCTGTTTAGTACGTATGGCGGCATTGGGCTGGAAATACCGGTTTTGGGATTCTGCACAGAAAGGGTTTGCAAACCCCTGAATCCACACGTGAGTTTAACTTTGTCAGTTGAATGCACACATTGACAACCATCCAGTTAGATAGCTCCGTTTTGGTTTTAGAAGCAGATATTTCTCTGTACAGACTATGGTCCCATTCACTCGGGAATATCCCAACGCAGCTCCTAGAAGAAACGTGTTTCTAATTCGCTGAATCTCAACATAGATTCAACTCTCTTAGGTGAACGAACGCACAGCAGAGCAGTTTCAAGGAAACGTTTCTCCTGAGTTTTAGACGAAGTTTCCTGCTGTTTAGTACGTATGCCGGCATTGGGCTGGAAATACCGGTTTTGGGATTCTGCACAGAAAGGGTTTGCAAACCGCTGAATCCACAAGTGAGTTTAACTCTGTCAGTTGAATGCACACATTGACAACCATTCAGTTAGGTAGCTCCGTTTTGCTTTTAGAAGCAGATATTTCTCTGTACAGCCTATGGTCCCATTCACTCGGGAATATCCCAACGCAGCTCCTGGAAGAAACGTGTTTCTGACTCGCTGAATCTCAACATAGATTCAACTCTCTTAGGTGAACGAATGCACAGCAGAGCAGTTTCAAGGAAACGTTTCTCCTGAGTTTTAGACGAAGTTTCCTGCTGTTTAGTACGTATTCCGGCATTGGGCTGGAAATACCGGTTTTGGGATTCTGCACGGAAAGGGTTTGCAAACCACTGAATCCACACGTGAGTTTAACTCTGTCAGTTGAATGCACACACTGACAACCATTCAGTTAGATAGCTCCGTTTTGGTTTTAGAAGCAGATATTTCTCTGTACAGTCTATGGTCCCATTCACTCGGGAATATCCCAACGCAGCTCCTAGAAGAAACGTGTTTCTGTCTCGCTGAATCTCAACATAGATTCAACTCTCTTAGGTGAACGAACGCACAGCAGAGCAGTTTCAAGGAAACGTTTCTCCTGAGTTTTAGACGAAGTTTCCTGCTGTTTAGTACGTATGCCGGCATTGGGCTGGAAATACCGGTTTTGGGATTCTGCACAGAAAGGGTTTGCAAACCGCTGAATCCACACGTGAGTTTAACTCTGTCAGTTGAATGCACACATTGACAACCATCCAGTTAGATAGCTCCGTTTTGGTTGTAGAAGCAGATATTTCTCTGTACAGCCTATGGTCCCATTCACTCGGGAATATCCCAACGCAGCTCCTAGAAGAAACGTGTTTCTGACTCGCTGAATCTCAACATAGATTGAACTCTCTTAGGTGAATGAACGCACAGCAGAGCAGTTTCAAGGAAACGTTTCTCCTGAGTTTTAGACGAAGTTTCCTTCTGTTTAGTATGTATGCCGGCATTGGGCTGGAAATACCGGTTTTGGGATTCTGCACAGAAAGGGTTTGCAAACCACTGAATCCACAAGTGAGTTTAACTCTGTCAGTTGAATGCACACATTGACAACCATTCATTTAGGTAGCTCCGTTTTGGTTTTAGAAGCAGATATTTCTCTGTACAGCCTATGGTCCCATTCACTCGGGAATATCCCAACGCAGCTCCTAGAAGAAACGTGTTTCTGACTCGCTGAATCTCAACATAGATTCAACTTTGTTAGGTGAACGAACGCACAGCAGAGCAGTTTCAAGGAAACGTTTCTCCTGAGTTTTAGACGAAGTTTCCTGCTGTTTAGTACGTATGGCGGCATTGGGCTGGAAATACCGGTTTTGGGATTCTGCACAGAAAGGGTTTGCAAACCGCTGAATCCACACGTGAGTTTAACTTTGTCAGTTGAATGCACACATTCACAACCATCCAGTTAGATAGCTCCGTTTTGGTTTTAGAAGCAGATATTTCTCTGTACAGACTATGGTCCCATTCACTCGGGAATATCCCAACGCAGCTCCTAGAAGAAACGTGTTTCTGACTCGCTGAATCTCAACATAGATTCAACTCTCTTAGGTGAACGAACGCACAGCAGAGCAGTTTCAAGGAAACGTTTCTCCTGAGTTTTAGACGAAGTTTCCTGCTGTTTAGTACGGATGCCGGCATTGGGCTGGAAATATCGGTTTTGGGATTCTGCACAGAAAGGGTTTGCAAACCACTGAATCCACAAGTGAGTTTAACTCTGTCAGTTGAATGCACACATTGACAACCATTCAGTTAGGTAGCTCCGTTTTGGTTTTAGAAGCAGATATTTCTCTGTACAGCCTATGGTGCCATTGACTCGGGAATATCCCAACGCAGCTCCTGGAAGAAACGTGTTTCTGACTCGCTGAATCTCAACATAGATTCAACTCTCTTAGGTGAACGAACGCACAGCAGAGCAGTTTCAAGGAAACGTTTCTCCTGAGTTTTAGACGAAGTTTCCTGCTGTTTAGTACGTATGCCGGCATTGGGCTGGAAATACCGGTTTTGGGATTCTGCACAGAAAGGGTTTGCAAACCGCTGAATGCACACGTGAGTTTAACTCTGTCAGTTGAATGCACACATTGACAACCATCCAGTTAGATAGCTCCGTTTTGGTTTTAGAAGCAGATATTTCTCTGTACAGCCTATGGTCCCATTCTCTCGGGAATATCCCAACGCAGCTCCTAGAAGAAACGTGTTTCTGACTCGCTGAATCTCAACATAGATTCAACTCTCTTAGGTGAACGAACGCACAGCAGAGCAGTTTCAAGGAAACGTTTCTCCTGAGTTTTAGACGAAGTTTCCTGCAGTTTAGTACGTATGCCGGCATTGGGCTGGAAATACCGGTTTTGGGATTCTGCACAGAAAGGGTTTGCAAACCGCTGAATCCACACGTGAGTTTAACTCTGTCAGTTGAATGCACACATTGACAACCATCCAGTTAGATAGCTCCGTTTTGGTTTTAGAAGCAGATATTTCTCTTTACAGCCTATGTTTCCATTCACTCGGGAATATCCCAACGCAGCTCCTAGAAGAAACGTGTTTCTGACTCGCTGAATCTCAACATAGATTCAACTCTCTTAGGTGAACGAACGCACAGCAGAGCAGTTTCAAGGAAACGTTTCTCCTGAGTTTTAGACGAAGTTTCCTTCTGTTTAGTACGTATGCCGGCATTGGGCTGGAAATACCGGTTTTGGGATTCTGCACAGAAAGGGTTTGCAAACCACTGAATCCACAAGTGAGTTTAACTCTGTCAGTTGAATGCACACATTGACAACCATTCAGTTAGGTAGCTCCGTTTTGGTTTTAGAAGCAGATATTTCTCTGTACAGCCTATGGTCCCATTCACTCGGGAATATCCCAACGCAGCTCCTGGAAGAAACGTGTTTCTGACTCGCTGAATCTCAACATAGATTCAACTCTCTTAGGTGAACGAACGCACAGCAGAGCAGTTTCAAGGAAACGTTTCTCCTGAGTTTTAGACGAAGTTTCCTGCTGTTTAGTACGTATGCCGGCATTGGGCTGGAAATACCGGTTTTGGGATTCTGCACAGAAAGGGTTTGCAAACCACTGAATCCACACGTGAGTTTAACTCTGTCAGTTGAATGCACACACTGACAACCATTCAGTTAGATAGCTCCGTTTTGGTTTTAGAAGCCGATATTTCTCTGTACAGCCTATGGTCCCATTCACTCGGGAATATCCCAACGCAGCTCCTAGAAGAAACGTGTTTCTGACTCGCTGAATCTCAACATAGATTCAACTCTCTTAGGTGAACGAACGCACAGCAGAGCAGTTTCAAGGAAACTTTTCTCCTGAGTTTTAGACGAAGTTTCCTGCTGTTTAGTACGTATGCCGGCATTGGGCTGGAAATACCGGTTTTGGGATTCTGCACAGAAAGGGTTTGCAAACCGCTGAATGCACACGTGAGTTTAACTCTGTCAGTTGAATGCACACATTGACAACCATCCAGTTAGATAGCTCCGTTTTGGTTTTAGAAGCAGATATTTCTCTGTACAGTCTATGGTCCCATTCACTCGGGAATATCCCAACGCAGCTCCTAGAAGAAACGTGTTTCTGACTCGCTGAATCTCAACATAGATTCAACTCTCTTAGGTGAACGAACGCACAGCAGAGCAGTTTCAAGGAAACGTTTCTCCTGAGTTTTAGACGAAGTTTCCTGCAGTTTAGTACGTATGCCGGCATTGGGCTGGAAACACCGGTTTTGGGATTCTGCACAGAAAGGGTTTGCAAACCGTTGAATCCACACGTGAGTTTAACTCTGTCAGTTGAATGCACACATTGACAACCATCCAGTTAGATAGCCCCGTTTTGGTTTTAGAAGCAGATATTTCTCTGTACAGCCTATGGTCCCATTCACTCGGGAATATCCCAACGCAGCTCCTGGAAGAAACGTGTTTCTGACTCGCTGAATCTCAACATAGATTCAACTCTCTTAGGTGAACGAACGCACAGCAGAGCAGTTTCAAGGAAACGTTTCTCCTGAGTTTTAGACGAAGTTTCCTGCTGTTTAGTACGGATGCCGGCATTGGGCTGGAAATACCGGTTTTGGGATTCTGCACAGAAAGGGTTTGCAAACCGCTGAATCCACACGTGAGTTTAACTTTGTCAGTTGAATGCACACATTGACAACCATCCAGTTAGATAGCTCCGTTTTGGTTTTAGAAGCAGATATTTCTCTGTACAGACTATGGTCCCATTCACTCGGGAATATCCCAACGCAGCTCCTAGAAGAAACGTGTTTCTGACTCGCTGAATCTCAACATAGATTCAACTCTCTTAGGTGAACGAACGCACAGCAGAGCAGTTTCAAGGAAACGTTTCTCCTGAGTTTTAGACGAAGTTTCCTGCTGTTTAGTACGGATGCCGGCATTGGGCTGGAAATACTGGTTTTGGGATTCTGCACAGAAAGGTTTTGCAAACCACTGAATCCACAAGTGAGTTTAACTCTGTCAGTTGAATGCACACATTGACAACCATTCAGTTAGGTAGCTCCGTTTTGGTTTTAGAAGCAGATATTTCTCTGTACAGCATATGGTCCCATTCACTCGGGAATATCCCAACGCAGCTCCTGGAAGAAACGTGTTTCTGACTCGCTGAACCTCAACATAGATTCAACTCTCTTAGGTGAACGAACGCACAGCAGAGCAGTTTCAAGGAAACGTTTCTCCTGAGTTTTAGACGAAGTTTCCTGCTGTTTAGTACGTATGGCGGCATTGGGCTGGAAATACCGGTTTTGGGATTCTGCACAGAAAGGGTTTGCAAACCGCTGAATCCACACGTGAGTTTAACTTTGTCAGTTGAATGCACACATTGACAACCATCCAGTTAGATAGCTCCGTTTTGGTTTTAGAAGCAGATATTTCTCTGTACAGACTATGGTCCCATTCACTCGGAAATATCCCAACGCAGCTCCTAGAAGAAACGTGTTTCTGACTCGCTGAATCTCAACATAGATTCAACTCTCTTAGGTGAACGAACGCACAGCAGAGCAGTTTCAAGGAAACGTTTCTCCTGAGTTTTAGACGAAGTTTCCTGCTGTTTAGTACGTATGCCGGCATTGGGCTGGAAATACCGGTTTTGGGATTCTGCACAGAAAGGGTTTGCAAACCACTGAATCCACAAGTGAGTTTAACTCTGTCAGTTGAATGCACACATTGACAACCATTCAGTTAGGTAGCTCCGTTTTGGTTTTAGAAGCAGATATTTCTCTGTACAGCCTATGGTCCCATTCACTCGGGAATATCCCAACGCAGCTCCTGGAAGAAACGTGTTTCTGACTCGCTGAATCTCAACATAGATTCAACTCTCTTAGGTGAACGAACGCACAGCAGAGCAGTTTCAAGGAAACGTTTCTCCTGAGTTTTAGACGAAGTTTCCTGCTGTTTAGTACGTATGCCGGCATTTGGCTGGAAATACCGGTTTTGGGATTCTGCACAGAAAGGGTTTGCAAACCGCTGAATGCACACGTGAGTTTAACTCTGTCAGTTGAATGCACACATTGACAACCATCCAGTTAGATAGCTCCGTTTTGGTTTTAGAAGCAGATATTTCTCTGTACAGTCTATGGTCCCATTCACTCGGGAATATCCCAACGCAGCTCCTAGAAGAAACGTGTTTCTGACTCGCTGAATCTCAACATAGATTCAACTCTCTTAGGTGAACGAACGCACAGCAGAGCAGTTTCAAGGAAACGTTTCTCCTGAGTTTTAGACGAAGTTTCCTTCTGCTTAGTACGTATGCCGGCATTGGGCTGGAAATACCGGTTTTGGGATTCTGCACAGAAAGGGTTTGCAAACCGCTGAATCCACACGTGAGTTTAACTTTGTCAGTTGAATGCACACATTGACAACCATCCAGTTAGATAGCTCCGTTTTGGTTTTAGAAGCAGATATTTCTCTGTACAGCCTATGGTCCCATTCACTCGTGAATATCCCAACGCAGCTCCTAGAAGAAACGTGTTTCTGACTCGCTGAATCTCAACATAGATTCAACTCTCTTAGGTGAACGAACGCACAGCAGAGCAGTTTCAAGGAAACGTTTCTCCTGAGTTTTAGACGAAGTTTCCTGCTGTTTAGTACGTATGCCGGCATTGGGCTGGAAATACTGGTTTTGGGATTCTGCACAGAAAGGGTTTGCAAACCACTGAATCCACAAGTGAGTTTAACTCTGTCAGTTGAATGCACACATTGACAACCATTCAGTTAGGTAGCTCCGTTTCGGTTTTAGAAGCAGATATTTCTCTGTACAGCATATGGTCCCATTCACTCGGGAATATCCCAACGCAGCTCCTGGAAGAAACGTGTTTCTGACTCGCTGAATCTCAACATAGATTCAACTCTCTTAGGTGAACGAACGCACAGCAGAGCAGTTTCAAGGAAACGTTTCTCCTGAGTTTTAGACGAAGTTTCCTGCTGTTTAGTACGTATGGCGGCATTGGGCTGGAAATTCCGGTTTTGGGATTCTGCACAGAAAGGGTTTGCAAACCGCTGAATCCACACGTGAGTTTAACTTTGTCAGTTGAATGCACACATTGACAACCATCCAGTTAGATAGCTCCGTTTTGGTTTTAGAAGCAGATATTTCTCTGTACAGACTATGGTCCCAGTCACTCGGGAATATCCCAACGCAGCTCCTAGAAGTAACGTGTTTCTGACTCGCTGAATCTCAACATAGATTCAACTCTCTTAGGTGAACGAACGCATAGCAGAGCAGTTTCAAGGAAACGTTTCTCCTGAGTTTTAGACGAAGTTTCCTGCTGTTTAGTACGGATGCCGGCATTGGGCTGGAAATACCGGTTTTGGGATTCTGCACAGAAAGGGTTTGCAAACCACTGAATCCACAAGTGAGTTTAACTCTGTCAGTTGAATGCACACATTGACAACCATTCAGTTAGGTAGCTCCGTTTTGGTTTTAGAAGCAGATATTTCTCTGTACAGCCTATGGTCCCATTCACTCGGGAATATCCCAACGCAGCTCCTGGAAGAAACGTGTTTCTGACTCGCTGAATCTCAACATAGATTCAACTCTCTTAGGTGAACGAACGCACAGCAGAGCAGTTTCAAGGAAACGTTTCTCCTGAGTTTTAGACGAAGTTTCCTGCTGTTTAGTACGGATGCCGGCATTGGGCTGGAAATACCGGTTTTGGGATTCTGCACAGAAAGGGTTTGCAAACCGCTGAATCCACACGTGAGTTTAACTCTGTCAGTTGAATGCACACATTGACAACCATCCAGTTAGATAGCTCCGTTTTGGTTTTAGAAGCAGATATTTCTCTGTACAGACTATGGTCCCATTCACTCGGGAATATCCCAACGCAGCTCCTAGAAGAAACGTGTTTCTGACTCGCTGAATCTCAACATAGATTCAACTCTCTTAGGTGAACGAACGCACAGCAGAGCAGTTTCAAGGAAACGTTTCTCCTGAGTTTTAGACGAAGTTTCCTGCTGTTTAGTACGGATGCCGGCATTGGGCTGGAAATACTGGTTTTGGGATTCTGCACAGAAAGGGTTTGCAAACCACTGAATCCACAAGTGAGTTTAACTCTGTCAGTTGAATGCACACATTGACAACCATTCAGTTAGGTAGCTCCGTTTTGGTTTTAGAAGCAGATATTTCTCTGTACAGCATATGGTCCCATTCACTCGGGAATATCCCAACGCAGCTCCTGGACGAAACGTGTTTCTGACTCGCTGAATCTCAACATAGATTCAACTCTCTTAGGTGAACGAACGCACAGCAGAGCAGTTTCAAGGAAACGTTTCTCCTGAGTTTTAGACGAAGTTTCCTGCTGTTTAGTACGTATGCCGGCATTGGGCTGGAAATACCGGTTTTGGGATTCTGCACAGAAAGGGTTTGCAAACCACTGAATCCACACGTGAGTTTAACTCTGTCAGTTGAATGCACACATTGACAACCATTCAGTTAGGTAGCTCCGTTTTGGTTTTAGAAGCAGATATTTCTCTGTACAGACTATGGTCCCATTCACTCGGGAATATCCCAACGCAGCTCCTGGAAGAAACGTGTTTCTGACTCGCTGAATCTCAACATAGATTCAACTCTCTTAGGTGAACGAACGCACAGCAGAGCAGTTTCAAGGAAACGTTTCTCCTGAGTTTTAGACGAAGTTTCCTGCTGTTTAGTACGTATTCCGGCATTGGGCTGGAAATACCGGTTTTGGGATTCTGCACGGAAAGGGTTTGCAAACCACTGAATCCACACGTGAGTTTAACTCTGTCAGTTGAATGCACACACTGACAACCATTCAGTTAGATAGCTCCGTTTTGGTTTTAGAAGCAGATATTTCTCTGTACAGTCTATGGTCCCATTCACTCGGGAATATCCCAACGCAGCTCCTAGAAGAAACGTGTTTCTGACTCGCTGAATCTCAACATAGATTCAACTCTCTTAGGTGAACGAACGCACAGCAGAGCAGTTTCAAGGAAACGTTTCTCCTGAGTTTTAGACGATGTTTCCTGCAGTTTAGTACGTATGCCGGCATTGGGCTGGAAATACCGGTTTTGGGATTCTGCACAGAAAGGGTTTGCAAACCGCTGAATCCACACGTGAGTTTAACTCTGTCAGTTGAATGCACACATTGACAACCATCCAGTTAGATAGCTCCGTTTTGGTTTTAGAAGCAGATATTTCTCTGTACAGCCTATGGTCCCATTCACTCGGGAATATCCCAACGCAGCTCCTGGAAGAAACGTGTTTCTGACTCGCTGAATCTCAACATAGATTCAACTCTCTTAGGTGAACGAACGCACAGCAGAGCAGTTTCAAGGAAACGTTTCTCCTGAGTTTTAGACGAAGTTTCCTTCTGTTTAGTACGTATGCCGGCATTGGGCTGGAAATACCGGTTTTGGGATTCTGCACAGAAAGGGTTTGCAAACCACTGAATCCACAAGTGAGTTTAACTCTGTCAGTTGAATGCACACATTGACAACCATTCAGTTAGGTAGCTCCGTTTTGGTTTTAGAAGCAGATATTTCTCTGTACAGCCTATGGTCCCATTCACTCGGGAATATCCCAACGCAGCTCCTGGAAGAAACGTGTTTCTGACTCGCTGAATCTCAACATAGATTCAACTCTCTTAGGTGAACGAACGCACAGCAGAGCAGTTTCAAGGAAACGTTTCTCCTGAGTTTTAGACGAAGTTTCCTGCTGTTTAGTACGTATGGCGGCATTGGGCTGGAAATACCGGTTTTGGGATTCTGCACAGAAAGGGTTTGCAAACCGCTGAATCCACACGTGAGTTTAACTTTGTCAGTTGAATGCACACATTGACAACCATCCAGTTAGATAGCTCCGTTTTGGTTTTAGAAGCAGATATTTCTCTGTACAGACTATGGTCCCATTCACTCGGGAATATCCCAACGCAGCTCCTAGAAGAAACGTGTTTCTGACTCGCTGAATCTCAACATAGATTCAACTCTCTTAGGTGAACGAACGCACAGCAGAGCAGTTTCAAGGAAACGTTTCTCCTGAGTTTTAGACGAAGTTTCCTGCTGTTTAGTACGTATGCCGGCATTGGGCTGGAAATACCGGTTTTGGGATTCTGCACAGAAAGGGTTTGCAAACCGCTGAATGCACACGTGAGTTTAACTCTGTCAGTTGAATGCACACATTGACAACCATCCAGTTAGATAGCTCCGTTTTGGTTTTAGAAGCAGATATTTCTCTGTACAGTCTATGGTCCCATTCACTCGGGAATATCCCAACGCAGCTCCTAGAAGAAACGTGTTTCTGACTCGCTGAATCTCAACATAGATTCAACTCTCCTAGGTGAACGAACGCACAGCAGAGCAGTTTCAAGGAAACGTTTCTCCTGAGTTTTAAACGAAGTTTCCTGCAGTTTAGTACGTATGCCGGCATTGGGCTGGAAACACCGGTTTTGGGATTCTGCACAGAAAGGGTTTGCAAACCGTTGAATCCACACGTGAGTTTAACTCTGTCAGTTGAATGCACACACTGACAACCATTCAGTTAGATAGCTCCGTTTTGGTTTTAGAAGCAGATATTTCTCTGTACAGCCTATGGTCCCATTCACTCGGGAATATCCCAACGCAGCTCCTAGAAGAAACGTGTTTCTGACTCGCTGAATCTCAACATAGATTCAACTCTCTTAGGTGAACGAACGCACAGCAGAGCAGTTTCAAGGAAACGTTTCTCCTGAGTTTTAGACGAAGTTTCCTGCAGTTTAGTACGTATGCCGGCATTGGGCTGGAAATACCGGTTTTGGGATTCTGCACAGAAAGGGTTTGCAAACCGTTGAATCCACACGTGAGTTTAACTCTGTCAGTTGAATGCACACATTGACAACCATCCAGTTAGATAGCTCCGTTTTGGTTTTAGAAGCAGATATTTCTCTGTACAGCCTATGGTCCCATTCACTCGGGAATATCCCAGCGCAGCTCCTAGAAGAAACGTGTTTCTGACTCGCTGAATCTCAACATAGATTCAACTCTCTTAGGTGAACGAACACACAGCAGAGCAGTTTCAAGGAAACGTTTCTCCTGAGTTTTAGACGAAGTTTCCTGCTGTTTAGTACGGATGCCGGCATTGGGCTGGAAATACCGGTTTTGGGATTCTGCACAGAAAGGGTTTGCAAACCGCTGAATCCACACGTGAGTTTAACTTTGTCAGTTGAATGCACACATTGACAACCATCCAGTTAGATAGCTCCGTTTTGGTTTTAGAAGCAGATATTTCTCTGTACAGACTATGGTCCCATTCACTCAGGAATATACCAACGCAGCTGCTAGAAGAAACGTGTTTCTGACTCGCTGAATCTCAACATAGATTCAACTCTCTTAGGTGAACGAACGCACAGCAGAGCAGTTTCAAGGAAACGTTTCTCCTGAGTTTTAGACGTAGTTTCCTGCTGTTTAGTACGGATGCCGGCATTGGGCTGGAAATACTGGTTTTGGGATTCTGCACAGAAAGGGTTTGCAAACCACTGAATCCACAAGTGAGTTTAACTCTGTCAGTTGAATGCACACATTGACAACCATTCAGTTAGGTAGCTCCGTTTTGGTTTTAGAAGCAGATATTTCTCTGTACAGCATATGGTCCCATTCACTCGGGAATATCCCAACGCAGCTCCTGGAAGAAACGTGTTTCTGACTCGCTGAATCTCAACATAGATTCAACTCTCTTAGGTGAACGAACGCACAGCAGAGCAGTTTCATGGAAACGTTTCTCCTGAGTTTTAGACGAAGTTTCCTGCTGTTTAGTACGTATGCCGGCATTGAGCTGGAATTACCGGTTTTGGGATTCTGCACAGAAAGGGTTTGTAAACCGCTGAATCCAAACGTGAGTTTAACTCTGTCAGTTGAATGCACACATTGACTACCATTCAGTTAGATAGCACCCTTTTGGCTTTAGGAGCAGATATCTCTCTGTACAGCCTATGGTCCCATTCACTCGGGAATATCCCAACGCAGCTCCTAAAAGAAACGTGTTTCTGACTCGCTGAATCTCAACATAGATTCAACTCTCTTCGGTGAACGAATGCACAGCAGAGCAGTTTCAAGGAAATGTTTCTCCTGAGTTTTAGACGAAGTTTCCTGCTGTTTAGTACGTATGCCGGCATTGGACTGGAAATACCGGTTTTGGGATTCTGCACAGAAAGGGTTTGCAAACCGCTGAATCCAAACGTGAGTTTAACTCTGTCAGTTGAATGCACAAATTGACAACCATTCAGTTTGGTAGCACCCTTTTGGTTTAAGGAGCAGATATTTCTCTGTACAGCCTATGGTCCCATTCACTCGGGAATATCCCAACGCAGCTCCTAGAAGAAACGTGTTTCTGACTCGCTGAATCTCAACATAGATTCAACTCTCTTAGGGGAACGAACGCACAGCAGAGCAGTTTCAAGGAAATGTTTCTCCTGAGTTTTAGACGAAGTTTCCTGCTGTTTAGTACGGATGCCGGCATTGGGCTGGAAATACCGGTTTTGGGATTCTGCACAGAAAGGTTTTGCAAACCGCTGAATCCACACGTGAGTTTAACTTTGTCAGTTGAATGCACACATTGACAACCATCCAGTTAGATAGCTCCGTTTTGGTTTTAGAAGCAGATATTTCTCTGTACAGACTATGGTCCCATTCACTCGGGAATATCCCAACGCAGCTCCTAGAAGAAACGTGTTTCTGACTCGCTGAATCTCAACATAGATTCAACTCTCTTAGGTGAACGAACGCACAGCAGAGCAGTTTCAAGGAAACGTTTCTCCTGAGTTTTAGACGAAGTTTCCTGCTGTTTAGTACGTATGCCGGCATTGGGCTGGAAATACCGGTTTTGGGATTCTGCACAGAAATGGTTTGCAAACCACTGAATCCACAAGTGAGTTTAACTCTGTCAGTTGAATGCACACATTGACAAGCATTCAGTTAGGTAGCTCCGTTTTGGTTTTAGAAGCAGATATTTCTCTGTACAGACTATGGTCCCATTCACTCGGGAATATCCCAACGCAGCTCCTTGAAGAAACGTGTTTCTGACTCGCTGAATCTCAACATAGATTCAACTCTCTTAGGTGAACGAACGCACAGCAGAGCAGTTTCAAGGAAACGTTTCTCCTGAGTTTTAGACGAAGTTTCCTGCTGTTTAGTACGGATGCCGGCATTGGGCTGGAAATACCGGTTTTGGGATTCTGCACAGAAAGGGTTTGCAAACCGCTGAATCCACACGTGAGTTTAACTTTGTCAGTTGAATGCACACATTGACAACCATCCAGTTAGATAGCTCCGTTTTGGTTTTAGAAGCAGATATTTCTCTGTACAGACTATGGTCCCATTCACTCGGGAATATCCCAACGCAGCTCCTAGAAGAAACGTGTTTCTGACTCGCTGAATCTCAACATAGATTCAACTCTCTTAGGTGAACGAACGCACAGCAGAGCAGTTTCAAGGAAACGTTTCTCCTGAGTTTTAGGCGAAGTTTCCTTCTGTTTAGTACGTATGCCGGCATTGGGCTGGAAATACCGGTTTTGGGATTCTGCACAGAAAGGGTTTGCAAACCACTGAATCCACAAGTGAGTTTAACTCTGTCAGTTGAATGCACACATTGACAACCATTCAGTTAGGTAGCTCCGTTTTGGTTTTAGAAGCAGATATTTCTCTGTACAGCCTATGGTCCCATTCACTCGGGAATATCCCAACGCAGCTCCTGGAAGAAACGTGTTTCTGACTCGCTGAATCTCAACATAGATTCAACTCTCTTAGGTGAACGAACGCACAGCAGAGCAGTTTCAAGGAAACGTTTCTCCTGAGTTTTAGACGAAGTTTCCTGCTGTTTAGTACGTATGCCGGCATTGGGCTGGAAATACCGGTTTTGGGATTCTGCACAGAAAGGGTTTGCAAACCACTGAATCCACACGTGAGTTTATCTCTGTCAGTTGAATGCACACACTGACAACCATTCAGTTAGATAGCTCCGTTTTGGTTTTAGAAGCCGATATTTCTCTGTACAGCCTATGGTCCCATTCACTCGGGAATATCCCAACGCAGCTCCTAGAAGAAACGTGTTTCTGACTCGCTGAATCTCAACATAGATTCAACTCTCTTAGGTGAACGAACGCACAGCAGAGCAGTTTCAAGGAAACTTTTCTCCTGAGTTTTAGACGAAGTTTCCTGCTGTTTAGTACGTATGCCGGCATTGGGCTGGAAATACCGGTTTTGGGATTCTGCACAGAAAGGGTTTGCAAACCGCTGAATCCACACGTGAGTTTAACTCTGTCAGTTGAATGCACACATTGACAACCATCCAGTTATATAGCTCCGTTTTGGTTTTAGAAGCAGATATTTCTCTGTACTGTCTATGGTCCCATTCACTCAGGAATATCCCAACGCAGCTCCTAGAAGAAACGTGTTTCTGACTCGCTGAATCTCAACATAGATTCAACTCTCTTAGGTGAACGAACGCACAGCAGAGCAGTTTCAAGGAAACGTTTCTCCTGAGTTTTAGACGAAGTTTCCTGCAGTTTAGTACGTATGCCGGCATTGGGCTGGAAATACCGGTTTTGGGATTCTGCACAGAAAGGGTTTGCAAACCGCTGAATCCACACGTGAGTTTAACTCTGTCAGTTGAATGCACACATTGACAACCATCCAGTTAGATAGCTCCGTTTTGGTTTTAGAAGCAGATATTTCTCTGTACAGCCTATGGTCCCATTCACTCGGGAATATCCCAACGCAGCTCCTAGAAGAAACGTGTTTCTGACTCGCTGAATCTCAAAATAGATTCAACTTTGTTAGGTGAACGAACGCACAGCAGAGCAGTTTCAAGGAAACTTTTCTCCTGAGTTTTAGACGAAGTTTCCTGCTGTTTAGTACGGATGCCGGCTTTGGGCTGGAAATACCGGTTTTGGGATTCTGCACAGAAAGGGTTTGCAAACCGCTGAATCCACACGTGAGTTTAACTTTGTCGGTTGAATGCACACATTGACAACCATCCAGTTAGATAGCTCCGTTTTGGTTTTAGAAGCAGATATTTCTCTGTACAGACTATGGTCCCATTCACTCGGGAATATCCCAACGCAGCTCCTAGAAGAAACGTGTTTCTGACTCGCTGAATCTCAACATAGATTCAACTCTCTTAGGTGAACGAAAGCACAGCAGAGCAGTTTCAAGGAAACATTTCTCCTGAGTTTTAGACGAAGTTTCCTGCTGTTTAGTACGGATGCCGGCATTGGGCTGGAAATACCGGTTTTGGGATTCTGCACAGAAAGAGTTTGCAAACCGCTGAATCCACACGTGAGTTTAACTCTGTCAGTTGAATGCACACACTGACAACCATTCAGTTAGATAGCTCCGTTTTGGTTTTAGAAGCAGATATTTCTCTGTACAGCCTATGGTCCCATTCACTCGGGAATATCCCAACGCAGCTCCTAGAAGAAACGTGTTTCTGACTCGCTGAATCTCAACATAGATTCAACTCTCTTAGGTGAACGAACGCACAGCAGAGCAGTTTCAAGGAAACGTTTCTCCTGAGTTTTAGACGAAGTTTCCTGCTGTTTAGTACGGATGCCGGCATTGGGCTGGAAATACCGGTTTTGGGATTCTGCACAGAAAGGGTTTGCAAACCGCTGAATCCACACGTGAGTTTAACTCTGTCAGTTGAATGCACACATTGACAACCATCCAGTTAGATAGCTCCGTTTTGGTTTTAGAAGCAGATATTTCTCTGTACAGTCTATGGTCCCATTCACTCGGGAATATCCCAACGCAGCTCCTAGAAGAAACGTGTTTCTGACTCGCTGAATCTCAACATAGATTCAACTTTCTTAGGTGAACGAACGCACAGCAGAGCAGTTTCAAGGAAACTTTTCTCCTGAGTTTTAGACGAAGTTTCCTGCTGTTTAGTACGGATGCCGGCATTGGGCTGGAAATACCGGTTTTGGGATTCTGCACAGAAAGGGTTTGCAAACCGCTGAATCCACACGTGAGTTTAACTTTGTCAGTTGAATGCACACATTGACAACCATCCAGTTAGATAGCTCCGTTTTGGTTTTAGAAGCAGATATTTCTCTGTACAGACTATGGTCCCATTCACTCGGGAATATCCCAACGCAGCTCCTAGAAGAAACGTGTTTCTGACTCGCTGAATCTCAACATAGATTCAACTCTCTTAGGTGAACGAACGCACAGCAGAGCAGTTTCAAGGAAACGTTTCTCCTGAGTTTTAGACGAAGTTTCCTGCTGTTTAGTACGTATGCCGGCATTGGGCTGGAAATACCGGTTTTGGGATTCTGCACAGAAAGGGTTTGCAAACCACTGAATCCACAAGTGAGTTTAACTCTGTCAGTTGAATGCACACATTGACAACCATTCAGTTAGGTAGCTCCGTTTCGGTTTTAGAAGCAGATATTTCTCTGTACAGCCTATGGTCCCATTCACTCGGGAATATCCCAACGCAGCTCCTGGAAGAAACGTGTTTCTGACTCGCTGAATCTCAACATAGATTCAACTCTCTTAGGTGAACGAACGCACAGCAGAGCAGTTTCAAGGAAACGTTTCTCCTGAGTTTTAGACGAAGTTTCCTGCTGTTTAGTACGTATGGCGGCATTGGGCTGGAAATACCGGTTTTGGGATTCTGCACAGAAAGGGTTTGCAAACCGCTGAATCCACACGTGAGTTTAACCTTGTCAGTTGAATGCACACATTGTCAACCATCCAGTTAGATAGCTCCGTTTTGGTTTTAGAAGCAGATATTTCTCTGTACAGACTATGGTCCCATTCAATCGGGAATATCCCAACGCAGCTCCTAGAAGAAACGTGTTTCTGACTCGCTGAATCTCAACATAGATTCAACTCTCTTAGGTGAACGAACGCACAGCAGAGCAGTTTCAAGGAAACGTTTCTCCTGAGTTTTAGACGAAGTTTCCTGCTGTTTAGTACGTATGCCGGCATTGGGCTGGAAATACCGGATTTGGGATTCTGCACAGAAAGGGTTTGCAAACCACTGAATCCACACGTGAGTTTAACTCTGTCAGTTGAATGCACACACTGACAACCATTCAGTTAGATAGCTCCGTTTTGGTTATAGAAGCCGATATTTCTCTGTACAGCCTATGGTCCCATTCACTCGGGAATATCCCAACGCAGCTCCTAGAAGAAACGTGTTTCTGACTCGCTGAATCTCAACATAGATTCAACTCTCTTAGGTGAACGAACGCACAGCAGAGCAGTTTCAAGGAAACTTTTCTCCTGAGTTTTAGACGAAGTTTCCTGCTGTTTAGTACGTATGCCGGCATTGGGCTGGAAATACCGGTTTTGGGATTCTGCACAGAAAGGGTTTGCAAACCACTGAATCCACAGGTGAGTTTAACTCTGTCAGTTGAATGCACACATTGACAACCATTCAGTTAGGTAGCTCCGTTTTGGTTTTAGAAGCAGATATTTCTCTGTACAGCCTATGGTCCCATTCACTCGGGAATATCCCAACGCAGCTCCTGGAAGAAACGTGTTTCTGATTCGCTGAATCTCAACATAGATTCAACTCTCTTAGGTGAACGAACGCACAGCAGAGCAGTTTCAAGGAAACGTTTCTCCTGAGTTTTAGACGAAATTTCCTGCTGTTTAGTACGTATGCCGGCATTGGGCTGGAAATACCGGTTTTGGGATTCTGCACAGAAAGGGTTTGCAAACCACTGAATCCACAAGTGAGTTTAACTCTGTCATTTGAATGCACACTTTGACAACCATTCAGTTAGGTAGCTCCGTTTTGGTTTTAGAAGCAGATATTTCTCTGTACAGCCTATGGTCCCATTCACTCGGGAATATCCCAACGCAGCTCCTGGAAGAAACGTGTTTCTGACTCGCTGAATCTCAACATAGATTCAACTCTCTTAGGTGAACGAAAGCACAGCAGAGCAGTTTCAAGGAAACGTTTCTCCTGAGTTTTAGACGAAGTTTCCTGCTGTTTAGTACGTATTCCGGCATTGGGCTGGAAATACCGGTTTTGGGATTCTGCACGGAAAGGGTTTGCAAACCGCTGAATCCACACGTGAGTTTAACTCTGTCAGTTGAATGCACACACTGACAACCATTCAGTTAGATAGCTCCGTTTTGGTTTTAGAAGCAGATATTTCTCTGTACAGTCTATGGTACCATTCACTCGGGAATATCCCAACGCAGCTCCTAGAAGAAACGTGTTTCTGACTCGCTGAATCTCAACATAGATTCAACTCTCTTAGGTGAACGAACGCACAGCAGAGCAGTTTCAAGGAAACGTTTCTCCTGAGTTTTAGACGAAGTTTCCTGCAGTTTAGTACGTATGCCGGCATTGGGCTGGAAATACCGGTTTTGGGATTCTGCACAGAAAGGGTTTGCAAACCGCTGAATCCACACGTGAGTTTGACTCTGTCAGTTGAATGCACACATTGACAACCATCCAGTTAGATAGCTCCGTTTTGGTTTTAGAAGCAGATATTTCTCTGTACAGCCTATGGTCCCATTCACTCGGGAATATCCCAACGCAGCTCCTAGAAGAAACGTGTTTCTGACTCGCTGAATCTCAACATAGATTCAACTTTCTTAGGTGAACGAACGCACAGCAGAGCAGTTTCAAGGAAACTTTTCTCCTGAGTTTTAGACGAAGTTTCCTGCTGTTTAGTACGGATGCCGGCATTGGGCTGGAAATACCGGTTTTGGGATTCTGCACAGAAAGGGTTTGCAAACCGCTGAATCCACACGTGAGTTTAACTTTGTCAGTTGAATGCACACATTGACAACCATCCAGTTAGATAGCTCCGTTTTGGTTTTAGAAGCCGATATTTCTCTGTACAGCCTATGGTCCCATTCACTCGGGAATATCCCAACGCAGCTCCTAGAAGAAACGTGTTTCTGACTCGCTGAATCTCAACATAGATTCAACTCTCTTAGGTGAACGAACGCACAGCAGAGCAGTTTCAAGGAAACTTTTCTCCTGAGTTTTAGACGAAGTTTCCTGCTGTTTAGTACGGATGCCGGCATTGGGCTGGAAATACCGGTTTTGGGATTCTGCACAGAAAGGGTTTGCAAACCACTGAATCCACAGGTGAGTTTAACTCTGTCAGTTGAATGCACACATTGACAACCATTCAGTTAGGTAGCTCCGTTTTGGTTTTAGAAGCAGATATTTCTCTGTACAGCCTATGGTCCCATTCACTCGGGAATATCCCAACGCAGCTCCTGGAAGAAACGTGTTTCTGACTCGCTGAATCTCAACATAGATTCAACTCTCTTAGGTGAACGAACGCACAGCAGAGCAGTTTCAAGGAAACGTTTCTCCTGAGTTTTAGACGAAGTTTCCTGCTGTTTAGTACGTATGCCGGCATTGGGCTGGAAATACCGGTTTTGGGATTCTGCACAGAAAGGGTTTGCAAACCACTGAATCCACAAGTGAGTTTAACTCTGTCATTTGAATGCACACTTTGACAACCATTCAGTTAGGTAGCTCCGTTTTGGTTTTAGAAGCAGATATTTCTCTGTACAGCCTATGGTCCCATTCACTCGGGAATATCCCAACGCAGCTCCTGGAAGAAACGTGTTTCTGACTCGCTGAATCTCAACATAGATTCAACTCTCTTAGGTGAACGAACGCACAGCAGAGCAGTTTCAAGGAAACGTTTCTCCTGAGTTTTAGACGAAGTTTCCTGCTGTTTAGTACGTATGCCGGCATTGGGCTGGAAATACCGGTTTTGGGATTCTGCACAGAAAGGGTTTGCAAACCACTGAATTCACACGTGAGTTTAACTCTGTCAGTTGAATGCACACACTGACAACCATTCAGTTAGATAGCTCCGTTTTGGTTTTAGAAGCAGATATTTCTCTGTACAGACTATGGTCCCATTCACTCGGGAATATCCCAACGCAGCTCCTAGAAGAAACGTGTTTCTGACTCGCTGAATCTCAACATAGATTCAACTCTCTTAGGTGAACGAACGCACAGCAGAGCAGTTTCAAGGAAACGTTTCTCCTGAGTTTTAGACGAAGTTTCCTGCTGTTTAGTACGTATGCCGGCATTGGGCTGGAAATACCGGTTTTGGGATTCTGCACAGAAAGGGTTTGCAAACCGTTGAATCCACACGTGAGTTTAACTCTGTCAGTTGAATGCACACATTGACAACCATCCAGTTAGATAGCTCCGTTTTGGTTTTAGAAGCAGATATTTCTCTGTACAGCCTATGGTCCCATTCACTCGGGAATATCCCAGCGCAGCTCCTAGAAGAAACGTGTTTCTGACTCGCTGAATCTCAACATAGATTCAACTCTCTTAGGTGAACGAACACACAGCAGAGCAGTTTCAAGGAAACGTTTCTCCTGAGTTTTAGACGAAGTTTCCTGCTGTTTAGTACGGATGCCGGCATTGGGCTGGAAATACCGGTTTTGGGATTCTGCACAGAAAGGGTTTGCAAACCGCTGAATCCACACGTGAGTTTAACTTTGTCAGTTGAATGCACACATTGACAACCATCCAGTTAGATAGCTCCGTTTTGGTTTTAGAAGCAGATATTTCTCTGTACAGACTATGGTCCCATTCACTCAGGAATATACCAACGCAGCTGCTAGAAGAAACGTGTTTCTGACTCGCTGAATCTCAACATAGATTCAACTCTCTTAGGTGAACGAACGCACAGCAGAGCAGTTTCAAGGAAACGTTTCTCCTGAGTTTTAGACGTAGTTTCCTGCTGTTTAGTACGGATGCCGGCATTGGGCTGGAAATACTGGTTTTGGGATTCTGCACAGAAAGGGTTTGCAAACCACTGAATCCACAAGTGAGTTTAACTCTGTCAGTTGAATGCACACATTGACAACCATTCAGTTAGGTAGCTCCGTTTTGGTTTTAGAAGCAGATATTTCTCTGTACAGCATATGGTCCCATTCACTCGGGAATATCCCAACGCAGCTCCTGGAAGAAACGTGTTTCTGACTCGCTGAATCTCAACATAGATTCAACTCTCTTAGGTGAACGAACGCACAGCAGAGCAGTTTCATGGAAACGTTTCTCCTGAGTTTTAGACGAAGTTTCCTGCTGTTTAGTACGTATGCCGGCATTGAGCTGGAATTACCGGTTTTGGGATTCTGCACAGAAAGGGTTTGTAAACCGCTGAATCCAAACGTGAGTTTAACTCTGTCAGTTGAATGCACACATTGACTACCATTCAGTTAGATAGCACCCTTTTGGCTTTAGGAGCAGATATCTCTCTGTACAGCCTATGGTCCCATTCACTCGGGAATATCCCAACGCAGCTCCTAAAAGAAACGTGTTTCTGACTCGCTGAATCTCAACATAGATTCAACTCTCTTCGGTGAACGAATGCACAGCAGAGCAGTTTCAAGGAAATGTTTCTCCTGAGTTTTAGACGAAGTTTCCTGCTGTTTAGTACGTATGCCGGCATTGGACTGGAAATACCGGTTTTGGGATTCTGCACAGAAAGGGTTTGCAAACCGCTGAATCCAAACGTGAGTTTAACTCTGTCAGTTGAATGCACAAATTGACAACCATTCAGTTTGGTAGCACCCTTTTGGTTTAAGGAGCAGATATTTCTCTGTACAGCCTATGGTCCCATTCACTCGGGAATATCCCAACGCAGCTCCTAGAAGAAACGTGTTTCTGACTCGCTGAATCTCAACATAGATTCAACTCTCTTAGGGGAACGAACGCACAGCAGAGCAGTTTCAAGGAAATGTTTCTCCTGAGTTTTAGACGAAGTTTCCTGCTGTTTAGTACGGATGCCGGCATTGGGCTGGAAATACCGGTTTTGGGTTTCTGCACAGAAAGGTTTTGCAAACCGCTGAATCCACACGTGAGTTTAACTTTGTCAGTTGAATGCACACATTGACAACCATCCAGTTAGATAGCTCCGTTTTGGTTTTAGAAGCAGATATTTCTCTGTACAGACTATGGTCCCATTCACTCGGGAATATCCCAACGCAGCTCCTAGAAGAAACGTGTTTCTGACTCGCTGAATCTCAACATAGATTCAACTCTCTTAGGTGAACGAACGCACAGCAGAGCAGTTTCAAGGAAACGTTTCTCCTGAGTTTTAGACGAAGTTTCCTGCTGTTTAGTACGTATGCCGGCATTGGGCTGGAAATACCGGTTTTGGGATTCTGCACAGAAATGGTTTGCAAACCACTGAATCCACAAGTGAGTTTAACTCTGTCAGTTGAATGCACACATTGACAAGCATTCAGTTAGGTAGCTCCGTTTTGGTTTTAGAAGCAGATATTTCTCTGTACAGACTATGGTCCCATTCACTCGGGAATATCCCAACGCAGCTCCTTGAAGAAACGTGTTTCTGACTCGCTGAATCTCAACATAGATTCAACTCTCTTAGGTGAACGAACGCACAGCAGAGCAGTTTCAAGGAAACGTTTCTCCTGAGTTTTAGACGAAGTTTCCTGCTGTTTAGTACGGATGCCGGCATTGGGCTGGAAATACCGGTTTTGGGATTCTGCACAGAAAGGGTTTGCAAACCGCTGAATCCACACGTGAGTTTAACTTTGTCAGTTGAATGCACACATTGACAACCATCCAGTTAGATAGCTCCGTTTTGGTTTTAGAAGCAGATATTTCTCTGTACAGACTATGGTCCCATTCACTCGGGAATATCCCAACGCAGCTCCTAGAAGAAACGTGTTTCTGACTCGCTGAATCTCAACATAGATTCAACTCTCTTAGGTGAACGAACGCACAGCAGAGCAGTTTCAAGGAAACGTTTCTCCTGAGTTTTAGGCGAAGTTTCCTTCTGTTTAGTACGTATGCCGGCATTGGGCTGGAAATACCGGTTTTGGGATTCTGCACAGAAAGGGTTTGCAAACCACTGAATCCACAAGTGAGTTTAACTCTGTCAGTTGAATGCACACATTGACAACCATTCAGTTAGGTAGCTCCGTTTTGGTTTTAGAAGCAGATATTTCTCTGTACAGCCTATGGTCCCATTCACTCGGGAATATCCCAACGCAGCTCCTGGAAGAAACGTGTTTCTGACTCGCTGAATCTCAACATAGATTCAACTCTCTTAGGTGAACGAACGCACAGCAGAGCAGTTTCAAGGAAACGTTTCTCCTGAGTTTTAGACGAAGTTTCCTGCTGTTTAGTACGTATGCCGGCATTGGGCTGGAAATACCGGTTTTGGGATTCTGCACAGAAAGGGTTTGCAAACCACTGAATCCACACGTGAGTTTATCTCTGTCAGTTGAATGCACACACTGACAACCATTCAGTTAGATAGCTCCGTTTTGGTTTTAGAAGCCGATATTTCTCTGTACAGCCTATGGTCCCATTCACTCGGGAATATCCCAACGCAGCTCCTAGAAGAAACGTGTTTCTGACTCGCTGAATCTCAACATAGATTCAACTCTCTTAGGTGAACGAACGCACAGCAGAGCAGTTTCAAGGAAACTTTTCTCCTGAGTTTTAGACGAAGTTTCCTGCTGTTTAGTACGTATGCCGGCATTGGGCTGGAAATACCGGTTTTGGGATTCTGCACAGAAAGGGTTTGCAAACCGCTGAATCCACACGTGAGTTTAACTCTGTCAGTTGAATGCACACATTGACAACCATCCAGTTATATAGCTCCGTTTTGGTTTTAGAAGCAGATATTTCTCTGTACTGTCTATGGTCCCATTCACTCAGGAATATCCCAACGCAGCTCCTAGAAGAAACGTGTTTCTGACTCGCTGAATCTCAACATAGATTCAACTCTCTTAGGTGAACGAACGCACAGCAGAGCAGTTTCAAGGAAACGTTTCTCCTGAGTTTTAGACGAAGTTTCCTGCAGTTTAGTACGTATGCCGGCATTGGGCTGGAAATACCGGTTTTGGGATTCTGCACAGAAAGGGTTTGCAAACCGCTGAATCCACACGTGAGTTTAACTCTGTCAGTTGAATGCACACATTGACAACCATCCAGTTAGATAGCTCCGTTTTGGTTTTAGAAGCAGATATTTCTCTGTACAGCCTATGGTCCCATTCACTCGGGAATATCCCAACGCAGCTCCTAGAAGAAACGTGTTTCTGACTCGCTGAATCTCAACATAGATTCAACTTTGTTAGGTGAACGAACGCACAGCAGAGCAGTTTCAAGGAAACTTTTCTCCTGAGTTTTAGACGAAGTTTCCTGCTGTTTAGTACGGATGCCGGCTTTGGGCTGGAAATACCGGTTTTGGGATTCTGCACAGAAAGGGTTTGCAAACCGCTGAATCCACACGTGAGTTTAACTTTGTCGGTTGAATGCACACATTGACAACCATCCAGTTAGATAGCTCCGTTTTGGTTTTAGAAGCAGATATTTCTCTGTACAGACTATGGTCCCATTCACTCGGGAATATCCCAACGCAGCTCCTAGAAGAAACGTGTTTCTGACTCGCTGAATCTCAACATAGATTCAACTCTCTTAGGTGAACGAAAGCACAGCAGAGCAGTTTCAAGGAAACATTTCTCCTGAGTTTTAGACGAAGTTTCCTGCTGTTTAGTACGGATGCCGGCATTGGGCTGGAAATACCGGTTTTGGGATTCTGCACAGAAAGAGTTTGCAAACCGCTGAATCCACACGTGAGTTTAACTCTGTCAGTTGAATGCACACACTGACAACCATTCAGTTAGATAGCTCCGTTTTGGTTTTAGAAGCAGATATTTCTCTGTACAGCCTATGGTCCCATTCACTCGGGAATATCCCAACGCAGCTCCTAGAAGAAACGTGTTTCTGACTCGCTGAATCTCAACATAGATTCAACTCTCTTAGGTGAACGAACGCACAGCAGAGCAGTTTCAAGGAAACGTTTCTCCTGAGTTTTAGACGAAGTTTCCTGCTGTTTAGTACGGATGCCGGCATTGGGCTGGAAATACCGGTTTTGGGATTCTGCACAGAAAGGGTTTGCAAACCGCTGAATCCACACGTGAGTTTAACTCTGTCAGTTGAATGCACACATTGACAACCATCCAGTTAGATAGCTCCGTTTTGGTTTTAGAAGCAGATATTTCTCTGTACAGTCTATGGTCCCATTCACTCGGGAATATCCCAACGCAGCTCCTAGAAGAAACGTGTTTCTGACTCGCTGAATCTCAACATAGATTCAACTTTCTTAGGTGAACGAACGCACAGCAGAGCAGTTTCAAGGAAACTTTTCTCCTGAGTTTTAGACGAAGTTTCCTGCTGTTTAGTACGGATGCCGGCATTGGGCTGGAAATACCGGTTTTGGGATTCTGCACAGAAAGGGTTTGCAAACCGCTGAATCCACACGTGAGTTTAACTTTGTCAGTTGAATGCACACATTGACAACCATCCAGTTAGATAGCTCCGTTTTGGTTTTAGAAGCAGATATTTCTCTGTACAGACTATGGTCCCATTCACTCGGGAATATCCCAACGCAGCTCCTAGAAGAAACGTGTTTCTGACTCGCTGAATCTCAACATAGATTCAACTCTCTTAGGTGAACGAACGCACAGCAGAGCAGTTTCAAGGAAACGTTTCTCCTGAGTTTTAGACGAAGTTTCCTGCTGTTTAGTACGTATGCCGGCATTGGGCTGGAAATACCGGTTTTGGGATTCTGCACAGAAAGGGTTTGCAAACCACTGAATCCACAAGTGAGTTTAACTCTGTCAGTTGAATGCACACATTGACAACCATTCAGTTAGGTAGCTCCGTTTTGGTTTTAGAAGCAGATATTTCTCTGTACAGCCTATGGTCCCATTCACTCGGGAATATCCCAACGCAGCTCCTGGAAGAAACGTGTTTCTGACTCGCTGAATCTCAACATAGATTCAACTCTCTTAGGTGAACGAACGCACAGCAGAGCAGTTTCAAGGAAACGTTTCTCCTGAGTTTTAGACGAAGTTTCCTGCTGTTTAGTACGTATGGCGGCATTGGGCTGGAAATACCGGTTTTGGGATTCTGCACAGAAAGGGTTTGCAAACCGCTGAATCCACACGTGAGTTTAACCTTGTCAGTTGAATGCACACATTGTCAACCATCCAGTTAGATAGCTCCGTTTTGGTTTTAGAAGCAGATATTTCTCTGTACAGACTATGGTCCCATTCAATCGGGAATATCCCAACGCAGCTCCTAGAAGAAACGTGTTTCTGACTCGCTGAATCTCAACATAGATTCAACTCTCTTAGGTGAACGAACGCACAGCAGAGCAGTTTCAAGGAAACGTTTCTCCTGAGTTTTAGACGAAGTTTCCTGCTGTTTAGTACGTATGCCGGCATTGGGCTGGAAATACCGGATTTGGGATTCTGCACAGAAAGGGTTTGCAAACCACTGAATCCACACGTGAGTTTAACTCTGTCAGTTGAATGCACACACTGACAACCATTCAGTTAGATAGCTCCGTTTTGGTTATAGAAGCCGATATTTCTCTGTACAGCCTATGGTCCCATTCACTCGGGAATATCCCAACGCAGCTCCTAGAAGAAACGTGTTTCTGACTCGCTGAATCTCAACATAGATTCAACTCTCTTAGGTGAACGAACGCACAGCAGAGCAGTTTCAAGGAAACTTTTCTCCTGAGTTTTAGACGAAGTTTCCTGCTGTTTAGTACGTATGCCGGCATTGGGCTGGAAATACCGGTTTTGGGATTCTGCACAGAAAGGGTTTGCAAACCACTGAATCCACAGGTGAGTTTAACTCTGTCAGTTGAATGCACACATTGACAACCATTCAGTTAGGTAGCTCCGTTTTGGTTTTAGAAGCAGATATTTCTCTGTACAGCCTATGGTCCCATTCACTCGGGAATATCCCAACGCAGCTCCTGGAAGAAACGTGTTTCTGACTCGCTGAATCTCAACATAGATTCAACTCTCTTAGGTGAACGAACGCACAGCAGAGCAGTTTCAAGGAAACGTTTCTCCTGAGTTTTAGACGAAATTTCCTGCTGTTTAGTACGTATGCCGGCATTGGGCTGGAAATACCGGTTTTGGGATTCTGCACAGAAAGGGTTTGCAAACCACTGAATCCACAAGTGAGTTTAACTCTGTCATTTGAATGCACACTTTGACAACCATTCAGTTAGGTAGCTCCGTTTTGGTTTTAGAAGCAGATATTTCTCTGTACAGCCTATGGTCCCATTCACTCGGGAATATCCCAACGCAGCTCCTGGAAGAAACGTGTTTCTGACTCGCTGAATCTCAACATAGATTCAACTCTCTTAGGTGAACGAACGCACAGCAGAGCAGTTTCAAGGAAACGTTTCTCCTGAGTTTTAGACGAAGTTTCCTGCTGTTTAGTACGTATTCCGGCATTGGGCTGGAAATACCGGTTTTGGGATTCTGCACGGAAAGGGTTTGCAAACCACTGAATCCACACGTGAGTTTAACTCTGTCAGTTGAATGCACACACTGACAACCATTCAGTTAGATAGCTCCGTTTTGGTTTTAGAAGCAGATATTTCTCTGTACAGCCTATGGTCCCATTCACTCGGGAATATCCCAACGCAGCTCCTAGAAGAAACGTGTTTCTGACTCGCTGAATCTCAACATAGATTCAACTCTCTTAGGTGAACGAACGCACAGCAGAGCAGTTTCAAGGAAACGTTTCTCCTGAGTTTTAGACGAAGTTTCCTGCAGTTTAGTACGTATGCCGGCATTGGGCTGGAAATACCGGTTTTGGGATTCTGCACAGAAAGGGTTTGCAAACCGCTGAATCCACACGTGAGTTTGACTCTGTCAGTTGAATGCACACATTGACAACCATCCAGTTAGATAGCTCCGTTTTGGTTTTAGAAGCAGATATTTCTCTGTACAGCCTATGGTCCCATTCACTCGGGAATATCCCAACGCAGCTCCTAGAAGAAACGTGTTTCTGACTCGCTGAATCTCAACATAGATTCAACTTTCTTAGGTGAACGAACGCACAGCAGAGCAGTTTCAAGGAAACTTTTCTCCTGAGTTTTAGACGAAGTTTCCTGCTGTTTAGTACGGATGCCGGCATTGGGCTGGAAATACCGGTTTTGGGATTCTGCACAGAAAGGGTTTGCAAACCGCTGAATCCACACGTGAGTTTAACTTTGTCAGTTGAATGCACACATTGACAACCATCCAGTTAGATAGCTCCGTTTTGGTTTTAGAAGCCGATATTTCTCTGTACAGCCTATGGTCCCATTCACTCGGGAATATCCCAACGCAGCTCCTAGAAGAAACGTGTTTCTGACTCGCTGAATCTCAACATAGATTCAACTCTCTTAGGTGAACGAACGCACAGCAGAGCAGTTTCAAGGAAACTTTTCTCCTGAGTTTTAGACGAAGTTTCCTGCTGTTTAGTACGGATGCCGGCATTGGGCTGGAAATACCGGTTTTGGGATTCTGCACAGAAAGGGTTTGCAAACCACTGAATCCACAGGTGAGTTTAACTCTGTCAGTTGAATGCACACATTGACAACCATTCAGTTAGGTAGCTCCGTTTTGGTTTTAGAAGCAGATATTTCTCTGTACAGCCTATGGTCCCATTCACTCGGGAATATCCCAACGCAGCTCCTGGAAGAAACGTGTTTCTGACTCGCTGAATCTCAACATAGATTCAACTCTCTTAGGTGAACGAACGCACAGCAGAGCAGTTTCAAGGAAACGTTTCTCCTGAGTTTTAGACGAAGTTTCCTGCTGTTTAGTACGTATGCCGGCATTGGGCTGGAAATACCGGTTTTGGGATTCTGCACAGAAAGGGTTTGCAAACCACTGAATCCACAAGTGAGTTTAACTCTGTCATTTGAATGCACACTTTGACAACCATTCAGTTAGGTAGCTCCGTTTTGGTTTTAGAAGCAGATATTTCTCTGTACAGCCTATGGTCCCATTCACTCGGGAATATCCCAACGCAGCTCCTGGAAGAAACGTGTTTCTGACTCGCTGAATCTCAACATAGATTCAACTCTCTTAGGTGAACGAACGCACAGCAGAGCAGTTTCAAGGAAACGTTTCTCCTGAGTTTTAGACGAAGTTTCCTGCTGTTTAGTACGTATTCCGGCATTGGGCTGGAAATACCGGTTTTGGGATTCTGCACGGAAAGGGTTTGCAAACCACTGAATCCACACGTGAGTTTAACTCTGTCAGTTGAATGCACACACTGACAACCATTCAGTTAGATAGCTCCGTTTTGGTTTTAGAAGCAGATATTTCTCTGTACAGTCTATGGTCCCATTCACTCGGGAATATCCCAACGCAGCTCCTAGAAGAAACGTGTTTCTGACTCGCTGAATCTCAACATAGATTCAACTCTCTTAGGTGAACGAACGCACAGCAGAGCAGTTTCAAGGAAACGTTTCTCCTGAGTTTTAGACGAAGTTTCCTGCAGTTTAGTACGTATGCCGGCATTGGGCTGGAAATACCGGTTTTGGGATTCTGCACAGAAAGGGTTTGCAAACCGCTGAATCCACACGTGAGTTTAACTCTGTCAGTTCAATGCACACATTGACAACCATCCAGTTAGATAGCTCCGTTTTGGTTTTAGAAGCAGATATTTCTCTGTACAGCCTATGGTCCCATTCACTCGGGAATATCCCAACGCAGCTCCTAGAAGAAACGTGTTTCTGACTCGCTGAATCTCAACATAGATTCAACTCTCTTAGGTGAACGAACGCACAGCAGAGCAGTTTCAAGGAAACTTTTCTCCTGAGTTTTAGACGAAGTTTCCTGCTGTTTAGTACGGATGCCGGCATTGGGCTGGAAATACCGGTTTTGGGATTCTGCACAGAAAGGGTTTGCAAACCTCTGAATCCACACGTGAGTTTAACTCTGTCAGTTGAATGCACACATTGACAACCATCCAGTTAGATAGCTCCGTTTTGGTTTTAGAAGCAGATATTTCTCTGTACAGACTATGGTCCCATTCACTCGGGAATATCCCAACGCAGCTCCTAGAAGAAACCTGTTTCTGACTCGCTGAATCTCAACATAGATTCAACTCTCTTAGGTGAACGAACGCACAGCAGAGCAGTTTCAAGGAAACGTTTCTCCTGAGTTTTAGACGAAGTTTCCTGCTGTTTAGTACGGATGCCGGCATTGGGCTGGAAATACTGGTTTTGGGATTCTGCACAGAAAGGGTTTGCAAACCACTGAATCCACAGGTGAGTTTAACTCTGTCAGTTGAATGCACACATTGACAACCATTCAGTTAGGTAGCTCCGTTTTGGTTTTAGAAGCAGATATTTCTCTGTACAGCCTATGGTCCCATTCACTCGGGAATATCCCAACGCAGCTCCTGGAAGAAACGTGTTTCTGACTCGCTGAATCTCAACATAGATTCAACTCTCTTAGGTGAACGAACGCACAGCAGAGCAGTTTCAAGGAAACGTTTCTCCTGAGTTTTAGACGAAGTTTCCTGCTGTTTAGTACGTATGCCGGCATTGGGCTGGAAATACCGGTTTTGGGATTCTGCACAGAAAGGGTTGCAAACCACTGAATCCACAAGTGAGTTTAACTCTGTCATTTGAATGCACACTTTGACAACCATTCAGTTAGGTAGCTCCGTTTTGGTTTTAGAAGCAGATATTTCTCTGTACAGCCTATGGTCCCATTCACTCGGGAATATCCCAACGCAGCTCCTGGAAGAAACGTGTTTCTGACTCGCTGAATCTCAACATAGATTCAACTCTCTTAGGTGAACGAACGCACAGCAGAGCAGTTTCAAGGAAACGTTTCTCCTGAGTTTTAGACGAAGTTTCCTGCTGTTTAGTACGTATTCCGGCATTGGGCTGGAAATACCGGTTTTGGGATTCTGCACGGAAAGGGTTTGCAAACCACTGAATCCACACGTGAGTTTAACTCTGTCAGTTGAATGCACACACTGACAACCATTCAGTTAGATAGCTCCGTTTTGGTTTTAGAAGCAGATATTTCTCTGTACAGTCTATGGTCCCATTCACTCGGGAATATCCCAACGCAGCTCCTAGAAGAAACGTGTTTCTGACTCGCTGAATCTCAACATAGATTCAACTCTCTTAGGTGAACGAACGCACAGCAGAGCAGTTTCAAGGAAACGTTTCTCCTGAGTTTTAGACGAAGTTTCCTGCAGTTTAGTACGTATGCCGGCATTGGGCTGGAAATACCGGTTTTGGGATTCTGCACAGAAAGGGTTTGCAAACCGCTGAATCCACACGTGAGTTTAACTCTGTCAGTTCAATGCACACATTGACAACCATCCAGTTAGATAGCTCCGTTTTGGTTTTAGAAGCAGATATTTCTCTGTACAGCCTATGGTCCCATTCACTCGGGAATATCCCAACGCAGCTCCTAGAAGAAACGTGTTTCTGACTCGCTGAATCTCAACATAGATTCAACTCTCTTAGGTGAACGAACGCACAGCAGAGCAGTTTCAAGGAAACTTTTCTCCTGAGTTTTAGACGAAGTTTCCTGCTGTTTAGTACGGATGCCGGCATTGGGCTGGAAATACCGGTTTTGGGATTCTGCACAGAAAGGGTTTGCAAACCGCTGAATCCACACGTGAGTTTAACTCTGTCAGTTCAATGCACACATTGACAACCATCCAGTTAGATAGCTCCGTTTTGGTTTTAGAAGCAGATATTTCTCTGTACAGCCTATTGTCCCATTCACTCGGGAATATCCCAACGCAGCTCCTAGAAGAAACGTGTTTCTGACTCGCTGAATCTCAACATAGATTCAACTCTCTTAGGTGAACGAACGCACAGCAGAGCAGTTTCAAGGAAACTTTTCTCCTGAGTTTTAGACGAAGTTTCCTGCTGTTTAGTACGGATGCCGGCATTGGGCTGGAAATACCGGTTTTGGGATTCTGCACAGAAAGGGTTTGCAAACCGCTGAATCCACACGTGAGTTTAACTTTGTCAGTTGAATGCACACATTGACAACCATCCAGTTAGATAGCTCCGTTTTGGTTTTAGAAGCAGATATTTCTCTGTACAGACTATGGTCCCATTCACTCGGGAATGTCCCAACGCAGCTCCTAGAAGAAACGTGTTTCTGACTCGCTGAATCTCAACATAGATTCAACTCTCTTAGGTGAACGAACGCACAGCAGAGCAGTTTCAAGGAAACGTTTCTCCTGAGTTTTAGACGAAGTTTCCTGCTGTTTAGTACGTATGCCGGCATTGGGCTGGAAATACCGGTTTTGGGATTCTGCACAGAAAGGGTTTGCAAACCACTGAATCCACAAGTGAGTTTAACTCTGTCAGTTGAATGCACACATTGACAACCATTCAGTTAGGTAGCTCCGTTTTGGTTTTAGAAGCAGATATTTCTCTGTACAGCCTATGGTCCCATTCACTCGGGAATATCCCAACGCAGCTCCTGGAAGAAACGTGTTTCTGACTCGCTGAATCTCAACATAGATTCAACTCTCTTAGGTGAACGAACGCACAGCAGAGCAGTTTCAAGGAAACGTTTCTCCTGAGTTTTAGACGAAGTTTCCTGCTGTTTAGTACGTATGCCGGCATTGGGCTGGAAATACCGGTTTTGGGATTCTGCACAGAAAGGGTTTGCAAACCACTGAATTCACACGTGAGTTTAACTCTGTCAGTTGAATGCACACACTGACAACCATTCAGTTAGATAGCTCCGTTTTGGTTTTAGAAGCCGATATTTCTCTGTACAGCCTATGGTCCCATTCACTCGGGAATATCCCAACGCAGCTCCTAGAAGAAACGTGTTTCTGACTCGCTGAATCTCAACATAGATTCAACTCTCTTAGGTGAACGAACGCACAGCAGAGCAGTTTCAAGGAAACTTTTCTCCTGAGTTTTAGACGAAGTTTCCTGCTGTTTAGTACGTATGCCGGCATTGGGCTGGAAATACCGGTTTTGGGATTCTGCACAGAAAGGGTTTGCAAACCGCTGAATCCACACGTGAGTTTAACTCTGTCAGTTGAATGCACACATTGACAACCATCCAGTTAGATAGCTCCGTTTTGGTTTTAGAAGCAGATATTTCTCTGTACAGTCTATGGTCCCATTCACTCGGGAATATCCCAACGCAGCTCCTAGAAGAAACGTGTTTCTGACTCGCTGAATCTCAACATAGATTCAACTCTCTTAGGTGAACGAACGCACAGCAGAGCAGTTTCAAGGAAACGTTTCTCCTGAGTTTTAGACGAAGTTTCCTGCAGTTTAGTACGTATGCCGGCATTGGGCTGGAAATACCGGTTTTGGGATTCTGCACAGAAAGGGTTTGCAAACCGTTGAATCCACACGTGAGTTTAACTCTGTCAGTTGAATGCACACATTGACAACCATCCAGTTAGATAGCTCCGTTTTGGTTTTAGAAGCAGATATTTCTCTGTACAGCCTATGGTCCCATTCACTCGGGAATATCCCAACGCAGTTCCTAGAAGAAACGTGTTTCTGACTCGCTGAATCTCAACATAGATTCAACTCTCTTAGGTGAACGAACACACAGCAGAGCAGTTTCAAGGAAACGTTTCTCCTGAGTTTTAGACGAAGTTTCCTGCTGTTTACTACGGATGCCGGCATTGGGCTGGAAATACCGGTTTTGGGATTCTGCACAGAAAGGGTTTGCAAACCGCTGAATCCACACGTGAGTTTAACTTTGTCAGTTGAATGCACACATTGACAACCATCCAGTTAGATAGCTCCGTTTTGGTTTTAGAAGCAGATATTTCTCTGTACAGACTATGGTCCCATTCACTCAGGAATATACCAACGCAGCTCCTAGAAGAAACGTGTTTCTGACTCGCTGAATCTCAACATAGATTCAACTCTCTTAGGTGAACGAACGCACAGCAGAGCAGTTTCAAGGAAACGTTTCTCCTGAGTTTTAGACGAAGTTTCCTGCTGTTTAGTACGGATGCCGGCATTGGGCTGGAAATACTGGTTTTGGGATTCTGCACAGAAAGGGTTTGCAAACCACTGAATCCACAAGTGAGTTTAACTCTGTCAGTTGAATGCACACATTGACAACCATTCAGTTAGGTAGCTCCGTTTTGGTTTTAGAAGCAGATATTTCTCTGTACAGCATATGGTCCCATTCACTCGGGAATATCCCAACGCAGCTCCTGGAAGAAACGTGTTTCTGACTCGCTGAATCTCAACATAGATTCAACTCTCTTAGGTGAACGAATGCACAGCAGAGCAGTTTCATGGAAACGTTTCTCCTGAGTTTTAGACGAAGTTTCCTGCTGTTTAGTACGTATGCCGGCATTGAGCTGGAATTACCGGTTTTGGGATTCTGCACAGAAAGGGTTTGTAAACCGCTGAATCCAAACGTGAGTTTAACTCTGTCAGTTGAATGCACACATTGACTACCATTCAGTTAGATAGCACCCTTTTGGCTTTAGGAGCAGATATCTCTCTGTACAGCCTATGGTCCCATTCACTCGGGAATATCCCAACGCAGCTCCTAGAAGAAACGTGTTTCTGACTCGCTGAATCTCAACATAGATTCAACTCTCTTAGGTGAACGAATGCACAGCAGAGCAGTTTCAAGGAAATGTTTCTCCTGAGTTTTAGACGAAGTTTCCTGCTGTTTAGTACGTATGCCGGCATTGGGCTGGAAATACCGGTTTTGGGATTCTGCACAGAAAGGGTTTGCAAACCGCTGAATCCAAACGTGAGTTTAACTCTGTCAGTTGAATGCACAAATTGACAACCATTCAGTTTGGTAGCACCCTTTTGGTTTAAGGAGCAGATATTTCTCTGTACAGCCTATGGTCCCATTCACTCGGGAATATCCCAACGCAGCTCCTAGAAGAAACGTGTTTCTGTCTCGCTGAATCTCAACATAGATTCAACTCTCTTAGGGGAACGAAGGCACAGCAGAGCAGTTTCAAGGAAATGTTTCTCCTGAGTTTTAGACGAAGTTTCCTGCTGTTTAGTACGGATGCCGGCATTGGGCTGGAAATACCGGTTTTGGGATTCTGCACAGAAAGGTTTTGCAAACCGCTGAATCCACACGTGAGTTTAACTTTGTCAGTTGAATGCACACATTGACAACCATCCAGTTAGATAGCTCCGTTTTGGTTTTAGAAGCAGATATTTCTCTGTACAGCCTATGGTCCCATTCACTCGGGAATATCCCAACGCAGTTCCTAGAAGAAACGTGTTTCTGACTCGCTGAATCTCAACATAGATTCAACTCTCTTAGGTGAACGAACACACAGCAGAGCAGTTTCAAGGAAACGTTTCTCCTGAGTTTTAGACGAAGTTTCCTGCTGTTTACTACGGATGCCGGCATTGGGCTGGAAATACCGGTTTTGGGATTCTGCACAGAAAGGGTTTGCAAACCGCTGAATCCACACGTGAGTTTAACTTTGTCAGTTGAATGCACACATTGACAACCATCCAGTTAGATAGCTCCGTTTTGGTTTTAGAAGCAGATATTTCTCTGTACAGCCTATGGTCCCATTCACTCGGGAATATCCCAACGCAGTTCCTAGAAGAAACGTGTTTCTGACTCGCTGAATCTCAACATAGATTCAACTCTCTTAGGTGAACGAACACACAGCAGAGCAGTTTCAAGGAAACGTTTCTCCTGAGTTTTAGACGAAGTTTCCTGCTGTTTACTACGGATGCCGGCATTGGGCTGGAAATACCGGTTTTGGGATTCTGCACAGAAAGGGTTTGCAAACCGCTGAATCCACACGTGAGTTTAACTTTGTCAGTTGAATGCACACATTGACAACCATCCAGTTAGATAGCTCCGTTTTGGTTTTAGAAGCAGATATTTCTCTGTACAGACTATGGTCCCATTCACTCAGGAATATACCAACGCAGCTCCTAGAAGAAACGTGTTTCTGACTCGCTGAATCTCAACATAGATTCAACTCTCTTAGGTGAACGAACGCACAGCAGAGCAGTTTCAAGGAAACGTTTCTCCTGAGTTTTAGACGAAGTTTCCTGCTGTTTAGTACGGATGCCGGCATTGGGCTGGAAATACTGGTTTTGGGATTCTGCACAGAAAGGGTTTGCAAACCACTGAATCCACAAGTGAGTTTAACTCTGTCAGTTGAATGCACACATTGACAACCATTCAGTTAGGTAGCTCCGTTTTGGTTTTAGAAGCAGATATTTCTCTGTACAGCATATGGTCCCATTCACTCGGGAATATCCCAACGCAGCTCCTGGAAGAAACGTGTTTCTGACTCGCTGAATCTCAACATAGATTCAACTCTCTTAGGTGAACGAATGCACAGCAGAGCAGTTTCATGGAAACGTTTCTCCTGAGTTTTAGACGAAGTTTCCTGCTGTTTAGTACGTATGCCGGCATTGAGCTGGAATTACCGGTTTTGGGATTCTGCACAGAAAGGGTTTGTAAACCGCTGAATCCAAACGTGAGTTTAACTCTGTCAGTTGAATGCACACATTGACTACCATTCAGTTAGATAGCACCCTTTTGGCTTTAGGAGCAGATATCTCTCTGTACAGCCTATGGTCCCATTCACTCGGGAATATCCCAACGCAGCTCCTAGAAGAAACGTGTTTCTGACTCGCTGAATCTCAACATAGATTCAACTCTCTTAGGTGAACGAATGCACAGCAGAGCAGTTTCAAGGAAATGTTTCTCCTGAGTTTTAGACGAAGTTTCCTGCTGTTTAGTACGTATGCCGGCATTGGGCTGGAAATACCGGTTTTGGGATTCTGCACAGAAAGGGTTTGCAAACCGCTGAATCCAAACGTGAGTTTAACTCTGTCAGTTGAATGCACAAATTGACAACCATTCAGTTTGGTAGCACCCTTTTGGTTTAAGGAGCAGATATTTCTCTGTACAGCCTATGGTCCCATTCACTCGGGAATATCCCAACGCAGCTCCTAGAAGAAACGTGTTTCTGTCTCGCTGAATCTCAACATAGATTCAACTCTCTTAGGGGAACGAAGGCACAGCAGAGCAGTTTCAAGGAAATGTTTCTCCTGAGTTTTAGACGAAGTTTCCTGCTGTTTAGTACGGATGCCGGCATTGGGCTGGAAATACCGGTTTTGGGATTCTGCACAGAAAGGTTTTGCAAACCGCTGAATCCACACGTGAGTTTAACTTTGTCAGTTGAATGCACACATTGACAACCATCCAGTTAGATAGCTCCGTTTTGGTTTTAGAAGCAGATATTTCTCTGTACAGACTATGGTCCCATTCACTCGGGAATATCCCAACGCAGCTCCTAGAAGAAACGTGTTTCTGACTCGCTGAATCTCAACATAGATTCAACTCTCTTAGGTGAACGAACGCACAGCAGAGCAGTTTCAAGGAAACGTTTCTCCTGAGTTTTAGACGAAGTTTCCTGCTGTTTAGTACATATGCCGGCATTGGGCTGGAAATACCGGTTTTGGGATTCTGCACAGAAATGGTTTGCAAACCACTGAATCCACAAGTGAGTTTAACTCTGTCAGTTGAATGCACACATTGACAACCATTCAGTTAGGTAGCTCCGTTTTGGTTTTAGAAGCAGATATTTCTCTGTACAGACTATGGTCCCATTCACTCGGGAATATCCCAACGCAGCTCCTGGAAGAAACGTGTTTCTGACTCGCTGAATCTCAACATAGATTCAACTCTCTTAGGTGAACGAACGCACAGCAGAGCAGTTTCAAGGAAACGTTTCTCCTGAGTTTTAGACGAAGTTTCCTGCTGTTTAGTACGTATGCCGGCATTGGGCTGGAAATACCGGTTTTGGGATTCTGCACAGAAAGGGTTTGCAAACCACTGAATCCACACGTGAGTTTAACTCTGTCAGTTGAATGCACACACTGACAACCATTCAGTTAGATAGCTCCGTTTTGGTTTTAGAAGCAGATATTTCTCTGTACAGTCTATGGTCCCATTCACTCGGGAATATCCCAACGCAGCTCATAGAAGAAACGTGTTTCTGACTCGCTGAATCTCAACATAGATTCAACTCTCTTAGGTGAACGAACGCACAGCAGAGCAGTTTCAAGGAAACGTTTCTCCTGAGTTTTAGACGAAGTTTCCTGCAGTTTAGTACGTATGCCGGCATTGGGCTGGAAATACCGGTTTTGGGATTCTGCACAGAAAGGGTTTGCAAACCGCTGAATCCACACGTGAGTTTAACTCTGTCAGTTGAATGCACACATTGACAACCATCCAGTTAGATAGCTCCGTTTTTGTTTTAGAAGCCGATATTTCTCTGTACAGCCTATGGTCCCATTCACTCGGGAATATCCCAACGCAGCTCCTAGAAGAAACGTGTTTCTGACTCGCTGAATCTCAACATAGATTCAACTTTCTTAGGTAATCGAACGCACAGCAGAGCAGTTTCAAGGAAACTTTTCTCCTGAGTTTTAGACGAAGTTTCCTGCTGTTTAGTACGGATGCCGGCATTGGGCTGGAAATACCGGTTTTGGGATTCTGCACAGAAAGGGTTTGCAAACCGCTGAATCCACACGTGAGTTTAACTTTGTCAGTTGAATGCACACATTGACAACCATCCAGTTAGATAGCTCCGTTTTGGATTTAGAAGCAGATATTTCTCTGTACAGACTATGGTCCCATTCACTCGGGAATATCCCAACGCAGCTCCTAGAAGAAACGTGTTTCTGACTCGCTGAATCTCAACATAGATTCAACTCTCTTTGGTGAACGAACGCACAGCAGAGCAGTTTCAAGGAAACGTTTCTCCTGAGTTTTAGGCGAAGTTTCCTTCTGTTTAGTACGTATGCCGGCATTGGGCTGGAAATACCGGTTTTGGGATTCTGCACAGAAAGGGTTTGCAAACCACTGAATCCACAAGTGAGTTTAACTCTGTCAGTTGAATGCACACATTGACAACCATTCAGTTAGGTAGCTCCGTTTTGGTTTTAGAAGCAGATATTTCTCTGTACAGCCTATGGTCCCATTCACTCGGGAATATCCCAACGCAGCTCCTAGAAGAAACGTGTTTCTGACTCGCTGAATCTCAACATAGATTCAACTCTCTTAGGTGAACGAACGCACAGCAGAGCAGTTTCAAGGAAACGTTTCTCCTGAGTTTTAGACGAAGTTTCCTGCTGTTTAGTACGTATACCGGCATTGGGCTGGAAATACCGGTTTTGGGATTCTGCACAGAAAGGGTTTGCAAACCACTGAATCCACACGTGAGTTTAACTCTGTCAGTTGAATGCACACACTGACAACCATTCAGTTAGATAGCTCCGTTTTGGTTTTAGAAGCCGATATTTCTCTGTACAGCCTATGGTCCCATTCACTCGGGAATATCCCAACGCAGCTCCTAGAAGAAACGTGTTTCTGACTCGCTGAATCTCAACATAGATTCAACTCTCTTAGGTGAACGAACGCACAGCAGAGCAGTTTCAAGGAAACTTTTCTCCTGAGTTTTAGACGAAGTTTCCTGCTGTTTAGTACGTATGCCGGCATTGGGCTGGAAATACCGGTTTTGGGATTCTGCACAGAAAGGGTTTGCAAACCGCTGAATCCACACGTGAGTTTAACTCTGTCAGTTGAATGCACACATTGACAACCATCCAGTTAGATAGCTCCGTTTTGGTTTTAGAAGCAGATATTTCTCTGTACAGTCTATGGTCCCATTCACTCGGGAATATCCCAACGCAGCTCCTAGAAGAAACGTGTTTCTGACTCGCTGAATCTCAACATAGATTCAACTCTCTTAGGTGAACGAACGCACAGCAGAGCAGTTTCAAGGAAACGTTTCTCCTGAGTTTTAGACGAAGTTTCCTGCAGTTTAGTACGTATGCCGGCATTGGGCTGGAAATACCGGTTTTGGGATTCTGCACAGAAAGGGTTTGCAAACCGTTGAATCCACACGTGAGTTTAACTCTGTCAGTTGAATGCACACATTGACAACCATCCAGTTAGATAGCTCCGTTTTGGTTTTAGAAGCAGATATTTCTCTGTACAGCCTATGGTCCCATTTACTCGGGAATATCCCAACGCAGCTCCTAGAAGAAACGTGTTTCTGACTCGCTGAATCTCAACATAGATTCAACTCTCTTAGGTGAACGAACGCACAGCAGAGCAGTTTCAAGGAAACGTTTCTCCTGAGTTTTAGACGAAGTTTCCTGCTGTTTAGTACGGATGCCGGCATTGGGCTGGAAATACCGGTTTTGGGATTCTGCACAGAAAGGGTTTGCAAACCGCTGAATCTACACGTGAGTTTAACTTTGTCAGTTGAATGCACACATTGACAACCATCCAGTTAGATAGCTCCGTTTTGGTTTTAGAAGCAGATATTTCTCTGTACAGACTATGGTCCCATTCACTCGGGAATATCCCAACGCAGCTCCTAGAAGAAACATGTTTCTGACTCGCTGAATCTCAACATAGATTCAACTCTCTTAGGTGAACGAACGCACAGCAGAGCAGTTTCAAGGAAACGTTTCTCCTGAGTTTTAGACGAAGTTTCCTGCTGTTTAGTACGGATGCCGGCATTGGGCTGGAAATACCGGTTTTGGGATTCTGCACAGAAAGGGTTTGCAAACCGCTGAATCCACACGTGAGTTTAACTTTGTCAGTTGAATGCACACATTGACAACCATCCAGTTAGATAGCTCCGTTTTGGTTTTAGAAGCAGATATTTCTCTGTACAGACTATGGTCCCATTCACTCGGGAATATCCCAACGCAGCTCTTAGAAGAAACGTGTTTCTGACTCGCTGAATCTCAACATAGATTCAACTCTCTTAGGTGAACGAACGCACAGCAGAGCAGTTTCAAGGAAACGTTTCTCCTGAGTTTTAGACGAAGTTTCCTGCTGTTTAGTACGTATGCCGGCATTGGGCTGGAAATACCGGTTTTGGGATTCTGCACAGAAAGGGTTTGCAAACCACTGAATCCACAAGTGAGTTTAACTCTGTCAGTTGAATGCACACATTGACAACCATTCAGTTAGGTAGCTCCGTTTTGGTTTTAGAAGCAGATATTTCTCTGTACAGCCTATGGTCCCATTCACTCGGGAATATCCCAACGCAGCTCCTGGAAGAAACGTGTTTCTGACTCGCTGAATCTCAACATAGATTCAACTCTCTTAGGTGAACGAACGCACAGCAGAGCAGTTTCAAGGAAACGTTTCTCCTTAGTTTTAGATGAAGTTTCCTGCTGTTTAGTACGTATGCCGGCATTGGGCTGGAAATACCGGTTTTGGGATTCTGCACAGAAAGGGTTTGCAAACCACTGAATTCACACGTGAGTTTAACTCTGTCAGTTGAATGCACACACTGACAACCATTCAGTTAGATAGCTCCGTTTTGGTTTTAGAAGCCGATATTTCTCTGTACAGCCTATGGTCCCATTCACTCGGGAATATCCCAACGCAGCTCCTAGAAGAAACGTGTTTCTGACTCGCTGAATCTCAACATAGATTCAACTCTCTTAGGTGAACGAACGCACAGCAGAGCAGTTTCAAGGAAACTTTTCTCCTGAGTTTTAGACGAAGTTTCCTGCTGTTTAGTACGTATGCCGGCATTGGGCTGGAAATACCGGTTTTGGGATTCTGCACAGAAAGGGTTTGCAAACCGCTGAATCCACACGTGAGTTTAACTCTGTCAGTTGAATGCACACATTGACAACCATCCAGTTAGATAGCTCCGTTTTGGTTTTAGAAGCAGATATTTCTCTGTACAGTCTATGGTCCCATTCACTCGGGAATATCCCAACGCAGCTCCTAGAAGAAACGTGTTTCTGACTCGCTGAATCTCAACATAGATTCAACTCTCTTAGGTGAACGAACGCACAGCAGAGCAGTTTCAAGGAAACGTTTCTCCTGAGTTTTAGACGAAGTTTCCTGCAGTTTAGTACGTATGCCGGCATTGGGCTGGAAATACCGGTTTTGGGATTCTGCACAGAAAGGGTTTGCAAACCGTTGAATCCACACGTGAGTTTAACTGTGTCAGTTGAATGCACACATTGACAACCATCCAGTTAGATAGCTCCGTTTTGGTTTTAGAAGCAGATATTTCTCTGTACAGCCTATGGTCCCATTCACTCGGGAATATCCCAACGCAGCTCCTAGAAGAAACGTGTTTCTGACTCGCTGAATCTCAACATAGATTCAACTCTCTTAGGTGAACGAACACACAGCAGAGCAGTTTCAAGGAAACGTTTCTCCTGAGTTTTAGACGAAGTTTCCTGCTGTTTACTACGGATGCCGGCATTGGGCTGGAAATACCGGTTTTGGGATTCTGCACAGAAAGGGTTTGCAAACCGCTGAATCCACACGTGAGTTTAACTTTGTCAGTTGAATGCACACATTGACAACCATCCAGTTAGATAGCTCCGTTTTGGTTTTAGAAGCAGATATTTCTCTGTACAGACTATGGTCCCATTCACTCAGGAATATACCAACGCAGCTCCTAGAAGAAACGTGTTTCTGACTCGCTGAATCTCAACATAGATTCAACTCTCTTAGGTGAACGAACGCACAGCAGAGCAGTTTCAAGGAAACGTTTCTCCTGAGTTTTAGACGAAGTTTCCTGCTGTTTAGTACGGATGCCGGCATTGGGCTGGAAATACTGGTTTTGGGATTCTGCACAGAAAGGGTTTGCAAACCACTGAATCCACAAGTGAGTTTAACTCTGTCAGTTGAATGCACACATTGACAACCATTCAGTTAGGTAGCTCCGTTTTGGTTTTAGAAGCAGATATTTCTCTGTACAGCCTAAGGTCCCATTCACTCGGGAATATCCCAACGCAGCTCCTGGAAGAAACGTGTTTCTGACTCGCTGAATCTCAACATAGATTCAACTCTCTTAGGTGAACGAACGCACAGCAGAGCAGTTTCAAGGAAACGTTTCTCCTGAGTTTTAGACGAAGTTTCCTGCTGTTTAGTACGTATGCCGGCATTGGGCTGGAAATACCGGTTTTGGGATTCTGCACAGAAAGGGTTTGCAAACCACTGAATTCACACGTGAGTTTAACTCTGTCAGTTGAATGCACACACTGACAACCATTCAGTTAGATAGCTCCGTTTTGGTTTTAGAAGCCGATATTTCTCTGTACAGCCTATGGTCCCATTCACTCGGGAATATCCCAACGCAGCTCCTAGAAGAAACGTGTTTCTGACTCGCTGAATCTCAACATAGATTCAACTCTCTTAGGTGAACGAACGCACAGCAGAGCAGTTTCAAGGAAACTTTTCTCCTGAGTTTTAGACGAAGTTTCCTGCTGTTTAGTACGTATGCCGGCATTGGGCTGGAAATACCGGTTTTGGGATTCTGCACAGAAAGGGTTTGCAAACCGCTGAATCCACACGTGAGTTTAACTCTGTCAGTTGAATACACACATTGACAACCATCCAGTTAGATAGCTCCGTTTTGGTTTTAGAAGCAGATATTTCTCTGTACAGTCTATGGTCCCATTCACTCGGGAATATCCCAACGCAGCTCCTAGAAGAAACGTGTTTCTGACTCGCTGAATCTCAACATAGATTCAACTCTCTTAGGTGAACGAACGCACAGCAGAGCAGTTTCAAGGAAACGTTTCTCCTGAGTTTTAGACGAAGTTTCCTGCTGTTTAGTACGTATGCCGGCATTGGGCTGGAAATACCGGTTTTGGGATTCTGCACAGAAAGGGTTTGCAAACCGTTGAATCCACACGTGAGTTTAACTCTGTCAGTTGAATGCACACATTGACAACCATCCAGTTAGATAGCTCCGTTTTGGTTTTAGAAGCAGATATTTCTCTGTACAGCCTATGGTCCCATTCACTCGGGAATATCCCAACGCAGCTCCTAGAAGAAACGTGTTTCTGACTCGCTGAATCTCAACATAGATTCAACTCTCTTAGGTGAACGAACACACAGCAGAGCAGTTTCAAGGAAACGTTTCTCCTGAGTTTTAGACGAAGTTTCCTGCTGTTTACTACGGATGCCGGCATTGGGCTGGAAATACCGGTTTTGGGATTCTGCACAGAAAGGGTTTGCAAACCGCTGAATCCACACGTGAGTTTAACTTTGTCAGTTGAATGCACACATTGACAACCATCCAGTTAGATAGCTCCGTTTTGGTTTTAGAAGCAGATATTTCTCTGTACAGTCTATGGTCCCATTCACTCGGGAATATCCCAACGCAGCTCCTAGAAGAAACGTGTTTCTGACTCGCTGAATCTCAACATAGATTCAACTCTCTTAGGTGAACGAACGCACAGCAGAGCAGTTTCAAGGAAACGTTTCTCCTGAGTTTTAGACGAAGTTTCCTGCTGTTTAGTACGTATGCCGGCATTGGGCTGGAAATACCGGTTTTGGGATTCTGCACAGAAAGGGTTTGCAAACCGTTGAATCCACACGTGAGTTTAACTCTGTCAGTTGAATGCACACATTGACAACCATCCAGTTAGATAGCTCCGTTTTGGTTTTAGAAGCAGATATTTCTCTGTACAGCCTATGGTCCCATTCACTCGGGAATATCCCAACGCAGCTCCTAGAAGAAACGTGTTTCTGACTCGCTGAATCTCAACATAGATTCAACTCTCTTAGGTGAACGAACACACAGCAGAGCAGTTTCAAGGAAACGTTTCTCCTGAGTTTTAGACGAAGTTTCCTGCTGTTTAGTACGGATGCCGGCATTGGGCTGGAAATACCGGTTTTGGGATTCTGCACAGAAAGGGTTTGCAAACCGCTGAATCCACACGTGAGTTTAACTTTGTCAGTTGAATGCACACATTGACAACCATCCAGTTAGATAGCTCCGTTTTGGTTTTAGAAGCAGATATTTCTCTGTACAGACTATGGTCCCATTCACTCGGGAATATCCCAACGCAGCTCCTAGAAGAAACGTGTTTCTGACTCGCTGAATCTCAACATAGATTCAACTCTCTTAGGTGAACGAACGCACAGCAGAGCAGTTTCAAGGAAACGTTTCTCCTGAGTTTTAGACGAAGTTTCCTGCTGTTTAGTACGGATGCCGGCATTGGGCTGGAAATACCGGTTTTGGGATTCTGCACAGAAAGGGTTTGCAAACCGCTGAATCCACACGTGAGTTTAACTCTGTCAGTTGAATGCACACATTGACAACCATCCAGTCAGATAGCTCCGTTTTGGTTTTAGAAGCAGATATTTCTCTGTACAGACTATGGTCCCATTCACTCGGGAATATCCCAACGCAGCTCCTAGAAGAAACGTGTTTCTGACTCGCTGAATCTCAACATAGATTCAACTCTCTTAGGTGAACGAACGCACAGCAGAGCAGTTTCAAGGAAACGTTTCTCCTGAGTTTTAGACGAAGTTTCCTGCTGTTTAGTACGGATGCCGGCATTGGGCTGGAAATACCGGTTTTGGGATTCTGCACAGAAAGGGTTTGCAAACCATTGAATCCACAAGTGAGTTTAACTCTGTCAGTTGAATGCACACATTGACAACCATTCAGTTAGGTAGCTCCGTTTTGGTTTTAGAACCAGATATTTCTCTGTACAGCATATGGTCCCATTCACTCGGGAATATCCCAACGCAGCTCCTGGAAGAAACGTGTTTCTGACTCGCTGAATCTCAACATAGATTCAACTCTCTTAGGTGAACGAACGCACAGCAGAGCAGTTTCAAGGAAACGTTTCTCCTGAGTTTTAGACGAAGTTTCCTGCAGTTTAGTACGTATGCCGGCATTGGGCTGGAAATACCGGTTTTGGGATTCTGCACAGAAAGGGTTTGCAAACCGTTGAATCCACACGTGAGTTTAACTCTGTCAGTTGAATGCACACATTGACAACCATCCAGTTAGATAGCTCCGTTTTGGTTTTAGAAGCAGATATTTCTCTGTACAGCCTATGGTCCCATTCACTCGGGAATATCCCAACGCAGCTCCTAGAAGAAACGTGTTTCTGACTCGCTGAATCTCAACATAGATTCAACTCTCTTAGGTGAACGAACACACAGCAGAGCAGTTTCAAGGAAACGTTTCTCCTGAGTTTTAGACGAAGTTTCCTTCTGTTTAGTACGTATGCCGGCATTGGGCTGGAAATACCGGTTTTGGGATTCTGCACAGAAAGGGTTTGCAAACCGCTGAATCCACACGTGAGTTTAACTTTGTCAGTTGAATGCACACATTGACAACCATCCAGTTAGATAGCTCCGTTTTGGTTTTAGAAGCAGATATTTCTCTGTACAGACTATGGTCCCATTCACTCGGGAATATCCCAACGCAGCTCCTAGAAGAAACGTGTTTCTGACTCGCTGAATCTCAACATAGATTCAACTCTCTTAGGTGAACGAACGCACAGCAGAGCAGTTTCAAGCAAACGTTTCTCCTGAGTTTTAGACGAAGTTTCCTGCTGTTTAGTACGTATGCCGGCATTGGGCTGGAAATACCGGTTTTGGGATTCTGCACAGAAATGGTTTGCAAACCACTGAATCCACAAGTGAGTTTAACTCTGTCAGTTGAATGCACACATTGACAACCATTCAGTTAGGTAGCTCCGTTTTGGTTTTAGAAGCAGATATTTCTCTGTACAGCCTATGGTCCCATTCACTCGGGAATATCCCAACGCAGCTCCTGGAAGAAACGTGTTTCTGACTCGCTGAATCTCAACATAGATTCAACTCTCTTAGGTGAACGAACGCACAGCAGAGCAGTTTCAAGGAAACGTTTCTCCTGAGTTTTAGACGAAGTTTCCTGCTGTTTAGTACGTATGCCGGCATTGGGCTGGAAATACCGGTTTTGGGATTCTGCACAGAAAGGGTTTGCAAACCACCGAATCCACACGTGAGTTTAACTCTGTCAGTTGAATGCACACACTGACAACCATTCAGTTAGATAGCTCCGTTTTGGTTTTAGAAGCAGATATTTCTCTGTACAGTCTATGGTCCCATTCACTCGGGAATATCCCAACGCAGCTCCTAGAAGAAACGTGTTTCTGACTCGCTGAATCTCAACATAGATTCAACTCTCTTAGGTGAACGAACGCACAGCAGAGCAGTTTCAAGGAAACGTTTCTCCTGAGTTTTAGAGGAAGTTTCCTGCAGTTTAGTACGTATGCCGGCATTGGGCTGGAAATACCGGTTTTGGGATTCTGCACAGAAAGGGTTTGCAAACCGTTGAATCCACACGTGAGTTTAACTCTGTCAGTTGAATGCACACATTGACAACCATCCAGTTAGATAGCTCCGTTTTGGTTTTAGAAGCAGATATTTCTCTGTACAGCCTATGGTCCCATTCACTCGGGAATATCCCAACGCAGCTCCTAGAAGAAACGTGTTTCTGACTCGCTGAATCTCAACATAGATTCAACTCTCTTAGGTGAACGAACGCACAGCAGAGCAGTTTCAAGGAAACGTTTCTCCTGAGTTTTAGACGAAGTTTCCTGCTGTTTAGTACGGATGCCGGCATTGGGCTGGAAATACCGGTTTTGGGATTCTGCACAGAAACGGTTTGCAAACCGCTGAATCCACACGTGAGTTTAACTTTGTCAGTTGAATGCACACATTGACAACCATCCAGTTAGATAGCTCCGTTTTGGTTTTAGAAGCAGATATTTCTCTGTACAGACTATGGTCCCATTCACTCGGGAATATCCCAATGCAGCTCCTAGAAGAAACGTGTTTCTGACTCGCTGAATCTCAACATAGATTCAACTCTCTTAGGTGAACGAACGCACAGCAGAGCAGTTTCAAGGAAACGTTTCTCCTGAGTTTTAGACGAAGTTTCCTGCTGTTTAGTACGGATGCCGGCATTGGGCTGGAAATACCGGTTTTGGGATTCTGCACAGAAAGGGTTTGCAAACCGCTGAATCCACACGTGAGTTTAACTTTGTCAGTTGAATGCACACATTGACAACCATCCAGTTAGATAGCTCCGTTTTGGTTTTAGAAGCAGATATTTCTCTGTACAGACTATGGTCCCATTCACTCGGGAATATCCCAACGCAGCTCCTAGAAGAAACGTGTTTCTGACTCGCTGAATCTCAACATAGATTCAACTCTCTTAGGTGAACGAACGCACAGCAGAGCAGTTTCAAGGAAACGTTTCTCCTGAGTTTTAGACGAAGTTTCCTGCTGTTTAGTACGTATGCCGGCATTGGGCTGGAAATACCGGTTTTGGGATTCTGCACAGAAAGGGTTTGCAAACCACTGAATCCACAAGTGAGTTTAACTCTGTCAGTTGAATGCACACATTGACAACCATTCAGTTAGGTAGCTCCGTTTTGGTTTTAGAAGCAGATATTTCTCTGTACAGCCTATGGTCCCATTCACTCGGGAATATCCCAACGCAGCTCCTGGAAGAAACGTGTTTCTGACTCGCTGAATCTCAACATAGATTCAACTCTCTTAGGTGAACGAACGCACAGCAGAGCAGTTTCAAGGAAACGTTTCTCCTGAGTTTTAGACGAAGTTTCCTGCTGTTTAGTACGTATGCCGGCATTGGGCTGGAAATACCGGTTTTGGGATTCTGCACAGAAAGGGTTTGCAAACCACTGAATTCACACGTGAGTTTAACTCTGTCAGTTGAATGCACACACTGACAACCATTCAGTTAGATAGCTCCGTTTTGGTTTTAGAAGCCGATATTTCTCTGTACAGCCTATGGTCCCATTCACTCGGGAATATCCCAACGCAGCTCCTAGAAGAAACGTGTTTCTGACTCGCTGAATCTCAACATAGATTCAACTCTCTTAGGTGAACGAACACACAGCAGAGCAGTTTCAAGGAAACGTTTCTCCTGAGTTTTAGACGAAGTTTCCTGCTGTTTACTACGGATGCCGGCATTGGGCTGGAAATACCGGTTTTGGGATTCTGCACAGAAAGGGTTTGCAAACCGCTGAATCCACACGTGAGTTTAACTTTGTCAGTTGAATGCACACATTGACAACCATCCAGTTAGATAGCTCCGTTTTGGTTTTAGAAGCAGATATTTCTCTGTACAGACTATGGTCCCATTCACTCGGGAATATCCCAACGCAGCTCCTAGAAGAAACGTGTTTCTGACTCGCTGAATCTCAACATAGATTCAACTCTCTTAGGTGAACGAACGCACAGCAGAGCAGTTTCAAGGAAACGTTTCTCCTGAGTTTTAGACGAAGTTTCCTGCTGTTTAGTACGGATGCCGGCATTGGGCTGGAAATACCGGTTTTGGGATTCTGCACAGAAAGGGTTTGCAAACCGCTGAATCCACACGTGAGTTTAACTCTGTCAGTTGAATGCACACATTGACAACCATCCAGTCAGATAGCTCCGTTTTGGTTTTAGAAGCAGATATTTCTCTGTACAGACTATGGTCCCATTCACTCGGGAATATCCCAACGCAGCTCCTAGAAGAAACGTGTTTCTGACTCGCTGAATCTCAACATAGATTCAACTCTCTTAGGTGAACGAACGCACAGCAGAGCAGTTTCAAGGAAACGTTTCTCCTGAGTTTTAGACGAAGTTTCCTGCTGTTTAGTACGGATGCCGGCATTGGGCTGGAAATACCGGTTTTGGGATTCTGCACAGAAAGGGTTTGCAAACCATTGAATCCACAAGTGAGTTTAACTCTGTCAGTTGAATGCACACATTGACAACCATTCAGTTAGGTAGCTCCGTTTTGGTTTTAGAACCAGATATTTCTCTGTACAGCATATGGTCCCATTCACTCGGGAATATCCCAACGCAGCTCCTGGAAGAAACGTGTTTCTGACTCGCTGAATCTCAACATAGATTCAACTCTCTTAGGTGAACGAACGCACAGCAGAGCAGTTTCAAGGAAACGTTTCTCCTGAGTTTTAGACGAAGTTTCCTGCTGTTTAGTACGGATGCCGGCATTGGGCTGGAAATACCGGTTTTGGGATTCTGCACAGAAAGGGTTTGCAAACCGCTGAAACCACACGTGAGTTTAACTCTGTCAGTTGAATGCACACATTGACAACCATCCAGTCAGATAGCTCCGTTTTGGTTTTAGAAGCAGATATTTCTCTGTACAGACTATGGTCCCATTCACTCGGGAATATCCCAACGCAGCTCCTAGAAGAAACGTGTTTCTGACTCGCTGAATCTCAACATAGATTCAACTCTCTTAGGTGAACGAACGCACAGCAGAGCAGTTTCAAGGAAACGTTTCTCCTGAGTTTTAGACGAAGTTTCCTGCTGTTTAGTACGGATGCCGGCATTGGGCTGGAAATACCGGTTTTGGGATTCTGCACAGAAAGGGTTTGCAAACCATTGAATCCACAAGTGAGTTTAACTCTGTCAGTTGAATGCACACATTGACAACCATTCAGTTAGGTAGCTCCGTTTTGGTTTTAGAACCAGATATTTCTCTGTACAGCATATGGTCCCATTCACTCGGGAATATCCCAACGCAGCTCCTGGAAGAAACGTGTTTCTGACTCGCTGAATCTCAACATAGATTCAACTCTCTTAGGTGAACGAACGCACAGCAGAGCAGTTTCAAGGAAACGTTTCTCCTGAGTTTTAGACGAAGTTTCCTGCAGTTTAGTACGTATGCCGGCATTGGGCTGGAAATACCGGTTTTGGGATTCTGCACAGAAAGGGTTTGCAAACCGTTGAATCCACACATGAGTTTAACTCTGTCAGTTGAATGCACACATTGACAACCATCCAGTTAGATAGCTCCGTTTTGGTTTTAGAAGCAGATATTTCTCTGTACAGCCTATGGTCCCATTCACTCGGGAATATCCCAACGCAGCTCCTAGACGAAACGTGTTTCTGACTCGCTGAATCTCAACATAGATTCAACTCTCTTAGGTGAACGAACACACAGCAGAGCAGTTTCAAGGAAACGTTTCTCCTGAGTTTTAGACGAAGTTTCCTGCTGTTTACTACGGATGCCGGCATTGGGCTGGAAATACCGGTTTTGGGATTCTGCACAGAAAGGGTTTGCAAACCGCTGAATCCACACGTGAGTTTAACTTTGTCAGTTGAATGCACACATTGACAACCATCCAGTTAGATAGCTCCGTTTTGGTTTTAGAAGCAGATATTTCTCTGTACAGACTATGGTCCCATTCACTCGGGAATATCCCAACGCAGCTCCTAGAAGAAACGTGTTTCTGACTCGCTGAATCTCAACATAGATTCAACTCTCTTAGGTGAACGAACGCACAGCAGAGCAGTTTCAAGCAAACGTTTCTCCTGAGTTTTAGACGAAGTTTCCTGCTGTTTAGTACGTATGCCGGCATTGGGCTGGAAATACCGGTTTTGGGATTCTGCACAGAAATGGTTTGCAAACCACTGAATCCACAAGTGAGTTTAACTCTGTCAGTTGAATGCACACATTGACAACCATTCAGTTAGGTAGCTCCGTTTTGGTTTTAGAAGCAGATATTTCTCTGTACAGCCTATGGTCCCATTCACTCGGGAATATCCCAACGCAGCTCCTGGAAGAAACGTGTTTCTGACTCGCTGAATCTCAACATAGATTCAACTCTCTTAGGTGAACGAACGCACAGCAGAGCAGTTTCAAGGAAACGTTTCTCCTGAGTTTTAGACGAAGTTTCCTGCTGTTTAGTACGTATGCCGGCATTGGGCTGGAAATACCGGTTTTGGGATTCTGCACAGAAAGGGTTTGCAAACCACTGAATCCACACGTGAGTTTAACTCTGTCAGTTGAATGCACACACTGACAACCATTCAGTTAGATAGCTCCGTTTTGGTTTTAGAAGCCGATATTTCTCTGTACAGCCTATGGTCCCATTCACTCGGGAATATCCCAACGCAGCTCCTAGAAGAAACGTGTTTCTGACTCGCTGAATCTCAACATAGATTCAACTCTCTTAGGTGAACGAACGCACAGCAGAGCAGTTTCAAGGAAACTTTTCTCCTGAGTTTTAGACGAAGTTTCCTGCTGTTTAGTACGTATGCCGGCATTGGGCTGGAAATACCGGTTTTGGGATTCTGCACAAAAAGGGTTTGCAAACCGCTGAATCCACACGTGAGTTTAACTCTGTCAGTTGAATGCACACATTGACAACCATCCAGTTAGATAGCTCCGTTTTGGTTTTAGAAGCAGATATTTCTCTGTACAGTCTATGGTCCCATTCACTCGGGAATATCCCAACGCAGCTCCTAGAAGAAACGTGTTTCTGACTCGCTGAATCTCAACATAGATTCAACTCTCTTAGGTGAACGAACGCACAGCAGAGCAGTTTCAAGGAAACGTTTCTCCTGAGTTTTAGAGGAAGTTTCCTGCAGTTTAGTACGTATGCCGGCATTGGGCTGGAAATACCGGTTTTGGGATTCTGCACAGAAAGGGTTTGCAAACCGTTGAATCCACACGTGAGTTTAACTCTGTCAGTTGAATGCACACATTGACAACCATCCAGTTAGATAGCTCCGTTTTGGTTTTAGAAGCAGATATTTCTCTGTACAGCCTATGGCCCCAATCACTCGGGAATATCCCAACGCAGCTCCTAGAAGAAACGTGTTTCTGACTCGCTGAATCTCAACATAGATTCAACTCTCTTAGGTGAACGAACGCACAGCAGAGCAGTTTCAAGGAAACGTTTCTCCTGAGTTTTAGACGAAGTTTCCTGCTGTTTAGTACGTATGCCGGCATTGGGCTGGAAATACCGGTTTTGGGATTCTGCACAGAAAGGGTTTGCAAACCACTGAATTCACACGTGAGTTTAACTCTGTCAGTTGAATGCACACACTGACAACCATTCAGTTAGATAGCTCCGTTTTGGTTTTAGAAGCCGATATTTCTCTGTACAGCCTATGGTCCCATTCACTCGGGAATATCCCAACGCAGCTCCTAGAAGAAACGTGTTTCTGACTCGCTGAATCTCAACATAGATTCAACTCTCTTAGGTGAACGAACGCACAGCAGAGCAGTTTCAAGGAAACGTTTCTCCTGAGTTTTAGACGAAGTTTCCTGCTGTTTACTACGGATGCCGGCATTGGGCTGGAAATACCGGTTTTGGGATTCTGCACAGAAAGGGTTTGCAAACCGCTGAATCCACACGTGAGTTTAACTTTGTCAGTTGAATGCACACATTGACAACCATCCAGTTAGATAGCTCCGTTTTGGTTTTAGAAGCAGATATTTCTCTGTACAGACTATGGTCCCATTCACTCAGGAATATACCAACGCAGCTCCTAGAAGAAACGTGTTTCTGACTCGCTGAATCTCAACATAGATTCAACTCTCTTAGGTGAACGAACGCACAGCAGAGCAGTTTCAAGGAAACGTTTCTCCTGAGTTTTAGACGAAGTTTCCTGCTGTTTAGTACGGATGCCGGCATTGGGCTGGAAATACTGGTTTTGGGATTCTGCACAGAAAGGGTTTGCAAACCACTGAATCCACAAGTGAGTTTAACTCTGTCAGTTGAATGCACACATTGACAACCATTCAGTTAGGTAGCTCCGTTTTGGTTTAAGAAGCAGATATTTCTCTGTACAGCCTATGGTCCCATTCACTCGGGAATATCCCAACGCAGCTCCTGGAAGAAACGTGTTTCTGACTCGCTGAATCTCAACATAGATTCAACTCTCTTAGGTGAACGAACGCACAGCAGAGCAGTTTCAAGGAAACGTTTCTCCTGAGTTTTAGACGAAGTTTCCTGCTGTTTAGTACGTATGCCGGCATTGGGCTGGAAATACCGGTTTTGGGATTCTGCACAGAAAGGGTTTGCAAACCACTGAATTCACACGTGAGTTTAACTCTGTCAGTTGAATGCACACACTGTCAACCATTCAGTTAGATAGCTCCGTTTTGGTTTTAGAAGCCGATATTTCTCTGTACAGCCTATGGTCCCATTCACTCGGGAATATCCCAACGCAGCTCCTAGAAGAAACGTGTTTCTGACTCGCTGAATCTCAACATAGATTCAACTCCCTTAGGTGAACGAACGCACAGCAGAGCAGTTTCAAGGAAACTTTTCTCCTGAGTTTTAGACGAAGTTTCCTGCTGTTTAGTACGTATGCCGGCATTGGGCTGGAAATACCGGTTTTGGGATTCTGCACAGAAAGGGTTTGCAAACCGCTGAATCCACACGTGAGTTTAACTCTGTCAGTTGAATGCACACATTGACAACCATCCAGTTAGATAGCTCCGTTTTGGTTTTAGAAGCAGATATTTCTCTGTACAGACTATGGTCCCATTCACTCGGGAATATCCCAACGCAGCTCCTAGAAGAAACGTGTTTCTGACTCGCTGAATCTCAACATAGATTCAACTCTCTTAGGTGAACGAACGCACAGCAGAGCAGTTTCAAGGAAACGTTTCTCCTGAGTTTTAGACGAAGTTTCCTGCAGTTTAGTACGTATGCCGGCATTGGGCTGGAAATACCGGTTTTGGGATTCTGCACAGAAAGGGTTTGCAAACCGTTGAATCCACACGTGAGTTTAACTCTGTCAGTTGAATGCACACATTGACAACCATCCAGTTAGATAGCTCCGTTTTGGTTTTAGAAGCAGATATTTCTCTGTACAGCCTATGGTCCCATTCACTCGGGAATATCCCAACGCAGCTCCTAGAAGAAACGTGTTTCTGACTCGCTGAATCTCAACATAGATTCAACTCTCTTAGGTGAACGAACGCACAGCAGAGCAGTTTCAAGGAAACGTTTCCCCTGAGTTTTAGACGAAGTTTCCTGCTGTTTAGTACGGATGCCGGCATTGGGCTGGAAATACTGGTTTTGGGATTCTGCACAGAAAGGGTTTGCAAACCACTGAATCCACAAGTGAGTTTAACTCTGTCAGTTGAATGCACACATTGACAACCATTCAGTTAGGTAGCTCCGTTTTGGTTTTAGAAGCAGATATTTCTCTGTACAGCCTATGGTCCCATTCACTCGGGAATATCCCAACGCAGCTCCTGGAAGAAACGTGTTTCTGACTCGCTGAATCTCAACATAGATTCAACTCTCTTAGGTGAACGAACGCACAGCAGAGCAGTTTCAAGGAAACGTTTCTCCTCAGTTTTAGACGAAGTTTCCTGCTGTTTAGTACGTATGCCGGCATTGGGCTGGAAATACCGGTTTTGGGATTCTGCACAGAAAGGGTTTGCAAACCACTGAATTCACACGTGAGTTTAACTCTGTCAGTTGAATGCACACACTCTCAACCATTCAGTTAGATAGCTCCGTTTTGGTTTTAGAAGCCGATATTTCTCTGTACAGCCTATGGTCCCATTCACTCGGGAATATCCCAACGCAGCTCCTAGAAGAAACGTGTTTCTGACTCGCTGAATCTCAACATAGATTCAACTCCCTTAGTTGAACGAACGCACAGCAGAGCAGTTTCAAGGAAACGTTTCTCCTGAGTTTTAGACGAAGTTTCCTGCTGTTTAGTACGTATGCCGGCATTGGGCTGGAAATACCGGTTTTGGGATTCTGCACAGAAAGGGTTTGCAAACCGCTGAATCCACACGTGAGTTTAACTCTGTCAGTTGAATGCACACATTGACAACCATCCAGTTAGATAGCTCCGTTTTGGTTTTAGAAGCAGATATTTCTCTGTACAGTCTATGGTCCCATTCACTCGGGAATATCCCAACGCAGCTCCTAGAAGAAACGTGTTTCTGACTCGCTGAATCTCAACATAGATTCAACTCTCTTAGGTGAACGAACGCACAGCAGAGCAGTTTCAAGGAAACGTTTCTCCTGAGTTTTAGACGAAGTTTCCTGCAGTTTAGTACGTATGCCGGCATTGGGCTGGAAATACCGGTTTTGGGATTCTGCACAGAAAGGGTTTGCAAACCGTTGAATCCACACGTGAGTTTAACTCTGTCAGTTGAATGCACACATTGACAACCATCCAGTTAGATAGCTCCGTTTTGGTTTTAGAAGCAGATATTTCTCTGTACAGCCTATGGTCCCATTCACTCGGGAATATCCCAACGCAGCTCCTAGAAGAAACGTGTTTCTGACTCGCTGAATCTCAACATAGATTCAACTCTCTTAGGTGAACGAACACACAGCAGAGCAGTTTCAAGGAAACGTTTCTCCTGAGTTTTAGACGAAGTTTCCTGCTGTTTACTACGGATGCCGGCATTGGGCTGGAAATACCGGTTTTGGGATTCTGCACAGAAAGGGTTTGCAAACCGCTGAATCCACACGTGAGTTTAACTTTGTCAGTTGAATGCACACATTGACAACCATCCAGTTAGATAGCTCCGTTTTGGTTTTAGAAGCAGATATTTCTCTGTACAGACTATGGTCCCATTCACTCAGGAATATCCCAACGCAGCTCCTAGAAGAAACGTGTTTCTGACTCGCTGAATCTCAACATAGATTCAACTCTCTTAGGTGAACGAACGCACAGCAGAGCAGTTTCAAGGAAACGTTTCTCCTGAGTTTTAGACGAAGTTTCCTGCTGTTTAGTACGGATGCCGGCATTGGGCTGGAAATACTGGTTTTGGGATTCTGCACAGAAAGGGTTTGCAAACCACTGAATCCACAAGTGAGTTTAACTCTGTCAGTTGAATGCACACATTGACAACCATTCAGTTAGGTAGCTCCGTTTTGGTTTTAGAAGCAGATATTTCTCTGTACAGCCTATGGTCCCATTCACTCGGGAATATCCCAACGCAGCTCCTGGAAGAAACGTGTTTCTGACTCGCTGAATCTCAACATAGATTCAACTCTCTTAGGTGAACGAATGCACAGCAGAGCAGTTTCAAGGAAATGTTTCTCCTGAGTTTTAGACGAAGTTTCCTGCTGTTTAGTACGTATGCCGGCATTGGGCTGGAAATACCGGTTTTGGGATTCTGCACAGAAAGGGTTTGCAAACCGCTGAATCCAAACGTGAGTTTAACTCTGTCAGTTGAATGCACAAATTGACAACCATTCAGTTTGGTAGCACCCTTTTGGTTTAAGGAGCAGATATTTCTCTGTACAGCCTATGGTCCCATTCACTCGGGAATATCCCAACGCAGCTCCTAGAAGAAACGTGTTTCTGACTCGCTGAATCTCAACATAGATTCAACTCTCTTAGGGGAACGAACGCACAGCAGAGCAGTTTCAAGGAAATGTTTCTCCTGAGTTTTAGACGAAGTTTCCTGCTGTTTAGTACGGATGCCGGCATTGGGCTGGAAATACCGGTTTTGGGATTCTGCACAGAAAGGTTTTGCAAACCGCTGAATCCACACGTGAGTTTAACTTTGTCAGTTGAATGCACACATTGACAACCATCCAGTTAGATAGCTCCGTTTTGGTTTTAGAAGCAGATATTTCTCTGTACAGACTATGGTCCCATTCACTCGGGAATATCCCAACGCAGCTCCTAGAAGAAACGTGTTTCTGACTCGCTGAATCTCAACATAGATTCAACTCTCTTAGGTGAACGAACGCACAGCAGAGCAGTTTCAAGGAAACGTTTCTCCTGAGTTTTAGACGAAGTTTCCTGCTGTTTAGTACGTATGCCGGCATTGGGCTGGAAATACCGGTTTTGGGATTCTGCACAGAAAGGGTTTGCAAACCACTGAATCCACACGTGAGTTTAACTCTGTCAGTTGAATGCACACACTGACAACCATTCAGTTAGATAGCTCCGTTTTGGTTTTAGAAGCAGATATTTCTCTGTACAGACTATGGTCCCATTCACTCGGGAATATCCCAACGCAGCTCCTAGAAGAAACGTGTTTCTGACTCGCTGAATCTCAACATAGATTCAACTCCCTTAGGTGAACGAACGCACAGCAGAGCAGTTTCAAGGAAACGTTTCTCCTGAGTTTTAGACGAAGTTTCCTGCTGTTTAGTACGTATGCCGGCATTGGGCTGGAAATACCGGTTTTGGGATTCTGCACAGAAAGGGTTTGCAAACCGCTGAATCCACACGTGAGTTTAACTCTGTCAGTTGAATGCACACATTGACAACCATCCAGTTAGATAGCTCCGTTTTGGTTTTAGATGCAGATATTTCTCTGTACAGCCTATGGTCCCATTCACTCGGGAATATCCCAACGCAGCTCCTAGAAGAAACGTGTTTCTGACTCGCTGAATCTCAACATAGATTCAACTCTCTTAGGTGATCGAACGCACAGCAGAGCAGTTTCAAGGAAACTTTTCTCCTGAGTTTTAGACGAAGTTTCCTGCTGTTTAGTACGGATGCCGGCATTGGGCTGGAAATACCGGTTTTGGGATTCTGCACAGAAAGGGTTTGCAAACCGTTGAATCCACACGTGAGTTTAACTCTGTCAGTTGAATGCACAGATTGACAACCATCCAGTTAGATAGCTCCGTTTTGGTTTTAGAAGCAGATATTTCTCTGTACAGCCTATGGTCCCATTCACTCGGGAATATCCCAACGCAGCTCCTAGAAGAAACGTGTTTCTGACTCGCTGAATCTCAACATAGATTCAACTCTCTTAGGTGAACGAACACACAGCAGAGCAGTTTCAAGGAAACGTTTCTCCTGAGTTTTAGACGAAGTTTCCTGCTGTTTACTACGGATGCCGGCATTGGGCTGGAAATACCGGTTTTGGGATTCTGCACAGAAAGGGTTTGCAAACCGCTGAATCCACACGTGAGTTTAACTTTGTCAGTTGAATGCACACATTGACAACCATCCAGTTAGATAGCTCCGTTTTGGTTTTAGAAGCAGATATTTCTCTGTACAGACTATGGTCCCATTCACTCAGGAATATACCAACGCAGCTCCTAGAAGAAACGTGTTTCTGACTCGCTGAATCTCAACATAGATTCAACTCTCTTAGGTGAACGAACGCACAGCAGAGCAGTTTCAAGGAAACGTTTCTCCTGAGTTTTAGACGAAGTTTCCTGCTGTTTAGTACGGATGCCGGCATTGGGCTGGAAATACTGGTTTTGGGATTCTGCACAGAAAGGGTTTGCAAACCACTGAATCCACAAGTGAGTTTAACTCTGTCAGTTGAATGCACACATTGACAACCATTCAGTTAGGTAGCTCCGTTTTGGTTTTAGAAGCAGATATTTCTCTGTACAGCCTATGGTCCCATTCACTCGGGAATATCCCAACGCAGCTCCTGGAAGAAACGTGTTTCTGACTCGCTGAATCTCAACATAGATTCAACTCTCTTAGGTGAACGAACGCACAGCAGAGCAGTTTCAAGGAAACGTTTCTCCTGAGTTTTAGACGAAGTTTCCTGCTGTTTAGTACGTATGCCGGCATTGGGCTGGAAATACCGGTTTTGGGATTCTGCACAGAAAGGGTTTGCAAACCACTGAATTCACACGTGAGTTTAACTCTGTCAGTTGAATGCACACACTGTCAACCATTCAGTTAGATAGCTCCGTTTTGGTTTTAGAAGCCGATATTTCTCTGTACAGCCTATGGTCCCATTCACTCGGGAATATCCCAACGCAGCTCCTAGAAGAAACGTGTTTCTGACTCGCTGAATCTCAACATAGATTCAACTCCCTTAGGTGAACGAACGCACAGCAGAGCAGTTTCAAGGAAACTTTTCTCCTGAGTTTTAGACGAAGTTTCCTGCTGTTTAGTACGTATGCCGGCATTGGGCTGGAAATACCGGTTTTGGGATTCTGCACAGAAAGGGTTTGCAAACCGCTGAATCCACACGTGAGTTTAACTCTGTCAGTTGAATGCACACATTGACAACCATCCAGTTAGATAGCTCCGTTTTGGTTTTAGAAGCAGATATTTCTCTGTACAGTCTATGGTCCCATTCACTCGGGAATATCCCAACGCAGCTCCTAGAAGAAACGTGTTTCTGACTCGCTGAATCTCAACATAGATTCAACTCTCTTAGGTGAACGAACGCACAGCAGAGCAGTTTCAAGGAAACGTTTCTCCTGAGTTTTAGACGAAGTTTCCTGCAGTTTAGTACGTATGCCGGCATTGGGCTGGAAATACCGGTTTTGGGATTCTGCACAGAAAGGGTTTGCAAACCGCTGAATCCACACGTGAGTTTAACTCTGTCAGTTGAATGCACACATTGACAAACATCCAGTTAGATAGCTCCGTTTTGGTTTTAGAAGCAGATATTTCTCTGTACAGCCTATGGTCCCATTCACTCGGGAATATCCCAACGCAGCTCCTAGAAGAAACGTGTTTCTGACTCGCTGAATCTCAACATAGATTCAACTCTCTTAGGTGAACGAACGCACAGCAGAGCAGTTTCAAGGAAACGTTTCCCCTGAGTTTTAGACGAAGTTTCCTGCTGTTTAGTACGGATGCCGGCATTGGGCTGGAAATACTGGTTTTGGGATTCTGCACAGAAAGGGTTTGCAAACCACTGAATCCACAAGTGAGTTTAACTCTGTCAGTTGAATGCACACATTGACAACCATTCAGTTAGGTAGCTCCGTTTTGGTTTTAGAAGCAGATATTTCTCTGTACAGCCTATGGTCCCATTCACTCGGGAATATCCCAACGCAGCTCCTGGAAGAAAGGTGTTTCTGACTCGCTGAATCTCAACATAGATTCAACTCTCTTAGGTGAACGAACGCACAGCAGAGCAGTTTCAAGGAAACGTTTCTCCTCAGTTTTAGACGAAGTTTCCTGCTGTTTAGTACGTATGCCGGCATTGGGCTGGAAATACCGGTTTTGGGATTCTGCACAGAAAGGGTTTGCAAACCACTGAATTCACACGTGAGTTTAACTCTGTCAGTTGAATGCACACACTGTCAACCATTCAGTTAGATAGCTCCGTTTTGGTTTTAGAAGCCGATATTTCTCTGTACAGCCTATGGTCCCATTCACTCGGGAATATCCCAACGCAGCTCCTAGAAGAAACGTGTTTCTGACTCGCTGAATCTCAACATAGATTCAACTCCCTTAGTTGAACGAACGCACAGCAGAGCAGTTTCAAGGAAACGTTTCTCCTGAGTTTTAGACGAAGTTTCCTGCTGTTTAGTACGTATGCCGGCATTGGGCTGGAAATACCGGTTTTGGTATTCTGCACAGAAAGGGTTTGCAAACCGCTGAATCCACACGTGAGTTTAACTCTGTCAGTTGAATGCACACATTGACAACCATCCAGTTAGATAGCTCCGTTTTGGTTTTAGAAGCAGATATTTCTCTGTACAGTCTATGGTCCCATTCACTCGGGAATATCCCAACGCAGCTCCTAGAAGAAACGTGTTTCTGACTCGCTGAATCTCAACATAGATTCAACTCTCTTAGGTGAACGAACGCACAGCAGAGCAGTTTCAAGGAAACGTTTCTCCTGAGTTTTAGACGAAGTTTCCTGCAGTTTAGTACGTATGCCGGCATTGGGCTGGAAATACCGGTTTTGGGATTCTACACAGAAAGGGTTTGCAAACCGTTGAATCCACACGTGAGTTTATCTCTGTCAGTTGAATGCACACATTGACAACCATCCAGTTAGATAGCTCCGTTTTGGTTTTAGAAGCAGATATTTCTCTGTACAGCCTATGGTCCCATTCACTCGGGAATATCCCAACGCAGCTCCTAGAAGAAACGTGTTTCTGACTCGCTGAATCTCAACATAGATTCAACTCTATTAGGTGAACGAACGCACAGCAGAGCAGTTTCAAGGAAACGTTTCTCCTGAGTTTTAGACGAAGTTTCCTGCTGTTTAGTACGGATGCCGGCATTGGGCTGGAAATACCGGTTTTGGGATTCTGCACAGAAAGGGTTTGCAAACCGCTGAATCCACACGTGAGTTTAACTTTGTCAGTTGAATGCACACATTGACAACCATCCAGTTAGATAGCTACGTTTTGGTTTTAGAAGCAGATATTTCTCTGTACAGACTATGGTCCCATTCACTCGGGAATATCCCAACGCAGCTCCTAGAAGAAACGTGTTTCTGACTCGCTGAATCTCAACATAGATTCAACTCTCTTAGGTGAACGAACGCACAGCAGAGCAGTTTCAAGGAAACGTTTCTCCTGAGTTTTAGACGAAGTTTCCTGCTGTTTAGTACGGATGCCGGCATTGGGCTGGAAATATCGGTTTTGGGATTCTGCACAGAAAGGGTTTGCAAACCACTGAATCCACAAGTGAGTTTAACTCTGTCAGTTGAATGCACACATTGACAACCATTCAGTTAGGTAGCTCCGTTTTGGTTTTAGAAGCAGATATTTCTCTGTACAGCATATGGTCCCATTCACTCGGGAATATCCCAACGCAGCTCCTGGAAGAAACGTGTTTCTGACTCGCTGAATCTCAACATAGATTCAACTCTCTTAGGTGAACGAACGCACAGCAGAGCAGTTTCAAGGAAACGTTTCTCCTGAGTTTTAGACGAAGTTTCCTGCTGTTTAGTACGTATGGCGGCATTGGGCTGGAAATACCGGTTTTGGGATTCTGCACAGAAAGGGTTTGCAAACCGCTGAATCCACACGTGAGTTTAACTTTGTCAGTTGAATGCACACATTGACAACCATCCAGTTAGATAGCTCCGTTTTGGTTTTAGAAGCAGATATTTCTCTGTACAGACTATGGTCCCATTCACTCGGGAATATCCCAACGCAGCTCCTAGAAGAAACGTGTTTCTGACTCGCTGAATCTCAACATAGATTCAACTCTCTTAGGTGAACGAACGCACAGCAGAGCAGTTTCAAGGAAACGTTTCTCCTGAGTTTTAGACGAAGTTTCCTGCTGTTTAGTACGTATGCCGGCATTGGGCTGGAAATACCGGTTTTGGGATTCTGCACAGAAAGGGTTTGCAAACCACTGAATCCACAAGTGAGTTTAACTCTGTCAGTTGAATGCACACATTGACAACCATTCAGTTAGGTAGCTCCGTTTTGGTTTTAGAAGCAGATATTTCTCTGTACAGCCTATGGTCCCATTCACTCGGGAATATCCCAACGCAGCTCCTGGAAGAAACGTGTTTCTGACTCGCTGAATCTCAACATAGATTCAACTCTCTTAGGTGAACGAACGCACAGCAGAGCAGTTTCAAGGAAACGTTTCTCCTGAGTTTTAGACGAAGTTTCCTGCTGTTTAGTACGTATTCCGGCATTGGGCTGGAAATACCGGTTTTGGGATTCTGCACGGAAAGGGTTTGCAAACCACTGAATCCACACGTGAGTTTAACTCTGTCAGTTGAATGCACACACTGACAACCATTCAGTTAGATAGCTCCGTTTTGGTTTTAGAAGCAGATATTTCTCTGTACAGCCTATGGTCCCATTCACTCGGGAATATCCCAACGCAGCTCCTAGAAGAAACGTGTTTCTGACTCGCTGAATCTCAACATAGATTCAACTCTCTTAGGTGAACGAACGCACAGCAGAGCAGTTTCAAGGAAACGTTTATCCTGAGTTTTAGACGAAGTTTCCTGCTGTTTAGTACGTATGCCGGCATTGGGCTGGAAATATCGGTTTTGGGATTCTGCACAGAAAGGGTTTGCAAACCACTGAATCCACAAGTGAGTTTAACTCTGTCAGTTGAATGCACACATTGACAACCATTCAGTTAGGTAGCTCCGTTTTGGTTTTAGAAGCAGATATTTCTCTGTACAGCCTATGGTCCCATTCACTCGGGAATATCCCAACGCAGCTCCTGGAAGAAACGTGTTTCTGACTCGCTGAATCTCAACATAGATTCAACTCTCTTAGGTGAACGAACGCACAGCAGAGCAGTTTCAAGGAAACGTTTCTCCTGAGTTTTAGACGAAGTTTCCTGCTGTTTAGTACGTATGCCGGCATTGGGCTGGAAATACCGGTTTTGGGATTCTGCACAGAAAGGGTTTGCAAACCACTGAATCCACACGTGAGTTTAACTCTGTCAGTTGAATGCACACACTGACAACCATTCAGTTAGATAGCTCCGTTTTGGTTTTAGAAGCCGATATTTCTCTGTACAGCCTATGGTCCCATTCACTCGGGAATATCCCAACGCAGCTCCTAGAAGAAACGTGTTTCTGACTCGCTGAATCTCAACATAGATTCAACTCTCTTAGGTGAACGAACGCACAGCAGAGCAGTTTCAAGGAAACGTTTCTCCTGAGTTTTAGACGAAGTTTCCTGCTGTTTAGTACGGATGCCGGCATTGGGCTGGAAATATCGGTTTTGGGATTCTGCACAGAAAGGGTTTGCAAACCACTGAATCCACAAGTGAGTTTAACTCTGTCAGTTGAATGCACACATTGACAACCATTCAGTTAGGTAGCTCCGTTTTGGTTTTAGAAGCAGATATTTCTCTGTACAGCATATGGTCCCATTCACTCGGGAATATCCCAACGCAGCTCCTGGAAGAAACGTGTTTCTGACTCGCTGAATCTCAACATAGATTCAACTCTCTTAGGTGAACGAACGCACAGCAGAGCAGTTTCAAGGAAACGTTTCTCCTGAGTTTTAGACGAAGTTTCCTGCTGTTTAGTACGTATGGCGGCATTGGGCTGGAAATACCGGTTTTGGGATTCTGCACAGAAAGGGTTTGCAAACCGCTGAATCCACACGTGAGTTTAACGTTGTCAGTTGAATGCACACATTGACAACCATCCAGTTAGATAGCTCCGTTTTGGTTTTAGAAGCAGATATTTCTCTGTACAGACTATGGTCCCATTCACTCGGGAATATCCCAACGCAGCTCCTAGAAGAAACGTGTTTCTGACTCGCTGAATCTCAACATAGATTCAACTCTCTTAGGTGAACGAACGCACAGCAGAGCAGTTTCAAGGAAACGTTTCTCCTGAGTTTTAGACGAAGTTTCCTGCTGTTTAGTACGTATGCCGGCATTGGGCTGGAAATACCGGTTTTGGGATTCTGCACAGAAAGGGTTTGCAAACCACTGAATCCACAAGTGAGTTTAACTCTGTCAGTTGAAAGCACACATTGACAACCATTCAGTTAGGTAGCTCCGTTTTGGTTTTAGAAGCAGATATTTCTCTGTACAGCCTATGGTCCCATTCACTCGGGAATATCCCAACGCAGCTCCTGGAAGAAACGTGTTTCTGACTCGCTGAATCTCAACATAGATTCAACTCTCTTAGGTGAACGAACGCACAGCAGAGCAGTTTCAAGGAAACGTTTCTCCTGAGTTTTAGACGAAGTTTCCTGCTGTTTAGTACGTATTCCGGCATTGGGCTGGAAATACCGGTTTTGGGATTCTGCACGGAAAGGGTTTGCAAACCACTGAATCCACACGTGAGTTTACCTCTGTCAGTTGAATGCACACACTGACAACCATTCAGTTAGATAGCTCCGTTTTGGTTTTAGAAGCAGATATTTCTCTGTACAGTCTATGGTCCCATTCACTCGGGAATATCCCAACGCAGCTCCTAGAAGAAACGTGTTTCTGTCTCGCTGAATCTCAACATAGATTCAACTCTCTTAGGTGAACGAACGCACAGCAGAGCAGTTTCAAGGAAACGTTTCTCCTGAGTTTTAGACGAAGTTTCCTGCTGTTTAGTACGTATGCCGGCATTGGGCTGGAAATACCGGTTTTGGGATTCTGCACAGAAAGGGTTTGCAAACCGCTGAATCCACACGTGAGTTTAACTCTGTCAGTTGAATGCACACATTGACAACCATCCAGTTAGATAGCTCCGTTTTGGTTGTAGAAGCAGATATTTCTCTGTACAGCCTATGGTCCCATTCACTCGGGAATATCCCAACGCAGCTCCTAGAAGAAACGTGTTTCTGACTCGCTGAATCTCAACATAGATTGAACTCTCTTAGGTGAATGAACGCACAGCAGAGCAGTTTCAAGGAAACGTTTCTCCTGAGTTTTAGACGAAGTTTCCTTCTGTTTAGTACGTATGCCGGCATAGGGCTGGAAATACCGGTTTTGGGATTCTGCACAGAAAGGGTTTGCAAACCACTGAATCCACACGTGAGTTTAACTCTGTCAGTTGAATGCACACACTGACAACCATTCAGTTAGATAGCTCCGTTTTGGTTTTAGAAGCCGATATTTCTCTGTACAGCCTATGGTCCCATTCACTCGGGAATATCCCAACGCAGCTCCTAGAAGAAACGTGTTTCTGACTCGCTGAATCTCAACATAGATTCAACTCTCTTAGGTGAACGAACGCACAGCAGAGCAGTTTCAAGGAAACTTTTCTCCTGAGTTTTAGACGAAGTTTCCTGCTGTTTAGTACGTATGCCGGCATTGGGCTGGAAATACCGGTTTTGGGATTCTGCACAGAAAGGGTTTGCAAACCGCTGAATCCACACGTGAGTTTAACTCTGTCAGTTGAATGCACACATTGACAACCATCCAGTTAGATAGCTCCGTTTTGGTTTTAGAAGCAGATATTTCTCTGTACAGTCTATGGTCCCATTCTCTCGGGAATATCCCAATGCAGCTCCTAGAAGAAACGTGTTTCTGACTCGCTGAATCTCAACATAGATTCAACTCTCTTAGGTGAACGAACGCACAGCAGAGCAGTTTCAAGGAAACGTTTCTCCTGAGTTTTAGACGAAGTTTCCTGCAGTTTAGTACGTATGCCGGCATTGGGCTGGAAATACCGGTTTTGGGATTCTGCACAGAAAGGGTTTGCAAACCGCTGAATCCACACGTGAGTTTAACTCTGTCAGTTGAATGCACACATTGACAACCATCCAGTTAGATAGCTCCGTTTTGGTTTTAGAAGCAGTTATTTCTCTTTACAGCCTATGTTCCCATTCACTCGGGAATATCCCAACGCAGCTCCTAGAAGAAACGTGTTTCTGACTCGCTGAATCTCAACATAGATTCAACTCTCTTAGGTGAACGAACGCACAGCAGAGCAGTTTCAAGGAAACGTTTCTCCTGAGTTTTAGACGAAGTTTCCTTCTGTTTAGTACGTATGCCGGCATTGGGCTGGAAATACCGGTTTTGGGATTCTGCACAGAAAGGGTTTGCAAACCACTGAATCCACAAGTGAGTTTAACTCTGTCAGTTGAATGCACACATTGACAACCATTCAGTTAGGTAGCTCCGTTTTGGTTTTAGAAGCAGATATTTCTCTGTACAGCCTATGGTCCCATTCACTCGGGAATATCCCAACGCAGCTCCTGGAAGAAACGTGTTTCTGACTCGCTGAATCTCAACATAGATTCAACTCTCTTAGGTGAACGAACGCACAGCAGAGCAGTTTCAAGGAAACGTTTCTCCTGAATTTTAGACGAAGTTTCCTGCTGTTTAGTACGTATGCCGGCATTGGGCTGGAAATACCGGTTTTGGGATTCTGCACAGAAAGGGTTTGCAAACCACTGAATCCACACGTGAGTTTAACTCTGTCAGTTGAATGCACACACTGACAACCATTCAGTTAGATAGCTCCGTTTTGGTTTTAGAAGCCGATATTTCTCTGTACAGCCTATGGTCCCATTCACTCGGGAATATCCCAACGCAGCTCCTAGAAGAAACGTGTTTCTGACTCGCTGAATCTCAACATAGATTCAACTCTCTTAGGTGAACGAACGCACAGCAGAGCAGTTTCAAGGAAACTTTTCTCCTGAGTTTTAGACGAAGTTTCCTGCTGTTTAGTACGTATGCCGGCATTGGGCTGGAAATAACGGTTTTGGGATTCTGCACAGAAAGGGTTTGCAAACCGCTGAATGCACACGTGAGTTTAACTCTGTCAGTTGAATGCACACATTGACAACCATCCAGTTAGATAGCTCCGTTTTGGTTTTAGAAGCAGATATTTCTCTGTACAGCCTATGGTCCCATTCACTCGGGAATATCCCAACGCAGCTCCTAGAAGAAACGTGTTTCTGACTCGCTGAATCTCAACATAGATTCAACTCTCTTAGGTGAACGAAAGCACAGCAGAGCAGTTTCAAGGAAACGTTTCTCCTGAGTTTTAGACGAAGTTTCCTGCAGTTTAGTACGTATGCCGGCATTGGGCTGGAAACACCGGTTTTGGGATTCTGCACAGAAAGGGTTTGCAAACCGTTGAATCCACACGTGAGTTTAACTCTGTCAGTTGAATGCACACATTGACAACCATCCAGTTAGATAGCTCCGTTTTGGTTTTAGAAGCAGATATTTCTCTGTACAGCCTATGGTCCCATTCACTCGGGAATATCCCAACGCAGCTCTTGGAAGAAACGTGTTTCTGACTCGCTGAATCTCAACATAGATTCAACTCTCTTAGGTGAACGAACGCACAGCAGAGCAGTTTCAAGGAAACGTTTCTCCTGAGTTTTAGACGAAGTTTCCTGCTGTTTAGTACGGATGCCGGCATTGGGCTGGAAATACCGGTTTTGGGATTCTGCACAGAAAGGGTTTGCAAACCGCTGAATCCACACGTGAGTTTAACTTTGTCAGTTGAATGCACACATTGACAACCATCCAGTTAGATAGCTCCGTTTTGGTTTTAGAAGCAGATATTTCTCTGTACAGACTATGGTCCCATTCACTCGGGAATATCCCAACGCAGCTCCTAGAAGAAACGTGTTTCTGACTCGCTGAATCTCAACATAGATTCAACTCTCTTAGGTGAACGAACGCACAGCAGAGCAGTTTCAAGGAAACGTTTCTCCTGAGTTTTAGACGAAGTTTCCTGCTGTTTAGTACGGATGCCGGCATTGGGCTGGAAATACTGGTTTTGGGATTCTGCACAGAAAGGTTTTGCAAACCACTGAATCCACAAGTGAGTTTAACTCTGTCAGTTGAATGCACACATTGACAACCATTCAGTTAGGTAGCTCCGTTTTGGTTTTAGAAGCAGATATTTCTCTGTACAGCATATGGTCCCATTCACTCGGGAATATCCCAACGCAGCTCCTGGAAGAAACGTGTTTCTGACTCGCTGAACCTCAACATAGATTCAACTCTCTTAGGTGAACGAACGCACAGCAGAGCAGTTTCAAGGAAACGTTTCTCCTGAGTTTTAGACGAAGTTTCCTGCTGTTTAGTACGTATGGCGGCATTGGGCTGGAAATACCGGTTTTGGGATTCTGCACAGAAAGGGTTTGCAAACCGCTGAATCCACACGTGAGTTTAACTTTGTCAGTTGAATGCACACATTGACAACCATCCAGTTAGATAGCTCCGTTTTGGTTTTAGAAGCAGATATTTCTCTGTACAGACTATGGTCCCATTCACTCGGAAATATCCCAACGCAGCTCCTAGAAGAAACGTGTTTCTGACTCGCTGAATCTCAACATAGATTCAACTCTCTTAGGTGAACGAACGCACAGCAGAGCAGTTTCAAGGAAACGTTTCTCCTGAGTTTTAGACGAAGTTTCCTGCTGTTTAGTACGTATGCCGGCATTGGGCTGGAAATACCGGTTTTGGGATTCTGCACAGAAAGGGTTTGCAAACCACTGAATCCACAAGTGAGTTTAACTCTGTCAGTTGAATGCACACATTGACAACCATTCAGTTAGGTAGCTCCGTTTTGGTTTTAGAAGCAGATATTTCTCTGTACAGCCTATGGTCCCATTCACTCGGGAATATCCCAACGCAGCTCCTGGAAGAAACGTGTTTCTGACTCGCTGAATCTCAACATAGATTCAACTCTCTTAGGTGAACGAACGCGCAGCAGAGCAGTTTCAAGGAAACGTTTCTCCTGAGTTTTAGACGAAGTTTCCTGCTGTTTAGTACGTATGCCGGCATTAGGCTGGAAATACCGGTTTTGGGATTCTGCACAGAAAGGGTTTGCAAACCGCTGAATGCACACGTGAGTTTAACTCTGTCAGTTGAATGCACACATTGACAACCATCCAGTTAGATAGCTCCGTTTTGGTTTTAGAAGCAGATATTTCTCTGTACAGCCTATGGTCCCATTCACTCGGGAATATCCCAACGCAGCTCCTGGAAGAAACGTGTTTCTGACTCGCTGAATCTCAACATAGATTCAACTCTCTTAGGTGAACGAACGCACAGCAGAGCAGTTTCAAGGAAACGTTTCTCCTGAGTTTTAGACGAAGTTTCCTGCTGTTTAGTACGGATGCCGGCATTGGGCTGGAAATACCGGTTTTGGGATTCTGCACAGAAAGGGTTTGCAAACCGCTGAATCCACACGTGAGTTTAACTCTGTCAGTTGAATGCACACATTGACAACCATCCAGTTAGATAGCTCCGTTTTGGTTTTAGAAGCAGATATTTCTCTGTACAGACTATGGTCCCATTCACTCGGGAATATCCCAACGCAGCTCCTAGAAGAAACGTGTTTCTGACTCGCTGAATCTCAACATAGATTCAACTCTCTTAGGTGAACGAACGCACAGCAGAGCAGTTTCAAGGAAACGTTTCTCCTGAGTTTTAGACGAAGTTTCCTGCTGTTTAGTACGGATGCCGGCATTGGGCTGGAAATACTGGTTTTGGGATTCTGCACAGAAAGGGTTTGCAAACCACTGAATCCACAAGTGAGTTTAACTCTGTCAGTTGAATGCACACATTGACAACCATTCAGTTAGGTAGCTCCGTTTTGGTTTTAGAAGCAGATATTTCTCTGTACAGCCTATGGTCCCATTCACTCGGGAATATCCCAACGCAGCTCCTGGAAGAAACGTGTTTCTGACTCGCTGAATCTCAACATAGATTCAACTCTCTTAGGTGAACGAACGCACAGCAGAGCAGTTTCAAGGAAACGTTTCTCCTGAGTTTTAGACGAAGTTTCCTGCTGTTTAGTACGTATGCCGGCATTGGGCTGGAAATACCGGTTTTGGGATTCTGCACAGAAAGGGTTTGCAAACCGCTGAATCCACACGTGAGTTTAACTTTGTCAGTTGAATGCACACATTGACAACCATCCAGTTAGATAGCTCCGTTTTGGTTTTAGAAGCAGATATTTCTCTGTACAGTCTATGGTCCCATTCACTCGGGAATATCCCAACGCAGCTCCTAGAAGAAACGTGTTTCTGACTCGCTGAATCTCAACATAGATTCAACTCTCTTAGGTGAACGAACGCACAGCAGAGCAGTTTCAAGGAAACGTTTCTCCTGAGTTTTATACGAAGTTTCCTGCTGTTTAGTACGTATGCCGGCATTGGGCTGGAAATACCGGTTTTGGGATTCTGCACAGAAAGGGTTTGCAAACCACTGAATCCACACGTGAGTTTAACTCTGTCAGTTGAATGCACACATTGACAACCATTCAGTTAGGTAGCTCCGTTTTGGTTTTAGAAGCAGATATTTCTCTGTACAGACTATGGTCCCATTCACTCGGGAATATCCCAACGCAGCTCCTGGAAGAAACGTGTTTCTGACTCGCTGAATCTCAACATAGATTCAACTCTCTTAGGTGAACGAACGCACAGCAGAGCAGTTTCAAGGAAACGTTTCTCCTGAGTTTTAGACGAAGTTTCCTGCTGTTTAGTACGTATGCCGGCATTGGGCTGGAAATACCGGTTTTGGGATTCTGCACAGAAAGGGTTTGCAAACCACTGTATCCACACGTGAGTTTAACTCTGTCAGTTGAATGCACACACTGACAACCATTCAGTTAGATAGCTCCGTTTTGGTTTTAGAAGCCGATATTTCTCTGTACAGCCTATGGTCCCATTCACTCGGGAATATCCCAACGCAGCTCCTGGAAGAAACGTGTTTCTGACTCGCTGAATCTCAACATAGATTCAACTCTCTTAGGTGAACGAACGCACAGCAGAGCAGTTTCAAGGAAACGTTTCTCCTGAGTTTTAGACGAAGTTTCCTGCTGTTTAGTACGGATGCCGGCATTGGGCTGGAAATACCGGTTTTGGGATTCTGCACAGAAAGGGTTTGCAAACCGCTGAATCCACACGTGAGTTTAACTTTGTCAGTTGAATGCACACATTGACAACCATCCAGTTACATAGCTCCGTTTTGGTTTTAGAAGCAGATATTTCTCTGTACAGACTATGGTCCCATTCACTCGGGAATATCCCAACGCAGCTCCTAGAAGAAACGTGTTTCTGACTCGCTGAATCTCAACATAGATTCAACTCTCTTAGGTGAACGAACGCACAGCAGAGCAGTTTCAAGGAAACGTTTCTCCTGAGTTTTAGACGAAGTTTCCTGCTGTTTAGTACGGATGCCGGCATTGGGCTGGAAATACTGGTTTTGGGATTCTGCACAGAAAGGTTTTGCAAACCACTGAATCCACAAGTGAGTTTAACTCTGTCAGTTGAATGCACACATTGACAACCATTCAGTTAGGTAGCTCCGTTTTGGTTTTAGAAGCAGATATTTCTCTGTACAGCATATGGTCCCATTCACTCGGGATTATCCCAACGCAGCTCCTGGAAGAAACGTGTTTCTGACTCGCTGAATCTCAACATAGATTCAACTCTCTTAGGTGAACGAACGCACAGCAGAGCAGTTTCAAGGAAACGTTTCTCCTGAGTTTTAGACGAACTTTCCTGCTGTTTAGTACGTATGGCGGCATTGGGCTGGAAATACCGGTTTTGGGATTCTGCACAGAAAGGGTTTGCAAACCGCTGAATCCACACGTGAGTTTAACTTTGTCAGTTGAATGCACACATTGACAACCATCCAGTTAGATAGCTCCGTTTTGGTTTTAGAAGCAGATATTTCTCTGTACAGACTATGGTCCCATTCACTCGGAAATATCCCAACGCAGCTCCTAGAAGAAACGTGTTTCTGACTCGCTGAATCTCAACATAGATTCAACTCTCTTAGGTGAACGAACGCACAGCAGAGCAGTTTCAAGGAAACGTTTCTCCTGAGTTTTAGACGAAGTTTCCTGCTGTTTAGTACGTATGCCGGCATTGGGCTGGAAATTCCGGTTTTGGGATTCTGCACAGAAAGGGTTTGCAAACCGCTGAATCCACACGTGAGTTTAACTTTGTCAGTTGAATGCACACATTGACAACCATCCAGTTAGATAGCTCCGTTTTGGTTTTAGAAGCAGATATTTCTCTGTACAGACTATGGTCCCAGTCACTCGGGAATATCCCAACGCAGCTCCTAGAAGAAACGTGTTTCTGACTCGCTGAATCTCAACATAGATTCAACTCTCTTAGGTGAACGAACGCATAGCAGAGCAGTTTCAAGGAAACGTTTCTCCTGAGTTTTAGACGAAGTTTCCTGCTGTTTAGTACGGATGCCGGCATTGGGCTGGAAATACCGGTTTTGGGATTCTGCACAGAAAGGGTTTGCAAACCACTGAATCCACAAGTGAGTTTAACTCTGTCAGTTGAATGCACACATTGACAACCATTCAGTTAGGTAGCTCCGTTTTGGTTTTAGAAGCAGATATTTCTCTGTACAGCCTATGGTCCCATTCACTCGGGAATATCCCAACGCAGCTCCTGGAAGAAACGTGTTTCTGACTCGCTGAATCTCAACATAGATTCAACTCTCTTAGGCGAACGGACGCACAGCAGAGCAGTTTCAAGGAAACGTTTCTCCTGAGTTTTAGACGAAGTTTCCTGCTGTTTAGTACGTATTCCGGCATTGGGCTGGAAATACCGGTTTTGGGATTCTGCACGGAAAGGGTTTGCAAACCACTGAATCCACACGTGAGTTTAACTCTGTCAGTTGAATGCACACACTGACAACCATTCAGTTAGATAGCTCCGTTTTGGTTTTAGAAACAGATATTTCTCTGTACAGTCTATGGTCCCATTCACTCGGGAATATCCCAACGCAGCTCCTAGAAGAAACGTGTTTCTGACTCGCTGAATCTCAACATAGATTCAACTCTCTTAGGTGAACGAACGCACAGCAGAGCAGTTTCAAGGAAACGTTTCTCCTGAGTTTTAGACGAAGTTTCCTGCAGTTTAGTACGTATGCCGGCATTGGGCTGGAAATACCGGTTTTGGGATTCTGCACAGAAAGGGTTTGCAAACCGCTGAATCCACACGTGAGTTTAACTCTGTCAGTTGAATGCACACATTGACAACCATCCAGTTAGATAGCTCCGTTTTGGTTTTAGAAGCAGATATTTCTCTGTACAGCCTATGGTCCCATTCACTCGGGAATACCCCAACGCTGCTCCTAGAAGAAACGTGTTTCTGACTCGCTTAATCTCAACATAGATTCAACTCTCTTAGGTGAACGAACGCACAGCAGAGCAGTTTCAAGGAAACGTTTCTGCTGAGTTTTAGACGAAGTTTCCTGCTGTTTAGTACGTATGCCGGCATTGGGCTGGAAATACCGGTTTTGGGATTCTGCACAGAAAGGGTTTGCAAACCACTGAATCCACAAGTGAGTTTAACTCTGTCAGTTGAATGCACACATTGACAACCATTCAGTTAGGTAGCTCCGTTTTGGTTTTAGAAGCAGATATTTCTCTGTACAGCCTATGGTCCCATTCACTCGGGAATATCCCAACGCAGCTCCTGGAAGAAACGTGTTTCTGACTCGCTGAATCTCAACATAGATTCAACTCTCTTAGGTGAACGAACGCACAGCAGAGCAGTTTCAAGGAAACGTTTCTCCTGAGTTTTAGACGAAGTTTCCTGCTGTTTAGTACGTATGGCGGCATTGGGCTGGAAATACCGGTTTTGGGATTCTGCACAGAAAGGGTTTGCAAACCGCTGAATCCACACGTGAGTTTATCTTTGTCAGTTGAATGCACACATTGACAACCATCCAGTTAGATAGCTCCGTTTTGGTTTTAGAAGCAGATATTTCTCTGTACAGACTATGGTCCCATTCACTCGGGAATATCCCAACGCAGCTCCTAGAAGAAACGTGTTTCTGACTCGCTGAATCTCAACATAGATTCAACTCTCTTAGGTGAACGAACGCACAGCAGAGCAGTTTCAAGGAAACGTTTCTCCTGAGTTTTAGACGAAGTTTCCTTCTGTTTAGTACGTATGCCGGCATTGGGCTGGAAATACCGGTTTTGGGATTCTGCACAGAAAGGGTTTGCAAACCACTGAATCCACAAGTGAGTTTAACTCTGTCAGTTGAATGCACACATTGACAACCATTCAGTTAGGTAGCTCCGTTTTGGTTTTAGAAGCAGATATTTCTCTGTACAGCCTATGGTCCCATTCACTCGGGAATATCCCAACGCAGCTCCTGGAAGAAACGTGTTTCTGACTCGCTGAATCTCAACATAGATTCAACTCTCTTAGGTGAACGAACGCACAGCAGAGCAGTTTCAAGGAAACGTTTCTCCTGAGTTTTAGACGAAGTTTCCTGCTGTTTAGTACGTATGCCGGCATTGGGCTGGAAATACCGGTTTTGGGATTCTGCACAGAAAGGGTTTGCAAACCACTGAATCCACACGTGAGTTTAACTCTGTCAGTTGAATGCACACACTGACAACCATTCAGTTAGATAGCTCCGTTTTGGTTTTAGAAGCAGATATTTCTCTGTACAGTCTATGGTCCCATTCACTCGGGAATATCCCAACGCAGCTCCTAGAAGAAACGTGTTTCTGACTCGCTGAATCTCAACATAGATTCAACTCTCTTAGGTGAACGAACGCACAGCAGAGCAGTTTCAAGGAAACGTTTCTCCTGAGTTTTAGACGAAGTTTCCTGCAGCTTAGTACGTATGCCGGCATTGGGCTGGAAATACCGGTTTTGGGATTCTGCACAGAAAGGGTTTGCAAACCGCTGAATCCAACGTGAGTTTAACTCTGTCAGTTGAATGCACACATTGACAACCATCCAGTTAGATAGCTCCGTTTTGGTTTTAGAAGCAGATATTTCTCTGTACAGCCTATGGTACCATTCACTCGGGAATATCCCAACGCAGCTCCTAGAAGAAACGTGTTTCTGACTCGCTGAATCTCAACATAGATTCAACTTTCTTAGGTGAACGAACGCACAGCAGAGCAGTTTCAAGGAAACTTTTCTCCTGAGTTTTAGACGAAGTTTCCTGCTGTTTAGTACGGATGCCGGCTTTGGGCTGGAAATAACGGTTTTGGGATTCTGCACGGAAAGGGTTTGCAAACCACTGAATCCACACGTGAGTTTAACTCTGTCAGTTGAATGCACACACTGACAACCATTCAGTTAGATAGCTCCGTTTTGGTTTTAGAAACAGATATTTCTCTGTACAGTCTATGGTCCCATTCACTCGGGAATATCCCAACGCAGCTCCTAGAAGAAACGTGTTTCTGACTCGCTGAATCTCAACATAGATTCAACTCTCTTAGGTGAACGAACGCACAGCAGAGCAGTTTCAAGGAAACGTTTCTCCTGAGTTTTAGACGAAGTTTCCTGCAGTTTAGTACGTATGCCGGCATTGGCCTGGAAATACCGGTTATGGGATTCTGCACAGAAAGGGTTTGCAAACCGCTGAATCCACACGTGAGTTTAACTCTGTCAGTTGAATGCACACATTGACAACCATCCAGTTAGATAGCTCCGTTTTGGTTTTAGAAGCAGATATTTCTCTGTACAGCCTATGGTCCCATTCACTCGGGAATATCCCAACGCAGCTCCTAGAAGAAACGTGTTTCTGACTCGCTGAATCTCAACATAGATTCAACTCTCTTAGGTGAACGAACGCACAGCAGAGCAGTTTCAAGGAAACGTTTCTCCTGAGTTTTAGACGAAGTTTCCTTCTGATTAGTACGTATGCCGGCATTGGGCTGGAAATACCGGTTTTGGGATTCTGCACAGAAAGGGTTTGCAAACCACTGAATCCACAAGTGAGTTTAACTCTGTCAGTTGAATGCACACATTGACAACCATTCAGTTAGGTAGCTCCGTTTTGGTTTTAGAAGCAGATATTTCTCTGTACAGCCTATGGTCCCATTCACTCGGGAATATCCCAACGCAGCTCCTGGAAGAAACGTGTTTCTGACTCGCTGAATCTCAACATAGATTCAACTCTCTTAGGTGAACGAACGCACAGCAGAGCAGTTTCAAGGAAACGTTTCTCCTGAGTTTTAGACGAAGTTTCCTGCTGTTTAGTACGTATGCCGGCATTGGGCTGGAAATACCGGATTTGGGATTCCGCACAGAAAGGGTTTGCAAACCACTGAATCCACACGTGAGTTTAACTCTGTCAGTTGAATGCACACACTGACAACCTTTCAGTTAGATAGCTCCGTTTTGGTTTTAGAAGCCGATATTTCTCTGTACAGCCTATGGTCCCATTCACTCGGGAATATCCCAACGCAGCTCCTAGAAGAAACGTGTTTCTGACTCGCTGAATCTCAACATAGATTCAACTCTCTTAGGTGAACGAACGCACAGCAGAGCAGTTTCAAGGAAACTTTTCTCCTGAGTTTTAGACGAAGTTTCCTGCTGTTTAGTACGTATGCCGGCATTGGGCTGGAAATACCGGTTTTGGGATTCTGCACAGAAAGGGTTTGCAAACCGCTGAATCCACACGTGAGTTTAACTCTGTCAGTTGAATGCACACATTGACAACCATCCAGTTAGATAGCTCCGTTTTGGTTTTAGAAGCAGATATTTCTCTGTACAGTCTATGGTCCCATTCACTCAGGAATATCCCAACGCAGCTCCTAGAAGAAACGTGTTTCTGACTCGCTGAATCTCAACATAGATTCAACTCTCTTAGGTGAACGAACGCACAGCAGAGCAGTTTCAAGGAAACGTTTCTCCTGAGTTTTAGACGAAGTTTCCTGCAGTTTAGTACGTATGCCGGCATTGGGCTGGAAATACCGGTTTTGGGATTCTGCACAGAAAGGGTTTGCAAACCGCTGAATCCACACGTGAGTTTAACTCTGTCAGTTGAATGCACACATTGACAACCATCCAGTTAGATAGCTCCGTTTTGGTTTTAGAAGCAGATATTTCTCTGTACAGCCTATGGTCCCATTCACTCGGGAATATCCCAACGCAGCTCCTAGAAGAAACGTGTTTCTGACTCGCTGAATCTCAACATAGATTCAACTTTGTTAGGTGAACGAACGCACAGCAGAGCAGTTTCAAGGAAACTTTTCTCCTGAGTTTTAGACGAAGTTTCCTGCTGTTTAGTACGGATGCCGGCTTTGGGCTGGAAATACCGGTTTTGGGATTCTGCACAGAAAGGGTTTGCAAACGGCTGAATCCACACGTGAGTTTAACTTTGTCAGTTGAATGCACACATTGACAACCATCCAGTTAGATAGCTCCGTTTTGGTTTTAGAAGCAGATATTTCTCTGTACAGACTATGGTCCCATTCACTCGGGAATATCCCAACGCAGCTCCTAGAAGAAACGTGTTTCTGACTCGCTGAATCTCAACATAGATTCAACTCTCTTAGGTGAACGAACGCACAGCAGAGCAGTTTCAAGGAAACGTTTCTCCTGAGTTTTAGACGAAGTTTCCTGCTGTTTAGTACGGATGCCGGCATTGGGCTGGAAATACCGGATTTGGGATTCTGCACAGAAAGGGTTTGCAAACCGCTGAATCCACACGTGAGTTTAACTCTGTCAGTTGAATGCACACATTGACAACCATCCAGTTAGATAGCTCCGTTTTGGTTTTAGAAGCAGATATTTCTCTGTACAGTCTATGGTCCCATTCACTCGGGAATATCCCAACGCAGCTCCTAGAAGAAACGTGTTTCTGACTCGCTGAATCTCAACATAGATTCAACTCTCTTAGGTGAACGAACGCACAGCAGAGCAGTTTCAAGGAAACGTTTCTACTGAGTTTTAGACGAAGTTTCCTGCAGTTTAGTACGTATGCCGGCATTGGGCTGGAAATATCGGTTTTGGGATTCTGCACAGAAAGGGTTTGCAAACCGCTGAATCCACACGTGAGTTTAACTCTGTCAGTTGAATGCACACATTGACAACCATCCAGTTAGATAGCTCCGTTTTGGTTTTAGAAGCAGATATTTCTCTGTACAGCCTATGGTCCCATTCACTCGGGAATATCCCAACGCAGCTCCTAGAAGAAACGTGTTTCTGACTCGCTGAATCTCAACATAGATTCAACTCTCTTAGGTGAACGAACGCACAGCAGAGCAGTTTCAAGGAAACGTTTCTCCTGAGTTTTAGACGAAGTTTCCTGCAGTTTAGTACGTATGCCGGCATTGGGCTGGAAATACCGGTTTTGGGTTTCTGCACAGAAAGGGTTTGCAAACCGCTGAATCCACACGTGAGTTTAACTCTGTCAGTTGAATGCACACATTGACAACCATCCAGTTAGATAGCTCCGTTTTGGTTTTAGAAGCAGATATTTCTCTGTACAGCCTATGGTCCCATTCACTCGGGAATATCCCAACGCAGCTCCTAGAAGAAACGTGTTTCTGACTCGCTGAATCTCAACATAGATTCAACTCTCTTAGGTGAACGAACGCACAGCAGAGCAGTTTCAAGGAAACGTTTCTCCTGAGTTTTAGACGAAGTTTCCTGCTGTTTAGTACGTATGCCGGCATTGGGCTGGAAATACCGGTTTTGGGATTCTGCACAGAAAGGGTTTGCAAACCACTGAATCCACAAGTGAGTTTAACTCTGTCAGTTGAATGCACACATTGACAACCATTCAGTAAGGTAGCTCCGTTTTGGTTTTAGAAGCAGATATTTCTCTGTACAGCCTATGGTCCCATTCACTCGGGAATATCCCAACGCAGCTCCTGGAAGAAACGTGTTTCTGACTCGCTGAATCTCAACATAGATTCAACTCTCTTAGGTGAACGAACGCACAGCAGAGCAGTTTCAAGGAAACGTTTCTCCTGAGTTTTAGACGAAGTTTCCTGCTGTTTAGTACGTATGGCGGCATTGGGCTGGAAATACCGGTTTTGGGATTCTGCACAGAAAGGATTTGCAAACCGCTGAATCCACACGTGAGTTTATCTTTGTCAGTTGAATGCACACATTGACAACCATCCAGTTAGATAGCTCCGTTTTGGTTTTAGAAGCAGATATTTCTCTGTACAGACTATGGTCCCATTCACTCGGTAATATCCCAACGCAGCTCCTAGAAGAAACGTGTTTCTGACTCGCTGAATCTCAACATAGATTCAACTCTCTTAGGTGAACGAACGCACAGCAGAGCAGTTTCAAGGAAACGTTTCTCCTGAGTTTTAGACGAAGTTTCCTTCTGTTTAGTACGTATGCCGGCATTGGGCTGGAAATACCGGTTTTGGGATTCTGCACAGAAAGGGTTTGCAAACCACTGAATCCACAAGTGAGTTTAACTCTGTCAGTTGAATGCACACATTGACAACCATTCAGTTAGGTAGCTCCGTTTTGGTTTTAGAAGCAGATATTTCTCTGTACAGCCTATGGTCCCATTCACTCGGGAATATCCCAACGCAGCTCCTGGAAGAAACGTGTTTCTGACTCGCTGAATCTCAACATAGATTCAACTCTCTTAGGTGAACGAACGCACAGCAGAGCAGTTTCAAGGAAACGTTTCTCCTGAGTTTTAGACGAAGTTTCCTGCTGTTTAGTACGTATGACGGCATTGGGCTGGAAATACCGGTTTTGGGATTCTGCACAGAAAGGGTTTGCAAACCACTGAATCCACACTTGAGTTTAACTCTGTCAGTTGAATGCACACACTGACAACCATTCAGTTAGATAGCTCCGTTTTGGTTTTAGAAGCCGATATTTCTCTGTACAGTCTATGGTCCCATTCACTCGGGAATATCCCAACGCAGCTCCTAGAAGAAACGTGTTTCTGACTCGCTGAATCTCAACATAGATTCAACTCTCTTAGGTGAACGAACGCACAGCAGAGCAGTTTCAAGGAAACGTTTCTCCTGAGTTTTAGACGAAGTTTCCTGCAGTTTAGTACGTATGCCGGCATTGGGCTGGAAATACCGGTTTTGGGATTCTGCACAGAAATGGTTTGCAAACCGCTGAATCCACACGTGAGTTTAACTCTGTCAGTTGAATGCACACATTGACAACCATCCAGTTAGATAGCTCCGTTTTGGTTTTAGAAGCAGATATTTCTCTGTACAGCCTATGGTCCCATTCACTCGGGAATATCCCAACGCAGCTCCTAGAAGAAACGTGTTTCTGACTCGCTGAATCTCAACATAGATTCAACTTTCTTAGGTGAACGAACGCACAGCAGAGCAGTTTCAAGGAAACTTTTCTCCTGAGTTTTAGACGAAGTTTCCTGCTGTTAAGTACGGATGCCGGCATTGGGCTGGAAATACCGGTTTTGGGATTCTGCACAGAAAGTGTTTGCAAACCGCTGAATCCACACGTGAGTTTAACTTTGTCAGTTGAATGCACACATTGACAACCATCCAGTTAGATAGCTCCGTTTTGGTTTTAGAAGCAGATATTTCTCTGTACAGACTATGGTCCCATTCACTCGGGAATATCCCAACGCAGCTCCTAGAAGAAACGTGTTTCTGACTCGCTGAATCTCAACATACATTCAACTCTCTTAGGTGAACGAACGCACAGCAGAGCAGTTTCAAGGAAACGTTTCTCCTGAGTTTTAGACGAAGTTTCCTTCTGATTAGTACGTATGCCGGCATTGGGCTGGAAATACCGGTTTTGGGATTCTGCACAGAAAGGGTTTGCAAACCACTGAATCCACAAGTGAGTTTAACTCTGTCAGTTGAATGCACACATTGACAACCATTCAGTTAGGTAGCTCCGTTTTGGTTTTAGAAGCAGATATTTCTCTGTACAGCCTATGGTCCCATTCACTCGGGAATATCCCAACGCAGCTCCTGGAAGAAACGTGTTTCTGACTCGCTGAATCTCAACATAGATTCAACTCTCTTAGGTGAACGAACGCACAGCAGAGCAGTTTCAAGGAAACGTTTCTCCTGAGTTTTAGACGAAGTTTCCTGCTGTTTAGTACGTATGCCGGCATTGGGCTGGAAATACCGGATTTGGGATTCCGCACAGAAAGGGTTTGCAAACCACTGAATCCACACGTGAGTTTAACTCTGTCAGTTGAATGCACACACTGACAACCTTTCAGTTAGATAGCTCCGTTTTGGTTTTAGAAGCCGATATTTCTCTGTACAGCCTATGGTCCCATTCACTCGGGAATATCCCAACGCAGCTCCTAGAAGAAACGTGTTTCTGACTCGCTGAATCTCAACATAGATTCAACTCTCTTAGGTGAACGAACGCACAGCAGAGCAGTTTCAAGGAAACTTTTCTCCTGAGTTTTAGACGAAGTTTCCTGCTGTTTAGTACGTATGCCGGCATTGGGCTGGAAATACCGGTTTTGGGATTCTGCACAGAAAGGGTTTGCAAACCGCTGAATCCACACGTGAGTTTAACTCTGTCAGTTGAATGCACACATTGACAACCATCCAGTTAGATAGCTCCGTTTTGGTTTTAGAAGCAGATATTTCTCTGTACAGTCTATGGTCCCATTCACTCAGGAATATCCCAACGCAGCTCCTAGAAGAAACGTGTTTCTGACTCGCTGAATCTCAACATAGATTCAACTCTCTTAGGTGAACGAACGCACAGCAGAGCAGTTTCAAGGAAACGTTTCTCCTGAGTTTTAGACGAAGTTTCCTGCAGTTTAGTACGTATGCCGGCATTGGGCTGGAAATACCGGTTTTGGGATTCTGCACAGAAAGGGTTTGCAAACCGCTGAATCCACACGTGAGTTTAACTCTGTCAGTTGAATGCACACATTGACAACCATCCAGTTAGATAGCTCCGTTTTGGTTTTAGAAGCAGATATTTCTCTGTACAGCCTATGGTCCCATTCACTCGGGAATATCCCAACGCAGCTCCTAGAAGAAACGTGTTTCTGACTCGCTGAATCTCAACATAGATTCAACTTTGTTAGGTGAACGAACGCACAGCAGAGCAGTTTCAAGGAAACTTTTCTCCTGAGTTTTAGACGAAGTTTCCTGCTGTTTAGTACGGATGCCGGCTTTGGGCTGGAAATACCGGTTTTGGGATTCTGCACAGAAAGGGTTTGCAAACGGCTGAATCCACACGTGAGTTTAACTTTGTCAGTTGAATGCACACATTGACAACCATCCAGTTAGATAGCTCCGTTTTGGTTTTAGAAGCAGATATTTCTCTGTACAGACTATGGTCCCATTCACTCGGGAATATCCCAACGCAGCTCCTAGAAGAAACGTGTTTCTGACTCGCTGAATCTCAACATAGATTCAACTCTCTTAGGTGAACGAACGCACAGCAGAGCAGTTTCAAGGAAACGTTTCTCCTGAGTTTTAGACGAAGTTTCCTGCTGTTTAGTACGGATGCCGGCATTGGGCTGGAAATACCGGATTTGGGATTCTGCACAGAAAGGGTTTGCAAACCGCTGAATCCACACGTGAGTTTAACTCTGTCAGTTGAATGCACACATTGTCAACCATCCAGTTAGATAGCTCCGTTTTGGTTTTAGAAGCAGATATTTCTCTGTACAGCCTATGGTCCCATTCACTTGGGAATATCCCAACGCAGCTCCTAGAAGAAACGTGTTTCTGACTCGCTGAATCTCAACATAGATTCAACTCTCTTAGGTGAACGAACGCACAGCAGAGCAGTTTCAAGGAAACGTTTCTCCTGAGTTTTAGACGAAGTTTCCTGCAGTTTAGTACGTATGCCGGCATTGGGCTGGAAATACCGGTTTTGGGTTTCTGCACAGAAAGGGTTTGCAAACCGCTGAATCCACACGTGAGTTTAACTCTGTCAGTTGAATGCACACATTGACAACCATCCAGTTAGATAGCTCCGTTTTGGTTTTAGAAGCAGATATTTCTCTGTACAGCCTATGGTCCCATTCACTCGGGAATATCCCAACGCAGCTCCTAGAAGAAACGTGTTTCTGACTCGCTGAATCTCAACATAGATTCAACTCTCTTAGGTGAACGAACGCACAGCAGAGCAGTTTCAAGGAAACGTTTCTCCTGAGTTTTAGACGAAGTTTCCTGCTGTTTAGTACGTATGCCGGCATTGGGCTGGAAATACCGGTTTTGGGATTCTGCACAGAAAGGGTTTGCAAACCACTGAATCCACAAGTGAGTTTAACTCTGTCAGTTGAATGCACACATTGACAACCATTCAGTAAGGTAGCTCCGTTTTGGTTTTAGAAGCAGATATTTCTCTGTACAGCCTATGGTCCCATTCACTCGGGAATATCCCAACGCAGCTCCTGGAAGAAACGTGTTTCTGACTCGCTGAATCTCAACATAGATTCAACTCTCTTAGGTGAACGAACGCACAGCAGAGCAGTTTCAAGGAAACGTTTCTCCTGAGTTTTAGACGAAGTTTCCTGCTGTTTAGTACGTATGGCGGCATTGGGCTGGAAATACCGGTTTTGGGATTCTGCACAGAAAGGATTTGCAAACCGCTGAATCCACACGTGAGTTTATCTTTGTCAGTTGAATGCACACATTGACAACCATCCAGTTAGATAGCTCCGTTTTGGTTTTAGAAGCAGATATTTCTCTGTACAGACTATGGTCCCATTCACTCGGTAATATCCCAACGCAGCTCCTAGAAGAAACGTGTTTCTGACTCGCTGAATCTCAACATAGATTCAACTCTCTTAGGTGAACGAACGCACAGCAGAGCAGTTTCAAGGAAACGTTTCTCCTGAGTTTTAGACGAAGTTTCCTTCTGTTTAGTACGTATGCCGGCATTGGGCTGGAAATACCGGTTTTGGGATTCTGCACAGAAAGGGTTTGCAAACCACTGAATCCACAAGTGAGTTTAACTCTGTCAGTTGAATGCACACATTGACAACCATTCAGTTAGGTAGCTCCGTTTTGGTTTTAGAAGCAGATATTTCTCTGTACAGCCTATGGTCCCATTCACTCGGGAATATCCCAACGCAGCTCCTGGAAGAAACGTGTTTCTGACTCGCTGAATCTCAACATAGATTCAACTCTCTTAGGTGAACGAACGCACAGCAGAGCAGTTTCAAGGAAACGTTTCCCCTGAGTTTTAGACGAAGTTTCCTGCTGTTTAGTACGTATGACGGCATTGGGCTGGAAATACCGGTTTTGGGATTCTGCACAGAAAGGGTTTGCAAACCACTGAATCCACACGTGAGTTTAACTCTGTCAGTTGAATGCACACACTGACAACCATTCAGTTAGATAGCTCCGTTTTGGTTTTAGAAGCCGATATTTCTCTGTACAGTCTATGGTCCCATTCACTCGGGAATATCCCAACGCAGCTCCTAGAAGAAACGTGTTTCTGACTCGCTGAATCTCAACATAGATTCAACTCTCTTAGGTGAACGAACGCACAGCAGAGCAGTTTCAAGGAAACGTTTCTCCTGAGTTTTAGACGAAGTTTCCTGCAGTTTAGTACGTATGCCGGCATTGGGCTGGAAATACCGGTTTTGGGATTCTGCACAGAAATGGTTTGCAAACCGCTGAATCCACACGTGAGTTTAACTCTGTCAGTTGAATGCACACATTGACAACCATCCAGTTAGATAGCTCCGTTTTGGTTTTAGAAGCAGATATTTCTCTGTACAGCCTATGGTCCCATTCACTCGGGAATATCCCAACGCAGCTCCTAGAAGAAACGTGTTTCTGACTCGCTGAATCTCAACATAGATTCAACTTTCTTAGGTGAACGAACGCACAGCAGAGCAGTTTCAAGTAAACTTTTCTCCTGAGTTTTAGACGAAGTTTCCTGCTGTTAAGTACGGATGCCGGCATTGGGCTGGAAATACCGGTTTTGGGATTCTGCACAGAAAGTGTTTGCAAACCGCTGAATCCACACGTGAGTTTAACTTTGTCAGTTGAATGCACACATTGACAACCATCCAGTTAGATAGCTCCGTTTTGGTTTTAGAAGCAGATATTTCTCTGTACAGACTATGGTCCCATTCACTCGGGAATATCCCAACGCAGCTCCTAGAAGAAACGTGTTTCTGACTCGCTGAATCTCAACATAGATTCAACTCTCTTAGGTGAACGAACGCACAGCAGAGCAGTTTCAAGGAAACGTTTCTCCTGAGTTTTAGACGAAGTTTCCTTCTGTTTAGTACGTATGCCGGCATTGGGCTGGAAATACCGGTTTTGGGATTCTGCACAGAAAGGGTTTGCAAACCACTGAATCCACAAGTGAGTTTATCTCTGTCAGTTGAATGCACACATTGACAACCATTCAGTTAGCTAGCTCTGTTTTGGTTTTAGAAGCAGATATTTCTCTGTACAGCCTATGGTCCCATTCACTCGGGAATATCCCAACGCAGCTCCTGGAAGAAACGTGTTTCTGACTCGCTGAATCTCAACATAGATTCAACTCTCTTAGGTGAACGAACGCACAGCAGAGCAGTTTCAAGGAAACGTTTCTCCTGAGTTTTAGACGAAGTTTCCTGCTGTTTAGTACGTATGCCGGCATTGGGCTGGAAATACCGGTTTTGGGATTCTGCACAGAAAGGGTTTGCAAACCACTGAATCCACACGTGAGTTTAACTCTGTCAGTTGAATGCACACACTGACAACCATTCAGTTAGATAGCTCCGTTTTGGTTTTAGAAGCCGATATTTCTCTGTACAGCCTATGGTCCCATTCACTCGGGAATATCCCAACGCAGCTCCTAGAAGAAACGTGTTTCTGACTCGCTGAATCTCAACATAGATTCAACTCTCTTAGGTGAACGAACGCACAGCAGAGCAGTTTCAAGGAAACTTTTCTCATGAGTTTTAGACGAAGTTTCCTGCTGTTTAGTACGTATGCCGGCATTGGGCTGGAAATACCGGTTTTGGGATTCTGCACAGAAAGGGTTTGCAAACCGCTGAATCCACACGTGAGTTTAACTCTGTCAGTTGAATGCACACATTGACAACCATCCAGTTAGATAGCTCCGTTTTGGTTTTAGAAGCAGATATTTCTCTGTACAGTCTATGGTCCCATTCACTCAGGAATATCCCAACGCAGCTCCTAGAAGAAACGTGTTTCTGACTCGCTGAATCTCAACATAGATTCAACTCTCTTAGGTGAACGAACGCACAGCAGAGCAGTTTCAAGGAAACGTTTCTCCTGAGTTTTAGACGAAGTTTCCTGCAGTTTAGTACGTATGCCGGCATTGGGCTGGAAATACCGGTTTTGGGATTCTGCACAGAAAGGGTTTGCAAACCGCTGAATCCACACGTGAGTTTAACTCTGTCAGTTGAATGCACACATTGACAACCATCCAGTTAGATAGCTCCGTTTTGGTTTTAGAAGCAGATATTTCTCTGTACAGCCTATGGTCCCATTCACTCGGGAATATCCCAACGCAGCTCCTAGAAGAAACGTGTTTCTGACTCGCTGAATCTCAACATAGATTCAACTTTGTTAGGTGAACGAACGCACAGCAGAGCAGTTTCAAGGAAACTTTTCCCCTGTGTTTTAGACGAAGTTTCCTGCTGTTTAGTACGGATGCCGGCTTTGGGCTGGAAATACCGGTTTTGGGATTCTGCACAGAAAGGGTTTGCAAACCGCTGAATCCACACGTGAGTTTAACTTTGTCAGTTGAATGCACACATTGACAACCATCCAGTTAGATAGCTCCGTTTTGGTTTTAGAAGCAGATATTTCTCTGTACAGACTATGGTCCCATTCACTCGGTAATATCCCAACGCAGCTCCTAGAAGAAACGTGTTTCTGACTCGCTGAATCTCAACATAGATTCAACTCTCTTAGGTGAACGAACGCACAGCAGAGCAGTTTCAAGGAAACGTTTCTCCTGAGTTTTAGACGAAGTTTCCTGCTGTTTAGTACGTATGCCGGCATTGGGATGGAAATACCGGTTTTGGGATTCTGCACAGAAAGGGTTTGCAAACCACTGAATCCACAAGTGAGTTTAACTCTGTCAGTTGAATGCACACATTGACAACCATTCAGTTAGGTAGCTCCGTTTTGGTTTTAGAAGCAGATATTTCTCTGTACAGCCTATGGTCCCATTCACTCGGGAATATCCCAACGCAGCTCCTGGAAGAAACGTGTTTCTGACTCGCTGAATCTCAACATAGATTCAACTCTCTTAGGTGAACGAACGCACAGCAGAGCAGTTTCAAGGAAACGTTTCTCCTGAGTTTTAGACGAAGTTTCCTGCTGTTTAGTACGTATGGCGGCATTGGGCTGGAAATACCGGTTTTGGGATTCTGCACAGAAAGGGTTTGCAAACCGCTGAATCCACACGTGAGTTTAACTTTGTCAGTTGAATGCACACATTGTCAACCATCCAGTTAGATAGCTCCGTTTTGGTTTTAGAAGCAGATATTTCTCTGTACAGACTATGGTCCCATTCACTCGGGAATATCCCAACGCAGCTCCTAGAAGAAACGTGTTTCTGACTCGCTGAATCTCAACATAGATTCAACTCTCTTAGGTGAACGAACGCACAGCAGAGCAGTTTCAAGGAAACGTTTCTCCTGAGTTTTAGACGAAGTTTCCTGCTGTTTAGTACGTATGCCGGCATTGGGCTGGAAATACCGGATTTGGGATTCTGCACAGAAAGGGTTTGCAAACCACTGAATCCACATGTGAGTTTAACTCTGTCAGTTGAATGCACACACTGACAACCATTCAGTTAGATAGCTCCGTTTTGGTTTTAGAAGCCGATATTTCTCTGTACAGCCTATGGTCCCATTCACTCGGGAATATCCCAACGCAGCTCCTAGAAGAAACGTGTTTCTGACTCGCTGAATCTCAACATAGATTCAACTCTCTTAGGTGAACGAACGCACAGCAGAGCAGTTTCAAGGAAACTTTTCTCCTGAGTTTTAGACGAAGTTTCCTGCTGTTTAGTACGTATGCCGGCATTGGGCTGGAAATACCGGTTTTGGGATTCTGCACAGAAAGGGTTTGCAAACCGCTGAATCCACACGTGAGTTTAACTCTGTCAGTTGAATGCACACATTGACAACCATCCAGTTAGATAGCTCCGTTTTGGTTTTAGAAGCAGATATTTCTCTGTACAGACTATGGTCCCATTCACTCGGGAATATCCCAACGCAGCTCCTAGAAGAAACGTGTTTCTGACTCGCTGAATCTCAACATAGATTCAACTCTCTTAGGTGAACGAACGCACAGCAGAGCAGTTTCAAGGAAACGTTTCTCCTGAGTTTTAGACGAAGTTTCCTGCTGTTTAGTACGTATGCCGGCATTGGGCTGGAAATACCGGTTTTGGGATTCTGCACACAAAGGGTTTGCAAACCACTGAATCCACAAGTGAGTTTAACTCTGTCAGTTGAATGCACACATTGACAACCATTCAGTTAGGTAGCTCCGTTTTGGTTTTAGAAGCAGATATTTCTCTGTACAGCCTATGGTCCCATTCACTCGGGAATATCCCAACGCAGCTCCTGGAAGAAACGTGTTTCTGACTCGCTGAGTCTCAACATAGATTCAACTCTCTTAGGTGAACGAACGCACAGCAGAGCAGTTTCAAGGAAACGTTTCTCCTGAGTTTTAGACGAAGTTTCCTGCTGTTTAGTACGTATGCCAGCATTGGGCTGGAAATACCGGTTTTGGGATTCTGCACAGAAAGGGTTTGCAAACCACTGAATTCACACGTGAGTTTAACTCTGTCAGTTGAATGCACACACTGACAACCATTCAGTTAGATAGCTCCGTTTTGGTTTTAGAAGCCGATATTTCTCTGTACAGCCTATGGTCCCATTCACTCGGGAATATCCCAACGCAGCTCCTAGAAGAAACGTGTTTCTGACTCGCTGAATCTCAACATAGATTCAACTCTCTTAGGTGAACGAACGCACAGCAGAGCAGTTTCAAGGAAACGTTTCTCCTGAGTTTTAGACGAAGTTTCCTGCAGTTTAGTACGTATGCCGGCATTGGGCTGGAAATACCGGTTTTGGGATTCTGCACAGAAAGGGTTTGCAAACCGTTGAATCCACACGTGAGTTTAACTCTGTCAGTTGAATGCACACATTGACAACCATCCAGTTAGATAGCTCCGTTTTGGTTTTAGAAGCCGATATTTCTCTGTACAGCCTATGGTCCCATTCACTCGGGAATATCCCAGCGCAGCTCCTAGAAGAAACGTGTTTCTGACTCGCTGAATCTCAACATAGATTCAACTCTCTTAGGTGAACGAACACACAGCAGACCAGTTTCAAGGAAACGTTTCTCCTGAGTTTTAGACGAAGTTTCCTGCTGTTTAGTACGGATGCCGGCATTGGGCTGGAAATACCGGTTTTGGGATTCTGCACAGAAAGGGTTTGCAAACCGCTGAATCCACACGTGAGTTTAACTTTGTCAGTTGAATGCACACATTGACAACCATCCAGTTAGATAGCTCCGTTTTGGTTTTAGAAGCAGATATTTCTCTGTACAGACTATGGTCCCATTCACTCAGGAATATACCAACGCAGCTGCTAGAAGAAACGTGTTTCTGACTCGCTGAATCTCAACATAGATTCAACTCTCTTAGGTGAACGAACGCACAGCAGAGCAGTTTCAAGGAAACGTTTCTCCTGAGTTTTAGACGAAGTTTCCTGCTGTTTAGTACAGATGCCGGCATTGGGCTGGAAATACTGGTTTTGGGATTCTGCACAGAAAGGGTTTGCAAACCACTGAATCCACAAGTGAGTTTAACTCTGTCAGTTGAATGCACACATTGACAACCATTCAGTTAGGTAGCTCCGTTTTGGTTTTAGAAGCAGATATTTCTCTGTACAGCATATGGTCCCATTCACTCGGGAATATCCCAACGCAGCTCCTGGAAGAAACGTGTTTCTGACTCGCTGAATCTCAACATAGATTCAACTCTCTTAGGTGAACGAATGCACAGCAGAGCAGTTTCATGGAAACGTTTCTCCTGAGTTTTAGACGAAGTTTCCTGCTGTTTAGTACGTATGCCGGCATTGAGCTGGAATTACCGGTTTTGGGATTCTGCACAGAAAGGGTTTGTAAACCGCTGAATCCAAACGTGAGTTTTACTCTGTCAGTTGAATGCACACATTGACTACCATTCAGTTAGATAGCACCCTTTTGGCTTTAGGAGCAGATATCTCTCTGTACAGCCTATGGTCCCATTCACTCGGGAATATCCCAACGCAGCTCCTAAAAGAAACGTGTTTCTGACTCGCTGAATCTCAACATAGATTCAACTCTCTTCGGTGAACGAATGCACAGCAGAGCAGTTTCAAGGAAATGTTTCTCCTGAGTTTTAGACGAAGTTTCCTGCTGTTTAGTACGTATGCCGGCATTGGACTGGAAATACCGGTTTTGGGATTCTGCACAGAAAGGGTTTGCAAACCGCTGAATCCAAACGTGAGTTTAACTCTGTCAGTTGAATGCACAAATTGACAACCATTCAGTTTGGTAGCACCCTTTTGGTTTAAGGAGCAGATATTTCTCTGTACAGCCTATGGTCCCATTCACTCGGGAATATCCCAACGCAGCTCCTAGAAGAAACGTGTTTCTGACTCGCTGAATCTCAACATAGATTCAACTCTCTTAGGGGAACGAACGCACAGCAGAGCAGTTTCAAGGAAATGTTTCTCCTGAGTTTTAGACGAAGTTTCCTGCTGTTTAGTACGGATGCCGGCATTGGGCTGGAAATACCGGTTTTGGGATTCTGCACAGAAAGGTTTTGCAAACCGCTGAATCCACACGTGAGTTTAACTTTGTCAGTTGAATGCACACATTGACAACCATCCAGTTAGATAGCTCCGTTTTGGTTTTAGAAGCAGATATTTCTCTGTACAGACTATGGTCCCATTCACTCGGGAATATCCCAACGCAGCTCCTAGAAGAAACGTGTTTCTGACTCGCTGAATCTCAACATAGATTCAACTCTCTTAGGTGAACGAACGCACAGCAGAGCAGTTTCAAGGAAACGTTTCTCCTGAGTTTTAGACGAAGTTTCCTGCTGTTTAGTACGTATGCCGGCATTGGGCTGGAAATACCGGTTTTGGGATTCTGCACAGAAATGGTTTGCAAACCACTGAATCCACAAGTGAGTTTAACTCTGTCAGTTGAATGCACACATTGACAACCATTCAGTTAGGTAGCTCCGTTTTGGTTTTAGAAGCAGATATTTCTCTGTACAGACTATGGTCCCATTCACTCGGGAATATCCCAACGCAGCTCCTTGAAGAAACGTGTTTCTGACTCGCTGAATCTCAACATAGATTCAACTCTCTTAGGTGAACGAACGCACAGCAGAGCAGTTTCAAGGAAACGTTTCTCCTGAGTTTTAGACGAAGTTTCCTGCTGTTTAGTACGTATGCCGGCATTGGGCTGGAAATACCGGTTTTGGGATTCTGCACAGAAAGGGTTTGCAAACCACTGAATCCACACGTGAGTTTAACTCTGTCAGTTGAATGCACACACTGACAACCATTCAGTTAGATAGCTCCGTTTTGGTTTTAGAAGCAGATATTTCTCTGTACAGTCTATGGTCCCATTCACTCGGGAATATCCCAACGCAGCTCCTAGAAGAAACGTGTTTCTGACTCGCTGAATCTCAACATAGATTCAACTCTCTTAGGTGAACGAACGCACAGCAGAGCAGTTTCAAGGAAACGTTTCTCCTGAGTTTTAGACGAAGTTTCCTGCAGTTTAGTACGTATGCCGGCATTGGGCTGGAAATACCGGTTTTGGGATTCTGCACAGAAAGGGTTTGCAAACCGCTGAATCCACACGTGAGTTTAACTCTGTCAGTTGAATGCACACATTGACAACCATCCAGTTAGATAGCTCCGTTTTGGTTTTAGATGCAGATATTTCTCTGTACAGCCTATGGTCCCATTCACTCGGGAATATCCTAACGCAGCTCCTAGAAGAAACGTGTTTCTGACTCGCTGAATCTCAACATAGATTCAACTTTCTTAGGTGATCGAACGCACAGCAGAGCAGTTTCAAGGAAACTTTTCTCCTGAGTTTTAGACGAAGTTTCCTGCTGTTTAGTACGGATGCCGGCATTGGGCTGGAAATACCGGTTTTGGGATTCTGCACAGAAAGGGTTTGCAAACCGCTGAATCCACACGTGAGTTTAACTCTGTCAGTTGAATGCACACATTGACAACCATCCAGTTAGATAGCTCCGTTTTGGTTTTAGAAGCAGATATTTCTCTGTACAGCCTATGGTCCCATTCACTCGGGAATATCCCAACGCAGCTCCTAGAAGAAACGTGTTTCTGACTCGCTGAATCTCAACATAGATTCAACTCTCTTAGGTGAACGAACGCACAGCAGAGCAGTTTCAAGGAAACGTTTCTCCTGAGTTTTAGACGAAGTTTCCTGCTGTTTAGTACGTATGCCGGCATTGGGCTGGAAATACCGGTTTTGGGATTCTGCACAGAAAGGGTTTGCAAACCACTGAATCCACAAGTGAGTTTAACTCTGTCAGTTGAATGCACACATTGACAACCATTCAGTTAGGTAGCTCCGTTTTGGTTTTAGAAGCAGATATTTCTCTGTACAGCCTATGGTCCCATTCACTCGGGAATATCCCAACGCAGCTCCTGGAAGAAACGTGTTTCTGACTCGCTGAATCTCAACATAGATTCAACTCTCTTAGGTGAACGAACGCACAGCAGAGCAGTTTCAAGGAAACGTTTCTCCTGAGTTTTAGACGAAGTTTCCTGCTGTTTAGTACGGATGCCGGCATTGGGCTGGAAATACCGGTTTTGGGATTCTGCACAGAAAGGGTTTGCAAACCACTGAATCCACACGTGAGTTTAACTCTGTCAGTTGAATGCACACACTGACAACCATTCAGTTAGATAGCTCCGTTTTGGTTTTAGAAGCAGATATTTCTCTGTACAGTCTATGGTCCCATTCACTCGGGAATATCCCAACGCAGCTCCTAGAAGAAACGTGTTTCTGACTCGCTGAATCTCAACATAGATTCAACTCTCTTAGGTGAACGAACGCACAGCAGAGCAGTTTCAAGGAAACGTTTCTCCTGAGTTTTAGACGAAGTTTCCTGCAGTTTAGTACGTATGCCGGCATTGGGCTGGAAATACCGGTTTTGGGATTCTGCACAGAAATGGTTTGCAAACCGCTGAATCCAAACGTGAGTTTAACTCTGTCAGTTGAATGCACACATTGACAACCATCCAGTTAGATAGCTCCGTTTTGGTTTTAGAAGCAGATATTTCTCTGTACAGCCTATGGTCCCATTCACTCGGGAATATCCCAACGCAGCTCCTAGAAGAAACGTGTTTCTGACTCGCTGAATCTCAACATAGATTCAACTTTCTTAGGTGAACGAACGCACAGCAGAGCAGTTTCAAGGAAACTTTTCTCCTGAGTTTTAGACGAAGTTTCCTGCTGTTAAGTACGGATGCCGGCATTGGGCTGGAAATACCGGTTTTGGGATTCTGCACAGAAAGTGTTTGCAAACCGCTGAATCCACACGTGAGTTTAACTTTGTCAGTTGAATGCACACATTGACAACCATCCAGTTAGATAGCTCCGTTTTGGTTTTAGAAGCAGATATTTCTCTGTACAGACTATGGTCCCATTCACTCGGGAATATCCCAACGCAGCTCCTAGAAGAAACGTGTTTCTGACTCGCTGAATCTCAACATAGATTCAACTCTCTTAGGTGAACGAACGCACAGCAGAGCAGTTTCAAGGAAACGTTTCTCCTGAGTTTTAGACGAAGTTTCCTTCTGATTAGTACGTATGCCGGCATTGGGCTGGAAATACCGGTTTTGGGATTCTGCACAGAAAGGGTTTGCAAACCACTGAATCCACAAGTGAGTTTAACTCTGTCAGTTGAATGCACACATTGACAACCATTCAGTTAGGTAGCTCCGTTTTGGTTTTAGAAGCAGATATTTCTCTGTACAGCCTATGGTCCCATTCACTCGGGAATATCCCAACGCAGCTCCTGGAAGAAACGTGTTTCTGACTCGCTGAATCTCAACATAGATTCAACTCTCTTAGGTGAACGAACGCACAGCAGAGCAGTTTCAAGGAAACGTTTCTCCTGAGTTTTAGACGAAGTTTCCTGCTGTTTAGTACGTATGCCGGCATTGGGCTGGAAATACCGGATTTGGGATTCCGCACAGAAAGGGTTTGCAAACCACTGAATCCACACGTGAGTTTAACTCTGTCAGTTGAATGCACACACTGACAACCTTTCAGTTAGATAGCTCCGTTTTGGTTTTAGAAGCCGATATTTCTCTGTACAGCCTATGGTCCCATTCACTCGGGAATATCCCAACGCAGCTCCTAGAAGAAACGTGTTTCTGACTCGCTGAATCTCAACATAGATTCAACTCTCTTAGGTGAACGAACGCACAGCAGAGCAGTTTCAAGGAAACTTTTCTCCTGAGTTTTAGACGAAGTTTCCTGCTGTTTAGTACGTATGCCGGCATTGGGCTGGAAATACCGGTTTTGGGATTCTGCACAGAAAGGGTTTGCAAACCGCTGAATCCACACGTGAGTTTAACTCTGTCAGTTGAATGCACACAATGACAACCATCCAGTTAGATAGCTCCGTTTTGGTTTTAGAAGCAGATATTTCTCTGTACAGTCTATGGTCCCATTCACTCAGGAATATCCCAACGCAGCTCCTAGAAGAAACGTGTTTCTGACTCGCTGAATCTCAACATAGATTCAACTCTCTTAGGTGAACGAACGCACAGCAGAGCAGTTTCAAGGAAACGTTTCTCCTGAGTTTTAGACGAAGTTTCCTGCAGTTTAGTACGTATGCCGGCATTGGGCTGGAAATACCGGTTTTGGGATTCTGCACAGAAAGGGTTTGCAAACCGCTGAATCCACACGTGAGTTTAACTCTGTCAGTTGAATGCACACATTGACAACCATCCAGTTAGATAGCTCCGTTTTGGTTTTAGAAGCAGATATTTCTCTGTACAGCCTATGGTCCCATTCACTCGGGAATATCCCAACGCAGCTCCTAGAAGAAACGTGTTTCTGACTCGCTGAATCTCAACATAGATTCAACTTTGTTAGGTGAACGAACGCACAGCAGAGCAGTTTCAAGGAAACTTTTCTCCTGAGTTTTAGACGAAGTTTCCTGCTGTTTAGTACGGATGCCGGCTTTGGGCTGGAAATACCGGTTTTGGGATTCTGCACAGAAAGGGTTTGCAAACCGCTGAATCCACACGTGAGTTTAACTTTGTCAGTTGAATGCACACATTGACAACCATCCAGTTAGATAGCTCCGTTTTGGTTTTAGAAGCAGATATTTCTCTGTACAGACTATGGTCCCATTCACTCGGGAATATCCCAACGCAGCTCCTAGAAGAAACGTGTTTCTGACTCGCTGAATCTCAACATAGATTCAACTCTCTTAGGTGAACGAACGCACAGCAGAGCAGTTTCAAGGAAACGTTTCTCCTGAGTTTTAGACGAAGTTTCCTGCTGTTTAGTACGGATGCCGGCATTGGGCTGGAAATACCGGATTTGGGATTCTGCACAGAAAGGGTTTGCAAACCGCTGAATCCACACGTGAGTTTAACTCTGTCAGTTGAATGCACACATTGACAACCATCCAGTTAGATAGCTCCGTTTTGGTTTTAGAAGCAGATATTTCTCTGTACAGTCTATGGTCCCATTCACTCGGGAATATCCCAACGCAGCTCCTAGAAGAAACGTGTTTCTGACTCGCTGAATCTCAACATAGATTCAACTCTCTTAGGTGAACGAACGCACAGCAGAGCAGTTTCAAGGAAACGTTTCTACTGAGTTTTAGACGAAGTTTCCTGCAGTTTAGTACGTATGCCGGCATTGGGCTGGAAATATCGGTTTTGGGATTCTGCACAGAAAGGGTTTGCAAACCGCTGAATCCACACGTGAGTTTAACTCTGTCAGTTGAATGCACACATTGACAACCATCCAGTTAGATAGCTCCGTTTTGGTTTTAGAAGCAGATATTTCTCTGTACAGCCTATGGTCCCATTCACTCGGGAATATCCCAACGCAGCTCCTAGAAGAAACGTGTTTCTGACTCGCTGAATCTCAACATAGATTCAACTCTCTTAGGTGAACGAACGCACAGCAGAGCAGTTTCAAGGAAACGTTTCTCCTGAGTTTTAGACGAAGTTTCCTGCAGTTTAGTACGTATGCCGGCATTGGGCTGGAAATACCGGTTTTGGGTTTCTGCACAGAAAGGGTTTGCAAACCGCTGAATCCACACGTGAGTTTAACTCTGTCAGTTGAATGCACACATTGACAACCATCCAGTTAGATAGCTCCGTTTTGGTTTTAGAAGCAGATATTTCTCTGTACAGCCTTTGGTCCCATTCACTCGGGAATATCCCAACGCAGCTCCTAGAAGAAACGTGTTTCTGACTCGCTGAATCTCAACATAGATTCAACTCTCTTAGGGGAACGAACGCACAGCAGAGCAGTTTCAAGGAAACGTTTCTCCTGAGTTTTAGACGAAGTTTCCTGCTGTTTAGTACGTATGCCGGCATTGGGCTGGAAATACCGGTTTTGGGATTCTGCACAGAAAGGGTTTGCAAACCACTGAATCCACAAGTGAGTTTAACTCTGTCAGTTGAATGCACACATTGACAACCATTCAGTAAGGTAGCTCCGTTTTGGTTTTAGAAGCAGATATTTCTCTGTACAGCCTATGGTCCCATTCACTCGGGAATATCCCAACGCAGCTCCTGGAAGAAACGTGTTTCTGACTCGCTGAATCTCAACATAGATTCAACTCTCTTAGGTGAACGAACGCACAGCAGAGCAGTTTCAAGGAAACGTTTCTCCTGAGTTTTAGACGAAGTTTCCTGCTGTTAAGTACGGATGACGGCATTGGGCTGGAAATACCGGTTTTGGGATTCTGCACAGAAAGTGTTTGCAAACCGCTGAATCCACACGTGAGTTTAACTTTGTCAGTTGAATGCACACATTGACAACCATCCAGTTAGATAGCTCCGTTTTGGTTTTAGAAGCAGATATTTCTCTGTACAGACTATGGTCCCATTCACTCGGGAATATCCCAACGCAGCTCCTAGAAGAAACGTGTTTCTGACTCGCTGAATCTCAACATAGATTCAACTCTCTTAGGTGAACGAACGCACAGCAGAGCAGTTTCAAGGAAACGTTTCTCCTGAGTTTTAGACGAAGTTTCCTTCTGATTAGTACGTATGCCGGCATTGGGCTGGAAATACCGGTTTTGGGATTCTGCACAGAAAGGGTTTGCAAACCACTGAATCCACAAGTGAGTTTAACTCTGTCAGTTGAATGCACACATTGACAACCATTCAGTTAGGTAGCTCCGTTTTGGTTTTAGAAGCAGATATTTCTCTGTACAGCCTATGGTCCCATTCACTCGGGAATATCCCAACGCAGCTCCTGGAAGAAACGTGTTTCTGACTCGCTGAATCTCAACATAGATTCAACTCTCTTAGGTGAACGAACGCACAGCAGAGCAGTTTCAAGGAAACGTTTCTCCTGAGTTTTAGACGAAGTTTCCTGCTGTTTAGTACGTATGCCGGCATTGGGCTGGAAATACCGGATTTGGGATTCCGCACAGAAAGGGTTTGCAAACCACTGAATCCACACGTGAGTTTAACTCTGTCAGTTGAATGCACACACTGACAACCTTTCAGTTAGATAGCTCCGTTTTGGTTTTAGAAGCCGATATTTCTCTGTACAGCCTATGGTCCCATTCACTCGGGAATATCCCAACGCAGCTCCTAGAAGAAACGTGTTTCTGACTCGCTGAATCTCAACATAGATTCAACTCTCTTAGGTGAACGAACGCACAGCAGAGCAGTTTCAAGGAAACTTTTCTCCTGAGTTTTAGACGAAGTTTCCTGCTGTTTAGTACGTATGCCGGCATTGGGCTGGAAATACCGGTTTTGGGATTCTGCACAGAAAGGGTTTGCAAACCGCTGAATCCACACGTGAGTTTAACTCTGTCAGTTGAATGCACACATTGACAACCATCCAGTTAGATAGCTCCGTTTTGGTTTTAGAAGCAGATATTTCTCTGTACAGTCTATGGTCCCATTCACTCAGGAATATCCCAACGCAGCTCCTAGAAGAAACGTGTTTCTGACTCGCTGAATCTCAACATAGATTCAACTCTCTTAGGTGAACGAACGCACAGCAGAGCAGTTTCAAGGAAACGTTTCTCCTGAGTTTTAGACGAAGTTTCCTGCAGTTTAGTACGTATGCCGGCATTGGGCTGGAAATACCGGTTTTGGGATTCTGCACAGAAAGGGTTTGCAAACCGCTGAATCCACACGTGAGTTTAACTCTGTCAGTTGAATGCACACATTGACAACCATCCAGTTAGATAGCTCCGTTTTGGTTTTAGAAGCAGATATTTCTCTGTACAGCCTTTGGTCCCATTCACTCGGGAATATCCCAACGCAGCTCCTAGAAGAAACGTGTTTCTGACTCGCTGAATCTCAACATAGATTCAACTCTCTTAGGGGAACGAACGCACAGCAGAGCAGTTTCAAGGAAACGTTTCTCCTGAGTTTTAGACGAAGTTTCCTGCTGTTTAGTACGTATGCCGGCATTGGGCTGGAAATACCGGTTTTGGGATTCTGCACAGAAAGGGTTTGCAAACCACTGAATCCACAAGTGAGTTTAACTCTGTCAGTTGAATGCACACATTGACAACCATTCAGTAAGGTAGCTCCGTTTTGGTTTTAGAAGCAGATATTTCTCTGTACAGCCTATGGTCCCATTCACTCGGGAATATCCCAACGCAGCTCCTGGAAGAAACGTGTTTCTGACTCGCTGAATCTCAACATAGATTCAACTCTCTTAGGTGAACGAACGCACAGCAGAGCAGTTTCAAGGAAACGTTTCTCCTGAGTTTTAGACGAAGTTTCCTGCTGTTTAGTACGGATGCCGGCATTGGGCTGGAAATACTGGTTTTGGGATTCTGCACAGAAAGGTTTTGCAAACCACTGAATCCACAAGTGAGTTTAACTCTGTCAGTTGAATGCACACATTGACAACCATTCAGTTAGGTAGCTCCGTTTTGGTTTTAGAAGCAGATATTTCTCTGTACAGCATATGGTCCCATTCACTCGGGAATATCCCAACGCAGCTCCTGGAAGAAACGTGTTTCTGACTCGCTGAACCTCAACATAGATTCAACTCTCTTAGGTGAACGAACGCACAGCAGAGCAGTTTCAAGGAAACGTTTCTCCTGAGTTTTAGACGAAGTTTCCTGCTGTTTAGTACGTATGGCGGCATTGGGCTGGAAATACCGGTTTTGGGATTCTGCACAGAAAGGGTTTGCAAACCGCTGAATCCACACGTGAGTTTAACTTTGTCAGTTGAATGCACACATTGACAACCATCCAGTTAGATAGCTCCGTTTTGGTTTTAGAAGCAGATATTTCTCTGTACAGACTATGGTCCCATTCACTCGGAAATATCCCAACGCAGCTCCTAGAAGAAACGTGTTTCTGACTCGCTGAATCTCAACATAGATTCAACTCTCTTAGGTGAACGAACGCACAGCAGAGCAGTTTCAAGGAAACGTTTCTCCTGAGTTTTAGACGAAGTTTCCTGCTGTTTAGTACGTATGCCGGCATTGGGCTGGAAATACCGGTTTTGGGATTCTGCACAGAAAGGGTTTGCAAACCACTGAATCCACAAGTGAGTTTAACTCTGTCAGTTGAATGCACACATTGACAACCATTCAGTTAGGTAGCTCCGTTTTGGTTTTAGAAGCAGATATTTCTCTGTACAGCCTATGGTCCCATTCACTCGGGAATATCCCAACGCAGCTCCTGGAAGAAACGTGTTTCTGACTCGCTGAATCTCAACATAGATTCAACTCTCTTAGGTGAACGAACGCACAGCAGAGCAGTTTCAAGGAAACGTTTCTCCTGAGTTTTAGACGAAGTTTCCTGCTGTTTAGTACGTATGCCGGCATTTGGCTGGAAATACCGGTTTTGGGATTCTGCACAGAAAGGGTTTGCAAACCGCTGAATGCACACGTGAGTTTAACTCTGTCAGTTGAATGCACACATTGACAACCATCCAGTTAGATAGCTCCGTTTTGGTTTTAGAAGCAGATATTTCTCTGTACAGTCTATGGTCCCATTCACTCGGGAATATCCCAACGCAGCTCCTAGAAGAAACGTGTTTCTGACTCGCTGAATCTCAACATAGATTCAACTCTCTTAGGTGAACGAACGCACAGCAGAGCAGTTTCAAGGAAACGTTTCTCCTGAGTTTTAGACGAAGTTTCCTGCAGTTTAGTACGTATGCCGGCATTGGGCTGGAAATACCGGTTTTGGGATTCTGCACAGAAAGGGTTTGCAAACCGTTGAATCCACACGTGAGTTTAACTCTGTCAGTTGAATGCACACATTGACAACCATCCAGTTAGATAGCTCCGTTTTGGTTTTAGAAGCAGATATTTCTCTGTACAGCCTATGGTCCCATTCACTCGGGAATATCCCAACGCAGCTCCTAGAAGAAACGTGTTTCTGACTCGCTGAATCTCAACATAGATTCAACTCTCTTAGGTGAACGAACGCACAGCAGAGCAGTTTCAAGGAAACGTTTCTCCTGAGTTTTAGACGAAGTTTCCTTCTGCTTAGTACGTATGCCGGCATTGGGCTGGAAATACCGGTTTTGGGATTCTGCACAGAAAGGGTTTGCAAACCGCTGAATCCACACGTGAGTTTAACTCTGTCAGTTGAATGCACACATTGACAACCATCCAGTTAGATAGCTCCGTTTTGGTTTTAGAAGCAGATATTTCTCTGTACAGCCTATGGTCCCATTCACTCGGGAATATCCCAACGCAGCTCCTAGAAGAAACGTGTTTCTGACTCGCTGAATCTCAACATAGATTCAACTTTGTTAGGTGAACGAACGCACAGCAGAGCAGTTTCAAGGAAACTTTTCTCCTGAGTTTTAGACGAAGTTTCCTGCTGTTTAGTACGGATGCCGGCTTTGGGCTGGAAATACCGGTTTTGGGATTCTGCACAGAAAGGGTTTGCAAACCGCTGAATCCACACGTGAGTTTAACTTTGTCAGTTGAATGCACACATTGACAACCATCCAGTTAGATAGCTCCGTTTTGGTTTTAGAAGCAGATATTTCTCTGTACAGACTATGGTCCCATTCACTCGGGAATATCCCAACGCAGCTCCTAGAAGAAACGTGTTTCTGACTCGCTGAATCTCAACATAGATTCAACTCTCTTAGGTGAACGAACGCACAGCAGAGCAGTTTCAAGGAAACGTTTCTCCTGAGTTTTAGACGAAGTTTCCTGCTGTTTAGTACGGATGCCGGCATTGGGCTGGAAATACCGGATTTGGGATTCTGCACAGAAAGGGTTTGCAAACCGCTGAATCCACACGTGAGTTTAACTCTGTCAGTTGAATGCACACATTGACAACCATCCAGTTAGATAGCTCCGTTTTGGTTTTAGAAGCAGATATTTCTCTGTACAGTCTATGGTCCCATTCACTCGGGAATATCCCAACGCAGCTCCTAGAAGAAACGTGTTTCTGACTCGCTGAATCTCAACATAGATTCAACTCTCTTAGGTGAACGAACGCACAGCAGAGCAGTTTCAAGGAAACGTTTCTACTGAGTTTTAGACGAAGTTTCCTGCAGTTTAGTACGTATGCCGGCATTGGGCTGGAAATATCGGTTTTGGGATTCTGCACAGAAAGGGTTTGCAAACCGCTGAATCCACACGTGAGTTTAACTCTGTCAGTTGAATGCACACATTGACAACCATCCAGTTAGATAGCTCCGTTTTGGTTTTAGAAGCAGATATTTCTCTGTACAGCCTATGGTCCCATTCACTCGGGAATATCCCAACGCAGCTCCTAGAAGAAACGTGTTTCTGACTCGCTGAATCTCAACATAGATTCAACTCTCTTAGGTGAACGAACGCACAGCAGAGCAGTTTCAAGGAAACGTTTCTCCTGAGTTTTAGACGAAGTTTCCTGCAGTTTAGTACGTATGCCGGCATTGGGCTGGAAATACCGGTTTTGGGTTTCTGCACAGAAAGGGTTTGCAAACCGCTGAATCCACACGTGAGTTTAACTCTGTCAGTTGAATGCACACATTGACAACCATCCAGTTAGATAGCTCCGTTTTGGTTTTAGAAGCAGATATTTCTCTGTACAGCCTTTGGTCCCATTCACTCGGGAATATCCCAACGCAGCTCCTAGAAGAAACGTGTTTCTGACTCGCTGAATCTCAACATAGATTCAACTCTCTTAGGGGAACGAACGCACAGCAGAGCAGTTTCAAGGAAACGTTTCTCCTGAGTTTTAGACGAAGTTTCCTGCTGTTTAGTACGTATGCCGGCATTGGGCTGGAAATACCGGTTTTGGGATTCTGCACAGAAAGGGTTTGCAAACCACTGAATCCACAAGTGAGTTTAACTCTGTCAGTTGAATGCACACATTGACAACCATTCAGTAAGGTAGCTCCGTTTTGGTTTTAGAAGCAGATATTTCTCTGTACAGCCTATGGTCCCATTCACTCGGGAATATCCCAACGCAGCTCCTGGAAGAAACGTGTTTCTGACTCGCTGAATCTCAACATAGATTCAACTCTCTTAGGTGAACGAACGCACAGCAGAGCAGTTTCAAGGAAACGTTTCTCCTGAGTTTTAGACGAAGTTTCCTGCTGTTAAGTACGGATGACGGCATTGGGCTGGAAATACCGGTTTTGGGATTCTGCACAGAAAGTGTTTGCAAACCGCTGAATCCACACGTGAGTTTAACTTTGTCAGTTGAATGCACACATTGACAACCATCCAGTTAGATAGCTCCGTTTTGGTTTTAGAAGCAGATATTTCTCTGTACAGACTATGGTCCCATTCACTCGGGAATATCCCAACGCAGCTCCTAGAAGAAACGTGTTTCTGACTCGCTGAATCTCAACATAGATTCAACTCTCTTAGGTGAACGAACGCACAGCAGAGCAGTTTCAAGGAAACGTTTCTCCTGAGTTTTAGACGAAGTTTCCTTCTGATTAGTACGTATGCCGGCATTGGGCTGGAAATACCGGTTTTGGGATTCTGCACAGAAAGGGTTTGCAAACCACTGAATCCACAAGTGAGTTTAACTCTGTCAGTTGAATGCACACATTGACAACCATTCAGTTAGGTAGCTCCGTTTTGGTTTTAGAAGCAGATATTTCTCTGTACAGCCTATGGTCCCATTCACTCGGGAATATCCCAACGCAGCTCCTGGAAGAAACGTGTTTCTGACTCGCTGAATCTCAACATAGATTCAACTCTCTTAGGTGAACGAACGCACAGCAGAGCAGTTTCAAGGAAACGTTTCTCCTGAGTTTTAGACGAAGTTTCCTGCTGTTTAGTACGTATGCCGGCATTGGGCTGGAAATACCGGATTTGGGATTCCGCACAGAAAGGGTTTGCAAACCACTGAATCCACACGTGAGTTTAACTCTGTCAGTTGAATGCACACACTGACAACCTTTCAGTTAGATAGCTCCGTTTTGGTTTTAGAAGCCGATATTTCTCTGTACAGCCTATGGTCCCATTCACTCGGGAATATCCCAACGCAGCTCCTAGAAGAAACGTGTTTCTGACTCGCTGAATCTCAACATAGATTCAACTCTCTTAGGTGAACGAACGCACAGCAGAGCAGTTTCAAGGAAACTTTTCTCCTGAGTTTTAGACGAAGTTTCCTGCTGTTTAGTACGTATGCCGGCATTGGGCTGGAAATACCGGTTTTGGGATTCTGCACAGAAAGGGTTTGCAAACCGCTGAATCCACACGTGAGTTTAACTCTGTCAGTTGAATGCACACATTGACAACCATCCAGTTAGATAGCTCCGTTTTGGTTTTAGAAGCAGATATTTCTCTGTACAGTCTATGGTCCCATTCACTCAGGAATATCCCAACGCAGCTCCTAGAAGAAACGTGTTTCTGACTCGCTGAATCTCAACATAGATTCAACTCTCTTAGGTGAACGAACGCACAGCAGAGCAGTTTCAAGGAAACGTTTCTCCTGAGTTTTAGACGAAGTTTCCTGCAGTTTAGTACGTATGCCGGCATTGGGCTGGAAATACCGGTTTTGGGATTCTGCACAGAAAGGGTTTGCAAACCGCTGAATCCACACGTGAGTTTAACTCTGTCAGTTGAATGCACACATTGACAACCATCCAGTTAGATAGCTCCGTTTTGGTTTTAGAAGCAGATATTTCTCTGTACAGCCTTTGGTCCCATTCACTCGGGAATATCCCAACGCAGCTCCTAGAAGAAACGTGTTTCTGACTCGCTGAATCTCAACATAGATTCAACTCTCTTAGGGGAACGAACGCACAGCAGAGCAGTTTCAAGGAAACGTTTCTCCTGAGTTTTAGACGAAGTTTCCTGCTGTTTAGTACGTATGCCGGCATTGGGCTGGAAATACCGGTTTTGGGATTCTGCACAGAAAGGGTTTGCAAACCACTGAATCCACAAGTGAGTTTAACTCTGTCAGTTGAATGCACACATTGACAACCATTCAGTAAGGTAGCTCCGTTTTGGTTTTAGAAGCAGATATTTCTCTGTACAGCCTATGGTCCCATTCACTCGGGAATATCCCAACGCAGCTCCTGGAAGAAACGTGTTTCTGACTCGCTGAATCTCAACATAGATTCAACTCTCTTAGGTGAACGAACGCACAGCAGAGCAGTTTCAAGGAAACGTTTCTCCTGAGTTTTAGACGAAGTTTCCTGCTGTTTAGTACGGATGCCGGCATTGGGCTGGAAATACTGGTTTTGGGATTCTGCACAGAAAGGTTTTGCAAACCACTGAATCCACAAGTGAGTTTAACTCTGTCAGTTGAATGCACACATTGACAACCATTCAGTTAGGTAGCTCCGTTTTGGTTTTAGAAGCAGATATTTCTCTGTACAGCATATGGTCCCATTCACTCGGGAATATCCCAACGCAGCTCCTGGAAGAAACGTGTTTCTGACTCGCTGAACCTCAACATAGATTCAACTCTCTTAGGTGAACGAACGCACAGCAGAGCAGTTTCAAGGAAACGTTTCTCCTGAGTTTTAGACGAAGTTTCCTGCTGTTTAGTACGTATGGCGGCATTGGGCTGGAAATACCGGTTTTGGGATTCTGCACAGAAAGGGTTTGCAAACCGCTGAATCCACACGTGAGTTTAACTTTGTCAGTTGAATGCACACATTGACAACCATCCAGTTAGATAGCTCCGTTTTGGTTTTAGAAGCAGATATTTCTCTGTACAGACTATGGTCCCATTCACTCGGAAATATCCCAACGCAGCTCCTAGAAGAAACGTGTTTCTGACTCGCTGAATCTCAACATAGATTCAACTCTCTTAGGTGAACGAACGCACAGCAGAGCAGTTTCAAGGAAACGTTTCTCCTGAGTTTTAGACGAAGTTTCCTGCTGTTTAGTACGTATGCCGGCATTGGGCTGGAAATACCGGTTTTGGGATTCTGCACAGAAAGGGTTTGCAAACCACTGAATCCACAAGTGAGTTTAACTCTGTCAGTTGAATGCACACATTGACAACCATTCAGTTAGGTAGCTCCGTTTTGGTTTTAGAAGCAGATATTTCTCTGTACAGCCTATGGTCCCATTCACTCGGGAATATCCCAACGCAGCTCCTGGAAGAAACGTGTTTCTGACTCGCTGAATCTCAACATAGATTCAACTCTCTTAGGTGAACGAACGCACAGCAGAGCAGTTTCAAGGAAACGTTTCTCCTGAGTTTTAGACGAAGTTTCCTGCTGTTTAGTACGTATGCCGGCATTTGGCTGGAAATACCGGTTTTGGGATTCTGCACAGAAAGGGTTTGCAAACCGCTGAATGCACACGTGAGTTTAACTCTGTCAGTTGAATGCACACATTGACAACCATCCAGTTAGATAGCTCCGTTTTGGTTTTAGAAGCAGATATTTCTCTGTACAGTCTATGGTCCCATTCACTCGGGAATATCCCAACGCAGCTCCTAGAAGAAACGTGTTTCTGACTCGCTGAATCTCAACATAGATTCAACTCTCTTAGGTGAACGAACGCACAGCAGAGCAGTTTCAAGGAAACGTTTCTCCTGAGTTTTAGACGAAGTTTCCTGCAGTTTAGTACGTATGCCGGCATTGGGCTGGAAATACCGGTTTTGGGATTCTGCACAGAAAGGGTTTGCAAACCGTTGAATCCACACGTGAGTTTAACTCTGTCAGTTGAATGCACACATTGACAACCATCCAGTTAGATAGCTCCGTTTTGGTTTTAGAAGCAGATATTTCTCTGTACAGCCTATGGTCCCATTCACTCGGGAATATCCCAACGCAGCTCCTAGAAGAAACGTGTTTCTGACTCGCTGAATCTCAACATAGATTCAACTCTCTTAGGTGAACGAACGCACAGCAGAGCAGTTTCAAGGAAACGTTTCTCCTGAGTTTTAGACGAAGTTTCCTTCTGCTTAGTACGTATGCCGGCATTGGGCTGGAAATACCGGTTTTGGGATTCTGCACAGAAAGGGTTTGCAAACCGCTGAATCCACACGTGAGTTTAACTTTGTCAGTTGAATGCACACATTGACAACCATCCAGTTAGATAGCTCCGTTTTGGTTTTAGAAGCAGATATTTCTCTGTACAGACTATGGTCCCATTCACTCGGGAATATCCCAACGCAGCTCCTAGAAGAAACGTGTTTCTGACTCGCTGAATCTCAACATAGATTCAACTCTCTTAGGTGAACGAACGCACAGCAGAGCAGTTTCAAGGAAACGTTTCTCCTGAGTTTTAGACGAAGTTTCCTGCTGTTTAGTACGTATGCCGGCATTGGGCTGGAAATACTGGTTTTGGGATTCTGCACAGAAAGGGTTTGCAAACCACTGAATCCCCAAGTGAGTTTAACTCTGTCAGTTGAATGCACACATTGACAACCATTCAGTTAGGTAGCTCCGTTTCGGTTTTAGAAGCAGATATTTCTCTGTACAGCATATGGTCCCATTCACTCGGGAATATCCCAACGCAGCTCCTGGAAGAAACGTGTTTCTGACTCGCTGAATCTCAACATAGATTCAACTCTCTTAGGTGAACGAACGCACAGCAGAGCAGTTTCAAGGAAACGTTTCTCCTGAGTTTTAGACGAAGTTTCCTGCTGTTTAGTACGTATGGCGGCATTGGGCTGGAAATTCCGGTTTTGGGATTCTGCACAGAAAGGGTTTGCAAACCGCTGAATCCACACGTGAGTTTAACTTTGTCAGTTGAATGCACACATTGACAACCATCCAGTTAGATAGCTCCGTTTTGGTTTTAGAAGCAGATATTTCTCTGTACAGACTATGGTCCCAGTCACTCGGGAATATCCCAACGCAGCTCCTAGAAGTAACGTGTTTCTGACTCGCTGAATCTCAACATAGATTCAACTCTCTTAGGTGAACGAACGCATAGCAGAGCAGTTTCAAGGAAACGTTTCTCCTGAGTTTTAGACGAAGTTTCCTGCTGTTTAGTACGGATGCCGGCATTGGGCTGGAAATACCGGTTTTGGGATTCTGCACAGAAAGGGTTTGCAAACCACTGAATCCACAAGTGAGTTTAACTCTGTCAGTTGAATGCACACATTGACAACCATTCAGTTAGGTAGCTCCGTTTTGGTTTTAGAAGCAGATATTTCTCTGTACAGCCTATGGTCCCATTCACTCGGGAATATCCCAACGCAGCTCCTGGAAGAAACGTGTTTCTGACTCGCTGAATCTCAACATAGATTCAACTCTCTTAGGTGAACGAACGCACAGCAGAGCAGTTTCAAGGAAACGTTTCTCCTGAGTTTTAGACGAAGTTTCCTGCTGTTTAGTACGGATGCCGGCATTGGGCTGGAAATACCGGTTTTGGGATTCTGCACAGAAAGGGTTTGCAAACCGCTGAATCCACACGTGAGTTTAACTCTGTCAGTTGAATGCACACATTGACAACCATCCAGTTAGATAGCTCCGTTTTGGTTTTAGAAGCAGATATTTCTCTGTACAGACTATGGTCCCATTCACTCGGGAATATCCCAACGCAGCTCCTAGAAGAAACGTGTTTCTGACTCGCTGAATCTCAACATAGATTCAACTCTCTTAGGTGAACGAACGCACAGCAGAGCAGTTTCAAGGAAACGTTTCTCCTGAGTTTTAGACGAAGTTTCCTGCTGTTTAGTACGGATGCCGGCATTGGGCTGGAAATACTGGTTTTGGGATTCTGCACAGAAAGGGTTTGCAAACCACTGAATCCACAAGTGAGTTTAACTCTGTCAGTTGAATGCACACATTGACAACCATTCAGTTAGGTAGCTCCGTTTTGGTTTTAGAAGCAGATATTTCTCTGTACAGCATATGGTCCCATTCACTCGGGAATATCCCAACGCAGCTCCTGGAAGAAACGTGTTTCTGACTCGCTGAATCTCAACATAGATTCAACTCTCTTAGGTGAACGAACGCACAGCAGAGCAGTTTCAAGGAAACGTTTCTCCTGAGTTTTAGACGAAGTTTCCTGCTGTTTAGTACGGATGCCGGCATTGGGCTGGAAATACCGGTTTTGGGATTCTGCACAGAAAGGGTTTGCAAACCGCTGAATCCACACGTGAGTTTAACTTTGTCAGTTGAATGCACACATTGACAACCATCCAGTTAGATAGCTCCGTTTTGGTTTTAGAAGCAGATATTTCTCTGTACAGACTATGGTCCCATTCACTCGGGAATATCCCAACGCAGCTCCTAGAAGAAACGTGTTTCTGACTCGCTGAATCTCAACATAGATTCAACTCTCTTAGGTGAACGAACGCACAGCAGAGCAGTTTCAAGGAAACGTTTCTCCTGAGTTTTAGACGAAGTTTCCTGCTGTTTAGTACGTATGCCGGCATTGGGCTGGAAATACCGGTTTTGGGATTCTGCACAGAAAGGGTTTGCAAACCACTGAATCCACACGTGAGTTTAACTCTGTCAGTTGAATGCACACATTGACAACCATTCAGTTAGGTAGCTCCGTTTTGGTTTTAGAAGCAGATATTTCTCTGTACAGACTATGGTCCCATTCACTCGGGAATATCCCAACGCAGCTCCTGGAAGAAACGTGTTTCTGACTCGCTGAATCTCAACATAGATTCAACTCTCTTAGGTGAACGAACGCACAGCAGAGCAGTTTCAAGGAAACGTTTCTCCTGAGTTTTAGACGAAGTTTCCTGCTGTTTAGTACGTATTCCGGCATTGGGCTGGAAATACCGGTTTTGGGATTCTGCACGGAAAGGGTTTGCAAACCACTGAATCCACACGTGAGTTTAACTCTGTCAGTTGAATGCACACACTGACAACCATTCAGTTAGATAGCTCCGTTTTGGTTTTAGAAGCAGATATTTCTCTGTACAGTCTATGGTCCCATTCACTCGGGAATATCCCAACGCAGCTCCTAGAAGAAACGTGTTTCTGACTCGCTGAATCTCAACATAGATTCAACTCTCTTAGGTGAACGAACGCACAGCAGAGCAGTTTCAAGGAAACGTTTCTCCTGAGTTTTAGACGATGTTTCCTGCAGTTTAGTACGTATGCCGGCATTGGGCTGGAAATACCGGTTTTGGGATTCTGCACAGAAAGGGTTTGCAAACCGCTGAATCCACACGTGAGTTTAACTCTGTCAGTTGAATGCACACATTGACAACCATCCAGTTAGATAGCTCCGTTTTGGTTTTAGAAGCAGATATTTCTCTGTACAGTCTATGGTCCCATTCACTCAGGAATATCCCAACGCAGCTCCTAGAAGAAACGTGTTTCTGACTCGCTGAATCTCAACATAGATTCAACTCTCTTAGGTGAACGAACGCACAGCAGAGCAGTTTCAAGGAAACGTTTCTCCTGAGTTTTAGACGAAGTTTCCTGCAGTTTAGTACGTATGCCGGCATTGGGCTGGAAATACCGGTTTTGGGATTCTGCACAGAAAGGGTTTGCAAACCGCTGAATCCACACGTGAGTTTAACTCTGTCAGTTGAATGCACACATTGACAACCATCCAGTTAGATAGCTCCGTTTTGGTTTTAGAAGCAGATATTTCTCTGTACAGCCTATGGTCCCATTCACTCGGGAATATCCCAACGCAGCTCCTAGAAGAAACGTGTTTCTGACTCGCTGAATCTCAACATAGATTCAACTTTGTTAGGTGAACGAACGCACAGCAGAGCAGTTTCAAGGAAACTTTTCTCCTGAGTTTTAGACGAAGTTTCCTGCTGTTTAGTACGGATGCCGGCTTTGGGCTGGAAATACCGGTTTTGGGATTCTGCACAGAAAGGGTTTGCAAACCGCTGAATCCACACGTGAGTTTAACTTTGTCAGTTGAATGCACACATTGACAACCATCCAGTTAGATAGCTCCGTTTTGGTTTTAGAAGCAGATATTTCTCTGTACAGACTATGGTCCCATTCACTCGGGAATATCCCAACGCAGCTCCTAGAAGAAACGTGTTTCTGACTCGCTGAATCTCAACATAGATTCAACTCTCTTAGGTGAACGAACGCACAGCAGAGCAGTTTCAAGGAAACGTTTCTCCTGAGTTTTAGACGAAGTTTCCTGCTGTTTAGTACGGATGCCGGCATTGGGCTGGAAATACCGGTTTTGGGATTCTGCACAGAAAGGGTTTGCAAACCGCTGAATCCACACGTGAGTTTAACTTTGTCAGTTGAATGCACACATTGACAACCATCCAGTTAGATAGCTCCGTTTTGGTTTTAGAAGCAGATATTTCTCTGTACAGACTATGGTCCCATTCACTCGGGAATATCCCAACGCAGCTCCTAGAAGAAACGTGTTTCTGACTCGCTGAATCTCAACATAGATTCAACTCTCTTAGGTGAACGAACGCACAGCAGAGCAGTTTCAAGGAAACGTTTCTCCTGAGTTTTAGACGAAGTTTCCTGCTGTTTAGTACGTATGCCGGCATTGGGCTGGAAATACCGGTTTTGGGATTCTGCACAGAAAGGGTTTGCAAACCACTGAATCCACACGTGAGTTTAACTCTGTCAGTTGAATGCACACATTGACAACCATTCAGTTAGGTAGCTCCGTTTTGGTTTTAGAAGCAGATATTTCTCTGTACAGACTATGGTCCCATTCACTCGGGAATATCCCAACGCAGCTCCTGGAAGAAACGTGTTTCTGACTCGCTGAATCTCAACATAGATTCAACTCTCTTAGGTGAACGAACGCACAGCAGAGCAGTTTCAAGGAAACGTTTCTCCTGAGTTTTAGACGAAGTTTCCTGCTGTTTAGTACGTATTCCGGCATTGGGCTGGAAATACCGGTTTTGGGATTCTGCACGGAAAGGGTTTGCAAACCACTGAATCCACACGTGAGTTTAACTCTGTCAGTTGAATGCACACACTGACAACCATTCAGTTAGATAGCTCCGTTTTGGTTTTAGAAGCAGATATTTCTCTGTACAGTCTATGGTCCCATTCACTCGGGAATATCCCAACGCAGCTCCTAGAAGAAACGTGTTTCTGACTCGCTGAATCTCAACATAGATTCAACTCTCTTAGGTGAACGATCGCACAGCAGAGCAGTTTCAAGGAAACGTTTCTCCTGAGTTTTAGACGATGTTTCCTGCAGTTTAGTACGTATGCCGGCATTGGGCTGGAAATACCGGTTTTGGGATTCTGCACAGAAAGGGTTTGCAAACCGCTGAATCCACACGTGAGTTTAACTCTGTCAGTTGAATGCACACATTGACAACCATCCAGTTAGATAGCTCCGTTTTGGTTTTAGAAGCAGATATTTCTCTGTACAGTCTATGGTCCCATTCACTCAGGAATATCCCAACGCAGCTCCTAGAAGAAACGTGTTTCTGACTCGCTGAATCTCAACATAGATTCAACTCTCTTAGGTGAACGAACGCACAGCAGAGCAGTTTCAAGGAAACGTTTCTCCTGAGTTTTAGACGAAGTTTCCTGCAGTTTAGTACGTATGCCGGCATTGGGCTGGAAATACCGGTTTTGGGATTCTGCACAGAAAGGGTTTGCAAACCGCTGAATCCACACGTGAGTTTAACTCTGTCAGATGAATGCACACATTGACAACCATCCACTTAGATAGCTCCGTTTTGGTTTTAGAAGCAGATATTTCTCTGTACAGCCTATGGTCCCATTCACTCGGGAATATCCCAACGCAGCTCCTAGAAGAAACGTGTTTCTGACTCGCTGAATCTCAACATAGATTCAACTCTCTTAGGTGAACGAACGCACAGCAGAGCAGTTTCAAGGAAACGTTTCTCCTGAGTTTTAGACGAAGTTTCCTGCTGTTTAGTACGTATGCCGGCATTGGGCTGGAAATACCGGTTTTGGGATTCTGCACAGAAAGGGTTTGCAAACCACTGAATCCACAAGTGAGTTTAACTCTGTCAGTTGAATGCACACATTGACAACCATTCAGTTAGGTAGCTCCGTTTTGGTTTTAGAAGCAGATATTTCTCTGTACAGCCTATGGTCCCATTCACTCGGGAATATCCCAACGCAGCTCCTGGAAGAAACGTGTTTCTGACTCGCTGAATCTCAACATAGATTCAACTCTCTTAGGTGAACGAACGCACAGCAGAGCAGTTTCAAGGAAACGTTTCTCCTGAGTTTTAGACGAAGTTTCCTGCTGTTTAGTACGGATGCCGGCATTGGGCTGGAAATACCGGTTTTGGGATTCTGCACAGAAAGGGTTTGCAAACCACTGAATCCACACGTGAGTTTAACTCTGTCAGTTGAATGCACACACTGACAACCATTCAGTTAGATAGCTCCGTTTTGGTTTTAGAAGCAGATATTTCTCTGTACAGTCTATGGTCCCATTCACTCGGGAATATCCCAACGCAGCTCCTAGAAGAAACGTGTTTCTGACTCGCTGAATCTCAACATAGATTCAACTCTCTTAGGTGAACGAACGCACAGCAGAGCAGTTTCAAGGAAACGTTTCTCCTGAGTTTTAGACGAAGTTTCCTGCAGTTTAGTACGTATGCCGGCATTGGGCTGGAAATACCGGTTTTGGGATTCTGCACAGAAATGGTTTGCAAACCGCTGAATCCAAACGTGAGTTTAACTCTGTCAGTTGAATGCACACATTGACAACCATCCAGTTAGATAGCTCCGTTTTGGTTTTAGAAGCAGATATTTCTCTGTACAGCCTATGGTCCCATTCACTCGGGAATATCCCAACGCAGCTCCTAGAAGAAACGTGTTTCTGACTCGCTGAATCTCAACATAGATTCAACTTTCTTAGGTGAACGAACGCACAGCAGAGCAGTTTCAAGGAAACTTTTCTCCTGAGTTTTAGACGAAGTTTCCTGCTGTTAAGTACGGATGCCGGCATTGGGCTGGAAATACCGGTTTTGGGATTCTGCACAGAAAGTGTTTGCAAACCGCTGAATCCACACGTGAGTTTAACTTTGTCAGTTGAATGCACACATTGACAACCATCCAGTTAGATAGCTCCGTTTTGGTTTTAGAAGCAGATATTTCTCTGTACAGACTATGGTCCCATTCACTCGGGAATATCCCAACGCAGCTCCTAGAAGAAACGTGTTTCTGACTCGCTGAATCTCAACATAGATTCAACTCTCTTAGGTGAACGAACGCACAGCAGAGCAGTTTCAAGGAAACGTTTCTCCTGAGTTTTAGACGAAGTTTCCTTCTGATTAGTACGTATGCCGGCATTGGGCTGGAAATACCGGTTTTGGGATTCTGCACAGAAAGGGTTTGCAAACCACTGAATCCACAAGTGAGTTTAACTCTGTCAGTTGAATGCACACATTGACAACCATTCAGTTAGGTAGCTCCGTTTTGGTTTTAGAAGCAGATATTTCTCTGTACAGCCTATGGTCCCATTCACTCGGGAATATCCCAACGCAGCTCCTGGAAGAAACGTGTTTCTGACTCGCTGAATCTCAACATAGATTCAACTCTCTTAGGTGAACGAACGCACAGCAGAGCAGTTTCAAGGAAACGTTTCTCCTGAGTTTTAGACGAAGTTTCCTGCTGTTTAGTACGTATGCCGGCATTGGGCTGGAAATACCGGATTTGGGATTCCGCACAGAAAGGGTTTGCAAACCACTGAATCCACACGTGAGTTTAACTCTGTCAGTTGAATGCACACACTGACAACCTTTCAGTTAGATAGCTCCGTTTTGGTTTTAGAAGCCGATATTTCTCTGTACAGCCTATGGTCCCATTCACTCGGGAATATCCCAACGCAGCTCCTAGAAGAAACGTGTTTCTGACTCGCTGAATCTCAACATAGATTCAACTCTCTTAGGTGAACGAACGCACAGCAGAGCAGTTTCAAGGAAACTTTTCTCCTGAGTTTTAGACGAAGTTTCCTGCTGTTTAGTACGTATGCCGGCATTGGGCTGGAAATACCGGTTTTGGGATTCTGCACAGAAAGGGTTTGCAAACCGCTGAATCCACACGTGAGTTTAACTCTGTCAGTTGAATGCACACAATGACAACCATCCAGTTAGATAGCTCCGTTTTGGTTTTAGAAGCAGATATTTCTCTGTACAGTCTATGGTCCCATTCACTCAGGAATATCCCAACGCAGCTCCTAGAAGAAACGTGTTTCTGACTCGCTGAATCTCAACATAGATTCAACTCTCTTAGGTGAACGAACGCACAGCAGAGCAGTTTCAAGGAAACGTTTCTCCTGAGTTTTAGACGAAGTTTCCTGCAGTTTAGTACGTATGCCGGCATTGGGCTGGAAATACCGGTTTTGGGATTCTGCACAGAAAGGGTTTGCAAACCGCTGAATCCACACGTGAGTTTAACTCTGTCAGTTGAATGCACACATTGACAACCATCCAGTTAGATAGCTCCGTTTTGGTTTTAGAAGCAGATATTTCTCTGTACAGCCTATGGTCCCATTCACTCGGGAATATCCCAACGCAGCTCCTAGAAGAAACGTGTTTCTGACTCGCTGAATCTCAACATAGATTCAACTTTGTTAGGTGAACGAACGCACAGCAGAGCAGTTTCAAGGAAACTTTTCTCCTGAGTTTTAGACGAAGTTTCCTGCTGTTTAGTACGGATGCCGGCTTTGGGCTGGAAATACCGGTTTTGGGATTCTGCACAGAAAGGGTTTGCAAACCGCTGAATCCACACGTGAGTTTAACTTTGTCAGTTGAATGCACACATTGACAACCATCCAGTTAGATAGCTCCGTTTTGGTTTTAGAAGCAGATATTTCTCTGTACAGACTATGGTCCCATTCACTCGGGAATATCCCAACGCAGCTCCTAGAAGAAACGTGTTTCTGACTCGCTGAATCTCAACATAGATTCAACTCTCTTAGGTGAACGAACGCACAGCAGAGCAGTTTCAAGGAAACGTTTCTCCTGAGTTTTAGACGAAGTTTCCTGCTGTTTAGTACGGATGCCGGCATTGGGCTGGAAATACCGGATTTGGGATTCTGCACAGAAAGGGTTTGCAAACCGCTGAATCCACACGTGAGTTTAACTCTGTCAGTTGAATGCACACATTGACAACCATCCAGTTAGATAGCTCCGTTTTGGTTTTAGAAGCAGATATTTCTCTGTACAGTCTATGGTCCCATTCACTCGGGAATATCCCAACGCAGCTCCTAGAAGAAACGTGTTTCTGACTCGCTGAATCTCAACATAGATTCAACTCTCTTAGGTGAACGAACGCACAGCAGAGCAGTTTCAAGGAAACGTTTCTACTGAGTTTTAGACGAAGTTTCCTGCAGTTTAGTACGTATGCCGGCATTGGGCTGGAAATATCGGTTTTGGGATTCTGCACAGAAAGGGTTTGCAAACCGCTGAATCCACACGTGAGTTTAACTCTGTCAGTTGAATGCACACATTGACAACCATCCAGTTAGATAGCTCCGTTTTGGTTTTAGAAGCAGATATTTCTCTGTACAGCCTATGGTCCCATTCACTCGGGAATATCCCAACGCAGCTCCTAGAAGAAACGTGTTTCTGACTCGCTGAATCTCAACATAGATTCAACTCTCTTAGGTGAACGAACGCACAGCAGAGCAGTTTCAAGGAAACGTTTCTCCTGAGTTTTAGACGAAGTTTCCTGCAGTTTAGTACGTATGCCGGCATTGGGCTGGAAATACCGGTTTTGGGTTTCTGCACAGAAAGGGTTTGCAAACCGCTGAATCCACACGTGAGTTTAACTCTGTCAGTTGAATGCACACATTGACAACCATCCAGTTAGATAGCTCCGTTTTGGTTTTAGAAGCAGATATTTCTCTGTACAGCCTTTGGTCCCATTCACTCGGGAATATCCCAACGCAGCTCCTAGAAGAAACGTGTTTCTGACTCGCTGAATCTCAACATAGATTCAACTCTCTTAGGGGAACGAACGCACAGCAGAGCAGTTTCAAGGAAACGTTTCTCCTGAGTTTTAGACGAAGTTTCCTGCTGTTTAGTACGTATGCCGGCATTGGGCTGGAAATACCGGTTTTGGGATTCTGCACAGAAAGGGTTTGCAAACCACTGAATCCACAAGTGAGTTTAACTCTGTCAGTTGAATGCACACATTGACAACCATTCAGTAAGGTAGCTCCGTTTTGGTTTTAGAAGCAGATATTTCTCTGTACAGCCTATGGTCCCATTCACTCGGGAATATCCCAACGCAGCTCCTGGAAGAAACGTGTTTCTGACTCGCTGAATCTCAACATAGATTCAACTCTCTTAGGTGAACGAACGCACAGCAGAGCAGTTTCAAGGAAACGTTTCTCCTGAGTTTTAGACGAAGTTTCCTGCTGTTAAGTACGGATGACGGCATTGGGCTGGAAATACCGGTTTTGGGATTCTGCACAGAAAGTGTTTGCAAACCGCTGAATCCACACGTGAGTTTAACTTTGTCAGTTGAATGCACACATTGACAACCATCCAGTTAGATAGCTCCGTTTTGGTTTTAGAAGCAGATATTTCTCTGTACAGACTATGGTCCCATTCACTCGGGAATATCCCAACGCAGCTCCTAGAAGAAACGTGTTTCTGACTCGCTGAATCTCAACATAGATTCAACTCTCTTAGGTGAACGAACGCACAGCAGAGCAGTTTCAAGGAAACGTTTCTCCTGAGTTTTAGACGAAGTTTCCTTCTGATTAGTACGTATGCCGGCATTGGGCTGGAAATACCGGTTTTGGGATTCTGCACAGAAAGGGTTTGCAAACCACTGAATCCACAAGTGAGTTTAACTCTGTCAGTTGAATGCACACATTGACAACCATTCAGTTAGGTAGCTCCGTTTTGGTTTTAGAAGCAGATATTTCTCTGTACAGCCTATGGTCCCATTCACTCGGGAATATCCCAACGCAGCTCCTGGAAGAAACGTGTTTCTGACTCGCTGAATCTCAACATAGATTCAACTCTCTTAGGTGAACGAACGCACAGCAGAGCAGTTTCAAGGAAACGTTTCTCCTGAGTTTTAGACGAAGTTTCCTGCTGTTTAGTACGTATGCCGGCATTGGGCTGGAAATACCGGATTTGGGATTCCGCACAGAAAGGGTTTGCAAACCACTGAATCCACACGTGAGTTTAACTCTGTCAGTTGAATGCACACACTGACAACCTTTCAGTTAGATAGCTCCGTTTTGGTTTTAGAAGCCGATATTTCTCTGTACAGCCTATGGTCCCATTCACTCGGGAATATCCCAACGCAGCTCCTAGAAGAAACGTGTTTCTGACTCGCTGAATCTCAACATAGATTCAACTCTCTTAGGTGAACGAACGCACAGCAGAGCAGTTTCAAGGAAACTTTTCTCCTGAGTTTTAGACGAAGTTTCCTGCTGTTTAGTACGTATGCCGGCATTGGGCTGGAAATACCGGTTTTGGGATTCTGCACAGAAAGGGTTTGCAAACCGCTGAATCCACACGTGAGTTTAACTCTGTCAGTTGAATGCACACATTGACAACCATCCAGTTAGATAGCTCCGTTTTGGTTTTAGAAGCAGATATTTCTCTGTACAGTCTATGGTCCCATTCACTCAGGAATATCCCAACGCAGCTCCTAGAAGAAACGTGTTTCTGACTCGCTGAATCTCAACATAGATTCAACTCTCTTAGGTGAACGAACGCACAGCAGAGCAGTTTCAAGGAAACGTTTCTCCTGAGTTTTAGACGAAGTTTCCTGCAGTTTAGTACGTATGCCGGCATTGGGCTGGAAATACCGGTTTTGGGATTCTGCACAGAAAGGGTTTGCAAACCGCTGAATCCACACGTGAGTTTAACTCTGTCAGTTGAATGCACACATTGACAACCATCCAGTTAGATAGCTCCGTTTTGGTTTTAGAAGCAGATATTTCTCTGTACAGCCTTTGGTCCCATTCACTCGGGAATATCCCAACGCAGCTCCTAGAAGAAACGTGTTTCTGACTCGCTGAATCTCAACATAGATTCAACTCTCTTAGGGGAACGAACGCACAGCAGAGCAGTTTCAAGGAAACGTTTCTCCTGAGTTTTAGACGAAGTTTCCTGCTGTTTAGTACGTATGCCGGCATTGGGCTGGAAATACCGGTTTTGGGATTCTGCACAGAAAGGGTTTGCAAACCACTGAATCCACAAGTGAGTTTAACTCTGTCAGTTGAATGCACACATTGACAACCATTCAGTAAGGTAGCTCCGTTTTGGTTTTAGAAGCAGATATTTCTCTGTACAGCCTATGGTCCCATTCACTCGGGAATATCCCAACGCAGCTCCTGGAAGAAACGTGTTTCTGACTCGCTGAATCTCAACATAGATTCAACTCTCTTAGGTGAACGAACGCACAGCAGAGCAGTTTCAAGGAAACGTTTCTCCTGAGTTTTAGACGAAGTTTCCTGCTGTTTAGTACGGATGCCGGCATTGGGCTGGAAATACTGGTTTTGGGATTCTGCACAGAAAGGTTTTGCAAACCACTGAATCCACAAGTGAGTTTAACTCTGTCAGTTGAATGCACACATTGACAACCATTCAGTTAGGTAGCTCCGTTTTGGTTTTAGAAGCAGATATTTCTCTGTACAGCATATGGTCCCATTCACTCGGGAATATCCCAACGCAGCTCCTGGAAGAAACGTGTTTCTGACTCGCTGAACCTCAACATAGATTCAACTCTCTTAGGTGAACGAACGCACAGCAGAGCAGTTTCAAGGAAACGTTTCTCCTGAGTTTTAGACGAAGTTTCCTGCTGTTTAGTACGTATGGCGGCATTGGGCTGGAAATACCGGTTTTGGGATTCTGCACAGAAAGGGTTTGCAAACCGCTGAATCCACACGTGAGTTTAACTTTGTCAGTTGAATGCACACATTGACAACCATCCAGTTAGATAGCTCCGTTTTGGTTTTAGAAGCAGATATTTCTCTGTACAGACTATGGTCCCATTCACTCGGAAATATCCCAACGCAGCTCCTAGAAGAAACGTGTTTCTGACTCGCTGAATCTCAACATAGATTCAACTCTCTTAGGTGAACGAACGCACAGCAGAGCAGTTTCAAGGAAACGTTTCTCCTGAGTTTTAGACGAAGTTTCCTGCTGTTTAGTACGTATGCCGGCATTGGGCTGGAAATACCGGTTTTGGGATTCTGCACAGAAAGGGTTTGCAAACCACTGAATCCACAAGTGAGTTTAACTCTGTCAGTTGAATGCACACATTGACAACCATTCAGTTAGGTAGCTCCGTTTTGGTTTTAGAAGCAGATATTTCTCTGTACAGCCTATGGTCCCATTCACTCGGGAATATCCCAACGCAGCTCCTGGAAGAAACGTGTTTCTGACTCGCTGAATCTCAACATAGATTCAACTCTCTTAGGTGAACGAACGCACAGCAGAGCAGTTTCAAGGAAACGTTTCTCCTGAGTTTTAGACGAAGTTTCCTGCTGTTTAGTACGTATGCCGGCATTTGGCTGGAAATACCGGTTTTGGGATTCTGCACAGAAAGGGTTTGCAAACCGCTGAATGCACACGTGAGTTTAACTCTGTCAGTTGAATGCACACATTGACAACCATCCAGTTAGATAGCTCCGTTTTGGTTTTAGAAGCAGATATTTCTCTGTACAGTCTATGGTCCCATTCACTCGGGAATATCCCAACGCAGCTCCTAGAAGAAACGTGTTTCTGACTCGCTGAATCTCAACATAGATTCAACTCTCTTAGGTGAACGAACGCACAGCAGAGCAGTTTCAAGGAAACGTTTCTCCTGAGTTTTAGACGAAGTTTCCTGCAGTTTAGTACGTATGCCGGCATTGGGCTGGAAATACCGGTTTTGGGATTCTGCACAGAAAGGGTTTGCAAACCGTTGAATCCACACGTGAGTTTAACTCTGTCAGTTGAATGCACACATTGACAACCATCCAGTTAGATAGCTCCGTTTTGGTTTTAGAAGCAGATATTTCTCTGTACAGCCTATGGTCCCATTCACTCGGGAATATCCCAACGCAGCTCCTAGAAGAAACGTGTTTCTGACTCGCTGAATCTCAACATAGATTCAACTCTCTTAGGTGAACGAACGCACAGCAGAGCAGTTTCAAGGAAACGTTTCTCCTGAGTTTTAGACGAAGTTTCCTTCTGCTTAGTACGTATGCCGGCATTGGGCTGGAAATACCGGTTTTGGGATTCTGCACAGAAAGGGTTTGCAAACCGCTGAATCCACACGTGAGTTTAACTCTGTCAGTTGAATGCACACATTGACAACCATCCAGTTAGATAGCTCCGTTTTGGTTTTAGAAGCAGATATTTCTCTGTACAGCCTATGGTCCCATTCACTCGGGAATATCCCAACGCAGCTCCTAGAAGAAACGTGTTTCTGACTCGCTGAATCTCAACATAGATTCAACTTTGTTAGGTGAACGAACGCACAGCAGAGCAGTTTCAAGGAAACTTTTCTCCTGAGTTTTAGACGAAGTTTCCTGCTGTTTAGTACGGATGCCGGCTTTGGGCTGGAAATACCGGTTTTGGGATTCTGCACAGAAAGGGTTTGCAAACCGCTGAATCCACACGTGAGTTTAACTTTGTCAGTTGAATGCACACATTGACAACCATCCAGTTAGATAGCTCCGTTTTGGTTTTAGAAGCAGATATTTCTCTGTACAGACTATGGTCCCATTCACTCGGGAATATCCCAACGCAGCTCCTAGAAGAAACGTGTTTCTGACTCGCTGAATCTCAACATAGATTCAACTCTCTTAGGTGAACGAACGCACAGCAGAGCAGTTTCAAGGAAACGTTTCTCCTGAGTTTTAGACGAAGTTTCCTGCTGTTTAGTACGGATGCCGGCATTGGGCTGGAAATACCGGATTTGGGATTCTGCACAGAAAGGGTTTGCAAACCGCTGAATCCACACGTGAGTTTAACTCTGTCAGTTGAATGCACACATTGACAACCATCCAGTTAGATAGCTCCGTTTTGGTTTTAGAAGCAGATATTTCTCTGTACAGTCTATGGTCCCATTCACTCGGGAATATCCCAACGCAGCTCCTAGAAGAAACGTGTTTCTGACTCGCTGAATCTCAACATAGATTCAACTCTCTTAGGTGAACGAACGCACAGCAGAGCAGTTTCAAGGAAACGTTTCTACTGAGTTTTAGACGAAGTTTCCTGCAGTTTAGTACGTATGCCGGCATTGGGCTGGAAATATCGGTTTTGGGATTCTGCACAGAAAGGGTTTGCAAACCGCTGAATCCACACGTGAGTTTAACTCTGTCAGTTGAATGCACACATTGACAACCATCCAGTTAGATAGCTCCGTTTTGGTTTTAGAAGCAGATATTTCTCTGTACAGCCTATGGTCCCATTCACTCGGGAATATCCCAACGCAGCTCCTAGAAGAAACGTGTTTCTGACTCGCTGAATCTCAACATAGATTCAACTCTCTTAGGTGAACGAACGCACAGCAGAGCAGTTTCAAGGAAACGTTTCTCCTGAGTTTTAGACGAAGTTTCCTGCAGTTTAGTACGTATGCCGGCATTGGGCTGGAAATACCGGTTTTGGGTTTCTGCACAGAAAGGGTTTGCAAACCGCTGAATCCACACGTGAGTTTAACTCTGTCAGTTGAATGCACACATTGACAACCATCCAGTTAGATAGCTCCGTTTTGGTTTTAGAAGCAGATATTTCTCTGTACAGCCTTTGGTCCCATTCACTCGGGAATATCCCAACGCAGCTCCTAGAAGAAACGTGTTTCTGACTCGCTGAATCTCAACATAGATTCAACTCTCTTAGGGGAACGAACGCACAGCAGAGCAGTTTCAAGGAAACGTTTCTCCTGAGTTTTAGACGAAGTTTCCTGCTGTTTAGTACGTATGCCGGCATTGGGCTGGAAATACCGGTTTTGGGATTCTGCACAGAAAGGGTTTGCAAACCACTGAATCCACAAGTGAGTTTAACTCTGTCAGTTGAATGCACACATTGACAACCATTCAGTAAGGTAGCTCCGTTTTGGTTTTAGAAGCAGATATTTCTCTGTACAGCCTATGGTCCCATTCACTCGGGAATATCCCAACGCAGCTCCTGGAAGAAACGTGTTTCTGACTCGCTGAATCTCAACATAGATTCAACTCTCTTAGGTGAACGAACGCACAGCAGAGCAGTTTCAAGGAAACGTTTCTCCTGAGTTTTAGACGAAGTTTCCTGCTGTTAAGTACGGATGACGGCATTGGGCTGGAAATACCGGTTTTGGGATTCTGCACAGAAAGTGTTTGCAAACCGCTGAATCCACACGTGAGTTTAACTTTGTCAGTTGAATGCACACATTGACAACCATCCAGTTAGATAGCTCCGTTTTGGTTTTAGAAGCAGATATTTCTCTGTACAGACTATGGTCCCATTCACTCGGGAATATCCCAACGCAGCTCCTAGAAGAAACGTGTTTCTGACTCGCTGAATCTCAACATAGATTCAACTCTCTTAGGTGAACGAACGCACAGCAGAGCAGTTTCAAGGAAACGTTTCTCCTGAGTTTTAGACGAAGTTTCCTTCTGATTAGTACGTATGCCGGCATTGGGCTGGAAATACCGGTTTTGGGATTCTGCACAGAAAGGGTTTGCAAACCACTGAATCCACAAGTGAGTTTAACTCTGTCAGTTGAATGCACACATTGACAACCATTCAGTTAGGTAGCTCCGTTTTGGTTTTAGAAGCAGATATTTCTCTGTACAGCCTATGGTCCCATTCACTCGGGAATATCCCAACGCAGCTCCTGGAAGAAACGTGTTTCTGACTCGCTGAATCTCAACATAGATTCAACTCTCTTAGGTGAACGAACGCACAGCAGAGCAGTTTCAAGGAAACGTTTCTCCTGAGTTTTAGACGAAGTTTCCTGCTGTTTAGTACGTATGCCGGCATTGGGCTGGAAATACCGGATTTGGGATTCCGCACAGAAAGGGTTTGCAAACCACTGAATCCACACGTGAGTTTAACTCTGTCAGTTGAATGCACACACTGACAACCTTTCAGTTAGATAGCTCCGTTTTGGTTTTAGAAGCCGATATTTCTCTGTACAGCCTATGGTCCCATTCACTCGGGAATATCCCAACGCAGCTCCTAGAAGAAACGTGTTTCTGACTCGCTGAATCTCAACATAGATTCAACTCTCTTAGGTGAACGAACGCACAGCAGAGCAGTTTCAAGGAAACTTTTCTCCTGAGTTTTAGACGAAGTTTCCTGCTGTTTAGTACGTATGCCGGCATTGGGCTGGAAATACCGGTTTTGGGATTCTGCACAGAAAGGGTTTGCAAACCGCTGAATCCACACGTGAGTTTAACTCTGTCAGTTGAATGCACACATTGACAACCATCCAGTTAGATAGCTCCGTTTTGGTTTTAGAAGCAGATATTTCTCTGTACAGTCTATGGTCCCATTCACTCAGGAATATCCCAACGCAGCTCCTAGAAGAAACGTGTTTCTGACTCGCTGAATCTCAACATAGATTCAACTCTCTTAGGTGAACGAACGCACAGCAGAGCAGTTTCAAGGAAACGTTTCTCCTGAGTTTTAGACGAAGTTTCCTGCAGTTTAGTACGTATGCCGGCATTGGGCTGGAAATACCGGTTTTGGGATTCTGCACAGAAAGGGTTTGCAAACCGCTGAATCCACACGTGAGTTTAACTCTGTCAGTTGAATGCACACATTGACAACCATCCAGTTAGATAGCTCCGTTTTGGTTTTAGAAGCAGATATTTCTCTGTACAGCCTTTGGTCCCATTCACTCGGGAATATCCCAACGCAGCTCCTAGAAGAAACGTGTTTCTGACTCGCTGAATCTCAACATAGATTCAACTCTCTTAGGGGAACGAACGCACAGCAGAGCAGTTTCAAGGAAACGTTTCTCCTGAGTTTTAGACGAAGTTTCCTGCTGTTTAGTACGTATGCCGGCATTGGGCTGGAAATACCGGTTTTGGGATTCTGCACAGAAAGGGTTTGCAAACCACTGAATCCACAAGTGAGTTTAACTCTGTCAGTTGAATGCACACATTGACAACCATTCAGTAAGGTAGCTCCGTTTTGGTTTTAGAAGCAGATATTTCTCTGTACAGCCTATGGTCCCATTCACTCGGGAATATCCCAACGCAGCTCCTGGAAGAAACGTGTTTCTGACTCGCTGAATCTCAACATAGATTCAACTCTCTTAGGTGAACGAACGCACAGCAGAGCAGTTTCAAGGAAACGTTTCTCCTGAGTTTTAGACGAAGTTTCCTGCTGTTTAGTACGGATGCCGGCATTGGGCTGGAAATACTGGTTTTGGGATTCTGCACAGAAAGGTTTTGCAAACCACTGAATCCACAAGTGAGTTTAACTCTGTCAGTTGAATGCACACATTGACAACCATTCAGTTAGGTAGCTCCGTTTTGGTTTTAGAAGCAGATATTTCTCTGTACAGCATATGGTCCCATTCACTCGGGAATATCCCAACGCAGCTCCTGGAAGAAACGTGTTTCTGACTCGCTGAACCTCAACATAGATTCAACTCTCTTAGGTGAACGAACGCACAGCAGAGCAGTTTCAAGGAAACGTTTCTCCTGAGTTTTAGACGAAGTTTCCTGCTGTTTAGTACGTATGGCGGCATTGGGCTGGAAATACCGGTTTTGGGATTCTGCACAGAAAGGGTTTGCAAACCGCTGAATCCACACGTGAGTTTAACTTTGTCAGTTGAATGCACACATTGACAACCATCCAGTTAGATAGCTCCGTTTTGGTTTTAGAAGCAGATATTTCTCTGTACAGACTATGGTCCCATTCACTCGGAAATATCCCAACGCAGCTCCTAGAAGAAACGTGTTTCTGACTCGCTGAATCTCAACATAGATTCAACTCTCTTAGGTGAACGAACGCACAGCAGAGCAGTTTCAAGGAAACGTTTCTCCTGAGTTTTAGACGAAGTTTCCTGCTGTTTAGTACGTATGCCGGCATTGGGCTGGAAATACCGGTTTTGGGATTCTGCACAGAAAGGGTTTGCAAACCACTGAATCCACAAGTGAGTTTAACTCTGTCAGTTGAATGCACACATTGACAACCATTCAGTTAGGTAGCTCCGTTTTGGTTTTAGAAGCAGATATTTCTCTGTACAGCCTATGGTCCCATTCACTCGGGAATATCCCAACGCAGCTCCTGGAAGAAACGTGTTTCTGACTCGCTGAATCTCAACATAGATTCAACTCTCTTAGGTGAACGAACGCACAGCAGAGCAGTTTCAAGGAAACGTTTCTCCTGAGTTTTAGACGAAGTTTCCTGCTGTTTAGTACGTATGCCGGCATTTGGCTGGAAATACCGGTTTTGGGATTCTGCACAGAAAGGGTTTGCAAACCGCTGAATGCACACGTGAGTTTAACTCTGTCAGTTGAATGCACACATTGACAACCATCCAGTTAGATAGCTCCGTTTTGGTTTTAGAAGCAGATATTTCTCTGTACAGTCTATGGTCCCATTCACTCGGGAATATCCCAACGCAGCTCCTAGAAGAAACGTGTTTCTGACTCGCTGAATCTCAACATAGATTCAACTCTCTTAGGTGAACGAACGCACAGCAGAGCAGTTTCAAGGAAACGTTTCTCCTGAGTTTTAGACGAAGTTTCCTGCAGTTTAGTACGTATGCCGGCATTGGGCTGGAAATACCGGTTTTGGGATTCTGCACAGAAAGGGTTTGCAAACCGTTGAATCCACACGTGAGTTTAACTCTGTCAGTTGAATGCACACATTGACAACCATCCAGTTAGATAGCTCCGTTTTGGTTTTAGAAGCAGATATTTCTCTGTACAGCCTATGGTCCCATTCACTCGGGAATATCCCAACGCAGCTCCTAGAAGAAACGTGTTTCTGACTCGCTGAATCTCAACATAGATTCAACTCTCTTAGGTGAACGAACGCACAGCAGAGCAGTTTCAAGGAAACGTTTCTCCTGAGTTTTAGACGAAGTTTCCTTCTGCTTAGTACGTATGCCGGCATTGGGCTGGAAATACCGGTTTTGGGATTCTGCACAGAAAGGGTTTGCAAACCGCTGAATCCACACGTGAGTTTAACTTTGTCAGTTGAATGCACACATTGACAACCATCCAGTTAGATAGCTCCGTTTTGGTTTTAGAAGCAGATATTTCTCTGTACAGACTATGGTCCCATTCACTCGGGAATATCCCAACGCAGCTCCTAGAAGAAACGTGTTTCTGACTCGCTGAATCTCAACATAGATTCAACTCTCTTAGGTGAACGAACGCACAGCAGAGCAGTTTCAAGGAAACGTTTCTCCTGAGTTTTAGACGAAGTTTCCTGCTGTTTAGTACGTATGCCGGCATTGGGCTGGAAATACTGGTTTTGGGATTCTGCACAGAAAGGGTTTGCAAACCACTGAATCCCCAAGTGAGTTTAACTCTGTCAGTTGAATGCACACATTGACAACCATTCAGTTAGGTAGCTCCGTTTCGGTTTTAGAAGCAGATATTTCTCTGTACAGCATATGGTCCCATTCACTCGGGAATATCCCAACGCAGCTCCTGGAAGAAACGTGTTTCTGACTCGCTGAATCTCAACATAGATTCAACTCTCTTAGGTGAACGAACGCACAGCAGAGCAGTTTCAAGGAAACGTTTCTCCTGAGTTTTAGACGAAGTTTCCTGCTGTTTAGTACGTATGGCGGCATTGGGCTGGAAATTCCGGTTTTGGGATTCTGCACAGAAAGGGTTTGCAAACCGCTGAATCCACACGTGAGTTTAACTTTGTCAGTTGAATGCACACATTGACAACCATCCAGTTAGATAGCTCCGTTTTGGTTTTAGAAGCAGATATTTCTCTGTACAGACTATGGTCCCAGTCACTCGGGAATATCCCAACGCAGCTCCTAGAAGTAACGTGTTTCTGACTCGCTGAATCTCAACATAGATTCAACTCTCTTAGGTGAACGAACGCATAGCAGAGCAGTTTCAAGGAAACGTTTCTCCTGAGTTTTAGACGAAGTTTCCTGCTGTTTAGTACGGATGCCGGCATTGGGCTGGAAATACCGGTTTTGGGATTCTGCACAGAAAGGGTTTGCAAACCACTGAATCCACAAGTGAGTTTAACTCTGTCAGTTGAATGCACACATTGACAACCATTCAGTTAGGTAGCTCCGTTTTGGTTTTAGAAGCAGATATTTCTCTGTACAGCCTATGGTCCCATTCACTCGGGAATATCCCAACGCAGCTCCTGGAAGAAACGTGTTTCTGACTCGCTGAATCTCAACATAGATTCAACTCTCTTAGGTGAACGAACGCACAGCAGAGCAGTTTCAAGGAAACGTTTCTCCTGAGTTTTAGACGAAGTTTCCTGCTGTTTAGTACGGATGCCGGCATTGGGCTGGAAATACCGGTTTTGGGATTCTGCACAGAAAGGGTTTGCAAACCGCTGAATCCACACGTGAGTTTAACTCTGTCAGTTGAATGCACACATTGACAACCATCCAGTTAGATAGCTCCGTTTTGGTTTTAGAAGCAGATATTTCTCTGTACAGACTATGGTCCCATTCACTCGGGAATATCCCAACGCAGCTCCTAGAAGAAACGTGTTTCTGACTCGCTGAATCTCAACATAGATTCAACTCTCTTAGGTGAACGAACGCACAGCAGAGCAGTTTCAAGGAAACGTTTCTCCTGAGTTTTAGACGAAGTTTCCTGCTGTTTAGTACGGATGCCGGCATTGGGCTGGAAATACTGGTTTTGGGATTCTGCACAGAAAGGGTTTGCAAACCACTGAATCCACAAGTGAGTTTAACTCTGTCAGTTGAATGCACACATTGACAACCATTCAGTTAGGTAGCTCCGTTTTGGTTTTAGAAGCAGATATTTCTCTGTACAGCATATGGTCCCATTCACTCGGGAATATCCCAACGCAGCTCCTGGAAGAAACGTGTTTCTGACTCGCTGAATCTCAACATAGATTCAACTCTCTTAGGTGAACGAACGCACAGCAGAGCAGTTTCAAGGAAACGTTTCTCCTGAGTTTTAGACGAAGTTTCCTGCTGTTTAGTACGGATGCCGGCATTGGGCTGGAAATACCGGTTTTGGGATTCTGCACAGAAAGGGTTTGCAAACCGCTGAATCCACACGTGAGTTTAACTTTGTCAGTTGAATGCACACATTGACAACCATCCAGTTAGATAGCTCCGTTTTGGTTTTAGAAGCAGATATTTCTCTGTACAGACTATGGTCCCATTCACTCGGGAATATCCCAACGCAGCTCCTAGAAGAAACGTGTTTCTGACTCGCTGAATCTCAACATAGATTCAACTCTCTTAGGTGAACGAACGCACAGCAGAGCAGTTTCAAGGAAACGTTTCTCCTGAGTTTTAGACGAAGTTTCCTGCTGTTTAGTACGTATGCCGGCATTGGGCTGGAAATACCGGTTTTGGGATTCTGCACAGAAAGGGTTTGCAAACCACTGAATCCACACGTGAGTTTAACTCTGTCAGTTGAATGCACACATTGACAACCATTCAGTTAGGTAGCTCCGTTTTGGTTTTAGAAGCAGATATTTCTCTGTACAGACTATGGTCCCATTCACTCGGGAATATCCCAACGCAGCTCCTGGAAGAAACGTGTTTCTGACTCGCTGAATCTCAACATAGATTCAACTCTCTTAGGTGAACGAACGCACAGCAGAGCAGTTTCAAGGAAACGTTTCTCCTGAGTTTTAGACGAAGTTTCCTGCTGTTTAGTACGTATTCCGGCATTGGGCTGGAAATACCGGTTTTGGGATTCTGCACGGAAAGGGTTTGCAAACCACTGAATCCACACGTGAGTTTAACTCTGTCAGTTGAATGCACACACTGACAACCATTCAGTTAGATAGCTCCGTTTTGGTTTTAGAAGCAGATATTTCTCTGTACAGTCTATGGTCCCATTCACTCGGGAATATCCCAACGCAGCTCCTAGAAGAAACGTGTTTCTGACTCGCTGAATCTCAACATAGATTCAACTCTCTTAGGTGAACGAACGCACAGCAGAGCAGTTTCAAGGAAACGTTTCTCCTGAGTTTTAGACGATGTTTCCTGCAGTTTAGTACGTATGCCGGCATTGGGCTGGAAATACCGGTTTTGGGATTCTGCACAGAAAGGGTTTGCAAACCGCTGAATCCACACGTGAGTTTAACTCTGTCAGTTGAATGCACACATTGACAACCATCCAGTTAGATAGCTCCGTTTTGGTTTTAGAAGCAGATATTTCTCTGTACAGTCTATGGTCCCATTCACTCAGGAATATCCCAACGCAGCTCCTAGAAGAAACGTGTTTCTGACTCGCTGAATCTCAACATAGATTCAACTCTCTTAGGTGAACGAACGCACAGCAGAGCAGTTTCAAGGAAACGTTTCTCCTGAGTTTTAGACGAAGTTTCCTGCAGTTTAGTACGTATGCCGGCATTGGGCTGGAAATACCGGTTTTGGGATTCTGCACAGAAAGGGTTTGCAAACCGCTGAATCCACACGTGAGTTTAACTCTGTCAGTTGAATGCACACATTGACAACCATCCAGTTAGATAGCTCCGTTTTGGTTTTAGAAGCAGATATTTCTCTGTACAGCCTATGGTCCCATTCACTCGGGAATATCCCAACGCAGCTCCTAGAAGAAACGTGTTTCTGACTCGCTGAATCTCAACATAGATTCAACTTTGTTAGGTGAACGAACGCACAGCAGAGCAGTTTCAAGGAAACTTTTCTCCTGAGTTTTAGACGAAGTTTCCTGCTGTTTAGTACGGATGCCGGCTTTGGGCTGGAAATACCGGTTTTGGGATTCTGCACAGAAAGGGTTTGCAAACCGCTGAATCCACACGTGAGTTTAACTTTGTCAGTTGAATGCACACATTGACAACCATCCAGTTAGATAGCTCCGTTTTGGTTTTAGAAGCAGATATTTCTCTGTACAGACTATGGTCCCATTCACTCGGGAATATCCCAACGCAGCTCCTAGAAGAAACGTGTTTCTGACTCGCTGAATCTCAACATAGATTCAACTCTCTTAGGTGAACGAACGCACAGCAGAGCAGTTTCAAGGAAACGTTTCTCCTGAGTTTTAGACGAAGTTTCCTGCTGTTTAGTACGGATGCCGGCATTGGGCTGGAAATACCGGTTTTGGGATTCTGCACAGAAAGGGTTTGCAAACCGCTGAATCCACACGTGAGTTTAACTTTGTCAGTTGAATGCACACATTGACAACCATCCAGTTAGATAGCTCCGTTTTGGTTTTAGAAGCAGATATTTCTCTGTACAGACTATGGTCCCATTCACTCGGGAATATCCCAACGCAGCTCCTAGAAGAAACGTGTTTCTGACTCGCTGAATCTCAACATAGATTCAACTCTCTTAGGTGAACGAACGCACAGCAGAGCAGTTTCAAGGAAACGTTTCTCCTGAGTTTTAGACGAAGTTTCCTGCTGTTTAGTACGTATGCCGGCATTGGGCTGGAAATACCGGTTTTGGGATTCTGCACAGAAAGGGTTTGCAAACCACTGAATCCACACGTGAGTTTAACTCTGTCAGTTGAATGCACACATTGACAACCATTCAGTTAGGTAGCTCCGTTTTGGTTTTAGAAGCAGATATTTCTCTGTACAGACTATGGTCCCATTCACTCGGGAATATCCCAACGCAGCTCCTGGAAGAAACGTGTTTCTGACTCGCTGAATCTCAACATAGATTCAACTCTCTTAGGTGAACGAACGCACAGCAGAGCAGTTTCAAGGAAACGTTTCTCCTGAGTTTTAGACGAAGTTTCCTGCTGTTTAGTACGTATTCCGGCATTGGGCTGGAAATACCGGTTTTGGGATTCTGCACGGAAAGGGTTTGCAAACCACTGAATCCACACGTGAGTTTAACTCTGTCAGTTGAATGCACACACTGACAACCATTCAGTTAGATAGCTCCGTTTTGGTTTTAGAAGCAGATATTTCTCTGTACAGTCTATGGTCCCATTCACTCGGGAATATCCCAACGCAGCTCCTAGAAGAAACGTGTTTCTGACTCGCTGAATCTCAACATAGATTCAACTCTCTTAGGTGAACGATCGCACAGCAGAGCAGTTTCAAGGAAACGTTTCTCCTGAGTTTTAGACGATGTTTCCTGCAGTTTAGTACGTATGCCGGCATTGGGCTGGAAATACCGGTTTTGGGATTCTGCACAGAAAGGGTTTGCAAACCGCTGAATCCACACGTGAGTTTAACTCTGTCAGTTGAATGCACACATTGACAACCATCCAGTTAGATAGCTCCGTTTTGGTTTTAGAAGCAGATATTTCTCTGTACAGTCTATGGTCCCATTCACTCAGGAATATCCCAACGCAGCTCCTAGAAGAAACGTGTTTCTGACTCGCTGAATCTCAACATAGATTCAACTCTCTTAGGTGAACGAACGCACAGCAGAGCAGTTTCAAGGAAACGTTTCTCCTGAGTTTTAGACGAAGTTTCCTGCAGTTTAGTACGTATGCCGGCATTGGGCTGGAAATACCGGTTTTGGGATTCTGCACAGAAAGGGTTTGCAAACCGCTGAATCCACACGTGAGTTTAACTCTGTCAGATGAATGCACACATTGACAACCATCCACTTAGATAGCTCCGTTTTGGTTTTAGAAGCAGATATTTCTCTGTACAGCCTATGGTCCCATTCACTCGGGAATATCCCAACGCAGCTCCTAGAAGAAACGTGTTTCTGACTCGCTGAATCTCAACATAGATTCAACTTTGTTAGGTGAACGAACGCACAGCAGAGCAGTTTCAAGGAAACTTTTCTCCTGAGTTTTAGACGAAGTTTCCTGCTGTTTAGTACGGATGCCGGCTTTGGGCTGGAAATACCGGTTTTGGGATTCTGCACAGAAAGGGTTTGCAAACCGCTGAATCCACACGTGAGTTTAACTTTGTCAGTTGAATGCACACATTGACAACCATTCAGTTAGATAGCTCCGTTTTGGTTTTAGAAGCAGATATTTCTCTGTACAGACTATGGTCCCATTCACTCGGGAATATCCCAACGCAGCTCCTAGAAGAAACGTGTTTCTGACTCGCTGAATCTCAACATAGATTCAACTCTCTTAGGTGAACGAACGCACAGCAGAGCAGTTTCAAGGAAACGTTTCTCCTGAGTTTTAGACGAAGTTTCCTGCTGTTTAGTACGGATGCCGGCATTGGGCTGGAAATACCGGATTTGGGATTCTGCACAGAAAGGGTTTGCAAACCGCTGAATCCACACGTGAGTTTAACTCTGTCAGTTGAATGCACACATTGACAACCATCCAGTTAGATAGCTCCGTTTTGGTTTTAGAAGCAGATATTTCTCTGTACAGTCTATGGTCCCATTCACTCGGGAATATCCCAACGCAGCTCCTAGAAGAAACGTGTTTCTGACTCGCTGAATCTCAACATAGATTCAACTCTCTTAGGTGAACGAACGCACAGCAGAGCAGTTTCAAGGAAACGTTTCTCCTGAGTTTTAGACGAAGTTTCCTGCTGTTTAGTACGTATGCCGGCATTGGGCTGGAAATACCGGTTTTGGGATTCTGCACAGAAAGGGTTTGCAAACCACTGAATCCACACGTGAGTTTAACTCTGTCAGTTGAATGCACACATTGACAACCATTCAGTTAGGTAGCTCCGTTTTGGTTTTAGAAGCAGATATTTCTCTGTACAGACTATGGTCCCATTCACTCGGGAATATCCCAACGCAGCTCCTGGAAGAAACGTGTTTCTGACTCGCTGAATCTCAACATAGATTCAACTCTCTTAGGTGAACGAACGCACAGCAGAGCAGTTTCAAGGAAACGTTTCTCCTGAGTTTTAGACGAAGTTTCCTGCTGTTTAGTACGTATTCCGGCATTGGGCTGGAAATACCGGTTTTGGGATTCTGCACGGAAAGGGTTTGCAAACCACTGAATCCACACGTGAGTTTAACTCTGTCAGTTGAATGCACACACTGACAACCATTCAGTTAGATAGCTCCGTTTTGGTTTTAGAAGCAGATATTTCTCTGTACAGTCTATGGTCCCATTCACTCGGGAATATCCCAACGCAGCTCCTAGAAGAAACGTGTTTCTGACTCGCTGAATCTCAACATAGATTCAACTCTCTTAGGTGAACGAACGCACAGCAGAGCAGTTTCAAGGAAACGTTTCTCCTGAGTTTTAGACGATGTTTCCTGCAGTTTAGTACGTATGCCGGCATTGGGCTGGAAATACCGGTTTTGGGATTCTGCACAGAAAGGGTTTGCAAACCGCTGAATCCACACGTGAGTTTAACTCTGTCAGTTGAATGCACACATTGACAACCATCCAGTTAGATAGCTCCGTTTTGGTTTTAGAAGCAGATATTTCTCTGTACAGCCTATGGTCCCATTCACTCGGGAATATCCCAACGCAGCTCCTAGAAGAAACGTGTTTCTGACTCGCTGAATCTCAACATAGATTCAACTTTGTTAGGTGAACGAACGCACAGCAGAGCAGTTTCAAGGAAACTTTTCTCCTGAGTTTTAGACGAAGTTTCCTGCTGTTTAGTACGGATGCCGGCTTTGGGCTGGAAATACCGGTTTTGGGATTCTGCACAGAAAGGGTTTGCAAACCGCTGAATCCACACGTGAGTTTAACTTTGTCAGTTGAATGCACACATTGACAACCATCCAGTTAGATAGCTCCGTTTTGGTTTTAGAAGCAGATATTTCTCTGTACAGACTATGGTCCCATTCACTCGGGAATATCCCAACGCAGCTCCTAGAAGAAACGTGTTTCTGACTCGCTGAATCTCAACATAGATTCAACTCTCTTAGGTGAACGAACGCACAGCAGAGCAGTTTCAAGGAAACGTTTCTCCTGAGTTTTAGACGAAGTTTCCTGCTGTTTAGTACGGATGCCGGCATTGGGCTGGAAATACCGGTTTTGGGATTCTGCACAGAAAGGGTTTGCAAACCGCTGAACCCACACGTGAGTTTAACTTTGTCAGTTGAATGCACACATTGACAACCATCCAGTTAGATAGCTCCGTTTTGGTTTTAGAAGCAGATATTTCTCTGTACAGACTATGGTCCCATTCACTCGGGAATATCCCAACGCAGCTCCTAGAAGAAACGTGTTTCTGACTCGCTGAATCTCAACATAGATTCAACTCTCTTAGGTGAACGAACGCACAGCAGAGCAGTTTCAAGGAAACGTTTCTCCTGAGTTTTAGACGAAGTTTCCTGCTGTTTAGTACGTATGCCGGCATTGGGCTGGAAATACCGGTTTTGGGATTCTGCACAGAAAGGGTTTGCAAACCACTGAATCCACACGTGAGTTTAACTCTGTCAGTTGAATGCACACATTGACAACCATTCAGTTAGGTAGCTCCGTTTTGGTTTTAGAAGCAGATATTTCTCTGTACAGACTATGGTCCCATTCACTCGGGAATATCCCAACGCAGCTCCTGGAAGAAACGTGTTTCTGACTCGCTGAATCTCAACATAGATTCAACTCTCTTAGGTGAACGAACGCACAGCAGAGCAGTTTCAAGGAAACGTTTCTCCTGAGTTTTAGACGAAGTTTCCTGCTGTTTAGTACGTATTCCGGCATTGGGCTGGAAATACCGGTTTTGGGATTCTGCACGGAAAGGGTTTGCAAACCACTGAATCCACACGTGAGTTTAACTCTGTCAGTTGAATGCACACACTGACAACCATTCAGTTAGATAGCTCCGTTTTGGTTTTAGAAGCAGATATTTCTCTGTACAGTCTATGGTCCCATTCACTCGGGAATATCCCAACGCAGCTCCTAGAAGAAACGTGTTTCTGACTCGCTGAATCTCAACATAGATTCAACTCTCTTAGGTGAACGATCGCACAGCAGAGCAGTTTCAAGGAAACGTTTCTCCTGAGTTTTAGACGATGTTTCCTGCAGTTTAGTACGTATGCCGGCATTGGGCTGGAAATACCGGTTTTGGGATTCTGCACAGAAAGGGTTTGCAAACCGCTGAATCCACACGTGAGTTTAACTCTGTCAGTTGAATGCACACATTGACAACCATCCAGTTAGATAGCTCCGTTTTGGTTTTAGAAGCAGATATTTCTCTGTACAGTCTATGGTCCCATTCACTCAGGAATATCCCAACGCAGCTCCTAGAAGAAACGTGTTTCTGACTCGCTGAATCTCAACATAGATTCAACTCTCTTAGGTGAACGAACGCACAGCAGAGCAGTTTCAAGGAAACGTTTCTCCTGAGTTTTAGACGAAGTTTCCTGCAGTTTAGTACGTATGCCGGCATTGGGCTGGAAATACCGGTTTTGGGATTCTGCACAGAAAGGGTTTGCAAACCGCTGAATCCACACGTGAGTTTAACTCTGTCAGTTGAATGCACACATTGACAACCATCCACTTAGATAGCTCCGTTTTGGTTTTAGAAGCAGATATTTCTCTGTACAGCCTATGGTCCCATTCACTCGGGAATATCCCAACGCAGCTCCTAGAAGAAACGTGTTTCTGACTCGCTGAATCTCAACATAGATTCAACTTTGTTAGGTGAACGAACGCACAGCAGAGCAGTTTCAAGGAAACTTTTCTCCTGAGTTTTAGACGAAGTTTCCTGCTGTTTAGTACGGATGCCGGCTTTGGGCTGGAAATACCGGTTTTGGGATTCTGCACAGAAAGGGTTTGCAAACCGCTGAATCCACACGTGAGTTTAACTTTGTCAGTTGAATGCACACATTGACAACCATTCAGTTAGATAGCTCCGTTTTGGTTTTAGAAGCAGATATTTCTCTGTACAGACTATGGTCCCATTCACTCGGGAATATCCCAACGCAGCTCCTAGAAGAAACGTGTTTCTGACTCGCTGAATCTCAACATAGATTCAACTCTCTTAGGTGAACGAACGCACAGCAGAGCAGTTTCAAGGAAACGTTTCTCCTGAGTTTTAGACGAAGTTTCCTGCTGTTTAGTACGGATGCCGGCATTGGGCTGGAAATACCGGATTTGGGATTCTGCACAGAAAGGGTTTGCAAACCGCTGAATCCACACGTGAGTTTAACTCTGTCAGTTGAATGCACACATTGACAACCATCCAGTTAGATAGCTCCGTTTTGGTTTTAGAAGCAGATATTTCTCTGTACAGTCTATGGTCCCATTCACTCGGGAATATCCCAACGCAGCTCCTAGAAGAAACGTGTTTCTGACTCGCTGAATCTCAACATAGATTCAACTCTCTTAGGTGAACGAACGCACAGCAGAGCAGTTTCAAGGAAACGTTTCTACTGAGTTTTAGACGAAGTTTCCTGCAGTTTAGTACGTATGCCGGCATTGGGCTGGAAATATCGGTTTTGGGATTCTGCACAGAAAGGGTTTGCAAACCGCTGAATCCACACGTGAGTTTAACTCTGTCAGTTGAATGCACACATTGACAACCATCCAGTTAGATAGCTCCGTTTTGGTTTTAGAAGCAGATATTTCTCTGTACAGCCTATGGTCCCATTCACTCGGGAATATCCCAACGCAGCTCCTAGAAGAAACGTGTTTCTGACTCGCTGAATCTCAACATAGATTCAACTCTCTTAGGTGAACGAACGCACAGCAGAGCAGTTTCAAGGAAACGTTTCTCCTGAGTTTTAGACGAAGTTTCCTGCAGTTTAGTACGTATGCCGGCATTGGGCTGGAAATACCGGTTTTGGGTTTCTGCACAGAAAGGGTTTGCAAACCGCTGAATCCACACGTGAGTTTAACTCTGTCAGTTGAATGCACACATTGACAACCATCCAGTTAGATAGCTCCGTTTTGGTTTTAGAAGCAGATATTTCTCTGTACAGCCTTTGGTCCCATTCACTCGGGAATATCCCAACGCAGCTCCTAGAAGAAACGTGTTTCTGACTCGCTGAATCTCAACATAGATTCAACTCTCTTAGGGGAACGAACGCACAGCAGAGCAGTTTCAAGGAAACGTTTCTCCTGAGTTTTAGACGAAGTTTCCTGCTGTTTAGTACGTATGCCGGCATTGGGCTGGAAATACCGGTTTTGGGATTCTGCACAGAAAGGGTTTGCAAACCACTGAATCCACAAGTGAGTTTAACTCTGTCAGTTGAATGCACACATTGACAACCATTCAGTAAGGTAGCTCCGTTTTGGTTTTAGAAGCAGATATTTCTCTGTACAGCCTATGGTCCCATTCACTCGGGAATATCCCAACGCAGCTCCTGGAAGAAACGTGTTTCTGACTCGCTGAATCTCAACATAGATTCAACTCTCTTAGGTGAACGAACGCACAGCAGAGCAGTTTCAAGGAAACGTTTCTCCTGAGTTTTAGACGAAGTTTCCTGCTGTTTAGTACGTATGGCGGCATTGGGCTGGAAATACCGGTTTTGGGATTCTGCACAGAAAGGATTTGCAAACCGCTGAATCCACACGTGAGTTTATCTTTGTCAGTTGAATGCACACATTGACAACCATCCAGTTAGATAGCTCCGTTTTGGTTTTAGAAGCCGATATTTCTCTGTACAGCCTATGGTCCCATTCACTCGGGAATATCCCAACGCAGCTCCTAGAAGAAACGTGTTTCTGACTCGCTGAATCTCAACATAGATTCAACTTTCTTAGGTGAACGAACGCACAGCAGAGCAGTTTCATGGAAACTTTTCTCCTGAGTTTTAGACGAAGTTTCCTGCTGTTAAGTACGGATGCCGGCATTGGGCTGGAAATACCGGTTTTGGGATTCTGCACAGAAAGTGTTTGCAAACCGCTGAATCCACACGTGAGTTTAACTTTGTCAGTTGAATGCACACATTGACAACCATCCAGTTAGATAGCTCCGTTTTGGTTTTAGAAGCAGATATTTCTCTGTACAGACTATGGTCCCATTCACTCGGGAATATCCCAACGCAGCTCCTAGAAGAAACGTGTTTCTGACTCGCTGAATCTCAACATAGATTCAACTCTCTTAGGTGAACGAACGCACAGCAGAGCAGTTTCAAGGAAACGTTTCTCCTGAGTTTTAGACGAAGTTTCCTTCTGATTAGTACGTATGCCGGCATTGGGCTGGAAATACCGGTTTTGGGATTCTGCACAGAAAGGGTTTGCAAACCACTGAATCCACAAGTGAGTTTAACTCTGTCAGTTGAATGCACACATTGACAACCATTCAGTTAGGTAGCTCCGTTTTGGTTTTAGAAGCAGATATTTCTCTGTACAGCCTATGGTCCCATTCACTCGGGAATATCCCAACGCAGCTCCTGGAAGAAACGTGTTTCTGACTCGCTGAATCTCAACATAGATTCAACTCTCTTAGGTGAACGAACGCACAGCAGAGCAGTTTCAAGGAAACGTTTCTCCTGAGTTTTAGACGAAGTTTCCTGCTGTTTAGTACGTATGCCGGCATTGGGCTGGAAATACCGGATTTGGGATTCCGTACAGAAAGGGTTTGCAAACCACTGAATCCACACGTGAGTTTAACTCTGTCAGTTGAATGCACACACTGACAACCTTTCAGTTAGATAGCTCCGTTTTGGTTTTAGAAGCCGATATTTCTCTGTACAGCCTATGGTCCCATTCACTCGGGAATATCCCAACGCAGCTCCTAGAAGAAACGTGTTTCTGACTCGCTGAATCTCAACATAGATTCAACTCTCTTAGGTGAACGAACGCACAGCAGAGCAGTTTCAAGGAAACTTTTCTCCTGAGTTTTAGACGAAGTTTCCTGCTGTTTAGTACGTATGCCGGCATTGGGCTGGAAATACCGGTTTTGGGATTCTGCACAGAAAGGGTTTGCAAACCGCTGAATCCACACGTGAGTTTAACTCTGTCAGTTGAATGCACACATTGACAACCATCCAGTTAGATAGCTCCGTTTTGGTTTTAGAAGCAGATATTTCTCTGTACAGTCTATGGTCCCATTCACTCAGGAATATCCCAACGCAGCTCCTAGAAGAAACGTGTTTCTGACTCGCTGAATCTCAACATAGATTCAACTCTCTTAGGTGAACGAACGCACAGCAGAGCAGTTTCAAGGAAACGTTTCTCCTGAGTTTTAGACGAAGTTTCCTGCAGTTTAGTACGTATGCCGGCATTGGGCTGGAAATAACGGTTTTGGGATTCTGCACAGAAAGGGTTTGCAAACCGCTGAATCCACACGTGAGTTTAACTCTGTCAGTTGAATGCACACATTGACAACCATCCAGTTAGATAGCTCCGTTTTGGTTTTAGAAGCAGATATTTCTCTGTACAGCCTTTGGTCCCATTCACTCGGGAATATCCCAACGCAGCTCCTAGAAGAAACGTGTTTCTGACTCGCTGAATCTCAACATAGATTCAACTCTCTTAGGGGAACGAACGCACAGCAGAGCAGTTTCAAGGAAACGTTTCTCCTGAGTTTTAGACGAAGTTTCCTGCTGTTTAGTACGTATGCCGGCATTGGGCTGGAAATACCGGTTTTGGGATTCTGCACAGAAAGGGTTTGCAAACCACTGAATCCACAAGTGAGTTTAACTCTGTCAGTTGAATGCACACATTGACAACCATTCAGTAAGGTAGCTCCGTTTTGGTTTTAGAAGCAGATATTTCTCTGTACAGCCTATGGTCCCATTCACTCGGGAATATCCCAACGCAGCTCCTGGAAGAAACGTGTTTCTGACTCGCTGAATCTCAACATAGATTCAACTCTCTTAGGTGAACGAACGCACAGCAGAGCAGTTTCAAGGAAACGTTTCTCCTGAGTTTTAGACGAAGTTTCCTGCTGTTTAGTACGTATGGCGGCATTGGGCTGGAAATACCGGTTTTGGGATTCTGCACAGAAAGGATTTGCAAACCGCTGAATCCACACGTGAGTTTATCTTTGTCAGTTGAATGCACACATTGACAACCATCCAGTTAGATAGCTCCGTTTTGGTTTTAGAAGCCGATATTTCTCTGTACAGCCTATGGTCCCATTCACTCGGGAATATCCCAACGCAGCTCCTAGAAGAAACGTGTTTCTGACTCGCTGAATCTCAACATAGATTCAACTCTCTTAGGTGAACGAACGCACAGCAGAGCAGTTTCAAGGAAACGTTTCTCCTGAGTTTTAGACGAAGTTTCCTTCTGTTTAGTACGTATGCCGGCATTGGGCTGGAAATACCGGTTTTGGGATTCTGCACAGAAAGGGTTTGCAAACCACTGAATCCACAAGTGAGTTTAACTCTGTCAGTTGAATGCACACATTGACAACCATTCAGTTAGGTAGCTCCGTTTTGGTTTTAGAAGCAGATATTTCTCTGTACAGCCTATGGTCCCATTCACTCGGGAATATCCCAACGCAGCTCCTGGAAGAAACGTGTTTCTGACTCGCTGAATCTCAACATAGATTCAACTCTCTTAGGTGAACGAACGCACAGCAGAGCAGTTTCAAGGAAACGTTTCTCCTGAGTTTTAGACGAAGTTTCCTGCTGTTTAGTACGTATGCCGGCATTGGGCTGGAAATACCGGTTTTGGGATTCTGCACAGAAAGGGTTTGCAAACCACTGAATCCACACGTGAGTTTAACTCTGTCAGTTGAATGCACACACTGACAACCATTCAGTTAGATAGCTCCGTTTTGGTTTTAGAAGCCGATATTTCTCTGTACAGTCTATGGTCCCATTCACTCGGGAATATCCCAACGCAGCTCCTAGAAGAAACGTGTTTCTGACTCGCTGAATCTCAACATAGATTCAACTCTCTTAGGTGAACGAACGCACAGCAGAGCAGTTTCAAGGAAACGTTTCTCCTGAGTTTTAGACGAAGTTTCCTGCAGTTTAGTACGTATGCCGGCATTGGGCTGGAAATACCGGTTTTGGGATTCTGCACAGAAATGGTTTGCAAACCGCTGAATCCAAACGTGAGTTTAACTCTGTCAGTTCAATGCACACATTGACAACCATCCAGTTAGATAGCTCCGTTTTGGTTTTAGAAGCAGATATTTCTCTGTACAGCCTATGGTCCCATTCACTCGGGAATATCCCAACGCAGCTCCTAGAAGAAACGTGTTTCTGACTCGCTGAATCTCAACATAGATTCAACTCTCTTAGGTGAACGAACGCACAGCAGAGCAGTTTCAAGGAAACTTTTCTCCTGAGTTTTAGACGAAGTTTCCTGCTGTTAAGTACGGATGCCGGCATTGGGCTGGAAATACCGGTTTTGGGATTCTGCACAGAAAGTGTTTGCAAACCGCTGAATCCACACGTGAGTTTAACTTTGTCAGTTGAATGCACACATTGACAACCATCCAGTTAGATAGCTCCGTTTTGGTTTTAGAAGCAGATATTTCTCTGTACAGACTATGGTCCCATTCACTCGGGAATATCCCAACGCAGCTCCTAGAAGAAACGTGTTTCTGACTCGCTGAATCTCAACATAGATTCAACTCTCTTAGGTGAACGAACGCACAGCAGAGCAGTTTCAAGGAAACGTTTCTCCTGAGTTTTAGACGAAGTTTCCTTCTGTTTAGTACGTATGCCGGCATTGGGCTGGAAATACCGGTTTTGGGATTCTGCACAGAAAGGGTTTGCAAACCACTGAATCCACAAGTGAGTTTAACTCTGTCAGTTGAATGCACACATTGACAACCATTCAGTTAGGTAGCTCCGTTTTGGTTTTAGAAGCAGATATTTCTCTGTACAGCCTATGGTCCCATTCACTCGGGAATATCCCAACGCAGCTCCTGGAAGAAACGTGTTTCTGACTCGCTGAATCTCAACATAGATTCAACTCTCTTAGGTGAACGAACGCACAGCAGAGCAGTTTCAAGGAAACGTTTCTCCTGAGTTTTAGACGAAGTTTCCTGCTGTTTAGTACGTATGCCGGCATTGGGCTGGAAATACCGGTTTTGGGATTCTGCACAGAAAGGGTTTGCAAACCACTGAATCCACACGTGAGTTTAACTCTGTCAGTTGAATGCACACACTGACAACCATTCAGTTAGATAGCTCCGTTTTGGTTTTAGAAGCCGATATTTCTCTGTACAGCCTATGGTCCCATTCACTCGGGAATATCCCAACGCAGCTCCTAGAAGAAACGTGTTTCTGACTCGCTGAATCTCAACATAGATTCAACTCTCTTAGGTGAACGAACGCACAGCAGAGCAGTTTCAAGGAAACTTTTCTCCTGAGTTTTAGACGAAGTTTCCTGCTGTTTAGTACGTATGCCGGCATTGGGCTGGAAATACCGGTTTTGGGATTCTGCACAGAAAGGGTTTGCAAACCGCTGAATCCACACGTGAGTTTAACTCTGTCAGTTGAATGCAAACATTGACAACCATCCAGTTAGATAGCTCCGTTTTGGTTTTAGAAGCAGATATTTCTCTGTACAGCCTATGGTCCCATTCACTCGGGAATATCCCAACGCAGCTCCTAGAAGAAACGTGTTTCTGACTCGCTGAATCTCAACATAGATTCAACTTTGTTAGGTGAACGAACGCACAGCAGAGCAGTTTCAAGGAAACTTTTCTCCTGAGTTTTAGACGAAGTTTCCTGCTGTTTAGTACGGATGCCGGCTTTGGGCTGGAAATACCGGTTTTGGGATTCTGCACAGAAAGGGTTTGCAAACCGCTGAATCCACACGTGACTTTAACTTTGTCAGTTGAATGCACACATTGACAACCATCCAGTTAGATAGCTCCGTTTTGGTTTTAGAAGCAGATATTTCTCTGTACAGACTATGGTCCCATTCACTCGGTAATATCCCAACGCAGCTCCTAGAAGAAACGTGTTTCTGACTCGCTGAATCTCAACATAGATTCAACTCTCTTAGGTGAACGAACGCACAGCAGAGCAGTTTCAAGGAAACGTTTCTCCTGAGTTTTAGACGAAGTTTCCTGCTGTTTAGTACGTATGCCGGCATTGGGCAGGAAATACCGGATTTGGGATTCTGCACAGAAAGGGTTTGCAAACCACTGAATCCACACGTGAGTTTAACTCTGTCAGTTGAATGCACACACTGACAACCATTCAGTTAGATAGCTCCGTTTTGGTTTTAGAAGCCGATATTTCTCTGTACAGCCTATGGTCCCATTCACTCGGGAATATCCCAACGCAGCTCCTAGAAGAAACGTGTTTCTGACTCGCTGAATCTCAACATAGATTCAACTCTCTTAGGTGAACGAACGCACAGCAGAGCAGTTTCAGGGAAACTTTTCTCCTGAGTTTTAGACGAAGTTTCCTGCTGTTTAGTACGTATGCCGGCATTGGGCTGGAAATACCGGTTTTGGGATTCTGCACAGAAAGGGTTTGCAAACCGCTGAATCCACACGTGAGTTTAACTCTGTCAGTTGAATGCACACATTGACAACCATCCAGTTAGATAGCTCCGTTTTGGTTTTAGAAGCAGATATTTCTCTGTACAGACTATGGTCCCATTCACTCGGGAATATCCCAACGCAGCTCCTAGAAGAAACGTGTTTCTGACTCGCTGAATCTCAACATAGATTCAACTCTCTTAGGTGAACGAACGCACAGCAGAGCAGTTTCAAGGAAACGTTTCTCCTGAGTTTTAGACGAAGTTTCCTGCTGTTTAGTACGTATGCCGGCATTGGGCTGGAAATACCGGTTTTGGGATTCTGCACACAAAGGGTTTGCAAACCACTGAATCCACACGTGAGTTTAACTCTGTCAGTTGAATGCACACATTGACAACCATCCAGTTAGATAGCTCCGTTTTGGTTTTAGAAGCAGATATTTCTCTGTACAGCCTATGGTCCCATTCACTCGGGAATATCCCAGCGCAGCTCCTAGAAGAAACGTGTTTCTGACTCGCTGAATCTCAACATAGATTCAACTCTCTTAGGTGAACGAACACACAGCAGAGCAGTTTCAAGGAAACGTTTCTCCTGAGTTTTAGACGAAGTTTCCTGCTGTTTAGTACGGATGCCGGCATTGGGCTGGAAATACCGGTTTTGGGATTCTGCACAGAAAGGGTTTGCAAACCGCTGAATCCACACGTGAGTTTAACTTTGTCAGTTGAATGCACACATTGACAACCATCCAGTTAGATAGCTCCGTTTTGGTTTTAGAAGCAGATATTTCTCTGTACAGACTATGGTCCCATTCACTCAGGAATATACCAACGCAGCTGCTAGAAGAAACGTGTTTCTGTCTCGCTGAATCTCAACATAGATTCAACTCTCTTAGGTGAACGAACGCACAGCAGAGCAGTTTCAAGGAAACGTTTCTCCTGAGTTTTAGACGAAGTTTCCTGCTGTTTAGTACGGATGCCGGCATTGGGCTGGAAATACTGGTTTTGGGATTCTGCACAGAAAGGGTTTGCAAACCACTGAATCCACAAGTGAGTTTAACTCTGTCAGTTGAATGCACACATTGACAACCATTCAGTTAGGTAGCTCCGTTTTGGTTTTAGAAGCAGATATTTCTCTGTACAGCATATGGTCCCATTCACTCGGGAATATCCCAACGCAGCTCCTGGAAGAAACGTGTTTCTGACTCGCTGAATCTCAACATAGATTCAACTCTCTTAGGTGAACGAATGCACAGCACAGCAGTTTCATGGAAACGTTTCTCCTGAGTTTTAGACGAAGTTTCCTGCTGTTAAGTACGTATGCCGGCATTGAGCTGGAATTACCGGTTTTGGGATTCTGCACAGAAAGGGTTTGTAAACCGCTGAATCCAAACGTGAGTTTAACTCTGTCAGTTGAATGCACACATTGACTACCATTCAGTTAGATAGCACCCTTTTGGCTTTAGGAGCAGATATCTCTCTGTACAGCCTATGGTCCCATTCACTCGGGAATATCCCAACGCAGCTCCTAAAAGAAACGTGTTTCTGACTCGCTGAATCTCAACATAGATTCAACTCTCTTCGGTGAACGAATGCACAGCAGAGCAGTTTCAAGGAAACGTTTCTCCTGAGTTTTAGACGAAGTTTCCTGCTGTTTAGTACGTATGCCGGCATTGGACTGGAAATACCGGTTTTGGGATTCTGCACAGAAAGGGTTTGCAAACCGCTGAATCCAAACGTGAGTTTAACTCTGTCAGTTGAATGCACAAATTGACAACCATTCAGTTTGGTAGCACCCTTTTGGTTTAAGGAGCAGATATTTCTCTGTACAGCCTATGGTCCCATTCACTCGGGAATATCCCAACGCAGCTCCTAGAAGAAACGTGTTTCTGACTCGCTGAATCTCAACATAGATTCAACTCTCTTAGGGGAACGAACGCACAGCAGAGCAGTTACAAGGAAATGTTTCTCCTGAGTTTTAGACGAAGTTTCCTGCTGTTTAGTACGGATGCCGGCATTGGGCTGGAAATACCGGTTTTGGGATTCTGCACAGAAAGGTTTTGCAAACCGCTGAAACCACACGTGAGTTTAACTTTGTCAGTTGAATGCACACATTGACAACCATCCAGTTAGATAGCTCCGTTTTGGTTTTAGAAGCAGATATTTCTCTGTACAGACTATGGTCCCATTCACTCGGGAATATCCCAACGCAGCTCCTAGAAGAAACGTGTTTCTGACTCGCTGAATCTCAACATAGATTCAACTCTCCTAGGTGAACGAACGCACAGCAGAGCAGTTTCAAGGAAACGTTTCTCCTGAGTTTTAGACGAAGTTTCCTGCTGTTTAGTACGTATGCCGGCATTGGGCTGGAAATACCGGTTTTGGGATTCTGCACAGAAATGGTTTGCAAACCACTGAATCCACAAGTGAGTTTAACTCTGTCAGTTGAATGCACACATTGACAACCATTCAGTTAGGTAGCTCCGTTTTGGTTTTAGAAGCAGATATTTCTCTGTACAGACTATGGTCCCATTCACTCGGGAATATCCCAACGCAGCTCCTTGAAGAAACGTGTTTCTGACTCGCTGAATCTCAACATAGATTCAACTCTCTTAGGTGAACGAACGCACAGCAGAGCAGTTTCAAGGAAACGTTTCTCCTGAGTTTTAGACGAAGTTTCCTGCTGTTTAGTACGTATGCCGGCATTGGGCTGGAAATACCGGTTTTGGGATTCTGCACAGAAAGGGTTTGCAAACCACTGAATCCACACGTGAGTTTAACTCTGTCAGTTGAATGCACACACTGACAACCATTCAGTTAGATAGCTCCGTTTTGGTTTTAGAAGCAGATATTTCTCTGTACAGTCTATGGTCCCATTCACTCGGGAATATCCCAACGCAGCTCCTAGAAGAAACGTGTTTCTGACTCGCTGAATCTCAACATAGATTCAACTCTCTTAGGTGAACGAACGCACAGCAGAGCAGTTTCAAGGAAACGTTTCTCCTGAGTTTTAGACGAAGTTTCCTGCAGTTTAGTACGTATGCCGGCATTGGGCTGGAAATACCGGTTTTGGGATTCTGCACAGAAAGGGTTTGCAAACCGCTGAATCCACACGTGAGTTTAACTCTGTCAGTTGAATGCACACATTGACAACCATCCAGTTAGATAGCTCCGTTTTGGTTTTAGATGCAGATATTTCTCTGTACAGCCTATGGTCCCATTCACTCGGGAATATCCCAACGCAGCTCCTAGAAGAAACGTGTTTCTGACTCGCTGAATCTCAACATAGATTCAACTTTCTTAGGTGATCGAACGCACAGCAGAGCAGTTTCAAGGAAACTTTTCTCCTGAGTTTTAGACGAAGTTTCCTGCTGTTTAGTACGGATGCCGGCATTGGGCTGGAAATACCGGTTTTGGGATTCTGCACAGAAAGGGTTTGCAAACCGCTGAATCCACACGTGAGTTTAACTTTGTCAGTTGAATGCACACATTGACAACCATCCAGTTAGATAGCTCCGTTTTGGTTTTAGAAGCAGATATTTCTCTGTACAGACTATGGTCCCATTCACTCGGGAATATCCCAACGCAGCTCCTAGAAGAAACGTGTTTCTGACTCGCTGAATCTCAACATAGATTCAACTCTCTTAGGTGAACGAACGCACAGCAGAGCAGTTTCAAGGAAACGTTTCTCCTGAGTTTTAGGCGAAGTTTCCTTCTGTTTAGTACGTATGCCGGCATTGGGCTGGAAATACCGGTTTTGGGATTCTGCACAGAAAGGGTTTGCAAACCACTGAATCCACAAGTGAGTTTAACTCTGTCAGTTGAATGCACACATTGACAACCATTCAGTTAGGTAGCTCCGTTTTGGTTTTAGAAGCAGATATTTCTCTGTACAGCCTATGGTCCCATTCACTCGGGAATATCCCAACGCAGCTCCTGGAAGAAACGTGTTTCTGACTCGCTGAATCTCAACATAGATTCAACTCTCTTAGGTGAACGAACGCACAGCAGAGCAGTTTCAAGGAAACGTTTCTCCTGAGTTTTAGACGAAGTTTCCTGCTGTTTAGTACGTATGCCGGCATTGGGCTGGAAATACCGGTTTTGGGATTCTGCACAGAAAGGGTTTGCAAACCACTGAATCCACACGTGAGTTTAACTCTGTCAGTTGAATGCACACACTGACAACCATTCAGTTAGATAGCTCCGTTTTGGTTTTAGAAGCCGATATTTCTCTGTACAGCCTATGGTCCCATTCACTCGGGAATATCCCAACGCAGCTCCTAGAAGAAACGTGTTTCTGACTCGCTGAATCTCAACATAGATTCAACTCTCTTAGGTGAACGAACGCACAGCAGAGCAGTTTCAAGGAAACTTTTCTCCTGAGTTTTAGACGAAGTTTCCTGCTGTTTAGTACGTATGCCGGCATTGGGCTGGAAATACCGGTTTTGGGATTCTGCACAGAAAGGGTTTGCAAACCGCTGAATCCACACGTGAGTTTAACTCTGTCAGTTGAATGCACACATTGACAACCATCCAGTTAGATAGCTCCGTTTTGGTTTTAGAAGCAGATATTTCTCTGTACAGTCTATGGTCCCATTCACTCAGGAATATCCCAACGCAGCTCCTAGAAGAAACGTGTTTCTGACTCGCTGAATCTCAACATAGATTCAACTCTCTTAGGTGAACGAACGCACAGCAGAGCAGTTTCAAGGAAACGTTTCTCCTGAGTTTTAGACGAAGTTTCCTGCAGTTTAGTACGTATGCCGGCATTGGGCTGGAAATACCGGTTTTGGGATTCTGCACAGAAAGGGTTTGCAAACCGCTGAATCCACACGTGAGTTTAACTCTGTCAGTTGAATGCACACATTGACAACCATCCAGTTAGATAGCTCCGTTTTGGTTTTAGAAGCAGATATTTCTCTGTACAGCCTATGGTCCCATTCACTCGGGAATATCCCAACGCAGCTCCTAGAAGAAACGTGTTTCTGACTCGCTGAATCTCAACATAGATTCAACTTTGTTAGGTGAACGAGCGCACAGCAGAGCAGTTTCAAGGAAACTTTTCTCCTGAGTTTTAGACGAAGTTTCCTGCTGTTTAGTACGGATGCCGGCTTTGGGCTGGAAATACCGGTTTTGGGATTCTGCACAGAAAGGGTTTGCAAACCGCTGAATCCACACGTGAGTTTAACTTTGTCGGTTGAATGCACACATTGACAACCATCCAGTTAGATAGCTCCGTTTTGGTTTTAGAAGCAGATATTTCTCTGTACAGACTATGGTCCCATTCACTCGGGAATATCCCAACGCAGCTCCTAGAAGAAACGTGTTTCTGACTCGCTGAATCTCAACATAGATTCAACTCTCTTAGGTGAACGAAAGCACAGCAGAGCAGTTTCAAGGAAACGTTTCTCCTGAGTTTTAGACGAAGTTTCCTGCTGTTTAGTACGGATGCCGGCATTGGGCTGGAAATACCGGTTTTGGGATTCTGCACAGAAAGAGTTTGCAAACCGCTGAATCCACACGTGAGTTTAACTCTGTCAGTTGAATGCACACACTGACAACCATTCAGTTAGATAGCTCCGTTTTGGTTTTAGAAGCAGATATTTCTCTGTACAGCCTATGGTCCCATTCACTCGGGAATATCCCAACGCAGCTCCTAGAAGAAACGTGTTTCTGACTCGCTGAATCTCAACATAGATTCAACTCTCTTAGGTGAACGAACGCACAGCAGAGCAGTTTCAAGGAAACGTTTCTCCTGAGTTTTAGACGAAGTTTCCTGCTGTTTAGTACGGATGCCGGCATTGGGCTGGAAATACCGGTTTTGGGATTCTGCACAGAAAGGGTTTGCAAACCGCTGAATCCACACGTGAGTTTAACTCTGTCAGTTGAATGCACACATTGACAACCATCCAGTTAGATTGCTCCGTTTTGGTTTTAGAAGCAGATATTTCTCTGTACAGTCTATGGTCCCATTCACTCGGGAATATCCCAACGCAGCTCCTAGAAGAAACGTGTTTCTGACTCGCTGAATCTCAACATAGATTCAACTTTCTTAGGTGAACGAACGCACAGCAGAGCAGTTTCAAGGAAACTTTTCTCCTGAGTTTTAGACGAAGTTTCCTGCTGTTTAGTACGGATGCCGGCATTGGGCTGGAAATACCGGTTTTGGGATTCTGCACAGAAAGGGTTTGCAAACCGCTGAATCCACACGTGAGTTTAACTTTGTCAGTTGAATGCACACATTGACAACCATCCAGTTAGATAGCTCCGTTTTGGTTTTAGAAGCAGATATTTCTCTGTACAGACTATGGTCCCATTCACTCGGGAATATCCCAACGCAGCTCCTAGAAGAAACGTGTTTCTGACTCGCTGAATCTCAACATAGATTCAACTCTCTTAGGTGAACGAACGCACAGCAGAGCAGTTTCAAGGAAACGTTTCTCCTGAGTTTTAGACGAAGTTTCCTGCTGTTTAGTACGTATGCCGGCATTGGGCTGGAAATACCGGTTTTGGGATTCTGCACAGAAAGGGTTTGCAAACCACTGAATCCACAAGTGAGTTTAACTCTGTCAGTTGAATGCACACATTGACAACCATTCAGTTAGGTAGCTCCGTTTTGGTTTTAGAAGCAGATATTTCTCTGTACAGCCTATGGTCCCATTCACTCGGGAATATCCCAACGCAGCTCCTGGAAGAAACGTGTTTCTGACTCGCTGAATCTCAACATAGATTCAACTCTCTTAGGTGAACGAACGCACAGCAGAGCAGTTTCAAGGAAACGTTTCTCCTGAGTTTTAGACGAAGTTTCCTGCTGTTTAGTACGTATGGCGGCATTGGGCTGGAAATACCGGTTTTGGGATTCTGCACAGAAAGGGTTTGCAAACCGCTGAATCCACACGTGAGTTTAACCTTGTCAGTTGAATGCACACATTGTCAACCATCCAGTTAGATAGCTCCGTTTTGGTTTTAGAAGCAGATATTTCTCTGTACAGACTATGGTCCCATTCACTCGGGAATATCCCAACGCAGCTCCTAGAAGAAACGTGTTTCTGACTCGCTGAATCTCAACATAGATTCAACTCTCTTAGGTGAACGAACGCACAGCAGAGCAGTTTCAAGGAAACGTTTCTCCTGAGTTTTAGACGAAGTTTCCTGCTGTTTAGTACGTATGCCGGCATTGGGCTGGAAATACCGGATTTGGGATTCTGCACAGAAAGGGTTTGCAAACCACTGAATCCACACGTGAGTTTAACTCTGTCAGTTGAATGCACACACTGACAACCATTCAGTTAGATAGCTCCGTTTTGGTTATAGAAGCCGATATTTCTCTGTACAGCCTATGGTCCCATTCACTCGGGAATATCCCAACGCAGCTCCTAGAAGAAACGTGTTTCTGACTCGCTGAATCTCAACATAGATTCAACTCTCTTAGGTGAACGAACGCACAGCAGAGCAGTTTCAAGGAAACTTTTCTCCTGAGTTTTAGACGAAGTTTCCTGCTGTTTAGTACGTATGCCGGCATTGGGCTGGAAATACCGGTTTTGGGATTCTGCACAGAAAGGGTTTGCAAACCACTGAATCCACAGGTGAGTTTAACTCTGTCAGTTGAATGCACACATTGACAACCATTCAGTTAGGTAGCTCCGTTTTGGTTTTAGAAGCAGATATTTCTCTGTACAGCCTATGGTCCCATTCACTCGGGAATATCCCAACGCAGCTCCTGGAAGAAACGTGTTTCTGACTCGCTGAATCTCAACATAGATTCAACTCTCTTAGGTGAACGAACGCACAGCAGAGCAGTTTCAAGGAAACGTTTCTCCTGAGTTTTAGACGAAATTTCCTGCTGTTTAGTACGTATGCCGGCATTGGGCTGGAAATACCGGTTTTGGGATTCTGCACAGAAAGGGTTTGCAAACCACTGAATCCACAAGTGAGTTTAACTCTGTCATTTGAATGCACACTTTGACAACCATTCAGTTAGGTAGCTCCGTTTTGGTTTTAGAAGCAGATATTTCTCTGTACAGCCTATGGTCCCATTCACTCGGGAATATCCCAACGCAGCTCCTGGAAGAAACGTGTTTCTGACTCGCTGAAACTCAACATAGATTCAACTCTCTTAGGTGAACGAACGCACAGCAGAGCAGTTTCAAGGAAACGTTTCTCCTGAGCTTTAGACGAAGTTTCCTGCTGTTTAGTACGTATTCCGGCATTGGGCTGGAAATACCGGTTTTGGGATTCTGCACGGAAAGGGTTTGCAAACCACTGAATCCACACGTGAGTTTAACTCTGTCAGTTGAATGCACACACTGACAACCATTCAGTTAGATAGCTCCGTTTTGGTTTTAGAAGCAGATATTTCTCTGTACAGTCTATGGTCCCATTCACTCGGGAATATCCCAACGCAGCTCCTAGAAGAAACGTGTTTCTGACTCGCTGAATCTCAACATAGATTCAACTCTCTTAGGTGAACGAACGCACAGCAGAGCAGTTTCAAGGAAACGTTTCTCCTGAGTTTTAGACGAAGTTTCCTGCAGTTTAGTACGTATGCCGGCATTGGGCTGGAAATACCGGTTTTGGGATTCTGCACAGAAAGGGTTTGCAAACCGCTGAATCCACACGTGAGTTTGACTCTGTCAGTTGAATGCACACATTGACAACCATCCAGTTAGATAGCTCCGTTTTGGTTTTAGAAGCCGATATTTCTCTGTACAGCCTATGGTCCCATTCACTCGGGAATATCCCAACGCAGCTCCTAGAAGAAACGTGTTTCTGACTCGCTGAATCTCAACATAGATTCAACTCTCTTAGGTGAACGAACGCACAGCAGAGCAGTTTCAAGGAAACTTTTCTCCTGAGTTTTAGACGAAGTTTCCTGCTGTTTAGTACGTATGCCGGCATTGGGCTGGAAATACCGGTTTTGGGATTCTGCACAGAAAGGGTTTGCAAACCGCTGAATCCACACGTGAGTTTAACTCTGTCAGTTGAATGCACACATTGACAACCATCCAGTTAGATAGCTCCGTTTTGGTTTTAGAAGCAGATATTTCTCTGTACAGACTATGGTCCCATTCACTCGGGAATATCCCAACGCAGCTCCTAGAAGAAACCTGTTTCTGACTCGCTGAATCTCAACATAGATTCAACTCTCTTAGGTGAACGAACGCACAGCAGAGCAGTTTCAAGGAAACGTTTCTCCTGAGTTTTAGACGAAGTTTCCTGCTGTTTAGTACGGATGCCGGCATTGGGCTGGAAATACTGGTTTTGGGATTCTGCACAGAAAGGGTTTGCAAACCACTGAATCCACAGGTGAGTTTAACTCTGTCAGTTGAATGCACACATTGACAACCATCCAGTTAGATAGCTCCGTTTTGGTTTTAGAAGCAGATATTTCTCTGTACAGCCTATGGTCCCATTCACTCGGGAATATCCCAACGCAGCTCCTAGAAGAAACGTGTTTCTGACTCGCTGAATCTCAACATAGATTCAACTTTGTTAGGTGAACGAACGCACAGCAGAGCAGTTTCAAGGAAACTTTTCTCCTGAGTTTTAGACGAAGTTTCCTGCTGTTTAGTACGGATGCCGGCTTTGGGCTGGAAATACCGGTTTTGGGATTCTGCACAGAAAGGGTTTGCAAACCGCTGAATCCACACGTGACTTTAACTTTGTCAGTTGAATGCACACATTGACAACCATCCAGTTAGATAGCTCCGTTTTGGTTTTAGAAGCAGATATTTCTCTGTACAGACTATGGTCCCATTCACTCGGTAATATCCCAACGCAGCTCCTAGAAGAAACGTGTTTCTGACTCGCTGAATCTCAACATAGATTCAACTCTCTTAGGTGAACGAACGCACAGCAGAGCAGTTTCAAGGAAACGTTTCTCCTGAGTTTTAGACGAAGTTTCCTGCTGTTTAGTACGTATGCCGGCATTGGGCAGGAAATACCGGATTTGGGATTCTGCACAGAAAGGGTTTGCAAACCACTGAATCCACACGTGAGTTTAACTCTGTCAGTTGAATGCACACACTGACAACCATTCAGTTAGATAGCTCCGTTTTGGTTTTAGAAGCCGATATTTCTCTGTACAGCCTATGGTCCCATTCACTCGGGAATATCCCAACGCAGCTCCTAGAAGAAACGTGTTTCTGACTCGCTGAATCTCAACATAGATTCAACTCTCTTAGGTGAACGAACGCACAGCAGAGCAGTTTCAGGGAAACTTTTCTCCTGAGTTTTAGACGAAGTTTCCTGCTGTTTAGTACGTATGCCGGCATTGGGCTGGAAATACCGGTTTTGGGATTCTGCACAGAAAGGGTTTGCAAACCGCTGAATCCACACGTGAGTTTAACTCTGTCAGTTGAATGCACACATTGACAACCATCCAGTTAGATAGCTCCGTTTTGGTTTTAGAAGCAGATATTTCTCTGTACAGACTATGGTCCCATTCACTCGGGAATATCCCAACGCAGCTCCTAGAAGAAACGTGTTTCTGACTCGCTGAATCTCAACATAGATTCAACTCTCTTAGGTGAACGAACGCACAGCAGAGCAGTTTCAAGGAAACGTTTCTCCTGAGTTTTAGACGAAGTTTCCTGCTGTTTAGTACGTATGCCGGCATTGGGCTGGAAATACCGGTTTTGGGATTCTGCACACAAAGGGTTTGCAAACCACTGAATCCACACGTGAGTTTAACTCTGTCAGTTGAATGCACACATTGACAACCATCCAGTTAGATAGCTCCGTTTTGGTTTTAGAAGCAGATATTTCTCTGTACAGCCTATGGTCCCATTCACTCGGGAATATCCCAGCGCAGCTCCTAGAAGAAACGTGTTTCTGACTCGCTGAATCTCAACATAGATTCAACTCTCTTAGGTGAACGAACACACAGCAGAGCAGTTTCAAGGAAACGTTTCTCCTGAGTTTTAGACGAAGTTTCCTGCTGTTTAGTACGGATGCCGGCATTGGGCTGGAAATACCGGTTTTGGGATTCTGCACAGAAAGGGTTTGCAAACCGCTGAATCCACACGTGAGTTTAACTTTGTCAGTTGAATGCACACATTGACAACCATCCAGTTAGATAGCTCCGTTTTGGTTTTAGAAGCAGATATTTCTCTGTACAGACTATGGTCCCATTCACTCAGGAATATACCAACGCAGCTGCTAGAAGAAACGTGTTTCTGTCTCGCTGAATCTCAACATAGATTCAACTCTCTTAGGTGAACGAACGCACAGCAGAGCAGTTTCAAGGAAACGTTTCTCCTGAGTTTTAGACGAAGTTTCCTGCTGTTTAGTACGGATGCCGGCATTGGGCTGGAAATACTGGTTTTGGGATTCTGCACAGAAAGGGTTTGCAAACCACTGAATCCACAAGTGAGTTTAACTCTGTCAGTTGAATGCACACATTGACAACCATTCAGTTAGGTAGCTCCGTTTTGGTTTTAGAAGCAGATATTTCTCTGTACAGCATATGGTCCCATTCACTCGGGAATATCCCAACGCAGCTCCTGGAAGAAACGTGTTTCTGACTCGCTGAATCTCAACATAGATTCAACTCTCTTAGGTGAACGAATGCACAGCACAGCAGTTTCATGGAAACGTTTCTCCTGAGTTTTAGACGAAGTTTCCTGCTGTTAAGTACGTATGCCGGCATTGAGCTGGAATTACCGGTTTTGGGATTCTGCACAGAAAGGGTTTGTAAACCGCTGAATCCAAACGTGAGTTTAACTCTGTCAGTTGAATGCACACATTGACTACCATTCAGTTAGATAGCACCCTTTTGGCTTTAGGAGCAGATATCTCTCTGTACAGCCTATGGTCCCATTCACTCGGGAATATCCCAACGCAGCTCCTAAAAGAAACGTGTTTCTGACTCGCTGAATCTCAACATAGATTCAACTCTCTTCGGTGAACGAATGCACAGCAGAGCAGTTTCAAGGAAACGTTTCTCCTGAGTTTTAGACGAAGTTTCCTGCTGTTTAGTACGTATGCCGGCATTGGACTGGAAATACCGGTTTTGGGATTCTGCACAGAAAGGGTTTGCAAACCGCTGAATCCAAACGTGAGTTTAACTCTGTCAGTTGAATGCACAAATTGACAACCATTCAGTTTGGTAGCACCCTTTTGGTTTAAGGAGCAGATATTTCTCTGTACAGCCTATGGTCCCATTCACTCGGGAATATCCCAACGCAGCTCCTAGAAGAAACGTGTTTCTGACTCGCTGAATCTCAACATAGATTCAACTCTCTTAGGGGAACGAACGCACAGCAGAGCAGTTACAAGGAAATGTTTCTCCTGAGTTTTAGACGAAGTTTCCTGCTGTTTAGTACGGATGCCGGCATTGGGCTGGAAATACCGGTTTTGGGATTCTGCACAGAAAGGTTTTGCAAACCGCTGAAACCACACGTGAGTTTAACTTTGTCAGTTGAATGCACACATTGACAACCATCCAGTTAGATAGCTCCGTTTTGGTTTTAGAAGCAGATATTTCTCTGTACAGACTATGGTCCCATTCACTCGGGAATATCCCAACGCAGCTCCTAGAAGAAACGTGTTTCTGACTCGCTGAATCTCAACATAGATTCAACTCTCCTAGGTGAACGAACGCACAGCAGAGCAGTTTCAAGGAAACGTTTCTCCTGAGTTTTAGACGAAGTTTCCTGCTGTTTAGTACGTATGCCGGCATTGGGCTGGAAATACCGGTTTTGGGATTCTGCACAGAAATGGTTTGCAAACCACTGAATCCACAAGTGAGTTTAACTCTGTCAGTTGAATGCACACATTGACAACCATTCAGTTAGGTAGCTCCGTTTTGGTTTTAGAAGCAGATATTTCTCTGTACAGACTATGGTCCCATTCACTCGGGAATATCCCAACGCAGCTCCTTGAAGAAACGTGTTTCTGACTCGCTGAATCTCAACATAGATTCAACTCTCTTAGGTGAACGAACGCACAGCAGAGCAGTTTCAAGGAAACGTTTCTCCTGAGTTTTAGACGAAGTTTCCTGCTGTTTAGTACGTATGCCGGCATTGGGCTGGAAATACCGGTTTTGGGATTCTGCACAGAAAGGGTTTGCAAACCACTGAATCCACACGTGAGTTTAACTCTGTCAGTTGAATGCACACACTGACAACCATTCAGTTAGATAGCTCCGTTTTGGTTTTAGAAGCAGATATTTCTCTGTACAGTCTATGGTCCCATTCACTCGGGAATATCCCAACGCAGCTCCTAGAAGAAACGTGTTTCTGACTCGCTGAATCTCAACATAGATTCAACTCTCTTAGGTGAACGAACGCACAGCAGAGCAGTTTCAAGGAAACGTTTCTCCTGAGTTTTAGACGAAGTTTCCTGCAGTTTAGTACGTATGCCGGCATTGGGCTGGAAATACCGGTTTTGGGATTCTGCACAGAAAGGGTTTGCAAACCGCTGAATCCACACGTGAGTTTAACTCTGTCAGTTGAATGCACACATTGACAACCATCCAGTTAGATAGCTCCGTTTTGGTTTTAGATGCAGATATTTCTCTGTACAGCCTATGGTCCCATTCACTCGGGAATATCCCAACGCAGCTCCTAGAAGAAACGTGTTTCTGACTCGCTGAATCTCAACATAGATTCAACTTTCTTAGGTGATCGAACGCACAGCAGAGCAGTTTCAAGGAAACTTTTCTCCTGAGTTTTAGACGAAGTTTCCTGCTGTTTAGTACGGATGCCGGCATTGGGCTGGAAATACCGGTTTTGGGATTCTGCACAGAAAGGGTTTGCAAACCGCTGAATCCACACGTGAGTTTAACTTTGTCAGTTGAATGCACACATTGACAACCATCCAGTTAGATAGCTCCGTTTTGGTTTTAGAAGCAGATATTTCTCTGTACAGACTATGGTCCCATTCACTCGGGAATATCCCAACGCAGCTCCTAGAAGAAACGTGTTTCTGACTCGCTGAATCTCAACATAGATTCAACTCTCTTAGGTGAACGAACGCACAGCAGAGCAGTTTCAAGGAAACGTTTCTCCTGAGTTTTAGGCGAAGTTTCCTTCTGTTTAGTACGTATGCCGGCATTGGGCTGGAAATACCGGTTTTGGGATTCTGCACAGAAAGGGTTTGCAAACCACTGAATCCACAAGTGAGTTTAACTCTGTCAGTTGAATGCACACATTGACAACCATTCAGTTAGGTAGCTCCGTTTTGGTTTTAGAAGCAGATATTTCTCTGTACAGCCTATGGTCCCATTCACTCGGGAATATCCCAACGCAGCTCCTGGAAGAAACGTGTTTCTGACTCGCTGAATCTCAACATAGATTCAACTCTCTTAGGTGAACGAACGCACAGCAGAGCAGTTTCAAGGAAACGTTTCTCCTGAGTTTTAGACGAAGTTTCCTGCTGTTTAGTACGTATGCCGGCATTGGGCTGGAAATACCGGTTTTGGGATTCTGCACAGAAAGGGTTTGCAAACCACTGAATCCACACGTGAGTTTAACTCTGTCAGTTGAATGCACACACTGACAACCATTCAGTTAGATAGCTCCGTTTTGGTTTTAGAAGCCGATATTTCTCTGTACAGCCTATGGTCCCATTCACTCGGGAATATCCCAACGCAGCTCCTAGAAGAAACGTGTTTCTGACTCGCTGAATCTCAACATAGATTCAACTCTCTTAGGTGAACGAACGCACAGCAGAGCAGTTTCAAGGAAACTTTTCTCCTGAGTTTTAGACGAAGTTTCCTGCTGTTTAGTACGTATGCCGGCATTGGGCTGGAAATACCGGTTTTGGGATTCTGCACAGAAAGGGTTTGCAAACCGCTGAATCCACACGTGAGTTTAACTCTGTCAGTTGAATGCACACATTGACAACCATCCAGTTAGATAGCTCCGTTTTGGTTTTAGAAGCAGATATTTCTCTGTACAGTCTATGGTCCCATTCACTCAGGAATATCCCAACGCAGCTCCTAGAAGAAACGTGTTTCTGACTCGCTGAATCTCAACATAGATTCAACTCTCTTAGGTGAACGAACGCACAGCAGAGCAGTTTCAAGGAAACGTTTCTCCTGAGTTTTAGACGAAGTTTCCTGCAGTTTAGTACGTATGCCGGCATTGGGCTGGAAATACCGGTTTTGGGATTCTGCACAGAAAGGGTTTGCAAACCGCTGAATCCACACGTGAGTTTAACTCTGTCAGTTGAATGCACACATTGACAACCATCCAGTTAGATAGCTCCGTTTTGGTTTTAGAAGCAGATATTTCTCTGTACAGCCTATGGTCCCATTCACTCGGGAATATCCCAACGCAGCTCCTAGAAGAAACGTGTTTCTGACTCGCTGAATCTCAACATAGATTCAACTTTGTTAGGTGAACGAGCGCACAGCAGAGCAGTTTCAAGGAAACTTTTCTCCTGAGTTTTAGACGAAGTTTCCTGCTGTTTAGTACGGATGCCGGCTTTGGGCTGGAAATACCGGTTTTGGGATTCTGCACAGAAAGGGTTTGCAAACCGCTGAATCCACACGTGAGTTTAACTTTGTCGGTTGAATGCACACATTGACAACCATCCAGTTAGATAGCTCCGTTTTGGTTTTAGAAGCAGATATTTCTCTGTACAGACTATGGTCCCATTCACTCGGGAATATCCCAACGCAGCTCCTAGAAGAAACGTGTTTCTGACTCGCTGAATCTCAACATAGATTCAACTCTCTTAGGTGAACGAAAGCACAGCAGAGCAGTTTCAAGGAAACGTTTCTCCTGAGTTTTAGACGAAGTTTCCTGCTGTTTAGTACGGATGCCGGCATTGGGCTGGAAATACCGGTTTTGGGATTCTGCACAGAAAGAGTTTGCAAACCGCTGAATCCACACGTGAGTTTAACTCTGTCAGTTGAATGCACACACTGACAACCATTCAGTTAGATAGCTCCGTTTTGGTTTTAGAAGCAGATATTTCTCTGTACAGCCTATGGTCCCATTCACTCGGGAATATCCCAACGCAGCTCCTAGAAGAAACGTGTTTCTGACTCGCTGAATCTCAACATAGATTCAACTCTCTTAGGTGAACGAACGCACAGCAGAGCAGTTTCAAGGAAACGTTTCTCCTGAGTTTTAGACGAAGTTTCCTGCTGTTTAGTACGGATGCCGGCATTGGGCTGGAAATACCGGTTTTGGGATTCTGCACAGAAAGGGTTTGCAAACCGCTGAATCCACACGTGAGTTTAACTCTGTCAGTTGAATGCACACATTGACAACCATCCAGTTAGATTGCTCCGTTTTGGTTTTAGAAGCAGATATTTCTCTGTACAGTCTATGGTCCCATTCACTCGGGAATATCCCAACGCAGCTCCTAGAAGAAACGTGTTTCTGACTCGCTGAATCTCAACATAGATTCAACTTTCTTAGGTGAACGAACGCACAGCAGAGCAGTTTCAAGGAAACTTTTCTCCTGAGTTTTAGACGAAGTTTCCTGCTGTTTAGTACGGATGCCGGCATTGGGCTGGAAATACCGGTTTTGGGATTCTGCACAGAAAGGGTTTGCAAACCGCTGAATCCACACGTGAGTTTAACTTTGTCAGTTGAATGCACACATTGACAACCATCCAGTTAGATAGCTCCGTTTTGGTTTTAGAAGCAGATATTTCTCTGTACAGACTATGGTCCCATTCACTCGGGAATATCCCAACGCAGCTCCTAGAAGAAACGTGTTTCTGACTCGCTGAATCTCAACATAGATTCAACTCTCTTAGGTGAACGAACGCACAGCAGAGCAGTTTCAAGGAAACGTTTCTCCTGAGTTTTAGACGAAGTTTCCTGCTGTTTAGTACGTATGCCGGCATTGGGCTGGAAATACCGGTTTTGGGATTCTGCACAGAAAGGGTTTGCAAACCACTGAATCCACAAGTGAGTTTAACTCTGTCAGTTGAATGCACACATTGACAACCATTCAGTTAGGTAGCTCCGTTTTGGTTTTAGAAGCAGATATTTCTCTGTACAGCCTATGGTCCCATTCACTCGGGAATATCCCAACGCAGCTCCTGGAAGAAACGTGTTTCTGACTCGCTGAATCTCAACATAGATTCAACTCTCTTAGGTGAACGAACGCACAGCAGAGCAGTTTCAAGGAAACGTTTCTCCTGAGTTTTAGACGAAGTTTCCTGCTGTTTAGTACGTATGGCGGCATTGGGCTGGAAATACCGGTTTTGGGATTCTGCACAGAAAGGGTTTGCAAACCGCTGAATCCACACGTGAGTTTAACCTTGTCAGTTGAATGCACACATTGTCAACCATCCAGTTAGATAGCTCCGTTTTGGTTTTAGAAGCAGATATTTCTCTGTACAGACTATGGTCCCATTCACTCGGGAATATCCCAACGCAGCTCCTAGAAGAAACGTGTTTCTGACTCGCTGAATCTCAACATAGATTCAACTCTCTTAGGTGAACGAACGCACAGCAGAGCAGTTTCAAGGAAACGTTTCTCCTGAGTTTTAGACGAAGTTTCCTGCTGTTTAGTACGTATGCCGGCATTGGGCTGGAAATACCGGATTTGGGATTCTGCACAGAAAGGGTTTGCAAACCACTGAATCCACACGTGAGTTTAACTCTGTCAGTTGAATGCACACACTGACAACCATTCAGTTAGATAGCTCCGTTTTGGTTATAGAAGCCGATATTTCTCTGTACAGCCAATGGTCCCATTCACTCGGGAATATCCCAACGCAGCTCCTAGAAGAAACGTGTTTCTGACTCGCTGAATCTCAACATAGATTCAACTCTCTTAGGTGAACGAACGCACAGCAGAGCAGTTTCAAGGAAACTTTTCTCCTGAGTTTTAGACGAAGTTTCCTGCTGTTTAGTACGTATGCCGGCATTGGGCTGGAAATACCGGTTTTGGGATTCTGCACAGAAAGGGTTTGCAAACCACTGAATCCACAGGTGAGTTTAACTCTGTCAGTTGAATGCACACATTGACAACCATTCAGTTAGGTAGCTCCGTTTTGGTTTTAGAAGCAGATATTTCTCTGTACAGCCTATGGTCCCATTCACTCGGGAATATCCCAACGCAGCTCCTGGAAGAAACGTGTTTCTGACTCGCTGAATCTCAACATAGATTCAACTCTCTTAGGTGAACGAACGCACAGCAGAGCAGTTTCAAGGAAACGTTTCTCCTGAGTTTTAGACGAAATTTCCTGCTGTTTAGTACGTATGCCGGCATTGGGCTGGAAATACCGGTTTTGGGATTCTGCACAGAAAGGGTTTGCAAACCACTGAATCCACAAGTGAGTTTAACTCTGTCATTTGAATGCACACTTTGACAACCATTCAGTTAGGTAGCTCCGTTTTGGTTTTAGAAGCAGATATTTCTCTGTACAGCCTATGGTCCCATTCACTCGGGAATATCCCAACGCAGCTCCTGGAAGAAACGTGTTTCTGACTCGCTGAAACTCAACATAGATTCAACTCTCTTAGGTGAACGAACGCACAGCAGAGCAGTTTCAAGGAAACGTTTCTCCTGAGCTTTAGACGAAGTTTCCTGCTGTTTAGTACGTATTCCGGCATTGGGCTGGAAATACCGGTTTTGGGATTCTGCACGGAAAGGGTTTGCAAACCACTGAATCCACACGTGAGTTTAACTCTGTCAGTTGAATGCACACACTGACAACCATTCAGTTAGATAGCTCCGTTTTGGTTTTAGAAGCAGATATTTCTCTGTACAGTCTATGGTCCCATTCACTCGGGAATATCCCAACGCAGCTCCTAGAAGAAACGTGTTTCTGACTCGCTGAATCTCAACATAGATTCAACTCTCTTAGGTGAACGAACGCACAGCAGAGCAGTTTCAAGGAAACGTTTCTCCTGAGTTTTAGACGAAGTTTCCTGCAGTTTAGTACGTATGCCGGCATTGGGCTGGAAATACCGGTTTTGGGATTCTGCACAGAAAGGGTTTGCAAACCGCTGAATCCACACGTGAGTTTGACTCTGTCAGTTGAATGCACACATTGACAACCATCCAGTTAGATAGCTCCGTTTTGGTTTTAGAAGCAGATATTTCTCTGTACAGCCTATGGTCCCATTCACTCGGGAATATCCCAACGCAGCTCCTAGAAGAAACGTGTTTCTGACTCGCTGAATCTCAACATAGATTCAACTTTCTTAGGTGAACGAACGCACAGCAGAGCAGTTTCAAGGAAACTTTTCTCCTGAGTTTTAGACGAAGTTTCCTGCTGTTTAGTACGGATGCCGGCATTGGGCTGGAAATACCGGTTTTGGGATTCTGCACAGAAAGGGTTTGCAAACCGCTGAATCCACACGTGAGTTTAACTTTGTCAGTTGAATGCACACATTGACAACCATCCAGTTAGATAGCTCCGTTTTGGTTTTAGAAGCCGATATTTCTCTGTACAGCCTATGGTCCCATTCACTCGGGAATATCCCAACGCAGCTCCTAGAAGAAACGTGTTTCTGACTCGCTGAATCTCAACATAGATTCAACTCTCTTAGGTGAACGAACGCACAGCAGAGCAGTTTCAAGGAAACTTTTCTCCTGAGTTTTAGACGAAGTTTCCTGCTGTTTAGTACGTATGCCGGCATTGGGCTGGAAATACCGGTTTTGGGATTCTGCACAGAAAGGGTTTGCAAACCGCTGAATCCACACGTGAGTTTAACTCTGTCAGTTGAATGCACACATTGACAACCATCCAGTTAGATAGCTCCGTTTTGGTTTTAGAAGCAGATATTTCTCTGTACAGACTATGGTCCCATTCACTCGGGAATATCCCAACGCAGCTCCTAGAAGAAACCTGTTTCTGACTCGCTGAATCTCAACATAGATTCAACTCTCTTAGGTGAACGAACGCACAGCAGAGCAGTTTCAAGGAAACGTTTCTCCTGAGTTTTAGACGAAGTTTCCTGCTGTTTAGTACGGATGCCGGCATTGGGCTGGAAATACTGGTTTTGGGATTCTGCACAGAAAGGGTTTGCAAACCACTGAATCCACAGGTGAGTTTAACTCTGTCAGTTGAATGCACACATTGACAACCATTCAGTTAGGTAGCTCCGTTTTGGTTTTAGAAGCAGATATTTCTCTGTACAGCCTATGGTCCCATTCACTCGGGAATATCCCAACGCAGCTCCTGGAAGAAACGTGTTTCTGACTCGCTGAATCTCAACATAGATTCAACTCTCTTAGGTGAACGAACGCACAGCAGAGCAGTTTCAAGGAAACGTTTCTCCTGAGTTTTAGACGAAGTTTCCTGCTGTTTAGTACGTATGCCGGCATTGGGCTGGAAATACCGGTTTTGGGATTCTGCACAGAAAGGGTTTGCAAACCACTGAATCCACAAGTGAGTTTAACTCTGTCATTTGAATGCACACTTTGACAACCATTCAGTTAGGTAGCTCCGTTTTGGTTTTAGAAGCAGATATTTCTCTGTACAGCCTATGGTCCCATTCACTCGGGAATATCCCAACGCAGCTCCTGGAAGAAACGTGTTTCTGACTCGCTGAATCTCAACATAGATTCAACTCTCTTAGGTGAACGAACGCACAGCAGAGCAGTTTCAAGGAAACGTTTCTCCTGAGTTTTAGACGAAGTTTCCTGCTGTTTAGTACGTATTCCGGCATTGGGCTGGAAATACCGGTTTTGGGATTCTGCACGGAAAGGGTTTGCAAACCACTGAATCCACACGTGAGTTTACCTCTGTCAGTTGAATGCACACACTGACAACCATTCAGTTAGATAGCTCCGTTTTGGTTTTAGAAGCAGATATTTCTCTGTACAGTCTATGGTCCCATTCACTCGGGAATATCCCAACGCAGCTCCTAGAAGAAACGTGTTTCTGACTCGCTGAATCTCAACATAGATTCAACTCTCTTAGGTGAACGAACGCACAGCAGAGCAGTTTCAAGGAAACGTTTCTCCTGAGTTTTAGACGAAGTTTCCTGCAGTTTAGTACGTATGCCGGCATTGGGCTGGAAATACCGGTTTTGGGATTCTGCACAGAAAGGGTTTGCAAACCGCTGAATCCACACGTGAGTTTAACTCTGTCAGTTCAATGCACACATTGACAACCATCCAGTTAGATAGCTCCGTTTTGGTTTTAGAAGCAGATATTTCTCTGTACAGCCTATGGTCCCATTCACTCGGGAATATCCCAACGCAGCTCCTAGAAGAAACGTGTTTCTGACTCGCTGAATCTCAACATAGATTCAACTTTCTTAGGTGAACGAACGCACAGCAGAGCAGTTTCAAGGAAACTTTTCTCCTGAGTTTTAGACGAAGTTTCCTGCTGTTTAGTACGGATGCCGGCATTGGGCTGGAAATACCGGTTTTGTGATTCTGCACAGAAAGGGTTTGCAAACCGCTGAATCCACACGTGAGTTTAACTTTGTCAGTTGAATGCACACATTGACAACCATCCAGTTAGATAGCTCCGTTTTGGTTTTAGAAGCAGATATTTCTCTGTACAGACTATGGTCCCATTCACTCGGGAATGTCCCAACGCAGCTCCTAGAAGAAACGTGTTTCTGACTCGCTGAATCTCAACATAGATTCAACTCTCTTAGGTGAACGAACGCACAGCAGAGCAGTTTCAAGGAAACGTTTCTCCTGAGTTTTAGACGAAGTTTCCTGCTGTTTAGTACGTATGCCGGCATTGGGCTGGAAATACCGGTTTTGGGATTCTGCACAGAAAGGGTTTGCAAACCACTGAATCCACAAGTGAGTTTAACTCTGTCAGTTGAATGCACACATTGACAACCATTCAGTTAGGTAGCTCCGTTTTGGTTTTAGAAGCAGATATTTCTCTGTACAGACTATGGTCCCATTCACTCGGGAATATCCCAACGCAGCTCCTGGAAGAAACGTGTTTCTGACTCGCTGAATCTCAGCATAGATTCAACTCTCTTAGGTGAACGAACGCACAGCAGAGCAGTTTCAAGGAAACGTTTCTCCTGAGTTTTAGACGAAGTTTCCTGCTGTTTAGTACGTATGCCGGCATTGGGCTGGAAATACCGGTTTTGGGATTCTGCACAGAAAGGGTTTGCAAACCACTGAATTCACACGTGAGTTTAACTCTGTCAGTTGAATGCACACACTGACAACCATTCAGTTAGATAGCTCCGTTTTGGTTTTAGAAGCCGATATTTCTCTGTACAGCCTATGGTCCCATTCACTCGGGAATATCCCAACGCAGCTCCTAGAAGAAACGTGTTTCTGACTCGCTGAATCTCAACATAGATTCAACTCTCTTAGGTGAACGAACGCACAGCAGAGCAGTTTCAAGGAAACTTTTCTCCTGAGTTTTAGACGAAGTTTCCTGCTGTTTAGTACGTATGCCGGCATTGGGCTGGAAATACCGGTTTTGGGATTCTGCACAGAAAGGGTTTGCAAACCGCTGAATCCACACGTGAGTTTAACTCTGTCAGTTGAATGCACACATTGACAACCATCCAGTTAGATAGCTCCGTTTTGGTTTTAGAAGCAGATATTTCTCTGTACAGTCTATGGTCCCATTCACTCGGGAATATCCCAACGCAGCTCCTAGAAGAAACGTGTTTCTGACTCGCTGAATCTCAACATAGATTCAACTCTCTTAGGTGAACGAACGCACAGCAGGGCAGTTTCAAGGAAACGTTTCTCCTGAGTTTTAGACGAAGTTTCCTGCAGTTTAGTACGTATGCCGGCATTGGGCTGGAAATACCGGTTTTGGGATTCTGCACAGAAAGGGTTTGCAAACCGTTGAATCCACACGTGAGTTTAACTCTGTCAGTTGAATTCACACATTGACAACCATCCAGTTAGATAGCTCCGTTTTGGTTTTAGAAGCAGATATTTCTCTGTACAGCCTATGGTCCCATTCACTCGGGAATATCCCAACGCAGCTCCTAGAAGAAACGTGTTTCTGACTCGCTGAATCTCAACATAGATTCAACTCTCTTAGGTGAACGAACGCACAGCAGAGCAGTTTCAAGGAAACGTTTCTCCTGAGTTTTAGACGAAGTTTCCTGCTGTTTAGTACGTATGCCGGCATTGGGCTGGAAATACCGGTTTTGGGATTCTGCACAGAAAGGGTTTGCAAACCACTGAATCCACAAGTGAGTTTAACTCTGTCAGTTGAATGCACACATTGACAACCATTCAGTTAGGTAGCTCCGTTTTGGTTTTAGAAGCAGATATTTCTCTGTACAGACTATGGTCCCATTCACTCGGGAATATCCCAACGCAGCTCCTGGAAGAAACGTGTTTCTGACTCGCTGAATCTCAGCATAGATTCAACTCTCTTAGGTGAACGAACGCACAGCAGAGCAGTTTCAAGGAAACGTTTCTCCTGAGTTTTAGACGAAGTTTCCTGCTGTTTAGTACGTATGCCGGCATTGGGCTGGAAATACCGGTTTTGGGATTCTGCACAGAAAGGGTTTGCAAACCACTGAATTCACACGTGAGTTTAACTCTGTCAGTTGAATGCACACACTGACAACCATTCAGTTAGATAGCTCCGTTTTGGTTTTAGAAGCCGATATTTCTCTGTACAGCCTATGGTCCCATTCACTCGGGAATATCCCAACGCAGCTCCTAGAAGAAACGTGTTTCTGACTCGCTGAATCTCAACATAGATTCAACTCTCTTAGGTGAACGAACGCACAGCAGAGCAGTTTCAAGGAAACTTTTCTCCTGAGTTTTAGACGAAGTTTCCTGCTGTTTAGTACGTATGCCGGCATTGGGCTGGAAATACCGGTTTTGGGATTCTGCACAGAAAGGGTTTGCAAACCGCTGAATCCACACGTGAGTTTAACTCTGTCAGTTGAATGCACACATTGACAACCATCCAGTTAGATAGCTCCGTTTTGGTTTTAGAAGCAGATATTTCTCTGTACAGTCTATGGTCCCATTCACTCGGGAATATCCCAACGCAGCTCCTAGAAGAAACGTGTTTCTGACTCGCTGAATCTCAACATAGATTCAACTCTCTTAGGTGAACGAACGCACAGCAGAGCAGTTTCAAGGAAACGTTTCTCCTGAGTTTTAGACGAAGTTTCCTGCAGTTTAGTACGTATGCCGGCATTGGGCTGGAAATACCGGTTTTGGGATTCTGCACAGAAAGGGTTTGCAAACCGTTGAATCCACACGTGAGTTTAACTCTGTCAGTTGAATTCACACATTGACAACCATCCAGTTAGATAGCTCCGTTTTGGTTTTAGAAGCAGATATTTCTCTGTACAGCCTATGGTCCCATTCACTCGGGAATATCCCAACGCAGCTCCTAGAAGAAACGTGTTTCTGACTCGCTGAATCTCAACATAGATTCAACTCTCTTAGGTGAACGAACGCACAGCAGAGCAGTTTCAAGGAAACGTTTCTCCTGAGTTTTAGACGAAGTTTCCTGCTGTTTACTACGGATGCCGGCATTGGGCTGGAAATACCGGTTTTGGGATTCTGCACAGAAAGGGTTTGCAAACCGCTGAATCCACACGTGAGTTTAACTTTGTCAGTTGAATGCACACATTGACCACCATCCAGTTAGATAGCTCCGTTTTGGTTTTAGAAGCAGATATTTCTCTGTACAGACTATGGTCCCATTCACTCAGGAATATACCAACGCAGCTCCTAGAAGAAACGTGTTTCTGACTCGCTGAATCTCAACATAGATTCAACTCTCTTAGGTGAACGAACGCACAGCAGAGCAGTTTCAAGGAAACGTTTCTCCTGAGTTTTAGACGAAGTTTCCTGCTGTTTAGTACGGATGCCGGCATTGGGCTGGAAATACTGGTTTTGGGATTCTGCACAGAAAGGCTTTGCAAACCACTGAATCCACAAGTGAGTTTAACTCTGTCAGTTGAATGCACACATTGACAACCATTCAGTTAGGTAGCTCCGTTTTGGTTTTAGAAGCAGATATTTCTCTGTACAGCATATGGTCCCATTCACTCGGGAATATCCCAACGCAGCTCCTGGAAGAAACGTGTTTCTGACTCGCTGAATCTCAACATAGATTCAACTCTCTTAGGTGAACGAATGCACAGCAGAGCAGTTTCATGGAAACGTTTCTCCTGAGTTTTACACGAAGTTTCCTGCTGTTTAGTACGTATGCCGGCATTGAGCTGGAATTACCGGTTTTGGGATTCTGCACAGAAAGGGTTTGTAAACCGCTGAATCCAAACGTGAGTTTAACTCTGTCAGTTGAATGCACACATTGACTACCATTCAGTTAGATAGCACCCTTTTGGCTTTAGGAGCAGATATCTCTCTGTACAGCCTATGGTCCCATTCACTCGGGAATATCCCAACGCAGCTCCTAGAAGAAACGTGTTTCTGACTCGCTGAATCTCAACATAGATTCAACTCTCTTAGGTGAACGAATGCACAGCAGAGCAGTTTCAAGGAAATGTTTCTCCTGAGTTTTAGACGAAGTTTCCTGCTGTTTAGTACGTATGCCGGCATTGGGCTGGAAATACCGGTTTTGGGATTCTGCACAGAAAGGGTTTGCAAACCGCTGAATCCAAACGTGAGTTTAACTCTGTCAGTTGAATGCACAAATTGAAAACCATTCAGTTTGGTAGCACCCTTTTGGTTTAAGGAGCAGATATTTCTCTGTACAGCCTATGGTCCCATTCACTCGGGAATATCCCAACGCAGCTCCTAGAAGAAACGTGTTTCTGTCTCGCTGAATCTCAACATAGATTCAACTCTCTTAGGGGAACGAAGGCACAGCAGAGCAGTTTCAAGGAAATGTTTCCCCTGAGTTTTAGACGAAGTTTCCTGCTGTTTAGTACGGATGCCGGCATTGGGCTGGAAATACCGGTTTTGGGATTCTGCACAGAAAGGTTTTGCAAACCGCTGAATCCACACGTGAGTTTAACTTTGTCAGTTGAATGCACACATTGACAACCATCCAGTTAGATAGCTCCGTTTTGGTTTTAGAAGCAGATATTTCTCTGTACAGACTATGGTCCCATTCACTCGGGAATATCCCAACGCAGCTCCTAGAAGAAACGTGTTTCTGACTCGCTGAATCTCAACATAGATTCAACTCTCTTAGGTGAACGAACGCACAGCAGAGCAGTTTCAAGGAAACGTTTCTCCTGAGTTTTAGACGAAGTTTCCTGCTGTTTAGTACGGATGCCGGCATTGGGCTGGAAATACCGGTTTTGGGATTCTGCACAGAAAGGGTTTGCAAACCGCTGAATCCACACGTGAGTTTAACTTTGTCAGTTGAATGCACACATTGACAACCATCCAGTTAGATAGCTCCGTTTTGGTTTTAGAAGCAGATATTTCTCTGTACAGACTATGGTCCCATTCACTCGGGAATATCCCAACGCAGCTCCTAGAAGAAACGTGTTTCTGACTCGCTGAATCTCAACATAGATTCAACTCTCTTAGGTGAACGAACGCACAGCAGAGCAGTTTCAAGGAAACGTTTCTCCTGAGTTTTAGGCGAAGTTTCCTGTTGTTTAGTACGTATGCCGGCATTGGGCTGGAAATACCGGTTTTGGGATTCTGCACAGAAAGGGTTTGCAAACCACTGAATCCACACGTGAGTTTAACTCTGTCAGTTGAATGCACACATTGACAACCATTCAGTTAGGTAGCTCCGTTTTGGTTTTAGAAGCAGATATTTCTCTGTACAGCCTATGGTCCCATTCACTCGGGAATATCCCAACGCAGCTCCTAGAAGAAACGTGTTTCTGACTCGCTGAATCTCAACATAGATTCAACTCTCTTAGGTGAACGAACGCACAGCAGAGCAGTTTCAAGGAAACGTTTCTCCTGAGTTTTAGACGAAGTTTCCTGCTGTTTAGTACGTATACCGGCATTGGGCTGGAAATACCGGTTTTGGGATTCTGCACAGAAAGGGTTTGCAAACCACTGAATCCACACGTGAGTTTAACTCTGTCAGTTGAATGCACACACTGACAACCATTCAGTTAGATAGCTCCGTTTTGGTTTTAGAAGCCGATATTTCTCTGTACAGCCTATGGTCCCATTCACTCGGGAATATCCCAACGCAGCTCCTAGAAGAAACGTGTTTCTGACTCGCTGAATCTCAACATAGATTCAACTCTCTTAGGTGAACGAACGCACAGCAGAGCAGTTTCAAGGAAACTTTTCTCCTGAGTTTTAGACGAAGTTTCCTGCTGTTTAGTACGTATGCCGGCATTGGGCTGGAAATACCGGTTTTGGGATTCTGTACAAAAAGGGTTTGCAAACCGCTGAATCCACACGTGAGTTTAACTCTGTCAGTTGAATGCACACATTGACAACCATCCAGTTAGATAGCTCCGTTTTGGTTTTAGAAGCAGATAGTTCTCTGTACAGTCTATGGTCCCATTCACTCGGGAATATCCCAACGCAGCTCCTAGAAGAAACGTGTTTCTGACTCGCTGAATCTCAACATAGATTCAACTCTCTTAGGTGAACGAACGCACAGCAGAGCAGTTTCAAGGAAACGTTTCTCCTGAGTTTTAGACGAAGTTTTCTGCAGTTTAGTACGTATGCCGGCATTGGGCTGGAAATACCGGTTTTGGGATTCTGCACAGAAAGGGTTTGCAAACCGTTGAATCCACACGTGAGTTTAACTCTGTCAGTTGAATGCACACATTGACAACCATCCAGTTAGATAGCTCCGTTTTGGTTTTAGAAGCAGATATTTCTCTGTACAGCCTATGGTCCCATTCACTCGGGAATATCCCAACGCAGCTCCTAGAAGAAACGTGTTTCTGACTCGCTGAATCTCAACATAGATTCAACTCTCTTAGGTGAACGAACGCACAGCAGAGCAGTTTCAAGGAAACGTTTCTCCTGAGTTTTAGACGAAGTTTCCTGCTGTTTAGTACGGATGCCGGCATTGGGCTTGAAATACCGGTTTTGGGATTCTGCACAGAAAGGGTTTGCAAACCGCTGAATCCACACGTGAGTTTAACTTTGTCAGTTGAATGCACACATTGACAACCATCCAGTTAGATAGCTCCGTTTTGGTTTTAGAAGCAGATATTTCTCTGTACAGACTATGGTCCCATTCACTCGGGAATATCCCAACGCAGCTCCTAGAAGAAACGTGTTTCTGACTCGCTGAATCTCAACATAGATTCAACTCTCTTAGGTGAACGAACGCACAGCAGAGCAGTTTCAAGGAAACGTTTCTCCTGAGTTTTAGACGAAGTTTCCTGCTGTTTAGTACGGATGCCGGCATTGGGCTGGAAATACCGGTTTTGGGATTCTGCACAGAAAGGGTTTGCAAACCGCTGAATCCACACGTGAGTTTAACTTTGTCAGTTGAATGCACACATTGACAACCATCCAGTTAGATAGCTCCGTTTTGGTTTTAGAAGCAGATATTTCTCTGTACAGACTATGGTCCCATTCACTCGGGAATATCCCAACGCAGCTCTTAGAAGAAACGTGTTTCTGACTCGCTGAATCTCAACATAGATTCAACTCTCTTAGGTGAACGAACGCACAGCAGAGCAGTTTCAAGGAAACGTTTCTCCTGAGTTTTAGACGAAGTTTCCTGCTGTTTAGTACGTATGCCGGCATTGGGCTGGAAATACCGGTTTTGGGATTCTGCACAGAAAGGGTTTGCAAACCACTGAATTCACACGTGAGTTTAACTCTGTCAGTTGAATGCACACACTGACAACCATTCAGTTAGATAGCTCCGTTTTGGTTTTAGAAGCCGATATTTCTCTGTACAGCCTATGGTCCCATTCACTCGGGAATATCCCAACGCAGCTCCTAGAAGAAACGTGTTTCTGACTCGCTGAATCTCAACATAGATTCAACTCTCTTAGGTGAACGAACGCACAGCAGAGCAGTTTCAAGGAAACTTTTCTCCTGAGTTTTAGACGAAGTTTCCTGCTGTTTAGTACGTATGCCGGCATTGGGCTGGAAATACCGGTTTTGGGATTCTGCACAGAAAGGGTTTGCAAACCGCTGAATCCACACGTGAGTTTAACTCTGTCAGTTGAATGCACACATTGACAACCATCCAGTTAGATAGCTCCGTTTTGGTTTTAGAAGCAGATATTTCTCTGTACAGTCTATGGTCCCATTCACTCGGGAATATCCCAACGCAGCTCCTAGAAGAAAAGTGTTTCTGAATCGCTGAATCTCAACATAGATTCAACTCTCTTAGGTGAACGAACGCACAGCAGAGCAGTTTCAAGGAAACGTTTCTCCTGAGTTTTAGACGAAGTTTCCTGCTGTTTAGTACGTATGCCGGCATTGGGCTGGAAATACCGGTTTTGGGATTCTGCACAGAAAGGGTTTGCAAACCGTTGAATCCACACGTGAGTTTAACTCTGTCAGTTGAATGCACACATTGACAACCATCCAGTTAGATAGCTCCGTTTTGGTTTTAGAAGCAGATATTTCTCTGTACAGCCTATGGTCCCATTCACTCGGGAATATCCCAACGCAGCTCCTAGAAGAAACGTGTTTCTGACTCGCTGAATCTCAACATAGATTCAACTCTCTTAGGTGAACGAACACACAGCAGAGCAGTTTCAAGGAAACGTTTCTCCTGAGTTTTAGACGAAGTTTCCTGCTGTTTACTACGGATGCCGGCATTGGGCTGGAAATACCGGTTTTGGGATTCTGCACAGAAAGGGTTTGCAAACCGCTGAATCCACACGTGAGTTTAACTTTGTCAGTTGAATGCACACATTGACAACCATCCAGTTAGATAGCTCCGTTTTGGTTTTAGAAGCAGATATTTCTCTGTACAGACTATGGTCCCATTCACTCGGGAATATCCCAACGCAGCTCCTAGAAGAAACGTGTTTCTGACTCGCTGAATCTCAACATAGATTCAACTCTCTTAGGTGAACGAACGCACAGCAGAGCAGTTTCAAGGAAACGTTTCTCCTGAGTTTTAGACGAAGTTTCCTGCTGTTTAGTACGGATGCCGGCATTGGGCTGGAAATACCGGTTTTGGGATTCTGCACAGAAAGGGTTTGCAAACCATTGAATCCACAAGTGAGTTTAACTCTGTCAGTTGAATGCACACATTGACAACCATTCAGTTAGGTAGCTCCGTTTTGGTTTTAGAACCAGATATTTCTCTGTACAGCATATGGTCCCATTCACTCGGGAATATCCCAACGCAGCTCCTGGAAGAAACGTGTTTCTGACTCGCTGAATCTCAACATAGATTCAACTCTCTTAGGTGAACGAACGCACAGCAGAGCAGTTTCAAGGAAACGTTTCTCCTGAGTTTTAGACGAAGTTTCCTGCAGTTTAGTACGTATGCCGGCATTGGGCTGGAAATACCGGTTTTGGGATTCTGCACAGAAAGGGTTTGCAAACCGTTGAATCCACACGTGAGTTTAACTCTGTCAGTTGAATGCACACATTGACAACCATCCAGTTAGATAGCTCCGTTTTGGTTTTAGAAGCAGATATTTCTCTGTACAGCCTATGGTCCCATTCACTCGGGAATATCCCAACGCAGCTCCTAGAAGAAACGTGTTTCTGACTCGCTGAATCTCAACATAGATTCAACTCTCTTAGGTGAACGAACACACAGCAGAGCAGTTTCAAGGAAACGTTTCTCCTGAGTTTTAGACGAAGTTTCCTGCTGTTTACTACGGATGCCGGCATTGGGCTGGAAATACCGGTTTTGGGATTCTGCACAGAAAGGGTTTGCAAACCGCTGAATCCACACGTGAGTTTAACTTTGTCAGTTGAATGCACACATTGACAACCATCCAGTTAGATAGCTCCGTTTTGGTTTTAGAAGCAGATATTTCTCTGTACAGACTATGGTCCCATTCACTCGGGAATATCCCAACGCAGCTCCTAGAAGAAACGTGTTTCTGACTCGCTGAATCTCAACATAGATTCAACTCTCTTAGGTGAACGAACGCACAGCAGAGCAGTTTCAAGGAAACGTTTCTCCTGAGTTTTAGACGAAGTTTCCTGCTGTTTAGTACGTATGCCGGCATTGGGCTGGAAATACCGGTTTTGGGATTCTGCACAGAAATGGTTTGCAAACCACTGAATCCACAAGTGAGTTTAACTCTGTCAGTTGAATGCACACATTGACAACCATTCAGTTAGGTAGCTCCGTTTTGGTTTTAGAAGCAGATATTTCTCTGTACAGACTATGGTCCCATTCACTCGGGAATATCCCAACGCAGCTCCTGGAAGAAACGTGTTTCTGACTCGCTGAATCTCAACATAGATTCAACTCTCTTAGGTGAACGAACGCACAGCAGAGCAGTTTCAAGGAAACGTTTCTCCTGAGTTTTAGACGAAGTTTCCTGCTGTTTAGTACGTATGCCGGCATTGGGCTGGAAATACCGGTTTTGGGATTCTGCACAGAAAGGGTTTGCAAACCACTGAATCCACACGTGAGTTTAACTCTGTCAGTTGAATGCACACACTGACAACCATTCAGTTAGATAGCTCCGTTTTGGTTTTAGAAGCAGATATTTCTCTGTACAGTCTATGGTCCCATTCACTCGGGAATATCCCAACGCAGCTCCTAGAAGAAACGTGTTTCTGACTCGCTGAATCTCAACATAGATTCAACTCTCTTAGGTGAACGAACGCACAGCAGAGCAGTTTCAAGGAAACGTTTCTCCTGAGTTTTAGACGAAGTTTCCTGCAGTTTAGTACGTATGCCGGCATTGGGCTGGAAGTACCGGTTTTGGGATTCTGCACAGAAAGGGTTTGCAAACCGCTGAATCCACACGTGAGTTTAACTCTGTCAGTTGAATGCACACATTGACAACCATCCAGTTAGATAGCTCCGTTTTGGTTTTAGATGCAGATATTTCTCTGTACAGCCTATGGTCCCATTCACTCGGGAATATCCCAACGCAGCTCCTAGAAGAAACGTGTTTCTGACTCGCTGAATCTCAACATAGATTCAACTTTCTTAGGTGATCGAACGCACAGCAGAGCAGTTTCAAGGAAACTTTTCTCCTGAGTTTTAGACGAAGTTTCCTGCTGTTTAGTACGGATGCCGGCATTGGGCTGGAAATACCGGTTTTGGGATTCTGCACAGAAAGGGTTTGCAAACCGCTGAATCCACACGTGAGTTTAACTTTGTCAGTTGAATGCACACATTGACAACCATCCAGTTAGATAGCTCCGTTTTGGTTTTAGAAGCAGATATTTCTCTGTACAGACTATGGTCCCATTCACTCGGGAATATCCCAACGCAGCTCCTAGAAGAAACGTGTTTCTGACTCGCTGAATCTCAACATAGATTCAACTCTCTTAGGTGAACGAACGCACAGGAGAGCAGTTTCAAGGAAACGTTTCTCCTGAGTTTTAGGCGAAGTTTCCTTCTGTTTAGTACGTATGCCGGCATTGGGCTGGAAATACCGGTTTTGGGATTCTGCACAGAAAGGGTTTGCAAACCACTGAATCCACAAGTGAGTTTAACTCTGTCAGTTGAATGCACACATTGACAACCATTCAGTTAGGTAGCTCCGTTTTGGTTTTAGAAGCAGATATTTCTCTGTACAGCCTATGGTCCCATTCACTCGGGAATATCCCAACGCAGCTCCTGGAAGAAACGTGTTTCTGACTCGCTGAATCTCAACATAGATTCAACTCTCTTAGGTGAACGAACGCACAGCAGAGCAGTTTCAAGGAAACGTTTCTCCTGAGTTTTAGACGAAGTTTCCTGCTGTTTAGTACGTATGCCGGCATTGGGCTGGAAATACCGGTTTTGGGATTCTGCACAGAAAGGGTTTGCAAACCACTGAATCCACACGTGAGTTTAACTCTGTCAGTTGAATGCACACACTGACAACCATTCAGTTAGATAGCTCCGTTTTGGTTTTAGAAGCCGATATTTCTCTGTACAGCCTATGGTCCCATTCACTCGGGAATATCCCAACGCAGCTCCTAGAAGAAACGTGTTTCTGACTCGCTGAATCTCAACATAGATTCAACTCTCTTAGGTGAACGAACGCACAGCAGAGCAGTTTCAAGGAAACTTTTCTCCTGAGTTTTAGACGAAGTTTCCTGCTGTTTAGTACGGATGCCGGCATTGGGCTGGAAATACCGGTTTTGGGATTCTGCACAAAAAGGGTTTGCAAACCGCTGAATCCACACGTGAGTTTAACTCTGTCAGTTGAATGCACACATTGACAACCATCCAGTTAGATAGCTCCGTTTTGGTTTTAGAAGCAGATATTTCTCTGTACAGTCTATGGTCCCATTCACTCGGGAATATCCCAACGCAGCTCCTAGAAGAAACGTGTTTCTGACTCGCTGAATCTCAACATAGATTCAACTCTCTTAGGTGAACGAACGCACAGCAGAGCAGTTTCAAGGAAACGTTTCTCCTGAGTTTTAGACGTAGTTTCCTGCTGTTTAGTACGTATGCCGGCATTGGGCTGGAAATACCGGTTTTGGGATTCTGCACAGAAAGGGTTTGCAAACCACTGAATCCACAAGTGAGTTTAACTCTGTCAGTTGAATGCACACATTGACAACCATTCAGTTAGGTAGCTCCGTTTTGGTTTTAGAAGCAGATATTTCTCTGTACAGCCTATGGTCCCATTCACTCGGGAATATCCCAACGCAGCTCCTGGAAGAAACGTGTTTCTGACTCGCTGAATCTCAACATAGATTCAACTCTCTTAGGTGAACGAACGCACAGCAGAGCAGTTTCAAGGAAACGTTTCTCCTGAGTTTTAGACGAAGTTTCCTGCTGTTTAGTACGTATGCCGGCATTGGGCTGGAAATACCGGTTTTGGTATTCTGCACAGAAAGGGTTTGCAAACCACTGAATTCAAACGTGAGTTTAACTCTGTCAGTTGAATGAACACACTGACAACCATTCAGTTAGATAGCTCCGTTTTGGTTTTAGAAGCCGATATTTCTCTGTACAGCCTATGGTCCCATTCACTCGGGAATATCCCAACGCAGCTCCTAGAAGAAACGTGTTTCTGACTCGCTGAATCTCAACATAGATTCAACTCTCTTAGGTGAACGAACGCACAGCAGAGCAGTTTCAAGGAAACGTTTCTCCTGAGTTTTAGACGAAGTTTCCTGCTGTTTAGTACGGATGCCGGCATTGGGCTGGAAATACTGGTTTTGGGATTCTGCACAGAAAGGGTTTGCAAACCACTGAATCCACAAGTGAGTTTAACTCTGTCAGTTGAATGCACACATTGACAACCATTCAGTTAGGTAGCTCCGTTTTGGTTTTAGAAGCAGATATTTCTCTGTACAGCATATGGTCCCATTCACTCGGGAATATCCCAACGCAGCTCCTGGAAGAAACGTGTTTCTGACTCGCTGAATCTCAACATAGATTCAACTCTCTTAGGTGAACGAACGCACAGGAGAGCAGTTTCAAGGAAACGTTTCTCCTGAGTTTTAGACGAAGTTTCCTGCTGTTTAGTACGTATGCCGGCATTGGGCTGGAAATACCGGTTTTGGGATTCTGCACAGAAAGGGTTTGCAAATCACTGAATTCACACGTGAGTTTAACTCTGTCAGTTGAATGCACACACTGACAACCATTCAGTTAGATAGCTCCGTTTTGGTTTTAGAAGCCGATATTTCTCTGTACAGCCTATGGTCCCATTCACTCGGGAATATCCCAACGCAGCTCCTAGAAGAAACGTGTTTCTGACTCGCTGAATCTCAACATAGATTCAACTTTCTTAGGTGAACGAACGCACAGCAGAGCAGTTTCAAGGAAACTTTTCTCCTGAGTTTTAGACGAAGTTTCCTGCTGTTTAGTACGGATGCCGGCATTGGGCTGGAAATAACGGTTTTGGGATTCTGCACAGAAAGGGTTTGCAAACCACTGAATCCACACGTGAGTTTAACTCTGTCAGTTGAATGCACACACTGACAACCATTCAGTTAGATAGCTCCGTTTTGGTTTTAGAAACAGATATTTCTCTGTACAGTCTATGGTCCCATTCACTCGGGAATATCCCAACGCAGCTCCTAGAAGAAACGTGTTTCTGACTCGCTGAATCTCAACATAGATTCAACTCTCTTAGGTGAACGAACGCACAGCAGAGCAGTTTCAAGGAAACGTTTCTCCTGAGTTTTAGACGAAGTTTCCTGCAGTTTAGTACGTATGCCGGCATTGGGCTGGAAATACCGGTTTTGGGATTCTGCACAGAAAGGGTTTGCAAACCGCTGAATCCACACGTGAGTTTAACTCTGTCAGTTGAATGCACACATTGACAACCATCCAGTTAGATAGCTCCGTTTTGGTTTTAGAAGCAGATATTTCTCTGTACAGCCTATGGTCCCATTCACTCGGGAATATCCCAACGCAGCTCCTAGAAGAAACGTGTTTCTGACTCGCTG